>NC_136069.1:1200515095-1201844963 GCF_964261635.1 Lissotriton helveticus
CAACACCGAAGTGCCTTGTATTGCCAGAGAAGAGGATCGCTATCACACCAGATGCTGCTGCATCATCAGAGAAGCGTGTTGCCACTGCCGTTGCTACGCTGAGAAATCATGTCACTGCTGCAGCTGTCGCATTATTGCCACAGCACCTCGCATCACCGGAGAAGAGGATCAACTTCGCATCAGACGCCGCCGCATCACCGGGAAGCATGTTGCAGAGCCTGTCGCGGCTCAGAAGAATTGTTGAGTCGCCACATGGCCGTCGGGCGTGCATACATCATGTTGCATTGTGCCGAAGCGACTCACTTTGTCGGAGAAGAGGATCAACGTCGCACCATACGCAGCCACATCACCCGGTAAATGTGTTTCAGGGCCTGTTGTGGCCCAAAAGAATCATTGAGTCGCTGCACGGCCGTCGGGCGTGCACGCATCATGTTGCATCAAAGTGAAGAGGCCATCTTTGCTTCACTTAACCAGATCTTCATCGCATCACAGTGCTGCTAGCCGCATCGCCACGTCAGCACAGTAAGCAACCGACTTATCACCTTCCGACGCCGAGAAGAACCAACGTATCCCCTACGTATCAGTAGGGACCCGATGCATCACTGTGGTTGCGTGTAAGAAACCAACGCATCACCTTCTCTGCAACACTTTTGTTGTATAGCGTTACGCATTCAAAGGTACATTGAACTCAAAGTTTTGCATTTTACATCTTAAGAGAACTGAGCTAATTTTTTAATTTTTAAAGTTAAGTATTGTGGATTTTTGTCATTTGTGGTCTTGTGTTAAGTCTATATAAAAATACTTATTTTCATACTACAACTTGTGTGGTGTCCATCTGTAGTGTTGTCACTGGGTTACAGCTTGTGTTCACAAAAGCTTTACACACTGCCTCTGAGATAAGCCTGCCCGCTCATGCCAAGCTACCAAGGCGGAGAGCAGGGGTTATTTTAGGAGTGAACCCCTTTACCCTGACTAGATGCAAGGGTCCCTATTTGGTCAAAGGTGCCTACCTCTGCCAACTAGAGACCCCCAAATCTAAAACCACATTCTCCTTTTTATCAATGGTCTTATGTGCCCGCATTCACCACCACTTGTCAGTGGCAGATCAATATAAACATGAATTTAAAAAATTGAGCTCTAGGGTTTTATTGTCTTTTATCTCCTTTCTTTCTTTTAGGGTCGGTCCTGGCACAGACTCTGGCCAGCAATCAAGATTACCCAGGAAAAAATAACAGCCAGGGTAAGTCAAGTCTCTTTTATCCTTTTGAATAGGGATAGACTATCCACCAAGGAATAAGTCAAATGTGTTCCTGTACTTTCCTTACAAAAAAGTAACTATGGGCTGAAAATCCCCTCCGCTCACGGAATTTGCGGATTTTCGGCAATTTCGCGATCCGCGAATCTCGCGAAATTGCCGAAAAATCTGCAAATCCGCTCACGGGCGGATTTCAGTTAAGGCAGGTGCTCAAGTTGAAGAAAGCTAACTTTGTACATTTTAGAGTGGCGCCGGAAAGCTGACAGATTTGTAAGTTGCAAGTAAGCAACTCTGGCAGCTTGCCGGCGCCATTCTAAAATGGTTACAAAGTTAGCTTCAACTCGGGCACCTGCCTTAACTCTGTAAGTGCTTTCTGTGGGCCAAAAATTAAACCTCAACAGGAAGCACTTACAGATATAAATAAAGCAGGTGCCCGGGTTGAAGCTCAAATTCAGTAACGTTTTAATCATCCCAAAACATTAGTGAGCACGGTCGAGGCTGGGCAAGTGTGCTTTATCCCCATATCTGCAGTCGAAAATTAGCTGTAATACTCGAGGGAGGTCTTTCAATCCATGAGTTTCTCGAGCCCAACCCCCGTGTAGTTCCTGTGACTAGGAGGCTGCTTTCTCCTCACCTGCTGCCCTGTTCGCTCTCGGACCCTTATCCACAAAAGGCATGTTGACACGTATAGAAGCCCCGCACCACACACTAGCGGTATCAAAGGTCTTCCCGCCCTTTCCCAACTATGATGGACAGCTCACTCAAGGGACCTCAGCACCTTTTGGCGTGGTGGCAAAGTTACAGGCGCACATGGTCAGTGGAGACAAATCTTCTGGCCCTTTATGCAGCTGCAGTATAGGAAAAGCACTATACATTTACCCAACGAGGTAGCACTTACTGATTAGCCAGTAAAAGTACTCCAGTTGAGTAGAGGTATTGCACAAAACGGTGGCATCTTCGTGGATAACTATGCAGGGCAGGATTCATTCTGGCACGAGACTACTGTCACAAAAATTAAACCTCAACAGGAAGCACAGATATAAATAAAGCAGGTGTCCGAGTTGAAGCTCTAATTCAGTAACGTTTTAATCAGCCCAAAACATTAGTGAGCACGGTCGAGGCTGGCCAAGTGTGCTTTAACCCCATATCTGCAGTCAAAAATTAGCTGTAATACTTGAGGGAGGTCTTTGAATCCATGAGTTTCTAAAGCGCAATCCCCGTGTAGTTCCTGTGACCAGGAGGCTGCTTTCTCCTCACATGCTGCCCTGCTCGCTCTCTTACCCTTATGCACAAGAGGCATGTTGACACGCATAGAAGCCCCACACCACACACTAGTGGTATCAAACGTCTTCCCACCCTTTCCCAACTATGATGGACAGCTCACTCAAGGGTACTCAGCGCCTTTTGGCGCGGTGGCAAAGTTACAGGCACACATGGTCAGTGGAGACAAATCTTCTGGCCCTTTTCGCAGCTACAGTGTAGGAAAAGCACTTTACATTTACCCAATGAGGTAGCACTTACTGATTAGCCAGTAAAAGTACTCCAGTTGAGTATAGGTATTGCACAAAACGGTGGCATCTTCGTGGATAACTATGCAGAGCAGGATTCATTATGGCACGAGGCTCCTGTCACAATAATTAAACCTCAACAGGAAGCACTTACAGATATAAATAAAGCAGGTGCCCAGATTGAAGCTCAAATTCAGTAACGTTTTAATCAGCCCAAAACATTAGTGAGCACGGTCAAGGCTGGGTAAGTGTGCTTTAACCCCATATCTGCAGTCGAAAATTAGCTGTAATACTCGAGGGAGGTCTTTGCATCCATGAGTTTCTCAAGCGCAATCCCTGTGTAGTTCCTGTGACCAGGAGGCTTCTTTTTCCTCACCTGCTGCCCTGCTTGCTCTCTGACCCTTTATACACAAGAGGCATGTTGACACAGATAGAAGCCCCGCACCACACACTAGCGGTATCAAACGTCTTCCCACCCTTTCCCAACTATGATGGACAGCTCACTCAAGGGACCTCTAGCCATTTGGCGCGGTGGCAAAGTTACAGGCACACATGGTCAGTGGAGACAAACTTTCTGGCCCTTTACGCAGCTGCAGTGTAGGAAAATCACTTTATATTTACTCAACGAGGTAGCACTTACATTAGCCAGTAAAAGTACTCCAGTTGAGTAGAGGTATTGCATAAAACGGTGGCCTTTTCGTGGATAACTATGCAGGGCAGGATTCATTCTGGCATGAGGCTCCTGTCACAAAAATTAAACCTCAACAGGAAGCACTTACAGATATAAATAATGCAGGTGCCTGAGTTGAAGCTCAAATTCGGTAACGTTTTAATCAGCCCAAAACATTAGTGAGCACGGTCGAGGCTTGATAAGTGTGCTTTAACCCCATATCTGCCGTCTAAAATAAGCTGTAATACTCGAGGGAGCTTTTTGCATCCATGAGTTTCTCGAGCGCTATCCCCGTGTAGTTGCTGTGACCAGGAGGCTGCTTTCTCCTCACCTGCTACCCTGCTTGCTCTCTGACCCTTTAGTGGTATGTTGACATGCATAGAAGCCCCGCCGGTTTGGCCCCACACCACACACTAGCGGTATCAAACATCTTCCCGCCCTTTCCCAACTATAATGGACAGCTCACTCAAGGGACTTCGGCGCCTTTTGGCGTGGTGGCAAAGTTACAGGAACACATGGTCAGTGGAGACAAATCTTCTTGCCCTTTACGCAGCTGCAGTGTAGGAAAAGCACTATACATTTACCCAACGAGGTAACACTTACTAATTAGCCAGTAGAAAGTACTCCAGTTGAGTAGAGTGCAAATCGCAAAAAAATCAGCGAGTTCGCGGAAAAATCCGCGAATTTGCGGATTTGTTTGCGATTTCGCGGACCGCAGATCTGCAAAATTCGCCCATACTTACAAAAAAGACAAGACTAGCTTTAATGTGCTGTTTCCATTCCCTTCCCTATTTTCTTTTCACCCAAGTTCTCCACTTTCCTCAGTTTGGTTCCATCTGTTTCATTTTCTTCCTTTCTCTAGGATCCTTTCTGTTTCCATATTCTTTCCTCTTTCATTCCTTTGGTAGGTAAAAGACATCTACAGCACCAATACCCTCTAACTCTCACAAAAGCAAGGCCAATTTGCATTGCAACTGCTTGTTTTATCTTTGCATGAATGCCGGGCTAATAGACAGACCTTAACACCATTTGAGATGTTTCCTCTGGTCCAGTATGGCAGACCAATAAATATAAATGGCCCCTACGCTTTTTTCTTTGTTTGTTAACGATATCCCAGCTCACTTAGAAGATTGTAACAATGATTCCCCCAAGTTGAACGGGGAAAGGGTTTCAGCCCTGTTATTTTCAGATGACACAATACTAATTTCTCAAACCCAGAGAGGTCTGCAATCCCTTCTAAACTCATTCCAACTGTATTGCAACAATAAAGGCCTAGAGATCAATACAAAAAAGACTAAATGTATGGCCATAAACCCCATAAAACTTTTAGGGGAAACCTAACGATCAAAAGCTTGAACTAGTACAGCATTTTGTCTACTTGGGTGTTTCATTAGACTCAAAGATGTCATGGAAATCCCAAGTGGAGAAGAGCAAATTGATATTAACCCAGAACACTCTTCCAATCTTAAAAAAACATGGGGCGAGCCTTGGTAAGGCCGTTTCTACGGCACTTGAAGTTTTTAAGTTTAAGGCCCAGACTGCAGCATTATATGGTGCAGAAATATGGGGCCCTATAGCTGGGAATGTTTTTATGACTAGTGAAAATACATTTTATAGAAGCCTTTTGAAGCTACCAAAATGCACTCCACTAATACCTTTAATGCTAGATTTAAACATGAGGCGCACTGACCATTATGCAATCCTACGACCATTATCTTTCTGGGTAAGACTCTGGTGTACACCAGAGCTTGTAGATTACAGAGGTGGACTCCAAGAAATAATGAGATTGGATCTGCATAATTCAAATGTATGGTTAAAACATGAGCACACTTGGCTAATTAAAATTGGGCTGTCGCAATTCTGGGAAGACCCTAAAAGCTTGACGCAGGCCTAAAAAAAATTGGTGAATACCGCCTTCTGGGCCCACATAGCAGATAACCTGTCCACTGGTCATACCGGTGGATCATTGATAAGGAATTTTTTGATATTCAAGGATGTTATGCACTTTGAGGTTCTTTTAGATGAAGTTTGTCCAGCGTTGGCCAAAAGCCTTTTATATGAAATTTAGACACGGAATATTGAAAATCAACACAATACTGGAAAGGTGGTCTAGGTCAAGCGTAACAAAAATTAGTGAATTGTGCTCACTGTGTCAGAATTGCTCCAAGGAGGATGAACAGCATATCCTCTTTTTCTCTGCAGTAAATGAGATGGCCAGGAAAAGATGGATCAAGCCACTGTGTAATGCTATAGGCGTCCGTTCATATAAGGAGGCGTATAGGATAATAAAAACCGATACTAGGCAAGTGACTGTCTTTGGTGTTAGTAGATTTTTACTTGCAATAAGCTTCGTACAGAAAAAAAAGGGCTTGGAATTATGAGTAAAAATTGCAAATGAGCTTTATTATTCTGTATTGTAACTAAAGTGCTGCTACTCTGATTTAATCAACTTGTTGTACATTCATGTACTTTATTGTAAATAATTTTAACATTGGAACTGGTGAAACCAATTTTTATATATCTTTTATGCTTGCCTACTTAACTAAATTATGGATTTTAATGTATCGATCTCCTAAAACTGCACCCAACTATCTGCAAAACCAATTTCCTCTACTTACAAATATGCTATGTATTGTATGTTTTATGCATCTTTTATGGCAAATTGTGCCGAAATAAAGATTTATTAAATGAATGGGAGAAAATATGAATTTATTCTCTGAATTCTTCTGGAACTAGCAGTTGGAGATCTGCCCTTATTTTTTCTATTCTATATAGCAGCCCCTTTTTAATATTATAAACTGGGGAAACCAACAACTATTTTTTTCTTAATTCTCCATAGACTTCTTCCAAGTATTTTGTAGGGTACTGTCATTCCTTTGAGCATGAGGGAAATGGCTATTTATCAGCCAAAGTTTAGCTGTGAGAAAGGCATTTCAGGATTATGAATAGTTCTCCTTTTTAAATAGAACTCTGTATTATCTGTAGCAAGTATGACTTCTTCTGGCAGAGTAGGCACAACTCAGGCTTTTATTTGTATCATAAACCTGTTTGAGTAGTCATTGTCACCTCAACTATTGGATATTTCCTTATATCTCCATGAACTCATCTTATCTCTACTTCCTTATGTGGAAGGATTTGAGAGAGCTAAACCCATTTCTGTATGATAACTGAGTGACGAAATCTGGAATCTATCTAAAGAATGTTCCTTGGGATACAACTAATGTCATGGGTTCCTCAGCTGGTTTTTGATTGGGATAGGACTGAGACATGTGTCCCTATTCACCACAGTCAAAATATTGGGGATTTCTGAAGGAGTTCAGCATGGTTTGAAAGGTCCTAACTTTCGAAGGTTTTGTGACAATTTTGTTAGGTCTTTTCTCATCATTGAGAGGAAATTGACTTTCCACTCAGTTAGGTTCTCCGACGTTTAAGCGCGCTGGGCTCTGGAAAAAGTAGCGGCCATCTCTATGTCTTGTTCTACGGTTAGGGCTGTACGTTGTTTGAGCCATTTGTGTGTTGCTAGGGGTAAAGCCTCTAGATATTGTTCCAAACAAATCGCATTCATGATTTCCTCCTTGTTGTTCTCAAGGGGTCTGAGTCATTTATCTGCGGCCAATTTAAGTTTGGAGAAAAAAAGTTTTGCGATTATCTCTGCTATGCAGCAAACCTTTCTAATCTACAGGCAATAGTCTTCTGCATCCATTCCCAGATGGTCCAATATAACATTCTTGACTTCATCATAGGAAGTGGCACCATAAGGATTGGCTACCATTTGTCAGGGGGCCAAGCACAAGCTACAGCAGCCCCCTCGGAATGTAATAGAAAGTAATTGCGGGCTACCCCAGGGACATATTTATGTAATGATACGTGGAGGCCTGTGGATGAAGTGTGAGTGTCAGAGAGGTTGGAGCGACCTTATATTCACTGGACACTTGTACAATTCACACTGTCCTTAAAGTTTTTGCGGTCCTCCTTGGCAAAAGACATTTGTTTTTCGAGGGCCATTCAAATTTTCTGTACCCTTGAATGAGCCGTTGTACCAAGTGTTTGACTCGGCCCTTTCTGCAGGGTCATCCCTGAACTTTCTGCCTTCCACCTTTATTTTATCTGACCTGCCTTTGCAGAGCCTGTGTGTAGTTTGGTACTGCCATGTTGACTGGGCACGTGCACCCACCTGCCAGTCCCTAACCTTTCACTTTTCTGCATATTAGTCACCACCATGGTAGGCCCAAGGGCAGGGTGCTTTGTAAGTATAAAGTAGGACATGCCCTGGTGTGTGTGGCATGTCCTAATAGTGAATTATTGCCATTTTCGTTTTTCACTATTGCAAGGCTACCTTTTACACATTGGCCAGAATGGGCAGTTTAATATTACAGTTTATAATCCTAACTGACTCAGGGAACTAGGTAGACATTCAAGTTTCGTAAGTCTGAACTCAGAATGATAAAATGCATCTTTTAGGGAAGTTGGTTTTAACATTCTGTGTTTGAAAATACCACTTTTAGAAAGAAGGTATTTTCTTGTCTAACTATATAAGCCTGCCTCTGCTTGGTTGTGTAATCCTCGTCTGGAGTTTGAGTGACAGGGGCTGGGGGATTACAGGAGAAAGGGTGAGTCAGCACAGGGCTGAATAGAGAGATCTGCATGTAGATGGGTGGGAGGAGTTGCACCTGAGTCCTGAATAGGGCTGTGCCTTCCCTCCACAATGCTGGCTCCACCTCCTGTGGTGCATCTGATATACCTGGTCTACACTGTGATAGTAAAGAAAGAGTCTTGTCAAGAAAGTGCTCCAGGATTGACCAGAACTGGTTTGGACTAGACAAAGGCCTCCCTGCCTTCAGAGAACAAAGGCAAAATGAGTTTAAAAAGGGGGAGCCAGACCCCAGAACTTTAGATCACTTTTGAGAAACAAGAAGAAGCCTTTGCTGAGGAGAGGAACAAGAGAGACTGAGGTGAGACTATCCCTAAGCGTGAGGGAAATTTGCCTGCAGTGGTTGCCTGACTGCCAAAAAGAGGAGAATGAACTTTTGTGCTACTTTCATTCAACTTTTGAAGTATCTCCAAGGGCTTGAGATAGACCTTGCCTCCTGCTGAAGTCTCAGGGACAACAGACTTCAACCACCAGCTCCCCAAGAGTTCCATGGAAGTGCCTGTGTGGTGCTGGGCTTTCTGAGGGACTGCATGACACAAAGAGATGGAAGCACGACTCACGAAGAAGAAGCGTGTTGCCAAACTGCCGCTGTCGCTTCACAACACCGAAGTGCCTTGTATTGCCAGAGAAGAGGATCGCTATCACACCAGATGCTGCTGCATCATCAGAGAAGCGTGTCGCCACTACCGTTGCTTCGCTGAGAAATCATGTCACTGCTGCAGCTGTCGCATTATTGCCAAAGCACCTCGCATCACCGGAGAAGAGGATCAACTTCGCATCAGGCGCCGCCGCATCACCGGGAAGAATGTTGCAGAGCCTGTCGCGGCTCGGAAGAATTGTTGAGTCGCCACATGGCCATCGGGAGTGCATACATCATGTTGCATCGTGCCGAAGTGACTCACTTCGTCGGAGAAGAGGATCAACGTTGCACCATACGCAGCCACATCACCCGGTAAATGCATTTCAGGGCCTGTTGTGGCCCAAAAGAATCTATGAGTCGCTGCACAGCCGTCGGGCATGCACGCATCATGTTGCATCAAAGTGAAGAGGCCATCTTTGTTTCACTGAACCAGATCTTCATCGCATCATAGTGCTGCTAGCCGCATCGCCACGGAGGCACAGTAAGCAACTGACTTATCACCTCCCGACGCCGAGAAGAACCAACGTTTCCCCTACGTATCAGTAGGGACCCGACACATCACTGTGGTTGCGTGTAAGGAACCAACGCATCACCTTCTCTGAAACACTTTTGTTGTATAGCGTTACGCATTCAAAGGTACATTGAACTCAAAGTTTTGCATTTTACATCTTAAGAGAACTGAGCTAATGTTTCAATTTTTAAAGTACAGTATTGTGGATTTTTGTCATTTATGGTCTTGTGTTAAGTCTATATAAAAATACTTATTTTCATACTACAACTTGTGTGGTGTCCATCTGTAGTGTTGTCACTGGGTTACTGTTTGTGTTCACAAAAGCTTTACACACTGCCTCTGAGATAAGCCTGCCCGCTCATGCCAAGCTACCAAGGGGGAGAGCAGGGGTTATTTTAGGAGTGAACCCCTTTACCCTGACTAGATGCAAGGGTCCCTATTTGGTCAAAGGTGCCTACCTCTGCCAACTAGAGACCCCCAAATCTAAAACCACAATCTTCTGGCCCTTTATGCAGCTGCAGTATAGGAAAAGCACTATACATTTACTCAACGAGGTAGCTCTTACTGATTAGCCAGTAAAAGTACTCCAGTTGTGTAGAGGTATTGCACAAAACTGTGGCATCTTCGTGGATAACTATGCAGGGCAGGATTCATTCAGGCACGAGGCTCCTGTCACAAAAATTAAACCTCAACAGGAAGCACTTACAGATATAAATAAAGCAGGTGCTTGAGTTGAAGCTCAAATTTAGTAACGTTTTAGTCAGCCCAAAACATTAGTGAGCATGGTCGAGGCTGGCCAAGTGTGCTTTAACCCCATATCTGCCGTCTAAAATAAGCTGTAATACTCAAGGGAGATCTTTGCATCCATGAGTTTCTCGAGCGCTATCCAGTGTAGTTGCTGTGACCAGGAGGCTGCTTTCTCCTCACCTGCTACCCTGCTTGCTCTCTGACCCTTTAATGGCATGTTGACATGCATAGAAGCCCCGCCGGTTTGGCCTCACACCACACACTAGCGGTATCAAACATCTTCCCGCCCTTTCCCACCTATAATGGACAGCTCACTCAAGGGACCTCGGCGCCTTTTGGCATGGTGGCAAAGTTACAGGAACACATGGTCAGTGGAGACAAATCTTCTTGCCCTTTACGCAGCTACAGTGTACGAAAAGCACTATACATTTACCCAAGGAGGTAACACTTACTAATAAGCCAGTAGAAAGTACTCCAGTTGAGTAGAGTGCAAATCGCAAAAAAATCAGCGAGTTCGTGGGAAAATCCGCAAATTTGCGGATTTGTTTGCGATTTCGCGGACCGCAGATCTGCAAAATTCGCCCATACTTACAACAAAGACAAAGAAGGAGGGGTGGTTTATTGCTTTCTTAAAACAAGTACTAATTTGTTAGGTCACAAGAAAAGCAAGAAAAAAATAAGATTCCCTCTTAGGTACAAATAAAAAACCATTCTGGTGAGGGAAGAAGAGAAAGAGTAAACAAAAAAAGAATTGGACATGTGAGGAACAAGTGGAATATTAGGTACTTCTCCCATCTCGTTTTCCCCAAATGTGGCCCGTATCTGGATTAGCCATGTTACTCCAGAAACGTGGTGGATGGTGGATGGTGTGTCATTTTGCGGGCTTGATTCTAGTCTTCCACTCAGTGTGGAACTCTGGGACACCGATTCAAATAAGTTGTCGGTTATATTTTCACAGCAGTTATCAAAACTGGGATTTGCTGTCCGGCCTCCAGCAGCTACGGGGTTTGGATCTCTGAAACCCCTACTTCTTCCTCTCTGTCAACTTCAAGAAAGGAATCAAGTTGGTCTTGGCTCCTGGCAGCCTAGGGGATTCTCGGTCAGCGTGTTCCTTACTTCCCTATTTGTTCCTTCTTCTACATCCTCTGATTCCAGGTAGCGGTCCTTATAACGACCACGTTGTTCCCTGATTGGCTCCAAGGGGGTCTTGAGACTGAAATCACCCGGTTCAACTGGTGTTATCATTGCCTCTTCTGGTTTGGTTGAAGAATGGCTGATGAGTTGTGTAGGAAGAGAAGGGGGTACAGGTAAGTTTGTCTCATATAGAACCTCCCATGGAATGTTACTTTCTCCTTCTGATTCACTTTCCTGTTCACAGCAGGCTGGTAAAATATTAGCCAGGTGGCAACTGTGAGTTGAAAGAAGGGCAATTCTTTAGTTGTAGAGACAAAAACAAATATGGACAAAGCAAAAATTGTGCCATGCATAGTGAAGAGGTATTGTCAAGTTTCACTGATACAAACACACATCAGGTACAGCTCTACAGCGGCAGTGTGGACAGCTAGAAAAAAGGGGACACTCCTGGGGTACTTTATCTATCCCAGGCTAATGGCCAATGTAATGTTTTTCATCCAATTAAATTTAGAAGAATAGATGACTATGCCTGCTCTATAGCAAGTGCTTAACCTACTGACCTATGTTGGTGGCTTATCTATCCTCGATCTCAACAAAGTCTGTGCTAGATCGTCCCACAGTACACTGCCACTGAAGTTGGTGTTAAATGCTTTTGTGGTCCTACTCCCTACCTCTTTTAGCCCCCTTCTGACTTTTTAAGTCTAGTGTAGAGGAAGGTTTGCTCCCTCTGTCTCTGACTCTCTCTCTCTCTTCCTCTTTTTCTTTCTCTCTCTCTCTCTCTTTATCTCTCTCTCTCTCTCTCTCTCTCTCTCTGTCTCCAAGAGGTAAGTTAATTAATCTCCACAAAATTGAGAAAGGCCACACACCCATATGCTCACCTCAATAGCCACCCATACCAAAATCATTTGCTCCCACCATTCTCGCACTATCACTCTTGTGCAATACTACTGACTCTCAGCACAAATGTTACATCTTCTAATATTTATCACCCACCATAAAAAGGCAGGGTGACTAAAGATATGCTGCTATAAAGGGATGGAATGATGAAGTGAAGTTAGTGAGAACATGTAGTTAAAGATTATTACGTGAAAAAAGGGAGAAGTGTTTGGGTATCGCTTAATACTGTTAAATAAAGTGGTGTTGTGTAGTTTCTACTAATCTGTTGTATCTGTGAATTGTTTGGACAACATAAACTAAGGGCTTAGTGCCTAGACTGAATTTGGACACCCCCACAGGATATGTTGGCCTAAGGACCAGCTAGCTCGCAGTGCTACTGCAAGGTCCCCTAACTTATTGAGGAGCTAATAGTTTCTGGCAACCACTGAACATGACAACCCTGACCCCAAAGGAATCATGGAAACAGTATAAATCCTTTCGCTCAGTCACTCATGCTCACTTGATCTCAAAGAAATATGCAGAGAATACACAGTGGGACATTTTCAATAATATTTATTGAACCACCTTTATTCTTGCATGAAAATCATGTGCTGCAAAGAATAGGAAACAGAAGCAAAACAAGGAGATTACAAGCACCATAACAGTATATGCAAAATGGTAATCTAATGTACTCCTACGAGAATGTGTGGGTGTAGAGCCGACAAGCATCAGGCATCTGATGTGACTGCTCCACTACAACGGAGAAAACGAAGCCTAATAACTCAGCGAGAAGGAGACGAAACAGGCGCAACAACGGAGATCTGAACATCGGAAGGTCGCAAGCTGATGGGGGGATCCCCTAGTTTTATTTCAGAAGCCGAGAAACTGAAGAAATTTCAAGAGCAAAGGCGAGCACAGGGAGAAAAAGATCAAGGCAAAAATGGCGGCGCCAAGATCAGCAATGAACCGAATCTGAGCGCCTGCAGAACTGGAGACGTGATACAAGCTACAAGCCTCACATGCCGGTTAGTACCGCAGCGATAATCCGCCCCCAACAGCAGTCAAGCAGGCAAGAGTGCAAGCACACATCCAGTGGGGCAAGATAGGGGCTGGCAACCACGATGGCGGAGATACATTGCGGAGCGTAGAACCACTAAAGCCTAGCCGCAATCCAGGGATCGCGGAAATACCGTGAAAAAACACACCTAGATGGGGAACAGGGCGAAACGATAAGACCCTCCGCAGCATGGAGGAAAATTAAGAATAAACATCTAATGGCAGAGGAAGGATTACGAAACAAAACTGAAACTAAGGGTGCCAGAGGGGACAAAATGGCGACGATGCACACATAGCCCATTTAAAAAGATGGGAAATCGAAACTGAATGCAATCAAACAGCAGAGCTCCCAAAATGGAAGCTGCAAAGTTTTTGACTCCAGCAAGGCAAACCTGGAGGTGAATACAGAGGTGTGGTCACAGGAAAAGTAGCACCCAGTAACAAGAGGAAAGCGCGGTGTGTACAGCGATGTGAGGGCTGCACGCTCCGGGAGAGGTGCTGCGGGAGTTATCACGGCAGCGAGGGAACGCAAGGCAGAACAGTACTGGCCATGACGGAGATACACTGCAGCGTCTGACTGGACGCTTCATTTGGGGTCATATAGCTCCGCGGTGGGAACACGTAGTGAACCACTATTGCGGCCGAGTGGCGGTGAATCTTTGCAAACAGGCGACTGCATGGTACAACTGACTGTTATGCATACAAACCACAGGCAGCAACACTGGGGACACACATATCCTCGGTCAGAACCTGGGAGCTTACTGAGAGGGCTTGTGCTGACATCTAATCACTGTGAAAGTTATGTAGGCCACACATGGGAGGCCCGACAGGGGTGAGAGATACTTTGCATAGCACTTGCACTCCTACTGCCCTTTAGAGACTGCGCCAGCACCGCAACCAACACTGAACTATCCCCCACACTGGGGTTGGTGCGAGGGCAGTGAAGCGGTGTGCATACTGAGCAGGTGTCGCCGAGGAGATGGGTCCTTGATCGGTGAAGCATAAGGAGGCCGGCGGAGAGGGGAAGGACCAGCGATCACCATGAAAGCATCAAGACGGTCACTGCGAGCTGTTGAGAGGAACGGGGAGTGCAACAGCCATCGAACAGGGACCTTAGTTCAAGGGATTAGCACTGGGCCCCCCCACCCCCTCACACAGCCAAGAGACTTAGCCAATGGGTTGTGAACCAGCAACAGAGAAGGTACATGGCATGACATGGAACCTGGCAGTGTGGCACAAAGCATATAAAGGGGCCGACACGAATACAGTGGCCAAGCCCAAAAAACAGTGGTATGCAGTGAGTTTTCAGAGCCTACAGGGACACGAGAGACAATAAAGCTGAGATGTAGTCACCCCACACAGTGATTGCTCCACAAATACTGCCTGTACCTGCCTAAAATGATGGCCGCAACAAACCCTCCTGCGTCTCTCCTGACCTTATATCCCTCCTCCCCCTACCCCTCCCCACTCTACTCTTCTCCACTTTCCTGCTACTGACCTTTGCTCTCACTTGTCCTGGCCTTAGTCCCCACCCTGTTTATTTGTGAACTTTCCCTCGTAAATTGAGACCTAGTTTTTTTTTCTGATGCCGGATGGAGCTACCTGGTTTAGCTATAGGGGAGACACTTCGGGGATTCCCTCCTTGGAAGTCACCTACCCAGTCGGACTTTAGACAGACTTCCTTTGGTCTCTCCTGTCGTCTCCTCCCGCATCCTCCCTCTATTTATGTCTCTCCTTCTCTCCTCTCTCAATGTATTAAGACTGAACTATTTTGTCTGATGCCCGAAGGAGCTACCTGGTTTATCTATAGGGGAGACAGGCCGGGGATTCCCTCCTTGGACGTCACCTGCCCAGTCTGTCTTCAGACAGCCTTCCTTTCGTCTCACCTGTCGTCTCTTCCCTCATCCTCCATTTCTCACCTCCCCTGCCCCATCCACTACTTTTCTCTCGCCTCTCCTAATTGTATTGCCTATTTGTTGATGTATTATGTAATTGTTGACCTTTTTCTGTTACATTGTTGATTCTCATGTATAGCGCTCTGATACCTTCGGGTCTAGCCAGCGCTATATAAAACGCTTTAAATAAATAAATAAATAAATAAAATAAATAATCCAACTCCATTACCTGATGGGAGAGATTGAAGGACCCCGTCTTGACCTTGAGTTGGACACCCCTCACGGAATGTGAGACCGGTGTGTGGTGATTTCTCAGCACAAAGGGAACTTCAGTGTCAACAGAAGTGCCACCTCCATCAATCTATCGAGATGTATATTATTTATGATAAAAAGCAGCCTTTGCAATGTTCATGCTAGATTAGTGATGTTATGGATATATGGAAAGTGCTGTCTCCTCATGGATGAAGATAGGATGACTTTTGTACCTAGTACATAGAGAGGCCTAGTACATGATGTTTAGGGAATCATGACCACGTTGTGTGAAGATGGATGTATAAACCAAGACCTTTCAGAGAAACTAATCAAACGTTGCCATGCATGCAATTGTGTGCCATAGGGCAATGCTGAAACTTTATTTTCTACGACAATGTAAGGAATAAACTGCCTTGCGACATGTGCCTAATGCGGGAATATAACACCCACCCATCATGCTAAGGGTCGATATGTAAAATAGTCTAAAAGCAAGCTCCCCCTTTAAAATGTTCTAAGAAGCTTTAAAGTCATTATAGTGTTTGAAATCCTAAGCACTCCAAAACCTTGGTGCCTAGAAAAGGAAAAATAAAACAAAAATGTTTTGGTCGAATTTAGCTTATAAAACAAGCTAAATTGTTGCCACATAGAGAAGGCCAATTATTTCACGGTTTTTGGGTGTCGTAAACAACATAACCACAAGAGGACCATCCTAGAGGTGCACTTCGAAACAGATTAATAGAGCAAAGGTAATTCAAACATATTCCCACAGCAGACATCGAGGGAGAGACTGCATCCCGCATCTGTATCGTGGAGCCATTGTCCAGGTCACTAGGAGCTGAAGAACCTCAGGGAGGCTCAAGAAAAACATTCATCAGCAACGGAAGACACTGGGGACAACAATACCCATGGGCCATTAAAGGGTCCAGTAGTACATCAAATTCCAATGGCAAATCCATTTGTGATCCTAGGCTTATGTCTAATACGCATTTGTTGCCACCAAGTAGGCAGTAGAATACAGTTTTTTATACAGTTAAGCCAAACAGGCCTGAAGCACAAGAACCAGTGCTGGTCCAGTTCTCAAAGACAAAATGTGACAAACTTGTGAACCATGTACTTACAGCATCGTAGCATCAGCAGGGCTGTCTCCATTTCAAATTGAACTGGGACATCCATATCAGATTAGGAAATATAAAATCAGTATTCTTGCGAAGAGTATCAGGACAAGCGAGAGCCCTCCAAAAACACTTCCCAGCAAGGAGTGTATGAACGATGGAATAGCTTCAAAGATTTTCTGAAATGTGCTAAGAAGGCAAATGCCAATACATAAAAAAAATTGCACTGTTCCGCTTGTATCAGAAATGTTAAAGATACAATGGACTAGCTCCCCAAAATGCAGCAAGAAGGTAGTGTGGAGTAGAGTCGCCAATGAGGACCTAGCAACCTGGAAATCAAATGTCTCTCTTGTCGAAGTTAAGGCCAAAGTTTGTTGAAAAAGCATGACTTTCAGTCTGCTAAGTGAATCAAAGCATAAGTTGGAAGCATTTATCGAAGGCCCCAGCTGAGTCGTCCTAATTTTGTGAACAGCAAAACACACAAGATGATGGACGGAATGTTGCACGTTGGCAAAAAATTCACCCCCAGTCACAGATGTGGGTTTAATCCATGGTTATTTTGCTCACCATGCCACCCCAGTTCAGACATGGCCATATGCAAATCCGACTTGACCCTGTGCCCCATGGGAACAGTCCAGCCTGAACTGCCAAGCCATGTCTTCCGTGGACCGGAATCAAGCATCCTAGGACCTATTTCTGGCTATCAGCCGTCATCAGCCAGGATAGCTTGACTCCAGTGGCGTAGTGAGCACGGGACCCACGTCTGGGCATACCCTTCCCACAAAGGGCGAACAGCAAAACACACAAGATGATGGATGAAATGTTACACATTGGCAAAACATTCACCCCCAGTCACAGATCTGGGTTTAATCCATCGTTATTTTGATCACCACGCCACCCCAGTTAAGGCCAAAGTTTGTTGAAAAAGCATGAATTTCAGTCTGCTAAGTGAATCAAAGCATAAGTTGGAAAAATTTATCGAAGTCCACAGCTGTGCGGTCCTAATTTTGTGAACAGCAAAACACACAAGATGATGGATGGAATGTTGCACATTGGCAAAACATTCACTCCCAGTCACAGATGTGGGTTTAATCCATGGTTATTTTGCTCACCACGCCACCCCAGTTCAGACATGGCCATATGCAAATCAGTCTTGACCCTGTGCCCCATGGGAAAAGTCCAGCCCGAACTGCCAAGCCATGTCTTCCGTGGACCGGAATCAAGCATCCTAGGACCGGTTTCTGGCTATCAGCCATCATCAGCCAGGATAGCTTGACTCCAGTGGCATAGTGAGGACGGGACCCAAGTCTGGGCATACCCTTCCCACAAAGGGCGAACAGCAAAACACACAAGATGACGGATGAAATGTTACACATTGGCAAAACATTCACCCCCAGTCACAGATGTGGGTTTAATCCATCGTTATTTTGCTCACCATGCCACCCCAGTTCAGACATGGCCATATGCAAATCAGTCTTGACCCTGTACCCCATGGGAACAGACCAGCCTGAACTGCTAAGCCATGTCTTCCCTGGACTTAAATTAAGCATCGTAGGACCTGTTTCTGTCTATCAGCCTTCATCAGCCAGTATAGCTTTACTCCAGTGGCGTAGTGAGAACATGACCCACGTCTGTGCATACTCTTCCAACATTGGGCGTACAGCAAAACACACAAGATGATGGACGAAATGTTGCACATTGGCAAAACATTCACCCCCAGTCACAGATCTGGGTTTAATCCATCGTTGTTTTGCTCACCATGCCACCCCACTTCAGACATGGCCATATGCAAGTCTTGACCCTGTGCCCCATGGGAACAGTCCAGCCCAAACTGCCAAGCCATGTCTTCCCTGGACCTGAATCAAGCATCCTAGGACCAGTTTCAGGCTATCAGCCGCCATCAGCCAGGATAACTTGACTCCAGTGGCGTAGTGAGCAGGGAACCCACATTTGGAAATACCCTTCCCACATAGGGCGAATAGCAAAACACACAAGATGATGGACGGAATGTTGCACATTGGCAAGACATTCACCCCCAGTCACAGATCTTCTGCCACCTGAGCCTAATCCTTAGCT
Organism: Lissotriton helveticus; assembly: GCF_964261635.1. Classification (NCBI taxonomy): domain Eukaryota; kingdom Metazoa; phylum Chordata; class Amphibia; order Caudata; family Salamandridae; genus Lissotriton; species Lissotriton helveticus. The sequence continues at coordinate 1,200,533,479 of NC_136069.1, forward strand.
GTTAAGGATTGCTTTAAGTCTCTGGGTATGGTAGGGGGAGGAGTGCTGCAAGGCCATACCCAAACTTCCTATGGCTACTTTGTAAGCCTGAGGGCTAAACGCTGGTCACTGTTTGGACAGTAGTGTGCCAATTGCGTATGTCCCAATTTAAGACTTGCAAATCCTTCATAACAATTCAGGCGTCTGTTAAGCACTGGGGCCAAACCCATAGGAATCTAGAGCATGAATCCACTGCCATCTAGATGTACTTGTAAGCCTTGTCTGAGTGTAAGGGGCCCCAGTTATCCAAACAGACACAAGCGAGAGTTATGTGGGAGATCAATAAATGCGATTGTGGTGGACGTGCAATGATGCAGCCTTTTATCTGTAAGCAGATGTCACATTTAAGGACAAAGTCCTTGGTCTATTTAGGGAGACCTGGCTAACAGTAGTGCTGCTTCAGCAATGAAACTGTAGCATGTGCTGAACCCAGACCCTCATGCACAGCTAGTATTAATCCTAATCTGTGATCAGTGTTTGGTATTACTTTAACCCCCACTCCTGGAATTTGAGCATACGGAAAGTTTTGTACATCTAACTTGTAGGAGTACTTGAGTGGCAATCCTTTTAGTGCTGCTGAGCTGTTGCGCATGGCGGTGACAGCTTTCATAAGTGGTCCGTCTATTTTCATTCTTGAGCGAGTGATTGCAGCAACAGCAGCAGTTTGCACTGTTACCTTGGCAGCTTCATCCGCCATTGAATTCCCTACATTGTGAATGCCAACAAGCTAATGACTCAATGTATGAATAACATTTACCCGCGAAATACCTTCTTTCAGCTTTGCCAATTCTTCCCAAAAGCATCTTGTGCTTAATTTGACAACCCTTCAAATCACGAAACTTATTTTGTTCCCAATAATAAAGATATTCATTATAAAACTGGACACAGTAAAATGAATCACACACTATAAGTGTGGGGAATTCACGATCCGTATTTTGTAGAGCCAGTTTCAGGGCTTTTAGTTCTGCCATCTGCACTGTGCAGTCCCCTAGGGACTGTGTGTGTGTTATTCTGGAGAGAAACTTTCCATCTCGTATGTGCCGTTTTAAAATTACATATGACGAAGAATATTACTGTTTCTATCCTATGACAGTTTGACAGATCTGTCTGTATACATCGTACATTCATATCAATCTAGAGGTATAATTTCCTTTGGCAGAGGATATTCTTCTTCGTACTGCAGAAATACTTGTGTTTGTAATGTAGTGTCAATTCTGTAGTCTACATCTGTGGCAGGGAGAGAGTTAGCCCACTGAATATATCTTAAATATAGAGATTCAGCATTTGGAACACTTGCTTTAGTATCCACCTCTAGGGCCGGTACTGGGGTGATGATAATTATGCATTTTGCCATGAGCCAGGGCTCGCCCTCTCTTTACAGGAGTCTGTACGGCTGCGAGTATGTTCTCAGTGGATGCAAAATTCATTTTAGCCTTAGTGTACAGATCCGATTTGCATGCTTTAGGTACCGTATTGCCTTCATTAAAAGTCATGTAGGTACACCCAGTTGGTCCAGCGACTATACGGATCACCAGGTTTGTTGTGTTCACATGTATATAAATGCCTTGAAGCTACCATGTCAGTTTGTACTGAACGGGAAATATCAGTATGTTTCTGTGTCCAATGTTGTACTGAAAAGTCAGGTCTAATTAAGTCATGGAATAGTTTTACCCTTTCTGTGTAATTCAAAATGTAAGTTCTGCCAAAATGTAAAAATCTCAAAAAGTATTGTAGTCTCTTCAGAGTTTTTGGAGTTTGGATTAATGCACATTTTTCATAAAAATATGTTGTTAGGCTTTTGCCTTCACTTGATAACTTGTATCACAGAAATAGGACACTGAGGTGAGCTTTTTTAGATTTTTTAAAATTAAAATGGTAGCCCAGGTAAGCAAACCCCACTATTATGTTGTTTACTCTAGCCAAATGTTCCATTAATTCATCATCCATCAGATAAATATTGTCTACATAGGACACTGCCTTCTCATTAATACTTTGAATTAACTCTGTTACTTTGGCTGAAAACAGTACAAGGCTATTCTTATACCGTTGTGGCAAACGACACAATTGATTCTGTGACCCTAGCACGGATAATGTGGTCATATATCTACTTCCAGGTTCTATATAATGGCAGAAAAAAACATTTGAGATGTCTAGTGTTGTTATGTTTTTCTTCTGCACAATGTTATTCGTCAGTGCAGCACTGTGTGCATTCTGCACTGCAAATGTTTGTGTGGATGCATTCAAATGTCTGTAATCCAAGACTAAACAATAGGAAATGTAAGGTTTCATTATGGGAAACAAATGATTATTTATAGATGAGGTGCAGGTCTCTATTATACTCTAGCACTCAAGTTGATCCAAGATCTCTCAGACTTGTTTCTTTCCTTAATGTTTAATTGGGTACTGTCTCTGCGGTTGAGGGATAACTTTTAATGACTGACTAATTGTCAGTGAAATTGCTCTACCTCCTTCGCAGCTCTACCATTAAGTGAGGTCTTCCCCTGAGCCATTACATTCTTGAGTGTTGGTGTTTGGGGCCCTCCTCAACCCCCAGTTTTCACCTGCGCCTCATCCCTGGTGGTCCAGTGGACATCTGTCTCCAATCTCTCGCTCTGTTTTTTATCTCTTTTTTCACTTGATTTTTTTCCCTCACTTCTATCTCCCCCTTCACTCTCTTTCTGGGTTTTTCTTCCATTCTCTGTTGTTTTTCCCTCATTTCAAGCTCCCCTTCACTCTCCATTTGTGTATTTCACTCATTTTTTACCCTCATCTCAATCTCCCTCTTTCACTCTCCTTCTGTGTCTTTCCTCCACTCTTTATTGCACTTTTACTGCCTTATTTGCACTTTTCTCTCTCTTTTTGCCTATTTCCTTTTGCCCTTTTCAGCCTGTTTTTCCCTGCCGCTGTTGCCCTTGCTGCCCCTCCCCCAGCACGACAAGTGTGATCATCCCAATCCAGCTCCCAGCCCCATATCCCAGCTATCCAGCCCTCCCCAACTCCTACTTAAAGTCGGCCACTGCGCGGCAGTGCATCAGCCGGGCCACTGGCGTGGCAAAGGCAAGCCTGTATGCGCCTGTCCGGGTCCCGACTGGGAACAGTGCCAGGAACCCTGGATCTCTGCACCACCAATGCTACAATCCAGCGGCACTCCACACTCTCAACCCAGGCTGCAACAACAACTGCAAGCTAGCATCAACAGCTGACACCCTCAGACCCTTCAGCAGTCACTGATAACGGCACACCTGCAGCACCGCCAAGACCACGGACCCAGCGCATCCCACCCGCAAGAACTTAACTGAACTGAAGACCCTGCAATGCATCCTCCTCAATGTCCGATCCCTCCACAAACATGTGTCCTCAGCAGCCTGGGCATCTCTGATCTTTATCCCTGCTAACTTTTTATTGTTAAATTGTGGTTTTGTTAATTTTAGTTTATCCTCTTGTTTGATGATGTAGTCTGAATTGCGATGTGTCTCCCTTTATGGCTTTGTTCACTGTTCTAATCTTTGCTCTGATCATCCGCATCTGTCTGACCATTTCTCAAATGTATCCTGAGAGGAACGAGAAGAGCAAGAGGAACGTGAATCATTATCCTGATATCAGTCAGGCTTTTTTATGTTTTCATGGTTTCTGAGATTACATCTCTTTTTAATAGTCTCCTGTTGAGGAGACCCACCCGTGATTGTTGTTTATTTTGCTTATAATTTTTCTATTTATCATCCTATTTCTTTTTAGAAGGATCAAGGGCTTACTTAGTGTTATCCCTTTCAGAATTACCCTTAACTACTGGTTTCCCAGGTCTGACTGCCAGATTTTCCCTTCCCAAGGAAGTATATGTTTCTGCAATATTATTAGGTAAGTCCCTCTCCTGTTGTAAAGGAGGGAGTTCCCTTAGGCAGCGGACCAGCCCTCACAGGTTGAATTACGAGTGTGCACATTATGTATTGTGTAAGATTTCTGCATATTTTCACAAAATCTTGGCATAGTATGCGCATTTATGCTACTCATAACCTGTGAATGTCAGGGTGTGGTGTAAACAAAGCTAAGACCAACCAGATTGCTCCTTCTTTACTGACTGGTCCGTGTCTCACATTTTCTACAGTGTGGGGGAGGGTGTCTTTTAAGTGTTGGCGTAAAATCCGTTCCGCGGGCGAATTTGCGGATTTTTGACGATTTCGCGATCCGCGAATCTCGCGAAATTGCCCAATAATTCGCAAGCTACGAATGATTGTGCTTGGTCGCGCTTAAAAAATACAATATCGCGCGCGCGGCGTTGACTCTGAGCCTGCCGAGTTGTTTTTCTCCCGGTTTTGCGTGTGCTGCGCCATTTTCGATCTTGCTGCGTGATCGCGCGAGAGTTTTTTGAACGCAATTACGCCATCGCGGCTTGCCATCTTGCACAGTGAAAGTTTGACAACGTGAGTACGTCATAAATGCCCGCGACGGCGCGCAGCTGACTTCCGGCGGGAGGTTTGACCAGCTCGAGTTCCCGAAATTGCCAAAATTGCAATTCTGCACAAGAAATCCACCGCAGGAAGCATAAACCTTGTGAAAATGATGATTTTTATCAGAAAAACTCCTCAGATTTACATTTGTCTGCACTTTTTGGTACAGGAGTCCATTTTCTGGGGTGGGGTGGGAGGAAAGAAGTGCCTCAGAGTCTCCAACTTCCTGTTCCTGTCCAGCAGGCTCCTCCCAGTGCTTTGTCCATGTACTGGCCACTTTTCATTTGGCTGTTGAGCTGGAAGGATTACTTTTTCTTGCAGCTGGTGGATTTTTGTATTTGAGGACTTTTTGGACTTTGGAGTTTGGATCACTTTTGGACTTGAGATTTTACAAGTAAGTTGGTGTTGTTTGTTTGGGGCATTGCAGTTGAGGCAACTCCAGTTCTAAAACCTTTTTCACAACTTTAACAAAATATATATTGTGGTGGTAGCTAGCCACAGTATCCAGTAGGCCCAGGGTTAGTCATGGGTGCATGATACAACTGTTTCTCTGATTTTTTTAAACTTAATTCTCATTTATGTCATGGAATTTTAGCTCACTGTTATATGTTATTTTTTTTTATTTTGGGTGCCTGTAAAGCCTCACTAGCCAGTAGGCCCAGGGGTAGTGAGTGGTGCATGGGCCTAGTCTTTCTGTGGGGTGTCTTTAATTTAAACATCATTGAGGGCATGGATGGCATGGGATTGTGGAGATTTGTATGTGTTTTTCGATTGTTGGGGGTGTTGTTGGGGACTGGGCATGTGGGTGGGGGCCATTTTGAGTGCTGGTACAGGCAAGGCCTGGCCATGTGCTGGGGGGCAAGGGGCCATTTTGAAGGCAGGCAGTGTTCTCAGGCCTGCACCCATTTTGCCTAGCTTTCATCCATTATGCCCAGGGGTACTCAGTGGTGCATGTGCCTAGTCTTTCTGTGGGGTGTCTTGAATTTAAACATCATTGAGGGCATGGACGGCATGGGATTGTGGTGATTTTTATGTGTTTTTTTATTTTGGGGGTGTTGTTGGGGACTGGGCATGTGGGTGGGGGCCATTTTGAGTGCTGGTACAGGCAGGGCCTGGCTATGTGCTGGGGGGCAAGGGGCCACTTTGAAGGCAGGCAGTGTTCTCAGGCCTGCACCCATTTTGCCTAGCTTTCATCCATTATGCCCAGGGGTAGTGAGTGGGGCATGGGCCTAGTCTTTCAGTGGGGTGTCTTGAATTTAAACATCATTGAGGGCATGGATGACATGGGATTGTGGTGATTTTTGTGTTTTTTTCGAATTTTGGGGGTGTTGTTGGGGACTGGGCATGTGGGCGGGTGCCATTTTGAGTGCTGATACAGGCAGGGCCTGGCCATGTGCTGGGGGCAAGGGGCCATTTTGAAGGCAGGCAGTGTTCTCAGGCCTGTACCCATTTTGCCTAGCTTTCATCCATTATGCCCAGGGGTACTCAGAGGTGCATGGGCCTAGTCTTTCTGTGGGGTGTCTTGAATTTGAACATCATTGAGGGCATGGATGGCATGGGATTGTGGTGATTTTTATGTGTTTTTCGATTTTTGGGGGTGTTGTTGGGGACTGGGCATGTGGGTGGAGGCCATTTTGAGTGCTGGTACAGGCAGGGCCTGGCCATGTGCTGGGGGGCAAGGGGCCATTTTGAAGGCAGGCAGAGTTCTCAGGCCTGCACCCATTTTGCCTAGCTTTCATCCATTATGCCCAGGGGTAGTGAGTGGTGCATGGGCCTAGTCTTTCTGTGGGGTGTCTTGAATTTAAACATCATTGAGGGAATGGATGGCATGGGATTGTGGTGATTTCTATGTGTTTTTCGATTTTTGGGGGTGTTGCTGGGGACTGGGCATGTGGATGGGGGCCATTTTGAGTGCTGGTACAGGCAGGGCCTGGCCATGTGCTGGGGACATGGGGCCATTTTGAAGGCAGGCAGTGTTCTCAGGCCTGCACCCATTTTGCCTAGCTTCCATCCATTATGCCCAGGGGTACTCAGTGGTGCATGGGCCTAGTCTTTCTGTGGGGTATCTTGAATTTAAGCATCATTGAGGGCATGGATTGCATGGGATTGTGTTGATTTGTATGTGTTTTTCGATTTTTGGGGGTGTTGTTAGTGACTGGGCATGTGGGTGGGGCCATTTTGAGTGCTGGTACAGGCAGGGCCTTGCCATGTGCTGGGGGGCAAGGGGCCATTTTGAAGGTAGGCAGTGTTCTCAGGCCTGCACCCATTTTGCCTAGCTTTCATCAATTATGCCCAGGGGTACTCAGTGGTGCGTGGGCCTAGACTTTCTGTGGGGTGTCTTGAATTTAAACATCATTGAGGGCATGGATGGCATGGGATTGTGGTGATTTTTATGTGTTTTTCGATTTTTGGGGGTGTTGTTGGGGACTGGGCATGTGGGTGGAGGCCATTTTGAGTGCTGGTACAGGCAGGGCCTGGCCATGTGCTGGGGGGCAAGGGGCCATTTTAAAGGCAGGCAGAGTTCTCAGGCCTGCACCCATTTTGCCTAGCTTTCATCCATTATGCCCAGGGGTAGTGAGTGGTGCATGGGCCTAGTCTTTCTGTGGGGTGTCTTGAATTTAAACATCATTGAGGGAATGGATGGCATGGGATTGTGGTGATTTTTATGTGTTTTTCGATTTTTGGGGGTGTTGTTGGGGACTGGGCATGTGGGTGGGTGCCATTTTGAGTGCTGATTCAGGCAGGGCCTGGCCATGTGCTGGGGGCAAGGGGCCATTTTGAAGGCAGGCAGTGTTCTCAGGCCTGTACCCATTTTTCCTAGCTTTCATCCATTATGCCCAGGGGTACTCAGAGGTGCATGGGCCTAGTCTTTCTGTGGGGTGTCTTGAATTTGAACATCATTGAGGGCATGGATGGCATGGGATTGTGGTGATTTTTATGTGTTTTTTGATTTTTGGGGGTGTTGTTGGGGACTGGGCATGTGGGTGGAGGCCATTTTGAGTGCTGGTACAGGCAGGGCCTGGCCATGTGCTGGGGGGCAAGGGGCCATTTTGAAGGCAGGCAGAGTTCTCAGGCCTGCACCCATTTTGCCTAGCTTTCATCCATTATGCCCAGGGGTAGTGAGTGGTGCATGGGCCTAGTCTTTCTGTGGGGTGTCTTGAATTTAAACATCATTGAGGGAATGGATGGCATGGGATTGTGGTGATTTCTATGTGTTTTTTTATTTTTGGGGGTGTTGGTGGGGACTGGGCATGTGGGTGGGGGTCATTTTGAGTGCTGCTACAGGCAGGGCCTGGCCATGTGCTGGGGGCAAGGGGCCATTTTGAAGTGAGGCAGTGTTCTCAGGCCTGCACCCATTTTGCCTAGCTTTCATCCATTATGCCCAGGGGTAGTGAGTGGTGCATGGGCCTAGTCTTTCTGTGGGGTGTCTTGAACTTAAACATCATTGAGGGCATGGATGACATGGGATTGTGGTGATTTGTATGTGTTTTTTGATTTTTGGGGGTGTTGCTGGGGACTGGGCATGTGGATGGGGGCCATTTTGAGTGCTGGTACAGGCAGGGCCTGGCCATGTGCTGGGGACATGAGGCCATTTTGAAGGCAGGCAGTGTTCTCAGGCCTGCACCCATTTTGCCTAGCTTCCATCCATTATGCCCAGGGGTACTCAGTGGTGCATGGGCCTAGTCTTTCTGTGGGGTATCTTGAATTTAAGCATCATTGAGGGCATGGATTGCATGGGATTGTGTTGATTTGTATGTGTTTTTCGATTTTTGGGGGTGTTGTTAGTGACTGGGCATGTGGGTGGGGGCCATTTTGAGTGCTGGTACAGGCAGGGCCTTGCCATGTGCTGGGGGGCAAGGGGCCATTTTGAAGGTAGGCAGTGTTCTCAGGCCTGCACCCATTTTGCCTAGCTTTCATCAATTATGCCCAGGGGTACTCAGTGGTGCGTGGGCCTAGACTTTCTGTGGGGTGTCTTGAATTTAAACATCATTGAGGGCATGGATGGCATGGGATTGTGGTGATTTTTATGTGTTTTTCGATTTTTGGGGGTGTTGTTGGGGACTGGGCATGTGGGTGGAGGCCATTTTGAGTGCTGGTACAGGCAGGGCCTGGCCATGTGCTGGGGGGCAAGGGGCCATTTTGAAGGCAGGCAGAGTTCTCAGGCCTGCACCCATTTTGCCTAGCTTTCATCCATTATGCCCAGGGGTAGTGAGTGGTGCATGGGCCTAGTCTTTCTGTGGGGTGTCTTGAATTTAAACATCATTGAGGGAATGGATGGCATGGGATTGTGGTGATTTTTATGTGTTTTTCGATTTTTGGGGGTGTTGGTGGGGACTGGGCATGTGGGTGGGGGTCATTTTGAGTGCTGGTACAGGCAGGGCCTGGCCATGTGCTGGGGGCAAGGGGCCATTTTGAAGTGAGGCAGTGTTCTCAGGCCTGCACCCATTTTGCCTAGCTTTCATCCATTATGCCCAGGGGTAGTGAGTGGTGCATGGGCCTAGTCTTTCTGTGGGGTGTCTTGAATTTAAACATCATTGAGGGCATGGATGACATGGGATTGTGGTGATTTTTATGTGTTTTTGGATTTTTGGGAGTGTTTCTGGGGACTGGGCATGTGGATGGGGGCCATTTTGAGTGCTGGTACAGGCAGGGCCTTGCCATGTGCTGGGGACATGGGGCCATTTTGAAGGCAGGCAGTGTTCTCAGGCCTGCACCCATTTTGCCTAGCTTTCATCCATTATGCCCAGGGGTACTCAGTGGTGCATGGGCCTCGTCTTTCTGTGGGGTATCTTGAATTTAAGCATCATTGAGGGCATGGATTGCATGGGATTGTGTTGATTTGTATGTTTTTTTTTATTTTTGGGGGTGTTGTTGGTGACTGGGCATGTTGGTGGGGGCCATTTTGAGTGCTGGTACAGGCAGGGCCTTGCCATGTGCTGGGGGGCAAGGGGCCATTTTGAAGGTAGGCAGTGTTCTCAGGCCTGCACCCATTTTGCCTAGCTTTCATCCATTATGCCCAGGGGTAGTGAGTAGTGCATGGGCCTAGTCTTTCTGTGGGGTGTATTGAATTTAAACATCATTGAGGGCACGGATGGCATGGGATTGTGGTGATTTTTATGTGTTTTTCGATTTTTGGGGGTGTTGGTGGTGACTGGGCATGTGGGTGGGGGTCATTTTGAGTGCTGGTACATGCAGGGCCTGGCCATGTGCTGGGGGGCAAGGGGCCATTTTGAAGGCAGGCAGTGTTCTCAGGCCTGCACCCATTTTGCCTAGCTTTCATCCATTATAACCAGGGGTAGTGAGTGGTGCATGGGCCTAGTCTTTCTGTGGGATGTCTTGAATTTAAACATCAATGAGGGCATGGATGACATGGGATTGTGGTGATTTTTATGTGTTTTTTATTTTTGGGGGTGTTGTTGGGGACTGGGCATGTGGGTGGGGGCCATTTTGAGTGCTGGTACAGGCAGGGCCTGGCCATGTGCTGGGGGGCAAGGGGGCATTTTGAAGGCAGGCAGTGTTCTCCGGCCTCCACCCATTTTGCCTAGCTTTCATCCATTATGCCCAGGGGTACTCAGTGGTGCATGGGCCTAGTCTTTCTGTGGGTTGTCTTGAATTTAAACATCATTGAGGGCATGGATGGCATGGGATTGTGGTGATTTTTATATGTTTTTCGATTTTTGGGGGTGTTGGTGGGGACTGGGCATGTGGGTGGGGGCCATTTTGAGTGCTGGTACAGGCAGGGCCTGGCCATGTGCTGGGGGCAAGGGGCCATTTTGAAGGCAGGCAGTGTTCTCAGGCCTGCACCCATTTTGACTAGCTTTCATCCATTATGCCCAGGGGTACTCAGTGGTGCGTGGGCCTAGAATTTCTGTGGGGTGTCTTGAATTTAAACATCATTGAGGGCATGGATGGCATGGGATTGTGGTGATTTTTATGTGTTTTTCGATTTTTGGGGGTGTTGTTGGGGACTGGGCATGTGGGTGGAGGCCATTTTGAGTGCTGGTACAGGCAGGGCCTGGCCATGTGCTGGGGGGCAAGGGGCCATTTTGAAGGCAGGCAGAGTTCTCAGGCCTGCACCCATTTTGCCTAGCTTTCATCCATTATGCCCAGGGGTAGTGAGTGGTGCATGGGCCTAGTCTTTCTGTGGGGTGTCTTGAATTTAAACATCATTGAGGGAATGGATGGCATGGGATTGTGGTGATTTTTATGTGTTTTTCGATTTTTGGGGGTGTTGGTGGGGACTGGGCATGTGGGTGGGGGTCATTTTGAGTGCTGGTACAGGCAGGGCCTGGCCATGTGCTGGGGGCAAGGGGCCATTTTGAAGTGAGGCAGTGTTCTCAGGCCTGCACCCATTTTGCCTAGCTTTCATCCATTATGCCCAGGGGTAGTGAGTGGTGCATGGGCCTAGTCTTTCTGTGGGGTGTCTTGAATTTAAACATCATTGAGGGCATGGATGACATGGGATTGTGGTGATTTGTATGTGTTTTTTGATTTTTGGGAGTGTTGCTGGGGACTGGGCATGTGGATGGGGGCCATTTTGAGTGCTGGTACAGGCAGGGCCTTGCCATGTGCTGGGGACATGGGGACATTTTGAAGGCAGGCAGTGTTCTCAGGCCTGCACCCATTTTGCCTAGCTTCCATCCATTATGCCCAGGGGTACTCAGTGGTGCATGGGCCTAGTCTTTCTGTGGGGTATCTTGAATTTAAGCATCATTGAGGGCATGGATTGCATGGGATTGTGTTGATTTGTATGTGTTTTTTGATTTTTGGGGGTGTTGTTGGTGACTGGGCATGTTGGTGGGGGCCATTTTGAGTGCTGGTACAGGCAGGGCCTTGCCATGTGCTGGGGGGCAAGGGGCCATTTTGAAGGTAGGCAGTGTTCTCAGGCCTGCACCCATTTTGCCTAGCTTTCATCAATTATGCCCAGGGGTACTCAGTGGTGCGTGGGCCTAGACTTTCTCTGGGGTATCTTGAATTTAAACATCATTGAGGGCATGGATGGCATGGGATTGTGGTGATTTTTATGTGTTTTTCGATTTTTGGGGCTGTTGTTGGGGACTGGGCATGTGGGTGGAGGCCATTTTGAGTGCTGGTCCAGGCAGGGCCTGGCCATGTGCTGGGGGGCAAGGGGCCAATTTGAAGGCAGGCAGAGTTCTCAAGCCTGCACCCATTTTGCCTAGCTTTCATCCATTATGCCCAGGGGTAGTGAGTAGTGCATGGGCCTAGTCTTTCTGTGGGGTGTATTGAATTTAAACATCATTGAGGGCATGGATGGCATGGGATTGTGGTGATTTGTATGTGTTTTTCGATTTTGGGGGTGTTGGTGGGGACTGGGCATGTGGGTGAGGGTCATTTTGAGTGCTGGTACAGGCAGGGCCTGGCCATGTGCTGGGGGGCAAGGGGCCATTTTGAAGGCAGGCAGTGTTCTCAGTCCTGCACCCATTTTGCCTAGCTTTCATCCATTATACCCAGGGGTAGTGAGTGGTGCATGGGCCTAGTCTTTCTGTGGGATGTCTTGAATTTAAACATCAATGAGGGCATGGATGACATGGGATTGTGGTGATTTTTATGTGTTTTTTTTATTTTTGGGGGTGTTGTTGGGAACTGGGCATGTGGGTGGGGGCCATTTTGAGTGCTGGTACAGGCAGGGCCTGGCCATGTGCTGGGGGCAAGGGGCCTTTTTGAAGGCAGGCAGTGTTCTCAGGCCTGCACCCATTTTGCCTAGCTTTCATCCATTATGCCCAGGGGTACTCAGTGGTGTATGGGCCTAGTCTTTCTGTGGGGTGTCTTGAATTTGAACATCATTGAGGGCATGGATGACATGGGATTGTGGTGATTTTTATGTGTTTTTTGATTTTTGGGGGTGTTGTTGGGGACTGGGCATGTGGGTGAGGGCCATTTTGATTGCTGGTACAGGCAGGGCCTGGCCATGTGCTGGGGGGCAAGGGGCCATTTTGAAGGCAGGCAGTGTTCTCAGGCCTGCACCCATTTTGCCTAGCTTTCATCCATTATGCCCAGGGGTACTCAGTGGTGCATGGGCCTAGTCTTTCTGTGGGGTGTCTTGAATTTAAACATCATTGTGGGCATAGATGGCATGGGATTGTGGTGATTTGTATGTGTTTTTCGATTTTTGGGGGTGTTGGTGGGGACTGGGCATGTGGGTGGGGGCCATTTTGAGTGCTGGTACAGGCAGGGCCTGGCAATGTGCTGGGGGCAAAGGGTCATTTTTAAGGCAGGCAGTGTTCTCAGGTCTGCACCCATTTTGCCTAGCTTTCATCCATTATGCCCAGGGGTACTCAGTGGTGCATGGGCCTAGTCTTTCTGTGGGGTATCTTGAATTTAAACATCATTGAGGGCATGGATTGCATGGGATTGTGGTGATTTGTATGTGTTTTTCGATTTTTGGGGGTGTTGTTGGGGACTGGGCATGTGGGTGGGGGCCATTTTGAGTGCTGGTAAAGGCAGGGCCTTGCCATGTGCTGAGGGGCATGAGGCCATTTTGAAGGCAGGCAGTGTTCTCAGGCCTGCACCCATTTTGTCTTGCTTTCATCCATTATGCCCAGGGGTAGTGAGTGGTGCATGGGCCTAGTCTTTCTGTGGGATGTCTTGAATTTAAACATCAATGAGGGCATGGATGACATGGGATTGTGGTGATTTTTATGTGTTTTTTATTTTTGGGGGTGTTGTTGGGGACTGGGCATGTGGGTGGGGGCCATTTTGAGTGCTGGTACAGGCAGGGCCTGGCCATGTGCTGGGGGGCAAGGGGGCATTTTGAAGGCAGGCAGTGTTCTCAGGCCTGCACCCATTTTGCCTAGCTTTCATCCATTATAACCAGGGGTAGTGAGTGGTGCATGGGCCTAGTCTTTCTGTGGGATGTCTTGAATTTAAACATCAATGAGGGCATGGATGACATGGGATTGTGGTGATTTTTATGTGTTTTTTATTTTTGGGGGTGTTGTTGGGGACTGGGCATGTGGGTGGGGGCCATTTTGAGTGCTGGTACAGGCAGGGCCTGGCCATGTGCTGGGGGGCAAGGGGGCATTTTGAAGGCAGGCAGTGTTCTCCGGCCTCCACCCATTTTGCCTAGCTTTCATCCATTATGCCCAGGGGTACTCAGTGGTGCATGGGCCTAGTCTTTCTGTGGGTTGTCTTGAATTTAAACATCATTGAGGGCATGGATGGCATGGGATTGTGGTGATTTTTATATGTTTTTCGATTTTTGGGGGTGTTGGTGGGGACTGGGCATGTGGGTGGGGGCCATTTTGAGTGCTGGTACAGGCAGGGCCTGGCCATGTGCTGGGGGCAAGGGGCCATTTTGAAGGCAGGCAGTGTTCTCAGGCCTGCACCCATTTTGACTAGCTTTCATCCATTATGCCCAGGGGTACTCAGTGGTGCGTGGGCCTAGAATTTCTGTGGGGTGTCTTGAATTTAAACATCATTGAGGGCATGGATGGCATGGGATTGTGGTGATTTTTATGTGTTTTTCGATTTTTGGGGGTGTTGTTGGGGACTGGGCATGTGGGTGGAGGCCATTTTGAGTGCTGGTACAGGCAGGGCCTGGCCATGTGCTGGGGGGCAAGGGGCCATTTTGAAGGCAGGCAGAGTTCTCAGGCCTGCACCCATTTTGCCTAGCTTTCATCCATTATGCCCAGGGGTAGTGAGTGGTGCATGGGCCTAGTCTTTCTGTGGGGTGTCTTGAATTTAAACATCATTGAGGGAATGGATGGCATGGGATTGTGGTGATTTTTATGTGTTTTTCGATTTTTGGGGGTGTTGGTGGGGACTGGGCATGTGGGTGGGGGTCATTTTGAGTGCTGGTACAGGCAGGGCCTGGCCATGTGCTGGGGGCAAGGGGCCATTTTGAAGTGAGGCAGTGTTCTCAGGCCTGCACCCATTTTGCCTAGCTTTCATCCATTATGCCCAGGGGTAGTGAGTGGTGCATGGGCCTAGTCTTTCTGTGGGGTGTCTTGAATTTAAACATCATTGAGGGCATGGATGACATGGGATTGTGGTGATTTGTATGTGTTTTTTGATTTTTGGGAGTGTTGCTGGGGACTGGGCATGTGGATGGGGGCCATTTTGAGTGCTGGTACAGGCAGGGCCTTGCCATGTGCTGGGGACATGGGGCCATTTTGAAGGCAGGCAGTGTTCTCAGGCCTGCACCCATTTTGCCTAGCTTCCATCCATTATGCCCAGGGGTAGTCAGTGGTGCATGGGCCTAGTCTTTCTGTGGGGTATCTTGAATTTAAGCATCATTGAGGGCATGGATTGCATGGGATTGTGTTGATTTGTATGTGTTTTTTGATTTTTGGGGGTGTTGTTGGTGACTGTGCATGTTGGTGGGGGCCATTTTGAGTGCTGGTACAGGCAGGGCCTTGCCATGTGCTGGGGGGCAAGGGGCCATTTTGAAGGTAGGCAGTGTTCTCAGGCCTGCACCCATTTTGCCTAGCTTTCATCAATTATGCCCAGGGGTACTCAGTGGTGCGTGGGCCTAGTCTTTCTGTGGGGTATCTTGAATTTAAACATCATTGAGGGCATAAATTGCATGGGATTGTGGTGATTTGTATGTGTTTTTCGATTTTTGGGGGTGTTGTTGGGGACTGGGCATGTGGGTGGGGGCCATTTTGAGTGCTGGTAAAGGCAGGGCCTTGCCATGTGCTGAGGGGCAAGAGGCCATTTTGAAGGCAGGCAGTGTTCTCAGGCCTGCACCCATTTTGTCTTGCTTTCATCCATTATGCCCAGGGGTAGTGAGTGGTGCATGGGCCTAGTCTTTCTGTGGGATGTCTTGAATTTAAACATCAATGAGGGCATGGATGACATGGGATTGTGGTGATTTTTATGTGTTTTTTATTTTTGGGGGTGTTGTTGGGGACTGGGCATGTGGGTGGGGGCCATTTTGAGTGCTGGTACAGGCAGGGCCTGGCCATGTGCTGGGGGGCAAGGGGGCATTTTGAAGGCAGGCAGTGTTCTCAGGCCTGCACCCATTTTGCCTAGCTTTCATCCATTATAACCAGGGGTAGTGAGTGGTGCATGGGCCTAGTCTTTCTGTGGGATGTCTTGAATTTAAACATCAATGATGGCATTGATGACATGGGATTGTGGTGATTTTTATGTGTTTTTTATTTTTGGGGGTGTTGTTGGGGACTGGGCATGTGGGTGGGGGCCATTTTGAGTGCTGGTACAGGCAGGGCCTGGCCATGTGCTGGGGGGCAAGGGGGCATTTTGAAGGCAGGCAGTGTTCTCCGGCCTCCACCCATTTTGCCTAGCTTTCATCCATTATGCCCAGGGGTACTCAGTGGTGCATGGGCCTAGTCTTTCTGTGGGTTGTCTTGAATTTAAACATCATTGAGGGCATGGATGGCATGGGATTGTGGTGATTTGTATATGTTTTTCGATTTTTGGGGGTGTTGGTGGGGACTGGGCATGTGGGTGGGGGCCATTTTGAGTGCTGGTACAGGCAGGGCCTGGCCATGTGCTGGGGGCAAGGGGCCATTTTGAAGGCAGGCAGTGTTCTCAGGCCTGCACCCATTTTGACTAGCTTTTATCCATTATGCCCAGGGGTACTCAGTGGTGCGTGGGCCTAGAATTTCTGTGGGGTGTCTTGAATTTAAACATCATTGAGGGCATGGATGGCATGGGATTGTGGTGATTTTTATGTGTTTTTCGATTTTTGGGGGTGTTGTTGGGGACTGGGCATGTGGGTGGAGGCCATTTTGAGTGCTGGTACAGGCAGGGCCTGGCCATGTGCTGGGGGGCAAGGGGCCATTTTGAAGGCAGGCAGAGTTCTCAGGCCTGCACCCATTTTGCCTAGCTTTCATCCATTATGCCCAGGGGTAGTGAGTGGTGCATGGGCCTAGTCTTTCTGTGGGGTGTCTTGAATTTAAACATCATTGAGGGAATGGATGGCATGGGATTGTGGTGATTTTTATGTGTTTTTCGATTTTTGGGGGTGTTGGTGGGGACTGGGCATGTTGGTTGGGGTCATTTTGAGTGCTGGTACAGGCAGGGCCTGGCCATGTGCTGGGGGCAAGGGGCCATTTTGAAGTGAGGCAGTGTTCTCAGGCCTGCACCCATTTTGCCTAGCTTTCATCCATTATGCCCAGGGGTAGTGAGTGGTGCATGGGCCTAGTCTTTCTGTGGGGTGTCTTGAATTTAAACATCATTGAGGGCATGGATGACATGGGATTGTGGTGATTTGTATGTGTTTTTTGATTTTTGGGAGTGTTGCTGGGGACTGGGCATGTGGATGGGGGCCATTTTGAGTGCTGGTACAGGCAGGGCCTTGCCATGTGCTGGGGACATGGGGCCATTTTGAAGGCAGGCAGTGTTCTCAGGCCTGCACCCATTTTGCCTAGCTTCCATCCATTATGCCCAGGGGTACTCAGTGGTGCATGGGCCTAGTCTTTCTGTGGGGTATCTTGAATTTAAGCATCATTGAGGGCATGGATTGCATGGGATTGTGTTGATTTGTATGTGTTTTTTGATTTTTGGGGGTGTTGTTGGTGACTGGGCATGTTGGTGGGGGCCATTTTGAGTGCTGGTACAGGCAGGGCCTTGCCATGTGCTGGGGGGCAAGGGGCCATTTTGAAGGTAGGCAGTGTTCTCAGGCCTGCACCCATTTTGCCTAGCTTTCATCAATTATGCCCAGGGGTACTCAGTGGTGCGTGGGCCTAGACTTTCCCTGGGGTGTCTTGAATTTAAACATCATTGAGGGCATGGATGGCATGGGATTGTGGTGATTTTTATGTGTTTTTCGATTTTTGGGGCTGTTGTTGGGGACTGGGCATGTGGGTGGAGGCCATTTTGAGTGCTGGTCCAGGCAGGGCCTGGCCATGTGCTGGGGGGCAAGGGGCCAATTTGAAGGCAGGCAGAGTTCTCAAGCCTGCACCCATTTTGCCTAGCTTTCATCCATTATGCCCAGGGGTAGTGAGTAGTGCATGGGCCTAGTCTTTCTGTGGGGTGTATTGAATTTAAACATCATTGAGGGCATGGATGGCATGGGATTGTGGTGATTTGTATGTGTTTTTCGATTTTGGGGGTGTTGGTGGGGACTGGGCATGTGGGTGGGGGTCATTTTGAGTGCTGGTACAGGCAGGGCCTGGCCATGTGCTGGGGGGCAAGGGGCCATTTTGAAGGCAGGCAGTGTTCTCAGTCCTGCACCCATTTTGCCTAGCTTTCATCCATTATACCCAGGGGTAGTGAGTGGTGCATGGGCCTAGTCTTTCTGTGGGATGTCTTGAATTTAAACATCAATGAGGGCATGGATGACATGGGATTGTGGTGATTTTTATGTGTTTTTTTATTTTTGGGGGTGTTGTTGGGGACTGGGCATGTGGGTGGGGGCCATTTTGAGTGCTGGTACAGGCAGGGCCTGGCCATGTGCTGGGGGCAAGGGGCCTTTTTGAAGGCAGGCAGTGTTCTCAGGCCTGCACCCATTTTGCCTAGCTTTCATCCATTATGCCCAGGGGTACTCAGTGGTGTATGGGCCTAGTCTTTCTGTGGGGTGTCTTGAATTTGAACATCATTGAGGGCATGGATGACATGGGATTGTGGTGATTTTTATGTGTTTTTTGATTTTTGGGGGTGTTGTTGGGGACTGGGCATGTGGGTGAGGGCCATTTTGATTGCTGGTACAGGCAGGGCCTGGCCATGTGCTGGGGGGCAAGGGGCCATTTTGAAGGCAGGCAGTGTTCTCAGGTCTGCACCCATTTTGCCTAGCTTTCATCCATTATGCCCAGGGGTACTCAGTGGTGCATGGGCCTAGTCTTTCTGTGGGGTATCTTGAATTTAAACATCATTGAGGGCATGGATTGCATGGGATTGTGGTGATTTGTATGTGTTTTTCGATTTTTGGGGGTGTTGTTGGGGACTGGGCATGTGGGTGGGGGCCATTTTGAGTGCTGGTAAAGGCAGGGCCTTGCCATGTGCTGAGGGGCAAGAGGCCATTTTGAAGGCAGGCAGTGTTCTCAGGCCTGCACCCATTTTGTCTTGCTTTCATCCATTATGCCCAGGGGTACTCAGTGGTGCATGGGCCCAGTCTTTCTGTGGGGTGTCTTGAATTTAAACATCATTGAGGGCATGGATGGCATGGGATTGTGGTGATTTTTATGTGTTTTTCGATTTTTGGAGGTGTTGGTGGGGACTGGGCATGTGGGTGGGGGCCATTTTGAGTGCTGGTACTGGCAGGGCCTGGCCATGTGCTGGGGGCAAGGGGCCATTTTGAAGGCAGGCAGTGTTCACAGGCCTGCACCCATTTTGCTCAGCTTTCATCCATTATGCCCAGGGGTACTCAGTGGTGCATGGGCCTAGTCTTTCTGTGGAGTATCTTGAATTTAAACAACATTGAGGGCATGGATTGCATGGGATTGTGGTGATTTGTATGTGTTTTTCGATTTTTGGGGGTGTTGTTGGGGACTGGGCATGTGAGTGGGGGCCATTTTGAGTGCTGGTACAGGCAGGGCCTGGCCATGTGCTGGGGGGCAAGGGGCCGTTTTGAAGGCAGGCAGTGTTTTCAGGCCTGTGCCCATTTTGCCTAGCTTTCATCCATTATGCCCAGGGGTACTCAGTGGTGCATGGGCCTAGTCTTTCTGTGGGGTGTCTTGAATTTAAACACCATTGAGGGCATGGATGGCATGGGATTGTGGTGATTTGTATGTGTTTTTCGACTTTTTGGGGTGTATAACTGATGTTCATCTGTCTTCCATTGCTTTTAGGTGAACAAGAGAACCACCAGTGCCAGGAAGAAGTCCTGCAGCGGTGTGTGCAGCACAACGTCACGCGACGTCGCGTGTGGCCACAGACAAGACAACTCTGCAACTTGTGCAACTGCGGCCTGCTGTTCTGGCATCTGAAGAAGATGGGCCCAAAGAAAGGTGGCCGTATCGCCTCAGCGAAGAAAGTTGCCAGTGCCACTGCCAGTAAGAAGGAGCAGAAGAAGCAAGTGGCACCACCTACCAAGGAGACGGGTGTGCCCACCGTCACCTTTTTTGGGGGAAAAAAAAACTACGCCTGCAGCAGCAGCGGTGTCCGCCGGGCACCAAGCTGGAAGCAGCACCTCCGCCTCATTGGGGTCAGTGCCACCACGCCAAGTTAGGCCCAAGCCCATGAGTGCTGCTGCGGCAGCCACTTTGGTTGTTCAATCACCATCGACCAGTGATGTTGGCTCATCACAAGAAAGTACCATCTAATCAACGCCGGGTGTAACTCAGCTGGCGAGTGTTCAACAATCACAGCCGCAACGACAACCACAAGTGCCAGTAGTACAAGCGCAAGTACATGGGCAAGGAGAGGCGCAAGTAGATGGGCAAGGAGAGGCGCAAGTACATGGGCAAGGTGAGGTGCAAGTACATGGGCAAGGAGAGGCGCAAGTACTTGGGCAAGGAGAGGCGCAAGTACATGGGCAAGGAGAGGTGCAAGTACATGGGCAAGGAGAGGCGCAAGTACATGGGCAAGGAGAGGCGCAAGTACATGCACAAGGAGAGGCGCAAGTAGAGGTGCATGGAGAGGTGCCACTAGAGGTTCATGGAGCAGCACAACTGCCTATGCTTGTTCCTCCAGAAGTAGGGGCACATCAGGAAATTGATATTCAAGTGGAAGAATCATCCGAGGAAGCCACTCCTCCTGAGGATGATCCATTGTCCTCCAGGTCCCAAGCAAGAAAAAGGTTAAGGAGGGCTGCTACTACCTACAAGTTCTTCTTCAAGCCCCCTTCATTCTGATGACCTTGATCCTGATTGGAACCCACCAATGAAGTCTGACAGTTAGGCACGTCATGAGCCGACAAAGGTAGCTAAGCCTAAAAGAAATGTTCCCGCAAGGTTTCGACTTATGGTTGCTGACGATGAACAAGAAGTAGTGTCTTCTGCTGCTGATGAACAGTCTGACGACGACCCAGTCATCACAGACGTCACTCCAGCCACAGCGGGCATGCAGCAGACAAACATTTTAACCATAGCCCGAATGGCTGCTGAGTGGGATGTGGTCGGCGTGGCACGGGTACCACCACCAACGCAGTTAACTACAACAGCAACACGACCTCCAGCAGCCATATGTTCTCATCAGAAGGGCCGGCAGGGACCTCCATCCAGCTCGACCTCCATTACCTCAAGTAGTGGTGCTGTAAGTGAACATCAGAAACAAATTCAGCTACGCCCATCCACCACTTCATCTGGCATTGAAAGTCAAAGTAGCACCTCCACCACCAGCAGACATCTCCAGTCCCCAATTTGGGACTTCTTTACTGTTCGCAAAAAGGCGGAAAACATGGTCGTTTTTTCGATTTGTAAAGTATCAGTTAGTCGGGGTAAGCTTGGTACCAACTATGGTACCGGAGGCCAGAGAGGTCATCTCAAAAAACACCACCCTATCCAGTGGTATAAGCACCTAAGTGACATTGAGGAAGGCAAAACAAGTCCAAATGTATCCCTTGATATTGAATCTGATGATGATGAGAGGCTGATTGTGCAGGGGGAAGTGAAGAAGCGACAGACATTTTTTCTGGTACACCCAGTACCCCTGGCAGCAGCACTGCAGTGGTAGCGCCCACACCCTCTACCCCTGCAACATGTATGAGGCACACTAAGAGTCTGGGACAGACACCAATGCCAAAAACTAAATCAATGAGCCTAACTGGTTTGAAGTCTGCATCATCATCATCATCATCATCATCACGTAAAACGGTCCAGCGCACCATTAGCAGCATGTTTTGGTCGGATGCGCCATTTGAACGCAACCACCCAACGGTGCGTCTGTATAACGCAAAGCTGGCTAAAATGCTAGCGCTGGACCTTCTCCCTTACTCTTTCGTGGAAGGGGTGGGTTTTCGTGAATTGGTGGCAACAGTCTGCCCTAAATGGAAGGTTCCTAGCCGGTCATATTTTGCAAGGGTTGCTGTTCCAGGACTACATCAAGATGTGCTGGAGGTTATTGGCGCAGCTATTCTGAAGAGTGCTGTTCACACTATCCACATGACAACAGACATGTGGACCAGTTGCCAAGCCCTTGATTACATGTGCATCACTGCACACTGGGTCTCTATTGCAGGGGTCGAAAAACAGTTAAAACACAAAGATGTTGACACGGAGGAAGTTTTTCAAGCTACTCGCAAACATGCAACAGTAGGCATGTTTGCCATGGAGAAATCTCACACTGCACCTAACCTTTTGGAGGAGTTTATCAGGAAGGTCAATGAATGGCTGCATCCAAGAAACCGCACAGTTGGTTATGTTTCAACGGATAATGGCAGTATTATAGTTAAGGCCATGGACAACGGTGGCTATTTCAGAGTACCATGTTTGGCGCACAGTATTAACATCGTGGTGCAAGCCTTCTTGAAAACAGAAGAGCCAGTCGTCAAAGTACTGACCACCTGCCGAAAAATCTGCTCACATTTCAACCATTCTTTTAAGGCCAGGAAGCAGCTGAGGAGCCTTCAATATGAACGTACACTGTCAGTCAAAGGACTAATCCAGGAGGTTGCAACACGTTGGAACTCAACCTTTTACATGCTTAAGCGTCTGTCTGAGCAGTGGGAGGTAATACATGAGTTTGTCTTTAAACTGGGTTCTCCTCACAAAGACTTGATGCTAGAGTTGGAGGAATGGAAGCTAATTGCAAGCCTGACAGACATGCTTCGTCCTTTTGAGCTCTTCACGCGTGAAGTCAGCAGGGAGGACTGTTCTTTGAGCAAAGCTATCCCATTGTTGCGCATGCTAGAGCACCAACTGAAGGAGGGGGCTTCAACGTTCCGAGATGATGGTGAAAAGCGAGAAGCATATGGTTTGGCGGAGAAGTTATTATGGCGCCTACTTGACAATGAAAGGCTTAAAAAGATACATACAGAACAACATTACATTTGTGCCACTATTCTTGATCCACGGTACAAAAAGGCACTGCCCACCAATACTTTCATTCCTTTTTCTGAAGCAAATGTTTCAAAGTACAAACATTGGCTAGCTGTGTCAGCCACTCGGTTTGAAAAAGACCGGTAAAACCTTCAAGGAGACAGCACAAGTACAACTGAATCAGCAGGCCATCCGGCGTCAAGTTCCACTTCTCAATCCGTGGCCGAAGGGAGTCACTTTCCCTCACAGCCGTTAACGACACCAGAAACCATATCATCATCCTCACCTGCACCAGGCCGCAAACAAATATTGTCGGAAGGGGATTGGCTAACTCAGCAAGGGTTAGCTCGGTCCACTGATGAAAAGGTCGCAGATGGTACGCAAAGTGGATCAACCCTGGAGAACCTTGAGTCGGTGGTGCAGGCCTATCTGGATGACCCAACAGAGGTCTGTAATAATGAGAACCCATCGGGATATTGGTATACGGAAAGCTCAAAATGGCGACTGATCACCAACCTGGCTCTAAATTATTTGTCTTGCCCACTCGCAAGTGTGTCTTCTGAACGTGTTTTCAGTACTGCTGGTGCATTGTTACTTCAAAAAGGACCCGCCTTTTGCCCAAAAATGTGGAGATGTTAACAATAATCAAGATGAATCAGCACTTCATACCACCCGATTACATAATACGTGAATGCACGCAGGAAGAAGAGGACACCGACTTAGGTGCTGACGACGGAAGTTCTTTTCGGTCACCAGACCTACTCCCGTCTCAATTCATAGACTTGGAGGACGAGCTCTGCTTCCCTGACACCGAGGACTGAAAATGACTTCCTTTTTTTCCGTACTTATTCACTTTTATTCGTGTGTGTCTTTCTTTGTTTTGCTACTTTTACCACAACAAAACTCTAATCACCTAATCACAATAAGTCCATCATCAGCACTGTCTTCATCTTATTTTCCTTGTTGATTTGAAGGTGCCGCAGTCTGCATTCAGATGTTCACAAGTTCAAAACTCAATCATGCTCCTCTATCCTCCTCCTCCAGACTCCCCCTTTCCATTTTCCTCAAGGCAGATGGATGGATTATGGAGAAAAAACAAACTTTGTCTTCGTAGACGAGTCCCCTCAAGTGGGACTGAAATAACTGACTGACTACATGCTTGCTGATTGTTGACAGACCTACTTCTGAAATTTACAGGAGAGGCTGCCATGTGGGCCCTCACTTTCCGAAGAAGATGCGGACATAAAGTAGAACAGGTAATGAATAATGAGAAGATGGCATGCAGTGGACAGCAATGGCTGTCTGTCTCTGTTGAAACCAATTGCTGTTTGTTTTTTGTGAACAGCGCAATTTGCCATGTTTTCAATATACCAGCATTGCAGGTTTTTGGGTTTATTTGGGGGTGTTCTAGATTAGCGGTGCTGGGTTGGGGGGTCTGGGAGCACTGCTGGCACAGTCTAATGTTGATTGCATTTGTTTTTCAGGTAATCCATGGTGGAAAAGGAGAGTTAGGGCCTAGCTGCACAGCGCATTTGGACTGAATTCCAGGTTGGCCCGAAATTTGCTAAGTCTCACTTTTTAAGGTTGTGCTTTTTGGCTGTTTGGGGGTCTTCTACTTGTTTCCGCCTGGGTTGATGGGTCTGGGGGCATTGCTGGGAAGGTCTAATACCGGATAAAAGTGTTTTGGAGAAAATCGGAGTTGAAAAAGTTTTTGCGTTTTTGCTCACTTGCTTGTCTTTGGGGTGCTGTTTGGGGGGGTTCCTGGTGTTTGGGTGTTGGTTTTGGGGTCTTGGAGCAACGCTGGGTATGGATACTTTTGATTGCAAGAGGTTTGATGCAAATCCATGGTGGCAAAGGGGAGTTCGGGCCTAGCTGCAGAGCGCACGCGGAGTGATTTTGGAAATTTGCCTGAAAATTTCTAAGTCCCCATTTTTGTATATTAGCTTTTTGCCTGTTTAGGGGTCTTCTACTTGTTTCCACCTGGGTTGACGGGTCTGGGAGCATTGCTGGGAAGGTCTAATACCGGATAAAAGTGTTTTGGATAAAATACATGGAGAAAAAGTTTTTCACTTTTTAGCGTTTTTGCTCACTTTCATGTTTTCGGGGGCCTGCTTGGGGGTGTTCCTGGTGTTTGGGGGTGGGTTTTGGGGTCTTGGAGCAACGCTGGGTACGGATACTTTTGATTGCAGGAGGTTTTAAGCAAATCCATGGTGTCAAAGGGGAGTTCGGGCCTAGCTGCAGAGCGCACGTGGAGTGATTTTGGAAATTTGCCTGAAAATTTCTGTCCCCATTTTTGTATATTTGCTTTTTGCCTGTTTGGGGATCTTCTACTTGTTTCCGCCTGGGTTGACGGGTCTGGGGGCATTGCTGGGAAGGTCTAATACCGGATAAAAGTGTTTTGGAGAAAATCGGACTTGAAAAAGTGTTTGCGTTTTTGCTCACTTGCTTGTCTTTGGGGTGCTGTTTGGGGGGGTTCCTGGTGTTTGGGGGTGGGTTTTGGGGTCAGGGAGCACTGCTGGCACAGTCTAATTTTGATTGCATTTGTTTTTCAGGAAATCCATGGTGGAAAACGGGAGTTATGGCCTAGCTGCACAGCGCGTTTGGACAGACTTGAAAGAAGGCCGATTCTAAGTATGAGATTTTCCATTTTTGCTTTTTGCCTGTTTGGGGGCTTTATTTTATTTATTTATTTATTTATGCAACTTTTAAAGCGCTACAATTACCCGAAGGTGTCTCAGCGCTAAGAGCTGTATATGCTACCAGTATCCTAAGGACAAGTAAGTTCTGAGTCTAAAGGACTGAGGGCTCTGCTTTTTTGCGGGTGGGTTGGCGGGTCTTGGGGCATTGCTGGGAAGGTCTAATACCGGATAAAAGTGGTTTGGAGAAAATCCATGCTGAAAAGCGTTTGGCAATTTTTTTAACTTAGGGCTCGTTAGGGTTAGCACTGGCAGCAGTATTGCATGTGTTTGAGAGTGTTCTAGATATTTGCAACTGGGTTCTGGGGTCTTAGAGCACTCGTGGGAATGTGTAATTTTGGTTGCAAGTGGTTTGAAGAAAATCCATGGTAGGAAAGGGGGGATTTGGCCTAGTTCAAGAAAGCGTTTCCCTCTATTCTTAACTTAGTGCTCGTTAGGGTTGGCAGTATTGTATTGCATGTGTTTGGGCGGGAGTTCTAGATTTTCACGACTGGGTGGGGTCTTGAAACACTTGTTGGCATGTCTAATTTTGATTGCAAGTGATTTGAAGAAAATCCATGGTGGGAAAGGGTGGATTTGGCCTAGTTAAAGAAAGCGTTTGCCACTATTCTTAACTTAGGGCTCGTTAGGGTTAGCAGTATTGTATTGCATGTGTTTGGGCGGGAGTTCTAGATTTTCACGACTGGGTGGGGTCTTGGAACACTTGTTGGCATGTCTAATTTTGATTGCAAGTGATTTGAAGAAAATCCATGGTGGGAAAGGGTGGATTTGGCCTAGTTAAAGAAAGCGTTTGCCACTATTCTTAACTTAGGGCTCGTTAGGGTTAGCAGTATTGTATTGCATGTGTTTGGGCGGGGGTTCTAGATTTTTACGACTGGGTGGGGTCTTGGAACACTTGTTGGAATGTCTAATTTTGATTGCAAGTGGTTTGAAGATAATCCATGGTGGGAAAGGGGGGTTTTGGGCATACTTTCTGAGTGCGTTTTGGCACGATTTGAAATTAGGCCTCCGCGAGGTAGCAGCAGTATTCTGTACGTTTTTGGGAGGGTAATGTGGGGTGTTCTAGATTATGGGGATTGTCATCTCTGAAAGTGACAGTATAATTTTTGCACTACACAGCGTGCCTTATATATTTTTTTTCTCCAAGGTGTCTTTAACACTTACTGTTGTGTTTTTCCATCATCAATTACAGGCAGGCTTTTACCCTGTGCCATCGATGTACTACTCAGGCTTACAATTAGCGATCCGCAAATCCTCCTCATCAGGCAGGCAGTGGACAGTCAGTGTGTCTGGTCACCAAGATTGATCGACGGAGCATCCGATGGAATGAAGGAGTACCGCGAATAAGAGGAATGGCTGGATGCATCAACTTCACAAATTCAACGGGTCAACTACAAAAAACAGTAACAGTATCCAAAATTCTCCTTATCTTTTAAATGATATTCTTGTGAACTTGAACTTACTTCTACAAGTGTGACTCTGTGCGTTTGTTTGATCTCTGCTTCAAATTCATCCCTCCAGCTATTTGATACGTCTTTGCTATATTTAACACTAATTTATTGTTCTAAGTGTTTATTCTCTGAGGGCAGAGAGGCAAGTGAAATTGCGTAATGACTGCAGCCCTGTACTGCCAACTTGTTCCTTCGTAGTTGCTAGTAAGTTGCAGTAAGTAGTAGTGTTACTTTTCAGTAAGCTAACCATCCATTTACTAAACAACTTCTGGCATGCAGTAGTGCACTTCCTTTATGTCCCTTTAAAGGTGTATCAATATCTTCAAATCCAAAGATTTGTTTCTCTTCATTTGTTGTTTGACTGTCCATGCTGTGTTTTTTTTCCTCTCTACCAAACTTTCCCAAAAACCCCCATTCCCATCCAATTTTCAAACCCTAACCCTCTTCCCCCGGGCTGTGTGGTATTTCATTGAGGTGTGACTGACAACAACAATAAATTCCACACACTTGCTGAGGAGGATAAGGTCAAAGCAACCAGAAGTTCATGTGCGCCATCGTGGATTGATAATAAGAACATCCTCCTCCTACACGACGTGAAGAATCTAATGCTTAATGCTTACCTTACGTTGGCACTGCTTAGGCTACAATTTAGGGCACTGTTCTGTACCGTACTATCTATTGTACTGTTTCTAATGCTATGCTCAGGCCACTCAATGTTTAATTTCCTCTTTTTTTCATATGGTGATACTGCAAGTGTGTACCACTACTGCTACCAGCACAACAATGATATTGCATCCGTCGAGGATTCAAGTCAACAACCAACCTTAATCACCATTTGCAATGCAGCCAGCCCTGGGGCTACCCCGATTTTCAAACACGAATCACAGGTAAGATAAGCATTTTGGAGAGGTAGAATAATGGGCTAGGACTGGGAGGAGAGCAGAGATTGCCAGTACTACTAGTAAAGTACTAGTAGGGCTACTGATTTAACTAACTCGCTTACTGGCACTTTGGTACATTTCAGGACTAGATGTTTCATTCATGCTGGTAAGTTGGAAGAAACCAAACGTCCAGTAACCACCGCCCACACCCACACAAAAATTTTTGAACGCGTATACTATGATTTGGTATGAAAAATAATTATTAAGAAATATATTGAGGTAGTCAAAAAAATGAAATAAATTAACCCAACTCACCCCCCTACCTAACCCCAACCAATGTCCAAAAGTCCAAAAGTCCCCTTTCCCAAACACCCAATTCCCACCCCCCAACAGTCTTTAAAAAAGGGGCAAGGGACAGTCACTTCCTCCGGTGGCGTAGTTTTGCAAGCTGTTGCTTCATGTCCCGCTGCTCTTTGCGGAGGTCCTGGAGCTGGCTCTGTTGTTTTTCGGCCAACCGCTCCAGGTGGTCAACTCTTTTGCGTAGCCGGCGCACATGAACGATCCAGGATCTGGGGGGGGGGCGCTGATGTTGTTGCTGCTGTGTGGCGGCGGCGGGAGGCTGTCGGGCCACGGCTCCATTTGGCTGGAGGCTTCTGGCTGGTCATCCACCGCTTTGCTTACTTCATCAGCCCACAACTACAACTAAGTCATTTGGGTTCTTTTTCTTCTTGTTTTGTTATATAATTTTGTATTGTAAAAATATTTGTCCTTCATTCACTTACTGAATTGTAATTGTAACGAAGGTAGCGCAAAAAACGGCCACTATTCAGCTCCTTCGTGAAAACACCCAAACACAGCGTTTAACAAGATGGTTTGGATACAAAAAGGGATAATTACAGGACGTTAGAACTCAAAGGAAACGCAGCCACGAATCCCAGAACGTCACTGATAATCAAAAACAGGTCCCCAATAAAGGGTTCAGAAATGCCCAAGGGAATAGGAAAACAAGGGAGTAGGGGAAAAAAAAGGATCAAAACCCAGCACTAGAAAAGACCGCTGGAACGGAGCTCGAAGGAAGGAAAACAAGGCAGAACCACAGGAACAGGAATCACACGGCAAGGGACCAATAAAGAAACCAAGCACCTGTTTCCTGTTGGCAGCCCCCTTTTAAAGCGAGCCCTAGGGAGCGTCATTAAATTCGCATATGCACTTGGCACTTTTAAGAAAAAAACGCTAACGGGGTACTAGACAGAGGGAACCAGGCCCCCTTGAACCCAAACAGCCCTTCTGCCAGACGATTCACCAACTACTACTGAGTCATCACCAGCAGTACTTTAAGTACTTTAAAGAAGAAGGTGGGGGCTCATGCACAGTTATTCTAATAATTTCCTGTGTGTGTTAACTATTATTAAGTTTGAGTCATACTAATTTCATTCATGGGAATGTTGTTTAAACTTTAACGTCATCTTCATCCATCAGAATACTACGCTATTAAAAATAAAGAAATAATGCTTTAATTTCTTAATTGAAAATAAAACTTTAAAACTAACAAACACTGTGTGGTTTTTGTTCACGAGTGAGTGAGCGGAAAGGTTTGAACTACTGCACTTGGCAGTCATGTTTCAGTGACTCAGATAGGCCAAGACTCGGAGGTAGTCTTCTTCTGTTCTTCTGGGTCGTAAAATCATTGGTCAGACATTCTAGATAGTCGGTCAGGGGAATGGGGGTTCAACTTCTGTTCGGACTGAGGTATGTCGAAAGTCGAACTGCACCTATCATCAACAATGTCCTATTTATCTTGTCCATACTTTTTTGTGTGCAGAATAGTCCCTGAAACACTAGCGGTATGGGATGTGCTCCTCTCAAATCAAAAAGGCAACTGCTACCTTTTACTTGGTGTAAACAATGACATTTTGTTGTTGGAAATTGTCAAAGCACTTACATTAAGAAGACTGGAATAGACAGCAAGGGCAACCCAGAGGACTGCACTCAGTGCCTAGAGCTATTGCTGTATCATTGTTTTGTTTCACACCATTTGCCGAATGGGCAAGCTTAGCTACCTACACTGACCGACTCATAATTGTAAATAGTAGTAGCACAGAGAGTGATGGTAGAGGCCGGATAAGAATGTAGAAAGTAGTCTACATTAGAAGAAGATCAAAGACTATTTTGTAAAACATAGAATTATTAGGAACCAGTTTGTAATGAATAGGAGCTGTAAAAGTTAGGGAAGTATAAGTATTAATATAACAATAGAACAACTTACTGGGGCCAGCAGAAGAGCCTGCAAGGGACTGAGCCTCTCCACCTTCTGCCACCGGAGTCTCTGTCGCCGCCGCCTTGCCCCTGGGAGGTCCTGGTGATCATGAAATAAAGAAACACAACATGGATGATTATTTTTGGGGAAATATTTGATTTCTCTGTACTCAATCTAAAATTATGTCGGGGAAACAAATTAACATCAATTGCATCTGATCTGGTCAACTAGGAGGATAGTAGTACAGTATTGCAGGATTCGCAGACCATCTAATAGGAAAGTTATGTAATTCACTAACTACATCAACAACAAAAAGGTTCTACTACGACTGCCATCACTCAGCAGCACGAGACGTCGTGTGACAGACACAGTACGTCATCATGATTGCAGACCACTAACAAATGTCCTATAACAAGTAATAAATAATATACTCAACGTATCAATCCACCACTATCTCTTCAAAGAGGCAGCAGCAGGAGTACAAAGAAGGACTAGACTTGAGTCTACTGTCTCTAGCATTACGCAGTAATGCTCTCAAAAGACTAAAAAGTTGCAAACAAGTAAGCATAGTAGCAACGCCAATAACTAGGCGAGCACCTGCAATGACAGAAGCTATTTAAACATTAATTTACCTGCAATGTAATCAAATCAGCAGCATTCGTACTCTTCAGGAAAAAAGATAGATTAGCAATATAACAAAGCAGAAGGAAAAAAAGTAGTTATTAAATAGCTACGTACCAAGGCCAGGGACCTCCACACCGAGCAGGTCGACCATGTCATGCTCCCAGTCCAAGATGTCACTCCACCCGTGCGTCACTTGCTGGTAGGTGCGCCGGACCCCAGACTCCTTATACATGCGCCGGCACACCTTCTCCCACAGCTGGCGATGCTCCCGGAGGCCGTAACCGGAAGCAATCCACCCACCTGCTGCCACGGTTTTAGGGAGGGGGACTTGCACAAACACCATCAAGGCGGCCACCTCCACCGCGGAGAAGATCTCCCTGGCCTGGACTTCCTCGCCCCTCAAACGCCCGCAAGGGAGCCGGGTACAGGGCCTTGCCCTTGCCCTTGTCGCCTCCCTTAGCCATGGTCCTGGGCACAAGAAGAAGGAAAGAAGAATAGGTGTGAAAAAAAATAAGAGAGAGAGTGAAAGAAATAAAGTAGGTAATAAAGTAACAAAAAGTTAAAAAAACACAAAATATAGATGTAGGAAATTGAAGAGAGAGATAATAGGCAAAAAAAGACAAAAAAAGTTCAGAAAAACATAGGATTACGAAGATGTGAGATGGATAGAAAGGTAGCATGCCCAAAACCATAGCAGTGAATGAAAAACAAGATGGCCGCACCCGTAGAGTACCGCGTGGGTACGTTTGCGTGATATTTTCCCCGCGAGCACGCAAAAATGCCCATGAACACGTAATCGCGCGCTGCATACGACGCGAGCATGCAACAAGCGCCCGGAAACGGGAACACGTCACGCAAACAAGATGGCCACGCCCATACACGTCCGCATGGGCAACCTCGGGGTCGGTGCGCTGCAAGCGGTCCACGTATAAGCAGAAAACCGCGCGAACACGCAAAAAAAGAAATCAGCAAATTCGCACAAAATTGTGGATTGCAAGTTCGATTTTGCACAAATACGCGCCCCGCGAATCTCGCGAAATGGCAGTAAAATGAATTTTGGAAAACTGAAAGCACTTAGCAGGTGCAAAAGTTCAAGCTAATTTGTAACCATTCCCTGTAGTGCTTCCTGAGGGCCCCTTCCAGAGTTCAGTTGCCTACTTGCAACTATTCTCTGACCCTGCTCTGACCCTCAAAGCAGGGTCAGAGAATAGTTACAAGTATGGCACAATGCTCCTGTAAAAAAATAAATGCAACAGGAAGCACTTACAGCTAAGGAAGCAGGTGCCAGACTTGAAGCTCAAATTCAGTGACACATTAACCAGCCCCATATTAATTAATCTCAGTTGGGCAGGTGTGATTTCCCCCCATAATCTACAGTGGTGAACCAGAGGGTGGCAGGGATGAACCAGAGTGTGGCAGGGATGAACCAGAGGATGGCACTGGTGAACCAGAGGGTGCTGTGATGAACCAGAGGGTGGCAGTGAAGAACCAGAGGGCGGCACTGGTGAACCAGAGGGTGGCACTGGTGAACCAGAGGGTGCTGTGATGAACCAGAGGGTGGCAGTCGTGAACCAGAGGGTGGCAGTGGTGAACCAGAGGGTGACAGTGCTGTACCAGAGGGTGGCAGGGTGAACCAGAGGGTGCTGTGATGAACCAGAGGGTGGCAGTGGTGAACCAGGGGGTGGCAGGGGTGAACCAGAGGGTGCTGTGATGAACAAGAGGGTGGCAGTGGTGAACCAGGGGTGGCAGGGGTGAACCAGAGGGTGGCAGTAGTGAACCAGAAGGTGGCAGGGGTGAACCAGAGGTGCTGTGATGAACCAGAGGGTGGCAGTTGTAAACCAGAGGGTGGCAGTGGTGAACTAGAGGGTGGCAGTCGTGAACCAGAGGGTGGCAGTGGTGAACCAGAGGGTGATAGTGCTGTACCAGTGGGTGGCAGGGTGAACCAGAGGGTGCTGTGATGAACCAGAGGGTGGCAGTGGTAAACCAGGGGGTGGCAGGGGTGAACCAGAGGGTGCTGTGATGAACCAGAGGGTGGCAGTGAAGAACCACAGGGTGGCACTGGTGAACCAGAGGGTGGCAGTAATGAACCAGAGGGTGGCAGTGATGAACCAGAGGGTGGCAGGGATGAACCAGAGGGTGGCACTGGTGAACCAGAGGGTGCTGTGATGAACCAGAGGGTGGCAGTGCTGAACCAGAGGGTGGCAGTGATGAACCAGAGGGTGGCAGGGATGAACCAGAGGGTGGCAGGAATGAACCAGATGGTGACAGTGCTGTACCAGAGGGTGGCAGGGGTGAACCTGAGGTGCTGTGGTGAACCAGAGGCTGGCAGTCGTAAACCAGAGGGTGGCAGTGGTGAACTAGAGGGTGGCAGTTGTGAACCAGAGGGTGGCAGTGGTGAACCAGAGGGTGGCAGTGGTGAACCAGAGGGTGGCAGGGGTGAACCAGAGGTGCTGTGATGAACCAGAGGGTGGCAGTCATAAACCAGAGGGTGGCAGTGGTGAACCAGAGGGTGACATTGGTGTACCAGAGGGTGCTGTGATGAACCAGAGGGTGGCAGTGGTGAGTGCTGAACCAGAGCGTGGCAGCAGGGTAGTAAGTAGTAAGCTTTATTGTATTAGGTTAATTAAAACCATTGCAAAAATACGTTTGGAAACACATGTCCACAGATAAACGTTTTAAGAAGAAGTTTTAAAAAACAGAATATATAGTTATAAAAATAGTTGTGCAAAAACAGTGTTATATAGGGGGAAGCGTTGTTCATGCGTCAAGTCTTGGCCATGGTTCCTATAGTCGGGTCTGGGCCAACTTCATGGCTTGTTAATTTCTGCTCAGCTAGTTTCAGGAATTTCACCAACTTCCCATTTAATGGCGGAAGACCTGGATCGAAACAAGCGAGAGCTGCTTGTCTGCGTGTGTGGATTCTTTGTTCATTAAAGCGATTTTTAGCAGGGCAACTCTTTCTTCTTTCAGCCTCGGGCAGGTGCATAGTAGGTGTTCAAGGTCCTCGTTCTCTGCACCGCACAGCCTACATTTTGACCCACAGTTCCTTCTCAGCCAAGGTTTGAGATTAGGTATAGATGGTAAAATACCTAGCCTAAGTTTTAAAAAGGCTTCTTTAGTTTTCCTGCCATATCCCAAACCGAAGTATGCTTGACGGCCGGATGATTTGTATGTAGACAAAGTCATCCAGGCATGGCGCCTATGGGAAAAGGTTGCTTTGTCTTCCACATGCGAGAGTCTTTTTATGCACTTGTTTACTACATGCTTGAATTGCGCATTCGATATTGCAGTTTCCCATAGTTCTTTCAGGCTTGTAACAGACAGGGACTCCTCTAAGTATGATTTGGCCGGCGATTTGGAGGAGCTACTTAAGTCTTCCCAGAGCTTGTGGTTAGAGTGTTTTCTGGTGAGTTCTGTATTTTGTGCCAGCACTTTATATATGACCCCCTTCTTGCGTTTGGCAGGTCAGTCCAAGTTCTAACCGGATCTGGGCTTGTGAGGTGTAGGTAGGAAGGTTAAACAGAAGTCTGTAGGCCTTTGCAATGGTTGTATCCAGTAGTTTTGCATCAATACCTCTTAAAGCCTCACTGCCATACGTAATAGATGACTCTATTTTGACTTGCGCCACACGAAGCAGTTGAAGAAGGGTGGGACCATTCAGGTTTGACTTTAGCTGTTTAAGTGTCATAGCTATCAGCATACCTCTCCTCTTGACTGCCTCCAGTTGGTTTGAGAAGCGACCTCCTTTGTCGACCAAGATTCCAAGATATTTGTATTCTGAGCAGTTTGCGACAACCTTTGTTCCGAGGAACCAAGTGTGCTGCTGTTTTTTTCCCTGTTATGGATAGGACTTTGGTCTTGTCGATATTCACTTCTAGTAGGTTTGCTTCAGCGTATCTGTATAGCGTGTTGATAAGATTTTGGAGACCTACTTTCGTGTGGCTGACCAGAACCACGTCATCTGCATAGGATATGCTGGGCAGCGCTTTGCCCCCCAGACGTGATGCGTGCGCGTTACAGGCTTCTAGTGCGGGTGGCAGGTCAGCTGTGAATAGGTTGAAAAGGGTGGGCGCTAAAACGCACCCTTGCTTTAAGCCTTTTGTAGTCGCGATGCGCCTAGAGAGGTGTGTGCCATTCCTGAGCTTTATCTGGACCCACGTGTCAGTATGCCGTTCAATTAAAAGGTTTAGTAGAGGCGCGGAGATGCCCCAAGAGGCCAGTTTTCTCCAGAGGTAACCCCGGTTTACATTGTCAAATGCCGCCTTAAAGTCCACAAAGCAAAGGTGGAGAGCCTGTTTAGTCATCCTTGCCTTGTCGATAAGTAACGAAATTGCCAGCAGATTTGTTGCTGTCCCCGTATCTCTGCAGAATCCCGTTTGGCTCGATGGGATTAAGTTGCGGTTTGTTGCCCATTCGCGGAGCTGGATCAGTAGGAGCCCCGCGAAGTATTTAGCCTCAATATCCAGAAGTGCTATCAGGCGGTAGTTTTTTGGCAATGATCTGTCCCCCGCCTTATATATTGGTGATATAGTCGAGCCCCTCCATGAGGCAGGAAGACGCCCAGATCGGCTGACAGATATATAGAGGGGAGTCAGCGTTTCTGCCCACTATTCTGGCTCAAACTTGAACAAGGCCGGGGAAATTCCATTTGGGACTGCTGCGCCGTCTTTTCTTCCTTTCGAGATTATTTTCCTGAGTAGAACCGCAGTGGTTCCAAAGGTCGTTTCTTCCTCAGATGTTATTATCCGTGGGGGTTGGCTCTCTCGAGCAACCTGGAATTTGCTTGTTATGGCGACCTGTTGGTTAAAATGTATTCCTAAGAAAGATTCCCACGAAGATTTAGTTATGTGGGATGATATTCCACTATTCATCGGGTTTAGCAGTCTGTTTATTGTGGACCAGAACTGGGCACTGTTGTTTCCCTTGGAATCATGGTGAAGTTTGGCCCAGAGGTCGTCTTCGTTTGATCTCTTGACTGCCCATTCAATTTTTTTAAGTCCGCCCGGTGCTTATGAAGCTGTGCAAGAAGAGTCCCCTCCCCCGGGCTTTTCCTCAGCAGTTTTAGGGATTTGTTGATCGCCTTTTTGTGGGTTTTTAAGGCTAGTTTCTGGGCGCTTGAGGTCTTCATTGGAACGCCGGAGCCAGAAGATGAAAATGCCGTACAGTTGTTGAATATTTGTTTACAAAATCAGCCGTGAATTTTTCCCAGCCTGCTACAGGGTTGCCTAAAGGATAGTTTAGGTTGCTTAATTGAAGTTTTGCTGCTTGAAGTACCTCCGCCGTGTTTGCGACTGAGGT
This sequence comes from Lissotriton helveticus, assembly GCF_964261635.1. Lineage (NCBI taxonomy): Eukaryota > Metazoa > Chordata > Amphibia > Caudata > Salamandridae > Lissotriton > Lissotriton helveticus. The sequence continues at coordinate 1,200,569,013 of NC_136069.1, forward strand.
TTTAATTCGTTTGAGGTTTATGGTGTAACTGGCATGTGGTCCTATTGGGTTAGGAAGAATTAAGTCCGGAAGGGCACAAAAGGAGAATTCTTGAGGGCGGTGGTCCCATGTCCCCGAGTTTAAAGCCCGTCATGTGGTGAAAAAGTGGAAGAGAGACCAATGTATAGTCGATTGTAGAGGTTGCATTGCCTGAGTTGAACGAGGCCACAGAGGGAGAATCTTCAGGGAATCTTCCATTTAGAGCCCTAAGGCCCATGTGTTCCAGGTCTTTAAGCAGTTCCTTTGCTGCCTTGGGGATTTTGCCCTGCTGATAAATGATTGGATTGGGATATTCCAGTGGTAAGACTGGGCTTGAGTGTCACTATTCAAGGATGACCCTAGGATACATTGGTTAAAGTCTCCGGAAAGGATTAAATTGGGTGAGGTTTGCGTGCTCATAACAAGGTGTAGGTGGTCCGTTAGGCGTTTTACCTCTTGTTTCTTATTTTTGGGGTTAACATAGGTGTTGATCAACTGAACATCCTTCTTCTTTCCCCCAAGGTTTAATGTGATCCCAACTGTGATTATGGCCGGAGAATTGGTGGTGGTGGGTGCCTGAACATTACCAACTGTTGAATTTTGATATAAGTTGCTAAGCCGCCTGCCAGCCGACCGAACTTGCTTTTTCTTGTAGCTGGAGAATGGTAGCAGATGAAGCCCTCAATGTGAACCGGCTCCTCCAGCCATGTTTCCTGGAGGAGAAGGATGTCAAATGATTTCACATAGTGTAGGAAGTCAGTGTCAGCTACTTTATCGTTAAGGCCATTTAGATTCCACGAGCAGAGTTCCAGGTGTGGTGCGACAGGGCGAGTGCCTGACTCCGTTGGATTTCCTTGTCAATGAGGGTGGCTTGGTGTATTGCATATTCTAAAAAGCCGGTGTTCGACCGTACTATACGGGTCGGCAGACATTGAGATATTTTTAGACCCTGTCGTTTGAACGGTTGTCGGAGATCGACCCAGTGCGCCTCTCAGCACCGACCTTGTCTTCAGTGTTGTTGTAAGTAGTTCCTGCTTAGGTCTCTCGAGCAGGGGCAGCGGGTAACCTATGTTGTGGTATAAGGCAGATTTAATCCCCCAAGTTTTAAGGAGATTTTGCTCTTCTAAGATTTTATTTGCAATACCAGGCGATATCCATGTTGCTTTTGTCGCTTCGTTGCCGTTAGTCCTATCAGATTGATTAAAGTGATTAAACCCAGCTCAGTTGACAGGGGGTGAGTGCTTGTATTGTCAACGCTCAGTCCTTCATTTCCTTTGGTTTTTCTTTGCTCACTATGCCACTGGATTCAAGCAAGCCGGGCTGAAGACAGCCGAAGTGCCAGAAACCGGTCCTCGGTAGCTTGTTTCCGGTCGAGGGAAGGCATGGCTTGGCAGTTTGGCTGGACTGTTTCCATGAGGCACAGGGTTAGAGTGATTTGCATATGGCCATGTCTGAACTGGGGTGGCAGAGTGGGCTAAAGAATGGTGATGGATTAAACCCAGATCAGTTGACTGGGGGTGAGTGCTTGTATTGTCAACCCTCCGTCCATCATTTCCTTTAGTTTTTCTTTGTCCGCCATAAGTTGGCAGGGTATGCTCAGACGTGAGTCCCTTGCTCACTTTGCCACTGGATTCAAGCAAGCCGGGCTGAAGACGGCTGAAATGCCAGAAACCGGTTCTCTGTAGCTTGTTTCCGGTCCAGGGAAGGCATGGCTTGGCAGTTCGGGCTGGACTGTTCCCATGAGGCACAGGGTCAGACTGATTTGCATATGGCCATGTCTGAACAGGGGTGGCAGAGTGGGCTAAAGAACGGTGAAGGCTTAAACCCAGATCAGTTGACTGGGGGTGAGTGCTTGTATTGTCAACCCTCCGTCCATCATTTCCTTTAGTTTTTCTTTGTCCGCCATAAGTTGGCAGGGTATGCTCAGACGTGAGTCCCTTGCTCACTTTGCCTCTGGATTCAAGCAAGCCGGGCTCAAGACGGCTGAAATGCCAGAAACCGGTCCTCAGTAGCTTGTTTCCGGTCCAGGGAAGGCATGGCTTGGCAGTTCGGGCTGGACTGTTCCCATGAGGCACAGGGTCAGACTGATTTACATATGGCCATGTCTGAACTGGGGTGGCAGAGTGGGCTAAAGAACGGTGATGGATTACACCCAGATCAGTTGACTGGGGGTGAGTGCTTGTATTGGCAACGCTCTGTCCATCATTTCCTGTGGTTTTTCTTTGTCCGCCATACGTTGGCAGGGTATGCTCGGATGTGAGTCCCTTGCTCACTTTGCCACTGGATTCAAGCAAGCCGGGCTGAAGACGGCTGTAATGCCAGAAACCGGTCCTCGGTAGCTTGTTTCCGGTCCAGGGAAGGCATGGCTTGGCAGTTCGGGCTGGACTGTTCCCATGAGGCACAGGGTCAGACTGATTTGCATATGGCCATGTCTGAACTGGGGTGGCAGAGTGGGCTAAAGAACGGTGAAGGCTTAAACCCAGATCAGTTGACTGGGGGTGAGTGCTTGTATTGTCAACGCTCCGTCCATTATTTCCTTTAGTTTTTCTTTGTCCGCCATAAGTTGGCAGGGTATGCTCAGACGTGAGTCCCTTGCTCACTTTGCCACTGTATTCAAGCATGCCGGGCTGAAGACGGCTGAAATGTCAGAAACTGGTCCTCGGTAGCTTGTTTCCAGTCCAGGGAAGGCATGGCTTGACAGTTCGGGCTGGACTGTTCCCATGAGGCACCGGTTCAGACTGATTTGCTTATGGCCATGTCTGAACTGGGGTGGCAGAGTGGGCTAAAGAAGGGTGATGGATTAAACCCAGATCAGTTGACTGGGGGTGAGTGCTTGTATTGTCAACACTCCGTCCATCATTTCCTTTGGTTTTTCTTTGTCCGCCATAAGCTGGCAGGGTATGCTCAGACGTGAGTCCCTTCTTCACTTTGACACTGGATTCAAGCAAGCCGAGCTGAAGACGGCTGAAATGCCAGAAACCGGTCTTCGGTAGCTTGTTTCCAGTCCAGGGAAAGCATGGCTTGGCAGTTGGGGTTGGACTGTTCCCATGAGGCACAGGGTGAGACTGATTTGCATATGGCCATGTCTGAACTGGGGTGGCAGAGTGGGCTAAAGAACGTTGATGGATTAAACCCAGATCAGTTGACTGGGGGTGAGTGCTTGTATTGTCAACACTCCGTCGATCATTTCCTTTGGTTTTTTTTGTCCACCATGAGATGGCAGGGTATGCTCAGACATGAGTCCCTTGCTCACTTTGCCACTGGATTCAAGCAAGCAGTGCTGAAGACGGCTGAAATGCCAAAACCGGTCCTCTGTAGCTTGTTTCCGGTCCAGGGAAGGCATGGCTTGGCAGTTCGGGCTGGACTGTTCCCATGAGGCACGGGGTCAGACTGATTTGCATATGGCCATGTCTGAACTGGGGTGGCAGAGTGGGCTAAAGAACGGTGATGGATTAAACCCAGATCAGTTGACTGGGGGTGATTGCTTGTATTGTCAACGCTCCGTCCATCATTTCCTTTGGTTTTTCTTTGTCCGCCATAAGTTGGCAGGGTATGCTCAGACGTGAGTCCCTTGCTCACTGTGCTACTGGATTCAAGCAAGCCGGGCTGAAGACAGCTGAAATGCCAGAAACCGGTCCTCGGTAACTTGTTTCCGGTCCAGAGAAGGCATGGCTTGGCAGTTCGGGCTGGACTGTTCCCATGAGGCACAGGGTCAGAATGATTTGCATATGGCCATGTCTGAACTGGGGTGGCAGAGTGGGCTAAAGAACGGTGATGGATTAAACCCAGATCAGTTGACTGGGGATGAGTGCTTGTATTGTCAACGCTTCGTCCATCATTTCCTTTGGTTTTTCTTTGTCCGCCATAAGTTGGCAGGGTATGCTCAGACGTGAGTCCCTTGCTCACTTTGCCTCTGGATTTAAGTAAGCCGGGCTGAAGACGGCTGAAATGCCAGAAACAGGTCCTCAGCAGCTTGTTTCTTTTCCAGGGAAGGCATTGCTTGGCAGTTCGGGCTGGACTGTTCCCATGAGGCACAGGGTCAGACTGATTTGCATATGGCCATGTCTGAACTGGGGTGGCAGAGTGGGCTAAAGAACGGTGATGGATTAAACCCAGATCAGTTGACTGGGGGTGAGTGGTTGTATTGTCAACGCTCCCTCCATCATTTCCTTTGGTTTTTCTTTGTCCGCCATAAGTTGGCAGGGTATGCTCAGACGTGAGTCCCTTGCTCACTTTGCCACTGGATTCAAGCAAGCCGGGCTGAAGACAGCTGAAATGCCAGAAACCGGTCCTCGGTAACTTGTTTCCGGTCCAGAGAAGGCATGGCTTGGCAGTTCGGGCTGGACTGTTCCCATGAGGCACAGGGTCAGAATGATTTGCATATGGCCATGTCTGAACTGGGGTGGCAGAGTGGGCTAAAGAACGGTGATGGATTAAACCCAGATCAGTTGACTGGGGATGAGTGCTTGTATTGTCAACGCTTCGTCCATCATTTCCTTTGGTTTTTCTTTGTCCGCCATAAGTTGGCAGGGTATGCTCAGACGTGAGTCCCTTGCTCACTTTGCCTCTGGATTTAAGTAAGCCGGGCTGAAGACGGCTGAAATGCCAGAAACAGGTCCTCAGCAGCTTGTTTCTTTTCCAGGGAAGGCATTGCTTGGCAGTTCGGGCTGGACTGTTCCCATGAGGCACAGGGTCAGACTGATTTGCATATGGCCATGTCTGAACTGGGGTGGCAGAGTGGGCTAAAGAACGGTGATGGATTAAACCCAGATCAGTTGACTGGGGGTGAGTGGTTGTATTGTCAACGCTCCCTCCATCATTTCCTTTGGTTTTTCTTTGTCCGCCATAAGTTGGCAGGGTATGCTCAGACGTGAGTCCCTTGCTCACTTTGCCACTGGATTCAAGCAAGCCGGGCTGAAGACGGCTGAAATGACAGAAACCGGTATTCGGTAGCTTGTTTCCGGTCCAGGGAAGGCATGGCTTGGCAGTTCAGGCTGGACTGTTCCCATGAGGCACAGGGTCAAACTGATTTGCATATGGCCATGTCTGAACTGGGGTGGCAGAGTGGGCTAAAGAACAGTGATGGATTAAACCCAGATCAGTTGACTGGGGGTGAGTGCTTGTATTTTCAACACTCCGGCCATCATTTCCTTTGGTTTTTCTTTGTCCGCCATAAGTTGGCAGGGTATACTCAGACGTGAGTCCCTTGCTCACTTTGCCACTGGATTCAAGCAAGCCGGGCTGAAGACGGCTGAAATGCCAGAAACCAGTCCTCGGTAGCTTGTTTCCGGTCCAGGGAAGGCATGGCTTGGCAGTTCGGGCTTGACTGTTCCCATGAGGCACAGGGTCAGACTGATTTGCATATGGCCATGTCTGAACTGGGGTGGAAGAGTGGGCTAAGGAGCGGTGATGGATTAAACCCAGATGAGTTGACTGGGGGTGAGTGCTTGTATTGCCAACACTCCGTCCATCATTTCCTTTGGTTTTTCTTTGTCCGCCATAAGTTGGCAGGGTATGCTCAGACGTGAGTCCCTTGCTCACTTTGCCACTGGATTCAAGCAAGCCGGGCTGAAGACGGCTGAAATGCCAGAAACCGGTCCTCGGTAGCTTATTTCCGGTCCAGGGAAGGCATGGCTTGGCAGTTCGGGCTGGACTTTTCCCATGAGGCACAGAGTCAGACTGATTTGCATATGGTCATGTCTGAACTGGGGTGGCAGAGTGGGCTAAAAAACGGTGATGGATTAAACCCAGATCAGTTGACTGGGGGTGAGTGCTTGTATTGTCAACGCTCCGTCCATCATTTCTATTGGTTTTTCTTTGTCTGCTATAAGTTGGCAGTGTATGCTCAGACGTGAGTCCCTTGCTCACTTTGCCACTGGATTCAAGCAAGCCAGGCTTAAGACGGCTGAAATGCCAGAAACCGGTCCTCGGTAGCTTGTTTCTGGTCCAGGGAAGGCATGGCTTGGCAGTTCGGGCTGGACTGTTCCCTTGAGGCACAGGGTCAGACTGATTTGCATATGGCCATGTCTGAACTGGGGTGGCAGAGTGGGCTAAAGAACGGTGATGGATTAAACCCAGATGAGTTGACTGGGGGTGAGTGCTTGTATTGTCAACGCTACGTCCATCATTTCCTTTGGTTTTTCACAGAAGGAAAAAGGGCACGAGTGGAACGGAGGGCAAAAAGGCACAAAAAACGAGAGGAAAATGATTGGAACAGAGGGCAGAAAGGGACAAAAAACAAGTGGAACAGAGGGCAGAAGGGCACAAAAAACGAGGGGAAAAAGTAATGGGATAAGAGGGCAGAAAGGCACACAAAACGAGTGAAACATAGGGCAGAAGGGCACAAAAAAACAAGGGAAAAACTAGTGGAACAGAGGGCAGAAAGGCACAATAAACGAGTGGAACAGAGGTCAGAAAGGCACAATAACGATTGATAAAGAGGGCAGAAGGGCACAAAAAATGAAGGGAAAATGAGTGGAACAGAAGGCGAAAGGGGCACAAAAACGAGGGAAAAATGAGTGGCACAGAGGGCAGACGGGCACAAAAAACAAATGGCACAGAGGCAAAATACAGAATACAGAAATATAGGTGCAGCTAAGAACAGAAGGCAGAACGGGCAGGGAGGTACGGGGGCAGTGAAGGGAACAGAGGGAAGAAAAAGGGACACGGACCACGAACAGGCAGCGGGGGAAGACAGACAACAGCAGTTACAGACACAACAATGACAATACAGGCAATACAATAAAAGCAATAAAATGATGAAAGGCACATGTGTATAGGTTACCGTTACTTGGCAGGCATGCAAAAATAGATGCAGCCAGGATCAGCAGTAGGATTTCCTTGCTGCTGTGTGATTGCTCACATTCCAGAAGCCCTTGGGTACCACAAAATAATACACTGCTGTATGCATACATGTCCATGTCAATAGACCCAATTCAGGCCCTCTTGAAATTGCCTCTGCTTCAAAAGGCGTTTTTAAAAAGAAATTTAAATTGTACAAATTGCTTGGGGTCCCTGGCTTCCAGTAGTGATTCAGTGGGGGTCCTCAGGTGTCAAATGTTTGGGAACCACTGCTCTAGACCAATCATTCATCTTTGGATAACTAATTAATCTATGAAAAGTACCAAACCTGAAACGTGTTAAAAGATATCTATCATATTCCCCTGTACAAAATAAAAGATATGGTTGAATTTCATATGTTTTCAGGATCATATGATGTTGAACTACCATACTTGTATTCATCTCCAGGGCAACTCCAAGTGACTCAAGATGGATCATGCAGATTGCTTTGAATTCATTTTTAACATATTTCAACCAAATAATCCTACTTGTATGATCCAAATTCTTCAAGTCCTTGATAATATTTCTATTTAGACCTGTAAAGCTGGAGGTCCAAAATCTGTGCCAGAGTAACACCGGTTCTACTTAAATCACATTTGAAATATAAGGGATTCCCAACTCGCTATGGCAATTAAAAACAGGTACTGCTAAAATAAGCCCTAAAAAAGTATTTTCCACACGCTGTATAGGGGACACATCATAGAAACCCCAGACTCCCACCCTGAATTTTGCAATGCTCACACATTTCGCTTGATATATCTTCAGGAGAATCCCCGGAGGTCTTTTGCCCATTGTTTTGGAAAGAGGTGGTCGACTTCATAAAGAGAAGACTCCTAGCCTGAGAAAGGAGCGGGGGCAAGATGGCGGCCGGACGCTAACCTGGTCGGGAGCTCCTTGCCTCATACCATGAGTGATGCAGAGTTAAGCCGCTACGCTTTTTGAAAAAGTTAGTGAAATTATGTAAATGATGTAGAACTCTTGGTGGCCTCATCAAGTTTCGAATTATACAACTTTACAATTGGGATCTCCGTTTCACCCCTTCTCAACCTCCGGAGCCCGTGAAGCCTGTGGAGCCTGCAGCGTCGGTTCGGAGATGGAGACGGAGATGAGAACGGCACGGAAAATATAAACTTTAAACTTTAAAAAAAAAAAACCCGATCCGAACTTACTTGCTGCTAAGGGATGCCTCCCGGTGCCGGGCGAGAGCAGAGCCGACATACACTGGCAGTTGCACGCCCGATGGTGAGCGCAGGGCAGGAGATCCGAGCTTTGCAGGATCTCGGCGGCAGCAGCAGTTGCTCTGGGCGCAACTCGCAGGTCTCGCAGGTCTTTCGGTGGGAGGCGGCCTGTGTAGCCCAACGCAGATGCAGAAGGGCAGTAAGGCAGATCTCGATCTTTTTCCGGGGGAAGGCTAAGGAAGCTGGGGAAGCTACACGGAGCACTTCTACCCCTTCTGCCCCTAACAAAAAGAAATTCACAAGTGAAGGTAGACGCGAAGGTAGACGCGAAGGTAGACGTGAAGGCTCAGAGATACTCGAGGTACTCAGGGGTGCTGGAGGTTTGGTGGAGAGCTTTGCTATAGAGAGCTTTACTGTAGTTCATGGTTCAGAATCACATTTGGAGCCCTCACCGGATAAAAAGCTTGCCCCAATATTCCCTACACAATTAGAGTTGTCAATAGCTCAGACACCTCTGTCTTGCTTCAACCAAAGCAAGAATCCCAAAGAGAGGTTACTTCCAGCAAAGGTGGAGGGGCCAAGTCAGACTCTTGTGAAGGCGTTAGACCAACCCTCAGCCTATATAGACGACGCAGGTCCTAAAGGGGAGGAGGGTGATAAACAAAGGAGGGAGCCACAGTTAGGGCTAAACCCCCCTGGTGAGTTACCCGGAGAGCCCCAGGGTCCTAATAAAGAGTTTCTACAAGCCACTACCGGTGAAATACCACAACTACCACAAAGTGAGAAAATATTGGATGTGGGTGCTCCTTTGGTTAGTCCTGATAATAAAAGTAGGTCCTCCTACTGTCTTAGGAATAGACAGTTTTTGAAAGCGAATTTTCCACCCATTACGAAACAGCCAGTTGTCCCCAGGATTACCAGAAGAGTTACCCGCAAAGCCCTAAAACTTCAAACGATAAAAGGCAGTAATAAGAAAAAACAAACAGGGGACAGTCTAGAGGTTAGGGAGGAAAGCAAGACCTCCAAAATAAAAGTTACCCCATCATTAAGGTCGTATTTTAAAATACAGAGTCAAGGTTAGTATAAGGAGAAAAATAAGGAACAGAGAGAAACAACATTGTCTAGAAGTGAAATGGACGATAGCCTGACTCCCGGCACAATTGATGAAGTTAGTGGAGCAGCGGAGGGGGGGACAAATGAAATGGATGTCGATCTTACGCAGTTACCTACTTCCTCTCAAAGTCAAAGTTCTAGTCCGACTCGAAGCTTACCACCCAGTTCAGACAAAACTCCGCTTCATAGCTTAGCACAGAGTCTCCCTAGAAACACATCCACCGACTTGACAATAACTGTGTCTAAAAATCAAGTTTCTGTCTCGAGACCCATCCAGGATAGACCCCAGAGCAGTACAGATACCCTGCTGGAAAAGATGATGGAAGAAATCAGATCAAGGTTTGAGATCTCGGAAAACAACCAAAATAAGATACAAGAAAGATTCGAGCTGCTGGATGTTAAGATGAATGCGCTGGGAGAGAGAGTCAAAGCAGTGGAAGAGGTGGTGGAAGAGCTAAATAAAAATGCTGAAGCAACCCAGAAGGAGATAAGAGCTCTGAAAGTCAAAGATAAAAATATTGAAGAAAAACTGGAAGCGCTAGAAAATCATTCTCGAAGGTGCAACCTCAGACTGCTCAATAAATAGAGGCAGGGAGCTCAAAGGGGGCCAAGAATAGATCCCAAAGGAAAATCAGGGAGGTTCCCCCATGGAGGGTGGGTGTATCTTCTCACTTTGGTTTTGTTTCTTTTCACTACTTTCATTTTAGTTTTAACTTATAATCTCAAAAAAAAGGAAAGAAGGAAAAAAAGCGGTGATAATGCACAGGGGAAGGGAGCAAGATAGGGAAAAAAACTAAAAAAATTGTCCTCTTCAACTCAATAGATATAGAAGGAATGAGAAATTCAGGGGCTGGAAAAATAAGAAAAAAAATGAGTCAGAGTATGAGACAAATAAAGATAACTACCTGGAATGTGAATGGGCTACGCACCAAGAGTAGGCGGAGGAAGATCTTTGAATATTTAAAATCATTTGATAGTGAGATCATAATCCTGCAAGAAACTCATTTATTAAAGAAAGAATGGGAGGAAATAGTGAAAAGTATAAGCTGGTTGGACTCATATATATGTACGGACCAAGAATGTGTTATCAAGGGGGTAACTATATTAATTAAGAAATCTCTTAGAGCAAGGATAGTTTACAGAAGAAGATCATAAAGGAAGGTGGGCAATAGCTAATATTAGATTACTTAAACAAACCCTCTCTGTGGTGGGCTATTACGGTCCAAATTTGGACGATCCTTCTCCCCTTCAAACACTATATTCACATCTGATCACAATACCAGGCCCCATCATTATAGGTGGAGATTTTAATATTAGACCAGACCCTAAAGTTGACAGGTACCCAAAGGGGAAACAAACCAATCTCCCGAAAATGAGAGAATGGCTGAGAATTTATAAAAAGGATTTGAACTTAATAGACATTTGGAAAAAGAAGGGTGATGATCAAGAGAAGTTCTCTTTTAAGAACAAGAAGCTAGGGATACAGCCTAGAATTTACTTCTTCTTAATAGATCAGGGCATACTGAAAAAAACCAAAAGTTGCCCATCTCCCTGCTCACCTTTCAGATCACTCGGCAGTACAAATGATAATCGCATTAGAGGATATAGCGAAACCTTCAAGGTGGACGATGGATCGTTCAATACTTTTAAATTCCGAGACTGTCAACCAACTCAGGGAGGAGACAGAACATTTTTTTGAGATCAATAATGAAGGGGCTCCAACACATATAGTTTGGGATACATATAAAGCAGTGAATGGCGGTATTTTGTTAAGCCTAGCCTCCCATAAATCGAGAGAGCCTTAAAGGAAGATACAAAATATAGAAGAAAACATTTCATCATTAGATAAGCAAATAATCACAGATCCAAAAGAGCCAGCTTTGGAAGCAGAGAGACTTAATGTAAAAAATAGGCTTTCAGAAATTCTAGAAGATAATAAGCACAAGCGGAAAATCCGTTACGTCCGCGGATTTTTCGGATTTTTAGTGAATACGCAATCCGCGTATTTTACGTATTTTTCACAAAATCCGAAAAAAAAAATCCGCGGATGTAACGGGTTCAAAAGTTGAACCCCCACTCATGTAACTATTTTACAATGGCGCCAGCAAGCTGCCAGCGCCATTGTAAAATAGTTACAAAGTTATCTTGCACAGGAACCACTAGATAAAACGAAGCAGGTGCTGCTTTATTTTATCTAAGTGCTTCCTGTGCAAGCTAACTTTGTAACTATTTTACAACGGCGCTGGCAGCTTGCTGGCGCCATTATAAAATACTACAGCAACAGCAGCTCACTCAAGAGACCCCTGCGCCCTTCGGCGCGACTGCATAGTAACACATACATGGTCGCTGGAACTAGTTGAAGCTCAAATGCAGTGACTCATTCATCAGCCCAGAAACAATCGAGAGCGTCGTCGAGGCTGGGCAATGTGCCTTCTTTACCAAATCTACCGTGGAAAATCAGCTGTGATGCTGGATAGACTTTGCATCCTTGACTTTCACGAGCGCAATACCCATGAGTAGGCACATTGTGTTCGCACGGGTTTCTGCACGTTCGCGAGCGTTTTGTAAAATAAAACCCTCGCGAACTTGCAGAAACCCGTGCGAACACAAAAAAAACCAAATACGCTAGGATCCGCGGATTTTGCGTATTTTCGAAATCCGCAAATCCGCAAATCCGCAAATCCGCGGATTGCCAATACGCAAAATCCGCTCACCCCTAGAAGATAAGTTGAAAGAAAGGTGGGAATGTAGCAAGCTGGCACATTACGAATATGGGGAGGGCTGTGGAAAATTATTGGCTTGGAAAATAAGAACAGATAGGTCTAGAAACAAAACTCCATTTTTAGACCCAAGCAACCCAACAAATAACGGATCAGAAGAAGATACTATAAAGCAAGAATTCTTAGCCTTCTTTGGTGATCTCTACTCCGATGACTGTAATCCATCTATGGAAGAGATTGGCACATTTCTAGAAGCTCAAAATATCCCAAAGCTGACTCAAGAAGAGAAAGACAAATTAAATTCAGAAATCACTACTCTAGAAGGTGAGCAAGTTATTAGAAACTTAAAAAGAGGTAAGGCTGCAGGTCCGGACGCCCTCCCAAATGAGATTTATATTAATCTAAAATACACTCTTGTTATCCCCCTTTACTACTCTCTTTAACAAAGTCTTTCTTGAAAACGGCAGTCTTCCTGACTCTTGGAATGATGCAACTATTTCTATCCTCCTAAAACCGGGCAAAAAATTCTAAGAGATGCGAGTCCTACCGTCCTATATCCATCTTAAATTGCGACTACAACATTTTTACCCAAATAATGGCGAAAAGACTTGGTTGTGTGATCGGTTCCCTAATTGACTCTAATCAAAAAGGCTTTGTGGCAGGTAGAAATTTGCAAGATTTAACCCACAAGCTTATTGGAGCTATAGATATTGCCATCTGCGAGAAGCTGCCCCTTTCTATAATCACTATCGATGCAGCAAAAGCATTTGATAGAGTCAACTGGCTCTATCTGAGTGAAGTACTAAAAAATTTGGACTTAGGAACTAACATCTTGAATATGGTAAAAAACATCTACAATGCTCCTAAGGCCAGAATATTAATCAATGGGGAGCTAACTGATCAACTTTTAATACAGAGAGGTACACGCTAGGGATGCCCCCTATCCCCGCTAATATTCAATTTATATAGGGAACCAGCAGCAGAATGTCTTAGGAACCATCTAGCCATTGCCCCTTTCTCTCACCAAGGTTGGCATAAAAAAGTAGCACTATATGCAGATGACCTAATGATATTTACATCACATCTTAAAGAAGCCCTTGAAGCAACGGAAGAGACTCTAATTAACTTTGGGAAAATCTCGGGTTATCAAATTAACAAATCTAAAACAGAGACTATGACTTGGAACGAGGTCTTCTTGAGCCCATATAACAAAGAAAAAATCAGATACCTGGGTATTGACTTGGTTAAAGATCTAGATAAGGTTCCACAGATTAATTTCCATAGAGTCCAGGTTGACGTTAAAAGATTGATGAAAGTATGGAGTAGCTTGCCGTTGTCTATACTGGGTAAATCAAACATTCTTAAAATGTCAGTCCTACCGAAGTTTACGTTCATCTTCGGAGCCATTCCGCTCGAGTTCAATAGGGAGTCTATTAAGAAAATCCAGGGAGAGTTATCAAGTTTCATTTGGTCATCGAAAAAACCCAGAATTGCTTGGACTAAAATAAGGAGAAGAAAAAACCAGGGTGGGTTAGCCACCCCAGACAATTTAGAATACTGTAGAGCATTCCAATTTAAAAATATTAGAATGTTGTTAGCCCCACATGAAAATTACCCATTATATATGCAGATAATGACAAATAACACCAGTCACTTCCTTTTTAAATTCGGTCACCCGACATTTTTCAAAAAAGTCATGTTGAAGACTCTAAGAGCAGCTGCAAAATCATGGTATTGCATCAGGTCGACTGTGAATATCCCCCTTTACAGCGATAAAGCTCCTATTTGGGACTCACCTAGTACCCCGGAATGTCTTAAAGACTCCTTGTCGCTCCCCCTAAAAACAGCAGGAATTGTAGTATGGGGGCAATTACTATATCAAAATAAAATTCTAGACTGGGAAATATTAAATGAAACCACAAACTCTTCTCTAGCTAAGTTTAAATATTATCAACTCTTAAGTTGGGCAAAATCAGTTAAGGAAACCAAAACAGGCAATACAAACCTAGAAAGCAATTTGTTGGAGAAGCCTTTCAAGAAAGAAGTATCAGTCTGGTATTGGAAGAATTTCGGATACCGGAGAAAATTTGGGGGAAAGATCTGCCAACGCTGGATACAAACCTCTTATGGCAAGTATCTATTAGCAAATGCTGGTCAATAGTAACATCTGCGGCAATAAAAAGAAATCACTTATATACAACCCACAGGGCTTATTGGACGCCGGAAAAACTATCAAAATTTAGTGGATCTGTGGTGAAGTCCTGCCCGAAATGCGGTTTACCGAAGGCCAATGACCTGCATATGTTCTGGCAGTGCCCCCATCTCGAGGATTTCTGGTAGGCGGTGGGTAAGACCATAGAAGAGGTGTTGGGAAAACAGGTAACCGTGAGTATGGATTTGTTTTTTTTTGGGGTGTCCGGGTCTCTATCAGCAGACAGACTAACAAAACGGGAAGAAAATCTGGTGTTTCTTTTAATCTTATTAGCCAGAAGAGAGATATGTGTAAAATGGATCACACCAATAGCTCTGCTACAGGAGGAGTGGCTCTCTTCAGTGCTTAGAATATATAATTTAGATAAAAAAAAGAAACCATTTTCAAAAAAATTTTGCTTTTGGGAACTGTGGGAAAATCATTTTCGGGGTATATAAGTTTCGAATGTCTGATGGTTTATTGTGTTCTTCCTCCTGGTTTTGTCTTCTTTATAAGTACGTCCTATGATTAAGTGCAAGCAACACTTAATAGGATTGAAGGCCTATTAGAGTAGCCATGATGGCTAGCTCAACCCACCCCGAATTTACAACCTTCTACAATAGTAACTGGAAGTAAAGGGTCCCCTAATTTTTCCTATATGGTTCAAACACGGTGATAGGTACAGGACACGTTTCGAAGGGAAAAGGGGGCAACCCTGATAACTCCTTACTATGAGTGATGCACAATGAGAAAAAAAAAAAAAGAAGAAGACTCCTAGCCTTGACTTTCGGCCCCCAGGAACCTGTGTGCTCAAACAGGACACCAAGGTAAGTGAATTATTAGTGGAGACTACCCTGCTCTCTCCCAATGGGAGACTTCTAAATTTTTGTCTCCCCCACCCACAGGTCATAATAAAAGTTTTTCTAAATCGTCCATAAAACTAGTGTAGGAAGCAAAGGCTTTCTGCAGTCCAAGCTAACTTCTGCATCGTCTGTGTAGAGAAGGGAGACAATCGGTTGTTTATTAACATACGGCGGGTCTCTAGTCTTCCCTGCCAGTTCCTGTTCCAAAGAATTAGCATATAAAGTGAACAGGAACAGCACCAAATCACAGCCTTGTCTCATTCCCCTCTCCACTTTAAACAACCCAGTATACTCCTCTTTGGTTCCATATTGCACCTTGTGGTAGCCCTTAAATACAATTGTCTTAGGAACTGTACCAAAACTTGTTTGTCCTTCAAATCAGTCAGAATGTCCCACAATTTGCTGTGGATAACACAGTCAAAGGTGGCTGTGAGGTCTACAAACACCATATAAAATTTCCCTGTCTTTGCCTGGGTATACTTTCCAATTAAAATATTAAAGTTTAAAACCTGCTCTTTTGTTCCAAGGCCTGTCTAAAACCATATTGGATGTCACTGAAAATATTAGTCCTTTTGCCCATACATGCAATCTGTCTAAAACTAAACCCTCCTGCAACCTTCATCAGGGAGTCTAGCAGGAATATCGGGCGATAACATGCAGGATTTTCCTGTTCCCCTTTTTTAAAAATCAGTACTATTACAGACTCCAACCAAGTTTGTCATCTTGGAAAATGAGAACATAATCCAGATGACCAAAAATGTTGTGCATTAATCGCTGGAAAAACAGAGGCTGTTGAGGCTAAACCAAACGGCATCCTGGTGAATCGGAAGCACCCAATGTGAGAAAGAGGAATTTGGTGGTAGGCTTGAGACAAACCAATACTGTAAAAAACCTCCATGACCCTGGTTTTGGTAAGCATCTCACCAATGTTTGGAAGGGGAAACTGACCTACCAAAATATTTCCCTTAAGATGGCGCAAGTCAATGCATAACCTGATTTTTCCGTTGGCCTTCCAAGCAACGACCAGTGGAGAAATTCTTAAGACAGATTCGAAGGCCTTGATGACACCATCATTGACCAACCTGTCCAATCCCTTCTCCACTTCATTCCTATCTGAAAAGGAATTTTGCGAAGTTTGTGGACCTTGGGAGAAGCATTAGGTTTGAGCTGGATATGGTGTTCAAAACCATCCAATCTGCCCAAGGTACTCAAAAAAACACCAGGAAAATCATTACATACAGTCTTGCTTAAGCATCCACCTTCATCTAAAACTAGAACCTGTTCAACACCATTAGGATCCAGAATGATATTTAAATTTTTTTTTTATCCTTCCTTCCAACAACAGAAGAACCTTTTTTGGATACATAAAGCTTACAAAAAGTACTCCTATTCTTGAACCTGAAGATGAGGTTCCTGTAACAAAATAAATCAATGGATTCACCAGTATAGCTTTCTGGAGCAATGTCAGCAGGAAATAAATTGGGACCCAGTTTTTCCACAAATGTGTTGGTCCAACACGCTTCATTAACTATAGTGAAAGGAGAACCTGAATCTGCAGCAATGTGCAAATTAACCTCACCCATTTACATCAAATACATGGTCTTGCTGGAATCATCTCTGTAAGAAATGTAGAGAACAATTTTACTATTAGGACTTAATACGATACAAACATCATCATCAATATACTCATTAAAATAAAAAATTAGACATTCCTCAATGCATTTGACGTTGTCCCTATTGGGGTTTTAATGTTACAAACTCGTCTGAAATGTCCAACTTTACCAAAAACAGTACATTTTTGCTTGATAGCAGGACATTTTTTAACATTTGCAAGATGGTACTTACTGTCACACTGAAAACATCTGAGTTCTTTTTTGCTAGAACTTACGTCTTTTTAAACCGAAGATCTACTAGAAGCGAAGGTTTTGGTTTTGTTAGAAATAACTCTGGCAACAGTTTCCTGATGCTCAGATGCAAGGTTCTCTTTCTTAAAAGCTTTGGCACATCTACTAGACATCTCAACCTTCCTTGCAACTGCAAGAACATCTTTTAACAGGATGTACCATTAATCCATACCCTTTCATGGATAGATGAATCAAAAGTATGCATGACAACTTGATCTCTAACTAACTCATCTTGGATAAGACCAAATCTACAATCTAAAGCAAGTTTTGTAAGTGCTGTAACATATTCATCAGTAGACTCATTCTTATCCTGTTTCCTTTGAAAGAATTTAAACAGGTTATACCTTTTGGCCTCATTAACAACATTTTTATCACCAGCAACAGCATCCTTGTTTAACTGGCTGTAGATTCTTAAACTTTCAGGACCTAAACTATGCATTAATAAAAATTTGTTCCTATCAGCAGACAACTTATTAGCATGGTTAATAGTTATTACATAGTTAATAAAATACTTCTTTCACTGCAACCAAGGAACAGGCGGATCACCTGGAATACACAAAAAACTCTTTAGGTGGATTGACAGTTATGTTGGGAGTAGAAGTAGCCATAAGGTAAAAAGTTCCAGGAGTCAGAAGAGAATAACGGGTGTAAGAAGCAGTTATGACGATTCACCCTAAACAATGAAAAAGCTGTCTGAATCAGTGAAGAATAAAGCAAATAAAAAACAAACAAAGCCGTGTTAATCAGAGTTGAAAACTCAAAGGAAACACTCCAAGTACAACACAAACAAAGCTGTGCGAATCAGCGTAGAAAGACTAGCAGCAAACACTCCAAATACAGCACAAACAAAGCTATGTGAATCAGTGTAGAAAGACTCACTGGAAACACTCCAAGCAGAGAAAAGAGTCTGCAATGATTGAAGAAAAACGTAAAAGATCAAGAGGATAAACCTGGGCAAATCAGTGCAGAATGACTCACAGTAGAAAAACACTTTGCAAATAGCCAGTAACAACAGATTCTAACAAAGCGCGGAACAGTAAGCCAAACTTTGAGTTATGAGGGAAACAGCATGTTGATGAAGTGCTCACCTTAATGAGAAGCGCGATAGTTGAGGCAACAGCAGAGCAAAAGAACAACAACAATAAAGTCTTACCGCTGCAGCATGAGGAGACCCCGCTGACCTGAAGAGCTCTGAGCAGGGTGCAAAGTAAATGCTGCTCGCGAAGAACCTGACCTGAAGAGCTCTGAGCAGGGTGCAAAGTAAATGCTGCTCGCGAAGGAGGAGCATTATAAAAAAACTCTCACATGACACTTGCTTGTAGCTGGGAAATCCAGAAGAAGCCAAAATGCACTGCGAAGACCCAACATGATCCAAGCGTCAGGGCGGAGTTGAGAAAGCGAAGGCAACGAAATGAGAAAAAAGTGTGGAGCAGAAGGTGCTGGCGAAAACTGATCCACTAAACACAGAATAATCCAGATGGAAGAATTAAGATGCGTGGGCTCTGTCTGCTTGAGATTGTCGTCAATAAACTGTAGAGAAACACACACAAGGTAGGTTTACTGAATGAGGTTTACTTCCAATGCATCAACCAGACAACGCAGCAGCCAGTCTGTCAGGAACAGATCCAAATGTCAACTGTCAGACCAGCACTATCCACACAGAAAAGGTTTAAATGCAAACCTTTATTAGGTAGCAAGTATTTTAACCTTCCTTCGTGGAATCCCGCACAGGAGCCTCCATGGGGGACAAAGAAAAGGCAGAAACACTACAGAGAGAGAGAGAGAGAGAGAGAGAGAGAGAGAGAGAGAGACCAGAGTTTTGTCTAGTGGCAGGTTTGACTCACCATAAAATAGTGCAAAGGGTTATTATGCCTGCTGCAAAAAACACATACCGTGCATATCACAGATCTGTATTTTATGTGGGTAGCTGAGTGGATTACTGCTTTTGTCACAGATATTCTTTTGTTACCGGAGTTCATAAGATACAACCCTAATATAGAACAGTGACTGTTACAATTCTCACTAAAGAACTGCATGCAAACTGCATAAAGTAATTTAGGAAGTTAGGTTTTCCCCCAGTCTTTCGTTATCTTTCCCTAATGTTTCTGAATAGGTTTTTTTGGGGTAGATATTCACTCTTAATAGTAAAGCCAGTCTTTTCTAGGGCTTTAAAACAACTGAAATGTATGTAATAGGGGCTATGGAGAGTTGACATGCACTTTTGCGTGGTGGTAATGAGGGAATCCGATGAGGAGGTCATGGAGGGTGGCATAAAAATGATTGTCACACCGGGCGCCAACTGCACTAAAGCAGACCCTGGGGTCAGTCATACAATTAGTCTGTGACAGGGTTGATGTGGTGATGCTGAATTAGTGGCCATTGACAGCCAAAGGTAATGTTGGACTTTGATCATCAGTGATTGTGTTGTGATAGCAGGTGATAAGGATTGGAATACAGAAAGTGAATGAGAAATGTGTGAGGTTAATTGATTGTGTAATTAGGCTTAAGTACACTGAGTGTGTGCTATAGGAGTAATGACCGAGTGTGCAACTAAGTAGTAAAGTGTCTATGTGTGATGTAGGCCTGATGTGCAACAAGAGAGTGATATTAAGGTCCAGCATAAAACGTACAATTAAAGGCCGTAAGGTGGTGTTGAATATGGTAGGACTCATTTTGATTAGCCTTATTTGTTCTCCATCTGTTACAGACAGAGCCTCAGGGGATGCTTACCCTGGACTAAAGCTCACACTCTGAGCATCCAAAGGCCTGGAACATGGGGTATGTTCACACTGTGACTTCCTAACAATTGAGGGAATGAAAGAACCTGTTAATTCTGTTACAATGTCCTAGCACACATAAACCCTTAATAAATTTAGTTCATAACATATAAACAATAAGACAGCAATAATTAATCTCTCTTGTTCTTATTTTTCTTTTCTTTTGTTCCAAATGTTGCCTGTTGCCAACACGTGTTTCGTCGCTGCTAAGGTAGTTTCTGTGCACTCGTAATACGTTGCTGTGGGGGAGGCAGATCGCGGTGTGTGGCGTCGTTTTCCCAGTAATGCTTTTAGCCTCGTCCCAAATGGCCACCGACGATAGCATCGAGACCTGTACTCGGAACTGGTGTGGATACCGGAAGCTGACTTAGGACATTTGGGACGAGGCTAAAAGCATTACTGGGGAAGACGACGCCACACACCGTGATCTGCCTCCCTCACAACGACGTATTAAGAGTGCACAGAAATTTCAATAAATTCGGAATACACGACACAGATAACCATATCTTCACCCAGGCCGACAATATTGGCCGGGACGGAAGTACACCACCCCCTTTTGTACCATCCCTTTCTAAATGTGGCATTTTCCAACATGCAATTTAAAAACCAACTTCACTAAAAGATGCATGAGTTCAGTTTGGACTCCAAACTCCAAATCTCTATCTCTCTCCAACTGGAAGTTACTCTTGTAAAAGGTTACAAGGCAGTTCCAATGATAATCAATAGGCAGTATAGTCCTTGCAATGGTGAAAAACTAAATTGGCAGTATTTCGCTATCAGTACATGTAAAACACACCAGTACATGTCCTACCTTTCACATAAACAGCACCCTGCCCATGGGGCTTCCTTAAGCCTACCTTAGAGGTACTTTATATGTAGAAAAAAGGGATGGTTTGGGCTTGGCAAATGGGTGCACTTGCCAGATCGACATTGGCACTTTAACACGGCCCACACAGACACCGCAGTGGCAGGTCTGAGGCATGGGTGCAAGGCTACTCGTGGGTGCCACAATCAGTGCTGCAGGTCCACTATAAACATTTGATTTACAGGCCCTAGACACACACAGGGCATTTTATTTGGGACTTACTAGTAAATCCAATATGCCAATCATGGATAAACCAATCACCAGTCCAACTTAGACAGAGAGCATATGCATTTTAGCTCCGGTTAGCAGTGGTAAAGTGCCCAGAGTCCTAAAGGCAACAAAACGAGGTCAGATAAAATATGAGGAAGAAGACAAACTGTTTGGGGATAACCCTGCAAAAAGGGCCAGGTTCATCAACCCCTGTGTCTGCCTTACCCTCTGTGTGTGAAGGCTGTGCTGAAGCACCACCAGCCCCTCTCTGCAGCTTACAGCAGTGTCAACCAACATTACAGGCATCAGTACCAAAATGGTGGGTTTCAAATTAGCTGCATCACAGAGACTGACTCCTTTGGCAATGGAAACCTGCATAATACTCCTATTTGATGATCCTAATGTGAAAGTCATTCTTTTCAAGTAGTGGTTAAAATGGACTAGCTCAAAGGCACCAGTGACTGAACGAGTCTAACCCAAGCCCACTCTTTTTCATGACATTAGGTATTTGGATCTACTCGACCTAAAAAGTCTGCTGCTTCCTCATTCCTTAAGAAAACCACCCGCGATTTAGCAATTTTACTATTTGCAAAGCACAATTCCAAACCGTCATTGTTTTAAAAACATTCTCTTTTTTGAAAGCACAACAGAGACATTAAAAATAGCAGCTAGGTAAACAGCCTTGTTACTTTCCTTGTCATGGTGAAAATGTTTTCCCAAGAGTTCCTGCAGCATATTGCTCCATCAAATGTCCAATAATGGGATGTGCAAGTTCAGTTTTGACGCAGATAATGTGTTTATTTTGGAGTTGCAAGAATCAAAATTACAGACTAAAACACATGTAAATAACAAACAGTGGTTCATAAACATAGGAAACGCCCCAGAAGTAACTGTAGAGAAGAGTCTGAAGAGCATTATTATGGTTCAGAAAGTTGTCTGTCCAGAAAGGATCATCCAAATAACCAAAAGGGATACAAAGAATGTAGTGTGGTTACAGATGTAAGCCAGTTGCCAAGAGGAAGTTAAACACATTCTTTCAAGGAATGTTGCAGGTGAGAATCAAACTCCCTCAAACAATATCCAATGAAATGATAACATTACACAAAGGGGTATGGGTGAATAAAAGCTGGGTGTATGATTTGCAGAATAATTGCTATATAACAAACGTAAGTACCTATCCCTCTGTAAGAAAATTGACTATTATTTAGGGTGGGTAACTGCCCACCTCAAGGAATATTCACAAATCTAGTCAGGGTAACCCCCAAAATCACAAAATTATCCTTAGCTCAATCCCTGGTAGCTATGGCACAGAACAGACCGGCTTAAATTAGGGCAATGTATACAGTATGTATACAATACCAAATAACTTAAACTCAATATGGGACACCTGATATGAATTTGTAATTTTTTAAGCAGGAATAACATCAAAAAACTCTAGGCACAAATGATAATCTATTGTCGAAGTAGATTGGACCAAGGTGCAATTTTAAAGCCCACCACAGTGAATTACAGGTCAAATACACTAACCAGGTTTGTCTCAGTCAAAGTATTTACATTCTGACTTAGGTCCAGATTACGAGTTTGGCAGTCTTGCAGTACGCTGCCATGCCAGCACCCCTCTGCAAGACCGCCCAACTCATATTCAGGCAGCGTGCCAGATTACGAGTTAATCCTGTGCCGGCGGTTACGTTGGTTAGCAGTTCCACAGATTTGCGTATCTGACATGCACTGTTGCTGCCCTTTACTGCACTTAAAGAAATGTGCATTTCTTTGCATTTGGGAACAGGGGGTGCAAAAATACAGGGGGACACAACATGTGCCCCCTTGCATGCACCCCATGCACAGAGGAATGAGTTTCCTCACCACCAGCCTTTTCATGACAGGCTCACCGGCAGTAGCAGTAGCAGTATTTTAATCTGCAGTGTGGTTTTCTACATAGGAAATCTACATCTGCCAAAGGGAAATAGATTTTAAACGTAGCCACTGTAGTGATGTTTCAGTATTAATTTACTGTATGTCCCACTTTTAAATACCATGCACCCTACGTGTAGCCTACAAGGCTTATATAAGGGTGACTTACAAATATTTAAAAGGGAGGTTTTTACCTCTCACAAAAGAGTTATGTTAACGCATTGCACTGCAGGATTTACACTCCAGCAGTCAGGCTCCAATAGTAGGCCTCAAGCCAGGGTTTATTTTATCGCACAAGTGAATGGTACAATCGGTGCTGCAGGCCACAAGTGGCATTTGACTTTCATGCCCTGGAGGCACAGTCTACCCCATATACTAGGGACTCAAGTGAACCATGTTTAAAGGGGAGCACTGGCACTTTGCTACTGGTTAGCAAGGGTTAAATGCACAGAGTATCTTCTAAAGCCAGAAAAGACTAAGGGCCCGATGTAGGTCGCCAATTACCGGTCGTTAACGGCCGATTTCGGCCGTTACCTACCGGTATTTGGGAATTGACATGTAGGTTGCATTTTATTTACAGAATTAGTATATTTACCGATTCTGTAAATTTACCGATTCTGTAAAATACCGACTCTGTAAATATACCGAATCGGTAAATACAGATGTAGGTGGCACTGGAAACAGTGCCACAGGCCATTACCGATTCGTTGTTTACCATGTAATACTATTACATGGTAAATAACGAATTCCAGTGTACATGCACATCTGTGCATGTACACCTGTGCCATGTGGCACACAGACATCCCCTAAGGGCATGTATGTGTGTCACATGGCACACAAGCCAGTAACAGGGGTGCAACAGGGTGTCAAAGTGACACCCTGTACCCCTTGTAAAATCGGTAATTTTACCGATTCGGTAATTACCGAATCGGTATTTGCTTTTGAATCCAATGGGTTTCAAGGCCCATAGGAATCAATGGCAAATACCGATTCGGTAATTACCGAATCGGTAATTACCGAATCTTACCGATTCGGTATTTTTACCGAATTTTTTACCTACATAGCAATTACCGAATAGTGAATACCGAATCGGTAAAATTCGGTATTTACCATTCAGTAATTTGCTATTACCTACATCTAGGCCATAGGGTCTAGCAAAAGGTGAAAGAAGTGGAGTCACAATGCAGAAAATGCAGATTTCGTACACCCACTGTACACAGTCACTAAAGAGCCAATTGTTAGGCAGGGCTCCCAGGCCAATTAGCACCAGACTTAAATGCACAAATACAGAATGCCAAAGTCCTTCAAAACTATAGAAGGCTAATGAGCACATAATGCTCAGCACAGGATCGAATGACCAAAGTATAATGAAAAGCTCCTTACGAGTGGGTGGGAACTTGTGGCTTTGACGGACTCACAACTTTAAAATGTCTATTTTGAACTTTGGGAGATTTCCATAGCGATAAATATATCAAGTTTAAAAAGAGGGCAATTTTAGCACACCAACAAAACAGCGGGAAACAACACTTTATGCACTGAAGGGACACCCAGGACAGCAGATTCAGATTGGCTGACACCACTCAGTAACAGTCCCGGCTCAATGGCTCCTGCTTCAAATTCTAATTCCTCTCCTCCTACAAAATAGCCCATCTCCCCTTTCATGAACCGCTACCAGATCACTTATTTGCAGTGGTCTACCATCCCACCTCTAAGCTGTCCCCTCCAACAGGATGTGTGCCCCTGAGCTGTCCTGGGTCATACTGCTGTGACATGTACCCTGTCATGGGCTTATGCCTACTCCTACCCATGAGCTGTCACATGGCAGAGGCCCCCATTTCCGAGCTACTGACTGCTTCTCCTATGTACACTTCTTATCTGTGTGGGAAGAGGTTGCAGCCTTAATATTTTCCTGACCCAGTTTGTCCCTCACACAGGGTAGCTGGTACTGGGAAACATGTAAGCCTAATGGGGTTTAACTTTGAGTAAGGTGTAGTTGGACAACATCCCAAAATGTTGCCTGCCTTCAAAAAGGCAGATTTGAAGGAGAACTGTTAGCTTTACTCTTCACTGAAGGTAGGAGACCCATTTTAGGGCCCCATCTTGCAGTTCGCACACTCAAAAGTGACAAGAAAGGATAACTCTGAGATGATTTCTCTGCTAAATAGGTTAAGGCTATAGGTTTACACAGCAGCTAGGGAGACATTGGACTTACACTTTTAAGTGGTTTACACTTTTAAGTTTACTACTGTTTGGCTATTCACAGAATCTGAGTGTACATTTTCTCCAAAGTATAACTTACGTGGCTCCTCCAAACTGAAGGGCCTGGGGGCTATAAACTTTTAATTAATTTACACTTTTGAGTAAGTATACTATTTGTAGGCTATTCACAAAATCAGAGCGCAGGTTACTCTTTTGGAGTAAATTTACAATTGAATTTTGTGAATAGTCAAAAAGTAGTAAACTTACTCCAAAGTGTAATTCATTCGAAAATGTATGTTACCTATGTGAATTAAGCCTGCGTACTTCCTTAGCCCTAAATATATACAAATAAGGCAATCTGTTCAGTTCTCCCATATGGACTGAGCTCTGGTCCATTAAGCACAAAACTAAAACTTGGAGGGCTCTAGATTAGGGTATCAGATCCAAATCTTCAAGTCTTTTCAGAGAGCGGGTGAGGCCAGGACAAAATAAAATGCAGCAAAATATTAAATGCAGCAATAATTTCCATCTTTGATTCTAAAACATGTGCTAATCCATGCTGTAATATCCGAGAGGATCTATTAGAACAAGCAGGTGATGGTGTTTTATTTTGTGTCACTGTTCATTTCAGCTACTCAGGGGTTTTACAGTCTATGTGCTTCCACATGCATCCCACACTGCTACCTACACCATGATTTTGAACTATATTGTACTCTTCCACTTGCATCTTCACCATATATTTGACATCTACAGCACCACCACCATGCTGTATAGTTCTCAATATGGCTAAAACCAGATAATGAATTTCAGAAAATGAATGCTCATGTAAATAAATGGCCCACTGTCAAAGAATTTTTCATTCATGCGGAAAAGTATAATTATTTCTGAGTTAATTTCACCTCCACAATGTGGAATGCACTGGTAAATACAATTTAAGTCCATTGTTATACGATTTATGTCAAATATTAAGTATTAGAAATCTTCAATAACACAGATAACCTTTATTTATGGATAAGAGGAAGAATTTGAAAACACTGTGTTCAGGGGAGGTGGTAATTTCCCTATTAGTTCCATGAAAGCAAGAGGAGGTTTTAAGCCAGAGAATACTCAATTAAGCATTTTTCTCCAAGAATTGGAACTCGCCCACTGAACATAGGAGAATTACAGAGCATGCTATCAGAACTAATTCTTAGCACTAATGTTGCGAGTGCCTTGGGCAAAATGTGCATCTACTTTTCTTTATGGTATTGCTGGTAGGTTAAGGAAGATATAACTGACAGCAACAACTTCTATGTCTTATTACAAACCTATGAATTCTATCACTAAATTCTATTACTATGTCCAGATATGTAAGTCTCACTGTCAGTAATTTGTCAATCTTCCAATTGTCATTCACTTAGTCGTATTAGGGGTCTTGTGAAATGCGAATTGGTGATGGTCTCAAATTTACTGGTTTTACATTATTAAGCCAATTGATATCTCAGCAGGCGAACAATGTGTCATCTGATTTTTTAATGTGTGAAATTATAGTATAGCAGAGGCATATTCCTCATCATTTGTAGCAGTAAAGAACTAGTGATGCTTAACAATGAATATTCAGAAATAATACAAGTGAGCTAGGGCCCGGACCGTGGATTTTTATTTCTTATTTAAGAATGGTATTAAGGTCACTTCCAGAGGACCCATACAGCACTCCATTCAAGAATTGTTTTGCTGTTCTGTCAATACCTCTAGAGCAGTGGTCTTCAAACGTTTTAATGCCATGCCCCCCCCCCCCCCAGTGAAAAAAGAAATCACTGGGGCCCCCTCCTCAAAATCTTTGCCATTTATTCTATTAAACTGGCAATTTTTAAATAAGTATAGACTTATTTCAACATTGTAGTTAAGTTCTATTACTGTTTTAAAAATGTAAGCAAATAGATGATTGCCAAACATACTATTCTGTTCAGGCAGGCCTTACTAATGTGTAAAAGTATCCACTGTCTGATTATTAGAAATGGGGGTAGGGGTTTTGAAGGATATTTGGAGCTTCTTCCGTTTTGACACAGTCTCCCAGCCAGGTTATAAATGACATGAGATGTTAGCAATGGCACATTACAGAGCAGCTTATTTCAGATAATTGTTTTCTGCTGAAAACAAAGCACTTTTATCAGCATTATGCTTCGTTTGGCCAGAGCCTGATGTGCCCCTGCATTACTTGAGCCCCCCTAGGGGTATCTGCACTGCAGTGTGAAGACCCTTTGTGTATAGACCTCCAATATAATAATATCTGTACTGAAAGTATACAGTTATGCAAATACGGCAGATATTATGTCTTTGTGTGCTTTCGATGCCTTTAATATGTTCATTGTCTCTAAAACTTTACAGCAGTGGAGGCCAAAGCCATGCACGTAGGGTTAAATTAAGTGACCAGAAAATGCAAATTATGAGGCACTGTTTCTGGCAGTGTTACCTCACCTTTTGTCTTTTTAACACCCAGAAAATGTTATGCACCAACAAACAAATATCTTTTCACCATTTTTATTAACATATTAACAATAGCCCTTCTAACACCCAGAGTAAAGTTCATTGTATAAAACATACAGTGTTGTACTCAATTGAAAACTAGCCTACATTTGCTTTTATTCTCTGTAACCCAATAAAGCTTCAGTTTGAACTTAGTATTTGATTTTATGTGTCCACACTATGTACTTATAGAAGCACCCTTTACACTAAGAAGAAGTCTTTCAGAACAGCATTTTACAGAATGTGTGTTTAATGAGAATGGGTAAGAATCACTATCCATGGTGCACTCATGGCTGAATACTTCAAAGCCAAGATAGAACCCAATGGCCTGATTGTCAAGAACATCCCAAGAATATTTTGGGAAGATGGCCAGTTCAAAATAGAATGACCACAAATATCCTGGAAGTGCACTCATGATCTTTTGATCTTGATTGTCAACACAGCCAAACGCTTAGCAGATTCACTGCTAGCGCGTATCCAGACTTTAGAGAGCACAATCAAGAGTTCTGTTCCTAATCCTGGATTTAAATCGAAACTAGCTGAAATAAACAAGGAGCTAACTGAACATAAGGAATACCTTACGAAACAGAAAATTACTAAACTTCAGAAGGACATCCAACGCTTTGACAAGGACAAGGTTTACCCTTACCTCAAAGCGGATTACACTCCTCCAGGTACAGGCTACCTCTCTGATTCTAGCGCTAGCTCAAGGAGAGGATCGAATAGTGACAGCAACTCGAGTGGCGAAGACTGGCAACCCCGTCAACGCAGAGGGGTAAGAGGGGGCAGAAGGGGACAGTATCATTACCTACACCCACCCTACCAGGGACCCACCTTCTGGCAGTATCCCTCCT
The DNA here is from genome assembly GCF_964261635.1 of Lissotriton helveticus. NCBI lineage: Eukaryota > Metazoa > Chordata > Amphibia > Caudata > Salamandridae > Lissotriton > Lissotriton helveticus. The sequence goes on from NC_136069.1 coordinate 1,200,597,161, forward strand.
TCCCACAAACAATGCCTCAGTTTGGGCCTCAATATCTGCCACAATTTGCCCCACAAGTAAACAACCAACCTTTTTTAGACAGAGGCTGGGGCAGAGGGCGAGGGCGAAAGAGAGGCAATGTGCCAGACAAGAGAGTGCAGTGGGAGGACAACATACCACAGGGAATGGACACCAGGAGCAAAATGAACAGGAAGTGAGTCTGGTAACTCACCGCAGATGAAGAAAGGGCCTTACAGCAGGGTCTTGGATTCGTCCCGACCCCTAAGATAGACTGCTTCCAACAAACCGTGGAAATACAACAATTCTTCCGCAAAGTTAGACTTAAAGCTTTTTTTGAGGGCAAACCGAAAGAAACCAATGAGACTCAGGCCTCCGCAATGCCTCTACCTTCACACCGCACAGCGGGATGGTCCCTAATGAAGTGTTGACCTTTGAGCAGGCGGTATTGAAAGACGTGAAAACCCTCACTGGACATGGCAACCACTCCAATATCTTGAAGAAGGAACTTGAGATACTACAATCATTGGCTAATGACTCTAAAATCACGATAAAACAAGCAGATAAGGGGGGGTGCCACGGTTTTAATGAACACCACAGACTATGACACTGAATGCCACTGGATGACAACTGAGCAATACACACTACTACACACCGATTCCCCAGAATCCTACAGAGCAGCTAAAAACCACCATCGAAGGTTTGATTGAATCAGCTGAAGGTCAAAGGTGGATCAGCAAAAAGGAGGCCGAATTCCTGGTCAAACTGACCCAAGGGTCCCTTATTTTTACATTCTGCCAAAGATCCATAAAGAGATCACCCCAGTCCCTGGTCGCCCGATTGTCTCCGGGATTGACTCAGTACTGGAACCGCTGTCACAGTTCTGCGACCACTTTCTCCAACCCTTGGTTAAACAAATTCCTTCCTACATTCAGGATACCACTGAGATGCTACACCTTCTGAATCAATTCAGAGACTGTACGGAAATTGACTTCCTCATCACGTTAGACGTGGAAGCCCCAATATCCAAACATTCCCCAGAGGGCCACACTAGACGTTGTTGAGGAGGTATTAAATACTGGCCCATGGGAGTCACCCACACCTACGACATTCATAATGGAATGCGCCGTAATGGCTTTCACCAAGAACTATTATGAGTTCAAGGGGCAATACTACCATCAAACACAGGGTACCTCAATGGGCAGCACATTTGCCCCTAGTGTGGCCTGCCTGTACATGGCCAACTTTGAGGGTAAGCACATCTCACAACAATCAAACCCATACCACTCCAATATGAAATTGTGGAAACGCTACATAGATGACATTTTGGTCTTCTGGGCAGGGAGTCAAGAGTTATACACTGAGTTCTTCTGTTGGCTCAATACACTAAACCCATACCTGAAATTCACTCTGACTGCGTCTGCCTCTCAGATTCCTTTTCTAGATCTCACCATCCAGAGGACAGGGGTTAGACTGAGTACAACCATGTTCAGGAAAAGCACTGACCGTAACAGCCTCCTGCATTTTTTACGAGCCACCATCCCAGGGCCCTCAGAGTCAATCTACCGTTTGGGCAGTTCCTGAGGGTCAGACGTAATTGCAGTAATTTGGAAAACTACAGAACAGAATCTACCATCCTGTCCAGAAATCTTTGGGATAGAGGATACCCCCGTAGGGAGGTTACTAGAGCCAGGAAAAGGGCACAAAACAACCATAGGGAGAACCTGCTCGAACATAGAACAAGGGAACCTGTAGATAACCAACCCATGACATGTGTCACAAAATTTACCCCAGTTTCCAAAGAATTCAGGACAATTGTCAAACGCCATTGGCAGATCCTCAACACAGGGACTATGGAACTGGAACCACCACAGTTTGCTTTTAAAAGGTCTAAAAATATCAAGGATATACTGGTACAGACTAGACCTAAAACAACAGATAAATAGAGTACAAACCACTCTGTGGCAGTTACCCCCAGTTAAGGGACATTATCCATGCGGCAGCTGTAGCGCATGTCCCTTTACAACAATACACAAAACCATTAGCTTGACTGAAACCTTCACCTGGGAAATGAGGGGCCATACCAACTGTAACACTAATAACTGCGTCTATCTTTTAATTTGCCCATGTGAGTTGTACTACATTGGGATGACAACCCGACAGATAAAGACAATCATCTCTGAACATCGGAGTAATTTCTGATGTAAGAAGAACAACACGAAGATGTGTAAAAACTACCTAGAGATGAACCATACACCTGACTCATTACGTTGGCTCATCTTGGAAGCCAACCCCAGAACTTCTAAACAGAGCTTGTTCTACGAAGAACAACACTGGATACACAGACTCTCCTCTGACAGCAGAGGCCTTAATGAGGAAATCCCCTGGAGTGCATTGTAAGCCTCCTGCATGGCCACCCATTACCTTGATTAAGACCCCTACGCCATTTGCAACCCCACTGTGTCATGGCCGCTGGCCTGACGTCTCTCCACCTATACCTTTACAGGAGGACGCTGTCTTACATTGTCCTAACACAACCCATTTGTAGCTGACTGCCTTTTTCCAACTAGGTCCCCATAATTTGCAGGACAGAGTACACCAGGCTCCGAGCAATCTCCATGTTATTTCCGCACAAAGAGATCATCACGCATTATATTGAGGTGTCTTTGAAAATTAATATGATGGACGACCAGGGTATTCAAACCACTGTAGTGTGTTTATCTAGGTACCTGAATCGATATTCCTATTCTTTGCCCTTGTCCGGTTATAAATCAATAATATCCCTACAACGGCATAGAAACCCTTTTCATAATTCAGTCATAGCGCATACTGTCACATTAAGCAACCCTACTCCTCCAGCCCCCTAGAAAGCACACCGAGTTCTTAAACAAATCCAACCTGGGAAATCCCCGCTGCTTTGTTTTGATTTCGTCCGAGAACTCCTGTAAAGCACTGTAATAACGACCAGTTCTTAGTGACATCTTTATTGACGTCTTATGTCCAGCCTTACGTCAAACCCGGCACCTTTCAGGTATAAATATACCAACGTTGCCTTAAGCAAACACACGGTGGTAATCCTGGAGCAGAGCAGCTATCTACTTCCGAAGAGCCCAGCTGATGCGAGAGCCCACGGACGCTGCCCCTCCCTTTTGACGCGCTGAGAAAGACGCTGTCTTTTCTCTTGCCGAGAAATCCAGCCTCCGGTGTTTCCAGCTTACCCTTGCGGGTGACTGGGATACCGAGTCCTGAGAGAGAGATACCAGACCTCCTGCCTTCTAATACCCAGGTACTGAACTGACTAAACCCTTACAGAGAATTCTTGAGTCAGATTCTTGGCAAGACAAACTTAACTTAAACTGCTACTTACTTACTCCTTCCCACGTATTAGGCTTAGGTCAGGTACACCGGGGTAGGCGTAGTTAGAAGCACCAGTTGAGTACGATTAGTCAATGTATATATGTATGTATCTATTTTATCCATTTTAAAGTATCATATGGCTAAGAAACCATATTAATGCTTTTACAGTATTATTTCATAATCCTGCTTTTACTGTATGCACTTTACTTAACTATAAGTATTGCAATTGTAGCAATTCATTTCTCTTGTATGAGGAAAGAGACTGCTCAATAAATAACACCATTTATTGAAAACGCCCGTCTCTCTTTTTCTCTGCAATCTGGTGAAACTAAGTACGCACCTTTGACTGAGTGAAATAGCTGTCTTTTGTTTTCACACGACTCTAAAGATATACTCTTATTCAGGGAGAGCAAAGTTGTCATGTTTTATGGTTGTCAGAAACTAAATCCCTTCTTGTCTATCCAGGGAGATTAAAACTCCTCCTCGCCTATTCGAGAAAGTTTCTAGTGAACTCTGAGCTAGCTGGCAAAAAAATGTAATCTAATATAGTCAGTAGAGACCTAGTTAACCTCAGTCCTACGTCTACACTACTGAAGATATTATTCCAATGCGCAGAGCCTATTGGGACTATAGGAACTACACTACATGGCGCCCAACGTTTGGTAAGGCGATAAATCTAATGCAAGACGTTAGAGTAACTCAGTCGTGCTTTTTCACACAGACCCTTTTTCCCGTAAATACTCCAAAGACGTCTGGAGTGGGTCAAAGGTTAAAATCCGCCGGAACTTAGTAGTTTTTGGTTTATTCAACGTTGAAGGATACAGTGTTCCAAAATATTGTGCACCTAATCTTTGTTTCCTTGAAACCTGATCTGCAACAAAAACCTTTCTGTCAGTAAAAATGTCAGAAACTGAAGAAGAGAGGGAGACAGCTAGAATAGCAGCTCGTCTCCTAGAGGATGACAATAGTCTCCTGCAGATTGACCCGGATGCAATACTCATCCCGGTCAACATAAGAAAAACTATAACTATTAAACTTATAGAAAATGGACAAACATCGAGAGGTGGTACAGTCGTATTCTTAATTGAGGCACATGAAAATCGGAAGACAGAGGTATTCTATTCATGGATAAACTTTCCAGCAGCAAACGCTGTCACACATGAATTCCACTATTACAAAATAGAGGAACCACCGGATGAGTACACACCTTTCGAGGAGGTGGAAATCCCATTAAAATACCAAGAGCACCTGCTCTGCTTTAAAGGCGCCCTAAAACATAATAATCACATCACCAGGCTCGGTCCACTAGGTAGACCAGGAGCGACGTGGCCGGTTCTAGCCAGCTACACACCACAACCTGACATTGATAAAATGTCTAGCGAAGAACTCTTAGTTAAAATAAAAGAATTAACAAAGACATATAGAGAGTTGGTTCAATTTGCAACGGAGGATATAACTTTCCTCCAGAAATTGAAAGAAACAGATATAGCAGAACAGCCATTTGAACTTGCCAGAATCACAGAAAAATCCTATGAAGAACTAGGAAGAGATAGTTTGGGTGGGAAACCAGTAAAACCCCAACTAACTGAAAATCCTGAAAAGATATTTATTAAAAATAATCTAAACACTCCAAAAAAGAGCTGGGATGGAAATAAACAATCCACTCCCAAAGAAAAAAGATTCCAGACCAGAGGAAAGTCTCCTCGGCGGAGAGAGAGATCTCCGGACCAAGGACACAAGTCTCCCCAGAGGGAGCCCTCTGAGAAAAGATACAACCTTAGAAATAGGGATAATCTGAAGAAACCTGATAGATATCAAGATATTGATACACGTCCCTCTCGATCTTTTCAGACTTCCTCACAGAAATCGGAAAGAAGAGGACGGTCAGAACACAGGGAAGAGCACGTCAAGTCCAAAGACAAGGAACCTGCTCATCAAAGTAAAAAATTACAATTTCCAAAAAAGAAGGTAGCCAGTATTAAAATAATCAAACATGCCGAGGATCCTGAGGACACAGCTGTAAAACGGAGAGTGGGCTCAGACAATGCTAGACAGCGCAGCAGAAGTGAACATAGCTCGCAAGATCCTGATGAATCATCTGGAGACAGTGGACACGAATGAATACATTCAGGTGGAAACTGCAGACACCAGAGTTAGCAAACCTCATTATATATATGAAATAACATTACGTATAGAGGGAGATAAGACTAGGAAAATAAGGGGTCTATTTTGGGATAACCTCTCCAAAGGCTATGACATCCTTTTAGCTGAAAAAGACTGGCCAACGGAGTTTGTCAGGGAGTGCCCTCATGGCGAAGAAATGATTATGCCTGCCTTCTCAAATCACATTCCAATTCATAAAAAATATACACTTGCAGGAAAGTGGGCAGTAGCCCAAGCTCCTGCATTGTATAAAAATCATGTAGGATGGGATGAGGACTCTCCTCACAAAATTCAGTTAAAATGTCAACCAACTGCACAGAGGCAGTACCCTATTAAGCAAGAAGCTAAAAAACAGGTTAGGGAGATCTTAGATCAACTTGAATACCAGGGGGTGATTGAAACTTGCACCTCACAAATGAACAATCCTTTGTTTCCTGTCTCCAAGCCAGACGATTCATATCGTCTAGTTTTGGACTACAGACACCTTAATTCATGTTGCAAGACATTTGCAGTACAAAACTCACATAGTGCAGCACTAATGAATAACATCGTACGCAAAAAATACAAAACAAGATTAGACATCTCTAATGGATTCTTTTGTCAAAACATTGCACCTGAAAGCATGTATTTGACCGCTTTCTCAATAATGGGCTCGCAGAAAAAATTCTGTCGACTCCCACAGTGGTTCAAGAACAGCCCAGGATTATTCTCAGCAAGAGTAACAGAGTACTACAAATGTATGATGATGAGGCATTATCTTATGTCGATGACATCTATCTAACAGATGATGACTTGGATACTCACTTGAAAAGAGTGAACACCATAATACTTGGGTTCGCAGCAGAGGGTTACAAATTCAACTTTAAAAAGTCACGAATTGCCCATCTAACTGTCCTGTTTTTAGGATATGAATTATCAAGTGAAGGCAAAAGCCTGGCAGACAATTTCTTAGAGAAATGTGCTGTAATCCAAGCACCAAGAACGCTGAAAAACTTACAATCAATTCTAGGTTTCCTGAATTTCGGAAGAATTTACATTCTAAATTATGCAGAGAGGGTTAAACCTCTCTATGAACTAATAAAACCAGATTTTAAAACAATCAATTGGACTCAAAAACACAAAGAAATTTTGAGATCATTGCAAACAGACATGTTAGCTAAAACAAAATTGCAAACACGCGATAACACACGCAACCTTGTAATCCGAGTCATCCCAGGAAGATGCGGATTCTCATACCTAACCTCTAATGAGCGAGAAACGGTACCAATAGCATACAAATCACATTTGTACACAGAAGCTGAAAAAAAACATTCAGTATTAAGGAAAACATTGTACATGCGGTTCAAACAGCTGTAGCAAAAGAAAGAGACCAAGCCGAAGGCAGACGGATTACTGTTATAACAGCAGAATCAGGCTTTGAGGCATTAACAAGCCCATGTAATTTAACTACCTTGGCATTAAATCCAAAATGGATACAATGGGAAAATTATCTTGCTACAGACAAAGTGAAATACTATTTTGGCCCAAACATGAAAAGATTAAAAAATCTAGAATATGAAAGAGAATATCCTCTGCCAATCGACATTCTGCCCATACAACAGTACGCCTGTGTAATATATACAGACGGATATGCACAACCCTCAGTTTGGGGAAAACAAGCCTATAACGCCACATGCGAGATTGTTAAATACGTGTGGCGCGGAGGCAAATTGAGACCTCTGGTAACAATATCACACTCTGTAGAAAACAATTCAGAACAACAAACTGAAGTAATAGCATTAAAAATGGCGCTAGATAATGCCGATCGCGAATTCCCGACACTAATAGTGTGCGATTCATATTACTGCGTCAAATCATACAATAACGACTTGCAGAAATGGGTTCAAAACGGTTACAAAGATGACACAGGTGCCACAATAAAGCAAAAATCGCTTTGGGAACAAGTAGTTCTTTTACAGAAAGAACTACCAAAGACTCACGTGATACATACACTGAGTCATGAACGTGATGGCGTTCACGTTTCAGGGAATTCATTGTCTGAGACAGCCACAGCGGAAGCAACCAAGCCGGCTTCCGTAGCTGCAAAAAAGCGTTCAGGAAAATACGTAGACGGGGAAACGATGCTGGCGGTAAAAACGTCATCAAAAGGCGACTGTGCAGCGCTACCCGTCAACTATCCACTCAATTATACATACATAATCGATGCAAACTCCGTTCCTTTTGCTCAAATCCCTGGAGTGGGGGATAGGGTAATTCCAAACACGAACAGGAGAAATGTATTAATAGCAGACGCACATATGGGTGAGGGTCTAAGACACCTTAAGATTAAGGAATCTCTGAAAGAATTACAATCAATATACTGGTGGCCGGGAATGAGCATGCAAAACTACAAATTTGCATTTTACTGTCAAAACTGCAACAGAGATCGCAGTGGCGAACTGCCCGGAGTATTACCATTGCCCTTCTTTTAGATATCACAAGAATATCAGTACGAAATACCCAGAAAAAATGCGTCCCATTAATATTATTTAAGACTAGTTTCACTTAAAATGTAGACCCCAGCTCTCGGCTGACGTCTGAACTGTTATAAAAGATTTGCGAGTCTATAGCGGCATAGACGCAATTGGCATGCTACACTCTGACCAGGGTCCTGCTTTTAGCTCTCGAGCTTATAAGGAGGCCATGACCAGCATGGGCATTGCATTGCGGTAATCTTATCACTTCCTTCCTGAGGGAAATGGGATGGTGGAAAGAAAAAACCGAGACATAAAGCAATCTATAATGGCAAAGGTATTAGGTTCGGGGGTTGGGTGGGTCAAACATTTAATAAGTGTCCAACGTAGTCTTAACAATCTGCCAAGAAATTCTCTAAAAGGTTTCAGTCCGTACGAACTATTGTTCGGGACTAGAATGCATATCCAGGATCTCGATAGTCAGACTTCAGTGGTAGAAGAAAAATGCTTTGATATCAAAGATCGTTTGGCTATTTTACAGGACTTAAATGAAACAACAAAAGACCTGAGCAACATAAGGTTGAAACAACAGCCAACAGCCACTGAAGAGAAACCACCTGTCCCAGCAAGGACTGTCTGGATTCCAAAGATTGGGGATCTGGTCAGAGAGAAAATCACGGTGAAGAAGGAATTTGGGCCTTCTTACAGAAAAGCAGTACCTGTCTTAGCTGTCAACGGAACAAGATCAGTTGTACTACCGCCCCTTGCTGGTAAAAAGGAGAACCGAGTTGTATCCATCGACCTTGTTAAAGCACAATCATGTGGCCAATAATAAGTAGTAGGCCAAGTGGACTCCCAAGAAATAGCAGAACACCAAAGTTTGCTACAAATCAAGAGGTTCAAACTGAGAGACTAATCACATTTGATAAACCTAAAGTGAATCAACAAGGACTATGCAACAAAGCCATGGAACTTATGCCTCTTAAAACCCAAATTGCAACAATTCGTCAAGAAACACCTGTCTACAACGATGTAGCCACAGACTATGCTAATGAAACAAAGAAACATGCAGAAGCAATTCCAACAATTGACAGAACTGCATCAGACTACTTCATCAATTTCGATGACTTTTCTGAGGATCCGAGCGAACCTGAGGAACAGCCAACAACAACAAAAACTTTTAAAGACAAAACTAAAGAACTCTTTCATCAACTACAAGAAACCTATCTGATTTCCCCATGGATTGTATTTTGGGTGGTGCTAGGTGTACTTTTCCTCCTGCTTTGGCTCATCATGGTGCTATGCTTGGGACACTTCATTGAGGGAAAATATATTACAATGGACACAGCAAGCCAGAATATCAACCTGGTCCTAAAGCCACACAAGTCTTCACACATCAAGAAAAGAGAACTTTCTTCAGTAAACTTCACAGCCAATCCGATACCCTGTGGGGTAGCATGGGACAAAACAGATTATGAAATATATGGCCCGGTCGAGCTCTTGAAGTATCCTCATCAATTTAAGGTTTCATTAAGTGACTTTGTAAAACCGAGCACATTCTCTGATGATTGGGACTTTGAAAGTATTAATGATATGATGTCAGATTTAGTTATGTCAGCAAAATTTACAGAACATGATTATTTACAAGGTTCATCAAATTATGAACAGATGTACTGCTACAATCACTATGCTAACCATTATTTGCATACAGCTGCTCAACCTAGAAATGTTTTAAATTATAATCAATGGGAACATTGTGCAACTCCACCAAAAGGTAGTTCAAAGACATTTTTATGAGAAATTCCCATACTTCTCAGGGTTTAACACAAGTGAAGCAGAAACGTTTTATTTCAAACTGTTAAATAAGACAGGAATGAAAACCATGCTGACAAATACAAAATTAATCTATTCAGAAATTTTTTTTGAAAAAATGAATACATTTGGTTTTGATTTTTGGAAAAATAACATTGAAACAAAAACAATCTGGGGTACCAAAGATTGGCAAGTCCATGGTATAGAATCATTATTCAGAGCCTGCATGATCCCAGAACAAATTATATTTTTGAATGACACAATTCAACAAACAACCTGTCTTGGCCTAGCCAAAATTAAAGACTTAAACAAACCGTCTATTCCAAAGCCAACACCTGACAGTAATAGCACTACAGATGTTGAGATAGACGTATCCCATATTTTAAACCAAAACAGAACACATCCTGATTGGAAAAAAATGGTTGATCTGGCCCACAGACACAAATAACTGTCAAGATAGATTCCTGAACAAAATACAGGGGTTCAAATTGACCAGGCAAGACACTAGATACTCCCAGAGACAACATCCAGGGATAGTAACAACATACAGTGTATGAAAACTCTGCCTTGAATGGCTACAGACATCCACACTGGCAGAAATTAAGCAACACTTAACTTTACTTAAAGAAGATGCTGACTTGCGTGATTTCATTATGGGACCACGCAAACAGCGTCAAAAACGTTTCATAGCGGCCTCTATATATGCAGCTTATAACCAAGCTTGGAAAGAAACTCAAATTGAAACAGCAGAGAAAATACGGGAAATTGACCGTATTAATTTGGAAAAATCACTTTCTGTTGTGGACAATGGGTTAATGACTCTGTCTTCCAGAATATATTCACTGGACAGTATTGTATCATCTGCAATCGATATAATAGAGCAGGACTTTCTACTGTTACAACATGGTCAGTCCCAATTGCGTTCTATTGTACAGCTTGGCTGGACGTTACAAAATCTGCGTTCAGGCTACGTGCCTTGGCGTTTAATCAACACAACGTCACTGTTCTCTATCTTTAACCTTACTGATACACAAATCAGCTTGGCACAAAAAGGAGCAGAGTATACAATTCTGAGCATTGAAAAACTTGAGAGATTACCATTGACAATGTCAGAACGACCTGTCATCGAATGGATAATACACGGAATCATAACTATTCCGATAACTACTTTCCAATTTAAATACTGCCAAAAGTATATACAGTCAGGCCAGTATGAAAGGTTGGGTAAAGGATACATTAAGTCAACATGGAAATTACCTTACACACACCCATGTTATAGTGAAAAAGGACAGAATGTATTTCTTAGTGGTGATAATTGTGAAAAATCACTAAGTGGTATACTTCTGTGTCAGGGTATATATCTACATGGGGCCTGTGAGGGGACTTCAAATAACCTTTCATGTCACCAGCTTGGCACAACTGCAACTCGAATAGAGACATTCTTTAGATGGCTTTCGAACGGGGGCTACATTCTAATAGTGGACCACAGATGTTGTGGCTTGGTGCCAGGAAAAGCTTATCTAGTAAGCGTTTCTTCCATGGTCACTTGTTGTATGCAAGTATTGTATCCGATCAACACTCCAGATAGGGAGGGAAAAATTTGGCCCAGTTTGAAAATCTCTTCTATTCGAGTTGATACTTTGAGCAGATTGAAGTCTGTTATTCTTCAGACGTCTGTGCCCTTGATGTCATCAAAAGAAACGTATGATCTCCAAGTTGCAAGGACAACGGCAGAGAACATAACCTTTTATCAACAAATAGCCCCTTACACTTCGCAGAAATGCTAAACCAAATCTTAATAATTTCAGATAGGAATGGTATCCAGAGTGTATTTAAGACAATTTTTTCGGGACTGTTGTCACCTTTTAAAGCAGTCCTGGGCATCTTTCCTAATTTTGTCCATTCGATCTTTGGCGGCCTTCCACTCCTGTTGGGACTCATAGCAGGCATTTTATTTTTGATACTCCTGCTTCGTTATGGCAAGCCATGTCACAGACAAGACTCCAGCAACAATGGAAGAAACGATCCTAGCTATACGCTATCGGGACCTCATAACTAAAGTCCTTGGATTAGCCCGGCTAAGAGATCTGAATATGACCTGGTTCCTTTCATTCAGACCCATCTGGCAGAATTGTATCTTACCTGTGTTAAGATGTATGCTGTGCGGAGAAGAATGTGTGTTAGACGTCTGTCTCACACTACAATCAGAAGTACCAATGGATACAGATACTTTGCTAAGTCCTGTAACAGCTCATGCATCGTGTTGTCCCCAGCGGTTACCCATCCTGATGACGACATTCGTGGAAACTTCACCACTGCAATTAAAGGGTAGTGAAGTGCAAGATGAGAGCAGCATCAACCAGGTACGACCTTCTGTGAGCAATGCTGATTAATACATCGATGATAGCAATCATTCTCACAACTAAGCATGAGCGCTAAATCTGCTCCGCTCGCGGATTTTGCGAATTTTCGGTAAATTCGCGATCCGCGAACTCTCGCGAATTTACCGAAAATTCGCAATCCGCGAGCGGCGGATTCCTAGGTCAAAAGTTCAAGCCTTGCTGGCCTGTTGTTGTAACTATTTTACGATGGCGCCGGCAAGCTGCCAGCGCCATCGTAAAATAGTTACTAAATTAGCTTCAACAGGAAGCACTAATAGATAAAATCAAGCAGGCGCTCGTGCATCTGCTTTATTTTATCTATTCGAGCTTCCTGTTGAAGCTAATGTAGTAACTATTTTAGGATGGCGCTGGCAGCTTGCAGGCGCCATCCTAAAATAGTTAACATGCCAGGCAGCTGTGCCCTCTTCCCAAAACGGTGGCGTCTTCTTGAATAAATATGAAGGGCAGGGTTCATTCTGGCACGATGGTCCTGGCACAAAATTAAACCTCAACCGGAAGCACTTACAGATATCATGTAAGCATGTGCCCTAGTTGAAGCTTAAATTCAGTGACTCATTTATCGGCCCAAAAAACAATCCTGAGCGTTGTCAAGGCTGGGCAGCTGTCTCTGATCGGTATCTGACCTTTTATACACACAAGAGGCATGTGCACTCGCATGGAAGCCCCGCCCCAAATACGCAAATACGCAAATACGTGGATTTTACGGATCCACGATCCGTGAATACGCAAATCCGTGAATCGTGGATCCGCAAAATCCGCCCATGCTTACTCACGACTGCACAGTTGCGGCATTTTCCAACTTGGTCGAACTTTCACCTGAAGCGGTAAACTGCTTTTTTGAAAGTCTGTCTGAAATGATGTTCTCCCCTGAACAGAAAGAATAACTTTTAAGCAAAACGAGCACTCAGCGCTCCCTGAACTCTGGATTCGGCCTTCAGCTTTGAAAAACAAAAGCTTCTGGAAATATTTGGAACTGTTTTGACTTCTTCCCTTGAAAAACGAAATTAATTTTTTTCCCTGATTCCAAAATATTTACCTTTATTTGGCACTCATCCTCTGCTTAAAGTAGAACTAATCTTAGAGAACAGAGCTTCTATTTTTAGGAACTCTAGAGACAATATATTACCTCAGCCTCTAGCATATTTACAAATAACTGTATTTATATGTGATGGAATGGTCTCACACTTTTTTTTCTGTATTAAGAGCCATTTCATGTGTAATTTTCGCAAAATCATTCCGCTGATATATATGCATCCTATTTTATGAATGATTACCCTGCTTGAAATACTGTACCTATACTAATTTTTTGTGTATTTCGCATATGCCATTTCAGATGCAAAAAAAATAAAAAAATTATTTTGGGGTGGATCGGTATACACATACCGTTTACTATTGCTTAGTTTAGTAATTATGGACATAAATTCGTGGAGTGGGTGTAGTGTGTTTATCTAGGTACCTGAATCGATATTCCTATTCTTTGCCCTTGTCCGGTTATAAATCAATAATATCCCTACAACGGCATAGAAACCCTTTTCATAATTCAGTCATAGCGCATGCTGTCACATTAAGCAAGCCTACTCCTCCAGCCCCCTAGAAAGCACACCGAGTTCTTAAACAATTCCAAGCCTTCAGCAACCTGGGAAATCCCCGCTGCTTTGTTTTGATTTCGTCCGAGAACTCCTGTAAAGCACTGTAAGAACGACCAGTTCTTAGTGACATCTTTATTGACGTCTTATGTCCAGCCTTACGTCAAACCCGGCACCTTTCAGGTATAAATATACCAATGTTGCCTTAAGCAAACACACGGTGGTAATCCTGGAGCAGAGCAGCTATCTACTTCCGAAGAGCCCAGCTGATGCGAGAGGCCACGGACGCTGCCCCTCCCTTTTGACGCGCTGAGAAAGACGCTGTCTTTTCTCTTGCCGAGAAATTCAGCCTCCGGCGTTTCCAGCTTACCCTTGCGGGTGACTGGGATACCGAGTCCTGAGAGAGAGATAAAAGACCTCCTGCCTTCTAATACCCAGGTACTGAACTGACTAAACCCTTACAGAGAATTCTTGAGTCAGATTCTTGGCAAAACAAACTTAACTTAAACTGCTACTTACTTACTCCTTCCCACGTATTAGGCTTAGGTCAGGTACACCGGGGTAGGCGTAGTTAGAAGCACCAGTTGAGTACGATTAGTCAATGTATATATGTTTGTATCTATTTTATCCATTTTAAAGTATCATATGGCTAAGAAACCATAATAATGCTTTTACAGTATTATTTCATAATCCTGCATTTACTGTATGCACTTTACTTAACTATAAGTATTGCAATTGTAGCAATTAATTTCTCTTGTATGAGGAAAGAGACTGCTCAATAAATAACACCTTTTATTGAAAAGGCCCGTCTCTCTTTTTCTCTGCAATCTGGTGAAACTAAGTACGCACCTTTGACTGAGTGAAATAGCTGTCTTTTGTTTTCACACAACTCTAGAGATATACTCTTATTCAGGGAGAGCAAAGTTGTCATGTTTTATGGTTGTCAGAAACTAAATCCCTTCTTGTCTATCCAGGGAGATTAAAACTCCTCCTCGCCTATTCGAGAAAGTTTCTAGTGAACTCTGGGCTAGCTGGCAAAAAACTTAAGTCTAATATAGTCAGTAGAGACCTAGTTAACCTCAGTCCTACGTCTACACTACTGAAGATATTATTCCAATGCGCAGAGCCTATTGGGACTATTTTAATTATTGACTGAACAGTTATGAACCAAAAGGGTCGCGGGACCCACCACCTTCTAGGGATTCCACTGTTCTCATATACCTAACCTCCAGTCCAACATGGCTGCTCTATTCGCCCCGTTTTAGTACGGACATACCCCTCAGCTTAGTCACGAGACTACGTGACTAAGAGCACTTCCCCTTTTAAACGCTGCCGCCGGACCAAACATCACCACCCGGTTCCGGCGGCGAGGGGTAGGTGCTAGAGGCCACTTCACAGGAGTAAGAAGTAAGTGATATGCAGCTTGGGGTGTTTCTTTCCTTGAGAACCAAGACTTTTAGCTAAATAAGCCGTTACAGGGGTAGACGCGCTCCTGACACAGCGCACCCATTGCCTAATGCCGTAACTAATATCTAATATCATATTGACAGCTTACACAAAGGTTGTGGCATTCCTTAGAGTGGTCAACACGAGTGTACGCCCTGCTTTTTTGAGTTATGTCAGCTAAATCTAACACGCATCACGCCGGGTGCGTAGCCTCATATTCCATATTTGCTGTTTGGAATGGTTGCACACGAGGGGATGCCATAAATAAGATGAGACACATTGGGTTACCTTTACTATGTTTTACCTGGAAAAAGTCGGGTGGAGATGCTCATTACAACCGGCCATCATGAGTATGCACAGCTCCCGGCCCACCGCAGATTGCCGATTTGATCATCCAGGGTTTTAACTTTTGACTCTTAATGAGCCATTTCCTACTTAAGCACTCTACTGACCGGGTGCGGCGCACTCTATCTAACCATTTCACACACGGAGAGTCAGGTGATGGGTCTGACACAGTTTGTGGTCATAAGGGGACAAATACCTCACGTACACCGAGCACTGAGGAGGCTCAACATTTGTAACATCAACCTCACCATGGCAGATGGCATGTTTTATTTATATTAGCCATTCTGCCCTAACCTGAAAATACCGTTCCATGCACCAGTGTAAAGACGCTTCGTATGAAGGGCATTTAAACATCAAAACTCTGTACTATGAGCTGCCGTTGCCGCCAGGGGCTATGGGGCCTCTTACAACCACCACCCCCTCCCCACGGCAGTTTTAGTAAAACATTGGCTCACTGGACTCATACTGAATTAGGCTCTAATTTATGGTTTCCTTCTACAATAGCCAAATATTGGAATCTGTTGTTGCCTGCACAGTTAGCCAATTAGGTGAGTCTGGAACCGGCCATAGCTGGCAATGTTAACATAGATGTCTCTAACCCAGAGTCCTTCTTTTTACAGGTTTTACAGTTTTAACCAATAAGATTTTTGTCCACAGGAGCATGCCTACACTATTGCTCACTAAGGATCTGCACGTACACAAATTCACATCGTATTGAACTCACATGCTAGCAGCACCATTCTAGCATGACACAAGGATTGTATTTGACTGCTGATTGTGTTTTTTATTCTATACCTGTTGTGATTTTGCTCCTTTCTCCCAATCTAGGTAGAAGTAGCCCAACACAGGTATCATGCAAGAAACACTATTTTTTCTGTTTACATATTCAATCTGAATTTGTTCTGAATCTGATACTAATTACTTTGACGTAGACAGCTGACTAGAACACTCAGTTTCAATTGTAGGTCCTGAAGAATCGCTAGCTATTGCACCATAGCGAGAAACATGTAGACCAACTACAGCACACACTAACTTGTGACTCGCAATTTGGGAACATAATATCCCAGCGAGTACTGGTTAGTTTCATTTTAACTAAAGTAGGGGACCTCCAGAAAAAAGTAGTTCCCGGTACTCCTAGCTTTATTTTAAACCACTTACACATGTCTACATACACATTTCTGGTCCCCCACCCGCACTTCATCTATACGGCAGTTGGATAAAAGATCTCTGCCAAAGAGCCCCTCTTTGAGGTGTTACCCGTTGGGTATTGCACCGCCGACCCAACGAGGAGCAAGCCCATATGATGAAGCATGACACCTGAAAGGGTGTGTGAGGGCAATACATCCAACAAAATGGATGCCCAATCATAGGACTCCATGAGACCTTACAACATCCCACACTTTTAGAGTTTTGTACAATCCTCATAGTTCCTAGGAGTAGCACAGCCCTTCTTGTGATTACTGTACCTCACGGCTCGTCATTAAGCCCTACCCTCTTTAACGTATATATGGCACCTTTAGCAAACATCATCAGGAACTGGGGATTTATCCCAATACCCTACGCTGACGACACCCAAATTGTAGTGTCCATCTTGGATAACACAGGTGAGACAGCAGAGAGGTTTAGGCTCTGCATGTGCCAGGTCCGTCACTGGATGCAGGCAAATTGCCTAAAACTAAACAGCGATAAGCCTGAGGTTCTGTTACTGGGGGCCAAACATAGCTTCTGGTCACCAGATTGGTGGCCTAATAGATTGGGGTGCTGTCCATCACCAGTGGATAGCGTATGGAACCTGGGGTTTATGTTTGACTCCAAATTAAACTTCAAGGTCCAGATCAACAAGTTTTCTTCGTCGGTATGGTATACTCTCAAATTGATAAGAAAGCTGTTGCCATTTGCCCCCTTAGGCACCAGGAAAACTCTAGTAACAATGCTTGCTCTTTCTAAATTGGACTACAGAAATGCTCGTATTGCGGGGCTTCAAAAATAGTTATTAGTAAAGCTTCAACGCCTCCAGAATGCGGCAGCCAGGCTTGTCCTGGATATGCCTAGATTTGAGCCGGTGGCCCACAGACTGCACAGTCTAGATTGGTTAACAATGGTAAAGAGAATTCAATTTAAGTCAGCCTGTCTTACTAGGCTTTGCAAGGTTCATGCCCCCGCTTTCTGAAGCAAAACCTAAGACAATATGACCCACAGAGAACACTCAGGTCTAGTAGTGCCATGCTACCTAAGACCCCCAGATTTAATCAGCTTAGATGGGAGGGAGAAGCTTTGTTTTGCATACAGCAAAGATCTGGAACCAGATACCAGTAGCAATAAAAAATAGCTCATCACTGCTATCTTTCCAAAAGTCTTTAAAGACTTGGCTGTTTTCGAAATAATTCTGTTTACCTAACCCACGTTCTCTCGATATACCTCTGTTCTCCCTCTACGAGCAGTCTTCTGTCATTTTTAGCGCCAAGACGCCCTTGGGCATTCGTGCGCTCTATAAATATGGTACTCAAATCAAATAAAAACCAAATCAAATCTGGTGTTAAGCTTGTGCTAATGGCTGATTCAGGATCACCCTGGGCGATTATTTCCAAGGATTATTTCGATATTTGTTGAAGCTCTGTTGTGGATATCACAAAAAATTTTGCCATCTGACATCATTGCAGAAAGTTTTGGTGGTTCCAGTATTGATATCTTGGGCTATCTGGAGGTTGATCTTAGTTTTAAAACCAGGTGTATGGTGGTCAAGTTGTATATTGCAGTCAAGGGTGTAAATGTGTTAGGGTGGAGAGATGATTGGAAGTTTGGGATTCTTTTTAATCCCTGTGCTGCAGAACCTGTGATGTTAGATGACAGTGTATGTTTAGATGGCATTGCTGTAGTCAGCTCCGAGGAGAAAGAAAATTTTATAAAAAATTAATTCAAAGATGTTTTCCAGATGTTTTAGGTAAGATTAAAGATTACTCTCACAAAATAAAACTTAAAGGTGGGGTCATTCCAGTCAAGCAAAAATTGAGGGGTGTTCCCATTAATGTTAGAGAGAAAATTTTAAAAATGTTGGATGGTTTGATATCTGAAGGAATTATTGAGCCCATAGACTCAGCTGAATGGGTTTCTCCCATTGTTTTGGTGAGGAAATCTGATAAAAATGTAAGAGTGTGTGTTGTTCTCAAGGCACTTAATTCTGGCATCATTGTAGACTGTCATCCCTTCCCAACATTAATGAGGTGGTTTCCATGTTGAAGAGATGTCTGTGAGAAGTTGTTTCACCTTATAATCAAGCACATGTAAAATGTTAAAAACTGTGGAATATTTGGGTCACACTCTGGTGATGGAGTGGTTCCAAAAAAATCCAACATTTTAGGTATTACTAATGCTCCTGCTCCCACGAACAGAGAACAATTGCTTCCTTTTGCAGGTATGTGCGAGTATTATAGCAAGTTCATGAACAACTTTGCATCTAAAATGGAGCCTCTTAGGAAAATTCTTAGACACAACACCAGTTTTGAATGGAAACAAGAGCAACAGCTAGCATTTGAGTTAATCAAAGCTGACATTCTTCAAGCCCCCACACTTATGCCCTTTTGTATGAACAAGGAGTGTTTCATTACGGTGGATGCCACTTTGTATGCCATTGGAGGAGTTTTGTCACAAAGGTGTGGGTAAGAGGAGTGGAATGTGTGTTTTGCTTCTCACACCCTCAATGAAACTGAACAAAGAAACGCTGTAATCGAAAAAGAGCTGTCAGCCTGTGTATGGGCAATTGAACATTTCAGAAACTACATTTGGGGTAGAAAGATTATTTTGAGAACGGACCACAAAACGTTAGTGATCATTCTTTCTCCAGGTGGTGGGTGTAACTCAACGTCTCGCATTGCTAGACTGACTTCTAGATTGCAGGAGTACTGTTTCAAACCTGTGTTTGTTCCAGGTAAGAAAAATGTTATCGCCGATTTCATGTCTCGACTTCCTTGTCAGATCACCAGTAATCATTAATCTAAAAATTCAGATATTGTTACCTGCTTACAAGATGTGTTGTGGGTTCATTTTAAAATATACCTGAGGATTCTTGGAAAGTTTCGGAAGAACAAGATCTTTCTTGGCAGAAAATAAAGAAATACATTTTAGAAGGTTGGCCTGATAGAAGAAATTTGGCAGAAGAGTTTATGCCCATGTTTAATGTATCTGATGAATTAGAGTTAGAAGGGAATTTGATTTTTAAAGGTGGAAAATGTGTAGCACTTTTTGGCATACAAAAAGTCATTTTGGATTTAGCACATGAATCTCATCCTGGCATGTCTGCCATGAAACGATTGGTCAGGAATTATTTTTGGTGGCGGGTTTAGATTGGATGGTTGATTGCAAGGTGAGAGAATGTAAAGTTTGCATGGGCAGTGAGAATATGTTGAAACTCAATGTGCTTCCTTTAAAGAATCCAGATTGGCCCACAGAACCACGGAAAAAACTGGCATTTGACATTGCTGGCCCTTTTATGTGTCTTCCCAATGATTCTCGCTATGCTTTTGTTTTGGTTGAATATTACTCAAAGTGACCAGAGGTTAAATGAGTTTCTAATGCCTCAACCAACATGGTTATAGCATTTTTCAAAGAAGTTTTCTCAAGAGAAAGTTGTCCTTTGCAACTTGTGACGGATAATGGAGTACAACTTACTTCATCGGAAATGGAAGAATTTTTAAAATGTCAAAATATTGAACACCGTACTGTTTCTATTTATGAACCCCATGAAAATGGTTTGGTTGAACGATTTAACAAAGTTTTGAAGGGTTTGTGTGTGATGTTGTCAAGTTTGTAAGTAATTGGAGAAATTTGTTAAGAGAGAAACTTTGGCTATATCACATCACATCACATTCTAGGACAGAAGTCAGCCCTTTTCGCCTTCTCAAAGGGCGTGATCCTGCATAAAAAATGTGTCCTTGGTGGTTCAAGGATAAATGCATGAAAAAATCCTTTTCAAAGGAGTTGGAAAGAGATGTGGCTCAAAGGGCGGAAATTAAACAGGCAAAATCTAAATAATGGTATGATAACAAATGGAATGTCAAAACGCCCGGTTTTGAGGTTGGTGATTGGGTCAGAATCAGAAGACCAGGATTTATCACTAAATGTTCTGATAAGTTTGGCAAACCAATGAAAATTGTTAAAGGTTTTGACAACAGTGTTATCACTCAAGATGGAAAATTGTGGAATATCATACGTGTTTGCAAATGTCCTTCCATTTATAATAAAACTACACCCGAGGTACACCTAGTCTCCAAAGATGCGATTGCCTTTAGAGTCAAGACGTCTGTCCGTTCAAGGTGTCCTCCCAAGAGACTTTCTGATGATGTCACTTAATTATGCATTCTGTTTTCTGTTTTCTTTTTGTTAAAAAGAGGAGGTATGTTACAATTGCATTTTACTGTTCACTTTATTCTCCTTCCTCTTTAAGGTTGCCGCATCTTACAATGCACATTCTAGTTCCATAGAGAATCTTATGTGGCTGCTAAGCACTCAGGTTAGTTGTATTGTTCCTGCTTGCTGGGCAGTTGTAGCCTGTTGCTGTGCTGCAATATTATGATTAAATACTTAAATCCATCAGTTTCCAGCCTTATCTCTTACACAGTCACCGGGACTTATAGTGTGTACGTTGCACCCAAAGCGAATACCTATGATTTGTGCCTGATCCCGGTCCCTCTGTGCCATCGGTTCCATTTATAGGGCAGAGAGCAGAGGCGACAGTGGGCACCCCTTCCGGGTGCCCCTACTGATGGAGAATGGAGTGGAGGTGTGCCCATTAATCCTTACCAAAGCTGTAGGAGAACTATAGCAGTTGAGGATTTGCGTCCTCATCTTTGTGCCTAGGCCGATGCAGATCAGTACTTGTTCAAGATACGGCCAATGGACATGGTTGAATGCCTTTTTGGCATCGATAGTGAGGAGCATATCATCCCCTGGGATGCCCAAAGCCTTCTCTATAAGATGCAACACATGCTTAGTGTTGCTGAGGGTCTGCCGCTGGGGAATGAACCCAGCCTGATCTGGGTCTATCAGCCCTGGCATTGAGGGTGACAATCAGGCTGCCAGGATCCCAGTGTACAGCTTCAGGTCTATATTTAGTAAGGAGATAGGACTATAGGCCCCACAGCTAGTCTTTTCCTGCCCTGGTTTAGGGATGACTATGATGGAGGCCTCCAGCATTGATGAGGGGATCGCACAAAGGAGTTAAAGGGCCTAGTAAGTAAGGGGACCAGTGTAGAGCAGAATTGTTTGTGGAATGCTGACATGTAGCCATCGGGCTGGGGGTTTAGCTAATTCAAGGCATGATACAGCTGCTATGACTTCCTCTGGACGTATCTCCCTTTCTATGTGTTTGGCCTGGGCTGGGGTCAGTGTAGGGATATGGGCCTGTGTCAAGTATGCATCAATGTCCTCTGCCGGTAAATGTTGCTCATCATACAACCCAGTGTAAAAGTGTTGGAATGTCTCGGTGATAGCTGCGTCATCTGTAAGCACTGACTCGGAGTGATCCTTAACCCCTTCGCTGCTAGGCCTTTTCCCCTCCTGAGCTAATCCTTTTTTGGGCTATTTGGGGTTGTGCGCGCTTAGGCCCCTGTAACTTTTTGACCACATAAGGTATCCGCGCCAATTTTGTGTCCTTTTGTTCCAATATCATGGGGATTCTAAAGGGACCCAGGGTTTGTGGATTCCGTTGGAGGGGTCCCAGAAATAAGATCAAATACAGCAAAATGCTGTTTTTTTCAGAAAATGGACTACAAATGAAAGCGTCTGGATGTTTCCCTGCAAATGTTATCAAGAAAGGGTTTGTGGGGCTGAAATCACAATTTTCCCAGATTTTAGGGAATGACAGTCATTAGTCAGAAAACCAACATTTTTTGCATCGTTTTGGCATTTTTCTGGGACATAGCATATTTTTGATATTTTATGTCCTTCCAACCACCTTCCCCAGTTAATGGTAAAAATAAGTATGAAAGCAATAATGGTTCCTGGAAAGCTATACATTTTAGAAAAGTAGACAAAATTCTTAATTCAGAAAGGGGTCCTTTGTGTAGAAACATTAAGGTTTCTTTATAGAAACAACAAACAGTTAAATATTGGAAAAATTGAAAATTAGTTGGAAAAAACAGCCTTTTATGTCAACGTTTTCACCTGTAACTTCTTGTAGTTATAATAGCTCTTTGAAAGCAATAAACCGTTACATCCACTTGACCCTTCTGGTTGTAGGAATATATAGGACTTGTAGGTTCACCAAGAAGCAGACGAACCCAGAGTCAAAAACTGGGTAGCAATTTGCATTGGCTTTTTATTATGTACCAGGTATATAGCAACTATTGTGTGAAAATGTATACATGGAGAAATCGATATGAAAGACACCTATGTATTTCTGAAATGGGTACAAATTATAGAGTTTAGAAACAGTACATATTTGCACATTTTCAAAATTGGGAATACTCATACTAGCATGAGAATTATTGGTCATTTTTCAAAATATCTTCTTTTTTACACAATGTCTTTCATTTGGAAGGCAGAAATGAATCAAAACTCAATAGGTAATAACAGTTGCATTACAAATCTGAATTAGCCTAAGTCTCATGATAAAAATGGTATCTCAATTGTGTGGGTAGGCATAGCATCCACAACAGGAAAGGGCTCAAAACCCAACGTGAACACACAACATTTTCACAATGAAAATGTATCCTTTTTTTTTGAAGCGTGTAGCTGTCCTTTTTTAACCCTAGCTCTGCCGGGACCTAGGGAAACCTAGCAAACCTATACATTTTTTAAATCTAGACACCAAGGTGAATCCAGGATGGGGTGACTTGACTACCTGACACCATGTTCTGTTACCCAGATTCCCTTTCAAACATAAGAAATTGTCAAAAAAGCCACATTTTCCCCACATTTCTGTGGTGGAAAGTTTTGAAATCTGCGTGGAGCCACACATTTCTACCCACCCTGCATACCAAAAAGTTTTTAAAGAAAAATGGCATCTCACTTGTGTGGGTCGGCCTAGTGCCTGCGACAGGAAACGGCGCAAAACGCAACGTGGTAACACCTCGATCTCGCAGTGAAAAATGACCCTTTTTTGGCAAAGTGCCTGGCTGTAGTTTTTGTGCCCTAGCTCTGCCGGCACCTAGGGAAACCTAGCAAACCTACTAATTTATGAAAACTAGACACCCAGGGAAATCCAGGATGGGGTGACTTGAATCCCTTGCAAACGTAAAAAATTCTCCCAAAAACACATTTTCCCTACATTTATGTGGTGGACAGTACTGCAATCTACAGGGATCCACAAATGTATTTCTTCCCTTCAGTCCCTAAAGTCTTCTAAGAAAAATGGAACCTCACTTGTGTGGGTCGGCCTAGTGCCCGCGGCAGGAAACGGCGCAAAGCGCAACGTGGTCACACCTCAATCTCGCAGTGAAAAATTACCCTTTTTTGACAAAGTACCTAGCTGTAGTTTTTCTACCTTAGCTGTGCCGGCACTTAGGGAAACCTAGAAAACCAATACATTTTTAAAAAGGAGACACCCAGGGGAATTCAGGATAGGTTGACTTGACTGCCTCCCACCAGGTTCTGTTACCCAGAATCCCTTGCAAACGTAAAGAATTGTTGAAAAAAACACATTTTCCGTACATTTCTGTGGTGGAAAGTACTGGAAGCTGCAGGGATCCACAAATTTCCTTCCACACCGCGTTCCCCAAAGTCTTCCGAGAAAAATAGTACCTCACTTCTGTGGGTCAGCCTAGTGCCTGAGACAGGAAATGGTGCAACACGCTACGTGGTCACACCTCAATTTTGCAGTGAAAAATTACCCTTTTCTTTTAAAGTGACTAGCTGTAGTTTTTGATTTTTGATCCCTAGCCCTGGCGGCACCTAGGGAAAGCTAGAAAACCTATACATTTTTGAAAACTAGACACCCAGGGAAATCCTGGATAGGGTAACTTGACTACCTCCCACCAGGTTCTGTTACCCAGAATCCCTTGCAAACCTAAAGAATTATACAAAAAAACACTTTTTCCCTACATTTCTGTGGTGGAAAGTACTGGAATCTGCGTGGATAATAAATTTCTACCCACCCCATTTTCCCCAAAGTCCTCCGTTAAAAATATTACCTCACTTGTGTGGTTCGGCCTAGTGCCTACAACAAGAAATGATGCAAAACACAACGTGGTCACACCTCAATTTCGTAGTGAAAAATGACCCTTATATGGCAAAGTGCCTAGCTGTAGTTTTTTAACCCTAGCTCTGTCGGCACCTTGGGAAACCTAGAAAACCTAGACATTTTTAAAAAGGAGACACCCAGGGGAATCCAGGATGGGATGACTTGACTGCCTCCCACCAGGTCTGAGACCCAGAATCCCTTGCAAACTTAAATATTTTTCAAAAAACTAATTTTCCCTACATTTCTGTGGTGGAAAGTACTGGAATCTGCAGGGATCCACAAATTTCCTTCCACACCGCGTTCCCCAAAGTCTTCCGAGAAAAATGGTACCTCACTTCTATGGGTCGGCCTAGTGCCTGAAACAGGAAACGGCGCAAAACGCAACGTGGTCACACATCAATTTTGCAGTGAAAAATTACCCTTTTTTGGGAAAGTGCCTAGCTGTAGTTTTTTAACCCTAGCCCCGGCGGCACCTAGGGAAAGCTAGAAAACCTATACATTTTTTAAATGTAGACACCCAGGGGAATCCTGGATAGGGTAACTTGACTACCTCCCACCAGGTTCTGTTACCCAGAATCCCTTGCAAACCTAAAGAATTGTAAAAAAAAAACACTTTTTCCCTACATTTCTGTGGTGGAAAGTACTGGAATCTGCATGGATCCACAAATTTCTACCCACCCCGTTTTCCACAAAGTCTTCCGAGAAAAATGGTACCTCACTTGTGTGGGTTGGCTTAGTGCCTACAACAGAAAACGATGCAAAACACAACGTGGTCACACCTCAATTTCGCAGTGAAAAATGAACCTTTTTTGGCAAAGTGCCTAGCTGTAGTTTTTTAACCCTAGCTCTGTCGGCACCTAGGGAAACCTAGAAAACCTATACTTTTTTTAAAAGGAGACACCCAGGGGAATATAGGATGGAATGACTTGACTACCTCCCACCAGGTTCTGTTACCCAGAATCCCTTGCAAACGTAAATAATTGTTCAAAAAAACAAATTTTCCCTACATTTCTGTGGTGGAAAGTACTGGAATCTGCAGGGATCCACAAATTTCCTTCCACACCGCGTTCCCCAAAGTCTTCAGAGAAAAATAGTACCTCATTTCTGTGGGTTGGCCTAGTGCCTGAGACAGGAAACGGCGCAAAACGCAACGTGGTCACACCTCAATTTTGCAGTGAAAAATGACCCTTTTTTGGGAAAGTGCCTAGCTGTAGTTTTTTAACCCTAGCCCTGGCGGCACCTAAGGAAAGCTAGAAAACCTGTATATTTTTGAAAGGTAGACACCCAGGGGAATCCTGGATAGGGTAACTTGACTACCTCCAACCAGGTTCTGTTACCCAGAATCCCTTGCAAACCTAAAGAATTGTAAAAAAACCACTTTTTCCCTACATTTCTGTGGTGGAAAGTACTGGAATCTGTGTGGATCCACAACATTCTACCCACCCCGTTTTTCTCAAAGTCTTCCAAGAAAAATGGTATCTCACTTGTGTGGGTCAGCCTAGTGCCTGCGACAGGAAACGGTGCAAAACACAATGTGGCCATACCTCAATTTCGCAGTGAAAATTGACCCTTTTTTGGCAAAGTGCCTAGCTGTAGTTTTTTAACCCTAGCTCTGTCGGCACCTTGGGAAACCTAGAAAACCTAGACATTTTTAAAAAGGAGACACCCAGGGGAATCCAGGATGGGATGACTTGACTGCCTCCCACCAGGTCTGAGACCCAGAATCCCTTGCAAACTTAAATATTTTTCAAAAAACTAATTTTCCCTACATTTCTGTGGTGGAAAGTACTGGAATCTGCAGGGATCCACAAATTTCCTTCCACACCGCGTTCCCCAAAGTCTTCCGAGAAAAATGGTACCTCACTTCTATGGGTCGGCCTAGTGCCTGAAACAGGAAACGGCGCAAAACGCAACGTGGTCACACATCAATTTTGCAGTGAAAAATTACCCTTTTTTGGGAAAGTGCCTAGCTGTAGTTTTTTAACCCTAGCCCCGGCGGCACCTAGGGAAAGCTAGAAAACCTATACATTTTTTAAATGTAGACACCCAGGGGAATCCTGGATAGGGTAACTTGACTACCTCCCACCAGGTTCTGTTACCCAGAATCCCTTGCAAACCTAAAGAATTGTAAAAAAAAAACACTTTTTCCCTACATTTCTGTGGTGGAAAGTACTGGAATCTGCATGGATCCACAAATTTCTACCCACCCCGTTTTCCACAAAGTCTTCCGAGAAAAATGGTACCTCACTTGTGTGGGTTGGCTTAGTGCCTACAACAGAAAACGATGCAAAACACAACGTGGTCACACCTCAATTTCGCAGTGAAAAATGAACCTTTTTTGGCAAAGTGCCTAGCTGTAGTTTTTTAACCCTAGCTCTGTCGGCACCTAGGGAAACCTAGAAAACCTATACTTTTTTTAAAAGGAGACACCCAGGGGAATATAGGATGGAATGACTTGACTACCTCCCACCAGGTTCTGTTACCCAGAATCCCTTGCAAACGTAAATAATTGTTCAAAAAAACAAATTTTCCCTACATTTCTGTGGTGGAAAGTACTGGAATCTGCAGGGATCCACAAATTTCCTTCCACACCGCGTTCCCCAAAGTCTTCAGAGAAAAATAGTACCTCATTTCTGTGGGTCGGCCTAGTGCCTGAGACAGGAAACGGCGCAAAACGCAACGTGGTCACACCTCAATTTTGCAGTGAAAAATGACCCTTTTTTGGGAAAGTGCCTAGCTGTAGTTTTTTAACCCTAGCCCTGGCGGCACCTAAGGAAAGCTAGAAAACCTGTATATTTTTGAAAAGTAGACACCCAGGGGAATCCTGGATAGGGTAACTTGACTACCTCCAACCAGGTTCTGTTACCCAGAATCCCTTGCAAACCTAAAGAATTGTAAAAAAAACACTTTTTCCCTACATTTCTGTGGTGGAAAGTACTGGAATCTGTGTGGATCCACAACATTCTACCCACCCCGTTTTTCTCAAAGTCTTCCAAGAAAAATGGTATCTCACTTGTGTGGGCCAGCCTAGTGCCTGCGACAGGAAACGGTGCAAAACACAATGTGGCCATACCTCAATTTCGCAGTGAAAATTGACCCTTTTTTGGCAAAGTGCCTAGCTGTAGTTTTTTAACCCTAGCTCTGCCTGCACCTAGGTAAACCTAGAAAATCTATACATTTTTAAAAAGGAGACACCCAGTGGAATCCAAGATGGGGTGATTTGACTGCCTCCCACCAGGTTCTGTTACCCAGAATCCCTTGCAAACATAATACATTGTTCAAAAACACACATTATCCCTACATTTCTGTGGTGGAAAGTACTGGAATCTGCGTGGATCCACAAATTTCTACCTACCCCGTTTTCCCCAAAGTCTTCCGAGAAAAATGGTACCACACTACTGTGGGTCGGCCTAGTGCCTACAACAGGAAACGATGCAAAACACAACGCGGTCACTCCTCAATCTCGCAGTGAAAAATGACCCTTTTTTGGCAAAGTGCCTGGCTGTAGTTTTTGTACCCTAGCTCTGCCGGCACCTGGGGAAAACTAGCAAACCTATACATTTATGAAAACTAGACACCCAGGGGAATCCAGGATGGGGTGACTTGACTGCCTCCTACCAGGTTCTGTTACCCAGAATCCCTTGCAAATGTAAGAAATTGTCCAACAAACACATTTTCCCTACATTTCTGTGGTGGAAAGTACTAGAACCTACGGACATCCACAAATTTCCTTCGTCCCTGCGTTCCCTAAAGAATTCCAAGAAAAAAGGGACCTCACTTGTGTGGGTCGGCCTAGTGCCCCCGACAGGAAACGGCGCAAAGCGCAACGTTGTCACACCTCAATCTCGCAGTGAAAAATGACCCTTTTTTGACAAAGTGCCTAGCAGTAGTTTTTGTACCCTGGCTGTGCCGGCCCCTAGGGAAACCTAGAAAACCTATACATTTTTAAAAAGGAGACACCCAGGGGAATCCAGGATAGGGTGACTTGACTGCCTCCCACCAGGTTCTGCTACCCAGAATCCCTTGCAAACATAAATAATTGTTCTAAAAAACTAACTTACCTACATTTCTGTGGTATAAAGTACTGGAATCTGCAGGGATCCACAAATTTCCTTCCACTCCGCGTTCCCCAAAGTCTTCAGAGAAAAATAGTACCTCACTTCTGTGGGTCGGCCTAGTGCCTGAGACAGGAAACGGCGCAAAATGCAACCTGGTCACACCTCAATTTTGCAGTGAAAAATCACCCTTTTTTTAGGAAAGTGCCTAGCTGTAGTTTTTGAACCCTAGCACTGGCAGCACCTAGGGAAAGCTAGGAAACCTATACATTTTTTAAAAGTAGACACCCAGGGTAATCCTGGATAGGGTAACTTGACTACCTCTCACCAGGTTCTGTTACCCAGAATCCCTTGCAAACCTAAAGAATTGTAAAAAAAAACACCTTTTCCCTACATTTCTGTGGTGGAAAGAACTGGACTCTGCGTGGATCCACAAATTTCAACCCACCCCGTTATTCTCAAAGTCTTCCGATAAAAATGGTACCTCACTTGTGTGGGTCGGCCTAGTGCCTGCGACAGGAAACGGTGCAAAACACAACGTGGTCACACCTCAATTTCGCAGTGAAAAATGACCCTTTTTTGGCAAAGTGCCTAGCTGTAGTTTTTTAACCCTAGCTCTGCCGGCACCTAGAGAAACATAGCAATCCTATACATGTTTGAAAAGTAGACTCCCGGAGAAATCCAGGATGGGGTGACTTGACTGCCTCCCACCAGGTTCTGTTACCCAGAAATCCGTAAAAACCTAAAAAATGGTCAAAAAAAGAAATTTTCCCCACATTTCTGTGGTGGAAAGTACTGGAATCTGCGTGTATCTACAAATGTCCTTCTACCCCGCGTTCCCCAAAGTCCTCTGAGAAAAATGGTACCTCTTTTGTGTGGGTCAGCCTAGTGATTGCGACAGGAAACGGCGCAAAACGCAACATGGTCCCACCTCAATTTTGCAGTGAAAAATCACCCTTTTTTTGCAAAGTGCCTAGCTGTAGTTTTCGAACCCTAGCTCTGCCGGCATCTAGGGAAAACTAGCAAACCTATACATTTTTTAAAAATAGACACCCAGGAAAATTCAGGATGGGGTGACTTGACTGACTCCCACCAGGTTCGGTTACCCAGAAACCCTTGCAAACCTAAAAATCTGAAACAAACACATTTTCCTCACATTTCTGTGGGGGTAAGTTCTGGAATCTGCGTGTAGCCACAAATTTCCTTCCGCCCTGCATTCCCCAAAGTCATCTGAGAAAAATGGTACCTCACTTGTGCGGGTCTGCCTAGTGCCTGGGAACAGGAATTGGCGCAAAACGCATCATGGTCACACCTCAATCTCGCAGTGAAAAATTACCCTTTTTTTGGCAAAGTGCCTGGCTGTAGTTTTTGTACCCTAGCTCTGCCGGCACCTAGGGAAAGCTAGAAAACCTATACTTTTTTTAAAACTAGACACCCGGGGGAATCCTGGATAGGGTAACTTGACTACCTCCCACCAGGTTCTGTTACCCAGAATCCCTTGCAAACCTAAATAATTGTAAAAAAAACGCTTTTTGCTTTTTCCCTACATTTCTCTGGTGGAAAGTACTGGAATCTGCGTGGATCCACAAATTTCTACCCACCCCATTTTCCCCAAAGTCCTCTGAGAAAAATGGTACCTCACTTGTGTGGGTTGGCCTTGTGCCTGCAACAGGAAACGGTGCAAAACACAACGTGGTCACACCTCAATTTCGCAGTGAAAAATGACACTTGTTTGTCAAAGTGCCTAGCTGTAGTTTTTTAACCCTAGCTCTGCCTGCACCTAAGGAAACGTAGAAAACCTATACATTTTTAAAAAGGAGACACCCAGGGAAATCCAGGATGGGGTGACTTGACTGCCTCCCACCAGGTTCTGTTACCCAGAATCCCTTGCAAACGTAAAACATTGTAAAAAAAAAACACTTTTTCCCTACATTTCTGTGGTGGAAAGTACTGGAATCTGCATGGATCCACTAATTTCTACCCACCCCGTTTTCCCCAAAGTCTTCCGAGAAAAATGGTACCTCACTTGTGTGGGTTGGCTTAGTGCCTACAACCGGAAACGATGCAAAACACAACGTGGTCACACCTCAATTTCGCAGTGAAAAATGAACCTTTTTTGGCAAAGTGCCTAGCTGTAGTTTTTTAACCCTAGCTCTGTCGGCACCTAGGGAAACCTAGAAAACCTATACTTTTTTAAAATGTAGACACCCAGGGGAATCCTGGATAGGGTAACTTGACTACCTCCCACCAGGTTCTGTTACCCAGAATCCCTTGCAAACCTAAAGAATTGTAAAAAAAAAACACTTTTTCCCTACATTTCTGTGGTGGAAAGTACTGGAATCTGCATGGATCCACAAATTTCTACCCACCCCGTTTTCCCCAAAGTCTTCCGAGAAAAATGGTACCTCATTTGTGTGGGTTGGCTTAGTGCCTACAACAGGAAACGATGCAAAACACAACGTGGTCACACCTCAATTTCGCAGTGAAAAATGAACCTTTTTTGACAAAAAAGTGCCTAGCTGTAGTTTTTTAACCCTAGCTCTGTCGGCACCTAGGGAAACCTAGAAAACCTATACTTTTTAAAAAGGAGACACCCAGGGGAATATAGGATAGAATGACTTGACTACCTCCCACCAGGTGCTGTTACCCAGAATCCCTTGCAAACGTAAATAATTGTTCAAAAAAACACATTTTCCCTACATTTCTGTGGTGGAAAGTACTGGAATCTGCAGGGATCCACAAATTTCCTTCCACACCGCGTTCCCCAAAGTCTTCCGAGAAAAATAGTACCTCATTTCTGTGGGTCGGCCTAGTGCCTGAGACAGGAAACGGCGCAAAATGCAACGTGGTCACACCTCAATTTTGCAGTGAAAAATGACCCTTTTTTGGGAAAGTGCCTAGCTGTAGTTTTTTAAAACTAGCCCTGGCGGCACCTAAGGAAAGCTAGAAAACCTGTATATTTTTGAAAAATAGACACCCAGGGGAATCCTGGATAGGGTAACTTGACTACCTCCAACCAGGTTCTGTTACCCAGAATCCCTTGCAAACCTAAAGAATTGTAAAATAAAACACTTTTTCCCTACATTTCTGTGGTGGAAAGTAATGGAATCTGCGTGGATCCACAACATTCTACCCACCCCGTTTTTCTCAAAGTCTTCCAAGAAAAATGGTATCTCACTTGTGTGGGTCAGCCTAGTGCCTGCGACAGGAAACGGTGCAAAACACAATGTGGCCATACCTCAATTTCGCAGTGAAAATTGACCCTTTTTTGGCAAAGTGCCTAGCTGTAGTTTCTTAACCCTAGCTCTGCCTGCACCTAGGTAAACCTAGAAAACCTATACATTTTTAAAAAGGAGACACCCAGTGGAATCCAAGATGGGGTGATTTGACTGCCTCCCACCAGGTTCTGTTACCCAGAATCCCTTGCAAACGTAATACATTGTTCAAAAACACACATTATCCCTACATTTCTGTGGTGGAAAGCACTGGAATCTGCGCGGATCCACAAATTTCTACCTACCCCGTTTTTCCCAAAGTCTTCCGAGAAAAATGGTACCTCACTACTGTGGGTCGGCCTAGTGCCTACAACAGGAAACGATGCAAAACACAACGCGGTCACTTCTCAATCTCGCAGTGAAAAATGACCCTTTTTTGGCAAAGTGCCTGGCTGTAGTTTTTGTACCCTAGCTTTGCCGGCACCTGGGGAAAACTAGCAAACCTATACATTTATGAAAACTAGACACCCAGGGGAATCCAGGATGGGGTGACTTGACTGCCTCCTACCAGGTTCTGTTACCCAGAATCCCTTGCAAATGTAAGAAATTGACCAACAAACACATTTTCCCTACATTTCTGTGGTGGAAAGTACTAGAACCTACGGACATCCACAAATTTCCTTCGTCCCTGCGTTCCCTAAAGAATTCCAAGAAAAATGGGACCTCACTTGTGTGGGTCGGCCTAGTGCCCCCGACAGGAAACGGCGCAAAGCGCAACGTTGTCACACCTCAATTTCGCAGTGAAAAATGACCCTTTTTTGACAAAGTGCCTAGCAGTAGTTTTTGTACCCTGGCTGTGCCGGCCCCTAGGGAAACCTAGAAAACCTATACATTTTTAAAAAGGAGACACCCAGGGGAATCCAGGATGGGGTGACTTGACTGCCTCCCACCAGGTTCTGCTACCCAGAATCCCTTGCAAACATAAATAATTGTTCTAAAAAACTAACTTACCTACATTTCTGTGGTATAAAGTACTGGAATCTGCAGGGATCCACAAATTTCCTTCCACTCCGCGTTCCCCAAAGTCTTCAGAGAAAAATAGTACCTCACTTTTGTGGGTCGGCCTAGTGCCTGAGACAGGAAACGGCGCAAAATGCAACCTGGTCACACCTCAATTTTGCAGTGAAAAATCACCCTTTTTTTAGGAAAGTGCCTAGCTGTAGTTTTTGAACCCTAGCACTGGCGGCACCTAGGGAAAGCTAGGAAACCTATACATTTTTGAAAAGTAGACACCCAGGGTAATCCTGGATAGGGTAACTTGACTACCTCTCACCAGGTTCTGTTATCCAGAATCCCTTGCAAACCTAAGAATTGTAAAAAAAAAAACACCTTTTCCCTACATTTCTGTGTTGGAAAGCACTGGACTCTGCGTGGATCCACAAATTTCAACCCACCCCGTTATTCTCAAAGTCTTCCGATAAAAATGGTACCTCACTTGTGTGGGTCGGCCTAGTGCCTGCGACAGGAAACGGTGCAAAACACAACGTGGTCACACCTCAATTTCGCAGTGAAAAATGACCCTTTTTTGGCAAAGTGCCTAGCTGTAGTTTTTTTAACCCTAGCTCTGCCGGCACCTAGAGAAACATAGCAATCCTATACATGTTTGAAAAGTAGACTCCCGGAGAAATCCAGGATGGGGTGACTTGACTGCCTCCCACCAGGGTCTGTTACCCAGAAATCCGTAAAAACCTAAAAAATGGTCAAAAAAAGAAATTTTCCCCACATTTCTGTGGTGGAAAGTACTGGAATCTGCGTGTATCTACAAATGTCCTTCTACCCTGCGTTCCCCAAAGTCTTCCAAGAAAAATGGTACCTCTTTTGTGTGGGTCAGCCTAGTGATTGCGACAGGAAACGGTGCAAAACGCAACATGGTCCCACCTCAATTTCGCAGTGAAAAATCACCCTTTTTTTGCAAAGTGCCTAGCTGTAGTTTTCGAACCCTAGCTCTGCCGGCATCTAGGGAAAACTAGCAAACCTATACATTTTTAAAAAATAGACACCCAGGAAAATTCAGGATGGGGTGACTTGACTGACTCCCACCAGGTTCGGTTACCCAGAAACCCTTGCAAACCTAAAAATCTGAAACAAACACATTTTCCTCACATTTCTGTGGGGGAAAGTTCTGAAATCTGCGTGTAGCCACAAATTTCCTTCCACCCTGCATTCCCCAAAGTCATCTGAGAAAAATGGTACCTCACTTGTGCGGGTCTGCCTAGTGCCTGGGAACAGGAATTGGCGCAAAACGCATCATGGTCACACCTCAATCTCGCAGTGAAAAATTACCCTTTTTTTGGCAAAGTGCCTGGCTGTAGTTTTTGTACCCTAGCTCTGCCGGCACCTAGGGAAAGCTAGAAAACCTATACATTTTTTAAAACTAGACACCCGGGGGAATCCTGGATAGGGTAACTTGACTACCTCCCACCAGGTTCTGTTACCCAGAATCCCTTGCAAACCTAAATAATTGTAAAAAAAACGCTTTTTTGCTTTTTCCCTACATTTCTCTGGTGGAAAGTACTGGAATCTGCGTGGATCCACAAATTTCTACCCACCCCATTTTCCCCAAAGTCCTCTGAGAAAAATGGTACCTCACTTGTGTGGGTCGGCCTTGTGCCTGCAACAGGAAACGGTGCAAAACACAACGTGGTCACACCTCAATTTCGCAGTGAAAAATGACACTTGTTTGTCAAAGTGCCTAGCTGTAGTTTTTTAACCCTAGCTCTGCCTGCACCTAAGGAAACGTAGAAAACCTCTACATTTTTAAAAAGGAGACACCCAGGGAAATCCAGGATGGGGTAACTTGACTGCCTCCCACCAGGTTCTGTTACCCAGAATCCCTTGCAAACGTAAAACATTGTTCAAAAAAAGAATTTCCCTACATTTCTGTGGTGGAAAGTACTGGAATCTGCAGGGATCCACAAATTTCCTTTCACACCGCGTTTCCCAAAGTCTTCCGAGAAAAATAGTACCTCACTTCTGTGGGTCGGCCTAGTGCCTGAGACAGGAAACGGCGCAAAACACAACGTGGTCACCCCTCAATTTTGCAGTGAAAAATGACCCTTTTTGGGAAAGTGCCTAGCTGTAGTTTTTGAACCCTAGCTCTGGCGGCACCTAGTGAAACCTAGGAAACCTATACATTTTTGAAAACTAGACACCCAGGGAAATCCAGGATTGGGTGACTTGACTGCCTCCCACCAAGTTCTGTTACTCAGAATCCCTTGCAAAAAAACATTTTTTGAAAGGCAATGTTGATATTGCCTCAAAACGTTTTGTGTCCTTGCATGTCGCAGGTACTTGGGCCTCCCACACAAGTGAGGTACCATTTTTATTGGTAGACCTGGGGGAACACTGGGTGGTAGAAAATGTTTGTGATCCCTGTGATGCCACACTCACCCACATGAAAATGTGTGACAAAACTGATTTTTTCAGCTAAAATTGAGGTTTGCAAGGGATTCTGGGTAAGGGAACGTTGGGGATCCACGCAAGCCATACCTCCTCAGAAACCCCCGGGTGTCTAGTTTTCAGAAAAGTGTGGGCTTTGTATGTTTCCCTAGATGGCTGCTGAGAACAGGGCCAATAACCCAGGTGACCCCCTTGCAAAAGCATGTTGTTTTGAGATAGGCAATTTTGGTGTCTCCTCACTACGTTTGGGGCCCTTGCCTGTCACAGGTACTTGCGCCTCCCACACAAGTGAGGCACCATTTTTATCAGGAGACCTGGGGGAACACTGGGTGGTAGGAAATTTGTGTGAGCCCGGTGATGCCACACTTTCCCACACAAAGTGTGTGAAAAACAGATTTTTTCAGCTGAAATTGAGCTTTTCAAGGGATTCTGGTTAAGGGAACTTTGGGGCATCCACCCAAGCCATACCTACTCAGAAGCCCCCTGGTGTCTGGTTTTCATAAATGTGTGGGCTTTGTAGGTTTCCCTAGATGGCCGCCGAGCATTGGGCCAGAAACCCAGGTGACCCCCCTTGCAAAAGCAGGTGGTTTTGAGATAGGCATTTTTGATGTTGCCTCACTACGTTTGGGACACTTGCCTGTTGCGGGTAATTGCTCCTCCCACACAAGTGAGGCACCATTTTTATTTGGAGACCTGGGGGAATGCTGGGTGGTAGGAAATGTGTGTGAGCCCGGTGATGCCACACTTTCCCACACACAAATGTGTGAAAAAACAGATGTTTTTAGCTAAACTTGAGGTTTGCAAGGGATTCTGGGTAAGAGAACATTGGGGGATCCATGCAAGCCATACCTCCTTGGAAGCCCCCGGGTGTCTAGTTTTCAGAAATGTGTGGGCTTGGTAGGTTTCCCTCGATGGCCATCGAGCACTGGGCCAAAAACCCAGGTGACCTCCCAAATTGTTATTCATAATTATGTGTTCATTTCTGCAGCGTGAGATTTTTGGCAAAATATTGCATGGAAAATGTGACAGACATTTATAAGTTTGCAGGACATTGTGGATAAAATAAATTTCTGGAATTCACAAGAGACATCACCATGTACTCCCATGGGTTAACAATAATATCTACATTTGGTAGGTTCTTCCTAGATGGAATGAACACCTTGACAGAGAGACTCAAAAGACAAAGATTCCAGCACAGCTATCTATTACTCAAACACACACACATACTGGTTGGATTTGGCACGAGGGCCAGTGATGGTTCAGTACATAAAATTTTATTGACAAGAGATTTCACAAAAATGAAATGCACTGTCAATAATTAAATGCACAAAGACCGAACCAGTGACTCGCAGGCCGTGAGCTGTAAAGCCATGACAAGGCACCAACCATTTTACAGGCCATTCATGGACCTTTCATACCTGTTACACACAAGACCTTTCACAAAACAAACACATTACAACATTTACAAAAAGGGACAAAGTACACCCTGCTTCAGAAAGACAAATATTGCTGCACAGCCATCTAATCCTCAAGCACACAAACAAACTGGTTGGATTTGGAACAGGGTGAGTGATGATTCAGTATGTACAATTGTATTAGCAAGTCATTTCACAAAATTGAAATGCACTGTTAATAAGTGAAAGGACAAAAAAATGAACCATTGACTCACAGCTCGTGAGCTGTAAAGCCACAACAAGGCACCAACTTCTTTACAGGCCATTCATACACCTTTCATACGTGTGACACATACAAAACATTCACACTGCCAGTCGTGGGCCCATCACAGTACAACACTCACACCAGCGGACAGCGCCATTCAAGGGCCCATCACTTTCACATGCCCACATTCCTGACACAGCAACTACACAAACTGATGGATTGTGTGGAGTGGCACTCAGCTTGCAGTGTGGGTAGTGACCAGCAGCAAGTCACTACTCACCCCCCCAGCTGAGCGCCAGTCAACGCACACCACCAGCCAAGTGCCAGTCCACGCACACCGCCAGCCAAGTGCCAGTCCACGCACACCGCCAGCCAAACGCCAATCCACGCACACCGCCAGCCAAGCGCTAGTCCACACACACCGTCAGCCAAGCGCCAGTTTACGCAAACCACCAGACAAGCACCAAATCACGCACA
This sequence comes from Lissotriton helveticus, assembly GCF_964261635.1. Taxonomy (NCBI): domain Eukaryota; kingdom Metazoa; phylum Chordata; class Amphibia; order Caudata; family Salamandridae; genus Lissotriton; species Lissotriton helveticus. Next base: position 1,200,634,762 of record NC_136069.1, read on the forward strand.
CTGCCAGCCAAGCGCAAGTCTACGCACACCGCCAGCCAAGCGCCAGGCTCCACACACTGCCATCACATTTAGGATTTTTTAAACAAAAAAAACACAAACAAATTGCAAATAGATACAAATATACTAATACTAACACATTTTTCAATTTTCTCAGTTTTCTCTTGAACTTTCATGAAGAACTTGTGCAGCCCCTGAACCACATTGATCAGGGAACCAAAATGTTGTTCCAGCTCTCAAGTAGGCGAGACCTACTGACTTTTCCAATGCTTTATTTTCTGGTGGGAGAGGGGTGGGAGGGAGTAAGCAACAACACAGGAGGGGTAAAGGGGACCGTGCAAACATCAAAGTGGGAGAGGGCAGAACAAGCAACAATTGACAGGGCAAGCAGCACCGATAGAGCAAGCAACAAAATCTGGGGCAAGCAAAAAAACTACTAGCAAGCAACAAACAAGCAACAACCAACAGGGCAAGCAACAAATAACGAGGCAAACCACAACAGAGGTAGAGACAGCCTGAAAACACAAGTGCCGCTACAAATAAAAGAAAAATTAATTCTGACGAGCAGTGAAATTACCCCCACTGGGCATGGTAACAGTATTTGGGCAATTCTCCAGGGGAAGGAAGAAAAAACACAGGAAGAAGTGAAGCTGGAATGCCCTTACAAAGAGAAGCAAGGACATAGGATCAAAGATGAAGCAATTCAGTGGTAAGCAATGGATGAGCACTAAGTCCCCTGTAAGTAAACAAAATGTCTGGCAAGCAACAGTGCATGCACTCTGCTCAAGCGAGTTCTAAAAACTAAAAATTGCTCAACCTGAAGCACTTGATGATGCCTCAACTATATGCAAAGTGACGGACACTTGTACAGATTTTCACATGCAAATTCAATTGATCAACTTCTGCTGAAACTCAACAAATATAAGCAATAATTGAGCTTTGTTGGACTTGGCCCTCTCTGCAGGGTCATCCACAAACATTTTTGCATACCTCCTTCTATTTTTGCTGTTTTAGTTTTTGTTTTCTTTAGGACTCTGTATACTTTACCACTGCTAACCAGTGCTAAAGTGCAAGTGCTCTCTCTCATCTAAACATGGCATAATTGGCTAATATCCAATTATCATATTTAATTTACTTGTGCAGGTCACGCAGGAAGGAGAGGCCAGCGCAGCAAACAGCCAAAATACATCTCTTGCCCTTAACTTTCAAGGCCCTTGCATGGGTATGTTAATCACCAACAGACTGTTTTGCAAACGTTAATACAGGATTATTTCGCCTTTGCCCCTTGGAGCCTGACGCCCTGACACAGCGGACCGCCCCAGAGATTACAAGTCCCGGGGGGGCTTTGCAGCAGGGAGGAAGTCACACACCAGCTTCGTGCCACCTGGAGCTTAAAAATCCGGCGGGCCTCCTGCGGCGCGGGACACACGTGAAAAAGACACAAACCACAAGCCATAGTAAAAGGACTTTACCTTTTTTCTTGCCCAGTAGGAGCCTGCCTCCCTGACATAGCAGACCGCCCCAAAGATTGCATCTTCCTGGGGGCATTGCGGCAGGGAGGAAGTCACGCACCAGCTTCTCGCTACCCGGCGCTTAAAAATCTGCCTGGCCTCACGTGGCAAGGGACACGCGCGGGCTCGCTCGGGCGAAGGGCGGACCCGTCCTTGCCCGTCATTGCCCGGAGGAGGCTGGGCTGGGCCGTGGGTCTTGGTTTTCCAGCAGGACATCCTAGCATGTATACTCATGGTAATTTATGAGACTCTGATTATTGTCAAGATTGTTAACTATTTTACTTGTAGCAGGGTATACATCGGAACTGAAAAGAGCCATATTGTCTAAGTCCATCATGCTCTGCCGTTTGATCTGAAGTGTTGGGCTAGAGTAGCTTGTTGTCTGATAAATTCGCTTAGGAGCTTCAACCTAACACCAGAGGCGCCATGTTTATGAAACTCTTTGACTAATAGCTGTTTAATAAAACCAGAGTAAGGGGGTTAACTGTGGATATTAATATGGGGAAAAGAAAACTTCACACCTCCGCCAAAAATCAAAAAAGGTTCCTGATCTCAGTACATCTTTAATGAAATACCTGACGGGGGCGGTGGGTGTTCTAGAGAAACAAATTATTAATGAGGAGGAGGCCTTGAATAAAGAGTCGCAATCCCTGACTATCAACCGTTATGCTAAGACACCAACTTATGACCTGTGCGAGGGGGGATAGAATCTCAAGCAACAAATTTGAGTCTTTCTAATGGTTCTAATGGTTTTGTCCAGTCACGGAACAACAACATTTCTTTAATCAATCCTGACGTTGCAATATTACCCCCACCAAAACGACCATGCAACTTTAAGAAAAAATAGACTCCTATAGAATTAATCCACTGATACATGAGGTTTTGATTACATCAAATACTCCAAGTTTTAATTCTGGGTTAAACATGGGAAAGGATCCCCCTGTTGCTATCAAAGCTAAAGAGTGCGCATCTTGCTCAAAAAATAAAAATAAGAAACAAAAGCAAAGGTCAAAATTCTAACACCATCCCGGGGATAACAAATATGCTTACCCAGTTAACTACTCTTGTTAAAGAGTCTGTTGGTACCCTGGTTTCGAGATTAGAAAAAATTGAGTCAGACTTGGCATCAATCAAGTAGTCCCTTATGGAGGGTTTAGATAATAACTGTAGACAGAAATTGTGCACTGGCAGTACCGCACTCAGAGTGCAGATTACTGACAGGGAGAGAGCCAGCTCATTTCCAGATTCCATGTCAATGACACCAACCGCCCCTACTACAGCCTCTTTTAAGGGCATCCAGGTGAATGCGGGAGTAAAGGCGGCAAGTGATATATAAAAAGGGCGGTTTACCTCCATCTGATAATGGTCCTAATTTAAGAAACAACGTGGCTCATGCCCAAGAACCTTCGTCCAACTTCACCAGTTTGAATCTTCCACTAGCCTTGGTTCCTTATACGCAGGTCCTTAGGAATGTTCCCTCATCCCCCGGGGGCGATAAGGAATTTTGGGTCACCTTGAAGAATATAACTATTCATTGCATAGGTGTTAAAACAGTATTGACAAGGGAGATGTTTGCAGATTTTAAAATGGTGAGACGCGTTCTGTGGATGGGCCCCCATAGAAAAACTTTCAAAGGGGATTGTGTTGTTTAGTCCCTAGGATCACCTGCATTAGTTCAAGAATTATTAACTCGAACAGATGCAAATGAATTTAAGGCTGAGGGCATAAAAGTTTTTTCCCTGGGGTATTTTTATCGTCCGAGAATGTTGGCGAGAAACACTGGTTGTCATAGTAGCCCCCAAATGAATAACAACTGGAGTTACAATTTAGAAGTAACAAATAGGTATGGGCCCCTACATTCACTGGAGGACGTTGATTGATTCCAGGATAGTGATGGACACCAAGCCACTGTAGCTGACCGGGCTTCCATAATTTCTTGGATGGAAAATTCTTTGGCATAGATAGAAGAATTAGCTGATAATGTGTACACTGATACTTGTGGGGGGGGGGAAATTGTGGCTCTGTCCCCAACACCTTATAACTATGTAAAGCACAATGTCTGCAAGGGCTTACAAAGAATGGGACTACCCTCCCCAGCTGAAACCCAAAATTAAGTTTTTAATGTTGTGTCAAGAGAGGTAGTACCGATTGTTGCATGTATGACTGTAACCGTTGAAGGTTCCCCTGTTGTAGAAACTCAGTTAGGGATGAGCTTAAGACAGGCAGAGTGGGAATAGGCATTAAAACCCCAGACTGATTCAGCTCAAGGGATGGTAAGAGTAATTTCCTGGAATATTTCTGGGCTTCTATCTAAGGTTAGCAACCAGATATGGGTTAACTTTGTAAGGAACTTTGATATTATTTGCCTCCAGGAAACGTGGCTGTTGAATTAACTACATATAGATGGATTTAAGACCTTCCATATACCAGCATTGCGATCAGCTCATGGCAGGAATAAAGGTGGGATTTGCGTCTCTATTTCAAAAATGTTAAGGGTCATGAAGATCAACATTTTTAATTAATCTACCTATTACCAAAATGTTAATATTTATTTCTCTACATAAATTGTGGTAGTGCTTATTAATTTCTACAATAAAATAGACAAGGAAAACTTTACTAATGTTCTAAAAAATCTTAAAGACGACATGAGTAATGTATGTGCACCTATAGGGAAGGACTTAATTACAATCTGGGGTGGGGACTTCAAAACTGGTATTTGTTCCCAGGTGTATTGTGGGTTATGGGATTATAACACCTATACACCCCACTTTATTCATTACGACAGGGGTGAAAGGTATAATGAGCTAATGGGTTCTTCATGACCTTGGTTTCGCCAATAAGCTCTGTTCCCCCCCAGTAGAGTTTTGTCCCTCGTTTATTGGCAGAGGCGTTAGCTCAACAATATATTTCATCATTATTCCAAATCGGTATGCATCTTAGTTCAATGAATTTATTATTCACCCTAACGGGTTGAGCGATCACCTCCCGCTGAGCATTAAGGTCACGCTCCCCATTAAGAGCACTGTTTCGGTGGTTGAAAGTTTGGCATGGACACAAGATAGTGTAGTGGATCGCCAAAATGAATACTCTCTGAGATGGAGTGGAGAGGATACAGAGGTCCTGAATCTAAAGATTATGTCCAAGGCTAGAGATCACATTTTAGAGCGCCTACGCAAAAGGATCGTGTATAAGTATATACTGTCTGCGTAGTCGCAGATTGTATTGGTGATACAAGAAACGCTAGTTCGTCCCCATAAAGCGTTACCCAATAATACAAACGGTTGTTTTGATACAACATGTACCAAGGCTTATTCTGCACTAAAGGTTGCTTTACATAAAACAGATAGGGACTATAAGGAAATCAGGGGATATAGGAAGGCATATAATTGTGCCAGGAACAAACGAAAGAAGGACATTAAAGGTCAGGTTTGGCAGAATCTCTACGAAGCCTCTCTGCAGGGATTTCTCTTATTTCTGATAGGCAGTAAATGCACCGTTCTTTGCTAACAAAGAGGGAGCTAGAGTAGAGGATGCCATTAGTGAGAACTCCTGAGTAGATTTTGTCTCCCAGGTTTACGGTAAAGAGGGTAAAAACGCTATAAATTTGCAAGACCCATTAACTTTGGCTATTGTTTTCCCCTTTCTCCCGATTGAAATTCACTTCACTCATGGTGAAGTTTTGATGGCCATAAATGAGAGCAAAGGTAGAAAGGTCCGGGCCCGGATGGGACTCCAATCGACCTGTATAAATTTACAACGGAAGTTTGGTCTCCATTGTTAACCCGAGTGCTCGCAGCTTGTTGTGCTGAGGGCTTTATTAAAACATGGTCGGAGTCCGTTATTATATCAATTTTTAATAAAGGGGATAGGGGAAACCCCGCTTGTTACCGTCCTATATCCCTCCTAGACTCATTTATAAAAGTTGCAGGAAGGGTCATTCTTCATAGACTCCAACAGTGGGCTGAGGAAATAATATCTTAAGTCCATTACAATATGGGTTTAGGGAGGGTAGGGGGACTGTAAAACAAGTTATGCATTTTTCTGTATTACAGGGGAAATATACTCATACAAAAGAGGGGAAATTATTTGTGGTATTTGTTGATCTTATCGCAGCTTTTGACTGTGCTGTCCATAGCAGGTTATGGCAAATTTTGAAGGGCCTGAAGGTCGAGTCCTCCCTGGTGTTATTCTTGAGGCAATTATATGCTGGAGCCACAGCCTGTGTGATGTTCGGCCTAAAGGGAGAACGTACCAAGTTGTTCCGCATAGAGAGGGGTGTTATACAAGGCTGTGTACTGGCCCAGTTCCTCTTCTCATTATATACCAATGTTTTGGAAGAGGAACTGGTGGCTAGGGCGTGAGATTCTCCACAAATTAATACCAACCAGATTGTCTCCCTTCTCTATGCGGACGACGCGGTTTTGATGTCAAGAACCCAACTTGGCTTACAAAGAGCCCTTACCACCTACATTGAATTCATGGATAACAGGGGTTTGAAGCTTAATGCTAAGAAGACCTTTGTAATGCCTTGTGGTATGGGAAGGAATGAACAGTGCAGCCTAATAGTAGAAAATGGTAAAATTGAATCTACTAAAAAAATTCTGTTAGAGGATACGGGATCTTGGAGATCTGCAATTAAGAATAGGACCCTTCTTTTTAAGAGATTGACTGAGGCTGTGATGCTATTCGTGAACAAAATGGGTAGAAGGCACTCTGGAATTCGATTAAAAATGTATCAAGCTAAATGTTTAAGCATTGCTATGTATGGGGCGGGAATCTGGGGGTTTTATGATGTTTCCTCTACCCAGGTAATGGAAAATGCTTTTTTAAGATTTATATTAACTGTCCCTCAAAGTTTGTCATTTTTTAACTGTCACAGCGAACTGGGGATATCCCATATTTCCGATGTGATTAAAATGCAGCTCATGTTACTTTGGCATTGGGTCTGGACTTCGCCCCATTTAGTGTTAAATGGAGACATTATAAAAGACTCCTTGGGATTAGAACAATGTGGAAGAATTCCCTGGTTGAATTATATAAAAAAGCTGTCTAATGGTTTAGGGAGATCAGATTTTTATAATAACCTGGATTCAATATGCACAATATCTAGAAGAGAGCTCAAAGCTTTTTGTTTAAATCACTTCGAGTCTCTAAAAATTGGGCTGGAAATTAATAAAAGTATGGTGCTTCTGCATCAAATGACATTGGCCTGCAGTTCTATCCAACCATACTTAGTATGGTGCCTAGGTGGTTATGATAGATATGTCCTGACCAGGTTCAGGTTTGACTGTTTTAATCGTAAAGTATCTTTCCCAACCGCAAACGATTGGTCTAGGCAGCTTTTCCCATGTCCGTGTGATAATCTATCTCCTCAAACCACAATGCATGTGATTCTTGTTTATAAATTTTATGCTAACGAACGTGCAAGATGGATTAGCCCTTTTTTAAAGCAAGGAGCATGGCAGCAATGTCGTCCGGCCTTTCTATTCTTACAAATACTGGATAATGTTGTAGTGTAGTTCCTATAGTCCCAATAGGCTCTGCGCATTGGAATAATATATTCAGCAGTGTAGACGTAGGACTGAGGTTAACTAGGTCTCTACTGACTATATTAGACTTAAGTGTTTGCCAGCTAGCTCAGAGGTCACTAGAAACTTTCTCGAATAAGCGAGGAGGAGTTTTACGTCCCTGGATAGACAAGAAGGGATTTAGTTTCTGACAACCATAAAACATGGCAACTTTGCTCTCCCTGATTAAGAGTATATCTCTAGAGTCGTGTGAAAACAAAAGACAGCTATTTCACTCAGTCAAAGGTGTGTACTTAGTTTCACCAGAATGCAGAGAAAAGAGAGACGGGCGTTTTCAATAAAAGGTGTTATTTATTGAGCAGTCTTCTTCCTCATACAAGAGAAATGAATTGCTACAATTGCAATACTTATAGTAAAGTAAAGTGCGTACAGTAAAAGCAGGATTATAAAATAATACTGTAAAAGCATTGATATGGTTTCTTAGCCATATGATACTTTAAAATAGGTAAAATAGATACATACATATATACATTGACTAATCGTACTCAACTGGTGCTTCTAAATACGCCTACCCCGGTGTACCTGACCTAAGCCTAATACGTGGGAGGGAGTAAGTAAGTGTAGTGTAGTTCCTATTATCCCAATAGGCTCTGCGCATTGGAATAATATCTTCAATAGTATAGACGTAGGGCAGAGGTTAACTAGGTCTTCTACTGTCGATATTAGACTTAAAGTTTAATGTTTGCCAGCTAGCTCAGAGTTCACTAGAAACTTTCTCGAATAGACAAGGAGGAGTTTAACCTCCCTGAATAGACAAGAAGGGATTTAGTTTCTGACAACCATAGAACATGACAACTTTGCTCTCCCCTAATCAAGAGTATATCTCTAGAGTCGTGTGAAAACAAAAGACAACTTATTTTACTCAGTCAGTTCAGTGCATTCTTAGTTTCACCAGATTGTAGAGAAAAGGAAGAGACGGGCGTGTTCAATAAAAAGATGTTATTTATTGATCAGTCTCTTTTCTCATACAAGAGAAATGAATCGCTATTATTGCAATACTTATAGTTAAGTAAAGTGCATACAGTAATACCAGAATTATAAAATAATACTGTAAAAGCATTGATATGGTTTCTTAGCCATATGATACTTAAAATGGATAAAATAGATACATACATATATACATTGACTAATCGTACTCAACTGGTGCTTCTAACTACGCCTACCCCAATGTACCTGACCCAAGCCTAATACGTGGGCGGGAGTAGATAAGTAGCAGTTTAAGTTAAGTTTGTTTTGCCAAGAGTCTGCTTCAAGAATTCTCTACAAAGGGTTATTCAGTTCAGTACCTGGGATTTAGAAGGCTGGAGGGTTGGTATCTCTATCTCAGGGCTTGATATTCCAGCTGCCTGCGAGGGCGGCTTGGAAGCGCCGGAGCTGGATTTCTCAGCAGGAGAAAAGGCAGCGTCTCTCTCTCAGCGCGTCAGAAAGGAGGGGCAGCGTCTGTGGGCTTCGCGGTCAGCTGGGCTCCTTGGCAAGTCTCGCTGCTCCAATCTTGTCACCACCTCGTGTGTTTGCTTAAGGCAATGTCGGTATTATTTATACCTGAAAGGTGCCGAGATTGACGTAAGGATGGACATAAATACGTCAATAAGGATGTCATACGAACTGATCGTTCGCACATTCTTTACTGAAGCTCTCGGTTAAATCAAAACAATGGCTGTGGGGATTTCCCTGGTCGTAGTAGGTTTGATTTGTTTTGAGAACACCGTATGCCTATTAGGGGGCTGGAGAAATAGTGCTTGCCTAATGAGATGGCATGCGCTATGACCTAATCAGATAACGGGCTTCTGTGCCGTTGTTTGGCTAATCAGATAACGGGTTTCTGTGCAGTTGAATGGCTGCTAGTTAATTATTAACCAGACAAGGGTCAGAAATAGGGGGATCGATACAGTACCCATAGTAAATACATCACACCCACTCCACGTAATCTATGTCCATATTTACAAATCTAGGCATAGTAAACAAAACTAGTAGTGCATGTGTATACCGAACCACCCCAAAATACCATCAAATGCATTCTGAAAATTGGAAATGCGAAATACACGAAAAGATGAGTATAGTTACTATATGCACTTCAAGCAGTATAATAATGCTAAATGTAATACGCATATTTTGAAATCAGCATGAACGAAATGTGGAAATTACACAATGAAATGGCTCTTAATACAGAAGAAAAGGTCGAGACCATCTCATCACAAAAATCATAATACTTGCGAACATGCTAGAGGGTAGCTAATGTCTCTAGAGTAGCTAAAAATAGAAATTTTGTTCTCTAGGAATAGTTTTACTTTAAGCAGAAGATAAGTGTCCCAAAAAATCGTAAATATTTTGGGAAATGGAAGGGGAAAAAAAAATGTCTCGCTCTCCGTAAAAACTGGTGAGAAAATTTCTTATTGCTTTATTTTCAAAGTTGAAGGCCAAATTCAGGGTGTATGGAACGCCGTGTGCTAGTTTGTTCAAAGTCATTCTTTCTGCTCTGGTGAAAACATCATATTGTTGAGACTTTCGAAAAAACTGTCAACTGCTTCTTGCGAAAGTTCCACTAACTCGGAAAAATTTTGTAACATGCATTCATGAGCATGATTGCCTTCATTGATGTTTCGATCAGCATGGCTGACAGAAGGTCGTACCTGATCGATGCTGCTTTCATCTTGTACTTCACAACTCTTCAATCGTAGTGGTGAAGTCTCCACGAATGCCGTCATCAGGATTGGTAGCCGCTGGGGACAGCACAATGCATGAGCCGTTACCAGACCCAACAAAGTCTCTGCGTCCATTGGCACATCCGATTGTAGTGTCAGACAGGTGTCCAACACGCATTCTTCGCCTCATAGCAGGCACCTTAATACAGGCATAACACAACTTTGCCACATCGGTCTAAATGAAAGAAACCAAGTCATGTTTAAATCTCGTAGCCGTGCTAGTCCAAGGACTTTAGTTATGCGGTCCCGGTAGCCAATAGCTCGGATTGTTTCTTCCATTATCACTGGTGTCTTGTCTGTGACGTGGTTTGCCATAGCGAAGTAACAGGATCAAAAATAGGATGCCTGCCACTAGTCCCAAAAGGAGAGGAAGTCAGCCAAAGATGGAATGGACAAAATCAGGAAAAATACCCAGGATGGCTTTGAATGGGGTTAAAGCTCACGAAAACACTGTCTTAAATACACTCGCGATTCCACTTGTATCAGAAATATTTAAGATTTCGCTCAGTATTTCTGCGAAATGTATGGGGAAATTGGTTGATAACAGTGAATGAATCTCAGCAGTTGTCCTTGCAACTTGGAGATCATACGTTTCTTTTGATGACGTTAACATGGTTGGCGTCTGTAGGAGCACTGTCTTCATTCTGCTTAAAGTATCAATTCGAATAGAAGAAATGTTCAAACTGGGCCATAACCTTGCCTCCCTGTCTCGGGCATCGTTAGGGAACAATACTCGTTCACAGCACATGACCTTCGTAGTCACGGTTATGAGATAAGGTTTTCCGGGCAGCAGACTGCAACATCTGCGATCTACAATTAGAATGTAACTCCCGTTCGAGAGTCTCCTAAAGAATGGTTCTATTTGTGTTGCAGGTGTGCCTAGCTGATGACATGAAAGGTTATTTGAAGTCCCTTCACATGCTCCATGCAAACTAATACCCTGACACAGAAGTGTACCGCTTAGTGACCTTTCACAATTATTGCCACTAAGGAACACACTTTGTCCTTTATTACTAACACATGCTTGTGTATAGGGCAAGTTCCATGTTGACTTAATGTATCCTTTACCCAACCTTTCATACTGGCCTCCCTGTATATATTTTTGGCAGAATTGAAACTGGAAAGTAGTTATCGGAATATTTATTATCCCATGTATTATCCATTCAATGACAGGTCGTTCTGACATTGTCAATGGTAATCTCTCACGTTTTTCAATGCTCAGAATTGTATAGTCAGCACCCTTCTGTGCCAAACTGATTTGTTTATCAGTGAGATTAAAGATATTAAATAATGACGTTGTGTTGATTAAACGCCAAGGCACATAGCCAGAACGCAAATTTTGTAACGTCCAGCCAAGCTGTACAATAGAACGCAATTGGGACTGACCGTGTTGTAACATCAGTAAGTCTTGCGATATTATATCGATTGCTGAAGACACAATACTGTCCAGTGAATATATTCTGGAGGACAGAGTCATTAACGCATTGTCCACAACAGAAAGTGATTTTTCCAAATTAATACGGTCAATTTCCCGTATTTTTTCTGCTGTCTCAAATTGAGTTACTTTCCAGGCTTCATTGTAAGCTGCATATATAGAGGCCGCTATGAAACATTTTTGACGCTGTTTGCGTGGTCCCATAATGAAATCACGCAAGTCAGCACCCTCTTGAAGTAAAGTTAGGTGTTGCTTAATTTCTGCCAGTGTGGATGTTTGTAGCCATTGAAGGCAGAGCTTGCCCACACTGTAAGTAGTTACTATCCCTGGATGTTGTCTTTGGGAATATCTAGGGTCTGGCCTGGTCAATTTGAACCCCTGTATTTTGTTCAGGAATCTGTCTTGACAGTTATTTGTGTCTGTGGGCCAGATCAACCATTGTTTCCAATCAGGATGTGTTCTGTTTTGGTTTAAAATATGGTTCACGTCTATCTCAACATCTATAGAGCTATTACTGTTCGTTGTTGGCTTTGGAATAGACGGTTTGTTTAAGTCTTTGATTTTGGCTAAGCCAAGACAGGTAGTTTGTTGAATAGTGTCATTCAAGAATATAATTTGTTCTGTGATCACACAGGCTCTGAACAATGATTCTATACCTTGTACTTGCCAATCTTTTGTACCCCAAACAGTTCTTGTTACAATGTTATTGTTCCAGAAATCAAAACCAAATGTATTCATTTGCTCAAAAAATGAATCTGAATATATCAATTTCGTGTTTGTAAGCATGGTCTTCATACCTGTCTTATTCGACAATTTGAAATAAATGTTTCTGCATTACTTGTGTTAAACCCTGAAAAATATGCATATTTATCATAAAATGTTTTAGAACTACCCTTTGGTGGAGTAGCACAATGTTCCCATTGGTTATAATTTAAAACATTTCTAGGTTGTGCAGATTTATGGAGATAATGGTTACCATAGTGGTTGTAGCAGAACATTTGATCATAATTAGACGAACCCTGCAAATAATCATGTTCTGTAAATTTAGCAGACATTACTAGGTCAGACATCATATCATTATTACTTTCAAAGTCCCAATCATCAGCAAATGTGCTTGGTTTTACAAAGTCACTTAACGAGATCTTAAATTGATGTGGATACTTCAGGATTTCAACCGGGCCATAGATTTCATAATAAGTATTGACCCATGCTATACCGCCTGGTATAGGATTGGCTGTGAAGTTCACTGAAGAAAGTTCTCTTTTCTTGACGTGTGAAGATGTGTGTGGTTTAAGGACCAAGTTGATTTTCTGGCTTGCTGTGTCCATTTTAGCATATTTTCCCTCAATGAAATGTCCCAAGCATAGTACCATGATGAGCCAAAGTATGAGGATAAATGCACCTAATGTCACCCAAATTTCAATCCATGGAGAAGTCAGATAGGTTCCCTTTAGTTGATGAAAAAGTTCCTTTGCTTTGTCTTTAAAAGTTTTTGTTGATGGCTGTACTTCTGGTTCACTTGGATCTTCTGAAACATCATCGAAGTTGATGAAGTAGCCGGATGCCGTTCTGTCAATTGTTCCAATTGCTTCTGGATTACTTTTTGTTTTTGGATTTTGCTTTATTTCATTAGCAAAGTCTGTAGATACATCATCGTAGGTTGTTGTTCCTTGATGAAAAGTTTTTATTTGGGTTTTAAGAGGTTCAAGTTCCATTGCTTTGTTGCATAGTCCTTGTTGTTTCACTGTAGATTTTCCAAATGTGATCAGTCTTTCAGTTTGAACCTCTGTGGATGTAGCAAACTTTGGTGTTCTGCTACTTCTTGGGAGTCCACTTGGCCTACTATTTGTTATCGGCCACATGATTGTGGTTTAACCAGGTCGATGGATATGACTCGGTTCTCCTTTTTACCAGCAAGGGGCGGTAGTACTACTGATCTTGTCCCGTTGATAGACAAGACAGGAACTGCTTTTCTGTAAGAAGGCCCAAATTCCTTCTTTACCGCGATCTTCTCTCTGACCAGATCCCCGACTTTTGGAATCCAGACAGGCCTTGCTGGGACAGGTGGTTTTTCTTCAGTGGTTGCTGGCTGCTGTTTCAACTTTATGTTGCTCAGGTCTTTTCTTGTTTCATTTAAGTCCTGCAAAATAGCCAAGCGATCTTTGATATCAAAGCATTTTTCTTTAACCACTGAAGTCTGACTATCTAAGTCCTGGATTAACATTCTAGTCCCAAACAATAGTTCGTACGGACTGAGTCCTTTCAGAGAATTTCTTGGCAGGTTATTTAGACTACGTTGGACACTTAGTAAATGTTTGACCCACCCAACTCCTGAACCTAATATCTTTGCTGTTATAGATTGCTTTATGCCTTGGTTTTTTCTTTACACCATCCCGTTTCCCTCAGGAAGGAAGTGAGAAGAGTCCCGCAATGCAATGTTCATTCTGACCAGTCACCCCCCATAAGCTGTTTTTAGAGCTAAAGGAAAGATTTTGGTCAGAACATAACATGCTTCTAGCGTATATGCCATTCTAGACTCACAAATCTTTGTATAACAGTTCCGACGTCAGCCGAAAGTTGGGGTCTACATTATAAGTGAAGATAGTCTCTACATGTTAATACGACGCATTATTCATACTGTGTTTTTATTATTTTTTTGTTGATTTGATACATTCTGGAGTGAAACGCCATGGTAGTAAAGCGTTTCTCTCGCCACTGCGATCTCTGTTGCAGTCCGGGCAGTTTTTTACAAAAATGTGATGATGCAGGCTCATGCCTGGCCACCAGTACACTGATTGTAATTCTTCCAGAGAATCTTTTAGCTTAAGGTGTCTGAGACCCTCACCCATATGTGCGTCTGCTATTAACAAGCCTCTCCTGTCCGTGTTTGGAATTACTCTATCCCCCACTCCAGGGATTCGAGAAAAAGGGACTGAGTTTGCATCGATTATGTATGTATAATTGAGTGGGTAATTGATCGGTAGCGCTGAGCAGTCGCCTTTTGATGACGTTTTCACTGCCAGCACAGTTTCTCCGTCAATGTATTTTACTGTACGCTTTTTTGTAGCTACGGAAGCCGATTTAGTTGCTACCGCTGTGGCTGTCTCAGCCAATGAATTCCCTGCAACGTGAACGCCATCACGCTGATGACTCAGTGAATGTATCACGTGAGTTTTTGGTAGTTCTTTCTGTAAAAGAACTACTTGTTCCCAAAGCACTTTTTGCTTTATTGTTGCACCTGTGTCATCTTTGTAACCGTTTTGAATCCATTTCGGTAAATCGTTATTGTATGATTTGACGCAGTAATACGAATCGCACACTATAAGTGTCGGGAATTCGCGATCGGCATTATCTAGCGCCATTTTTAACGCTATTATTTCAGTTTGTTGTTCTGAATTATTTTCTACTGAGTGTGTTTTTGTAAGTAGAGCTCTTAATTTACCTCCGCGCCACACTTCTTTTACAATTTCGCATGTGGCGTTGTAAGCCAGCTCTCCCCAAACTGAGGGTTGAGCATGACCGTCTCTATATATTACACAGGCGTACTGTCGTAAAGGCAGAATGTCGATTGGCAGAGGGTATTCGCTCTCATATTCTAGATATTTTAATTCTTTCATTTCCGGGTCAAAATAGTATTTTACTTTGTCTGTAGCAACAGAATTTACCCATTGTATCCATTCTGTATTCAGTGCCGTTGTCGGTAAATTACATGGTGTTGTTAATGCCTCAAAAGCTGATTCTGCTGTTCTGACTGTAACCTGTCTACCGTCGGCTTGGTATTTTTCTTTTGCTACAGCTGTTTGAACCGCATGAACAATGTTTTCCTTAATGCTGAACCTTTTTTCAGCTTCTGTGTACAAATGTGATTTGTATGCTCTTGGTACCTTCTCTCCCTCATTAGAGGTCAGGTATGTGAATCCGCATCTTCCTGGGATGACTCGAATCACAAGGTTGCGTGTGTTGTCACGTGTTTGTAATTTTGTTTTAACTTACATATCTGTTTGTAAAGATCTCAAAATTCCTGTGTGTTTTTGAGTCCAATTGATTCTTTTAAAATCTGGTTTTATAAGATCATAGAGAGGTTTAACTCTCTCTGCATAATTTATAATGTAAGTTCTTCCGAAATTCAGGAAACCTAGAATTGATTGTAAGTTTTTTAGTGTTCTAGGTGCTTGGATTACAGCACATTTCTCTAGGAAATTGTCAGCCAGGCTTTTGCCTTCACTTGATAGTTCATATCCTAAAAACAGGACAGTTAGATGGGCAATTCTTGACTTTTTAAAGTTGAATTTGTAACCCTCTGCTGCGAACCCAAGTATTATGGTGTTCACTCTCTTCAAGTGAGTATCCAAGTCATCATCTGTTAGATAGATGTCATCGACATAAGATAATGCCTCATCATCATATATTTGTAGTAACTCTGTTACTCTTGCTGAGAATAATCCTGGGCTGTTTTTAAACCCCTGGGGCAAACGACAGAATTTTTTTTGCGCGCCATTTATTGAGAACGCGGTCAAATATCTGCTCTCTGGTGCTATATTTTGACAGAAGAATCCATTAGAGATGTCTAATGTTGTTTTGTATTTTTTGCGCACTATGTTATTCATTAGTGCAGCACTATGCGAGTTTTGTACTGCAAAGGTTTTGCAACATGAGTTAAGGTGTCTGTAGTCCAAAACAAGACAATATGAATTGTCTGGTTTGGAGGCAGGAAACAAAGGATTATTAGTTTGTGAGGTGCAAGTTTCAATCACCCCCTGGTATTCAAGTTGATCTAGGATCTCTTTTACCCGTTTTTTTGCTTCTTCCTTAATTGGGTACTGCCTCTGAGCAGTAGGTTGTGATTTTAACTGGATTTTGTGAGGAGGAGAGTCCTCATCCCATCCCACATGGTTTTTATATAATGCAGGAGCTTGGGATGCTGCCCACTTTCTTGCAAGTGTATATTTTCTATGAATTGGAATATGATTTGAGAAGGCAGGCATAATTATTTCTTCGCCATGAGGGCACTCCCTGACAAACTCTGGTGGCCAGTCTCTTTCAGCTAGAAGGATGTCATAGCCCTTGAAGAGATTATCCCAAAAGAGACCCCTTATTTTCCTAGTCTTATCCCCTTCTATACGCAATGTTATTTCATATATTTTATGAGGTTTGCTAACTCTGGTATCTGCAGTTTCCACCTGAATGTATTCATTCGTGTCCACTGTCTCCAGATGATTCATAAGGATCTTGCGAGCTATGCTCACTTCTGCTGCGCTGTCTAGCATTGTCTGAGCCCATTCTCCGTTTTTCAGCTGTGTCCTCAGTATTCTCGGCATGGTTAATTACTTTAATACTGGCTACCTTCTTTTTTTGAAACTGTAATTTTTTATTTTGATGAACAGGTTCCTTGTCTTTGGACTTGACGTGCTCTTCCCTGTGTTCTGATCATCCTCTTCTTTCCGATTTCTGCAAGGAAGTCTGAAAAGATTGAGAGGGACGTGTATCAATATCTTGATATCTATCAGGTTTCTTCAGATTATCCCTATTTCTAAGGTTGTATTTTTTCTCAGAGGGCTCCCTCTGGGGAGACTTGTGTCCTTGGTCCGGAGATCTTTCTCTCCGCCGAGGAGACCTTCCTCTGGACTGGAATCTCTTTTTCTTTAGGAGTGGATTGTTTATTTACATCCCAGCTCTTTTTTTGAGTGTTTAGATTATTTTTAATAAATACTTTTTCAGGTTTTTCAATAAGTTGGGGTTTCACCGGTTTTCCACCCAAACTATCTCTTCCTAGTTCTTCATAGGATTTTTCTATGATTCTGGCAATTTCAAATGGTTGGTCTGCTATATCTGTCTCTTTCAACCTCTGGCGGATCGCCACATTTTCTGCTTCTCCCTTTATATTTGCTAATAATATTGCCGAGACCTGCTTGAAGTCTTTTAGTAATTTCATACCAAGAGTTAAGGCAGGTTCTGGACCGTATTCATCTTGAATTTGTTTTAACACATCTGGTATTACTGACATGGATGGAACAGCATGTGTTTTTGTGTAAATGGAAGCAAAGACTGTACCCCAAGTGTCACAGTCCTCCACATGTGGTGCGATTCCCATTGGAAGACAGATAGTCAGAATCCTGTGTTTCTCAACCGGGGTGGTATCTGGAAATACCGCCTCTATTTGAGTGATTTTTTGTGCTAACCAGAATGGAATTTGTTCCCGTTTTGCGGGTACTTTACCTAGACAGGACTGTATGTTCTGTGGTGTAATTTTATTTGTGTTCCCCTGGTGAGGGATCAGCTGTGGAATTTTAATAGCTGGTTGGACTGTTGAAGTCCGCATTACATATTGGACTAATTGTCTATGTATTTTAATTAATTGTTTTAGCTGTGCTAAAAGTTCTGGTGCAGACATTTCTTCAATGTCTGGATGTGGTGTGTATCCGGCTAGGACCGGCCACGTTGCTCCTGGTCTACCTAGTGGACCGAGCCTGGTGATGTGATTATTATGTTTTAGGGCACCATTAAACCAGAGCAGGTGCTCTTGGTATTTGAGTGGTATTTCCACCTCCTCGAAAGGAGTGTACTCATTAGGAGGTTCCTAAATTTTGTAATAGTGGAAGTCCTTTGTTACAGCGTTTGCTGCTGGAAAGTTTATCCATGAATAGAATACCTCTGTCTGCCAATATTCGTGTGCCTCGATTACGAATATGGCTGTACCACCTCTCGGTGTCAGCCCATTTTCTATAAGTTTTAAAGTTATAGATTTTCTTATGTTGACCGGGATGAGTATTGCATCCGGGTCTTGCTGTAGGAGACTTGTGTCATCCGCTAGGAGTTGAGCTGCTAGTCTAGCTGTCTCCCTTTCTTCTTCAGCTTGTGACATTCTAATGTCAAGAAAGTTATTTTATTTATTTTCAGATCAGGTTTCTATGGAAACAAAGATTAGATGCACAATATTTTGGAACAGTGTATCCTTCAACGTTGAATAAACCAAGAACCATACATAGGAGTCTCCTCCTACTAAGTTTGGCGGATTTAACCTTTCACCCACTCCAGACGTCTTTGGAGTATTATGGGGAAAAGGGGTCTGTGTGAAAAAGCACGACTGAGTTACTCTAATGTCTTACGTTAGATTTATCGCCTATCCAAACCGTTGGGCGCCATGTAGTGTAGTTCTTATTGTCCCAATAGGCTCTGCGCATTGGAATAATATCTTCAATAGTATAGACGTAGGACAGAGGTTAACTAGGTCTTCTACTGTCGATATTAGACTTAAAGTTTAATGTTTGCCAGCTAGCTCAGAGTTCACTAGAAACTTTCTCGAATAGACAAGGAGGAGTTTAACCTCCCTGGATAGACAAGAAGGGATTTAGTTTCTGACAACCATAGAACATGACAACTTTGCTCTCCCCTAATCAAGAGTATATCTCTAGAGTCGTGTGAAAACAAAAGACAACTTATTTTACTCAGTCAGTTCAGTGCATTCTTAGTTTCACCAGATTGTAGAGAAAAGGAAGAGACGGGCGTGTTCAATAAAAAGATGTTATTTATTGATCAGTCTCTTTTCTCATACAAGAGAAATGAATCGCTATTATTGCAATACTTATAGTTAAGTAAAGTGCATACAGTAATACCAGAATTATAAAATAATACTGTAAAAGCATTGATATGGTTTCTTAGCCATATGATACTTAAAATGGATAAAATAGATACATACATATATACATTGACTAATCGTACTCAACTGGTGCTTCTAACTACGCCTACCCCAATGTACCTGACCCAAGCCTAATACGTGGGCGGGAGTAGATAAGTAGCAGTTTAAGTTAAGTTTGTTTTGCCAAGAGTCTGCTTCAAGAATTCTCTACAAAGGGGGTATTCAGTTCAGTACCTGGGATTTAGAAGGCTGGAGGGTTGGTATCTCTATCTCAGGGCTTGATATTCCAGCTGCCTGCGAGGGCGGCTTGGAAGCGCCGGAGCTGGATTTCTCGGCAGGAGAAAAGGCAGCGTCTCTCTCTCAGCGCGTCAGAAAGGAGGGGCAGCGTCTGTGGGCTTCGCGGTCAGCTGGGCTCCTCGGCAAGTCTCGCTGCTCCAATCTTTTCACCACCTCGTGTGTTTGCTTAAGGCAATGTTGGTATTATTTATACCTGAAAGGTGCCGAGATTGACGTAAGGATGGACATAAATACGTCAATAAGGATGTCATACGAACTGATCGTTCGCACATTCTTTACTGAAGTTCTTGGTTAAATCAAAACAATGGCTGTGGGGATTTCCCAGGTCGTGGTAGGTTTGATTTGTTTTGAGAACACCGTATGCCTATTAGGGGGCTGGAGAAATAGTGCTTGCCTAATGAGATGGCATGCGCTATGACCTAATCAGATAACGGGCTTCTGTGCTGTTGTTTGGCTAATCAGATAACGGGTTTCTGTGCAGTTGAATGGCTGCTAGTTAATTATTAACCAGACAAGGGTCAGAAATAGGGGGATCGATACAGTACCCATAGTAAATACATCAGTGTAAGTGTAGGGAGTAAGTAAGTAGCAGTTTAAGTTAAGTTTGTTTTGCCAAGAATCTGACTCAAGAATTCTCTGTAAGGGTTTAGTCAGTTCCGTACCTGGGTAATAGAAAGCAGGAGGTCTGGTATCTCTCTCTCAGGACTCGATATCCCAGCAACCCGCGAAGGTAGGCCGGAAACGCCGGAGCTGGATTTCTCGGCAAGAGAAAAGACAGCGTTTTTCTCAGAGCGTCAAAAGGGAGGGGCAGCATCCGTGGGCTCTCGCATCAGCTGGGCTCTCGGAAGTAGATAGCTGCTCTGCTCCAGATTCACCACCGTGTGTTTGCCTAAGGCAACGTTGGTATATTTATACCTGAAAGGTGCCGGGTTTGACGTAAGGTTGGACATAAGACGTCAATAAAGATGTCACTAAGAACTGGTCGTTCTTACAGTGCTTTACAGGAGTTCTAGGATGAAATCAAAACAATAGCAAGGGGGATTTCCCAGGTTGCTGGAGGCTTGGTTTTGTTTAGAGAACTCGGTGTGCTTACTAGGGGGCCGGAGAAGTAGTCTAGCTTAATGTGACAGCATGTGCTATGACTGAATTATGGATATGATTATTATGCCGTTGTATGGATATTATTGCTTATAACCGGACAAGGGCATAAAATAGGAATATCGATTCAGGTTTCCTAGATAACACACTACACCCACTCCATGAATTAATGTCCATCATTACTAAAACTAAGCAATAGTAAACATAAAAGGTGCACGTGTATACCAACCCACCCCAAAATTCATTTTTGCATATGAAATGGTGTATGCGAAATACATGAAAATGATTATAGGTACTGTACGCGTTTCAAGCAGTGTAATCATTCATTAAAAAAGGATGCATATATATATCAGCATGAATGATTTGTGAAATTTACACATGAAATGGCTCTTAATACAGAAAAAAGGGTCGAGACCATCCCATCACATATAAATACAGTTATTTGTAAATATGCTAGAGGCTGAGGTAATATATTGTCTCTAGAGTTCCTAAAATAGAAGCTCTGTTCTCTTAGAATAGTTCTACTTCAAGCAGAGTACATGTGCCAAAAAAAGGTAAATATTTTGGAATCGGGGAAAAAAATAATTTCGCTTTCAGGGGAGAGAGAAAAAAATATTATTCCAAATATGTTCAGTAGCTTTTGTTATCAAAGCCGAATGCCGAATTCAGAGTTCAGGGAACGCTGTGTACTAGTTTGCTTAAAAGTATTCTTTTTGCTCGGGTGAAAACATCATTTCAGACAGACTTTCAAAAAAGCAGTTTACCGCTTCAGGTGAAAGTTCAACCAAGTTGGAAAATGCCGCAACTGTGCAGTCGTGAGAATGATTGCTATCATCGATGTCAGGATCAGCATTGCTCACAGAAGGTCGTACCTTGTTGATGCTGCTCTCATCTTGCACTTCACTACCCTTTAATCGCAGTGGTGAAGTCTCCACGAATGCCGTCATCAGGATGGGTAACCGCTGGGGACAACACGATGCATGAGCCGTTACAGGACTTAGCAAAGTATCTGTATCCAATGGTACTTCTGATTGTAGTGTGAGACAGACGTCTAACACGCATTCTTCTCCGCACAGCATACATCTTAACACAGGTAAGATACAATTCTGCCAGATGGGTCTGAATGAAAGAAACCAGGTCATATTCAGATCTCTTAGCAGGGCTAATCCAAGGACTTTAGTTATGCGGTCCCGATAGCGTATAGCTAGGATCGTTTCTTCCATTGTTGCTGGAGTCTTGTCTGTGACATGGCTTGCCATAACGAAGCAGGAGATTCAAAAATAAAATGCCTGCTACGAGTCCCAACAGGAGTAATAGGCCGCCAAAGACCGAATGGACAAAATTAGGAAAGATGCCCAGGACTGCTTTGAAGGGTGTTAACAGTCCCGAAAAAATTGTCTTAAATACATGCGGGATACCATTCGTATCGGACATGTTTAGGATTTGGCTTAGCATTTCCGCAAAATGTAGGGGGCAATTTGCTGATAAAAGGCTATGTATCTCTGCCGTTGTCCTTGCGACTTGAAGATCATACATTTCTTTTAATGACGTCAAGGGCACAGTTGTCTGCAAAAGGACAGACTTTATTCTGCTTAAAGTATCAATTTGAATAGAAGAGATATTCAAAATGGGGCAAGTGACCATGGAAGAAACGCTTACTAGATAAGCTTTTCCTGGCACCAAGCCACAACATCTGTGGTCCACTATTAGAATGTAGCTCCCATTAGAAAGCCGTCTAAAAAATGGCTCTATTCGAGTTGCAGGTGTGCCATGCTAGTGGCATGAAAGGTTATTTGAAGTCCCCTCACAGGCCCCATGTAGGTTTATACCCTGACACAGAAGTATACCACTTAGTGACCTCTTACAATTATCACCACTAAGAAATACATTCTGTCCTTTTTCACTATAACATGTGTGTGTGTAAGGTAATTCCCATGATGACTTAATGTATTCTTTACCCAACCTTTCATACTGGCCTGCTTGTATATACTCTTGGCAGTATTTAAATTGGAAAGTAGTTATCGGAATAGTTATGATTCCGTGTATTATCCATTTAATGACAGGTCGTTCTGACATTGTCAATGGTAATCTCTCAAGTTTTTCAATGCTCAGAATTGTATATTCTGCTCCTTTTTGTGCCAAGCTGATTTGTGTATCAGTAAGGTTAAAGATAGAGAATAATGACGTTGTGTTGATTAAACGCCAAGGCACGTAGCCTGAACGCAGATTTTGTAACGTCCAGCCAAGCTGTACAATAGAACGTAGTTGGGACTGACCATGTTGTAACATTAGTAAGTCCTGTTCTATTATATCAATTGCAGATGATACAATACTGTCCAGTGAATATATTCTGGAAGACAGAGTCATTAACCCATTGTCCACAACAGAAAGTGATTTTTCCAAATTAATACTTCCCATTTCTCGTATTTTTTCTGCTGTTTCAATTTGTGTTTCTTTCCAAACTTCGTTGTATGCCGCATATATACTGGCCGCTATGAAACGTTTTTGACGCTGTTTACGTGGTCCCATTATGAAATCGCGCAAGTCAGCACCTTCTTTAAGTAAAGTCAAGTGTTGCTTAATTTCTGCCAGTGTGGATGTCTGTAGCCATTCGAGGCAGAGTTTTCCTACACTGTATGTTGTTACTATCCCTGGATGTTGTCTCTGGGAGTATCTAGGGTCGGGCCTGGTCAATTTGAACCCCTGTATTTTGTTCAGGAATCTATCTTGACAGTTATTTGTGTCTGTGGGCCAGATCAACCATTTCTTCCAATCAGGATCTGTTCTGTTTTGGTTAAAAATATGGGATACGTCTATCTCAACATCTGTAGTGCTGTTCCTGTCAGGTGTTGGTTTTGGAATACACGGTTTGTTTAAGTCTTTAATTTTGGCTAGGCCAAGACAGGTTGTCTGTTGAATGGTATCATTCAAGAATATAATTTGTTCTGGGATCATGCAGGCTCTAAATAAAGATTCTATACCTTGGACCTTCCAATCTTTGGTACCCCAGATGGTTTTTGTTTCAATATTATTTTTCCAAAAATCAAAACCAAATGTAGTAATTTTTTCAAAAAATGTTTCTGAATAGATTAATTTAGTGTTTGTCAGCATGGTTTTCATTCCTGTCTTATTTAACAGTTTGAAATAAAACGTTTCTGCATCACTTGTGTTAAACCCTGAGAAGTATGGGAATTTATCAAAAAATGTTTTTGAACTGCCTTTTGGTGGAGTTGCACAATGTTCCCATTGATTATAATTAAAAACATTTCTAGGTTGAGCAGATTTATGCAAATAATGGTTAGCATAGTGATTGTAGCAGTACATCTGTTCATAATTCGATGAACCCTGTAAATAATCATGTTCTGTAAATTTTGCTGACACTACTAAATCTGACATCATATCATTTATACTTTCAAAGTCCCAATCATCAGAGAATGTGCTCGGTTTTACAAAGTCACTTAATGAAACCTTGAATTGATGTGGATACTTCAATAGCTCGACCGGGCCATAAATATCGTATTCTGTTTTGTCCCAAGCTACCCCACCGGGTATTGGACTGGCTGTGAAATTTACTGATGATAGTTCTCTTTTCTCAATGTGGGATGACTTGTGTGGCTTTAGGACCAAGTTGATGTTCTGACTTGCTGTGTCCATTGTACTGTATTTTCCCTCAATGAAATGTCCCAAGCACAGTACCATGATGAGCCAAAGCAGGAGGAAAAGTACACCTAGCACAAACCAAAATTCAATCCATGGAGAAATCAGATAGGTTTCTTTGAGTTGATGAAAGAGTTCTTTTGCTTTGTCTTCAAAAGTCTTTGTTTCTGTTGGCTGTTCCTCAGGTTCGCTTGGATCCTCAGAAAAGTCATCGAAATTGATGAAGTAGCCTGATGCAGTTCTGTCAATTGTTGGAATTGCTTCCGGATTTTTATTTGCTTTTGGAATTTCTTTGTTTCATTAGCATAGTCTGTGGCTACATCGTTGTAGACAGGTGTTTCTTGACGAGCTGTTGCAATATGGGCTTCAAGAGGCACAAGTTCCATGGCATTATTGCATAGTCCTTTATTAATCACTGCAGGTTTATCAAATGTGATTAGTCTCTCAGTTTGAACCTCTTGGCTTGTAGCAAGGTTTGGTCTTCTGCTACATCTTGGGAGTCCACTGGGCCTACTACCTATTATTGGCCACATGATTGTGGTTTAACTAGGTCGATGGATACAACTCGGTTCTCCTTTTTACCAGCAAGGGGCGGTAGTACAACTGATCTTGTTCCGTTGACAGCTAAGACAGGTACTGCTTTTCTGTAAGAAGGCCCAAATTCCTTCTTTACCGTGATCTTCTCTCTGACCAGATCCCCAATCTTTGGAATCCAGACAGGCCTTGCTGGGACAGGTGGTTTCTCTTCAGTGGCTGTTGGCTGTTGTTTTAGCTTTATGTTTCTCAGGTCTTTTCTTGTTTCATTTAAGTCCTGTAAAATAGCCAAACGATCTTTGATATCAAAGCATTTTTCTTCTACCACTGAAGTCTGACTATCGAGTTCCTGAATATGCATTCTAGTCCCGAACAATAGTTCATACGGACTGAAACCTTTTAGAGAATTTCTTGGCAGATTGTTAAGACTACGTTGGACACTTGTTAAATGTTGGACCCGCCCAGTACCCGTACCTAATACCCTTGCCGTTATAGATTGCTTTATGTCTCGGTTTTTTCTTTCCACAATCCCGTTTCCCTCAGGATGGAAGGGACAAGAATACCGCAATGCAATGCCCATGCTGGTCATGGCCTCCTTATAAGCTCGAGAGCTAAAAGCAGGACCCTGGTCAGAATGTAGCATGCCAATTGCGTATGTGCCGATATAGACTCGCAAATCTTTTATAACAGTTCTGGCCTCAGCCAAGCGCTGGGGCCACATCCAAATGAATCTCGTGCATGAATCCACTGCGACCATTTTGTATTTATAGTTACCATCCCTTTGTAAGGGACCACAGTGGTCCAGGTAAATACACGCTAATGGTTTATCCGAGATTAGAAGGGGCGTCTGTGCTGGTCGTTTCACTGTTGAAACTTTCATCCTTTGATATATTGCGCATTCTAGAACATAGTTCCTGGTTTGTTTTCTCATGCGCGACCACCAGTATCTCTGTTTTAATAACGATACTGTTGCGGAAACACCAGCATGTGCAGAAGCTAGCCCTTCGTGTGCCGCTGTAATTAGTCCTAACCTATGTTCCATGTCTGGAATTGCCCTATCCCCCACACCAGGGATTCGAGCAAATGGAACGTTATTCGCATCAGTTATGTATGAGTACTTTACTGGAAAGCCTTTCGGGAGTGATTTTATCTCATTCTTCACTGTAGCACTGACAGCTTGCAGTATCTCGCTCTCTATTTTTGTTTTTGACCGGGTGATAGCAGCTACGGAAGCCGTTTGCACAGCTGCCTTCGCGGCTTCATCAGCCAATGAATTCCCCGCAACGTGAACGCCGTCACGTTGATGACTCAGTGTATGTATCACGTGAGTCTTTTGTAGTTCTTTCTGTAAAAGAACTACTTGTTCCCAAAGTGTTTTATGCTTGATTGTGCCACCTTTTGCGTCTTTGAAACCGTTTTCAACCCAGTTCTGCAAGTATTCATTATAAGACTGTATGCAGTAATATGAATCGCACACTATGAGTGTGGGGAATTCGCGATCGGTATTTTCAAGCGCCATCTTAAATGCTAGTAGTTCAGCTCGCTGAGCTGTACAATCTCCTAGAGATTGTGTTTTAGTGACAAGTGGTCTAATTTTCCTTCGTGCCAACGACCTTTAACAATCGCGCACGCAGCACTGTAAGCCTGCTGGTTGTGCTGATCCGTCTGTATATATTATACAGCCGTAGTGTTCTAGAGGCAGGATCTCAGTCGGCAGAGGACATTCATATTCATATTGTAGGAATTCTTGTGTTTCTCAGTAGGGGTAGTATCCGGAAACACTGCCTCTATTTGAGTGATTTTTTGTGCTAACCAGAATGGAATTTGTTCCCGTTTTATGGGTACTTTACCCAGACATGATTGTATATTCTGTGGTGTAATTTTGTTAGTGTTCCCCTGATGAGGGGTCAGCTGTAGAATGTTAATAGCTGGTTGGACTGTTGAAGTCCGCATTACATATACGACTAATTGTCTATGTATTTCAATCAGTTGTTTTAGCTGTGCTAAAAGTTCTGGTACTGACATTTTTTCGATATCGGGATGTGGTGTGTAGCTGGCTAGATCCGGCCACGTTGCTTCTGGTCTACCTAGTGGACCGAGCCTGGTGATGTGATTATTATGTTTTAGGGCGCCTTTAAACCAGAGCAGGTGCTCTTGGTATTTTAATGGGATTTCCACCTCCTCGAAAGGCGTGTACTCTTCCGGTGGTTCCTCTATTTTGTAATAGTGGAACTCATGTGTGACAGCGTTTGCTGCTGGAAAGTTTATCCATGAATAGAATACCTCTGTCTGCCTCAATTACGAATACGACTATGCCACCTCTCGATGTTAGTCCATTCTCTATTGGTTTAAGAGTTATGGTTTTTCTTATGTTGACCGGAATGAGTATTGCATCCGGGTCGGACTGCAGGAGACTATTGTCATCCTCTAGGAGACGAGCTGCTATTCTAGCTGTCTCCCTCTCTTCTTCAGTTTCTGAAATTTTAATTGACAGAAAGGTTTTTGTTGCAGATCAGGTTTTCAAGGAAACAAAGATTAGGTGACAATATTTTGGAACACTGTATCCTTCAACGTTGAATAAACCAAAACTATACGTAGAAATCTCTTCCTACTAAGTTCCGGCGGATTTTAAGCTTTGACCCACTCCAGACGTCTTTGGTGTATTTACGGGAGAAAGGGTCTGTGTGAAAAAGCACGACTGAGTTACTCTAACGTCTTGCGTTAGATTTATCGCCTTACCAAACGTTGGGCCCCATGTAGTGTAGTTCCTATAGTCCCAATAGGCTCTGCGCATTGGAATAATATATTCAGCAGTGTAGACGTAGGACTGAGGTTAACTAGGTCTCTACTGACTATATTAGACTTAAGTGTTTGCCAGCTAGCTCAGAGGTCACTAGAAACTTTCTCGAATAAGCGAGGAGGAGTTTTACCTCCCTGGATAGACAAGAAGGGATTTAGTTTCTGACAACCATAAAACATGACAACTTTGCTCTCCCTGATTAAGAGTATATCTCTAGAGTCGTGTGAAAACAAAAGACAGCTATTTCACTCAGTCAAAGGTGCGTACTAAGTTTCACCAGAATGCAGAGAAAAGAGAGACGGGCGTTTTCAATAAAAGGTGTTATTTATTGAGCAGTCTTCTCCCTCATACAAGAGAAATTAATTGCTACAATTGCAATACTTATAGTAAAGTAAAGTGCGTACAGTAAAAGCAGGATTATAAAATAATACTGTAAAAGCATTGATATGGTTTCTTAGCCATATGATACTTTAAAATAGATAAAATAGATACATACATATATACATTGACTAATCCTACTAAACTGGTGCTTCTAAATACGCCTACCCCGGTGTACCTGACCTAAGCCTAATACGTGGGAGGGAGTAAGTAAGTAGCAGTTTAAATTAAGTTTGTTTTGCCAAGAATCTGACTCAAGAATTCTCTGTAAGGGTTTAGTCAGTTCCGTACCTGGGTAATAGAAAGCAGGAGGTCTGGTATCTCTCTCTCAGGACTCGATATCCCAGCAACCCGCGAAGGTAGGCTGGAAACGCCGGAGCTGGATTTCTCTGCAAGAGAAAAGACAGCGTCTTTCTCAGCGCGTCAAAAGGGAGGGGCAGCATCCGTGGGCTCTCGCATCAGCTGGTCTCTCGGAAGTAGATAGCTGCTCTGCTCCAGATTCACCACCGTGTGTTTGCTTAAGGCAACGTTGGTATATTTATACCTGAAAGGTGCCGGGTTTGACGTAAGGTTGGACATAAGACGTCAATAAAGATGTCACTAAGAACTGGTCGTTCTTACAGTGCTTTACAGCAGTTCTAGGACGAAATCAAAACAATAGCAAGGGGGATTTCCCAGGTTGCTGGAGGCTTGGTTTTGTTTAGAGAACTCGGTGTGCTTACTAGGGACCGGAGAAGTAGTCTAGCTAAATGTGACAGCATGTGCTACGACTGAATTATGGATATGATTATTATGCCGTTGTATGAATATTATTGCTTATAACCGGACAAGGGCATAAAATAGGAATATCGATTTAGGTTTCCTAGATAACACACTACAATGCTATTGGAATCAAGACTGTTCTTTTAAAATGTATATTAGGAAAAAGGAGAATCAAACATTTTTAACTGTTTTAATAATTGTAACAATCTATGATTTATGGGGGAAGCTGTTCTTGAAATGCATTTTTAAAAGATATAATATACATATGAATTGTTTTTGGTATTTTCTGATTTTATGATTTTATCTAGTACTTAAGCATAAAGCATGTTCTGATTCTGATTCTACTTGTAAGTCCCTAGTAAAGTGGCACTATGTGTGTCCAGAGCCTGTCACTTAAATGCTACTAGTGGGCCTGCTGCACTAGTTGTGCCACCTGCTTAAGTAACACTTTAAACATGTCTCGGGCCTGCTATTGCAAAGCCTGTGCATGTATTTTAAACTGCCATTTTGATTTTGCTAGGCCCAGACATTTCTTTTATAAATATAGGTCAAGCCAAGGGTTGGCTCTGGACAGCACAGATGGCAGGGTGCAATGTATTGAAAAAGTAGGACATGTACATTTAAGTTTTACAAGTCCTGGTAGTGAAACACTCTTACATTAGTTTTATACTACTGCAAGGCATATCTTTTCCATAAGATAACATTTGAGTTACTGTATTACAATTTATACGGGTAATTTACAAATGGTAAGAGATAACCAGTTCATGTTCGGTGTCTCTGGAATCCTAATTTAAAATCCTAACTTATGGGGAAGTCGGATTGTTAATTACAATTCCAAAAATTCCACTTTTAGAAAGTTTAGCCTTTTGGTGTCTGCATTCAGTCTCTGGTAACATGACTGGGTGTGGTTGGCAGTTGGGCTTTGTGTTTTCCTCCTAGACACTCACTCGCAATGGGAACTTAGGAGTAACTGGATGGGCCTTTACTGGCAGGATGGGAGGGAAGAGTTGGGCACAGTCCCATTTACACTCAAATATGTTGTGTCCTGTCTCCACACAAAGGGATGCATACCCCCTGCAGTTAGCCCGGACCCACAAAAGGCAGGGTATCTGTGCACTTCAAAGACATGCATCTAGACGCTTCTCCCCCATTTAAAGGTACACCTGTATATAAAAGAAGTACCTCAGATACAAACTCTTCTGTACACTTCTGGCTATGTGGATACACTGCCAGGAAGAAGGACTGTTGTGCTGCAGAAGAGCGTCCACTTTGCTGGACTACACTCTGCTGGACTCCTGCTTTGCTCCAAGGGATAGTTGGCTGGCCTCCTCATCTGATGACTCAGGGAGATAGACTTCCCACAACCTTGCAACTGCTCCTGGACTCTGCCATATGTGATTCTACCCTGACAACTGATGCCACTCCAGTCTTGTCCCTTTGGAAGTCGCTTCGGCTGCATGACACATGACCAGACATCCACAGTTGGCGTTTGACTAATTTTGGTTCTATTTTCTCAACAAAGAAAAATAATAAATCTAGTTCTACTAATTGGATTTTTGTCATTTTGGTCTTGTTTTATTTATTAAAGACTACTAATTTCTTACAAGTCTTATCAGAACTGAATTAATTGTGCCTGACCTTCCAATCATTCTAATGTCTGTAAAAAGTACAATGCTCAACTACTCTTACCAAGAAAAGCTTAGTAATATCATTTACATATTCAAGAAGCCCATTAGGTGTTTAGTTGAGCAATCGTTTTAAAAAGTGCTCAACAAAGAGTGCACAACTAGTGTGATAATTTCTTCAGCTTTATTGTGTTGGTAATTTTGCTGTGAATAAGCAGTTAGTGAGTGCTCATTTAACACTGTTGTATCCTCTTCTGGGTCACACTGATGTTCAACTGGTCTTCCCTTTTCAAAATGGGACAGTGACTAAATGGCAAATGAAAAATTTCAGCGGGAACATTTTATTTATGGTACTTATTTGCATCTAATACCCATTTATTTCCAAGTAAAGAGGAATGACATTAATTTTATGCATTATTGTTTATTACTACAGTTGACTACATACCTTAGAGAAACAATGTAATGTTGTGACTGTTATTTATCTTACACTATTCAAGTGCTAGCATAGGCTGAAATTATTGCTGTTAGTGCTTTGAATGCGTACTATGTTATTGGGTAGAAACTGCTGTCATGGAAGTCGATTCACTAAAATGCCAGGGGTAGCACAAGTAACATCATATACTCTTTGACCTTTAAAATGTCACAGGAATTTACATCATATGACCTTTTATAGTAATCAAAAATCCACTTCTCAGGCGTTCCACTGATACTTAGTCCATTTAAACCAACAAAGAAGAAATTGGCACAGAAGTTGAAATATAAAAGAGCATTTTAATTAAACTCAAATGAGTTGAGACTACGTCACACAGAAGCCTTAGTAACTGAATGAGGCAGTCTGAGGAGCACAGGAAACAGAGGCTTTTATATGCTAAGGGTTACATACTCAGCATAAGACTAAGGGGCAGTCCTGGCTCATGTAAGCATGCAAAATGACTAAGTTGGGCATACAAGATCTAATTGCTCAACAAAGTGGAAGGAGAGTTACTTCGCCATACAGCAGCAAAAATAACCTGACATTTATACTAGAGAGGCAGGTGCATTCTACTAGCTAGGCCCTTCTGGGAATGTGCGAAAGGGAAGATGCTAAACATAGTTTGTCTCTAGGCAGGCTACAAGAGCAGTTAACAGAAAGGTAGGACAGAGCACATGGCAAACAAAATGGAGGCCAGAAATACAAAATGGCTTTCAGCTCATGCAAACAAATCTGTCCAATATTTAACAGATAGTCCTTTTAGCATGAGCTAAAGACATTCCTATGTTCCAGTAGGAATATAGAAAATATTTGTACATTCATTTTCATAATTTTATCAATTTCCTCATTCATTGCTAGGCGGGCTTTTTCCATTCTAAACATTTCATTAAGCTGGCATGAGCAGGAATACAAAGAGAACAAAGCATCGGGTCATCATTAACATTCAGATAGCAGAAGAAAGTAATGATCACTATTATAAATAGAATTATCATTTTTCTAGTCCTAGGCAAAAGCAAGTCCTAAAATCATCTAGTAGCTCCTATGCATTTCAGTGACTATTATATACTCAGGTGAGACAGTGGTGATCCTTATCAATGCTCTCAGGTGGAATGGGAATACCCTTTATCAGAGTATAGACAGAACACTACTTTAAAACGCTGCCAGCAGAGAAGTAAGAACAGTCACACAAATTTACTTATGGTGGACCATTTTGGATGTTAGGGGCGGAGCCACTATAGGCTATTCCTCTTCCATGGCAATTCAGTCAAATGGGAA
Source organism: Lissotriton helveticus (assembly GCF_964261635.1). Taxonomy (NCBI): domain Eukaryota; kingdom Metazoa; phylum Chordata; class Amphibia; order Caudata; family Salamandridae; genus Lissotriton; species Lissotriton helveticus. The sequence goes on from NC_136069.1 coordinate 1,200,666,529, forward strand.
CATACTCAACACCCACGTTATACAGTGGCACTGGAAACAATTGTGCAACTATGCCAAAGTCCGTTTTAAACCTCTTTGGTAGGCTTCTATTGTCCATCACATCTGCTTCCGTTGTCTTCTTCCGCATTGGGCCGCTTGAGCCAGGCCTTCCATGAAAATAATGCTTCTCAGTATCTGTTGAAGTGCCCTCCTGGCAAACACTCACAGCTCACTCGAAAGTCTCAATGTCTCAATGCAGTGCACCAGTGTCTCTCCTCTGCGGCAGGCACTACAGATATTGTGCTCTTTGTTGGTCGTAGGCACAGATCATCTTGTGCAGACCCGGGTATACATTCTCAGGCTCCAACACTCATTATTCAGTGTCAGAGGACGCTCGGGCTGCTCTTTCATTTTATTTTTCCTTTCATCATGGGTACCACAATGTAGTGCCTTTTGCCAATCTTGGATCCTCCGGTGCACTGCCCTTCTGTTGGAGCAAAGAAAAGGGGGGGTGGCCAAAACTCAGGCCAAGGGGCTCAAGGGACCGTGCGCTGACAGGTAGAAAACTAAAGCCTCAAACCAGCCCTGCCATAAACAACAGGGATACTTCTCTTTCGCTCTTTTGCACTGAAACTCTGGTTCTGTGGCAAACAGGGAACCAGCTCCTCCTTGTCTGATGTCCAACGGTGTCTGATGGAGCAAGCACGATGCTTTGGAGATACCATTGATGGCACGCTGACGATCGCTGTCCAGCCTTGCTACTTTCTGTGTGCTGGGACTGTAGGTCCAAGATGTCTGCCCTTCATCTGTAGCTGTCACTGATGGGAATTAGTCTTAAATCAGTGTTCTGCAGGTTATGAGTCTTCCTTTTACTCTGGAAGATCCCGCAGAACCTAGTGACATAGGAAATGTGACACAGTTGTTAGTTTCCTTCAAATTAGCGCAAAACAGTTCATTGTATTTAACAATGGGACTGCAAGCAGGTGGCCTGCAATCTTCAAAGGAGTGGCCATACGCCATGGGATTACTCTGGTCTAGAATGCACTGTCACTCTCAAAGGCAAAAGCAGTACTTCTAGTCTCTTCAATTGGGTACCATTCATTATCCTTACTAACTTCAATGTGGGAGCATTATCCTCTGCAATTTAAGGGTAGGTAGCTACATGGGAATTATATCTAAATGTGTGTCCTCACACATAGTGGCATTGTGTAATGGGGTAAACAGTTTTTTTTAATGCTTACATCTTGGTGTTCCTAAATTCCTTATCTAGAACACCTCAAAAGGGAAATCACATGATACAGATTATCAGGGACATGTAGACACCTCCCTTTAATAATTGTGCATCAGGTGCACTATGCAATACACAGGCTAATGATCAAAATGTGGAAACAAAAGACAAGAACTAGAGAGTCCTGGTATTTCCATGATTAGAACACATCTGATCCCACCAAAAATTAAAGCAGCAGGAACAAAAGGGTAAAAAACCAAATTAAAATAGGCATTGAAAATTTGTCATGTTCAAAAAAATTAAACGTAAGGTATCTCCTATTGAGGTCGAAAACTTGTCTTACTATAGTATTGAGTCAGTTAACCAGTTCATCACTACCCTGGCAGTCAGACTGGAAAACATCGAAGTGGACCTAAAGAAAATTCTTGAAAACCATTCTGGTCATACAAAAGGGAATTATACATAATATGGGGGTCCCTGGTACATCACTGCAGTCTGGAAGTGTGACCTTGAACAATACACCAACAATAATAAAAGGGCTGACTGGTGAAATGAATACGTTAAAAGGGAAATGGGACTAGGACACAGCTAAAATCCCCAATAACTAGGCACAATGCGACATCAATCAGGGGAGAAGCGGCAAAAGAAAAATCTATAGGAAGAACAAGAAAATACTTGGGTGATACTCAGGCATGTGACACAACACCAAGAGTACGGGTGATACACAAAAGACCAGAGAAGTACACAAATTTTAACTCTACCACCGGCCGCTACACCATATACTGTAATCTCGGCTACTGTTCCAGTTCCTTCCCCGGGGAAAATTAAACCTGGTTTCCGTTAAGGAACAAAGCCATACACTACCTAGGAAGCAGAACAGGATTAATTAGTGCAATATCATGAGAAAAGTTTAGGTCACCTTTAGCAAGAGCCACAGATTTATAGTTCCTCCTTAGGGTCCAATCAAGGAACATTTAATCAAGGGCTGCCTGTTCCTAAAGGGAAGGGGCAGTAACATAGCTAACTGCAGGTGACACACTTTTAGTCCTATATATCTATTTTTCTTTTATTCAATGCCATTATAACCAAATAGACATACACTGATGAAGTGTTGTCTGTCATGTTCACAGCATGAAGTATCATATCTGTGAAATTTAGAAACCAGAACAAGTCCAACCAACTGTTGCATAGCGATGGGCATCGTCATGACCATCCCCTCACAACACAGAGGAGCTTGTAATAGTATTAAATGAAAACATAGAAACAAAGACATGCATAACAGGAAATCACACATGCCAAGCCATCAGGAATACTTGCTGTATACCAAGCACAGAAAGCATAGACAAATTACAATAGCATATGTAAATGAGCGGTGACACACCACACCATGTCATGCACTTTATGCACTGTGATCCTGCAGCCCAAAACCCAATATTCTGGCCTGCTTAATTTGTCACACTTAAAATTAATATTCAATAATGTCCTTACTTTCCTCACCCCCTTTGACAGCAGGTCACCTTAGTGGCGATTGGCTGTCAAATACAACTTACTGTGTTGCTTCTGACACACAGGACCAGCAGGAACAACATGTAAGAATGTTAAGCCACCTTAATTTTGATTGTCCAAAAGTAAAACTGTTTCACAGACACTCTGTGTGTCCCTTGCGCCACAATTTTTCCTGTGAAAAATAAGTTTGAATTTGCCAATCGTTTTTACCTAGGCATGTAGCCCACATAATTCTAAGAAAGAGCTTCATCATATTTTCTGCCTAAAACTAATGCAACATTTTATTTTCTGTTAAATGAAGGCAACTACGCTGACATTATATTTCAAGTGCAGAAGCAGTGTGCAATATACTTCTCTAACAATCCAGAAGTCAGCTTTTTGTATTATACCTACATGTATGCAGTTACTGAAGCCTAAGGCACTTTAAAGCTACTGTAAATGGCAAGAATGCTGTATAAATAGTCTATTTTACCCAATTTCGATTTTGATATTTGGGGCACTTAAAAATAAATATCCTATAATTGTGTTACATAATAATCTCCTCAGAAGATTCTTTACAGATTGCAGAGATTGGACATTAGACATATCTCATGTAAATCCTTAGAAAAATTTGTTTTTTACGCCTGCGCCAAGTGAAATTCCATATGCAAATGTCCTCATTATGCGGGACAACACAACTTAAATTACATTTTAATGCTAGGAGGTCATAGTATGAGTATTAAGCTTTATAAATATTAAAAAACGATTTAAAATCACTTGTTTTAAAAAACAAAGAAATTATCATAATTAATAATTTTTCTTTTAATAAAACCAATAATTTTTGATAATTCCACATATAAAAGCAAGCTGCATTCCTTGCCTTTCATATTTAGACGCATTCATTCACAAGCCTAAGCACAGAAGGCTAACTTGAAACATGACAAATTTCTGGGCCACTTTTTTTTTAAAAGGACAATTATTTCAACATTAGAACAAGCATATGCTTACAAAAATGCTTAAAGAGAGGACACCCGTAATTGAAATGTTTTCCTGTAATACAAAATAATGAACCTTATTTTCTAACCTTTTTAAAAACAGCATTCTGGAATGCAAAGTTTCACCCGTGTTTAACTGACGAAGTCCTGGCTGAGTAAACATTCCTGTCAATTCGTGGCCTATAAAAACGACAGCTGCTTGCTTAGCTGCAGTAAAAGCTGTTTCTCAGTGTTGAAACGTGAGCACGGTGGCTGTCTATTTAAAACTAAGACATTTCAAGTTTTAAAATGCGTGTGCAATACAGCAAAATCCAATGTATTCAGATGATGTGTTTGCCTGTTAATATCTAGCACAATTTATCTAAGGAAAATGCGTTATAATTGTTTAATTATTACAAAACACAATTTAGTTTTTGAGGCCTTTTTATACCTATTGAATGTGATTTTTACTTTTATCTTTTAAGCATTTAACAGTTTATACATGTGCGTAATTGCTTACTCTATGAATTAAATAGCAACATATAGCTATTGTAGCATATCATATGGTTAATTTCTGAATTTTTATTTAATTTCTAATGAATATTAATTAACTTACATTTTGCATACCAGTCTGAAGACAACATGAAGGACCACAAACACATATTGAGCACATTTTAGACATATACAGAAAGGGGTCAAACACTCAGGACACACAATAGAGCGCGCTTAATAGCCATCATTTCATAAATAGCGCTATCGCTATTTACTTACAGAAGTTGCACTAATGGGAAAACCACAAACCACATAGACATTTAAACACACATTTAACCCACAGATCAACACTTAGGACAGAAACAAAGGACAGCCCACTGACTGTACTTAAACGAAACCATTTATAAATACTAGTCTTAAGTCATATTTACAAGAAGCGCTTCGCAATAGTATTCCAAAAGACTGCAAAAACAGCCCAACAAACTGTTTTATTTCCAAGAAGCCAAAATACACTCAATTCACTAGCTTTGGCTGGCAGAAAACCAAAAATTGCTCTGCATATCTCCATTCATAAAATTGCGCAGAAAAAGGATCCTTGTATGCATTTTGTCATATTTTAATTCCCTGGGGATGCAGAATCACCAAGGAAGAAATATGTTGTTATACCTAAGCCTATTTAGGTATTCCCTCAAGGGAGCCGGCTAGTTAAATTCATATCTCACTATGGTACCTTCAAAAAGCAACACATTCTTCGATGTGTGCTTGAAACAGGCATGCCAAAAATAGTGCAAAATATTCATTATTATACTCAAAGTAGCTCTTAAAGTATTCTTTGTATTTTGAGCTATTCAAATTTCATAGGAGTAGAAAAAAATCTCCTCATTACCTGCCTATATATGTTGCAACAAATATATGTTTTTTCATACAATACTTGACCAATTTCAAATTCATCTCATATTCATGTTCAAAATCAAGCTCCCGGGTAAGTGTACCTAAACTAAGCTTACCAATCGGGTCCCGGGTAAGTGTTCCAAGACTATCTTACCAATCGGATTTCAAACCTACAACAAGTGCCGCAAAACGGTTCTTACCAAACAAATGGTTGTCCAAATTCTAACTGCCAAGTTCTAAATGACCTAACAGTCTTTTTTAAAAAAATACTCACGTCAAAAAGGTTCTCAGTCAGGGGTGACATCATGTGGAGGAGCAAAATCAGGGAGATCAGAAATATATACTGGTCTGCAGAGACAGAGAATCCCCAGAATCTCCGTGCACAGAGTACCTCCTTAGTAGAATCCTGTCCTGTCCTCCTCAGTAGATTTCTGTCTCCTGACAAGATCACTCCCTCAGATAGTCACTTCTGATGAGGTCCACGATGGAGCGCCAAACTGTAGTAATCAAAATTCCACTTCTCAGGGGTTCCACTGATACTTAGTCTATTTAAACCAACAAAGAAGAAATTGGCACAGAAGCTGAAATATAAAAGAGCATTTTTATTAAACTCAAATCAGTTGAGACTACGTCCATAGACGCCTTAGCAACTGAATGAGGCAGTCTGAGGATTACAGGAAACACAGGCTTTTATATGCTAAGGGTTACATACTCAGCATAAGACTAAGGGGCAGTCATGGCTGATGTAAGCATGCAAAATGACTAAGTTGGGCATACAAGATCTACTTGCTCTACAAAGTGGGAGGAGAGTTACTACTCCATACAGCAGCAAAAATAGCCTGACAGTTATACTAGAGAGGCAGGTGCATTCTACTAGCTAGACCCTTCTGGGCATGTGCGAAAGGGAAGATACTAAACATAGTTTGTCTCTAGGCAGGCTACAAGAGCAGTTAACAGAAAGGTAGGACAGAGCACATGGCAAACAAAATGGAGGCCAGAAATACAAAATGGTTTTCAGCTCATGCTAACAAATCTGACCAATATTTAACACTTTGACCCTGCATCATACCAAGAAGTGACGTCACATATCTGCATTCCTCATGAAACGACAATAAGTAACATTGCTAAAGTTAGGTTATTGCATAATTAATAATATATATTTTTCTAGGGGAGAGCAAAGGTGTGGGTTTCTCTTTCCTGAGAACAGTTTGAAAAACATGTTCTTTACTAGTGCATTTTAATGCACAGTTTTTACATCTGCTAAAAAGCCATAAACTCTAAAACAAAATCACTAAATATTCAAGTCCTTTCATGGTGTGCCAAGCTAGTGAAATGTGACTCTTCAGGAGTTCACCTAATTAAGTTTTTAAAATGTCCTATGGGTGCTCCCTTATGTCAAGAATTAACTCTATTAGAAGGACCAACATTTTGCCCAAACATTACTTACAAAATGCCAGTGGAAGAATGTTATTTTCCTAATAATACTTCTATGGCATTATGGGGTCACTTATGTCAAAGGTTATGTCTAATATGTCAAGGACCACATTCTGTCATGGATAGCCCACAACCTTGCCGCAGTTGTCTTCCCATATATCAAGAATTTCCTCCAATGTGCCATCAAAAGCAATTTGCCATATGTGCCAAATATGCCAAGAATTTCCTCCAGGAGGCCAGCCCTGGAATTTTGTCATGGGTGTTCCTTGCCAAATTGTACCTACAGCATGCCAACAGTATCATTTGCAGAGGGTATCCCATATGCCAGTATTTCCTCCAGTATTCCATTGCCAACATTTTGTCAAGGGTACTTCTATATGCCAAGGAGCATGCCAGGTCCAACAGTGGATCTCTTGGCATAACAACACATGCTCACTTACATTCACGAATTCACACTCATTCTATTGTTAGCACTGACTTTCACTCATTCCTTTTCACCTACTTTTGTGTACTCCCTCTTACCCTTAATCCCTCATTCACACTTTCTCACTCACCTTTACTCTGACTCACTTAATCGTATTCACTTATTTTGATGCATACACACACCCATCCATGATCACATATACAAACATACATGCTCATACATATACATGCTCTTTCACCAAAACTCAGTCTCACCCACATGTACGCACACAACACACATTAAAACCATTTTATTATTGTTATCTAAGATGCCAGTCAATATCTAGACCTTACTGCTCTACTTTTTATTACACTAATAGTAAATAATAAACTATTATTCACTATTAATGTAATTAAAATTTGCAGAAAATGAGGTTACGGCCTGATTCTGATAATGCAAAACACCCCTGTGTTCTTGGAACTGATTTTGCCACCTCTAAGGTCAGGGGTCGCAAAGGCAGTGCTGGGGGTAGCAGGCGGCGCAACTGTGACTCCTGGAGACCCCTAAATGATGTCCATGACTACAGTATCTTGAGAATACAATAATCATGGGTTTCTTTCAACTTAATTATGAATGGATGAATTCCCATTTATTTTGCACACCTAGCTACAACTAAGTTGTGCAAAAACTGCCATTGATGAGAGCAAAATCCCATTCTTGAATAACATAATCAGGAATGTTGGAATTCCACCCTTCCATATGCCTTTGCAGATTCCATTTAAAATGGTATGCTATGAGACAGGTTTCCCGCTAGTGACCGATATCACCGACACTCCTTAAGATGCCCAAGCGAAAGGTCAATGATGCAGCTGCCAAGGATGAGCCTAAGAGGAGATCTGCACGGTTATCGTCTAAACCCGCTGAAATGATGTAAAATCCCAATTTGCAGTAAACTCAATGAGCTTTATTGAAGGTCTTGATATCAGCATCAACCTGAGGAAGCATCCACGCAGACCTACAGTCCTCTCTGTAATGCCTTGCTCAAGCTGTAACATTCTATGACATCATCATTTCTAGTTCTAACATTCTTAACATAACCAAATAATCAAACAAGTATAGATAGATTACAACACACATCCTCCTACCTAAAGGAAAATAAAATAAAACAAATAAACATGAAGAGAACTAAAAAATTATAAAGTTGTATTCATGAATTTCTGAGTTTTACAGTAAACACTAGAAACTAACTGAGATCATAATCTTAAAAATTGTATTCATGAATTTCTGAGATCTACAGTAAACATTAGAAACTAACTGAGATTATAATCCTTGAATTTTAAAGGCACAGATCGAGACCTATGAGAAGATCTTAAAGGAATCTCCACAAGTGCCTTCATAGGATTCATATCTCCACAATTTTGCTTCTGTTAATCTTTACATTTTACTAATCTTGACATATTCCAAGTATTTCCATTATCTACAGTCACAACATTTTTCTTAATAGGGACAATCTTGTATGGACCAATAAAGGTGCTCATGCCCTTTAATGTGTGTCTGGGATTCTTTACCAAAACACAATCTCCAACATTCCATTTCCTATTCCCAACATGCATTTTGGTATCATACTCTACTTTATACTTTTGTTGATAATCAGCAATCCTGGAACGCCGCTCCTCCAACGTCAAACCGTGATCTTGACAATGTGCTAACCAGTTGGGATTCAATTTAGAAATTGTTTTCCTTCCTCTCAATGCCTCAAAAGGAGACCTGAGAGTGATAGCATTGGGAGTGGTACGATGTGCCCACCACTTCTCTCTCAAAATGTTGGTAAAAGATGACCTCGTGCTAAGAGCACGCTGAGCACAATCTTTGACTAATCTATTCATCAGCTCCGTCAAACCATTGGCTTGTGGAGAATATAAAGCAGTTTTTTGGTGAATTATATTGTTCTCTTTGAGAAAGTCACACATCTCTTGAGAAGTAAATTGTAGACCATTGTCAGTTACTAGGAATTTGGGTAAACCTTCAGTGGCAAATACATCTTTTAGAAACTCCACTACAGACCTCGTGTTGACAGAGGGAAGACACTTTGTGATTACCCATTTTGATGTATAATCAACTAACAGAAGAACAAAACGTTCATAGGAAGGTAATAACTCAAATGGTCCCATGATATCAAGACCCAAATTGGACCAAACAATGTCAGGGACCTCCACAGGAGACAAAGGTGCATGTTTGACTACATGTGATTTGTCACTAGTCGCACAAGTAACGCAATCTTTTACTACCTCCTCAACCATGTGGTCCATACTAGGCCATCAATGTCTTTCCCTTACTCGACTCTTGGTAAGACTCCTTCCTAGGTGCCCATCATGAGCGGAGTTGATAATCTTGCTCCAAAATTTACTCGGAGGAACAATCCTGTCACCCCTCATTATATTCCCTCCAACAAAAGACAGTTCATCTCTCACAGTCCAGTAGGACCTTAAATCTTGGTCTAAAACTTTGTATTCAGGCCAACCTTGACTAATCCACAACTTTAACCTCATAAGAACATCATCTTCACTAACACCACGCTCCCACTCTTCCTTGGTCAGAGAAGATTCTGCTGTCCACAAAACATTAACTTCACTCACACAACAGATACTCTCCTCTTCATTCATATCATCATCCATAGTTATAGGCAACCGTGAAAGGCAATCTGCAGACTTATTATTGACTCCTGGCAAGTACTGCACCTTGAAATTATATTCTTGCAATCCCTCACTCCACCTCTTTATCCTGGGAGTAATGTTATCATTGTGTCTTCAAGAGAAAATTTGAACCAAGGGACGATGATCTGATCGCACAAGAAAAGGAATGCCCATAAATAGAACTTAAAATGTTGTACAGCCCAAAACACCGCTAAAGCTTCTCTCTCTATGCAAGAGTAATTCCTCTCAGCCACTTTTAGTGCACGCGAAGCAAAAGCAACAGTCTTCTCTTCACTATTAACATACTGAGAGAGCACAGGTCCCAGACCTCTCAAACTTGCATCAGTAGACAAAACAGTTTTTAACTTGGCATCAAAATGTCCTAAAGTAGGCATATTACCAATTTCTTTTTTGATAACATCAAACGCTTCTTGACAACTACCAGACCAAAAAAAATGTGATCCTTTCTTTAACAATAGCCTGCTAGGCTCAGTCACACTTGGAAAACCACGCACAAACTTCGAATAAAACTCCGCAAGTCCAAGGAAAGACTTCACCTGATCCTTGTATCTAGATATAGGAGCATTTAAAATACTCTGCGCTAATTCTAACTTCGGTTGTATCCCCTTACCTGAGATCATATGACCAAGATATGTCACACTTTCCAGACCAACTCGACACTTCTCACGTTTAACTGTCAAACCATTATCTCTCAACCTCTCTAGTACTTTAACCAAGATATTACTATGCTGTTCACTATCACCAGCATAAATCAAGATGTCATCTTGGAAAAACATTATGCCCTCAATGCCGTCCAAAACTTTCTTCATCACTCTCTGGAAGCACACTGCCGCAGACGCCAACCCGAAGGGCATTCTCTTGAAACAGTATGCTCCCAGAGGAGTGACAAAAGAAGTAAGGTGCCTAGAATCTCTGTGTAAGGGCACCTGATGATAAGCGGATGACAAATCCAAAACACTGAATATCCGTGCTCCTTTGAGGATACTAAGAGACTCCGAGATGTTAGGTAAGGGTTGCCTGTCTACCCAGATCCACTCATTTAAACTTCTCAAGTCCACACACATCCTGACGTTGGTCCCACCATCCTTTGGAGAGAAAACAATCGGCGCCAACCATTCTGATGCCTCAATCTCTTTAATGACATCCAATTTCAACAATCTCTCTAACTCCAGCTTAAGAGGACCCATCATCATATTAGGCACCTTCCTTACTTTATGCAACACCGGTATGGCATTAGTTTTTAGAATGATACAATGCTCAAAACTTTTGAGGCAACCCAGGTCATCAGAAAATACTTCAGGAAATGTATTGAAGTATTCTTCTCCTAAACCCTTTGAAATATTCTGAACACTCTCGCAACTGATCAACATAACCTGATCTTTTGGGTTCCTAGCTCTAGGATTCAACATAATCCCCAAGTCTCTTTGATGTCTCCATCCAAGCAGATTATCACCTCTTTCTGCAACTTAAATTTTCCCGACCGTCACTCTGTCCTTAAATTTGATGCACCCTTCAATATATCCAAAAACATTAATTTTGGTTTTGTTATAACCTACATGATTAATGTCAGGTTTAGATAACGCCACATTCTCCATACCCACAACCTCATCCCATTGTTTATTACCTATCATGGTAAAAGGAGACCCAGAATCTGCCAAAACAACGAACTTAAAATTGTCAACCAAAATATCACATTCAGGTAATGAAATTTCATCCGCATCCACAAGACCATCCTCAATGCGTACACTATTAACCATATTACCATCCATTGCTGTATCCTCAGAAAAGGAAACGTCCTTATTATCATTTTGACTACAATCAAGACCGATGCAGTTAATGACAGTACGTACAATGTCAGTATTCTTGCTCACACTCTGCGTTGATCCATTTTGGAATGACCCGCATACACTGGCGTAATGTCCTTTTATCCCACACTTCATACAAACAGAATATTTTGCAAAACACTGAGGATAAATAGAGAGATGCGAAAAGCTTCCACACCTGAAACATTTCAACTTGGGAGCTTCCTTAACATTCTTCTCTCTACTATAGTTCCCGCCAAAACTTGTTGTTCCTAATGATTCACGTTCAGATTTAACAGTTGAAGATTTCAAATTAGGTGTGTGTGAATCTTTCTCAACCTTCTTATGTTTTTGGAAGGAGGAAACCTTAGATACTACTTCCTCTGAGTTCTCATCTATGGTAAGAGCATGTATACTACTCAAAGGTTCTTTCTCTTTCTTATCAGAAACATCATGACTCTTCTTCATTGCCTTAACCCAGGAAGATGTGTTCTCCATCCCCTCAACAATAGCAACTGCTTCTCTTAGAGTTGGGTTTTTCGACAGCAACTTCTCTTGTACTCTAGTGCTATTAGTGCATCGCACTAATTGATCTCTGACTAATGAGTCTGATAATTCTCCAAAATCACAAGTTCTGGCTAATGTCTTAAGTGAGCCAACATAACTCTTGACAGGTTCACTAGCACACTGGACTCTAGTAAAGAATGTATGTCTTTCTAAGACAACATTAATTCTAGGGCCAAAGTAGCGCTCTAGCATTAATAAAGACATAGCATATACATCACTAGGTTCCCCTTCACCATTGCCTAAAGTAATAGGATCTATGCTGTCATAAACATTTCTCCCTTCCACACCAAGATTGTGTAATAATACAGCTTGTTTCCGAAACGCAGAAAATTGTTCACCCCCAATCGCTACAATATAGGAATCAAATACATTTTTCCAGCGTTTCCAAGGTAAAATCGGTACACCTTTCTCTGAAAGAAAAGCAGGTGGTTGCGACATACTAGTAGCAGAAGCCATAATAAATATGTTAAAGTCAAGTGCAACTAATTAAATTGAAAGTGTCACAACAGTCCAAGAAAATAAATAATTAAAACAAATAATGTAGTCACCGTTGTCAAGTTAATTTAAAAAACAAAGAATTAAAATAAGTAAAGTTGTCACCATTGTCTCTTCGTCTCAAAAACAAAGAATTAAAATAAGTAAAGTTGTCACCGTTGTCTCTTCATCTCACAGGGTTAATTGAGAAAGGAACAGTAGTCATAAGTTCAATATTCGGTTTTACCTAAGAGTTTGTAAGTCCAAATAATTTAAGAAAATAAAGAAAAGAAAATGCAAATATCCCAAAACTTAAGCACTCGCTGAAAGGGAAGTTTCCAACCTCTGTGGTGATTCTCCGTAAGTGCTCTCTAAAATGTGAAATTTTCCGCTTCGGTGGTGGTTGCTAAGCAACACTTGACGCAAGGAAATCAAAATGGCCACAGGATCGGCGTGCTCTACGTAATGACGTTGCTGTTGGCTACCCAGAATGCAGTAGATATTACCAAGAATGCACAGCGACCCTTCAACGATGTGTGCGCAGGACTCCGATCGTTAGTGATCACCGGCTCATGCAGATGATTCTGTCCACGTTCTGCGCTCACGCTCGGTAAGTTTGAAAGATGCCGATGCTCTGCGCTGTGACAGTTCAAGTCTTGAAACTTGAAACGTTTCAGTAATACACAGTAAAGTTAAAATCGTCAATATAGTGAGCGAAAAAAGATAATAATTTTTTTTTTTAAAAACGCTTCACAAGATGAAGTTAGCCCAAGTCATTGAGTACAATATCCAGAGTTTGGTTAAATGAATAAACATAAACAATGTCCAACAGCAATTGTACTCACGATATTTCTGGAAAATGATAATTGACTCCTTGACGTGAGAATCCAAAGCAAATAGTCCAGAAATGAGTTTAAAGATCCGTTATCTTCAGTTGCAGGTTCGTCAGAAAGTTCGTTTTCCAATCCAGTAAAAGTGATAGGGGATTTGATGCTGAAAACCTGTCCCCAATCAGGTAAGGCCCTCGTCGCCAGTGAAATGATGTAAAATCCCAATTTGTAGTAAACTCAATGAGCTTTATTGAAGGTCTTGATATCAGCATCAACCTGAGGAAACATCCACGCAGACCTACAGTCCTCTCTGTAATGCCTTGCTCAAGCTGTAACATTCTATGACATCATCATTTCTGGTTCTAACATTCTTAACATAACCAAATAATCAAACAAGTATAGATAGATTACAACACCTGCCCCTCCTAAACCAGAACCCAAACAAAAGAAAGTAGCTAAGGAGAAGGCTGCCGCTAAAGGTAAAAAGGGAGCGAAGGGAAAGAATGACGATGCCAGTAAGGAGGCTACAAAGGAAGACCTGCCCTCCGAGAACATCGAGACCAAGGACGAGGAACCCACTGCCGATGCAGACAAGGAAGACAAATCTGATTAATCTGCACAAGTGCTCTGTGGTCCCCCGTAACCTTCTTGTACAATTCAGAGGAATATTTTTATCAACAATTTTGTAAATGCGAGGTTTTTTTAGTAGTTCTAGCGAACATTTTTAAAAATAGGAGTGATTCCACCCACATCCTCCCCTTTTTGTAAAGCCTATTACGGTTTGTGGGATCTTGTTTTAAAATGAATTGTTACAGCCAGCGTGGAATGGCGGTGACCAGCTGTGTAGAATATTCCTTATGCTGCAAACGAACAGTTTTTAACCAGGAGCGTAAAGTGAAGAACGGATATAACTGGGGTAACTTTTCTGTTCTCTGCCCACATTGTTCATTGGGTCTCTCTAAGAATCATGTGCTATGTGACGTTTTGGTAGCTTTATTTTATTTGTGAAAGTGCTGTGGTGGTTGGATTTTCCCATGGATGTGTAAGTGTGCTGTCCCTGAAAACGGGACATTCTTCATAGCAGAGCCAACTGACTTGAAGCTGGTACGTTGTAATCCATTCATCATGATCTTGTCACTTGTCATTGGATGTCAAGAAGAATGGATTTCTACATAATTCAACACTAAACGTCAACTGTACAGAATGTTTTAATAGTGTGTACACTAAAACAAGAACCAATAAAAAAAATCTTGGTTAAAAAAAAAAACATGGTCACTGGCATTCCTTGTTAGGTGCATAAGTTGTTAGACATTCACTTACTCCAAATTTGGATTGCAGGTAGTTTCCCACACTGTAAAAACCTGCAAATTCAATTTAGTCAAGCAGGGACATTTAAAGGATTTTGGGGCCCTCTGCCAAACATAATTTTGGGGCTCCTGTTAGGAGCAACTTTACATTTATGATTACATTTCAACTTTTTCATGCCCTCTTAGTCCAGGAGACCGACATTGCACAGTCACACTGGTTTAAATTCTAAATGGGTTTATATCTAATATTCAGGAATAGAGATGTGTGTTTTCAATATTAAAATATAGCAGATGTTTACTAGTATTATTGCAAATAATCTCTGTGACGAGATCCTCTTTTGATCTAAAAGGAACATTTTCATCGATGTGGTATGGTGCTGAAATATCTGTAATAAACTCCAACACATCACTCATATTCAAATATATATTAAAGAAAAATAGTATTTAAAAATATCTCTGATTAGGTATCATTCAAGTGTTACAGCAAACAAATTATGGACGGAATGCTGGCAATGCATTCTCCTCCAGTCAAAATATATGGGTTAAATCCATCGTTCTTTTTCCCACTACACCACCCCAGTTTGGACCCAGCCATATGCAAATCAGTCTTGACCCTGTGCCCCATGGGAACAGTCCAGACGGAACTTCCAGGCCAAGTCCTCCCTGGAACGAAAACAAGCATCTTGTATGTCACCCTTCTTCAGCCAGGCTAGCTTGAATCCAGTGGCACAGTGAGCAAGGGGCCCACGTCTGGGCATACCCATCCCGCTTAGGGAAAAAAGAATCGAAAAGAATCATTCAAGGTCACTAGGCCAAGACAGTGTAGAGAACGGAGCCAGACCTATTATCACCCTGAAAGGCTGGGGCCCTGGGCCAGAGCCCACTTTGCCCATACCTTAAAACATTTCTGAATCAAGCATGGAAGCAAATGAGTTTTTGAAAAGGAACAAGAAGAGATCACCCAAAAACTGAAAGAGATAGATATAAAGCATGAGTTACTCCACAGTAACATATATGCATCTGGGTGCTCAAGTCCTGGGCATCTATAACAATCTCAGGCTCCCAGACATAGTGCTGAATTATTTGTCAATTCCTGATTAGATAGAGATATACTTCAAAGGAGGGGTAACTCTCATCGTTCCATCACAACTACAACAGTGATTTCAATGTGGTTATTTCACACCCAAAATTATTGACACCATGGGTATCATTCATTCCAAGATGCAATGTGATCTTTTTTATGAGTAATGCCCTATAGATCCGCTATGGAATGAGGAATAACACTAGAAATCATTGCTATCACACCAATTTGGCATGTTTTTCTCACTTTACGGGCCAATTTCCAGGGTTTAATTCCCCTGGGTCTGATTGATCAAATCCTGCTGTAATGTCACATGAAATTACTGCATTACTTGAAATACCGGGTTAGGCAGAATCTCCTATTCTTTCTCAAATCAGTAAAAGGATACTGAAAAGAATGAGGACCTTAGTGGGCAACTTTATCATTTCTTTTTTTCCAGTAAATAAACTTTTGTGAAGCGGTCCCTGTCCTTACTATAATCATAAACTGCCCTGCCTGGTGTATCCCATAAAAGTATAACACACTACGTACTAAGCAATAATTTACTTTTATGCAAGATACATTGTTTTTGTCCTTCGATAGCCGAAAGAGAGTAAATGCTTAATCACCAATGAAGACCTTACAGTGGTCAAACAGTGAGTTTAATACTTCCACATGCCTGCATTCCTTAAAGTTATGCTTTCAAGATATAAAAGTTGAAAATGAAGTCCTAATCACAACCGCCTTGCCCGGGTATAGGTTGAACAAAACAGAATGCATATAGTCAAGCTAATGAAGGTGGATATCATGAGAACATTGTCTTGGGACCTGTGGAGAGTGGGTGGAGGTGCGCAGGGGAACACAGTGCATGATTTGGTCACACACATTTGTAAGCCGCTAAGGCAACATTTCCAATTACTCACCCCAACTGCCGCTAGGTTCCCAGAAGATTTGATAGTAATAGCATTAAACTGGTACAGTATAATGTAAATGCGTCACATGGAAATAGATATGCCAGCTCATGAGCATGCACACATTCAGAATCTTATTAACAGGTTAAGGCAATTTCTTTTTTGCTCACTCCCTCTAGGTGTCACCTCAAAATCAAGATGCCATGACAATATCATGAATGTTTCAACTAAGGGAGTTGGCTGTGCAAGAGCAAAGCTAATGAAGGTATCATATTGTGGTAGGTACTATTTCATTCCTGACAAGCTATCATATTGTGGTTGGTACCATTCAATTCCTGAATAGATGAACCAACAAACTCATTCTCCAGCTCATTCTATGTAAATATAATTCTAGTGTACATAAATGCAAGAAGTATGCAGTACCAGGCCAATGGAATTATGCAACAGGGAGGGCCAATTATGCAACAAGTTTGACTATATTATACAGCAGAAAAAGAAAAAATATGCAGCGTAATGTGCCACATTTTGTAATAGTATATAAACTGTGCGTGTTGATAGGTTACACCCTCACCATGCACTGGTAATTATCTCCCATATTACATCTGTAACAAAATGGGTTCTGCCCATTTAGTCCACCAGGATTTTTGGCTTAGTCATTTTACTATAGGTGAGCCTCACAACAGCTGTCTCATCCATAGTAATCACATGGTTAAAGGACTGCCAGTGTTTACTGCTAGTGTCTTCTATTAAGATAATGCCGCTGCAATGCAGAAAAGGTAAGGGGCACTTGGCTGGATACATGTCAACATGTGTGCTATATGTGAGGGTTACTCATCTAAGACACTCATCATAAACAACCTGTTAACCACACACAGGTAGCCTGTATATACCTGGAACAGATAGCCTGGCACAGAAGGGACTCTGCAGTTAGATAGCAGTATCACGACTGACAGTGGCAGTATATGTGATAAACAGTAAGATAGTGACTTAGCACATACTCACAGACAGGTACAGGTATGCCCGGAATGGGCTCCATCTTGGAACACTAATACAAAAGCTAAATTGGTGCGGGGTGGAGTGACAGAACCCACGCCCTGATGAAATTGCCGTGAGTTTCTTTCTTGGGCTATAGCTATTGTGATCCAGCCCGGTTTTAATATAGTGGGGTTGAATCCTGTGGTATATTGGATTCTCTACTAATGTCCTAGCACCAGTGTTCACCCTTTGATTTCTTTTGACATTCAAAATGTATGGTTGGTGGTTGCTGATGATGAGATCTTGAGGTAGTAGGTGAGTACCTGCCTGCTCACCCCCATGGTGTTACTACCGTGAGGCACCACAAAACCTCCCTACACATTTTTCTTTATGTATCTCCTTGTCACCTATTAGAAGCATTTTCTTCTCACATTAGGGGACGGAGAGTGTGGGGGTCACACTAGTTGGAAGCAACGCAACAATTTGTATTGTATATTGTGTTTTAAAGTGGTAACTCAGATCCGGTAAACACAGACGGTATAATTTTAACCGCTGTCCCTAGAGAAATCTTTGAATCTAGGTAAGGATCTGAGGATGAGATTCACCGTGTGAACCGTTCCATTGTTGTGTATATGATTATGAGTGGGGGATGACCTGTTCACTACCCCTATAGCTCCTTTTTGTACAAGGCCGAAATTTTCAAAACTGGTGGGGCGCTCCGGTATGCTCGTATCTTGAAAGTGTTGGGGTGATTCAGCAAGTGGGGAAGAGAAAAAAGGGGGTCCAAAACGTGTTTTCCCCCTGCAATTTCCCACAGGAACCTTTAATCGCAGCTACAGTCCGAATTGCTGAACGGAATTAAACTAAATTTGGCACAGAGGTAGCCCTTGGTTCAGAGTCGTGACTTTTGCCTAATTGGTGTAAATCTGTTCAGTAGTTCCTGAGGAAATCAAAAGTAAAATCACATATATATCTGGAGGAGCGCATGATCCGCGCACCATAAGCGTACCCTGAGCGCACCCTTCCGATCATGAGCTGCATGCTAACTACCTGTCAACTGTCTGTCAACACTTCAAACAGAAAGTGTGCAAAACGTATAAAGGGGGCAGGGTAGAAAAACCCTGACCCTCTAGACCTGCTAAGGGGGTCCCCCCAAATTCATTTTTTTTTAACTGCAAAATACATGCAGGTTGTGCGGATCCTACCGTAAACAAAATAAAAAAAAGTGTGGGCTCCTGTGCTTCCTTAATAATTAGCCCCCGGGAGGGCCAAATTCCAGGGGCAAAAAATATAAAATTTTATGGGAGGCCCAGAGCGGCCCCCCAGCCCCGGGGACTGCCACCCACAAGGGCTACAAAATAAATGGATGTGGGGCTTAAAAGCCACCCGCAGCAAAATACATGGGTGGGGGGCTCAAAGGCCCCCCCAGCCCCGGGGACCGCTACCCCTGGGGCTTTCAAAAAAGTGGGTGGGGGGCTCAAAGGCCCCCCAAGCCCCAGGGACTACCACCCCCTGGGGCTTTTTATATTGTGGGAGGGGGCCATGCGGCCCCCCTCCTGGAGCTATCAAGGGCCCTGGGGACCACCACCCTCCAGGGCTGGCTCCTGCATTGTCTAGGGGTACCCACCCATTGGACACTGCTGTCTCCCACTCTGTCATAGCAAACATGGTTTGGATTTTGAAAGACCCCATGAGGAAAAGCAATGCCGGCTCCCAAAAGACGCGGGAAGCTGTCTGGGACCGTGGGGGCATTGGGGCTTCCCCACAGTCCCCAATGTTGTATATAGGCCCCGGGGGATGGGGTCCGCGGGGAGAAAATAAATTAGTGATAGGTTCTATTTTTTTACGGTAAAATTAGGAGTACTGCACCCAGTGTGGTGCTCAGCGTGGCCCCCTGGTATGCACACATTGGGTGCAGAACTCCTAATGTGTAGGGTGTGCGACTCCAGCATGTTGGGTGCACAACTCTTACCAAATTGGGTGCACGACTCATAACGCGTTAGGTGCGCGACTCCAAACAAAATAAAGTTATATTTTTCCGATATACATCAAGCCTATGTGTTTAGATCTTGGGTGGCTCTAAAAAGAGCTGTTGTGTTTATTGAGAGATTTTGGTACCTATAAGTAAGCACCTATGCAGAGTCTAAAGTTGATGAGGAAGAATCTGTTACCCTCATCTGTAAAATGTACTCCATCTCTCCTATAGATGCCATCCACATTGAAACGCAGATTGTTGTGGTAAATAAACCCCATCCTATAGTCTCGGAGATAAGCAGAAACAGCTTTATTGACATGTTTCCTAGCTTTCTCAATCTGTGGACAATATTGGTTGAACCAGTTCCATTTCTGACTTTGGCATATGTTAGAATAGACAGTTGGGGGAAAAAGTGACCTCAATTCTCCAAAGGTGTCCTACATAAGCATTTTAGACCTACCCTAGTTAAATTGCCTAGGTCATTGCGCCACAGTTAACAATTATGAGTTCAGGGTGTTAGAGATGCAAAAAGGAATTAACCAATGGCATCGATTGGTGCCACTTTAACCCTCTCTTTCCAATCCATTTAATGTCTACATTTGGCAAAGCTAGGTCTTTGTCAATGTCTGTTTTCTGCATAACTTTTGCTCCAGAAAATATAGCTGTGTCCCACAATCCACACTCTAAGCATCTTGAAGGGAGGCCTGGATACACTCAGAAGGTATCTGTATGTTAAATGGCAGTTTGAAAACTATGATTTTTCTAAAATGATGTATAAGATGCAGTTTTGAAAAAAGAAAAGAAATGATTGGCTATTTGAGAACATTCTATACTGAAAAGTAGGGTGCATGTTTCTGTTTTTTAAAAGCATGTTTCTTATTGGTGAACAAAAACAGTTTGAAAGGAACATTACATAGGATAAGGTGATATTTTGAAAAGTCAAGCACACTTGCTGTTTGGATTAGCAACATTGTGTGCTCAACTTCTGACCTGTGTGCCTCGTTGAGTGTTTCATGAACTGTTACTATGGTAACAGGCAGTAGGCAGATTGGGGGTAGGGTTTAAACGTATGTCAATTGGAAAGGGTTGAAATGTGTAACCAATAGAAATGTGTGTTAGCTTTTATATTAACACCTTCGCTGCGGTGGCTATTCCGCCGCAGCGCTAAGGGGGCGGGGGGGGGGGCGCATGGCGCGCCTATGCTGGTGACTGAACTGCTCCGTCACCAGCCTTGGTTGAGCTATGCTCATGATGGAGCGGTTCCGTCATGGCCCCGCCCGCTCAATAGAATGCGCCGCGCAGGCACGAATTCAGCCCCGCGCAGGCGCGTCGAGCGGGCCATGACGGAACCGCTCCGTCATCAGCACAGCGCTACTGCGGCTGATGAGGGAGCAGTTCCGTCATCAGCGCGGAAGTGGTTAATGTGGGAAGCAATGTGATTTGCTATTTACATGTACTTCATGTCTTTGCAAACATATAACTGCTTAAAAAACTATCCTGTTCGCACGTGTTGGTAGAATTAGAAACCAGGCATTACTTATGTATTTGCAAAATGAGTCATACTTCCACACTAAAGTGCAGTACTAACATCTGTGGAATGTGTGCAGTCACCTTCCCTCTTCCAGAGCAGTAAATGTGTTTTGGTAAAGTCCAAGGGATAGCGTTGCTTGTCTAGAATCACACTCTGAGTCTGTGTTTATTTGTGAACCATTGTGACAGAAGCATTTGGTAACTTCACCCAGTGTCTCTCCTTGTACTACTCTAATCATTCAGCCTGTATCCAAGTACTCATGTAGAGATTCAGGGCATTAGCACATGGACTGCTACAAACTCCTATACAATTGCCCAGTCATTATCCTTACACCCTATTTCTGCTCTTGCACTCCTTTAGTGATCATTTCAGCATCATGTACTAATCCATTAACTGAAGTACAACTCAACCAATTATAAATGTACTCAGTGTCTCTCCTTGTACTACTCTAATCTTGACTCTTGTCTGTCTTCACGGAGAAGGGTCATTCACCAATGACTTTGAGTTTGTTATTTTATTCCTCTTTATTTTGAATGGAACAGAAAGGAGTACTAGTAGGATACTGGATACCTTTTTGGAACCTTTTCTGCCATCGTTAACACCAGTTTTGCGGGTTAAACGGACTTACCCGATTTTGATGGCGACGGGGACTACTGCTGACCTGAGGGGGACTCGCTCTCCCAGCGTCCCTGTGAGGCGCTCCTCTACGGTGTCATCCATCAGCGCCCGGAGGCGCTGAAAACAGCAGGGCGCTAAAAACAGC
Organism: Lissotriton helveticus; assembly: GCF_964261635.1. Lineage (NCBI taxonomy): Eukaryota > Metazoa > Chordata > Amphibia > Caudata > Salamandridae > Lissotriton > Lissotriton helveticus. The sequence goes on from NC_136069.1 coordinate 1,200,688,324, forward strand.
AGGGCGCTGAAAACAGCAGGGCGCCTCCCGCAGCCGGACGCGTGCGGGCGTGCCCGAGCGCTGCCTGGGCGAAGCATCTGTCAGCCTCTGTCAGCGACTAACAGAGGCTGGGCTGGGCCACCCCCAGAAACATTGTTTTCAAGATCTGAAGACCCAAGTAAGCGAAACACGGATCCTTCCTTCGGACTGTTAAGGGGATTATTGTTAACAACCACCGGATATTAGTAGCAGTGAGATAACTGACTGGTGAACTGTCGGGCAAAATATTTTTGGTTATAGCAATGAGGTATAGCGTCTCACCGTAGCTAACCGAGGTGTATATATCCAAGAGAAGTGTTATCTTGAGACATGACTAAAGCCTTACGTAAAGGGGGCAATGGGGTTGGCGTCGTTGGGACTTTGGACGCATTCCTCTCTAGGGCTGAGTCAGTGTTAATGCGTGAGACTCAGATCATGGAGCTGAGGTTATCATTAGAGCCACCTTACCTACTCCTACCACAAGCCCCCCCATTAGAGCCTAACATCATTGTAGTTAACACCCAAACAGCATCACAGAACACCACCTCTATCAAGCAACAGGGAATCCCTGAACCATTAATATCAGTTAACTCTTTATGTTCAACACCATCCCCTTCTCCTCCATCTAACCACAGTAGGCAATCGAAGGTTGTGTCAGCGTCCAAAGGCAAAGACCAACCCAAAAAGAGAAAAGCCCGCAGCACACCCAAAACAAGTCATCAGACCGTCAAGCAGGCCAAGAATAGGAATGACAGGTATGACCAGGGAGAGCCAGCATCTATGTCTTCAGTTCTAGATAGCCATAAGGGGGCCGGTAACAACATTAGTTTATCATTGGGAGCGCATGGCCTCAACTGCCCCGAGGTGTCATTAGATACTTTAAAGCAATTAGAAGAGAGGTTAGTAAAAATAATTAGTCCGGTGATGTCAAAGTTGGAGGCAATCGAAGCGAGGTTGGGTATAATAGAGAAGATTTTAACTAAAGATCCACCTATCCCGATGATAACCAAGGGGGGAGAGACGGCTGAAGTTATATTGGTTGAGCAACTGGGAGGCACCAATGAGCGTTTAATATCCAACAGGCCACCTCCAATGTTAAATCCCAACTAAATACCCAACGGTCCTGGGAATCGTGGTAGTGGGAGTAAAGGTGAAATGCCTACCAAGGTCCCAAGTTCCTTAGTCCTAGACTTACCACCTCAATCCCAATCCACACCTCTGGTGGTAATTCTGCGGAACGTGTCGCCTCTTTCTCTTGGTTCCATTGAAGATTACCCCCAACTTAAGAACAAGGTGATTAATTGGCTATGCAATAACCTAATAGTAAGTCCTGCAATAGAACGTAATATCATAATGGCCCGTCGTGTGTGATGGGTAGGAAACTCAAGGAAAACTGGTATGGAGGACTGTATCGTTGTTAAGTTTAATGATCGTATGCTTGTTGAAAGGTTATTCAGAGAAGTTAGATCGGGCATACCTAACACTGGTACATGAATTCAGATTCTCCCCCTGATGTGATGAAAGGTTTGTGGTGGTGGTTATTTCTTTTTAGAAATAGGATACACTGCGGCTTGATGACCAATCGAGTTCATTGGTTTATATAAAATGATGTCTTAAATTGATTTGGACGTTTTGGGCTGCTAATTGTAAACTTTGCCTTGTGTATTCCTGTAGGGACAGCTATTTATTGACATTAATTCACTGAGTGGGGGGCTGGCTGTCCTGGTATTCCCCTTGATACTCCTGTTGTATTGATGCCTTGCCAGATTACCCAACTGAGTGGCTTTATTAAACAACACTGCAGAGACGCTTCATATTACATGTTGCTTGCAGGGGACTTTAACATTCACCCATGTAGTAATCCAACAACAACCACTATGGGTGAACTGGGCTGTGGCAGAATGGATGGTATACATTTTGAACACTCCAACTGAAGTGACATCCTCAATCATTTATTAAATGAACACGATCTGGTTAGCTCTATGTCAGTCGTGGATATTGGCAGTAACAGGTTGTTCCCACATTTAAGGGGTACACAGGGGGGACTTTATAGACCCTATCCTAATTACTGAGGCTCTTCAGCCATGTATATTGGGTTTTGAAATTTTTGATTGTATTTATAGTGACCATAACCCCATTTGTATCCAGCTATCTGGGAATTTCATGTCCTTGCGGGATAAGTTGTCAGTTACTGGGGTGCTGAAAGCCACGGATGGAAGGTGATGCCTCAAGTGGTCAAAAGTGAACTCAGACTCCCTCTTTGTTAATATCCAGAAAACATGTGCCCCGGAAATTGTATCTTGCGTTTGCCCCGTCTCTGCCCCTACAGATATCCTTAGGGCTTTTGAGTCGATTACCATTAAAGAGGGGATGCTACTAACCACTACATCAACCTTCGTTAAGCCTAGGGATCCAAGATGGTTCGATCATACTTGTTCATGTGCTGCAAGGGAGCTAAAGGCAGCCCTGAAAATCACACCAAGAGATCGTTCACTGACTCGTTTATTGCACTCCACATACAGGAAAGCGCTAGTAAAGCGTAAGGGCGAATTAAAAGACATGATCTGGAAGGATCTTCTGGATCCCAGTACTTTAACTAATAGCGAGAAATTCTGGGGAATAGTCCATAGACCACTGTTTGATACAGGCAGGGAACCTGAGCTAGTAACTAATATCCCAGAGAACGATTGGGTACAGCATTTTAGGTCAATATTTAGGGCTAATACCCCACAGATAGACCTGCATCAAGTTGGTCAGGATGTATTATTACCACACATTACCCTAGGAGAAATCGAAAGAGGAATCGCAGGGCTGACGAGTAACAAAGCACCGGGTCCTGATGCCATGCCCCCGGACCTTTATAAATCAAATATGGCATTATGGGCTCCGGTCCTTACAGCGGTACTAAATGCAGCAGCATCTCTGGGTTGTCCCAGGTCATGGGGTACCTCCACGATCGTCCCAGTCTTCAAGAAGGGAGATCGTAACAGCACTACCTTCTATAGACCGATCTCCCTGATCGACTCGGTAGTTAAGGTCGTGGGAGGTGTGGTCCTGAATAGATTGTCATCATGGGTTGAGAAAAACAGGATCACATCAGTCATTCAATATGGGTTTCGGCCCGGCCACTCTACATTAGCACAATGTTTAAACCTATATATGGTACTGGGGAAGTACACCATGGCGCGACGGGGGACCATCTACATGGCGTCATGGATCTCACATCTGCGCTTGATTGCGTAAACCGGGGAAATTATGGGATCTCATGGGCGCCATGGGAGTGGAGCTTGCTCTCGTTACATTCTTAAGGAACCTACATAGAAACACTAGGGCAAATGTTAGATTCTCGCAAGACCTCAGGGTTTCGAGAAATTTCCCTGTTGAGAGAGGTGTGAGGCAGGGCTGTATCCTGGCCCCTTTTCTTTTTAATTTATATATTAACGAGCTGGATACGTTTTTGCTAAAAACTGGTGCTGACTTGCCCTTTGTCAGGCGCAGGGGCCTGCCCGTCTTGCTATATGCAGATGACGCCGTTCTCTTGGCAAGTACCGCCCAGGGCCTGCAGCTCCTATTGAATGCTTTTTATGGTTTTATGGCTGACCGAGATCTTGCCATAAATAACACTAAATCATACATCATGCAGATAGGAGTGCGCCCAAAGAAACAGTACCCTTTTGAGGTAAATGCCGAGAAGGTAGCCCTGACCATGTCTTTTTCTTACTTGGGAGTCCTCTTCGATGACCAGCTAAATTGGGGCCCACTGGTACAGAGGAAGAGAGGAGAGATAATACGGGAAAATTCAGCCATATTCAATTTTGCATCCAAAATGGGCAAACACCCAGTAGCCGCACTATTGAAGATGTACCAGGCAAAGAGTGTGGCATTGGGCAGTTACGGGAGCAAACTATGGGGTTATGTACCAGTCAAAAGCATCGAGGTGGCTGAGAACACCTTCCTGAAACAAATATTGGGAGTACCAAAAGGAACAGCTAACCTCATAGTTCACGAGGAAACCGGAATACCCTTTATTGGCGACACTATAGCACAATGGCCTCTACTGTCCTGGCTTATGTGCTGGCTGAATAACGACCTGGTCCTCAACCATCAGCTGCTAAGGGAAGTGCTTTCTCAAGATCATGCGCTCAATGTACCATGGTTTAAATATTTAAGAAATTGTTATATTGAGCTGGGGCGCCCGGATCTTTTTTTTAACCCAAGCACGATTGTTAAGGCTGATGTAGAGCTTGTTAAAAAACCTTTCATTTCAAGGAAAAAACTTGAAAGAGAAGAGGCAGATTTGGTAAAACCCAGCATACGCCAATTTGTCATGCTCAAAACCACGTTTTTAATGGAACCGTACTTATCCTGGCCTATAACAAGTCATGAGCGGTTTCTATTAACAAGGTTCCGGCTGGACTATTATCATCTATTAGTAGCCGTACCTAGGGGGTCACATAGAGGTCAAGTGCTACCTTCCTGTGGCTGCGACAATATGTCTCCACAGGATCTGGTGCACTTTTTATTCATTTGTCCTTTCTATGAAGCTTCCCGTATTTCTTTTTGAAGCCCATACTAAAAAAATTAAATATTAAACAGGTCCGCCCAACTTTATGCTATTTACAAATGGTAAAGCCTGAAAGCTCTTTATATGTGGTTGGATTCCTCAAATCAGCACTAAAGTCTAGACACAGGAGAGAGGATTGTTAGTCTTTTTTAGCTGTACTTTATTGTTCATTTTTATCCTCTGTAAATGAAATGAATTGTATAAATAGTTTCTAGGGTTATGTTCAAGATATTTATTTTTTATAAAGTTTTATGCTGTAACCTTGCTTTTATGGTTTTTAAATATGAAAAACCAAATAAATTATTTTGAAATCTACTCTAATCATTCAGTCAGTATCCAAGTACTCATGTAGTGAGCCAGGGCTTAGCACATGGACTGCTTCAAACTCCTATGCACTATGCATGTAGTCTTCTAACCACCTACACACTTGTGTTTCAGGCCTAAAATTCCCCAGTCTATATCCATACACTGCTGCAAACACCCTGTTATTCCCCATGCGTTCCTGTAGTGATCCTTTCAGCACCATGTACTAATCCTTTCACTGAAGTAAAACTCAAACAATTATTAATTCACCCAGTGTCTCTCTTTGTACTACTCTAATCATTCAGTCAGTATCCAGATACTCATGCAGCAAGGCAGGCCTTAGGACATGTACTGCTTCAATCTCCTATGCACTATGCATGTAGTTCTCTAACCACCTCCACACTTGTGTTTCAGGCCTACAATTCCCCAGTCAGTATCTATACACTCCTGCAAACACTATGTTACTCTTCTTGCACTCTTTTAGTGACCCTTTCAGCACCATGTACTAATACTAATACAGTCACTGCAGTAAAATACAACCAATTATAAATTCACCCAGTGTTTCTCCTTGTAGTACTGTAATCTTTCAATCAGTATGCAAGTACTCATGTAGTGATTCTGGGCCTTAGCACTTGGACTGGTACAAACTCCTATGCCCTATGAATGTAGTCCTCTATCCAGTTACACACTTGTATTTCAGGCCTACAATTCCTATGTCAGTATAAAGACACTGCTGCAAAAACCCTGTTACTTCCCTTGCACTCCTGTAGGGACCCTTTCAGCACCATGTAGTAATCTATTCACTGCAGTAAAACACAACCAATTATAAATTCTCCCAGTGTCTCTCCTTGTAGTGTTCTAATTATTCCATCAGTATCCAAGTATCCATGCAGCAAGCCAGGCTTTATGACATGGACTGCTTGAAACTCCTATGCACTATGCATGTAGTCCTCTCACCACCTACACACTTGTGTTTCAGGCATACAATGCTCCAATCAGTATCCATACATTCCAGCAAACACCCTGTCACTGCTATTGCAATCCTACAGTGACCTATTCAGTGCTATGTACTAATCCATTCACTGCAGTAAACACACAAACAATTATAAATGTACCCAGTGTTTCTTCTTATACTACTCTAATCATTCAGTCAGTATCCAAGTACTCATATAGCGAGCCAGGTCTTTGCACATAGACTGCTTCAAACTCCTATGCACTATGCATGTAGTGAATTACAATTTCAGTTAGTGATGACAAAAGAAAGTGGGTAAATGTTTTTTATTATGGAATGTGTTTGTATAGTAATAGAAAAGTATAATTTATAAATGTATTAAAATACATTTATTTATGTTTATTTTTTACAGGCATTGTTTATCATCATTAAAATAAAGTTATCATGCCTGAAAAATTAATAAAGAGAGAAGGACAGCTAAAGGACAAATATTTGAAGAAAATTCAACAACAAGTATTGGATGACCAACATCATGTAGGTAAAAAGAAAACAATCTTCCAGTAAGACAACAAAGAAATTCATAAAAAAATGTTCAAAGCCTAGAAACAGTGTACAGAATGTGCAAACTACTGAGAATGGTATAACCACAAAAAAGAATATGAATAACAGGAAAGTGAAAAAAATAAAATGTACAGTCAAAAGATACGATGTATGGTAAAAGAAGGCAAAATCAGTATAAAGAAATTCGTAAAAAAAAATGTATAATAGCATGGTTAACTTGCTCAAAGATGTGAAAAAATATAGAAAAAGAGCAGTATTTTATAAAAAAAGGAAGCATATTGAATCCATTGTTCAAAAGGCTTTTGAAGTAAAAAGGAAACAATTCATTTTAGTTTTAAACAGAATTCCATCACTAGATAAACCAATCCATTTAAGGAAGGCCAAAAGTAAGAGGAAAAGAGTAATTTACAGAACTAGTTTTTATGAATTTTTTTGGGTGAATAAAAACACAGTTCAAGTTCAGAGCCTTTCTTTAATGAAGAGAGTTATTTTCAGACCAATGATTTATTGCATGCGTTTGATACCAGTGGTCGAGCTTATGAGGTTAGAAATGGTTGTCCAATTGAGAAAGAGAAAATGGTTCCCAGAAATGCAGAAGAAGTGTTAGCTGATGAAATTCTAGGCAGACGTCCTTAAGGCCCAGTGCACACTTGGGTTGCAGTAGTATTTGTAGTGTACGACAATAATCGGTTGATATTTTAGACAATTCCTTAAGAGAATATAGTAAAAAAATGTTAAACAAAAGATTAAGATATTGCAAGGACTAGACCCTTGCAGAGTGAGAAAAATTACTGATTTGCAAAGTCATTCTCTGGCTTGTCTTTCTAGAAAAGTATGTCTAAGTGTTTTTCACCATTTTAGGATGTTAGCAGTACATCATTCTCAACTGCAGAACTTAGTTAGAAGATTGTATTATGCAAAAAGTCCAGCATTAATGTTAAATGAGTTGAACAGTGCTGTTTTGCGCGGATCAGTATCAGATGTGAAGAAAGTTTGTGATGAAATTGAGTTTTGTTATTTTGGTCCTGACCAAGAGATTGCAGAAACTGAGACATTAATAGAAGAAAATGTTGAAGAGAATGTGCAACATACTACTACAAAAATTTTGAGGAACAAATTAAAACCTTTAAGGTGCTTTCAGGTGAAAGGCCAAATTATTCTTGTATTTGTTGTCAGCAAACTCACTATAAAAATCAGACTGGGACTGTTGATCTGTATTTAAAACGTGAAATAGAAAATAATGATATGGGGAACTTATTTGTTGGTAGAGAATTATTTTGATTTGGGTTCTGATCAGCGTATTTGTAAATATTGTTATAATAAATTAGATGAGAATAAAATGCCCACTAGAGCTGTACATAATAATCTAGAGTTGGTAACTATTCCTCCAGAACTGATAGATTTAAATACTTATGAGTCTCTTCTTATTCAATGTGCGCACCTGTTTCAGGCTATTGTTCGTATGCAGCCTAAAACAGGTAAATTGCCTCCTTCAGTTTACAGAGAGGATTAAAAGGAAGAGTTGTATATTTACCTCTAGATTTAAAGAAAAATTTTGAAATTATTGGTGTAAAGAGTGTAGAAAATAAACCACAAGTTATTCTAGTTGATAGCGTTCCTACTAAGAGTAAGACATTCTGGCAAGAATTAGTGGATATTAGGAAAGTGCAAAAGGCAAAATTGTATCTGATAAAAAAACAATGAACACTATAGAAATGTGTATGTGGGAGAAGAAGAAATAGTTTTAGCAGAAGATACTGAAACGTCAAGTTGACAAATTGAAAAAGAAAACATGTCCAGAAGTGAAGAAATTCATGAACATTACAGTGTACATCCACTTCATTCAAAAAAAGTGATGGGGAATACTATTGAGTTATTCTAAATGAAAAAAGCAAAGGGAAGTCCCATGACAGTATGGGAAGAAAGCTTGGAAGCTTGTTGTTTTCCGCAGTTGTTCCCAAAAGGAAAAGGAAGACAATATGATGAACGACCTGTGCAGATTCCTGCATCTGAATATTAGACAACAAGATTGTATGCAGAAGATCCAAGATTTCACAATGTATCCCACATATATTTCATCTTTTGTTTGAGAGTGACTTGGCTGGACTTTCATATGCAGTCAACCATATATTGAAAACAGGAGTAGATCTCCAAAATGTTTCTGCAAAGGAATTTATGGATAAAGTACACCAGAGAGATGATCATTTAGAATCTCAGCTGATTAATCTGATGGCATGTCAGCGTGGCACTAATGAGTATTTGTACCTTCCTCATGGAGAACTTAAATATATGCTAAGGAACTTAGGAACTCCTACATAGTTCCTTACCCTTAACTGTGCTGAAAATGCTTGGGATGATTTACTCGAATTTCTTCGAGCGGAAAATTCGAATATAAAAATTATTGAATACAAGACACCAGGAAAAGTGTGCTCTTTGGATCCTGTTAATGTATGCGGGTATTTTAATCATAGATTTGAAGCTATGTTGTCTTTTATTTGCAATAAAAAAATCCTCCTCTTAGTGAAGTTGTGGATTTCTTTAGGAGAAAGGAGGAACAAGCAAGAGGTGCTCCTCTTATACATTTGCTGATATGGATCAAGGATGCCCCCAAATTCGGAACACATTTGGATGATACTGTTTGTCTTTTATTAAAGAATATGCCACATGTGCTATAACCAAAAGCACAGAAGAAAACAACTTAAGACAGCAAGTCTTACGATTCCAAAGCCATCGATGTGGAAAATACTGTTTATGAAATTACAAGTCTAAGGAAACGTTTTATATAAGGGTTCGATTCCGATTCGGGAAACTAATCAGTACAACAATTCAGATTCGTAGCAGTTTCCGTACGAATCGTACAAATCCGTCCGAATCACGTAGTACGATCTGTAGAAAAAAAAAGGCCGAAACTTTACAAACCGTACGAAAACCCGACCAGTACAATCCGGACCGGGGACCAAAAACGCGGTTTGTACGGTAAACGTCGTATGAGCAATTCGTACGGAGAGCAAAACATTCACATACGCACCATACCCCTGCAATCATGGGGGTACGCACAGTACCCCTATGCTTTGTACCCCTGCGCACTGTACACCTATGTACCGTATCCCAATGCACCGTACCCCTATGCACCGTACCCCTACACCCCGTACCCCTATGCACGGTACCCCTGCAATCATGTGGTGTACTCACATACCCAGGGGGTCCGTTTTGCATGCGTTTAGAGTCGAAATCAGCTTTTAGGGACATTTTAAACTCCCATAGAAAAAGAGTCGCATGGAGTGTTGTCATAATGATTCGTACTTGCAGGGTCGGAAAAAGCTGCTTCGATCCATACAGACGTTGCGTACTGTGTGTTCCGAATGCAATTTTGCGGATTCTTAGGACGTATGGTCTTTCGTATGATTCATACGGTGATCTGCTTTGGGTTCAGATCGTACTTCATTGTATGTACGGGGACGTTGAAGGTGTACAATTCGTATGGGAAAAATGCTCTGTACTGCTATTCGTAGGGGATTTTACTGAATCAGAATCGACCACTAAATTTCGTTTTGCATTTCCATGTCCTGTAATATCTAAAGGAAGAGTGAACAGTTTTATGTCAGTTAAGCGACATACCATCACAAGAAAGTCTCCAAAAAATACCTACAAATTGAGAAGAAGCAAAGAATCAAAATACATAAATGATTACAATCCGGTTATTCTGTCCATGTGGAGTGCTAACATGGATATTCAGTACGTTGCGGACAATTCCATTGCTGTTGCTCAATATGTAACATCCTACATTACAAAATCAGAAAAGACGGAATTGAAAGAAATGTGGGAAGAAATTTCTCATGAGAAGAGTCTAAGTAAGACATTATACAGATTCAGTTTGAAGATGTTATCCCATCAAGAAATCGGAACGTAGGAATGCTCAGATCGGTTTTCATCTGCAAGTCTATACTCCAAATCTAGAAGAATCATTTGGGTGAGTCTAGGTCTTGTTGCAACGCGAAATCAAGTACTTAAATCTGTACAAGAAATCAAATATTTAGCAGAAAAAGATCCGGAAAGTACAGACATTGTGAAAACAAATATGTTGGACACATTATCCAAATAAAAGTCATCTTCTTGAGAACCTATGTCTATATGAAGTGCTGCAAAACTACACTTTTAAACGGAATATTACAGAACACGTTAATAATGGGAAATATCCAGTGATTGGTTCCGAAGGATGTTTGATGAAACAAAGGAAAGGAAATTCAAAATAATCACAGGTAACTGAGTTGCGACACTGCTGATAAAAGGGAATTTTATTATTTAGCACTTTTGCAACTGTTCAAACTGTGGCGTTCAGAATAAGAATTACTTGGTGATTTTCAGAGCTATGAAGATTCCTTCAATGCTTGTAAAGATGCCATACAATGTACTGTTTTTGCAAATTATGTGAAACTTAAATGATGAAATTGATCAAGAAGCTACTATTGCAGCTGAGATTGCTAGCGACAGCTCTCAAGACAGTAAAAGCTCTGCTCCACTGAGTCAAGGTCCACTAGGACAACCAATTGTTGAAAATGAAGCAGCAATCACCATGAGTAAGGTGGAAACAGCAATGCATCAAGCTCAAGAAGATATTATGGACTTAGCAAACTTGGAAGAACAACTAAATGTTGAACAGAAAGAAATATATCAGCAAGTCAGACAACAGATTGACCGAGGATTTCTTCCTGAAAAGAAAGAATGCACATGCACATCATTTCAACCTATCCGAATGTATGTGTGTGGACAAGCTGGAACAGGAAAAAGTTTCTTAATTAAAGTAATCACCAGTTATCTACAGAAAACAACTGACTTACATTTGTCTTGTGTTGTAACGGCTCCAACTGGGTTGGCAGCACGCAACATTAAAGGAATTACATTGCATTGTTTACTCCTGCTACCTGTGGAGCATGAAAACAAATTGAAATATCACAAGATATCTGGAGAAGCTTGTTATGAAGTTTCAAGAGTGCTAAAAAAAATAATTATTCTGATTATTGGTGAGGTAAGCATGGTCTCAAACTTAATGCTTGCTTTTGTGCATTTAAGAATACAGCAAATTCTGAAAACACAGAACAACGCCCTTCCTCTCAAACTCAGGAGCGAACCCTGTCATCTCCGCTTCAGAAAACTCCTGAAAACCCACCTCTTCCCCTGAACCCCCTTTTCTCTTGGTCACCACCTCTGAACCAGCTGTCTTGGTTTTTAGCGCTGGGATGCTTCCGGGTTACTACGCGCTCTAGAAAACCCACATTCATTCATTCATTCATTATTTGGAGGAAAACATGTAATAGTTTTTAGAGATCTACTGCAACTTACTCCCGTAAGAGGACAACCAGTATTTATGACACTTGCGCATGAAGACACCAGAAAGTCTTTGGGTAGCGTTGGAAACGTTAACATTTGGTCATATTTTGAATACAAAGAACTCATTACAAATATGCAACAGGCAAATGATGTTGATTATGGAACTATTCTTCAAGATATAAGAATTGGAGTACTGACAGAACATGGCAAACAAGCTTTCCAATTTGTTTCCAAATTAAAATACAGTTCCTGAGAAAATATATATGAAAATTGCAAAAAACAAATCTATATTCTGCTTAATGCCAACACTGTGTGAGCGTCTATATTCAATGAACAACTTTTGAAGCTGGAAAATGAAGAAATAAAAAAAATGGAAGCCAAAATAGAGCATAAAGAAATCACTATAATTTTGACATAAAATTGAAAACAAAATTGGATTCTCTAGAAAAATCAATATCTAAGACTGCTGGTTTAAAAAGAATCTATATGCATGTATAAACTGTCAGGTCATTTTAAGGCATAATTTGGATGTAGAAAAAGGTTTAGTTAATAGAGCAATGTGTAAAGTTGTGTATTTTGTTAATTATCAGAATAAAGATGGAATTTAATTTTTAAAAATGTAATTTGATCAGATTGAAGAAGTAAAACAAATTGGTTGTTGTTCAGTTCGTTTTTTGGTTGTTAAAGATTTATATGTCCGTAGAAAAAAGTTTCCACTTTACTGGCATATGCAGTGACTATTCATAAATCTCAAGGTTTAAGTGTAGACAGTGCTTTGGTGAACATTGGAAGTATCATGTTTAAAGAGGGTATGGCATATGTTGCTTTGTCCCAAGTCAGAACTTTATCTGGTTTGTTTTTGATTGATTTTGATGACACATAGGTTATTGCAGATACAAACTGTGTAAAAGAGTGTAATTGGTTAACTAGATTGTATGTTCCAATTTAGGTGAAATATCCTGTATTTGAAAAGCGTGTGGTAGATCAAAAAAGAAGATATGAGAATATCTGTAGTGAAGGTATAGAGAAGGAAAAAAACAAGATAATGTTGTGATTGCAAGCAAAAAGAAAAAGGATACTGTTGAAGAGATTGTTGGTTATCAGTTTGAAAATAGTTCAGGTATCAACTGCTATGCTAATGAAGTGGTCAATATTGTTTTCTTTCTTGAAAGTTTGCAACAGCAAATTATGGAGAATCAGGAAAAAGATGTTGTTCCTTGTTGCATTCTGTTTATGAAAAATTGAGAACTGATAAAAGTAAAATGCAAAACGTTTCTGATATTTGTAATCTTTTGGATGTATGTTCTGGTTCTACACAATTAAGGCAGAATATCTAACAAAATACTCAGGAATTACTAATGTATATGCTTGCAGTATTGGAAAATGAAGGAATAGAAATTCAAAATCTTTTTAGCCTTCATTATAAATGGGTACATCAATGGAAACTGTTATGTTGACATCTGCCACTAACATAGACAGTGAAAGATTTATATATTTGACATTACCAGACTGTAAATCAGTGTCTTTCAACAAACTAGTTAAAACAGCAAATCAAAACATGGAGTCTAGCCAATGCAAATCAGAAATGTTATCAACATTATTTATACAAAGATATGGACAAATTATAATTTTAATGATACAAAGTTGTACAGCTGATGGAGGAAAGTTGGAAACTTTGTTTCAATATTTTGTAGTAAGTCAACTATCAATATCAAGAAGCACTTTTTAGCAGTATCAATAATATTCCATGATGGTCCATAATATTTTAAAGCCAAAGTTTTAAGAACATAATTCGGCCTCTGAGGAATTTATCAATCTATTGGACAATTTCAATATAAAGGATTTCAGTAATACCATTTGGCCTAGAGGAAAGGTGCATCTTTGAATTACAGACTTTTTCTTGCACATTCTCTCAGCGTATATAACAACAACATTTACAGGGTATAAAAAATTCAAGTAAGACCATTTTCTTAGGAGTAAGCATTTTATATATGTGTGATTTATATTATATGGTATGTTATTGAGGATGTCATTTTTTTAAACAATATTATTGATTGTTTTTTTTTTGCCCGCTGTTATGTGATGAGTACGATTGAAATCAGCGCTTCTAGTGAAATTCAATATATTTTGAGAATAGCAAAAAAGGCAAAGAAAATAATTTGTAAAATTTTAAAATGATGCTGTGTTGTAAAAAATATGATATTATCTATTATAAATGTATTTGTTCTTCTCTTTCACAGATCCGAATTCTAAAATAATAAATTCTCAGAAATTTAAATTATAAAAAACCACTGAAAAAAATGTGTAGTGTTTTTTATTTCTATTACTGTGAAGGTAACTTTAACTAAGTATTAAAATGCACAATGGCCTGTGTTTGCACACAGGTGAAGAAAGGGGAGATGGACGGAGTAGATATGTGTGGAAAGATGCTCTGTGGACGTTTTAAGTTACAGGATAAAGTTAACATGAATACTGAGTGTCCCTGTGGTCCAACTAACCCATCAGATATGTGCAGAAAGTGCCAGACAGTTGCATAGCAAAGAGGTATAAAATGGGAAATGGCTTCAGAGCACCTCTCTGCAACGCAGCTGCATGGTGTTCAATAGAGAGACATGGTGGGCTACTAGGGTCCAGGGAGTTTCAGGATTAAAAGTGACTACATTCTTTAACTTTAAAAATGTCACAGAGTGTGTTTGCACATGTCACTTCAGGCCCCATCCCTTTCCTTCACAACTCTAAAAACATGTCCTATCACTTTGCCAAAACCTGAGTACATATAAATGTATCTTGTTTTCTCTTTGCAGTACTGAAATTACTCTACTTATTACTCATATAGTTAAGGATTGGCCTAGCCATTAACCATAGTACAAGTTTATTTCTTTATATACTATGCAAGTAGATCTCAAGAAGCTACAAGTATTAATAAAATCTTCAACGCACCCAGTTTATACCTATGTAGTTTTGGAATCTCCCTGTCATAGGATACCGTGTGACCTGAGAAAAAAAGATTTGATCGATTCATAATATTTCTCATTGTACCTATTGAAGGACCGCAACCATTTCAATCATTCTTCTTTGAGCATCTTTGGAGCTCTAACTCTGTGCTTACCTCCTATCACTCTCATGCAATTTTTCAAACAATAAATTAGCAATATCTTCTTATTGTAACAGTCTGCCAATACCTAAGCACTTATGGGGCAAATTTAGAAGCATTCTGTTCCAACAATATGTCACTTTTTGTAACATAGTGATGGCGCAAGACACGCTTTCATATTTACAAGGAGAGGAAAAGGCACTTTGTGTATCTTTTCTTTTCAATGTAAATACGACCTCATCATACACACCACTTTGTGTTGAAGGGGCGTTCTATAGGTGTTGCTGTGTGTGTTTACACAGAACACTCATAGAACAAAACACATCTTCAGAGTCATCATAAATCATAAATCTGGACATGTGTGTGAATGCTGCACCATTCTCCAATTGGTGTAGCAAGGCTCAACAAAGAATTGTTTTCATTTCTCCTCATTTTTTCTCTTTCAATATATGCTGCATTGCACAGCATACTTTGAAGGAGAAAAATGCCTTCACTGATTGTTTTTGTGCAGGAAGGTGTGTCGTAATGCTTAAAAACAAACTCCACGTTAAACAAATATCCTTGCACCATGGTGCAAGGGTGCATTTGTCACCAAATGGCTGCAGTTTCTGCAGCAGTGCAGAGGGAAGCATAGAGTTACAACTTATTTATGTACATATGTTGCATCACTGTGCTTCAGAAGTATCACAGCACAGCATGAGCTTACAGTGTCATGCTGCAGCACTTCCTTATAGTTCTGCACTTATACATTCACCATACCCTGTTAATGCATTCTTTCAGTCAATTATGCACTACACATACATTTGTCTAAACTTTCACATACTGTCATACAAATATATCTCTTTTTTTAACCAGAGAAGTTAGTTCTGAAAATAACATTATTATTTTTTGTTTTTATATTTTTTTGTGGTTTTCTGAACAATGTTTTGATTTTTTTGTTTTTCTTTCAAAAGGAAAAAAGAGACAACATGTGGAACAAAACAATGAACTTCAGGAAAAAAAAATTCTAGCACCGATGGTTCTCCTGTGCTCAGCAAATCAAGTCCACAGACTGCTCCCCGTAACAGAGTAATCTGTTACACTTAATTCAGTGTATCTTAAGGTTGGCAAATTGGGGACGTATGTCCAGGTGTTGGTTCGATTGAGTCGTCCCAGAAGTGCTTGGTACTGCCAGTGGTGGGTTCTCCCAGAGTCTTATGCACTCCTTGTGCACCAAGTTGACAGGTTGCAGACACTTCAAACGTTTAAGCATGTTTGCGGTCCAGCAAGAGTACTTCTTATTTGGATCTCCACGTGAGAGGACAGCTTTACAGATTTTGCAAGATACCTTTGTTGCATTTACTTTCTTTTGCCCTTCGGGAAATGTAAAAAATGTCCACACATTAGAAGTATAACTCTCAGGGCGTGGAGGATAATGCACAAATCCATAATCATTTGAATGTTCTGAATCAGATGATTACGGCTGTGCTGAAGCCATTGTTTTTTAATCAAAAGCAAAACCAGGTGTGCAATCACCCAAAAAAAGGTTCTTCTCATTAGAGTTGATACTCCAAAGAAGGTCTAAGAAGAATGATTGAAATGGGTGGGGTCCTTCAATAGATAGAATAGGAAGTGTTATGAACTAATCAAATCTATTTTTTTCAGGTCACATTTGGTACGCGCACCATGCGCACAGACAGCATGCACCCAACACGACTTCACAACATTGTATTTAAAAGTGATATAGGTTTATTAAAAGTAAAAGTATATTATATTTATGATTAGCTCAGATAATGTCTTGCACTAATATTTATATTAAATACATATACATATCTTTTTAGACAATAACACATTTTGTGGGAGTCGCGTACCCAGCGCGTCGAACACTTATATGACGTCAAGCTGAAGCACGTAAGCGTTGCGTAACGTAATACATATGTCGCATATGCCCTTGGAGTCGCATACCGGTCGCATAGCAATCGTGCAGGAAAATACGCACCCATCGCACACCCTAAGCGGATCCTACACAACAATCCTAAAATGGCGGCTAGGTTCTGTGCAGTGATTGAGGAAGGTGCGCGACTCCCCAAAACATTTTGAAAAAAAAAACTATGAAGAAAATATATTTTAGCGAATATAGAATAAAAACAATAATATTAGAGTGTCAATATTTTTAAAAACATTTTTTTATAATTTATATCAAAAATATATAATATAATTTAAAAAATGAATTATTTAAAAATAATATTTAAAAAATATAGAAAATCAGTATCAAAAAACTAAATATATCAATTAATATATCTAAAAATTGTCATTTACAAAACCTTTAAAATTCACTGGTAAAACCATAGGTTTCAGACATGTTATAGTTAGAAATTATCATTCAAAAAACCTTTAAAATTCACTGAAAAAAAATAGGTTTCAGATATGTTATAGTTAGGAATTAGCATTTAAAAATCCTAAGAAATTCAGTGAAAAAACCATAGGGGATGTTATAGTTAGCTGGACCTTTCACTTGTACAAAACAATAGAAATTCCTCTGTTATAGTTAGTTGTACTAACTATGACTCGCGCACCCGCAATCCATTGCTGATGATGTCATATATTACATCATTCATGACATGGTCAGTGACATTACTGATCACATCACTGATGACATCTCAAGAGTTCTTAGCTCTAAAGATGGGTGACTGGCTAGTCTTAAAGAACCTGCCCGACTGGAGTCGCCCAGATAACAACATCGAATGCAGGTTGTTTGGCTATCAATCTGAAACAATGGAACACATAGTTTGTGCATGCCCCGCTATGCTCACAGACAGAAGGATACTACTGCGAGGCGAATGGATCAGGCTAGGAGTTTGAACCTGCCGTCAGGCCATAATAACAGCCCTCAATCCTGAAAACACCAATCTGAACATTGGGCTCACTAAATTAGTCAACAAAGCGTCAAAGCGTCAAAGCCGTTGATAGAAATTAGCACCACCAAATCTCTCCCACCGCAGCAGGGCGACAGCCAGCCTGCCGGATTAACAACAGAACCTCAAATTGTAAACATCAGCTGAAATGTTCCTGGTCCTCCAGGTGAAGACAATCTGCCCACAATGCATTCAAAGGTTTAAAATAACTTATAACTTCTGCATTCTATTTCTTAAAAAAACTTTTTTTTAGATATGCTGATTATCATTTATTGACAATGCTCTAGTGGGTTCTACTCAGCGGTCCTTTTTACGATGAACTGATCAAGTTTTAATTTAATAATGATTTTGAACCAAACAATAAAGAATGTATATGCATCTCAAATGACATCACCTATGACACCATCCACGTGATAATCTGATACACCTCATCATACACTAGTATAACTTTTCATCACTCACTATAAAATATAAAGTACCATGTTTACACCATTGACACACCAATACAAGTTTCTAAACACCCACTCAGTGATTTGTAGGTCTATACACACATCTAAACACTTACCTATAGATTCACTCATACATGTTGAGAAAGATCAATAGAACACTAATAAATATACTTATACACCTATATCGACGATACACATCAGCACACATCCTATTCACTTATGCAGTCCTACTACTCACTTATACAATTGATCATGCTTACATTTACTCAGCTACACACTTATACAAACACCAACTTTATTTATTCATATAGATAGTAAATCACACTAAGTGTGTTATAACATTACTATAACAAGTATACAGTTTTCCATACAGTCACTCAGACAATCACTGAGTCCTACATATATATTTATTGATATACAACAACTGTCGCATACACTCCTTTTAATATTTCCACTTTGTAGGACATGCATCATTGAGAAATACATTTACTCATCAACACACCCATAACGAGATTGACTCACCCAAACAACTGTTTCCATGTGCACTCTTAACCTCATATACCTACACAATCAACTATTTACACATGTTTGGACAGTCACACACCTCCCACCCACCCAACCACACACATTCACTCTCTCATACAAATTCTCACTTAACTAATTAAAAACTAATATAGAGTTTCACATAGCTAGTAACCAACTTATGCAGTAGTTTACACAACAAGAGACAGAGTGATACAGCTATTCACACAGTAAAATCACTATCCCATATATTTATTGAGACACTTTAAATTAGTCACTTAAACAGTCAATCACACTGCTAATAAATCCTCCCTCCAGACACTTATACATCCACTCATTCTTCAATGCAGATTGCTATATATATAATACATATTTAACTATCGCCCCAAACCACATACACTGGATGATGTCGTCAGTTATATCATCAGTGATGTCATTTGAGAAGTCATCAGTGATGTCACTGACCATGTCATGAGTGATGTAATATGTGACATCATCAGCAGTGGATTGGGGGCACGCAAGTTATAGTTAGTACAACTAACTGTAACAGAGGAATGTTAGTGAAATATCCAGCTAACTATAACACCTCTAAAACCTATGTTTTTTCTGCAAAAAAAATAAATATATATATATATATTAAGTATGGGCGCAAAATCCGCTCCGCTCGCGGATTTTGCGGATTTTCGGCAAATTCGCAAGCCGCGAATTCCCGCGAATTTACCGAAAATCCACAAATCCGCGAGCGGAACGGATCCGGGGGGGCAAAAGTTCAAGCTTCAAGCTTGTAACTATTTTAGAATGGCGCCGGCAAGCTGCCAGCGCCGTTCTAAAATAGTTACTAAGTTAGCTTCAACAGGAAGCACTAATAGAAGCAGGTGCTCGAGTTTAACTGAATTCGAGCACCTGCTTTATTTGATCTATTAGTGCTTCCTGATGAAGCTAACTTAGTAACTATTTTAGAATGGCGCTGGCAGCTTGCCGGCGCCATTCTAAAATAAACAGGAGAGGGCAGAGGGCAGAAGGGCACAAGAACGAGTGTGGCAGAGGGTAGAAGGGCACAACAACGAGTTGGGCAGAGGGCAGAAGGGCACAACAGCGAGTGGGGCAGAGAGCAGAATTGCACAACAACGAGAGGGGCAGAGGGAGAAGGGCACAAGAACGAGTGTGGCAGAGGGCAGAAGGGCACAACAATGAGTGGGGCAGAGGGCAGAAGGGCACAACAACTAGTGGGGCAGAGGGCAGAATCGCACAACAACGAGAGGGTCAGAGGGCAGAAGGGCACAACAACCAGTGGGGCAGAGGGCAGAATGGCACAACAACGAGTGGGGCAGAGGGCAGAAGGGCACAACAACCAGCGGGGCAGAGGGCAGAATGGCACAACAACGAGTGGGGCAGAGGGCAGAAATGCACAACAACGAGTGGGGCAGAGGGCAGAAGGGCACAACAATGAGTGGGACAGAGGGCAGAATGGCATAAAAATGAGTGGGGCAGAGGGCAGAAGGGCACAAAACCGAGAGGGGCAGAGGGCAGAATGGCACAAAAACGAGTGGGGCAGAGGGCAGAAGGGCACAACAAGTGGTCTCGCACAAAAAAAAAACAGCGAACACGCAAAGCGCCCCGCGAACACGCAAAAATAAAAAAATCCGCAAATGCGCACGAATTCGAGAATTTTGCAGATCACGAATTCGCAAATCCGCAGATTCGCAGATCGCGAATTCGCAAAATTCACCCATACTTAATATATATATATATATATATATATATATATATCATCAGTTACCCAAAGCACAAAACAGTTTGTGCCGATGCACTCCACTCCAATAAAAGGTTTGCCACATCAAATTAGTAGTTGCAGAAACGAAGGTTTATTCAGTTAAGTTTCAGCATGATGTATCGAGTAGTAGAAAAACACCGAACGCGTTTCGACGATAAGCTCGTCTTGCTCACGGGTCAAAATTCATCGACAAAACCAGCACTCCCAGTAGTTTAAACATATTTAGGTTTTATTGCACAAAAAGAAATTAAACAAAAGCGTTTCAGCACTTGCCTTCGTCAGTGTCAGCTAATAAAGGCAGATAAACAAAAAAAAAAAGTGGACTGATGCCCAACTCATGAACGCCATCTTGTAATGGCTAAACTGAATCAAACAACATCAATATGATTAAGGCGATTCGGGTTACTGTTGGAAAAATTGCATATGATGTTAAATATTGCAATACATAAATTGGAATACCTTTATCTTTTAGTCTTCCGCCCTGAATGGGCAATCATTTCAAGACAATTAATTCCGTATCTCATAGATCAATATTAAATCTCCGAAATTCGCCTGAATTCATTTTATCATGTGGTACTTGGTATGGGGAAGGTTTCAATGTATTGACACCCATAACAAAAATCAGGCCCTGGATGGGCTTAAAGTGAGAATTAAATTCTTCATAATTCATTTCTAATACACTGAACCTTCTAGAATAGAGGTATGTTTTTTGAAGTGTATCCGATAGTCCCCTAACACCTTACAATCTTGGTTTCTTTAATATGTTGTAAAAATACTCTGGCGTTGACACAGCTCACACCAACATTTTTTGAATCATAGTTACAGGTGTGATATCAATTCTTCCCCCGAATTCAAACCCCCAGGTGACTTTGTTTGGAGTTCAATAATGTACCTTGACTCCAAGCGTCTTAGCCTACGCTTGTAGTCTCCACCTCTCAAATCTTGTGGAATACAATCTAGGCTAAAGAAGCTAAGCAAAGTTCGATCGCTGTTATGATGCGTGGCAAAGTGCCAGGCCATCGGGTAGTTCTCATCCTTATTAGCGATGGCCCGCTGATGTTCTAATATTCTTAGCTTCACTGCTTTCGTGGTGCTCCCTACGTACCGAAGTCCGCAGGGACACTTCAGGCAGTACACTACATAGGTGGTGGAACATGTCATAAATTTGGGAATTCTGATCTTGGTTTCCTTATGAGGTACCTGATATGAGAGCACCCTATGACTAGTACAGCAGGCCTTGCATTTCCCGCATGGGTATGACCCATGCATGGCTTGCAGGTCCCCTTTCGATCTTTCTTTGGATAGGTGGCTTTGTCCCACTTGTCCCTCAATGACCTAGTCTTTCTGAACGTGATCATTAGATGATCCAGTAAATCCTTGCCAATAATGGCATCGGATTTAAGGATGCCCCAATTTCTTCACATAATGGCTCTCACCCTGTACGCTGCCACCGAATAGTTGGTGATTAATCTTATTATGCCATTACCACCCTTTGTTGCTCCACTCTGTCTCTCAGTCAGGAGTGTCTGCCTGTCAATAGCTGCCGCTTTGCCTTTAGCTTGTTGGAGTACCGTCTGAGAGTAGCCTCACGATTTAAAGCGTTTTATGCTTTTCTCAGCTTCTTCCTCAAAGTCTTTATCCAGGGAACTATTGCACTTTATTCGCAACAATTCCCCGTAGGGGATACTTTTTACGAGGGTCGCTGGGTGACTACTCCGTCCATGTAGAACCGAGTTCCCCGCTGTCTCCTTTCTGTAAAGCGCAGTCTGAATCGCGCCCGAGTCAACAAAGACCCTTAAGTCCAGAAAACTGACCTCTTTTCTGCTCATATTGTGGGTGAATTTCAGGTTTAGAACATTTATGTTTAGGGCTGCTATGTATTTTTCTGCCGAGGATTCCGATCCCCTCCAAATAAGGAAGAGGTCGTCGATGTACCTCCTCCAGCAGATCACCCTGTCCATCCATTCTGCCCTGTTGTCCGCCCAGGCCACCTGCTTCTCCCACCAGCCCACGAATAGATTTGCGTAACTGGGGGCGAAGCAGGTGCCCATGGCCGTCCCCCTGATCTGCCTATATTGCTGTTCCTGAAAGATAAAAATTTTGTTATTCAAGCAGAATGATATAAAGTCCATAATCATCCTGCTGTGTTCCAGGTAGCTGGCAGATCTCAAGCCAAGGAAAGTCTTCACCGCTTTAATCCAATCAGTATGCCTAATGCTTGTGTATAGGCTAGAAATGTCTAGAGTTATCATCACGAGATCACTTTCCCACTCCACGTCCTGTATTTGTCTAAGGAAGTCCTTGGTATCTTTGGTGTATGAACTCAATTGAGTTACCCATGTGGCCAAAAACAAATCAATAAGTTTAGACATATTTTCGGTCAGTCCTCCAATGGACGATACGATAGGTCTCCCTGGTGGTTTAGTGGAGTCCTTATGCACTTTAGGTAGATGATAAAAGCTAGGTAATTTGGGTTGTTTATTCTGCAGAAACAGGTACTCTTCTCTGGATAGGATTCCTTTTCCATACCAGCGCTCAATTAAGATATGATACTCGCGTATGCTTCCTTGGTATTCTTGTTCTGCTGTTGGTAGATAGTTCTCACGGTCCTGTAGCTGGCGTAGGGCTTCTTTACAATAGTTCTGGCGGCTCTGGATCACGACGTTTCCGCCTTTATCTGAAGGCTTTATCACGATCGAGTCGTCCCTCTCAAGACTCAGAATTGCATCCTTTTGATGTAATGTAAGGTTCCATTTTGTCTTGAATTTATTACTTTCTTCTTGTTTGGATAGTTTTTGAAATTCCTGATTTACCACTTCTGAGAAGATATCGACTGCATCAGTTGGTGTTTGGGGGAGGAAACGCGAAGATGGTTTAAAAGTGCTGCGTTCACCAATTTGGGCGATGCCAATGGATGTGCCCCTTTCAACTACATCCCTTGGTGGCACAACCTGGGATCCGCTCTCCTCCAACAGTTCCTCGAGGACGGCCATGTTTTCCAGATCCCTGATGTTAATGTCTAAGGGATCTTGTGGGTCTGTGCTACCCTCTATTATTGGCCTCTGTGTGTTTTCTCTGAGGGCCTTTCGTTTGAAAAATTTCCAGAGCTTGAGCTTCCGAATGAATAGAAATAGGTCTATGCGCGTTTGCGTGTATTCGTAGCAGCTTGTTGGACAGAATGTTAGCCCCAGCTTTAACACGTTTTCTTCAATTGGAGTCAGGGCTCTTTTTGAAAGATTGATTATGTTGAGATCTTCCATTAATTTTTCTTGTTCCTGGCTTGTCGGTTCCTCAATTGTCTGGTTCTTCCTGTGTTTCCTCCCTCCTCTCCTCGTGATGCGCCTCCGCCTGTGTTGGATGGTTGTTCCGGTGGGTGCTTTTTCCCATCCCTCAGCCAACTCTGGCGTATTAGGTCGAATTCCTCGAGAAAAGAAGGCTGGCATCTCGCTCCCGTTAGATGCCGTCCACTCGAGTTTTCATCTTTCGACTGCTCCGCGCTGGTAACCTCTGATTCTGAGGTTTCTCTAGATATCTGTGGCCTCTGGCTCTTGGCCCTCAGATCACGACGCGGCGCGTCGTACTTCCGCGCGAAGGTCAGTACTCTTCCTTGCTCGTAATCGCGGGCGTCGCGTTCAAATTTTTTTGTTTTCTCTGTTGTATTCTCTTCTCATAGACAGTCAGTCTCTTCTTCATGGATTCCTTCTCACTGTCCAATTGCCCTTGGTCTGCCAGCTCCATGATCTCCTTTTCCAAAGATTCGATGTCTTTCAATGCCTTTTCTCTGTCCTTCCAGGCGAATTTTATCAGCAGACACTGTGTGGATTGACACTGGCCCCCGTCGCCGGACTTTTGGAGCGCCAGCTTGGACGAGGGGGTCGCCTGAGGTAGAGGGGGGTCCCCCACGGGTACCGAGGCTCGGAGGGTGACCCGGAGGCGGCCAGAGTGACTGAGTGCCGGGCCCTTCCGCGTGTCTGCAGCCCAGATCTGGCCCATCGCATAGCACCAGCAGCAGCCCAGTGCAGGCCCCCCGGGTCATGTCCACAGCAAGAGTCCGGAAAGACATGACCATTAAGGACCTTTTCACTCCTAACACGATGGGGAAGCGGACAGACCTTACTGCGTCAGGTCAGCGGGCCGGCACAGACAAGACGGCCGCTGGCACTCCTACCTCTGGAGCAACGAGTGCCGAGGAGCCCATCACCAAGGCTTTTCTAGAATCCCTCTTCAGCGGCCTGCGGGAGGACATTTATGCTCTGAAGAAGGAACTGCAGGAAGAGATTAGAGAGGTTTGTCGCGATACAGATGCCATAGGAGAAAGGGTGGCGGATCTGGAGGCCAAAGGCGAGGGGCGCGACGTCGAAATAGAGGCTTTACAGCAGGAAATCATCCGTATACACGGCCAACAGGTGGACCTTCAGTCCCATGTGGAGGACCTAGAGAACTGCTGCCGGCAGCATAACATTAGGATCCCAGGGGTGAAACAGACGCCTGATACTGAGGATCTCTTCCACTTTACGCAAGGCCTCTTCAAGCACATCCTGGGAAGGCCGGCGGACTCGGCCCTCCGCCTCGATAGGGCGCACCGAGCGGGCCTTCCGAGGGCCGCATCAGCCTTGCCGGCTGACATTTTAGTCTGCGTGCAGGACTACCGTACCAAGGAGGAGATCCTCAACAAGGCCCGTCAGATGAGAACTATCTCTTTTGGAAACCACGCGCCGTCTTTATACCAGGACTTGGCGGCCATTACCCTTGAAAAGCATAGGTCCTTCAGACCGGTCACCGCGGAGCTGCGACGGTGCAACATCTCATACAGCTGGGGCCACCCCTTCCGCCTGGTGTTTAAATTGGACAATAAGGTCTGCCAGCTGCGGTCCTTCTGGGAAGCATGCCGTCTTCTGGGCATTGAGGAGCCGAAGGAAGAAGAGGGGACGTCTGCCCGGGGAGTGACTGGGGTGAATAACACCGGGCGGTGGCAACAGCAACGACGGAGGCGCAAGCCAAAACGTGCTCCTGCGGTGGAGATCAAGGAAGGTCAACGGGCCGCGGTGGAGACTGCGGCGATGGAATTGGCAAACCCTAACAGCGGTTGAACACTGATCCTGACACTCTGTGGCATCTCTGGGGGGGGAGCCACGAAGGGGTGAGATGGTCGGCGGCGGGAGGGGAGATGATGGATTCGGCCTCAGTCCACCCAATTTTGATTGTTCCTGTGCATCGGCACTAGTGGATGATGGACAAAACTGTTTCTTATATCGTACATCTTAGGATGATGGACAATACTGTTGACTATAACCGTGCTGTTGGGGGGATTCTCTTGTTCAAAGGTGGGGGTTGAGGGGTTGGGTAGTTGGGGATGGGGTGGGTGGTTCCAGGTCCATGAATGAATGTCTGTATGGTTGATGAGCTGCGATGCGGAGGGAGGGGAAGCTGGGGGGCGGACGCGCTCCCACATGGAGGAACACAGAGCCTGGGGTTTATGATTGCCTATGCCTCCAACTGAATTGCGCCTCCTTACCCTGAATGTCTGAGGCTTAAATAACCAGGTGAAGAGGTGCGCGGTTCTCTCTTTCTCGGAGAATTCAAAGGCGGACATCTGTCTTCTTCAAGAAACGCACCTTTTAGCCAAAGACTGTTTCAGACTGAAATTGCGATGTTTTCTGCTTCAGTACTTCTCCTCAGGGCCTAGTAAGTCAGCGGGAGTGGCGATCTTGGTGGCCCAGCATTTTAGAGGGAAGGTTGGGCAGAAGGTGGCGGAAATACGAGGCAGATTGCTCTCCTATAACTTTTCTCTGGGGGGCTCCTCCTTCACCGTTTGTTCAGTTTACGCTCCTAATGAGGGCCAGGAGAAGTTCTTCCACCAGACACTCACTGAGGCAGCGGTGACACCTAACAGGCATGTTCTAATCGGGGTGGATCTGAACCTGGTGTTTGACACCCATTTAGATAGATCAGGGCAACGCACCACACTGGCAGGCACTCTTTCAAGGGAGGGGCTGGCCAGGTTGGAGGAGGTGGGGTTGGTTGACCTTTGGCGTAGCTTTCACCTGGTAACCCGAGACTACTCCTACTACTCTAATGCCCACAAAACTTACACAAGGTTAGATTACTTCCTGACTTCTAGGTCACTCACAGCGTTGGCGACAGAGGCAGAATATGGGGCTGCGGCACTCTCCGATCATGCACCGCTGTCGGCGGTGTTCTCTTTCCCGCCGGTGTCTAGAGTCGCACGTTGCTAGAGATTGCGCGATACATTGCTACACCGCTTGGACAACGTGAAAAAGATTACTGAGGTTATCAAAGATTTTCTGTCACATAACCACACCTCAGACACATCTCTGGCGACGCATTGGGCGGCGCTCAAGGCGGTTCTCCGCGGGGAGTTTATAGTGATCTCAGCAGCAGAAAACTCTGAGAGAACGCGTAAGCGCGAGGAACTGTCGCTACGGATGAGGGAACTGGAACAGATGCACCAGAGGTCGGGGGCACCTCGGTATGGCGACAACTCCGCCAAGTGCGACAGCAATTGGCGGCCCTGGACCAGGATAGGGCAGAGTTTGCGGCGTTGATGACATGGCACTTATATTATACCGGAGGGGATAGGTGCGGGCGTCTGTTGGGCCGCGCACCTCGGGAAACTCAGCAGCAGCGCGCGGTACAGGAGATCGCCACGCCGGACGGCAGGCGCGTCACGGAAGACTACGACCTTGCGACGGCGTTCAGCGACTTTTATGCCTCCCTTTTTGCGGGGTGAGGCTCGACCCTGCGACAGGTCAGGCCTATCTGGAGTCTGTTCGCCTCCCTGACCTGTCGAAGGACCAGGCGGAATGGCTAGACAGTAACATCTATCCTGAAGAAGTAATCTCAGCGATCGCACGCCTTAAGTTGGCCAAGGCGCCGGGCCCGGACGGGTTTACCGCTATTTTTTATAAAACGTTCTGCCCTCAGGTGGCGCCGCTGCTGACAGCATTGTTTAATTCCTTTGAGGAGCCGGGCGCAATCCCACGGGACCTGCTGGACGCCACCATTTCGGTCATCCCTAAGCCAGGGAAGGACCGAGCACAGTGTGGGGCTTATCGCCCCATATCTCTCCTTAATGTTGACCTTAAAATTTACACGGGCATGTTGGCCGCACGGTTGGCCCCACTTCTGCAGGGGCTGATAGACCCGGACCAGGTGGGTTTCATCCCGGAACGCCAAACGACGGACAACACTAAGAGAGCTTTACATCTGATTGAGAAGGCGACGCGTACTGAAGGGGAGTATATGCTGCTTGGAATCGATGCCGAGAAGGCTTTTGATCGGGTCCACTGGCCGTACCTGGAGAGCGTCCTGATAAAGGCGGGATTCGGAGTGAAGTTTAGGACCTGGGTCCTGAATTGCTACACCTTCCCCACGGCGGTGGTGAGGGTCAATGGATGCTCATCTCCGAGTTTCCCCATCGAACGAGGGACGCGACAGGGATGCCCGGTGTCACCTCTGTTGTTTGAGTTGTACATGGAGCCGCTAGCTCAGGTGCTGCGACTTGACCCGAGGGTACAGGGAATTAGGTTTGGCGCATTCACGCACACGGTCAGCTTATATGCGGATGATATCCTGCTTTCGTTAGGCTCCCCCAGAACCTCAATGCCGGCGTGTGTGGAGATCTTGGAAGCCTTTGCTGAGGCGGCGGGTTTCAAGGTTAATATGGGGAAATCGGAGGCACTGGATCTCTCCTTAGATGGGCCCACTTGCAAGCCTGCTTTCCCTTCCGGTGGGCCTCGGAGGCAATCACTTACTTGGGAATTCGGTTGGCGGACACTCTGTCTGGCACGGTACGAATCAACTATGCCAGGTTAAGGCAGACGATACGGACGGAGCTCGGTAGGTGGAGGCATCTCTCTCTGTCTTGGCTCGGCAAGGTGGCTGCCGCTAAGATGACCATTCTGCCGCAGATCCTGGCGAGGGAGGTTACCTGTTGGCGGGGGTGTGGTGAAAGGGGTACGCTGGTACACCTGTTGTGGGACTGCACTCAGATCCAAGGTTATTGGGAATTGGTGTTAGATGAGGTGGACACACACTTTGACACTGAGATCCCAAGGTTCCCTGCCTATGTCTTGTTGGGTCTACCGAATGCTCTGACATACCCCTTGAAATCACGTAGGGGAAGACTGATTGCTATTGCCCTAGGCTCTGCAGTCCAGAATGTTCTCTCTTTATGGCACACCGCACATACCCCCACCTTCCAGGGCTGGCTGTTTTGCCTCTGGGCAGTGCTTGGCATGGAAAAACTGTCCTTAATCAAAGCTGGGGAAGTTTCTAAATATGCAGAATTGTGGCAGCCCTTCCTGGCCTTGCTGGCCACCGAGTTCAGAGAGGTCACTTGCCCCCGGTACTTGCGCTTACTCCGTCTGTCACATGTCCCACCTTGAGGGGCTTTGCGGTGGATGGCTGTTTGCAATGTTTGTGTGCATGGGGATCACGGACCTGGAATGGGGTGTGGGGGTGGGTAGGTCGAGGGATGGTTGGACGGTGAGGGAGGGGGGTAGGGACGGGTTATTGTTTTTCCCCCACTGTTGCAGACTCTGGCTTATGGCACTTCCGGATCTGGGTGAATACCGACAAGCGTTGGGGTTGTATTTTGATTGGATCTCTCCTTAGATGGACAGACGCGGGCCCACTTGCAAGCCTGCTTTCCCTTCCGGTGGGCCTCGGAGGCAATCTCTTACTTGGGAATTCGGTTGGCGGACACTCTGTCTGGCACGGTACGAATGAACTATGCCAGGTTAAGGCTAACGATATGGACGGAGCTCGGTAGGTGGAAGCATCTCTCTCTGTCTTGGCTCCGCAAGGTGGCTGCCGTTAAGATGACCATTCTGCCGCAGATCCTCTATGTCTTTCGGGCTCTCCCGCTCCGGCCCCCGGAGGGCTGGATCAAGCAGACACAGTCCGAACTCGCTCAATTCATCTGGAATGGCAAACGTCCGAGAATGAAGCTCAGACTGGCCATGTTGCCGCCAGAACAGAGGGGACTGGGCCTCCCGGATCTGCGGCTTTACTACCAGGCGGCTCAGCTCCGGACATTGGTGGAATGGAGCAGGTGGGAGTCTGGATAACACTGGCTCTTCCAGGATCAGGCGGTGGCGGGCCAGACGTTGCAGGAAGTCCCCTTCCTCCGAAGGGCGCACTGGCCCCCTAATTTGTATGCCTCATTCATCACGCGAGTACCCATGGAGGTATGGGACCAGACTAACGTGAGTCACGACTTGACCACGTTCCCTTCCCCGCTCACACCGCTGACAGACAACCCTGAGTTTGGGCCAGGATGCGATGCACAGGCCTTTGCCAAGTGGCGCCCTGCAGGGTGCAGAGCTCTGACCCATCTATACACAAGTGAAGGGATTGCATCCTTTGAACATTTGCCGCGGGAACACGGTCTACCAGAGACGGAGCGGTTATGCTATTTGCAAGTGCTGCACTGGGCACTTAACACCCAGGTGCGAACTGAGGCGGAGCGGAAACTTAGTACTTATGAATACTGGTTGCTTACACGAAAGACGGATAAACGTCTCATCTCGGACCTGTACCGCATGCTGTTAGCAAGGTATGCCCTGGTATATAATCATAGTAGGGCCCGCTGGGAGAGGGAGCTTGGACGAGCGCTCACCAATAAAGAATGGGAGGACATTTACTACCGGGCACGTCACTCGGCATACCACATGGGTCTGACGGACACCTTTACAAAATTAGCGACATACTGGTATTATACACCAGAGAGACTGCACGAAATGGACCTGGCGAGGGAGGTTACCTGTTAGCGGGGGTGTGGTGAAAGGGGCACGCTGGTACACCTGTTGTGGGACTGCACTCAGATCCAAGGTTATTGGAAACTGGTGTTAGATGAGGTGGACACACACTTTGACACTGAGATCCCAAGGTTTCCTGCCTATGTCTTGTTGGGTCTACCGAATGCTCTGACATACCCCTTGAAATCACGTAGGGGAAGGCTGATTGCTATTGCCCTAGGCTCTCCAGTCCAGAATGTTCTCTCTTTATGGCGCACCGCACATACACCCACATTCCAGGGCTGGCTGTTTCGCCTCTGGGCAGTGCTTGGCATGGAAAAACTGTCCTTAATCAAAGCTGGGGAAGTTTCCAAATATGCAGAATTGTGGCATCCCTTCCTGGCATTGCTGGCCACCGAGTTCAGAGAGGTAACTTGCCCCCGGTACTTGCGCTTACTCCGTCTGTCACATGTCCCACCTTGAGGGGCTTTGGGGTGGATGGCTGTTTGTAATGTTTGTGTGCATGGGGATCACGGACCTGGAATGGGGTGTGGGGGTGGGTAGGTCGAGGGATGGTTGGAGGGTGAGGGAGGGGGGTATGGATGGGTTATTGTTCCCCCCCCACTGTTGCAGACTCTGGCCTATGGCACTTCCGGATCTGGGTGAATACCGACAAGCGTTGGGGTTGTATTTTGATTGCGGTCATAGCATCTCAATGTCTTTATCGCTTTATAGCATATACTTGATCCGTTATGCAAAAAATGAAAAGCGGACTGATGCCCAACTCATGAACGCCATCTTGTAATGGCTAAACTGAATCAAAAAACATCAATATGATTAAGTCGATTCGGGTTACTGTTGGAAAAATGGCATATGATGTTTAATATTGCAATACATAAATTGGAATACAATTATCTTTTAGTCTTCCGCCCTGAATGGGCAATCGTTTCAAGACAATTAATTCCGTATCTCATAGATCAATATTAAATCAGATCCAACATTCTCCGAAATTAGCCTGAATTCATTTTATCATGTGGGACTTGGTTTGGGGAAGGTCTCAATGTATTGACACCCATAACAAAATAAAACAGGAGAGGGAGGACACACACTTTGACACTGAGATCCCAAGGTTTCCTGCCTATGTCTTGTTGGGTCTACCGAATGCTCTGACATACCCCTTGAAATCACGTAGGGGAAGGCTGATTGCTATTGCCCTAGGCTCTCCAGTCCAGAATGTTCTCTCTTTATGGCGCACCGCACATACACCCACATTCCAGGGCTGGCTGTTTCGCCTCTGGGCAGTGCTTGGCATGGAAAAACTGTCCTTAATCAAAGCTGGGGAAGTTTCCAAATATGCAGAATTGTGGCAGCCCTTCCTGGCATTGCTGGCCACCGAGTTCAGAGAGGTAACTTGCCCCCGGTACTTGCGCTTACTCCGTCTGTCACATGTCCCACCTTGAGGGGCTTTGGGGTGGATGGCTGTTTGTAATGTTTGTGTGCATGGGGATCACGGACCTGGAATGGGGTGTGGGGGTGGGTAGGTCGAGGGATGGTTGGAGGGTGAGGGAGGGGGGTAGGGATGGGTTATTGTTCCCCCCCCACTGTTGCAGACTCTGGCTTATGGCACTTCTGGATCTGGGTGAATACCGACAAGCGTTGGGGTTGTATTTTGATTGCGGTCATAGCATCTCAATGTCTTTATCGCTTTATAGCATATACTTGATCCGTTATGCAAAAAATGAAAAGCGGACTGATGCCCAACTCATGAACGCCATCTTGTAATGGCTAAACTGAATCAAACAACATCAATATGATTAAGGCGATTCGGGTTACTGTTGGAAAAATGGCATATGATGTTTAATATTGCAATACATAAATTGGAATACAATTATCTTTTAGTCTTCCGCCCTGAATGGGCAATCGTTTCAAGACAATTAATTCCGTATCTCATAGATCAATATTAAATCAGATCCAACATTCTCCGAAATTAGCCTGAATTCATTTTATCATGTGGGACTTGGTTTGGGGAAGGTCTCAATGTATTGACACCCATAACAAAATAAAACAGGAGAGGGACAGAGGGCAGAAGGGCACAATAACGAGTGTGGCAGAGGGCAGAAGGGCAAAACAACAAGTGTGGCAGAGGGCAGAAGGGCACAACAACGAGTGGGGCAGAGGGCAGAATGGCACAACAACGAGTGGGGCAGAGGGCAGAAGGGCACAACAACCAGTGGGGCAGAGGGCAGAATGGCACAACAACGAGTGGGGCAGAGGGCAGAATGGCACAACAACGAGTGGGGCAGAGGGCAGAATGGCACAAAAACGAGTGGGGCAAAGGGCAGAAGGGCACAAAAACGAGTGAGGCAGAGGGCAGAATGGCACAAAAACGAGTGGGGCAGAGGGCAGAAGGGCACAACAACGAGAGGTCTCGCACAAAAAAAACCTGCGAACACACAAAGCGCCCTGCGAACATGCAAATCACCCCACAAACACGCAAAGCGCCCCGCGAACACACAAAAATTTAAAAATCCACAAATTCGCGAACTTTGCGGATCGCGAATTCGCAAATCCGCAAATTCGCAGATCACGAATTCATAAAATTCGCCCATACTATATATATATATATATATATATATATATATATATTACCTACTGGCGGTCGCCAGTAGGTATATATAGTTAGGATTTTTTCCCTATGGTATTTTTGAAAATTCTATGTCTAATAACTTTGGCGTTTGTGGACGGAATTGGCTGAAATG
Source organism: Lissotriton helveticus (assembly GCF_964261635.1). Taxonomy (NCBI): domain Eukaryota; kingdom Metazoa; phylum Chordata; class Amphibia; order Caudata; family Salamandridae; genus Lissotriton; species Lissotriton helveticus. The sequence continues at coordinate 1,200,721,303 of NC_136069.1, forward strand.
TTCTGGAAAATGGAACATTTTGTTTCTGAGCAGCCCCTGGAAATTTGGGGGGGGGTTTGTCAAGGGGGGGCCGAGAAAAAAGGGGGGTCCCAAAACGTGTTTTTAACATTGAGTTTTCCACTTTTAGCCCGAACGGCTGAATGGATTTGCACGAAACTTGGCAAAATTGTAGAGACTGGTAGCCCGATGTGCCTTTTGTAGGTCTCAATATATGTGCTCCAGTGGATTTTGAGAAATTAACGTTTAAAAAAAGATATATATCTTATACCGGGGCGCGTACCAAAACTTCGCGTAGCGAAGCTGATTGGTTATCCGGCGTCTGTAAACATTCCAAACAGTCCGGAGCGGCCGCCATCTTGTCTCTCGGTAGGATTGAGAGACAAAAGGAGGCCAAAACAAAGGTGGAAATAACCATAAGGGGGCATAGTAGATCCTCCCTGACCCCTTAGGTTTAATGTGGAGGCTTTAAAAGGGCCCCGCGGGGCAAAAAAAAAAAAAAAAATTTTTTTGTTTTTTTGCGTGGGTAGCGCCCGGTCCGCGAACCGGGAAGCGTTCTGGGCAGCATACTGCAATGAAAAATGAATGATAGACTTTTCAAATGCTGTATGTTAATTGATTGTTGGTTTTGTTGATTATTTTTTTTATTTTTTATTTTTTAAGCATTTTTTATTGTGTTTCATAATTTATTAAACTTTCTAACATTTCATTGTCAGAAATTTCATAATTATCATGGAATATACATTGTAGTCTCTGAGGTTGTAAAATGTCCTCATTTGCAAGGAGGTTATCTACTGCTTGTACACATTGCAGTAGTTCTTGGTCCCAAGTTTCATCCATAAATTCAATCTCATTTGGATCAATGATTTCTGTGTTGGACTCTGGAAGGACAATTTCAAATGAAATTTTTTGTTCGCTTTCCATTTTCCCTGAAATTTGCATAAAAAAATATATATTAGTAGAGGTAGGGCACTGTTGGGATTAATTTTAGATAGGCAGTTTTTAACAGTGAATTTATCTTTGGGCAGTGTATAGTATCAGAGTGGAAGTAGGAATATAAAAAATTGTATCTAAATTTATAAGTACTACAGAGGGATAGTATATAACTAACAGAAAAAGTTTGCCATATTAACTTAAAGTGCACAATATACTTCAGTTTTAAAAATAACAACTTACCTTTAAAAAGAAGTTGAAGTTATTAATGAAAATCCTATTGAAATGTACACCAGGAAGTAGTAGTCAAAATGGCTGTGTTTCCTTCTCTTCCTTTATATATATTCGGGTACATAACCAATCAAATGTCAGGTAAAAAAAGTAGAAAATGAAAGTAACATTTTAATTGGTTGTCAATTCCAACACTTCAGATGTGTTTTGTGAAGTAATTTACCTCACGGTATTTAGAGAGGTCTACAGGCTAAATGGCTAAATGGAATTCCAATCAAATTTGTGAAAATGGTAGGGATTGGTATGTAGTATGAGCTAATCTATATTTGGTGAAATTGTCTCAAGTGGCTTTTGTGTGAACTACTTTCCCACCTTTTTTGATGGTGCGCTTCCCAGGGAGCGACCCGGTACGCGAACCGTTGAGCGCCCCGGTTCGCGGACCTTAAGCGTTCCGGGAGTCCACCATTTTGTGTTTCGGTCGAATTAAGATACAAGATGGAGGGCAAATAATGTTCAGAATGGGTAGAAGGGGGCACGGTAGAGTTATCTTGACCCCCTAGGTTTTCTGAGGGTGGCTGAGGAGGCTTATATGTGCGAAAAAAAAACATTTTAAAAAAAAATTTCGCGAGGTTAGCTCCCGGTTCGCGTACCGGGTAGCGGCCCCGGTAGCGTATTTTGTTGAAAATTAGTGAAAAATGTTAGAGTTAAATAATAATTGTGAGTGATCAGATGTAGGGTAGCTCTGAGAAGAGCTTTTGGGTTTATGGTACATTTAGGTACTTATAAGTAGGTACCAATGCACATTCTTAAATTCAGAGTGAAAACTCTGTTGCCCTCATCTGAGAAGTGAACTCCATCTCCTCTGTAGATATCTTGCATGTAGTAACGCAAGTTATTGTTGTACAGGGAGCCCATTCCATGGTCTCTCATGTAAGCTGAAACAGATTTGTTTACATGCTTCCTCGACTTCTCAATTTGTGGACAAAATTGGTTTGACCACCTCCATTTCTGTCTTTGGCATATATTTGAATATACCAAGGCAGTCTGAGGAAAAAGTGCCATTAATTGCTCAAAGGTGTCCTTTAAAAGCATTTCCAGACCTACACCAGTCAAAGTGCCCAAGTCATTACCTCCACAGTGCACAATTAACAGGTCAGGTTTGGGCAAATGCATAAAGGTTTTCACCAATGGTATCAATTGGTGACATTTTAATCCTCTGTGGCCAAACCACTTAATTTCCACATCTTGTAAATTGAGGTTAGGTAAATTCCTGCTTTCAACGTACCTTTGAGCCCAGTGAATATAACTATGACCAACAATCCAGACAGAAAACATGGTGAGAGAAGGTTCTCCTGCAGTCAGATGAAGTGTGGCAATAAAATGGCAGTTGAAAAAATGAGAGTTTGAAATGAAAAAAACTGTGGAGTTTCTGTGTTCATGAAGCAGTAACAGTGATTGGTGGATTTTGATTGCTGAAAACAAAAAGTTAGGGTGCACGGATGTGTTCTTTGAAAGATGTATTTTGAGTGGTCAATAAAAAGTCATTAAATGAAAGAATGCACTGGATATGCAGGTGCACTGAGAGTTCAGAGTTCAATTGCAACATTGTTGTGTGAACTTGCAAACAACAGAGTTCTTCCAGGAGGTGGTTGCCATGCAGATAAAGCAGAAAGGGCAGAGGGGGGATGGGTTTTCATTTGAAAAAAGTGAGGGAAGACTTTTGATTGGGTGACATGAGAGATATGTGTGAAGAATTACAGCATTTCTGTGCTTTTCATAGCTGCAGACTCTGGAGTGCATACCTTTTGCTCTGCTGCAGACAAATTGGTGTGTTTCTGAGACTGTTTTCAAACTCAAAGTATTTGCTAAGGTGAGAAAATATTTCTTTACTTTAGATAGAGAATAGTGTGCTTTAAGGAGAAAATTATGATTTATGTGGCGCAAATTGCTTGTAAATATGCTCTCACATGTGTATGGAAAATTTTGATTTTGAATGTTTGTGTTACATAGCCATGTTAAAAGTGACCCAACCATGCTGGAAAGGCAATCAAAAAATGCTTTCATGTGTTTTATTGACATTTTAAGTCATTTTCCCATGTGCAGTGTTTAGAAATTATGATTTGAAAATCGTTTTTGGGGAAAAGGAATTGTTTTTAAAATCATGACAAGGAGATAATGGTGTATACTTCTTTATAAGGCTATTGACTGTCCCTGATGTTATTTTTCTCATTTTAGTGTAAGACCTTTCTCTGTGGCGCAAATTGCTTGTAAATATGCTCCCACATGTGCATGGAAAATTTAGAGTTTGAATGTTTGTGTTACATAGCCATGTTAAAAGTGACCCTACCATGCAGGGAAGCCAATCAAAAAACGCATTTATGTGTCTTAAGGACATTTTAAGTCATTTTCCCATGTGCAGTTTTTAGAAATTATGATTTGAAAATCGTTTTTGGGGAAAAGGAATTGTTTTTAAAATCATGACAAGGACATAATGGTGTATGCTTCTTTATAAGGCAATTGACTGTCCCTGATGTTATTTTTCTAATTTTAGTGTAAGACCTTTCTCTGTGGCGCAAATTGCTTGTAAATATGCTTCCACGTGTGCATGGAAAATTTTGATTTTGAATGTTTGTGTTACATAGCCATGTTAAAAGTGACCCAACCATGCTCGAAAGGCAATCAAAAAACGCTTTCATGTGTTTTAATGACATTTTAAGTCATTTTCCCATGTGCAGTGTTTAGAAATTATGATTTGAAAAACGTTTTTGGGGAAAAGGAATTGTTTTTAAAATCATGACAAGGACATAATGGTGTATGCTTCTTTATAAGGCAATTGACTGTCCCTGATGTTATTTTTCTCATTTTAGTGTAAGACCTTTCTCTGTGGCGCAAATTGCTTGTAAATATGCTCCCACATGTGCATGGAAAATTTAGATTTTGAATGTTTGTGTTACATAGCCATGTTAAAAGTGACCCTACCATGCAGGAAAGCCAATCAAAAAACGCTTTTATGTGTCTTAAGGACAATTTAAGTAATTTTCCCATGTGTAGTGTTTTGAAGTTATGATTTGAAAATCGTTGTTGAGGTAAAGGAATGTTGTTAAAATTTATGTGCGCCATATGCCCCCAAATTTCTTTTTCAGGGGTGCAGCAGGGTGTTCTTGAGATACCCCTGCACGCTTGAAAAAAATCCTATTTTGTGATGAGCTAATTGCTAATCACAAATTGCAACCTTCATTCCTATGAGCCTCCTAGCCCATGGAAATGAATGGTTAATTTGCAATTAGCAATTTGCTCATTGCAAATTAGGAATAGTAAAGAATTGCTATTTATTCCTTACAATTTGCTATTTAGGAAATGCAAAATAGTTTGATGGTACATATGGTGGTTCATCTGTAACAAGATAAGAAGCTTAGGGATACATTTATGATGACTAGCGCAATAAAGTGCACATTACTTACTTCATTGGTAGGCCTTTACATGTATTATCTCCTCTGTATTCTTCATCAAGCGTAACTTTAATCTGCAATCCTGAGTAGGCCTCACCTTAAACAAACCTCTGGATAGGACACACTTTATTGTCATCCTGGATTAATCATTTAAAATGGTAGGGACAGATTTATGATAGGTGTATGCCTCTTTTGTGCCACTGTGCGTCACTTTTATGATGCAGCGGTGGTGCAAAAGATTTGCTATGAGGCGACAACATTACAAATTGATGCATTTAGGCAGATATGTCATGGTGTAAAAAAAACGTACCACATAAAACCCAAGCAGCAGTGATGCAAAAGATGCACCATGCCGCAAGACAGGCCTCACTTGGGGCCATATGTATGAAGGTAATTAGCATTTGCTAAGATCAAAATTCTACGAATTTCGGCCTTTGTGAATGTTAATTAGACAAATGGCATGTATCAAACAAGTTCGATGCAAAATAAGGAGTAGCAAAATTTGCTATTCCTTATTTTGCAATTGCACTGAAGGATTTGCAAATTTTGTGACTACGTGAATGCAATGTATCAAACAAAAACTATGTAAAAAATGACATTAAGGATTTGGAAACTATTGTGGTAAATTGGTGGTAATTTGTGAATTCTTTTCAAAAAGCTTTTATTCAAAAAAACAAAAGGTGCCATATGACGCCAACACATGCCCTTAGGGCATGTATGTGTGCCATATGCCCCCAAATTTCTTTTTCAGGGGTGCAGCAGGGTGTTCTTGAGACACCCCTGCACCCTTGGAAAAATTCCTAATTTGTGATGAGCAAATTGGTAATCGCAAATTAAACCTTCATTCCTATGAGCCTCCTAGCCCATGGAAATGAATGGGTAACTTGCAATTAGCAATTTGCTCATCGCAAATTAGGAATGGTAAAGAATCGCTATTTATTCCTTAAAATTCGCTATTTAGGAAATGTAAAATATTTTGATGATACATATGGCAGTTCATCTCTAACAAGATAAGAAGCTTAGGGATACATTTATGATGACTGGCGCATCACCAGGGATGTGACAGTCATCCTGCGCCGCTGTTCCGCCACCCATGGTGTGCTGCATTTACAATGCGGCGCAGCATGGGGCAAAAATGGCACAGATGCGTGACGCATATGTGCCGTAAAGGTGGCGCATTGCTGGAGTTGTATTGCAAGTGCGATGCATCTCCAGCAAGGCTCAGGGGTGCTGCATCTCCACAATGCTGCGTCAAGACCTATGCCAGCTTCAAGCAGGCACAGGGTTTTGACGCAGCTTTCTCCTATCTGATTGTAAATGCGGCACACCTTGGGTGGCAGAGCAGTGGTGCACGTTAACTGGTGCATGCCTGGGGATGTGCCATTTAATATAAATCTGCCCCTTTACATTTAAGTATGTGCAGGGGACACAGAGTCGGTGAGGCTTATCCAAGGTTAAGAAGAGATGAGTCCTGTTCAGTGAATAATTAGACATAGGCTTCACCTGCTCAGCATTGCTGGACATGGCTAAATAATAGCTGCTAAATGTTAATCTTGTTAAACAATTTTACTATTATAATCTCTGATATTTGTCTCTTACTCTGCAACATCTCATTGTTGTTATCTTTCTTTAAAGATAAAGACAACCTCAACATGAGCGACAATCTGCAATCAGTTGATTTTGACCTCATCATTGAACTTGTAATTGAAACATCAGTGGATGTTGATCCTTTGGATGATTTAAATCCTGAGGATGAAGAAGAGCGTGATGAGGATGCAGATTTGTCCGAACTATATGATATAGGATGGGAAGCTGACCTGCTTGAGCCTTTGGAAATATAAACATTTATTTTTAAATTTTATAATTAATAAAAAGTAAAAAGGTAAACCGTTTAATTTAAAAATAAAGACACCTTCAAAAACAGGTTATGTGTAGTGTCTTCAATAAAATATTAAAATATGTTCATGAAATTAGATCAGATTCACATATAAAATAGCATAGATTCTTTTCTGGTATTTTTGTATTGTAAGATTGCCAATGACTAAAAAATCTTCAAATTAAAATGTCAAGTAGTGTGTTAAGTTTTTGATCACTGTTACTGATTTACTGTTTGGTAATAATGTTTATTAACATTTTTTATTATATTTTTCCTCAGATTCAACTGCAGATCATTTCAAGATTTTACCATGCCTACAATACAAAGACAGATAAAGGCTGCAAAACGTCAAAGACAGCAGGTGAAAACAAAAACCCAGCAGTCCTCTAACAAAAAGATTTCTCAAGCCACGAAGAAAGCACCGGGTAAGAGCTCTAAATATTTCATAAGAAATATTTGTAATAAAAAAAATATTACTACAGAAAATGTTTCAGTCCATAACACGAGAAGGAAATCAAATGGAAAGAAAAGGACAATGAAAAATGTTACTGCTAGAGCAAGAGATAAATCTGTGCATGATAGTAGAAGGAAACAACAGTTTAGGGAGATTCGTAAACGAATGTTCCGCAACAGGATAATTGGCAATTTGTTAAAAAATATTAAGAAAGGTCAACAGAAACTAGTTTTTTATAAGAGAAAAAAAAAAGTTGAGAAAGTTATTGATCAGGCATTTGAAATTAAACGTAAGTTATTTATTTTGATAATCAATAGAATTAGGAAGCTAAACAAGGCAATTTTTGATTTCAAAAGAAATAGTAGATGGAAGAGAATAGTTAATCGTAGTAATTTTTGTGAAGTTTTTTCTGGAGAATGGATGCATAGTTCAAGCTCTGAGGCATTTTTTAATGAGGAGAGTTATTTCCAGGATAATGATTTGGTGCATGCAGTTGACACCAGTGGTCGTGCTTATGAAGTGAAAGATGGTTGTCCAGTTGAAAAAGAAAAACTTGTGACAACAGAGGCAGAAGAGGTGTTAGGTAATGAGGTTTTAGGAAGACGTGCTAAGGGTCCTGTGTACACCTGGAAGTGTAGTAGTATTTGCAGTGTGCGACAGGATTCCATCAATTTGCTTTGTGATTTTGTACGGTCATTTAACAAAAAAAGTTTGAAGCAGAAAATGATGTTGTTGCAAGAATTAGATCCTTGCAGAGTAAGAGAAGTGACAGGTTTGCATGGTCATTCACTGGCTTGTCTTTCCAGGAGAGTATGCCAGAGTGTTTTTCATCATTTCAGGATGCTAGCAGTGCATCATAACAAAGTGAGGAAATTAGTTAGAATGTTGTATTATGCTAAGAGTCCAGCAATTATGCTGAAACAATTATGCGCTGCTCTTTTGCATGGTTCTGAAATAGATGTGAAGAATATGTGTGAAGAAATTGAGTTTTGTTACTTTGGAAGTAAAGAGGAGAATGTTGAAATTGAGCAAGAAGTAGAGGGTCATGTGGAAGATAGTGTACAGGTTTCCAGTACAGATAATTTCCAGAGGGAAATTGCGACGTTTGAGGTGAAATCAAGTGAGAGGCCTAATTTCAATTGTGTGTGTTGTCGACGCACTTATTATAAGAATCAGACTAAGTTAGTGGATTTATATGCAAAAAGTGAAAGGGAAAATAATAGTGAATGGAAGGATTTTGCAACATACTTGATGGTAGAAAATTGTTTTGATTTGGGATTGGATCAACGTGTGTGTACTTATTGTTGTAACAAATTAAAACAAAACCAGATGCCTGCTAGAGCAGTTCATAATAATCTGGAATTGGTTGAGATTCCTTCTGAATTGAAGGACTTAAATACTTATGAATCTATTTTGATTCAAAGTATACATCCCTTTCAGGCTATTGTAAGAATGGAGCCAAAGACAGGGAAATTGCCTCCATCAGATTTACAGAGAGGATTAAAGGGAAGAGTTGTTTATTTGCCTCTAGATTTCAAGAAAAACATTAACACAATTGGAGTAGAAAAAGTGGAAGAGGAACCTCTGGTTATCTTAGTTAATGGGGTTCCGACAAAGAATAAGAAAATATGGCAAGATTTAGTAGATGTTAGGAAAGTTAAAAAGGCAACATTGTATTTGAAAAAAAATAATAAATACTATAAGAATGTATATGTTGCAGAAGAGGAAGTAAGTGAGGAAGAGGATAGCGATTTGTGTGCTGGTCAAATTGAGAAAGTAGAACCCTCTACTAGTGAAGAAATATATGAACATTATAGTGTTCATCCTTTGCATTCCAAGGAAGTCATGGGGAATGCTATTGAGTTGTTTCAAATGAAACAAGCCAAAGGGAGTCCCATTAGTGTTTGGGAGGAAAGTTTGGAAGCTCGGTGTTTCCCACAGCTTTTTCCAACAGGTCAGGGAGGAAGATATGATGAGCGACCTCATCAAATTCCTGCTTCTGAATACCGGACTTTGCGATTGTATGCAGGAGATACTAGGTTTCGACAATGCATTCCTTATTTGTTTCATCTCCTGTTTGAAAGCGATCTGTCTGGACTGTCATATGCAGTGAACCACATCTTGAAAAGTGGTATACACATGCAAAACATCTCGGCAAGTGACTTTATGGATAAAGTCAATGTCCAAGATAGTATTTTGGATTCTCACCTGATTAATCTCATGGCGTGTCAGCGTGGTACTAATGAGTACTGGTACCGTCGTCATGGTGATTTAAAATGTATGCTGAGGAACTTAGGTACTCCCACATGGTTCCTCACTCTGAGCTGTGCCGAGTATGGCTGGGAAGACTTACTTGAATTTCTACGAGAGGCAAATGGAAACATCGAAAACATCGAATTCAAGACACCCGGAGAACTGTGCTCTTTGGATCCAGTCAATGTATGCCGGTACTTCAATCATAGATTTGAAGCTATGATGTCTTTCATCATGAATAAGAAGAATCCACCTCTTGGAGAGGTGTTGGATTTCTTCTGGAGAAAGGAGTACCAAGCAAGAGGTGCTCCTCACATACATATGCTGTTGTGTATCAAGGATGCACCTAAATTTGGAACAGATCCAGAAGACTCAGTGATGAGTTTCATACAACAGTATTCTACGTGTGCTGTTCCAAACGCAAAGGAGAAGAAAAGCCTAAGAGAAAAAGTTCTACGTTTCCAAAGCCATCGTTGTGGAAAGTACTGTCGTCGTAAATTCCGAAACAAGGACAAGTTCTACACCAAATGTCGTTTCGGCTTTCCACGACCGGTGATTTCTAAAGGAAGAGTAAACAGTTTGATGTCTTCGCTGCGACATAATGTGATGAAGAAATCACCTAAAAACACATACAATTTGAAGAGGAACGAAGAGTCCAAGTACATCAACGACTACAACCCGGTGATTTTGTCCATGTGGAATGCTAACAAGGATATACAGTTTGTGGCTGATAACTGTATGGCTGTGGCTCGGTATGTGACGTATTACATCACCAAAAAAGAGAAGACAGAATTGAAGGATATGTGGGAGGACATTTCCCATGAAAAGAGCCTCAGCAAGAAGTTGTACAGTTTCAGTCTGAAGATGTTGTCGCATCGAGAAATCGGAGCGTACGAATTTTCTGACCGGTTGTCTTCAGCAAGTCTCTATGCCAAGTCCAGGAGTATCGTTTGGGCGAGTCTTGGTCTTGCTGCAACGCGTAATCGAGTTCTCAAACCTGTGCGGGAAATTGAGTATTTGGCGGAAAAGGAGCCAAACAGTACCGACATTTTGAAGACAAACATGTTGGATACATATTATCCAAATCGAAGCAGTCACCTCGAGAATGTTTGTCTGTATGAGGTTCTGCAAAATTACATATTCAAGAGGAACATCAAAGAAGATACTGAGAAAGGAGTGTATGCTGTAATAGGAAGTGAGGGATGTCTGGTCAAGCAAAGAAAATGCCACTTGATAAACCATCGAAAATTGAGTGGCGAATCTCCTGAAAAAAAGGAGTTTTTCTATTTAGCACTTTTGCAACTTTTCAAGCCTTGGCGTGCAGAAGAGGAACTGCTTGGAGATTTCCTCTGTTACGAAGACTCTTTCAATGCCGCCAAGGAGACCATAGAATGTCCTGCTTTTCCCAAATATGTAGAAATGTTGAATGCGGAAATTGAGCAGGAAGCAACAATTGCAGCCGAGATTGCCAGAGACAGTTCTCAGGATAGTCAGAGTTCTGCTTCATTGAGTCAGGATCCACTAGGAGGACCTCTTATCGAAAATGAAGCTGCCACTGCTATGAATGAAGTGGAAAGAGCCATGGCACATGCTCAAGAGGATGCGGTTAACTTAGAAGAGTTGGAAAGGCAACTCAACGTTGAGCAGAGGAAAATATATGACGAAGTTACCATGCAAATTGATCATGGATTAAGTCATGATAAGAAAGAGTGCTCATGTACGTCGTTGAAGCCTGTCCGACTGTACGTGAGTGGAGAAGCGGGAACTGGAAAAAGTTTCCTTATTAAAGCAATTTCATGCTATTTGCAGGAAAAGACAGAGTCATCGCTGTCTTGTGTTGTCACTGCTCCAACTGGACTGGCAGCACATAATATTAAAGGGATTACTTTACATCGTTTACTGATGCTGCCAGTGGAGCATGACAACAAATTAGAATATCACAAGCTATCTGGAGATGCTTGTTTTGAAGTTTCAAGAATCTTGAGGAAAATGAAACTTCTTATCATTGACGAAGTAAGCATGGTTTCCAATGTCATGCTTGCCTTTGTGCATTTGAGGATGCAAGAAGTTCTCAAAACAGAGTATGATGTGTTATTTGGTGGCAAACACATCATTGTTTTCGGAGATCTTTTGCAGCTGACACCAGTGAAAGGGCAACCTGTGTTCAAAATGCTCACGCATGAAGATACCAGGAAGTGCCTAGGCAGCATTGGCAACGTCAATATATGGTTAAACTTCAATTATGCTGAACTGCATGAAAATATGCGTCAGGCGAAGGATGAAGTTTACAAGACTATTCTACAAGATGTTAGAATTGGAAAAGTGACCGAGCATGGGAAAGAAGCTTTACATGCACGATTACTGTCAAATTTATATCCAGAACAAGATGTTGTGCCTGAGAATATTTTTCAGAAAATTACTGAAAAGAAATCTGGAATATGTTTGATGCCAACTCTTGCAGAATGTGCCAAATTTAACAACAAAATGTTGCATTTAGAAAAGCAAGAGATTGTGAAACTGGAAGCTATTGATAGAGTAGAGCATATGGGATCAACAATTATTTTGTCTGAGAATCTGAAAACAAAATTGGATTCATTAGAGAAGAGTATATCTAAAACTGCAGGTTTTGAAAAGACTCTGAATGTGTGCTTGAACTGCCGTATAATTTTAAGAAGGAATTTACATGTTGAAAGAGGTCTGGTAAATGGATCAATGGGTAATGTTGTTGATTTTGTGAAATACAGAAATAGAGATGGAATTGAATTTTTAATAATTAAATTTGATGGCATTGAGGAAGTACAGCTAATTGCTCGTTGTTCTGCTAGATTTTTGCTTGTAAAAGACTTATATGTTCGCCGTAAGCAGTTTCCTGTTTGCTTGGCATATGCGGTGACAATCCATAAATCGCAAGGTTTAAGTGTAGACAGTGCATTGGTGAATATTGGCAGTTCTGTGTTCAAGGAGGGTATGGCATATGTGGCATTGTCACGAGTTAGAACTTTATCGGGATTGTACTTGATTGAGTGTGATGTCACAAACATTTGTGCAGATCTAGATTGTGTTAAGGAATACAATAGGTTAAGAAGAGAGTATGCGCCACATTTGCCTCAGTTTCCTTTGTTTGAGAAACGTCTGGTAGGCCGGAAACGAAGAAATGAGAACAATACTGGGGAGGTTATAGCAAAAAGACAAAAAGTGAATGAACCTAAAATTACAAGCAGAAACAAAAAGGATTCTGTTGAAGATGTTGTTGGTTTTCAGTTTGAAAACAGTTCTGGTGTCAACTGCTATGCTAATGTAGTAATTAATGTTTTGTTTTCTCTAAAAAATGTAAAAGAAGAGATTGTGGTCAATTCTGATCAAAGATTTTGCGGTTTGTTAAATTCTGTGTTAGAGAAATGTACCACTGATAGAAGAAACATAGAAAGTGTGTCTGAAATTCGAAATCTGTTAGACAGATGTTCAGGCCAAACACAATTCTCTCAAAATATTCAGCAAGATTGTCAGGAGTTTTTAATGTATATGCTTGATGTATTACATGCTGAAGGTGTAGATGTAGATCAGCTGTTTGGGCTTTCTTATCAATGGCAGCATGACTGCCAGAACTGTATGATATCAAGTACTACTAGTGTAGACTCAGAAAGATTTATATATTTAACTTTGCCAGACAGTAAATCAGTCTCCTTTAATAAGCTAGTAAAAGCTGCTAATCACAACATGGAGTGTAGCCAATGTAAATCTGAAATGATGTCCACATTATTTATACGAACATATGGCCAGTATGTCATTTTAATGTTCCAACGATGTAGGCCTGATGGAACAAAATTGACAACTTTAATAAAAAAAATTGTAGCTTCGCAGTTGTCAATATCAGGAAGGACTTTTGTAACTACAGCAATTATATATCATGACGGCCCTTCAATATCATCAGGACATTACACAGCTTATTTAAAGTCTAGAAATGGCTGGTCATTCTGCAATGATTCTGTTTTAATTTTCAAAAAAAAATTGCCGTATGACCTTAAAAACTCTTACCTGGTGTTTTTAAAACCAAAATTTTAGGGAAATAATCTCGGGATGTGCTCTGTGGAATTTCAAGAAGTTCTAATGGCTCCTACACAATTTGGCCTTGAGGATAAGTGTAGTTCAGAGACACAACTTCTAATCATAGGACTGGACATCATGGACATATATGTGCACTTTGAATGAGTTCAGAAAAACTGTTTCTTTTTATAAGCTAATTGAAGCAGCCAATCAAAACATGGAGTAGAGGGAATGTAAGTCTGCAATGCTGTCTACTGTTTTACATTGCTTTGTGATTAAAAGTGATGTTGAGAATTAAATAATTGTTGTAGTCATAGAGGTAGTGTAAGTCTGCTTCATATTAAGCAGTATCAGTGTCATAGGAAATGTAGAACATGACTGAGCAAGAAGGGGAAGATATTACTATTCCAGGATTGTGAAAATTATCTTCAACATTTTAATTCTGAAAGTTGCGGGAATGCCAAATGATGGGATTGGCTAACAAGAAATCCAAGAGTTATACATGGCTCTGACAAGATTTGGCCTTGTGGAATCTTGTGGTAGAGAGCAAGAAGTCATTTATTGTATGTAACATGTTTTTAAAAACGATGGAGATTTTCTTTCAGAAAGTGGCGGGCTGAAAGTAATAACAGCACAAAAGAGTGTAAGCTATTCATAGGACATCCTTGGACGTCATGGAAAGTAAGTTAACTTTAAGGAGTTCTGATTTTTGATTTCTGATGTTGTATGGGTTTTTTAAACACAATCATTTTGATTGTGTTTTTTTTCCCCGCTGTTACATGATGAATACCTTCAAGTCACTGTTTTTAGTGAATTTTGATACATTCTGAGAACAGCAAAAATAAACCATTTAACATGTATAATTAATTCTGTACTGTTTGCATTTATGATGCATATGTAGAACTGTGTAGGAGGCATGGAGAAGGTGAGTCTTCTGTAAGTGTCAAAGTTGTTGCATGCAGTGCTGCACTTCTGCGTATTCTTTCATATGCTAGACTACATCTGCACAATGAGATACCTAAGCAAAGGAAACATAAGTGATGTGATTGTGAAATGAGCAAAATAAATTGCATGTATTTCAATTACATCACCTGTGTTTCCTATCATTACGAATCACATTGTGCAGATCAAGTTTAGGTCTGTCCAGGGAAACATAGGAGGTTTGGACTTTGTTGAAGATTGCAGTGGACATGACTCACTTCATTGGTAGACCTTCACATGTATTATGTCCTCTATTCTCTTCAACAACTCGAAATTTCATCTGCAACCCTGAGTAGGCCTCACCTGAAACAAAACTCTGGATAGTAGACATCTTATTGGCATCCTGAAGCAATTATTTTAAATTTTAGTGTCTTGCGACACTTTTCTGAGACAACAGCAATGCAAAAGATGCACCATGTTTTAAGATAGGCCTCACTTCATCTGCATCAAGATACTGTTAGTTTAAAATGTATGGGGCAGATTTATGTTAACTGGCGCATCCCCAGGGATGCGCCAGTTAATGTGCGCCACGGTGCGCCACAGGTCCGCCACCCATGGTGCGCCGCATTTACAATGCGGCGCACCATGGGGCAAAAACAGCACAGATGCGTGACGCATCTGTGCCGTTAAGGTGGCGCATTGCTGGAGTTGCGTCGCAAGCGCGACGCAGCTCCAGCAAGGCTCGGGGGTGCCCCATCTTAACAATGCTGCGTCAAGACTTACGCCTGCTTCAAGCAGGCGCAGGCTTTTGATGCAGCATTGGCCTGAAAGTGACTGAGTGAAATCTTATAGATTTCACTCAGCCACTTTTGCGAGGCGCACCTGCCCCAGGAACGCCCACCCTGCGCCGGAACGCCCACAAGCGGCGCAGGGCTTTACAACGTGACGCATCTGCCTAGATGCGTCACGTTGTAAATCGTTCGTAGGGATGCGCCACGTTTACGCCGCCTTGCGTGACGCAACAGCGGCATAAACGTGGCGCAAGGGCCTCATAAATCTGCCCCTATATCTTTAGGACTGTGTAGCTTCTGTAAGTGTCAAAGTTATTGAAAAACTGTTTGTCCTTCAATCTTTGCCCTTGTCTTTTGTAATTTTTTAATACATGTTTTTATATTTTTCAAATGTTTGTTCTCTCTTTCACAGATTGAAAGTATAAAAATAAAAAATGAGGAATTTAATGACAATTATAAGGTAAATATTTTGTACTCTTTTCGTTACATTTCTATCACATTGAACTACTATTAGTTCCACTGCTTCATTTCTTTAATCCTCAGTCTCCTGCCTTTGCTACTTCCCTCATTCCTTTCTCTATTACCTACTTACTCAACTCCTTCCACTCTTTTTCTCAGTCCCTCTCTTCTCATAGTTCCTCACTCTTGTTCACTCACTCCGTCTCTATTACTCTTAGTGTCTTTGACTGATCACTGTGTCACTATTTGTTCATAATGCTTTCTCTGTGTAGTTGAAGCACACTAAGGGGCATATTATGAATGCAGCCAATAAAATTATTGCTCTTTTTATTGGCAGAAAACTGGTGCAAAAGCATCTTTAGCGGCAGTTTTCTGCCGCAAAAGCAGCTTTAGTGACACATTTCTGCCGATAAAAGCTGCAAAACTTTTATTGCCTATGTTGATAATATGCCCCTATGTTATTTACATTAGGGCTATATTGTCCAGTATAACAATCAAAATTGCTCTCCAAAGACACCAGGCAAAGCAGACGCTCCCTCAAACAGATCACCAAGCGCAATTTACCCTACTTACAATCTAGCCTGTTCTCTGTCGAGACTTTAGCAATCTTTAGAGCACAAGATAAGATCTTTTCACATGGAAGAGCCAGACGTATTGCAATTCTACTTAAGAAACAAGCATTGGCATAGACAATAGGTCTCGCCTTTGGGACCTTATACGTGTTTAGCCATGCAACAGTTGATGTTGCTGCACCAAGGATATTATGCTGCATAACTAAATACTTAGAAGGTCCCAAAGTCGATACCTATTGGCTATGCCAATGCTTGTTTTTCTTTCACTTCGTTATCTATTTTGTTTTTCACAATTATACCCTCTTCTGTCTGTTCTTTGGTAAATAGATCTATTAAACAGTATCTCTTCTTTACTCCCTATAGCTGTCTTTCTTGAAACATCACTCTCTGTTTACTTTCCTTATACTTACACTTTTTTTTTTTTTTTTTTTAATTTTTTGGGTTAGCTCCCGGTCCGCGTACCGGGAAGCTAACCCGGGAGCGAACCAAAAGAAAGAGAGCTTGCCAGAGTGCTAAACATTGTAGCAATTTTTTTGGAAAGGGAAGGTAGTTCTGAAAAGAACTTTTTTTTTAATATTTTTGTTGTTTTATATTTTTTTTGTATTTTTTTTGTATTTTTTGTTTTTTTTGTATTTTTTGAACGATTTTATATTTTTTTGGTTTTTTTGGGGGGGGGAAACAACAAAAAACAGGCGTTGAAAAGGGCTCAACAGGAGCAAAAAAAAATTACTGGGGGCGGTTAGGGCAATCATGGTGTTCATACGCCAGGTTCAGTGCATTGATGCTCATGTTGCCACAAGCTAATAATGCACGACAGCGCATACATAAATGTATCATATTGCCAAAATTTGGTTGGATATTTGGCACAGTTTCCCGTGCCTCCTCTGGTGATAAAGAAACCGATGTTGTTGGTCTCGCCACAGGAGTTGGTCGAGGATTGTCCATCATATCCCTTAATTCCGCCCGGCTGTAATTTAGGGGATGTTTCCTCATCATATGCCTATGCATGGTATGATTACCATAGCTGTATTTTTTGTCCGTCCCTCTGGACAATTGTTCCTTGCATATGAGGCATGTTGCGTACCTGGCATTGACCTTTTTTTGGCCACGAGGGATGGAAAAAAACTGCCAGATGAAACTGGGTTTCTTTCTTGAAACCCGGGGCAACTCTTCCAGGAATTGTGGTTGTTCTCCTTCCTCATCCATCTCTTCATCTTCCTCCTCAGTGTTGGTAACCACCTGGGGAGGTGGTCCTCTCTTCCCATGAGGAGGTGGAGGTGGTGGTGGGGGTGCACCAGCTGAAGCAATCAGTGAAGCCATTTTCATACAATCAAAATAGGTCTTCCAAGAAGCAAAATAGGTCTTCCTCTCACAATAATGAAAGTCAGAGTGAGGAAAGAAGGAGTGGTTTTCATCATTTGGAAAAAACAATACTTCTCAACCAATGAAAAGTGTTATTTTTAGGTCACCTGACCTAGCCTTCCATAATTATGAAACTAAAAGTGAAATGAACCAATGAAAAGCTTTATTAACAAGTCACATGACCTCTAACGCTCATGTTACGCGCTGCGGAACGCTCCCCGGTTAGCTTCCGGTTCGCTGCGCTTCGCGCCTCGGTCCGCGCCCCGGGACACTTCCGGGTGCGCTAACGCAATACGTCACAAGACGCATTTCGCGGCAACGCGATACGTCGCGCTTTCGCGCCGCGGATCGCTACCGGGGAGTTGCGTTTCGCGCCTCGGTCCGCGCCCCGGGGCACTTCCGGGTGCGCTAACGCAGTACGTCATAAGACGCATTACGCGGCAACGCGATACCGTCACTATGTTGATTTGTTACCGGTTCGCGGACCGGATCGCGGAATCGAATTGAGCTAACGGGAAGCTTCCCGGTTAGCGGACCGGGAGCGAAACAAAAAAAATATTTTAAAAAATTTATTAATAAACATATAAAATATATTTTTGGATTTAAAGAAGACCACATTTTACAGCTGTAGATATTAGCTTTTAAAAAACCAATGAAATTCACTGAAAAAACCATAGGTTATAGACCATATATAGTTAGGAATTAGCATTTACAAAACCTTGAAAATTCACTGAAAAAACCATAGGTTATACACCATATATAGTTAGGAATTAGCATTTAAAAAACCTTATTTTACTCACACAAAACCATTGAAATTCCATATATAGTTAGTTGTACTAACTATATATCGCGCACCCGCAATCCACTGCTGATGATGTCACATATTACATCATTCATGACATGGTCAGTGACATCACTGATGACATCACTGATGACATCTCAAATGACATCACTGATGACATCACTGATGACATCTCAAATGACATCACTGATGACATCACTGATGACATCTCATTTGACATTACTGATGACATCACTGATGACATCATTCATGTGATAATACGATGAAGCTCTTCAGACTCTAATATAACCTTAGATACAGTAAGTGTAAACAGACACTCACAGACTGTCACTCATCCATAGAGTTACACACACACCTAGTCAGTCATGCAAAGAATCAATCACACATCCATTTTCTCAACTATACAGTTATACACACCTTACTTATTCAAACATATACTAACACATATTTACTCTCTTATACAATCCCTGATACAAGTTCACAATGATCCATACAGCCACTCACACATTCACTGGCTCTTATGCACAGTTATTTATATATGTCAACTCTCACATGTACTGTGTTTTACATATGTACTTACTTTTACATGTAGCACTGAGATATCCATTCACTCAGCAATACACTCATGCACACAGTCAACCGCCCATACAGCTGTTTCCACATGCACTTTTGAACCCATACATCTAGTGAATCAACTGCTCACACATCTATGCACAGAGTCATACACCTCTCAGCCACCCATACACACTCTCAGTCTCCCATACAAATACGTAGGCAACCAATCAATAACGCATATAGTTAATCATATAGCTAATGATCAACACATGCAGCAGTTTATAGAACAACAGACATAATGATGCACAAATTGAGACAGTTTAGTCACTAACCCATGCACTCAGTGAGACACATTTAACCACTCACTCATACAGTCAGTCATGCACCTACTAAATCCTTCATCCAGACATTTATACATCCACTCATTCTTAAATATGTAAGACATATTTTAACTTTACAGAATTATACAGTCACTGGATGACGTCATCAGTGATGTCATCAGTGATGTCATTTGAGATGTCATCAGTGATGTCATCAGTGATGTCATTTGAGATGTCATCAGTGATGTCATCAGTGATGTCACTGACCATGTCATGAATGATGTAATATGTGACATCATCAGCAGTGGATTGCGGGTGCGCGATATATAGTTAGTACAACTAACTATATATGGAATTTCAATGGTTTTGTGTGAGTAAAATAAGGTTTTTTAAATGCTAATTCCTAACTATATATGGTGTATAACCTATGGTTTTTTTCAGTGAATTTTCAAGGTTTTGTAAATGCTAATTCCTAACTATATATGGTCTATAACCTATGGTTTTTTCAGTGAATATATATATATATATATATATATATATTACCTACTGGCGGTCGCCAGTAGGTAGTTATAGTTAGGACCTAGCTACCATAGGAAATCCGCAACATTCTATTGGGAATAACTCTGGCGCCGGTTGAGGAATTTGTGTGCATTTTTCCAAAATTTTGGCCAGCTCCGCTCCGCTCCTTCCCTAAAAGTTTCGGGGGGATTCGTGAAGTGGGGGCTGAGAAAAAAGGGGGGTCCCAAAACGTGTTTTCCCCATGTTAATTTCCATAGGACGTTCTGACAAGTCTACAGCCCGAACCGCTGAACGGAATTACGCAAAACTTTGCAAAATTGTAGGGACTGGTACGCAGATGTGCCTTTGCTATATTTGGTGAAAATTGTTCCAGTGGTTTTTTTGAAAATTAACTTCAAAAACACATATATATCTAAAGGCTCGCTCCAAGCGCTCACCGGTATGTCCACATTAGCATTCCCGCCGAACCTAGTTTAGCGGGGAGGGCGAAGGTAGGACTAGCCCTACTAATTTAATTGAATATGAAAGGTACAGCAAAACAGCTAGAGTCAGGTTCTCAACACTGCTTAGTAGTAGAACTGCTGGTTGCGAATTGCCCCACTGTTTTACTCATTCATTTTTATAATTCACCTCATACTGTCAGCCTAAATCAACACTTAAAATCTCTTGGGGAATTTTTAGATACGTACAGAGCATCACACAATAGCTTTGAGGTCTTCCTTATGGGGGACTTCAATATACATCCATGTAGATTAGAGTGCATTTTGGAAGATAACGGGGGGGCCCCCTCACTCGCTGCCCATGCACTTTGAACACACGAAACAAGGGGAGGCTTTGGAGAGCCTCCTGGCCTCCTTTAATCTTTATGAATCAGGCTGCTGTGTAGATGGGCCTATACCCTTTACGTTTAAAGGAAAAGACACAGGATCAGTTATAGATTATATTTTTTTATCTTCTCTTGTTTTGCCTATGGTTTTAACCTATAGGGTAGAAGACTCTATTTTAGTGACTAAAACTCCGTGACATTAGAGGTTGCCCCAGGGGGGTTACTGGATTTTAAAGCTATTCAGGCTTCATGTGTAAGGGACCTGATACCAAGAGATCAGGGCAGGAGACTGAAATGGACCAAAGTGACCCCGGTCACCTTTCTACAAGATGTTTTGGCCAAGGTTGAAGTGGAGGTTGGTATTTGCCTAGATCATGCTGGTTCCAATATCAGGATAATCAACGCCTTTAACACAATATGCCAGCAAGTGAATACAGACTTAACGGTTAAAACCAAACCAGGTGGGCTAAGAGGAAAAAGATGGTTTGACTCAAACTGTACTAAGGCACACTCCGCTCTCTTAAAAGCACTCAAGGAAACACCTAGAAACAGAGCACACATAGTATTCCTTAGGAAGCAATATAAACAGGCCATTCAGGTTCGCAAAACCCAGATTAAGGAACAGGCCTGGAGTGACCTGCAATCAGAAGAAGTTCTGCGGGATAGTTCTAAATTTTGGGCGTTTATTAATCAGCCCTATTTCTCGGGGGTGGAAAATCAGGGTGCGGAATATATCATTCCAGATGAGCAGTGGCTTGCCCACTTTGGAAGCATTTATAGCCAGCCAAACCCTGGACCCACACAGGAGTCTTTATCTTTCAACCGTGTAGGGCCAGTTTTGGCCTTTGGGGAGGAAGATGTGGAAAAAGCTATAAATGAGACACTTAAAAATAAGGCCCCGGGCCCGGATGGGGTCCCTGCGGACTTATATAAGTGTGCATCGAAATTTTGGGCCAAGATATTGACCAACGTTTTTAACACCTCAAGAGAAAACAACTTCCCCAAGTCCTGGGCAAGGTCTACTATTATTCCAATCTTTAAAAAAGGCCAAAGGGGTGATCCTGCATGTTATAGGCCTGTTTCCCTAATAGACTCTGCCGTTAAAATCTTGGGCAGAGTCATTTTAGGTAGATTGACATCATGGCTAGAAGGCAGAGGAACCCTGTCTAATGCCCAGTATGGCTTTAGGGCTAAAAGGAGTACATTGGATCAATGCCTAAACCTTCAACTGCTCATCAGCAAATATACAATTGTGAAGGAGGGGTCCTTGTACATGGCCTTTATGGACCTCTCCTCAGCATTCGATCTGGTCAACAGGTCGAGGCTGTGGAGGGTCCTTTTGGACATGGGCTTAGACCCACCGCTGGTTGGTTTTTTAGCTGACCTTCACTGCGGATTACAGGCTTCTGTCAGAGTCACTAGAGAGGGGAGATGCACCACCTACTTTACTTCGGAGAGGGGGGTGCGGCAAGGGTGCATCCTTGCCCCCCTCCTCTTTACATTATATATAAATGCCCTCGAGCCAGCCCTGGTTGTCTCAACGGTGGATGTTCCGCGTGCAGGGGAGACCAAAATCCCGGTTCTCTTGTACGCAGACGACGCCGGTCTCTTGGCACGCACAGGCGTGGCCCTTAACAGACTATTGGCCTCTTTCCGAGACTTCATGACCTCACTAGACCTGAAAATCAATACTCAAAAATCTCAGGTCATGATTGTTGGACCGTCCAGCAGGAAAAGGAAATCCATGACATTTTCCTGCATAGGCAAAGAAGTAAAGAGGGTGCCAATTTTCACTTATTTGGGGGTCGTTTTTGATGATAGAGGGACCTGGGGCCCCCAACACAAGTCAAAAAGTAATGCAGTAGCAAGATCGGCTGCAGTCCTGCTGAGCTTTGCTAAAAGGATGGGGGCGCGACCAATGGAGGCTATTAAGTATATAAAGCCAAATGTTTGCCTATAGCCACCTATGGCTCTGCCATCTGGGGTTATACAAAACCTGATAACATCCAGAAGGTGGAGAACAAATTTTTAGATCCTTGCTCTCTGTTCCCCAGTCCACCCCCACTTTCACAAAACACTCAGAGCTAGGCATGGGGTTTGTAACAGACTCAATAAAATCCTCACCTGTAATTTGCTGGTTAAAAACCTGGCTTAACCAGGAAATCCCTTTAAATCATTTGATTCTTAGAGACTGCCTTGCTCTGGACAGAGCTCACAGAATCCCATGGTTGGTTTATGTCAAAGCATTGCTTATGATTGTGGGGCGCATTGAGCTCTTTCATTTTCCAGAACGTATTAAAATAGAGGACGTTCTGGAGATAAAATCTGCACTGGTAAACCTGTTCACAGTAGAGCGGGAGGAGTTAGAGATGAGAAAACCTCTTGTTAGAAGAAACTACGCAGGTCCTGAACCTTATCTTGTTTTTGTATCTAGACCGTTTCATCGCTTTCTTTTAACCAGATTTCGTTTAAATTTGATACACTTTATGTTGGGTTCTTATCCTATTTGGGATACCCCATTAAACGCAAAACCATGCGATTGCGATCACTTTTCCACACAGGACACACTACATTGTATTATGTTTTGTGAACATTATGCACAGATTAGGAAAAAATATTTGTTACCTATTTTGAGGGAGGCGGGCTTTTTTCAGGTCAGGCCAGCGCTCCTGTTTTTACAACTCTTATGTAGTGCACGCGTAACATTTCACGTAGCAAGTTTCTTAGTGGCAGGTGTTCACATTAATAAGAAGCGTTCTAATTTACGGCTCAGACCCATTGCAATCGAATTATTTTAGCAGTCTTGGTGCCTTTTTAAACCGTGAAGCTGACTGTCAAATGAAAATCTTTTTAAAGAAAAGATATATACTTTTAAAATGTTTTACTGAACACAGGAGATATGTTCATTTTAAACTTGATACGTTCTTATCTCTGTAATTGATTGATTGTAATCGTGTATATTGTTTTATTGTATTAATTGTGATTATTTGTATCTTGTGTCTTTTTCTGATTTTTATTAATCAAATAAAAGTGATTGACTGACTGACTGACTGATTAAAAGGGGGCAGGGTAGACACCCCCTGACCCCCTAGGTTTTCTGAGGGGGGCCTAGAAGGATCCTGAAGGGCAAAATTTTTTTTTTTTTTTGAAATTTTCACGGGTTAAGCAATGTGTGCGTTCCCATGTACGCTCACCGGTACGCGCACCCAGAGCGTACCACTGGGAAAAATATTGAAAGAAAATAGTGTTAAATAAGAATGTGGAGTGCTTAGAGGTAGGGTAGCTCTAAAAAGAGCTGTTGTGTTATGTGGGTGATTTAAGTACCTACAAGTAGGTACCGATGCAATACAATCACTTCGCTACTACTTCATGAATAAGATATAAAAATTAATAATATGTCAACTAATTTTGAATTTGTAAATATTAATTTATTGTTCAGAATTTTCATAATTTAATAGAACTTGTAGCATGTCCTCATCTGGAATTTCATCTTCAATTATATGATCAGGAATGTCCTCATTATAAGTATGCCATGATGATTCTATTGTATCCAAACATTCGATTAATTCTTCGTCAAGAAATTCATCCCAAAAATTATTCGTGTCATCTTGAATTTCAATAAATATCATTGAAATTTCAAATGAAATTTCCTTGGTCTCCTCATTTTGATTCATTTTAATTTCACATTTCTTGCTGTAAATTGCAGAAAAAAAGTAATCACTTTCAATTATCGTTTTTAGTAATACATAACATAAAAGTAGCTTGATCAAGTATTTAGTTCTTTAAAATTAATTGGGCAGTGTATAGTATCAGGCAGGAACTAGAAATATAAAGCACTGCATGTGATGAAGCATATCTTAATCCATAATTATAACAGAAGGACTGTAAATAACTAACAGAAAACATTTTCCAAATTATCTTAAAGTGTACAACATAGTTCCCCTTAGATATTAACAACTCACCTTTTTGAAAGTAGAAGAGTAAGTACTGTGTAATGGAAAGTTCAGAAATTGAGCAGACAAAATTCCTCTCAAAAGTACCTCAGACAGGAGTATCACAAAATGGCCGTGTTTTCCTCTCATTTTTATATACATAACCAATTAATCTTCATCACACACAAATTCAAAACTAAAGTAATATTTTGATTTGTTCTAAATTTCAATACTTTCAAATGTGTTTTCCCCATGCAATTTTCCATAGGACATTTAGACAAGGGTACAGCCCGAATGGATGAATGGAATTACACCAACGTTGGCAAAATGATAGGTACTGGTATGTAGTAGTGCCTTTTCTATATTTCTTTGAAATTGCTCCAGTGGCTTTTATGAAAAGCAACTTCAAAAAAACATATATATATATTTTTTTTTTTTTGCGGGTTTAGAACGCGCTTGAATAAACTCCCGAAGGAGTATCTCCGCGCACCAGAAGCAACAGTGGCATAAAGATGGGTCAGTTAATCCTGAACAGAGATTCATGTATGATTAGATCTAGGCCTAACTGATTAGGCCTGAAACAAGAAAGTTTTCAGTTTTTTTCTGAAGACAAAGGGGTCCGAGCACTGTCTCAGCACAAGAGGAAGTTTGTTCCATAATGTTGGGCCCACCACTGACAGTGCTTTACCTCCCTGTCTGACCCTTTTAATCATGGGCACCCTCAGAAGGAGCTGATTACTTGACCTCAGGGCACGTGAGGGAGCATATGGGACACATTTCTCAGCCAGAAAAGAGGGTCCTAAGTCATGTAGTCCCTTATGTACTATACAGCATCTCTTGAAATTCACTCTTTGGCGGACAGAAAGCCAATGGAGTTTTTCTAGCAGAGGTTTAGAAGGGGATCTGGGAGGAGCATTGAGGACCAACCTGGCCGCAGTGTTCTGTATCACTTGAAGTCGGTACAGTACCTCTTCATTTGCAGATGCTAGAAGGCCATTGCAATAGTCAAGCCGACTAAGCACTAAAGCCTGGACCAGAGTCTTTCTAGTGGAGTCAAGGAGGAGCGAAAATACCTTACGAAGGAGTCCTATCACATGGAAACATGACCCCACTGTGTAATTTCCATGTTGTTTCAAGGACAACTCCTGTTCAAGGCGGACCCTAAAGTTCTTGATAACTTGCTTTGGTTCAGGAACTGGTCCCAAATCTAGTGGCCACCGGTCAGGGGACCATAATATCTTGGCATCACCGAAAAGCATAACCTCAGTCTTACCAACATTACACTGAAGAAAGTTGGAAGACATCCACTGGGATACCGCTTTCATCCCTTTGGAGAAAGATCGCTTAACCTCCGGGGTCAAAGATTTAAATCGAAAAAGCAGCTGGGTATCGTCAGCATATGACACTGGACAAAACCAAAGGCTCTCATAATATTTGCCAGGGGGGCCACATAGATGTTAAAAAGGGTCGGGCACAAACAGGAGCCCTGTGGCACCCCCTTGGTGATCTTAACCTCATCCGACCGGAACTCACCCATTGTGACACATTGAGTGCAGTCGGAGAGAAAGCTCTTTAGCCAAGCCAGTGCCATGCCCTCCAGTCCACTCTCAGCCAGTCGTTCGATCACGATTTTGTGTGATATAGTATTGAATGCTGCCGATAAGTCCAACAGTACCAGGACAGCTGAGATACCTTTGTCCTGGTACATGCGGAGATCATCTGTAACTGACAGCAAGGCCGATTCTGTACTATATTTTGGCCTAAAACCGGACTGAGAGAGATCCAGGCTTCCAGATTGTTCCAGGAAGTTAGACAGATGTTTATTAACGTGTTTTTTGATGAGTTTACCCAAGAAAGGGAGCAGGGAAATCGGTCTGAGGTTGGACAGATTGGTCCATGGGACGGAGGTGTTCTTCCGGATAGGTCTTACTATAGCCTTTTTCAAATCTCGTGGGACACAGCCTGTACTAAGCGAGAGGTTGACAAGGTTCTGGATTTCAGGACCAAGTGCCCTACCCACAACTCCCATAATTATTGCTGGTATCTGATCTGCTGGACTCCCACGCTTGATATTGTCAATCAGCCTCTCCACTTCCAACCGGGTGATTTTAGGAAATTTAGAAAGTGTGTCTGAATTTGCACCTATTCTCACTTGCGTGTGAACTGTATGATTACTTAAGGGTAGGATGGATGCCCTGATTTTTTCATAGATAATGTCAATCTTATCGGTGAAAAAACCTGAAATATCGTCGCATAGTTGTATATGTCGCATATATGTCAATAGACGCGCTCCGAGCGCTCTCCGGTACGCGTACCGGGGAGCGCACCCGGCGCACTACGGGAGTGCACGAGCGGAAAGCTGATTGGCTGTATGATGTCTGTCAACATTCTTAACAGTACGGAGAGTCCGCCATCTTGTGTCTCGGGAAAATCGAGACACCTGAGGTGAAAAAAAAAGGGGGAAAGGATTAAAAGGGGGCGGGGTAGACCCCCCTGACCCCCTAGGTTTTTTTTTGTCCTTTACTTTTCTTCCTCTCTCTTCCCTTCTTTCACTCCTTCACTCTTTTCCCTTCCCTTACTCTTCTTACTCCATTTCACTAACTCCTTGTTTTACTCCCTCTGTCCTCTTAGTTCTACACTCCCCTTTCCTCATTCTCTCTCTGTTAGCCTCATTCTCTCCATCCCCTTAGTCTCTCACTCCTCTTCTGACACACTCACTGCCTATAACTCAGCCATACTCCCACAATCACCTTCTTTCAGTCCTTCTCCTTTACTTTCCTTCCTCTCTCTTCCCTTCTTTTGCTCCTTCACTCTTTTCCCTTCCCTTACTTTCCTTACTCCACTTCACTAACTCCTTCTCTTACTTCCTCTGTCCTCTTAGTTCTACTCTCCTCTTCCCTCATTCTCTCTCTGTTAGCCTCATTCTCTCCATTCCCTTAGTCTCTCACACCTCTTCTGTCACACTTACTCCCTATAACTCAGCTACAATCCAACACTCATCTTCTTTCAAACCTTCTCCTTTACTTTCCTTCCTGTCTCTTCCCTTCTTTCGCTCCTTCACACTTTTCCCTTCCCTTACTCTCTTTACTCCACTTCACTAACTCCTTCTCTTACTCCCTCTGTACTGTTAGTTCTACACTTTCCTTACCTCATTCTCTCTCTGTTAGCCTCATTCTCTCCGTCCCTTTAGTCTCTCACTCCTCTTGTATCACGCTCACTCCCTATAACACAGCCATACTCCCACACTCATCTTCTTTCAAACCTTCTCCTTTATTTTCCTTCCTGTCTCTTCCCTTCTTTTGCTCCTTCACTCTTTTCCCTTCCCTTACTCTGCTTACTCCACTTCATTACCTCCTTCTCTTACTCCCTCTATCCTCCTACTTCTACACTCCCCTTCCCTCATTCTCTCACTGTTAGCCTCATTCTCTCTGTCCCCTTAGTCTCTCACTCCTCTTCTATCACGCTCACTCTGTTTAACTCAGCCATACTCCCACACTCACCTTTTTTCTAACCTTCTCCTTTACTTTCCTTCCTCTCTCTTCCCTTACTTCATACCTTTACTCTTTTCACTTACCCATCTCTCCTTAGTCCACTTCACTAACTCCTTCTTTAACTACCTCTGTCCTCTTACTTCTACACTCCTCTTCCCTCATTCTCTCTCTGTTACCCTCATTCTCTCCATTCCCTTAGTCTCTCACTCCTCTTCCATCACGCTCACTCCTTATGACTCAGCCATCTTTCCACACTCACCTTCTTTCAAACCTTATCCTTTACTTTCCTTCCTGTCTCTTTCCTTCTTTTGCTCCTTCACTCTTTTCTCTTCCCTTACTCTCCTTACTCCACTTCACTAACTCCTTCTCTTACTCCCTCTGTTCTCTTACTTCCACACTCCCCTTCCCTCATTCTTTATCTGTTAGCCTCATTCTCTATGACCCCTTATTCTGTCACTCCTCTTCTATCACGCTCACTCCCTATAACTCAGCCACACTCCCTCACTTATGTTTCTTTCCTCCATCACTCAGTCCTCTACTCTCACTTTTTCTTTCACTTTCTCTGTCTCTTCACTCCCTCACTTCCCTTGTCTCACACTCACTTGCCTTTATCCAGTCTGTATCACCACTCTTTCCTCAACATCACTGCTCTTTTCTTACCCTTCCACCCCCCCGTTCCTTTACTACATTTTCTTCATGTATCCTCATTCCCCTTGTTCACTCCCCTTCTCCTCACTCACCTCCCACACTCACCTTCTTTCAGCCCCCTACTTTACTTCCCTTCCCCTCTCGTACCTTTCTTTGCTTTCTCACTCATTTTCCTTTCCTCTCTCACTGCACTCCACTTCAGTTACTCCTTTTGAATTTGTTAAGAATACAGCTCTTTTTTGAGAATTGGAGGTAGTTCTAAAAATAACTGGTTTTTTTTCTTCTTTTTTAGGTTTTATGCAGAACAAAAACAAAAACAGGGAATGCAAAACTGCTCTACAGGAGCAAAAAAAGGGGAAAAATTAGGGCTGGGGAGGGCAGCGGTGTTCTTCCCTCTTGCGTGCAGTGATGCTCTGCTCACCATAGCAAAGCATTTCATCGCATTGCTTGCACTTTATAGTAATGTCACTAAAAACAGGTTGAATGTTCGGAATCATCTCCAATTCCGCTGCACGTCCTCTCCCTGATGTTGTGGCTCCTTCAATAGATGTAGAGGCACCATCCCTTGGGGGATTACGTGCCAGGTCTCGGACACTCTCCCGGGCATAGTTCTGGGGTTGCCTCCGTTGGACGTGGCGAATCATTGTAGAATTTCCAAAACTGTACTTCCGTCTAGGATCTCCCCGGGAAAGCACAGTTTTGCAGATTTTGCATTCTACTTTGGGAGCATGCACCTTTTTTAATCCTGCAGGCATTGAAAAAAACTTCCAAATAAAATGCTCCTTGATCTTGGGCTGAGGAGGCTCTTCCTGAATGAAGTCATCTGACTCCTCACTGCTGCTGGTTGCTCTGGCAGCCATTCTTTACACAAAATGGAAGGACAGAAAAAAACAGGTCTTGCTGTCTCCAACGTGAAAGAAGAAGTGAAGGAAATGGGTGGGGTTTTCATTAGGATTAGAAGGATTGTGGGGTGGCGGTATAGTCGATTACAGACTCCCGCCCTCTGGAATACTTAAACAGCTTTGTATCACGCGCGTTCAGCAGATCTTTGTGGCGCTTTCCTGAGGCTCAGCCGGGAAAGCTAGGCGTGCTAATATTTTAATCGTTCACTTCAACATCTGTGTAAATGTGAGTTGCTTTCCTGAGGCTCAGCCGGGAGAGTTGGGGTGATTAACTATTAAAGTGTCTTGATTTTACAAATTCACTTACTTAATTGTAACACCTTTGGCATTTCGCGCTGTGTCTCTTCCATACCCACAGTGCCACCGCGATCCCGTACAGCCGAGGAGGAGCTGATCGGGGACTGGCGCAGGCTCCATCTTAGAAGGATTGTGGGGTGGCGGTATAGTCGATTACAGACTCCCGCCCTCTTTCTGTTTCTTTTAATGGCAACCATCAGACGACGGTGCAGCGGGCGGGCGCAGCGGGCGCGCCGATGGCAAGCCCGTCTGCGCCCGTCATCGCCAAGACATCGCCTTTCGCCACCCCCCCTGGTCGGGCCCGCAAAGAACCCGTCTTTTACGATAGGAAGACGCTGATCGCTATTAATCAAAGTCATGAAAGCTGTGGGGTCTTTCTAACTCAGCTGGGAGAGACCGCCTTGAGCTATAGGAGGTGTGGATTTGCTGCTCCTACACCGTGTCGGGTGGGACAGGGAAAAGGGAAAGGTAATGGAGGTAAACCTAGGCTCAGAGTATATCAATTAAATGTTAGATCTCTTGTTAAGCACCATATGGAGGTGCAGTTGCTCCTCAGTGAGGAGAGGCCAGATGTTCTTTTCCTCTGTGAGACATGGGTACGGGAGGATATGGCGGGGATTCTCAAACTTACCCTTCCCACTGGATATCTGATTAACACCATTAACAGAGACTCTAGGGGTGGTGGCATAGCCATAATTTATAAAGCACAGTACCCCTGCTCCTTTATTAAGGAAGATATCTGGGGGTGCGAAAGTGCTCGGTTCAGGGTTGAAATAAGTGCACATTTTTCCTTCTCAGGGCTGTATGTTTACCGTCCTCCAGGGCCAGTAACCAAGTTTATCGAGGCACTATTAGAGACAGTTAGCTGCCTGGTAGTGGGATCGGCACATTTTTCTATTCTGGGAGATTTGAACCTCCACTTTGATTAAACCCAAGAGTCGACCGTTCAGAATTTGCTGGCAGATCTGGCTGCTCTTCAGCTTGATCAACTTGTACTAGAGGCTACTCATACTGCTGGACATATATTGGACCCGGTTTTTTCTAATATACCGGTTGCGAGTGTAACCCCGCCTAAGCCCATGGGATGGACAGACCATTATTTAATTGAATTTAAACTTGACATCACTGAGCCTTTCAGGCCAGGTGGGGAGAACCTGGTTTTTAAGAGGCCCTGGCACAAATTGAAATCGGAAGATCTTCAAGTGGCCTTGGGTGCCTTTCCCTTACGAAACATGGCTGACCGGGTGTCGGCATATAGTGCCTTTTGTAATTGGATCTCAGGAGGACTAGATACTCTCATACCAGCCAAATGGTCAAAGAGGCGCACGTCTAAGTCCAGCCCATGGTATAGTGAGTCATTGCGAGTTATGAGGAAGGAATGTAAGAGGGCAGAGCGGAAATGGAGAAGGGAGTATAATAGTGAAGATAAAATAAAATACTTGAACAAAATAAAGCAATACCACAAAGCCATTTGCTCTGCACGTGCTGCATTTTATGCGGAAGAGATTAAAAACAGTTCAAATCCTACAAAATGTATTTTTAAAATTGTAAATGACCTTAAGAGTGATAGAGCCACTTCTTCTATTATTTCATCTGCTCAGCAATGCGAGGAACTCGCCACCTTTTTTATTGATAAAGTTAGAAAAATCTATCAAACTTTCCTGCAGTATCATCATTCCTCATTTGCCGCTGTTGGGGAAAAGGCTGAGGGCCCTACTCTGGCCCTTATACCAGAAATGTCTAATGACAACCTCACCAGGCTATGTGGCAATCAATCAATCAATCATGCCATTTGTATAGCGCACTACTCACCCGGGAGGGTATCAAGGCGCTTGGGGGGAGGGGTATGCTACTGCTCGAACAGCCAGGTCTTGAGTTGTTTCCTGAAGGCGAGATGGTCCTGGGTCAGCCGAAGGTGGATGGGGAGGGAGTTCCAAGTCTTGGCAGCCAGGTAAGAGAAGGATCTTCCTCCGGCGGTGGCTCTTCGGATGCGTGGTACGGCTGCGAGGGCGAGGCTGATGGACCGTAGCTGGCGGGTGGGCGTGTAGAAGGTCAGGCGGTCGTTGAGGTACTTTGGGCCCAGGTCGTGGAGAGACTTGTGTGCGTGGGTGAGGAGCCGGAACGTGATCCTCTTGTCGACGGGGAGCCAGTGCAGGTTCCTCAGGTGGCTGGAGATGTCGCCGCTTCGGGGGACATCCAGGATGAGTCAGGCGGAGGCGTTCTGGATGCGCTGGAGTCTTTTCTGTAGCTTGGCTGTGGTTCCGGCGTAGAAGGCGTTTCCGTAGTCCAGTCGGCTGGTGACGAGTGCCTGGGTGACAGTCTTCCTGGTCTCGGTTGGGATCCAGCGGAAGATCTTGCGAAGCATACGCAGGGTGTTGAAGCACGATGAGGAGACAGCGTTGACTTGTCTGGTCATTGAGAGGGAGGGGTCCAGGATGAAGCCCAGGTTGCGTGCGTGGTCGGTTGGCTTGGATACGATGCCCAGGGCTGGGGGCCACCAGGAGTCGTCCCAGGCGGAGGGCGAAGATCCCAGGATGAGGACTTCCGTCTTGTCCGAGTTCAGTTTCAGGCGGCTGTCCTTCATCCACTCAGCGACGTCTTTCATCCCTTTGTGTAGGCAGGTTCTGGCGGTGTCGGGGTCTCTGGTGAGGGTGAGGATCAGCTGGGTGTCGTCGGCGTAAGAGATGATGTTGAGGTTGTGCTGGCGTGCGATGGCTGCGAGAGGTTTCATGTAGATGTTGAAGAGAGTGGGGCTGAGTGAAGATCCTTGCGGGACGCCGCAGATGACTTCGGTGGCCTCGGAGCGAAACGGGGGGAGGCAGACTCTTTGTGTTCTTCCGGCGAGGAACGAGATGATCCACTCCAGTGCCTTCTCTTGGATACCGATGTTGCTGAGGCGCTGGACTAGGGTGCGGTGGCAGACCGTGTCGAACGCAGCGGAGAGGTCCAGGAGGATGAGGGCCACTGTTTCCCCCTTGTCGAGCAGGGTCCGGATGTCGTCGGTGGCTGCGATGAGGGCGGTCTCGATGCAAGATCAAATCTGGGTCTCCGCTAGATCCTATGAAACCTGCACAATTTATCGATTCACTAGTGCTTTTCCAACAGCCGCTGGTTGAGATAATTAATCTGTCCTTCTCCATGGCCGTGGTTCCAGAGACCTGGAAGCAGGCCTGGGTCTCGCCTATTATCAAGAAACCCTCGTTGGACCCTTCAAAACCAGAGAATTTTCTACCTATTTCTCTCCTCCCGTGGGTGGCGAAGATTGCTGAGGCTCATGTAAATAATGTGTTATCCGAATACATGAGCCTCCATAATATTCTGGATCCATCTCAGAATGGCTTTAGACCTGGCCATAGCACCGAATCCGCCCTATTAGCCACATCTGAACATCTGCGAATGATTCTGGATGCTGGTCAGAGTGCAGCGAGTATCCTTTTGGATCTCAGCGCTGCCTTTGACACGGTATCACATGCCATTCTCTTACATCGCCTAGAGGAAATAGGGATTACCGGATTTGCATTGGAATGGTTCAGGTCATTTCTGAGGGACAGATCCCTCCGGGTATCGGCTCCGCCATTCCTTTCCCAAATACATCCCATAGGCCAGGGGGTCCCGCAGGGCTCAGCACTGAGCCCGTCTCTGTTTAACTTATATGTCCAGCCACTGTCGGCGGTGGCAAAGAACTGGGACTTAATGATGGTATCATATGCCGACGATACCCAACTTGTGATCACTCTAGCTGAGGGGCCATCTTCATCGGCCACTAAGTTCAGAGACGGGCTGACAGCTGTGGACCAATGGATGGCAGATAACTGCCTTCAGCTTAATGGGACAAAGACTGAGGTCCTGCTACTGGGGAAAAACATCGCCCTCTGGAATGCGCATTCGTGGCCCGACTCCTTAGGGGCTATGCCTACACCTAAGTCCTTAGTTAAGAATTTAGGAGTGTGGATGGACTCCTTGCTTAACTTCCAGATCCACACTAAGCGAGTAGCTGCCACTTATATGGGCCTACTACGAGGCCTGAGCCCTCTTCTTAAGTTTTTTGAACCAGAAGTGCGACAGCTTATTGTTCAATCTACCATCTTGTCTTGATTGGACTACGCTAGTGTGTTGCTCCTAGGGGCCAATAAAGCGGAGATTCAACGACTCCAACAAGTCCAAAATCAAGCAGCCAGAATTTTGGTGGGACTGCCCCGCCGATGTTCGGCAAGGTCTACCATCAGGGGACTTCACTGGGTTCCTATTTCTGCCCGGATTCAGTTTAAAGCACTGTGTCTGGTGTTTAAGATCGTCAAATTTGGAAGTCTAGAACTGTTATGTACCCTTCTGACCCCATACGTCCCCCACCGTGACCTGCGCTCACTGGGACAACATCTGGTGACGGTCCCACGGATCAAACTCTGCCGCATTGGTGGTCATTCATTTAGATACATGGCGGCCAAATTGTGGAACTTCTTGCCGGCCCATATTCGGAGAATGGAGGATGTGCTAGTCTTCAGGAAAGCAATTAAAACCCTCCTTTTCCTTTCAACATAGCCTTTGGATGCTGTTTGGTGAGCTCTCTGGGGATCCTGTTCCAGTTAGATTTGTCAGCGCCGGGACGCCTCTTGGCTGGGGCAGCTGCGCACTTTAAAAAACGTATAACATAACATATAACATGACATTAGTTGTAAAAAAAACTGTTAACAACCAATGAAAAGAGTTATTTTAAGGTCACATGACTTGACGCGCTTACGCTGCGCGCACCGGAGTGCTTCCGGGGGCGCTTACGCGGTGCGAACGTAGGCGTTTCCGGGGGCGCTTACGCGGCGCGAACGTAGGCGCTTCCGGGGGCGCTTACGCGGCGCTCCTGAATGACGTTTTTCTATCTTTTTTTACGCACGAAGAAATAGCGCTCTCACTGGGCTCTTAGATGAGCTTACAGGTGCGCGTACCCTGAGCGCTCCAAGACAAAATGATAAAAAAAACATGAAAAATAAATTTGTAAAAAAAAGAATTGAAAAAAAAAATAGTTATAACAAACAGCTAATAAAAAAAACCAGTTTAAAAATTGTAGGTTACAAACTCGATATATAAAGGAATTAGATTTAAAAAAAACTATGAAATTCACTCAAAAAACCATAGGTTTCACAATCGTTATAGTTAGGAATTAGCATTTAAAAAACCTTTGAAATTCACTAAAAAAAACATAGGTTTCACAATCGTTATAGATAGGAATTAGCATTTAAAAAACCTTTGAAATTCACTAAAAAAAACATAGGTTTCACAATCGTTATAGTTAGAAATTAGCATTCAAAAAACCTTTGAAATTCACTGAAAAAACCATAGGTTTCACACCAGTTATAGTTAGCTGAACGTTTTACTCATACAAAACCAATGAAATTCCCACGATATAGTTAGTTGGACTCACTATAACTCGCGCGCCCGCAATCCACTGCTGATGATGTCACATATTACATCATTCATGACATGGTCAGTGACATCACTGATGACATCACTGATGACATCATCCATGTGATAATACAATACACCTCCTCACACTCTAATCTAACCTATGATACACCCAGTGTTAAATACAAACTACCATTCCTGAAACCATTGACACAGTAAAACCACTTATCACATACGCTCTCACTGATTTCTAGGTCTACACACACATCCACTCATTCACCCATACAATCTTTCATACATACAGTCACTCATCAATACAAGACCAACATATGCACTCATACACCTATACAGAGACTCACACACTGCCACTCATCCATGAAGTTACTCACACACCTAGTCAATCATGTAAAGAATCAATCACACTCCCATTTCCACAACTATACAGTTATACACACAAAACCTTGCTTATTTAAACATAGACTAACACATACTTACTGTCTTTTACAATCACTGATACAAGTACATATTGATAGATACAGTCACTTATGCAATCACAGGCTGTTATATATAGTCATTTATATATGACAACTCTCACATGCACTGTCTTTTACATATGTACTTACTTGAGCATGTAGCACTGAGATATCCATTCAGTCACCAACACACCCATGCACACAGTTAACCGCCTATACAGCTGTTTCCTCATGCACTCTTGAACCCATACACCAAGTGAATCAACTGCTCACATATCTATGCACAGAGTCACACACCTCGCAGCCACCTCCACTCACAATCACCCTCACATACAAATACTTGGGTTACCAATCATTAACCCATATAGCCAGTCATATAGCTACTAATCAATACATGCAGCAGGTTACACAACAACAGACATAATGATGCACACATTCTAACAGTTTAATCACTAACCCATGCATTCAGTAAGACACATTTAATTTCCCACTCATACAGTCAGTCACACACCTACTAAATCCATTATCCAAACACTCATACATACACTCATTCTACAATATGTTAAACACATTTTCAATTTACAGGTACACACATTTACTGGATGATGTCATCAGTGATGTCATCAGTGATGTCATTTGAGATGTCATCAGTCATGTCATCAGTGATGTTATTTGAGATGTCATCAGTGATGTCATCAGTGATGTCCCTGACCATGTCATGAATGATGAATGATGTAATATGTGACATCATCAGCATTGGATTGCAGGCGCACGAGTTATAGTGAGTCCAACTAACTATAACGTGGGAATTTCAACGGTTTTGTATGAGTAAAATGTTCAGCTAACTATAACCTATGGTTTTTTCAAGAACATCTGGGAAGCGCCATGTCAGCAGACGCTATACGTGGGAGGGAACTGGCAGCCCTCAATGCGTTTGATGACTCCCCGGCCGGGGATGCAGCTGTGTCCACATTGCAGGAAACGGCAGAGAGTGAAAACGCTAGCACTCGTGAGAAGTTTAAAAAGCTTGAGAAACTTATGAGGCGAGAACAGTCGAAATGGTGGGAGCACCGCTCCCTGAGCCGCTATCTTGAGGTCAATAGAATACCTAGGGGGTTGCGAGCCATGTTAGCCCCCAGTTACGAAGATCCTGACCCAGATATGCTCAGGGAGTGGGGAGTATGTAATCTTGATAACTCCCGTCGGCTTGTGCAAATATTGGTACGATATGCGGATAGTGACCATGTAAAGACTCAAGCAAAGATTGAGGAATTGAACTCAGAAATCGAAGCTATGTGCACTGAGGAAATCGCGGAATGCACTAAGCTAAGGACTGAAATGATGGCAAGGCTACAGAAAGAGGAGGACATAATTAGAAAAAGGAAAACTTACAAGTTTCAACGCGACAAGGCTGATTATGCTGAGGGGCGAATTTTTACGTTCCTGGAAAAATATGACGCTATAAAAGCCAGTAAAGCGTTTAAGCCTGTCCCCCCTTCGCAACCGTCTACTTCCAAAGCCATGCCTGGCTTAGTTCAACAGGAAGACACTTCTGAATCCAATCTCAGCTCCAGTGTGAACAGCGACACGGATTCCAATACTTCGCAGGCGGAACCCCGGCTGGGGTTTACCCGGTTTTTGCTGGCCCAAGAGGTGGAGTGTCTACGCAAGGACAGACGCGAGACTCTTCGCCCCAGGGTACCAGCGCAACAAAAATTAAAAGCCGCAACGCCAAGCGCTACGAGCGCCGAAAAGCCAACTCAAGAAACAAGACAACAAAAAAGAAAAATTTCAACAGGCGGTGGAACAAGAAGTGAATAATTCAGGTACTGCCCTTTCTGTTTTAAATCTCACCAATAGTAAATTCTCAGCATCTGAACTGCGCATTTTGTCGATGGGACTGTCCTATTGTCCTCCTAGTGACTTCAATTATGCCAATACTAGGATAGATTTATTCAAATGTGTCCGTAAATTGAAGCTACAAAAACACTTTGCTGGGAGTAAAACACGGGCAATCGGGGTGAGAGCGGAAAGAAACAACCAAGGGCTCTTGGCACGCGATGCCCCATTGCTCCATGACATGGACTCCCTCAGATGTGAACAATCAATTTCGCAGAGTACTCCTGAACAGCCACACACCAATCTAGTGAGTCTTACCAACTTCAAGCCACATTCTACCTATACACCTGTCATGCTGTATGACAACATAGACATATTCCATGAGGCAGCGATAAAAAGAAATCAAGGTGCTGTACACTAAGATGCTCAAAACTAAGCAACACAAATACCAGCTGAACGATCAATACATAAAACTGATTAAAAAGATACAACAAGATGATAATATCATTGTCAGACAGTCAGATAAAGGGGGCAATATTGTGCTGTGGCCCAGGCAACTCTATCTGGAAGAAGCCCTCTCCCAATTGAACAATTCTGACTGCTATAGACATTGTGATGTGGGTGTGGTAAGAAAAGCCCAGATAGACTTCTACTCCTTGCTAATGGGGTGGCGGTCCTATGGTCTGATTAGTATTGATGAACTAAAGTTCCTAAAAAATGACCACCCCATCACGCCTGTTCTGTATCTGATCCCAAAAATTCATAAGGATCCAGCTAAACCTCCTGGTAGACCCATTATTGCAGCTTGCGGGGGCTTATTGGAGAATACAACAATCTATGTGGACTCATTTCTACAAGAACATGTGCAAAATCTACCATCATTTGTCCAAGACTCCAATGATTTCCTCCGCAAAGTTAAGGATATTCAGTGGGATCCGAACTGGTGGTTAATAACCTTAGATGTAACATCATTGTACACCAGTGTTGTGTACCGGGATGGAATTAGAGCTATTGAATTCTATTTGGGACTAAGACCTATAATCATTTCAGAACACAATAGGATGATCTTTTCAATGATAACCTTTTGTTTGAACCATAATTTCTTTATGTTCAACAACCAGTATTATCAGCAGATCAGGGGGGTAGCCATGGGGGCCTGTTTCTCTCCCAGCTATGCCTGTTTGCATATGGGCTACTGGGAGAGACAGGTCCTCTATGGTAGGCACGCTGACATCGTTGCAAGCTCCATTGTTCAGTGGTATCGTTATATAGACGATGTGTTTTTAATTTGGCGCGGTACATTAACACAAGCTGAGCAGTTTATTGATACTCTCAACTGCAATGACTATAACTTGGCATTTACATCAGACATCAGCCAATCGCAGGTAAACTTCCTTGACATTGCCATTGAGATCAATGAGGGTAAACTACAGACCAAACTGTATAGGAAGCCTACGGCAGGTAACACTGTGCTCCATGCCAGTAACCATCACCCCGCCCATCTGATCCGGAGCATCCCCTACGGGGAGATGCTCCGAATTAGACGACTGTGCAGTACTGATGCACAATGCAGCCAGGCTCAGGAAGCTAGCAAAACTAGATTTTTGGCTAGGGGCTACAAGGTAGGGGAGATCGACAAGGCTATGCGTAAGGCAAATGCACTGCCTCGTGACTTGGCCCTTGAGCGCAAGCAAAAACCTAAATCCATAGAGATACATGATAAACAATCTGTCAGACTGATCTGGGCTTACAATAAGCAACATGGCGCACTCAGAAAAGCTGTTACCAAACATTGGGATCTAATTAGATGTGACCCTATTATAGGAGGAAAAATGCCGGGCAAGCCATCAATCACCTTTAGGAAAGCATATTCTATGTAGGATACCCTAGTTAAATCTAGTCCAGAGGTGGTTACACTTAAAAACTGGATGGACAAAAGCAGGGGCTTCAGAAAATGTTCCAGCTGCAAGGCCTGCCTCCATGGGGTTAACAAATCAGAATACACTTCTTCATGGGCTGCTACACAGAGAAAAATGACGGGCTCACCAGTGTTGTAAGCAAAGTTCTTTTATTGACAACTCCACCTTCAGTGGGCGTGGTACACCAATGTTGTCCAGCAGCATGCTGGTCCTTGTGGTTTCCCATAGCGAGCAGTGTTTGTTAAGACCTTAAAGTAGGTTAATTTTCACTGCGTTCTGTTTGTAGCGTGTTATGTCCAATAGTAAGTAGGATTGCAAACATGACAGGCTTCGTTTTGCTGTAGAGCTGTATGCTGTTCAGAAAGAACGAGTTTCTTTCCAAGCCCACTGAAGGTGGAGTTGTCAATAAAAGAACTTTGCTTACAACACTGGTGAGCCCGTCATTTTTCTCTGTGTAGCAGCCCATGAAGAAGAGGCGTCATGCCTCGAAACGCGTCAGACTCGAAATGATGAAATGGATGCAAATCTGTGCAGGCAGCTTCGAGGCTACAGACCAGAGGGTAGGAGCTGTTTGTGTGACCTCTGCGAGCGCAAAGGCATTTGGAAGGAAGATTGAATGCACGGCTGCCTTAGCCGTGGCAGAGGAGCACCACCTCCATTGAACCATGAACAGGAGGGGCTTGGAAAGAAACTCATTCTTTCTGAACAGCATACAGCTCTACAGCAAAACGAAGCCTGTCATATTTGCAATCCTACCTACTATAGGACATAACACGCTACAAACAGAACGCAGTGAAAATGAACCTACTTTAAGGTCTTAACAAACATTGCTCGCCATGGGAAACCACAAGGACCAGCATGCTGCTGGACAACATTGGTGTACCACGCCCACTGAAGGTGGAGTTGTCAATAAAAGAACTTTGCTTACAACACTGGTGAGCCTGTCATTTTTCTCTGTGTAGCAGCCCATGAAGAAGAGGCATCATGCCTCGAAACGCGTCGGACTCGAAATGATGAAATGGATGCAAATCTGTGCAGGCAGCTTCGAGGCTACAGACCAGAGGGTAGGAGCTGTTTGTGTGACCTCTGCGAGCGCAAAGGAATTTGGGAGGAAGATTGAATGCACGGCTGCCTTAGCCTTGGCAGAGGAGCACCACCTCCATTGAACCATGAACAGGAGGGGCTTGGAAAGAAACTCGTTCTTTCTGAACAGCATACAGCTCTACAGCAAAACGAAGCCTGTCATATTTGCAATCCTACCTACTATAGGACATAACACGCTACAAACAGAACGCAGTGAAAATGAACCTACTTTAAGGTCTTAACAAACATTGCTCGCCATGGGAAACCACAAAGACCAGCATGCTGCTGGACAACATTGGTGTACTACGCCCACTGAAGGTGGAGTTGTCAATAAAAGAACTTTGCTTACAACACTGGTGAGCCCGTCATTTTTCTCTGTGTAGCAGCCCATAAAGAAGAGGCGTCATGCCTCGAAACGCGTCGGACTCGAAATGATGAAATGGATGCAAAACTGTGCAGGCAGCTTCGAGGCTACAGACCAGAGGGTAGGAGCTGTTTGTGTGACCTCTGCGAGCGCAAAGGCATTTGGGAGGAAGAAAAAAATGTATATATATATATATATATATATATATATATATATATATATATATATATATATATATATATATATATATATTCACTGAAAAAAACATAGGTTTCAGGCCTTATATAGTTAGGAATTAGCATTTAAAAAACCATTGAAATTGCTCCTATATAGTTAGTTGTACTAACTATATTTCGCGCACCTTTAATCCACTGCTGATGATGTCACATATCACATCATTCATGACATGGTCAGTGACATCACTGATGAGATCACTGATGACATCTCAAATGACATCACTGATGACATCACTGATGACATCTCATTTGACATCACTGATGACATCATCCAGCGACTGTGTGTTTCTGTAAAGTTTAAATATGTTTTACATATTTAAGATTGAGTGGATGTATAAGTGTCTGGATGAAGGATTTAGTAGGTACGTGACTGACTGTATGAGTGAGTGATTAAATGTGACTTACTAAATGCATGGGTTAGTGACTAAACTGTCTGAATGTGTGCATCAGTATGTCTGTTGTTGTGTAAGCTGCTGCATGTGTTGATCAGTAGCTATATGAGTGGCTATATGGCTTATTGATTGGTTGCCCTAGTATTTAAATGGGAGACTGAGTGTGTGTGTGGGTGGCTGGGAGGTGTGTGCATAGATGTGTGAGCAGTTGATTCACTAGGTGTATGAGTTCAAGAGTGCATGTGGAAATAGCTATATTGGCGGTTGACTGTGTGCATGGGTGTGTTGGTGAGTGAATGGATATCTCAGTGCTACATGTGCAAGTAAGTACATATGTAAAACACAGTGCATGTGAGAGTTGGCATATATAAATGACTTTACATGAGAGCCAGTGAATGTATGAGTGGCTATATGGATCATTGTGTACTTGTATCAGTGATTGTATAAGAGAGTAAGTATGTGTTAGTATATGTTTGAATAAGTAAGGTGTTGTATGTATAACTGTATAGTTGAGGAAATGGAAGAGTGATTGATTCTTTGCATGACTGACTAGGTGTGTGAGTAACTCCATGGATGAGTGGCAGTGTGTGAGTGTCTGTATAGGTGTATGAGTGCATATGATAGTGTTGTATTGATGAGTGAGTGTATGTATGAGTAATTCTATGGGTGGATGAGTGAATGTGTATGTGTGTAGACCTAGGAATCAGTGATTGCGTATATAGTAACTGGTATTGGTGTGTCAATGGTTTCAAGAATGGTAGTCTGTATTTAACACTGGGTGTATCAAAGGTTATATTAGAGTGTGAAGAGGTGCATCGTATTATCACATGAATGATATCATCAGTGATGTGATCAGTGATGTCAAATGAGATGTCATCAGTGATGTCATCAGTGATGTCGTTTGAGATGTCATCAGTGATGTCATCAGTGATGCCACTGACCGTGGCATGAATGATGTAATATGTGACATCATCAGCAGTGGATTGCGGGTGCGCGAAATATAGTTAGTACAACTAACTATATAGGAGCAATTTCAATGTTTTTTTAAATGCTAATTCCTAACTATATAAGGCCTGAAACCTATGGTTTTTTAAGGGAATTTGCAAGGTTTTTAAAATGCTAATTCCTATCTATATAAGGCCTGAAACCTATGGTTTTTTAAGTGAATTTTCAAGCTTTTTTAAATGCTAATTCCTAACTTTATAAGTCCTGAAACCTATGG
This sequence comes from Lissotriton helveticus, assembly GCF_964261635.1. Taxonomy (NCBI): domain Eukaryota; kingdom Metazoa; phylum Chordata; class Amphibia; order Caudata; family Salamandridae; genus Lissotriton; species Lissotriton helveticus. The sequence goes on from NC_136069.1 coordinate 1,200,763,859, forward strand.
TTTTTTAAGTGAATTTGCAAGGTTTTTTAAATGCTAATTCCTAACTATATAAGGCTTGAAACCTATGGTTTTTTCAGTGAATTTGCAAGGTTTTTTAAATGCTAATTTCTAACTATATCATGCGTGAAACCTATATTTTTTTTCAATAAATTTCAAAGTTTTTGTAAATGCTAATTCTATTAGCGGATATCGTTTATATATGTTATTATCTTTCAGGGACCACCTGAGCAGCCATCTTGTTTCTCAGGAGAAGTGAGGCACAAGAGAGCACAAAACAAGAGTGGAATACGCTAAAAGGGGGCAGGGTTGAGACCCCCTGACCCCCTAGCCCTTCTCAGGGGGTCCCAGAAGGACCACCAAGTGCAAATTTTTTTACAAACATTTTTAAATCGCGGGGTACGCGCACAGTACGAGTACCCTACGCGTACGGTGCGCGTACCCCGCCATTTTTTGGGGGATTTTTTTTTGGTGCCCTTGGGGGTCCTTTTGGGACCCCTGAGAAGGGCTAGAGGGTTGGGGGGTTTCTACCCTGCCCCCTTTTCATGTTTTCCACTCTTGTTTTGGGCTCTCTTGTGCCTCAGTTCTCCTGAAAAACAAGATGGTGGCCAACACTTCCTGGTTTGGACAGTTTGGAATGTTGACAGTCGACTGCCAACTAATCAGAAACTCGCTCGCGCATGTAAGGGTATGCGCACGTACACTTACGGTACGCGTACCGTACGCGTATGGTGCGCGTACGGTGAGCGCATATAGATATATAATTTGCTCAAATTCATTTTCTCAATAGCTACTGGAGGGATTTTCACCAAATATAGAAAAGGCACTAATGCATACCTGTCCCTACCATTTTGCCAAGTTTGGTGTAATTCCGTTCAGCCGTTCGGGCTCTAGCCGTGTCTAAAGGTCCCATAGAAAATGCCATTTGAAAAATTTCAAATTCAATTTTCTCAAGAACTACTGGAGGGATTTACACCAAACATACAAAAGGCACTGCTGCATACCAGTTCCTACCATTTTGCCAAATCTGGTACAATTCCGTTCAGCCGTTCGAGCTGTAGCCTTGTCAGAATGTACCTATGGAAATTAACATGGAGAAAACACATTTTGGGACCCCCCTTTTATCTCGGCCCCCGCTAGACGAATTCCCCCGAAACTTTTAGGGAAGGAGCGGAGCGCAGAGAGGCAAATTTAAGGTGAATTACAGGCAGATCCCTCAATCGGCGCCAAAGTTATTCCCAATAGAATGTTCGGAATTTCCTATGGTAACTAGGTCCTAACTATATATACCTACTGGCGACTGCCAGTAGGTAATATTTATATATATTACCTACTGGTGGTCGCCAGTAGGTATATATAGTTGGGATTTTTGAAAATTCTATGTCTAATAACTTTGGCTTTTGTGGACGGAATTGGCTGAAATTTTCAGGAAAATGGAACATTTTGTTTCTGAGCAGCCCTGAAAATTTGGGGGGGGTTCGTCAAGGGGGGGCCGAGAAAAAAAGGGGGGTCCCAAAACGTGTTTTTCCAATGTTAATTTCCATAGGGCGGTTGGCCTCACTTTTAGCCCGAAAGGCTGAATGGATTTGCACGAAACTTGGCAAAATTGTAGGGACTGTTAGCCCGATGTGCCTTTGCTAGGTCTCAATATATGTGCTCCAGTGGATTTTGAGAAATTAACGTTCAAAAAAAGATATATATCTGTAAGCGCGCTCTGGGCAGCGCTCCGGTTCGCGTACTTTACGCGTAACGGAACTTCGCGAAGCGAAGCTGATTGGCTCTCCGGTGTCTGTCAACATTCTAAACAGTCCGGAGCGGCCGCCATCTTGTCTCTCGGTAGGATCGAGAGACAAGAGGAGGCCAAAACAAAGGGGGAAATGACCATAAGGGGGCATAGTAGATCCTCCCTGACCGACTAGGTTTGATGTGGAGGCTTTAAAAGGGCCCCGCAGGGCAAAAAAAAAAAAACAAACATTTTTTTTTTTTTGCGTGGGGAGCGCCCGGTTTGCGAACCGGGAAGCGTTCTGGGGAGCGTACTATAAGGAAAAAAGAATGATAGACTTTTCAAATACTGTATGTTAATTGATTGTTGGTTTTGTTGATTATTTTTTAATTTCTTTATTTTTTAAGCAATTATTTATTATTGTGATTGTGTTTCAAAATTTAATAACATTTCTAACATTTCACTGTCTGAAATGTCGTCATTTTCCTTGAACATAGTTTGTAATCTCTGAGGGTGTAAAATGTCCTCATTTTGAAGGAGGTTATCTACTGCTTGCACACATTGCAGTAGTTCTTGGTCCCAAGTTTCATCCATAAATTCTATATAATTTGGATCAATTAATTCTTGGCTGCTCTCTTGCAGGACAATTTGAAATGAAACTTTCTGTTCGCCTTCCATGTTGCCTGAAATTTGGATAAAAAAATATATATTAGTAGAGATAGGGCACTGTTGGGATTAATTTTAGATAGGCAGTTTTTATCAGTGAATTTATCTTTGGGCAGTGTATAGTATCAGAGTGGAAGTAGGAATATAAAAAAGTGTATGTGATTTAACGTAAGTAATTTCATAATTATACAAGAGAAACCTAACTCCATCCATAACTATAACAGAGAAGTCTATCTAAATCTATAACTACTACAGAGGGATAGTATATAACTATCAGAAAAAGTTTACCATATTAACTTTTGGTGCACAATATACTTCAGTTTTAAAAATAACAACTTACCTTTACAAAGAAGTTGAAGTGATTAGTGAAAATCCAATTGAAATGTACACCAGGAAGTAGTAGTCAAAATGGCTGTGTTTCCTTCTCTTCCTTCATATATATTCAGGTATATAACCAATCAAATGTCAGGTAATAAAAGTAGAAAATGAAAGTAACATTTTCATTGGTTGTCAATTCCAACACTTCAGATGTGTTTTGAGAAGAAATTTACCTCACGGTATTTAGAGAGGTCTACAGGCTAAATGGCTAGATGGAATTTCAATCAAATTTGTGAAAATGATAGGGATTGGTATGTAGTATGAGCTAATCTATATTTGGTGAGAGTGTCTCCAGTCGTTTTTCTGTAAATTACTTTCCCACCTTTTTTGATGGTGCGCTTCCCGGGGAGCGCCCCGGTACGCGAACTGGCGAGCGCCCCGGTACGCGAACCTGAAGCGTTACGGGAGTCCACCATTTTGTGTTTCGGTCGACTTAAGATACAAGATGGAGGGCAAATAATGTTCAGAATGGGTAGAAGGGGGCACGGTAGACTTATCTTGACCCCCTAGGTTTTCGGAGGGTGGCTGAGGAGGCTTATATGTGCGAAAAAAAACATTTTTTTTAAAAAGTACGCGAGGTTAGCTTCCGGTTCGCGTACCGGGTAGCGCCCCGGGGAGCGTACTTTGTTGAAAATTAGTGAAAAAAGTTAGAGAAAAATAATAATTGTGAGTGATCAGATGTAGGGTAGCTCTGAGAAGAGCTTTTGGGTTTATGGTACATTTAGGTACTTATAAGTAGGTACCAATGCACAGTCTTAAATTCAGAATGAAAATTCTGTTGCCCTCATCTGAGAAGTGAACTCCATCTCCTCTGTAGATATCTTGCATGTAGTAACGCAAGTTATTGTTGTACATGGAGCCCATTCCATGGTCTCTCATGTAAGCTGAAACAGATTTGTTTACATGCTTCCTCGACTTCTCAATTTGTGGACAAAATTGGTTTGACCACCTCCATTTCTGTCTTTGGCATATATTTGAATATACCAAGGCAGTTTGAGGAAAAAGTGCCATCAATTGCTCAAAGGTGTCCTTTAAAAGCATTTACAGACCTACCCCAGTCAAAGTGCCCAAATCATTACCTCCACAGTGCACAATTAACAGGTCAGGTTTTGGCAAATGCATAAAGGTTTTCACCAATGGTATCAATTGGTGACATTTTAATCCTCTGTGGCCAAACCACTTAATTTCCACATCTTGTAAATTGAGGTTAGGTAAATTTCTGTTCTCAGCATACCTCTGAGCCCAATAGATGTAACTATGTCCAACAATCCAGACAGAAAACATGGTGAGAGGAGGTTCTGCTGCAGTCAGATGAAGTGTGGCAATGAAAAGGCACTTGAAAAAATAAGAGTTTAAAATGAAAAAAACTGTGGAGTTTCTGTGTTGATGAAGCAGTAACAGTGATTGGTGGATTTTGATTGCTGAAAACAGAAAGTTAGGGTGCATGGATGAGTTCTTTGAAAGATGTATTTTGAGTGGTCAAGAAAAAATCATTACATGAAAGAATGCACTGGATATGCAGGTGCACTGAGAGTTCAGAGTTCAATTGAAACATTGTTGTGTGAACTTGCAAACACCAGAGGTCTTCCAAGACGTGGTTGCTATGCAAAAAAGGCAGAGAGGGCAGAGGGGGGAAGGGTTTTGATTTGAAAAAAGTGAGGGAAGAGTTTTGATTGGGTGACATGAGAGATATGTGTGAAGAATTACAGCATTTCTGTGCTTTTGATAGCTGCAGACTCTGGAGTGCATACCTTTTGGTCTGCTGAAGACACATTGGTGTGTTTCTGAGACTGTTTTGAAACTCATAAAGTATTTGCTAAGGTGAGAAAAGATTTCTTTAATTTAGATAGAGAATAGTGTGCTTTAAGGAGAAAACTATGAAGAAAGTTGTGTTTTTCAAATGTTGCTTTGTCTCAAGTGTTTTACAAATAGGTTTTGTTTCTTTGAGAAATTGTAATTGGAGAAAATGTGAAGTATTAGTACTGACAGGGTTTTTTTGTGCATAGGAGCTGTGGAGTGTTTTCAATTTATGACTTGAAAATCGTTTTTGAGGAAAAGGAATGGTTTTAAAATTTATGACAAGGACATAATGGTGTATGCTTCTTTATAAGGCAATTGAGTGTCTCTGATGTTATTTTTCCCATTTTAATGTAAGACCTTTCCCTGTGGAGCAAATTGCTTGTAAATATGCTCCCACCTGTGCATGGCAAATTTAGATTTTGAATGTTTGCGTTACATAGCCATGTTAAAAGTGACCCAAACATGCTGCAAAGGCAATCAAAAAACGCTTTCATGTGTCTTAAGGACATTTTAAGTCATTTCCCCATGTGGAGTGTTTTCAAATTATGACTTGAAAATCATTTTTGGGGAAAAGGAATGGTTTTAAAATTTATGACAAGGACATAATGGTGTATGCTTCTTTATAAGGCATTTCAGTGTCTCTGATGTTATTTTTCTCATATTAAATTAAAAGACCTTTCCCCGTGGAGCAAATTCCTTGTAAATATGCTCCCACCTGTGCATGGTAAATTTAGATTTTGACTGTTTGAGTTACATAGCCATGTTAAAAGTGACCCAAAATAGTTGCAAAGGCTTTAAAAAAACACTTTCATGTGTCTTAAGGACATTTTAAGTCATTTCCCCGTGGGCAGTGTTTTCAAATTATGACTTGAAAATCGTTTTTGAGGTAAAGGAATGTTTTTAAAATTTATGTGCGCCATATGCCCCCAAATTTCTTTTTCAGGGGTGCAGCAGGGTGTTCTTGAGACACCCCTGCACCCTTGGAAAAATTCCTAATTTGCGATGAGCTAATTGCTAATCGCAAATTGCACCTTCATTCCTATGGGCCTCCTGGCCCATGGAAATGAATGGGTAATTTGCAATTAGCAATTTGCTCATCGCAAATTAGGAATGGTAAAGAATCGCTATTTATTCCTTAAAATTCGCTATTTAGGAAATGCAAAATAGTTTGATGATACATATGGCGGTTCATCTCTAACAAGATAAGAAGCTTAGGGATAGATTTATGATGACTGGCGCAATGAAGTGGACATCACTTACTTCATTGGTAGGCCTTTACATGTATTATCTCCTCTGTATTCTTCATCAAGCGTAACTTTGATCTGCAATCCTGAGTAGGCCTCACCTTAAACAAACCTCTGGATAGGCCACACCTTATCGTCATCCTGAATTAATCATTTAAAATGCTAGGGACAGATTTATGATAGGTGTATGCCTCTTTTGCGCCACTGTGCGTCACTTTTGTGATGCAGCGGCGGTGCAAAAGATTTGCTATGAGGCGACAAAATTACAAATTGATGCATTTAGGCAGATGTGTCATGCTGTAAAAAAAACGTGCCACATGAAACCGATGCAGCAGTGATGCAAAAGATGCACCATGTTGCAAGACAGGCCTCACTTGGGGCCATATGTATAAAGCTAATTAGCATTCGCAAAGGCCGAAATTCTGCGAATTTCAGCCTTTGCGAATGCTAATTAGACAAATGGTATGTATCAAACAAGTTTGATGCAAAATAAGGAATAGCAAAATTTGCTATTCCTTATTTTGCGATTGCACTTAAGGATTTGCAAATTTTGCGATTCCTTAAATGCAATGTATCAAACAAAAAATATGCAAAAAATGCCATTAAGGATTTGCAAATTACCACCAACTTCTAGTTGGTGGTAATTTGCGAATTCTTTTCAAAAAGCTTTTTTTCCAAAAAACAAAAGGTGCCATATGACGCCCATACATGCCCTTAGGGCATGTATGTGCTCCATATGCCCCCAAATTTCTTTTTCAGGGGTGCAGCAGGGTGTTCTTGAGACACCCCTGCACCCTTGGAAAAATTCCTAATTTGCGATGAGCTAATTGCTAATCGCAAATTGCACCTTCATTGCTATGGGCCTCCTGGCCCATGGAAATGAATGGGTAATTTGCAATTAGCAATTTGCTCATCGCAAATTAGGAATGGTAAAGAATCGCTATTTATTCCTTAAAATTCGCTATTTAGGAAATGCAAAATAGTTTGATGATACATATGGCGGTTCATCTCTAACAAGATAAGAAGCTTAGGGATAGATTTATGATGACTGGCGCAATGAGGTGGACATCACTTACTTCATTGGTAGGCCTTTACATGTATTATCTCCTCTGTATTCTTCAACAAGCGTAACTTTGATCTGCAACCCTGAGTAGGCCTCACCTTAAACAAACCTCTGGATAGGCCACACCTTATCGTCATCCTGAATTAATCATTTAAAATGCTAGGGACAGATTTATGATAGGTGTATGCCTCTTTTGCGCCACTGTGCGTCACTTTTCTGATGCAGCGGCGGTGCAAAAGATTTGCTATGAGGCGACAAAATTACAAATTGATGCATTTAGGCAGATGTGTCATGCTGTAAAAAAACCGTGCCACATGAAACCGATGCAGGAGTGATGCAAAAGATGCACCATGTTGCAAGACAGGCCTCACTTGGGGCCATATGTATCAAGTTAATTAGCATTCGCAAAGGCCGAAATTCTGCGAATTTCGGCCTTTGCGAATGCTAATTAGACAAATGGTATGTATCAAACAAGTTTGATGCAAAATAAGGAATAGCAAAATTTGCTATTCCTTATTTTGCGATTGCACTTAAGGATTTGCAAATTTTGCGATTCCTTAAATGCAATGTATCAAACAAAAAATATGCAAAAAATGCCATTAAGGATTTGCAAATTACCACCAACTTCTAGTTGGTGGTAATTTGTGAATTCTTTTCAAAAAGCTTTTTTTCCAAAAAACAAAAGGTGCCATATGATGCCCATACATGCCCTTATGCCCCCAAATTTCTTTTTCAGGGGTGCAGCAGGGTGTTCTTGAGACACCCCTGCACCCTTGGAAAAATTCCTAATTTGCGATGAGCTAATTGCTAATCGCAAATTGCACCTTCATTCCTATGGGCCTCCTGGCCCATGGAAATGAATGGGTAATTTGCAATTAGCAATTTGCTCATCGCAAATTAGGAATGGTAAAGAATCGCTATTTATTCCTTAAAATTCGCTATTTAGGAAATGCAAAATAGTTCGATGATACATATGGCGGTTCATCTCTAACAAGATAAGAAGCTTAGGGATAGATTTATGATGACTGGCGCATCACCAGGGATGTGCCAGTCATCCTGCGCCGCTGTTCCGCCACCCATGGTGTGCTGCATTTACAATGCGGCGCACCATGGGGCAAAAACGGCACAGATGCGTGACGCATCTGTGCCGTAAAGGTGGTGCATTGCTGGAGTTGTATCGCAAGTGCGATGCAGCTCCAGCAAGGCTCAGGGGTGCCCTATCTCCACAATGCTGCGTCAAGACCTATGCCTGCTTCAAGCAGGCGCAGGGTTTTGACGCAGCTTTGTCCTATCTGGTTGTAAATGCGGCACACCATGGGTGGCAGAGCAGCGGTGCACGTTAACTGGTGCATCCCTGGGGATGTGCCAGTTAACATAAATCTGCCCCTTTATATTTAATATTTAAGTATGTGCAGGGGACACAGAGTCGGTGAGGCTTATCCAAGGTTAAGAAGAGATGAGTCCTGTTCACTGATAAATTGGACCTAGGCTTCACCTCCTCAGCATCCCTGGACATGGCTAAATAATAGCTGCAAAATGTTACTCTTGTTAAACAATTTTACTATTATAATCTCTGAGATTTGTCTCTTACTCTGCAACATCTCATTGTTGTTATCTTTCTTTAAAGATAAAGACAACATCAACATGAGCGACAATCAGCAATCAGTTGATTTCGACCTCATCATTGAACTCGTAATTGAAACATCAGTGGATGTTGATCCCTTGGATGATTTAAATCCTGAGGATGAAGAAGAACGTGATGAGGATGCAGATTTGTCAGAATTGTATGACATAGGATGGGAAGCTGACGTGCTTGAGCCTATGGAACTATAAACATTTATTTTAAAAATTTATAATAAATAAAAAGTAAAAATGTAAACCGTTTAATTTAAAAATAAAGACACCTTCAAGAACAGGTTATGTGTAGTGTCTTCAATAAAATATTAAAATATGCTCATAAAATTAGATCAGATTCACATATAAAACAGCACAGGTAAAATGAATATAAATTCCATTTCTTTTCTGCTATTTCTGTATTCTAAATTTGCCAAGCACTAAAAAATCTTCTATGTAAAAATGTCAAGTAGTGTTTTAAGTTTTTGATTACTGTTATTGATTTACTGTTGGGTAATAGTGGGTAATAACATTTTTTATTATATTTTACCACAGATTCAACTGCAGATCATTTCAAGATTTCAGCATGCCAACCAAAGAAAGACTGAGAAAGGCTGTAAAACGTCAAAGACAGCAGGTCAATGAAAAAAAGCAGCAGTCCTCTAACAAAAAGATTTGTCAAGTCACCAAGAAAGCACCGGGTAAGAGTACAAAAACATTCATAAGAAATATCTGTAGTAAAAAAAATATTACTACAGAAAATGTTTCAGTCCAGAAAAAGAGAAGCAATTCAAACGGAAAGGAAAGGCCAATGAAAAATGTTACTGCTAGAGCAAGAGATAACATCTGTGCATGATAGTAGAAGGAAACAACAGTTTAGGGACATTCGTAAACGAATGTTCCGCAACAGGATAATTGGCATTTTGTTAAAAAATATTAAGAAAGGTCAACAGAAAGTGGTTTTTTATAAGAGAAAAAAAATAGTTGAGAAAGTTATTGATCAGGCATTTGAAATTAAACGTAAGTTATTTATTTTGATAATCAATAGAATTAGGAAGCTAAACAAGGCAATTTATGATTTCAAAAGAAATAGTAGATGGAAGAGAATAGTTAATCGTAGTAATTTTTGTGAAGTTTTTTCTGGAGAATGGATGCATAGTTCAAGCTGTGAGGCATTTTTTAATGAGGAGAGTTATTTCCAGGATAATGATTTGGTGCATGCAGTTGACACCAGTGGTCGAGCTTATGAAGTGAAAGATGGTTGTCCAGTTGAAAAAGAAAAACTTGTGACAACAGAGATAGAAGAGGTGTTAGGTAATGAGGTTTTAGGAAGACGTCCTAAGGGTCCTGTGTACACCTGGAAGTGTAGTAGTATTTGCAGTGTGCGACAGGATTCCATCAATTTGCTTTGTGATTTTGTACGGTCATTTAATAAGAAAAGTTTGAAGCAGAAAATGAAGTTGTTGCAAGAATTAGATCCTTGCAGAGTGAGAGAAGTGACAGGTTTGCATGGTCATTCACTGGCTTGTCTTTCCAGGAGAGTATGCCAGAGTGTTTTTCATCATTTCAGGATGCTAGCAGTGCATCATAATAAAGTGAGGAAATTAGTTAGAATGTTGTATTATGCTAAAAGTCCAGCAGTTATGCTTAAACAATTATGCGCTGCTCTTTTGCATGGTTCTGAAATAGATGTGAAGAATATGTGTGAAGAAATTGAGTTTTGTTACTTTGGAAGTAAAGAGGAGAATGTTGAAATTGACCAAGAAGAAGCGGGTAATGTGGAAGATAGTGTACAGGTTTCCAGTACAGATAATTTCCAGAGGGAAATTGCGACGTTTGAGGTGAAATCAAGTGAGAGGCCAAATTTCACTTGTGTGTGTTGTCGACGCACTTATTATAAGAATCAGACTAAGTTAGTGGATTTATATGCAAAAAGTGAAAGGGAAAATAATAGTGAATGGAAGGATTTCACAACATACTTGATGGTAGAAAATTGTTTTGATTTGGGATTGGATCAACGTGTGTGTACTTATTGTTGTAACAAATTAAATCAAAACCAGATGCCTGCTAGAGCAGTTCATAATAATCTGGAATTGGTTGAGATTCCTTCTGAATTGAAGGATTTAAATACTTATGAATCTATTTTGATTCAAAGTATCCATCCCTTTCAGGCTATTGTAAGAATGGAGCCAAAGACAGGGAAATTGCCTCCATCAGATTTACAGAGAGGATTAAAGGGAAGAGTTGTTTATTTGCCTCTAGATTTGAAGAAAAACATTAACACAATTGGAGTAGAAAAAGTGGAAGAGGAACCTCTGGTTATCTTAGTTAATGGGGTTCCGACAAAGAATAAGAAAATATGGCAAGATTTCGTGGATGTTAGGAAAGTTAAAAAGGCAACATTGTATTTGAAAAAAAATAATAAATACTATAAGAATGTATATGTTGCAGAAGAGGAAGTAAGTGAGGAAGAGGATAGCGATTTGTGTGCTGGTCAAATTGAGAAAGTAGAACCCTGTACTAGTGAAGAAATATATGAACATTATAGTGTTCATCCTTTGCATTCCAAGGAGGTCATGGGGAATGCTATTGAGTTGTTTCAAATGAAACAAGCCAAAGGGAGTCCCATTAGTGTTTGGGAGGAAAGTTTGGAAGCTCGGTGTTTCCCACAGCTTTTTCCAACAGGTCAGGGAGGAAGATATGATGAGCGACCTCATCAAATTCCTGCTTCTGAATACCGGACTTTGCGATTGTATGCAGGAGATGCTAGGTTTCGACAATGCATTCCCTATTTGTTTCATCTCCTGTTTGAAAGCGATCTGTCTGGACTGTCATATGCAGTGAACCACATCTTGAAAAGTGGTATACACATGCAAAACATCTCGGCAAGTGACTTTATGGATAAAGTCAATGTCCAAGACAGTATTTTGGATTCTCACCTGATTAATCTCATGGCGTGTCAGCGTGGTACTAATGAGTACTGGTACCGTTGTCATGGTGATTTAAAATGTATGCTGACGAACTTAGGAACTCCCACATGGTTCCTCACTCTGAGCTGTGCCGAGTATGGCTGGGAAGACTTACTTGAATTTCTACGAGAGGCAAATGGAAACATCGAAAACATCGAATTCAAGACACCCGGAGAACTGTGCTCTTTGGATCCAGTCAATGTATGCAGGTACTTCAATCATAGATTTGAAGCTATGATGTCTTTCATCATGAATAAGAAGAATCCACCTCTTGGAGAGGTGTTGGATTTCTTCTGGAGAAAGGAGTACCAAGCAAGAGGTGCTCCTCATATACATATGTTGCTGTGGATCAAGGATGCACCTAAATTTGGAACGGATCCAGAAGACTCAGTGATGAGTTTCATACAACAGTATTCTACGTGTGCTGTTCCAAACGCAAAGGAGAAGAAAAGCCTAAGAGAAAAAGTTCTACGTTTCCAAAGCCATCGATGTGGAAAGTACTGTCGTCGTAAATTCCGAAACAAGGACCAGTTCTACACCAAATGTCGTTTCGGCTTTCCACGACCGGTGATTTCTAAAGGAAGAGTAAACAGTTTGATGTCTTCGCTGCGACATAATGTGATGAAGAAATCACCTAAAAACACATACAATTTGAAGAGGAACGAAGAGTCTAAGTACATCAACGACTACAACCTGGTGATTTTGTCCATGTGGAATGCTAACATGGATATACCGTTTGTGGCTGATAACTGTATGGCTGTGGCTCGGTATGTGACATCTTACATCACCAAAAAAGAGAAGACAGAATTGAAGGATATGTGGGAGGACATTTCCCATGAAAAGAGCCTCAGCAAGAAGTTGTACAGTTTCAGTCTGAAGATGTTGTCGCATCGAGAAATCGGAGCTTATGAATGTTCTGACCGGTTGTCTTCAGCAAGTCTCTATGCCAAGTCCAGGAGTATCGTTTGGGCGAGTCTTGGTCTTGCTGCAACGCGTAATCGAGTTCTGAAACCTGTGCGGGAAATTGAGTATTTGGCGGAAAAGGAGCCAAACAGTACCGACATTTTGAAGACCAACACGTTGGATACATATTATCCAAATCGAAGCAGTCACCTCGAGAAGGTTTGTCTGTATGAGGTTCTTCAAAATTACATATTCAAGAGGAACATCAAAGAAGATACTGAGAAAGGAGTGTATGCTGTAATAGGAAGTGAGGGATGTCTGGTCAAGCAAATAAAATGCCACTTGGTAAACCATCGAAAATTGAGTGGCGAATCTCCTGAAAAGCACTTTTGCAACTTTTCAAGCCTTGGCGTGCAGAAGAGGAACTGCTTGGAGATTTCCTCTGTTACGAAGACTCTTTCAATGCTGCCAAGGAGACCATAGAATGTCCTGCTTTTCCCAAATATGTAGAAATGTTGAATGCGGAAATTGAGCAGGAAGCAACGATTGCAGCAGAGATTGCCAGAGACAGTTCTCAGGACAGTCAGAGTTCTGCTTCATTGAGTCAGGATCCACTAGGAGGACCTGTTATCGAAAATGAAGCTGCCACTGCTATGAATGAAGTGGAAAGAGCCATGGCACATGCTCAGGAGGATGCGGTTAACTTAGAAGAGTTGGAAAGACAACTCAACGTTGAGCAGAGGAAAATATATGACGAAGTTACCATGCAAATTGATCATGGATTAAGTCATGACAAGAAAGAGTGCTCATGTACGTCGTTGAAGCCTGTCCGACTGTACGTGAGTGGAGAAGCGGGAACTGGAAAAAGTTTCCTTATTAAAGCAATTTCATGTTATTTGCAGGAAAGGACAGAGTCATCGCTGTCTTGTGTTGTCACCGCTCCAACTGGACTGGCAGCACATAACATTAAAGGGATTACTTTACATCGTTTACTGATGCTGCCAGTGGAGCATGACAACAAATTACAATATCACAAGCTATCTGGAGATGCTTGTTGTGAAGTTTCAAGAATCTTGAGGAAAATGAAACTTCTTATCATTGACGAAGTAAGCATGGTTTCCAATGTCATGCTTGCCTTTGTGCATTTGAGAATGCAAGAAGTTCTCAAAACAGAGTATGATGTGTTATTTGGTGGCAAACACATCATTGTTTTCGGAGATCTTCTGCGGCTGACACCAGTGAAAGGGCAACCTGTGTTCAAAATGCTCACGCATGAAGATACCAGGAAGTGCCTAGGGAGCATTGGCAACGTCAATATATGGTTAAACTTCAATTATGCTGAACTGCATGAAAATATGCGTCAGGCGAAGGATGAAGTTTACAAGACTATTCTACAAGATGTTAGAATTGGAAAAGTGACCGAGCATGGGAAAGAAGCTTTACATGCACGATTACTGTCAAATTTATATCCAGAACAAGATGTTGTGCCTGAGAATATTTTTCAGAAAATTACTGAGAAGAAATCTGGAATATGTTTGAATGCCAACTCTTGCAGAATGTGCCAAATTCAACAACACAATGTTGCATTTAGAAAAGCAAGAGATTGTGAAACTGGAAGCTATTGACAGAGTAGAGCATATGGGATCAACAATTATTTTGTCTGAGAATTTGAAAACAAAATTGGATTCATTAGAGAAGACTATATCTAAAACTGCAGGTTTTGAAAAGACTCTGAATGTGTGCTTGAACTGCCGTATAATTTTAAGAAGGAATTTACATGTTGAAAGAGGTCTGGTAAATGGATCAATGGGTAATGTTGTAGATTTTGTAAAATACAGAAATAGAGATGGAATTGAATTTTTAAAAATTAAATTTGATGGCATTGAGGAAGTACAGCTAATTGGTCGTGGTTCTGCTAGATTTTTGCTTGTAAAAGACTTATATGTTCGCCGTAAGCAGTTTCCTGTTTGCTTGGCATATGCGGTGACAATCCATAAATCGCAAGGTTTAAGTGTAGACAGTGCATTGGTGAATATTGGCAGTTCTGTGTTCAAGGAGGGTATGGCATATGTGGCATTGTCACGAGTTAGAACTTTATCGGGATTGTACTTGATTGAGTGTGATGTCACAAACATTTATGCGGATCTAGATTGTGTTAAGGAATACAATAGGTTAAGAAGAGAGTATGCGCCACATTTGCCTCAATATCCTTTGTTTGAGAAACGTGTGGTAGGCCGGAAACGAAGAAATGTGACCACTACTGGGGAGGTTGTAGCAAAAAGACGAAAAGTCGATGAACCTGAAATTATAAGCAGAAACAAAAAGGATTCTGTTGAAGATGTTGTTGGTTTTCAATTTGAAAACAGTTCTGGTGTCAAATGCTATGCTAATGTAGTGGTTAATGTTTTGTTTTCTCTAGAAAATGTAAAAGAAGAGATTGTGGTCAATTCTGATCAAAGATTTTGCAGTTTGTTAAATTCTGTGTTAGAGAAATGTAGCACTGATAGAACAAAAATAGAAAGTGTGTCTGAAATTCGAAATCTGTTAGACAGATGTTCAGGCCAAACACAATTCTCTCAAAATATTCAGCAAGATTGTCAGGAGTTTTTAATGTATATGCTTGATGTATTGCATGCTGAAGGTGTAGATGTAGATCACCTGTTTGGGCTTTCTTATCAATGGCAGCATGACTGCGAGAACTGTAGGGTATCAAGTACTACTAGTGTAGACTCAGAAAGATTTATATATTTAACTTTGCCAGACAGAAAATCAGTCTCTTTTAATAAACTAGTAAAAGCAGCTGATCACAACATCGAGTGTAGCCAATGTAAATCTGAAATGATGTCCACATTATTTATACCAACATATGGCCAGTATGTTATTTTAATGTTCCAACGATGTAGGCCTGATGGAACAAAATGGACAACTTTAATTAAAAATGTTGTGGCTTCACAGTTGTCAATATCAGGAAGGACTTTTGTAACTGCAGCAATTATATATCATGACGGTCCTTCAATAACATCAGGACATTACACAGCTTATTTAAAGTCTAGAAATGGCTGGTCATTCTGCAATGATTCTGTTTTAATTTTCAAAAAAAAATTGCTGTATGACCTTAAAAACTCTTACCTGGTGTTTTTAAAATCAAAATTTTAGGGAAAGAATCTCGGGATGTGCTCTGAGGAATTTCAAGAAGTTCTAATGGCTCCTACACGATTTGGCCTTGAGGATAAGTGTAGTACAGAGACATAACTTCTTACCATAACACTGGACGTCATGGAGAAATAAATGCACTTTGAATGAATTCAGAAAAACTGTTTCTTTTTATAAGCAAATTGAAGCAGCCAATCAAAACATGGAGTAGAGGGAATGTAAGTCTGCAATGCTGTCTACTGTTTTACATTGCTTTGTGATTAAAAGTGATGTAGAGAATTAAATAATTGTAGTAGTCATAGAGATAATGTAAGTCTGCTTCATAGTAAGCAGTATCAGTGTCATAGGAAATGTAGAACATGACTGAGCAAGAAGGGGAAGATATTACTAGTCCAGGATTGTGAAAATGATCTTCAACATTTTAATTGTGAAAGTTGCGGAAATACAACATGACGGGATTGGCTTACAAGAATTCTAAGAGTTATAAATGGCTCAGACATGATTTGGCCTTGTGGAAACGTGTGGTAGAGAGCAAGAAGTCATTTATTGTATGTAACATGTTTTTCAAAACGATGGAGGTTTTCTTTCAGAAAGTGGCGGTCTGAAAGTAATAACAGCACAACAGAGTGTAAGCTGTTCATAGGACATCCTTCGACGTCATGGAAAGTAAGTTAACTTTAAGGAGTTCTGAATTCTGATTTGTTATGTTGTATGGGTTTTTTAAACACAATCATTTTGATTGTGTTTTTTTTCCCCGCTGTTATATGATGAATACCTTCAAGTCACTGTTTTTAGTGAAATTTGATACATTCTGAGAACAGCAAAAATAAACCATTTAACGTGTATAATTAATTCTGTACTGTTTGCATTTATGATGTACATTTAGAACTGTGTAGGAGGCATGGAGAAGGAGAGGCTTCTGTAAGTGTCAAAGTTGTTGCATACAGTGCTTATATTCTACGTAGTCTTTCATATGATAGACTACATTTCCACAATGAGATACCTAAGCAAAGGAAACACAGGTGATATGATTGTGGAATGAGCAAAAGAAATTGAACGTTTTTCAATTATATTACCTGTGTTTCCTAACATTACACATCACATTGTGTAGATGAGGTTTAGGCCTGTTCCTGGAGACAGAGGAGGTCTGACATTTGTTCAAGAGTGCAGTGGACATGACTCACTTCGATGGTAGGCCTCCACATGTATTATCTCCTCTGTATTCTTCAACAAACCTAAATTCCATCTGCAACCCTGAGTAGGACTTACCTGAAACAAATCTGTGCATAGGTTACACCTTATTGGCATCTTGAAACAATCATTTAAAATGTTAGGGTCAGATTTATGGTGGCCGTGCGCCTCTTTTGCTCCATTGTGGGTCACTTTTGTGTAAAAGATGCACCATGTTGCAAGATAGGTTTCAGTTCATCTCCAGCAAGATACCATCAGTTTAAAATGTATATAATTAGCACTGTGTAGGGGGCATGCAGAAGCTGAAGCTTTTGTAAGTGTCAAAGTTGTTGCATGCAGTGCTGCAGTTCTGGGTACTGTTTAATATGCTGCAGTACATCTGCACTATGAGATACCTGAGCCTAGGCAACACAGATGATGTGATTGTGAAATCACATCACCTGTGTTTCCTAAGTTTACGAATTACATTGTGCAGATGAAGTTTAGGTCTGTCCACGGACACAGAAGAGGTCTGGCCTTTGTTCAAGAGTGAAGTGGACATGACTTACTTCATTGGTAGGCCTTCACATGTATTATCTCCTCTGTATTCTTCAACAAGCATACATTTGATATGCAATCCTGAGTAGGCCTCACCTTAAACAAACCTCTGGAGAGGCCACACCTTATCGTCATCCTGAATCAATCATTTCAAATGTTAGGGACAGATTTATGATAGGTGTATGCCTCTTTTGCGCCACTGTGCGTCACTTTTGGGATGCAGCGGCGGTGCAAAAGATTTGCTATGAGGCGACAAAATTACAAATTGATGCATCTAGGCAGATGTGTCATGCTGTAAAAAACCCGTGCCACATGAAACCGATGCAGCAGTGATGCAAAAGATGCACCATGTTGCAAGACAGGCCTGACTTCATCTCCAACAAGATAAGAAGCTAAGTCTTCTGTAAATGTCAAAATTGTTGTATATACTGCTCAACTTCTATGTACTCTTTGATATGCTAGACTCCATCTGCACTATGAGATACCTAACCAAAGGCAACACAGGTGATGTGATTGTGAAATGAGGAAAAGAAAGTCCACATTTTTCAATTACATCACCTGTGTTTCCTAAGTTTACGAATGACATTGTGCAGATGAAGTTTAGGTCTGTCCACGGACACAGAAGAGGTCTGGCCTTTGTTCAAGAGTGAAGTGGACATGACTTACTTCATTGGTAGGCCTTCACATGTATTATGTCCTCTGTTCTCTTCAACAATTTCATTTGGAACCCTGAGTAGGCCTCACCTCAAACAAACCTCTGGATAGGACACATCTTATTGGCATCCTGAAACAATCATTTAAAATGTTAGTGTCTTGCAACACTTTTGTGAGACAACAGCAGTGCAAAAGATGCACCATGTTTTAAGATAGGCCTCACTTCATCTGCATCAAGATACTGTTAGTTTAAAATGTATATCTTTAGGACTGTGTAGGGGGCCTGGAGAAGCAGAAGCTTCTGTAAGTGTCAAAGTTGTTGAAAAACTGTTTGTCCTTCAATCTTTTCCCTTGTCTTTTCTAATTTTTAAATACATGTTTTAATATTTTTCAAATGTTTGTTCTCTCTTTCACAGATTGAAAGTATAAAAACAAAAAGTGAGTAAGTTAACAACAATTATAAGGTAAATGTTTTGTACTCTTTTCGTTACATTTCTATCAGATTCACCTACTAGTAGTTCGACAGCTTCATTTCTTTAACCCTCAGTTTCCTGCCTTTGCTACTTCCCTCATTCTTTTCTCTATTACCTACTTACTCTACTCCTTCCACTCCTTTTCTCAGTCCCTCTCTTCTCATAGTTCCTCACTCTTGTTCAGTCACTCCGTCTCTATTACTCTTAGTGTCTTTGACTGATCACTCTTTCACTACTTGTTCATTATGCTTCTTCTGTGTAGTTGAAGCACACTAAGGGGCATATTATGAACACAGCCAATAAAATTATTGCTGTTTTTATTGGCAGAAAACTGTTGCAAAAGCGGTTTTAGCGGCACTTTTCTGCCGCAAAAGCGGCTTTAGCGACACATTTCCGCCGATAAAAGCTGCAAAACTTTTATTGCCTATGTTGATGATATGACTCTATGTTATTTACATTTCTTTGCTGTTTCAATTAATCTTTTTCTGTTATTTTTTCTTTTCTGTTTTCTGTTTTTTCTCTCTGTTATTCCACATGTTTTAATCTGATTTTGAACATTCACTCACATTCTCCAAGAAACTCTTCTTTGTTATTGTTCTACTCTCTTTTTTTTCTTTCACTTCCTTATCTATTTTGTTTTTCACAATTATACCCTCTTCCATCTTTTCTTCGGTAAATACATCTATTAAACAGTATCTCTGGTTTACTCCCTATAGCTGTCTTTCTTTTAACATTACTCTCTGTTTACTTCCCTTATACTTACTCTTCTTTTTTTTATTTTTTTATTTTTTTTTTATTCGCTACCGGTTCGCGAACCGGGAAGCGAACGGGGAAGCGAACTAAAAGAAATAGAGCTTGCCAGAGTGCTAAACATTCTAGCAATTATTTTTTGAAAGGGGAGGTAGTTCTGAAAAGAACTTTTTTTTTTAATGTTTTTGTTGTTTTATATATATATATATGTTTTTGAACATTTTTTGTTTTTTTTGTATTTTTTGAACAGTTTTATGTTTTTTTTTGTTTTTGATGGAGGGGAAACAACAAAAAAACAGGCATTGAAAAGGGCTCAACAGGAGCAAAAAAAAAAATTACTGTCTGGGGCAGTTAGGGCAATTGTGATTTACATAAGCTAAGTTGATTAACGTAATGCTCATGTTACCACATGACAGCAATGCACCGCAATACATACAAGTAAATTTCATATGAGCAAAGTTCTCCTGTATGTTTGGCACGGTTTCCCGTGCCTCTGCTCCTGTCAACGATATCAGTGATATTGACCTGGCCACAGGATTTGTTGTTGGGTTATCTTGCATGTCACGTATCTCCGCCTGGCTGTAGTTCAATGGATGCCACCTGTTCATGTGACGATGCATTGTATAGTTACCGTAGCTATACTTTTTATCAGTGCCTCTAGATAACCGGTCTTTACAAATGAGGCAGGTGACATACCTAGCATTTACTTTCTTCTGCCCTCGAGGGATTTAAAAAAACTGCCAAATGAAACTGGCTTTCCGATGGGAAACCCGGGGCACCTCTTGTAAGAACTGTGGTCCTTCTGTCTCCTCTTCCTCTAGTTCATCCTCTTCCTCCTCTGTGTTGCTGATGAACTGGGGAGGTGGTCCTCTCTTCCCATGAGGAGGTGGAGGTGGTGGTGGGGGTGCACCAGCTGAAGCAACTAATGAAGCCATTGCTCAACTATCCAAAAAGGTCTTCCTCTCACAAAGATGAAAGTCAGAGTGAGGAAAGAAGGAGGGGTTTTCATCATTTGGGAAAAACAATAGTTCTAAACCAATGAAAAGTGTTATTTTTAGGTCACCTGACCTAGCCTTACATCATTATGAAACCAAAAGTGAAATGAACCAATGAAAAGTTTTATTAACAAGTCACATGACCTCTTACCCTTAAGTTACGCGCTGCGGAACGCGCCCCGGATCGCTTCCGGGGAGCTGCGCTTCGCGTCTCAGTTCGCGTACCGGAGCACTTCCGGGTGCGCTAACGCGGCGCGTCATAAGACGCATTACGCGACAACGTGATACGTCGCGCTTCCGCGACGCGTCACGATGTTGATTTCTAACGCGGCAGTTGCGCTAACGGAACGTTTACCGGTTCGCGGACTGGGTCGCGGCATCAAGATGAGCTAACGGGAAGCTTCCCGGTTCGCGAACCGGGAGCGAACAAAAAAAAAGTATTAAAAAAAAAATGATTAATAAACATATAAAATATATTTTTTGATTTAAAGAAGAATACATTTTACAGCTACAGATATTAGTTTTTAAAAAACCAATGAAATTCACTGAAAAAACCATAGGTTATAGACCATATATAGTTAGGAATTAGCATTTACAAAACCTTGAAAATTCACTGAAAAAACCATAGGTTATAGACCATATATAGTTAGGAATTAGCATTTAAAAAACCTTATTTTACTCACACAAAACCATTGAAATTCCATATATAGTTAGTTGTACTAACTATATATCGCGCACCCGCAATCCACTGCTGATGATGTCACATATTACATCATTCATGACATGGTCAGTGACATCACTGATGACATCACTGATGACATCTCAAATGACATCACTGATGACATCACTGATGACATCTCAAATGAATGTTTGCAAGAGAGAGGAAATGTATTTTGTGAAATAGTGAAGTTTCAGTAGTGACCTGGAATGCTTGTACATATGACCTGCGCTTTGTTTCTAAAATGTAATTTAAAAAACGATTTTGGGGGATATGAATGGCTTTTACATTTTTGAGAAGGAATAAATAGTGTCTGCATGATTAAATAAATATATTTGAACCATTCACAATCATGTCGCCTGTGTTACCTCACATTAGGAAGCACGTTGAGCTTCTTTGCTGTTGGTTTGTGTCATGTTTTTTGATAATGCTTGGTATCAACATTTGCAAGATAGAGGATTTGTATTTTGTGAAATAGTGAGGTTTCACTAGTGAAAATGGATGCTTGTACATAGGATCTGCGCACTGTTTCTTAAATGTTATTTAAAAAACGATTTTGGGGCAAATGAATGGCTTTTACATTTTTGAGAAGGAATAAATAGTGTCTGCATGATTAAATAAATATATTTGAACCATTTACAATCATGTCACCTGTGTTACCTCAGATTAGGGTGCAGAGGAGGTAAGTCCTGTCCACAGCACTGTTGGACACAGGACTTATCTCCTCTGCACCCTTGGACAGGCCTCACCTCATCTGCACAATCTGCTTACTAATCTGAGGAAACACAGGTGACATGATTGTGAAATGTGCTAATATATATTGTTAATCATGCAGATACTATCTAATCCTTGTCAATAATGTAAAACCAATTCATGTGCCCGAAATCTTTTTTTTAAAAACATTTACAAATTAGAGCACATGTCATATGTATAAGCATTACACTACTGAAATCTCACTCATTTACAAAATACAATTCCTTTATGCACCAACATTTCTTTACCAAGCATTATCAACAATGTATTAGTCTCTATTATATTGTCTTCCTGACTTACTCTATTTTTCCACCTGTCCCCTTGTAACACCCTCTCTCTGACTTATTCCTTTTACATCCTGACTCTGTGTTACACTCTCTTACAGTCTCTCTTTGTCTTACTTTCTCTTACACCTTGTCTCTAATTTATTCTCTCTCTCTCTTTTTTACAGCAATTTGTAAGTCATACTTTCTCTTACATCCTCTTCCTGATTTACTCCGTCTTACAACCTTTCTCTTTGTAACATTCTCTCCCAGACTTACTCCCTATTACACCTTTTGTCTGTTTTACACCCTCTCTCCCTCTTTATGACTTTTTTATTCTCTTCCTCTCTTTGTGTTACACCCTCTGTCTGATTTACTCCTTGTTACATCCTCTCTCTGATTTACTTCCTCTCAAAGTTAATATCTCTCTCTCCCTTTTACAGCCTCTCTGTGTTTTAGTCTCTTTTACATCCTCTCCCGTTCTAATACCCTCTTTCTGTCTTACATCCTCTTACACCCTTTCTCTATCTTCCACCCTGTTACATCCTTTTTTTTACTTACTCCCTTTCTCCCTTTCTTTGACTTACTCCCTCTCCCAATGTATCCTTTCTCTGTCTTACAACATATTATACACTCTCTCTGTCTTACTCCTTCTCTATGTTTTACTCCCTCTACTTGTTTCTTTGTCTGACTCTCTCTGTCTCTTTGTGTTACTCCCTCTAGCTCTTTTTCTCTGTCTTACTCCTAGTTACATAGTTGCTGTGGTATGAACTTAGATATGTTGTAAACTAGTGTTTATATCATTTGGTTATTGTCATTGCTTTGTTGTTTGGTAATAGTGGTGTATAATGTGTTTTATTTTTTTCGTTTACCACAGATTGAAAACAAGATTTCAATAGTAAGGAAATATGCCGTCAAGGCAGAGGAGAAGGAAAGATGCCAAGCGGAAAAAATCAAAATCAGCAACGGAATTAAAGCAGTCGTCTACAACAAATACTTCAAAAAACAGGAATAAAGCTCCTGGTAAGACAACTAAGTCTTTCTTTCGGAACATATGTAGATCAAAAAAAATGTTGATGAGGATCAGAATATACAGAAGGAGAGAGCAAATTTGAAAAGGAAGGAGAGGCCCCCAAAATGTTACTACTGGAGCAGGAGAGAATAATATGTATAGGAATAGAAGGCGAAACCAATTTAGGGACATTCGTAAACGAATGTTTCGCAATAGGGTGGTTTTAAATTTGTTAAAAAATATTAAAAAAGGTAAACAGAGAGCTGCTTTTTATAAGAAAAAGAAAAGTGTAGAGAAGATTGTTGATCAGGCTTTTGAACTTAAGAAAAAATTATTTATTTTAGTAATCAATAGAATTAGGACACTTAACAAGACAATTGATGTTTTCAAATCAAAGAGTAGATGCAAAAGAGTAATTAATCGGACAAATTTTTGTAAAGTTTTTTCTGGAGAATGGATGCATAGTTCAAGTTGTGAGCCATTTTTTAATGAGGAGAGTTACTTCCAGGAGAATGATTTGGTGCATGCAGTTGACACCAGTGGTCGAGCATATGAGGTGAAAGACGGTTGATCGATTGAAAAAGAGAAACTTGTGTCTAGAAATACAGAAGAGGTGTTAACTGATGAAGTTTTAGGGAGACATACTAAGGGTCCAGTGTACACTTGGAAGTGTAGTAGTATTTGTAGTGTGCAACAGGAATCAATCGATTTGCTTCGTAATTTCTTACGTACATATAGTAAGAAAAGTCTAAAACAGAAAATGAAGATGTTGCAAGACTTAGATCCTTGCAGAGTGAGAGAAAACACAGGTTTGCAAGGGCTTTCACTGGCTTGTCTTTCTAGAAAAGTTTGTCAGAGTTGTTTTCATCATTTTAGGATGTTAGCAGTGCATCATAACAAAATGAGGAAATTAGGGAGAATATTGTATTATGCAAAAAGTCCAGCACTTAAGCATAAACAGTTAAACAGTGCTCTTTTGCATGGAACTGAATTAGATGTGAAGAAGATTTGTGAAGATATTGAGATTTGTTACTTTGGTGAAAAAGAGGACAGTGTAGAAATTGACACAGTAATAGAAGGTAATGTGGAAGACAATGTACACATTTCAAGTACAGAAAAGTTTGACCAGGAAATCACCAAGTTTAAGGTGAAATCAAGTGAAAGGCCTAATTTTACTTGTGTGTGTTGTTGACGAACTCATTATAAGATTCAGACTAGGTTAGTTGATTTATATGCAGAAAGTGAAATGGAAAATAATACTGAATGGAAGAATTTTGCAACTTTTTTGATGGTGGAGAATTCTTTTGATTTGAGTTCTGATCAGCGTATTTGTAAATATTGTTATAATAAATTAAATGAAAACAGAATGCCTGCTAGAGCTGTTCACAATAATCTTGAGTTGGTAGACATTCCTCCTGAATTGATGGATTTAATTACATATGAATCTATTCTGATTCAATGTGTCCATCCTTTCCAGGCTATTGTTCGCATGGAGCCTAAGATAGGGAAATTGCCTCCTTCGGATTTACAGAGAGGATTAAAGGGAAGAGTTGTTTATTTGCCTCTAGATTTCAAGAAAAATATTGATACAATTGGTGTAGAGAAAGTGGAAGAGGAACCTCTGGTTGTTCTAGTTAATGGGGTTCCGACAAAGAGTAAGAAAATCTGGCAAGATATAGTGGATGTTAGGAAAGTCAAAAAGGCAAGGTTGTATTTGGTCAAAAATAATAAGTACTACAAAGATGTATGTGTTGGAGCAGACGAAACAGCTGCAGAAGAAGACAGTGATTGTTCAGCCGGCCAAATTGAAAAAGTTGATGTGTCTAGAAGTGAAGAAATATATGAACATTATACTGTTCATCCTTTGCATTCCAAAGAAGTAATGGGGAATGCAATTGACTTGTTTCAAATGAAAGCAGCAAAAGGAAGTTCCATTAGTGTATGGGAAGAAAGTTTGGAAGCTCGTTGTTTTCCACAGCTATTTCCAACAGGTCGAGGTGGACGATATGACGATCGACCACTTCAAATTCCAGCATCTGAATACCGGACTTTAAGATTATATGCTGAAGATCCAAGGTTTCGTCAATGCATCCCATATTTGTTTCATCTACTCTATGAAAGTGACTTGTCTGGGCTTTCTTATGCAGTAAACCATGTACTGAAAAGTGGAGCACATCTGCAAAATGTTTTGGCGAGGGACTTTATGGAGAAAGTCAATCTGCAAGACAATATTTTGGAATCTCATCTAATCAATCTCATGGCATGTCAGCGTGGTACAAACGAGTATTGGTACCGTGGTCATGGAGAATTGAAATGTATGCTAAGAAACTTAGGAACTCCTACATGGTTCCTCACTCTTAGCTGTGCTGAGTATGCATTGGACGACTTACTTCAATTTCTACGAGAGGCAAATGCAAACATTCAAAATATAGAATTCAAAACACCTGGAGAACTGTGTTCTTTGGATCCAGTGAATGTATGCAGATATTTCAATCATAGATTTGAAGCTATGATGTCTTTCATTACCAACAAAAAAAATCCTCCCCTTGAAGAGGTTTTGGATTTCTTTTGGAGAAAGGAGTATCAAGCGAGAGGTGCTCCTCACATACATATGTTGTTATGGATTAAAGATGCACCCAAATTTGGAACAAATTCGGATGACACAGTGATGAGTTTCATTGAAGAGTATTCAACATGTGCTGTTCCGAAAACTACCGAAGAAAACAGTTTAAGGCAACAAGTTTTACGCTTTCAATCACATTGTTGTGGAAAGTACTGTCGTCGAAAATTCAGAAACAAGGACAAGTTCTACACAAAATGTCGTTTCGCATTTCCATGACCAGTGATTTCTAAAGGAAGAGTAAATATTTTGATGTCTTCTCTGCGACATACTGTTACGAGGAAATCACCCAAAAATACATACAATTTAAAAAGAAACGAAGAGTCCAAGTACATCAACGACTACAACCCAGTGATTTTGTCCATGTGGAATGCTAACATGGATATTCAGTTCGTTGCTGACAACTCTATTGCTGTGGCTCGATATGTGACATCTTACATCACAAAAAAAGAAAAGACAGAACTGAAGGAAATGTGGGAGGACATTTCACATGAAAAGAGTATAAGTAAAAAATTATACAGTTTCAGTTTGAAGATGTTGTCGCATCGAGAAATTGGAGCATATGAATGTTCTGATCGGTTATCATCAGCAAGTCTCTACGCCAAGTCTAGAACAATTATTTGGGTGAGTCTAGGTCTTGCTGCAACACGAAACCGAGTTTTGAAATCTGTACAAGAAATTGAGTATTTGGCGGAGAAAGAACCAAACAGTACAGATATTTTGAAGACAAACATGTTGGATACATACTATCCAAATAGGTAGTAGTCATCTTGAGAACAGTTGTTTGTATGAAGTTCTGCAAAACTATATTTATAAGAGGACCATCAGAGAACATATCAATAATGGAATATATGCTATCAATGAGTGTGAAGGATGTCTAGTGAAGCAGAGAAAAGGCCATTTGATTAATCATCGAAAATTGAGTTGCGAAAATCCAGAGAAAAGGGAATTTTAATATGTAGCTCTTTTGCAACTCTTTAAGCCATGGCGTACAGAAGAGGAACTACTTGGAGATTTTCTCTGTTACGAAGATTCTTTTAATGCAACCAAGGATACCATAGAATGTCCTGATTTTCCAAATTATCTGCAAATGTTGAACGAAGAAATAGAGCAAGAAGCCACAATTGCTGTAGAGATTGCTAGAGACAGTTCTCAAGACAGTCAGAGTTCTGCTTCATTGAGTCAGGATCCACTAGGAGGACCAATTATTCAAAATGAAGCTGCCACTGCCATGGATGAGGTGGAAAGAGCCATGGAACAAGCTCAAGATGATGTAGTTAACTTAGAAGATTTGGTGAAACAACTAAACCTTGAGCAGAAACAGATATATGACGAAGTCACAGAACAGGTTGAACATGGATTTAGTCATGAGAAAAAAGAGTGCTCATGTACATCATTTAAGCCTGTGCGACTGTACGTGAGTGGAGAAGCGGGAACTGGAAAAAGTTTTCTTATTAAAGCAATTGCAACTTACCTGCAGAAAAGGACTGAATCACCGCTGTCTTGTGTTGTTACCGTTCCAACTGGGCTGGCAGCACATTACATTAAAGGGATTACTTTACATCGTTTACTGATGCTACCAGTTGAGCATGATAACAAATTACAATACCACAAGCTATCTGGAGATGCTTGTTCTGAAGTTTCCAGAGTCCTGAAGAAAATGAAACTTCTTATCATTGATGAGGTAAGCATGGTCTCAAATCTAATGCTTGCTTTTGTGCATTTGAGAATGCAAGAAATTCTTAGAACAGACTATGATGTCTTATTCGGAGGAAAACACATTATTGTTTTTGGAGATCTACTGCAGTTGACTCCAGTGAAAGGACAACCAGTGTTTAAAAAGCTCACGCATAAAGATACCAGGAAGTGCCTGGGAAGCATTGGAAACGTTAATATATGGTTAAATTTCAAATATGCAGAACTCCTTCAAAATATGCAACAGGCAAAGGATGAAGATTATAAAAATATTCTACAAGATGTAAGAATCGAAAAAGTAAGTGAGCATGGGAAAGAAGCATTACATGCACGATTAATTTCAAATTTGTATCCAAATGAAAACATTCTTCCAGAGAATATTTTTAAGAAAATTACTGAGAACAAATCTGGGATATGTTTGATGCCAACTCTGCAAGAATGTTCCATCTTCAACCACAAAATGTTAAAGTTAGAAAATGAAGAGATTGTGAAACTGGAAGCTATAGATAAAATAGAGCATATGGGAGCAACAATTATTTTGTCTGAAAATTTGAAATCAAAATTGGATTCATTAGAGAAGAGTATATCTAAAACTGCTGGTTTTGAAAAGACTCTGAATGTGTGTTTAAATTGTCTTATCATTTTGAGAAGGAATTTAAATGTTGAAAGAGGTCTGGTAAATGGAGCAATGGGTCATGTTGTTGATTTTGTGAATTACAAAAATAGAGATGGAATTGAAATTGTAAAAATTAAATTTGATGGAATTGACGAAATAGAACAAATTTGTCGTTGTTCAGCTAGATTTTTGCTTGTGAAAGACTTATATGTTCGCCGAAAAGAGTTTCCTGTTTGTTTGGCATATGCATTGACAATTCATAAATCTCAAGGTTTAAGTGTAGATAGTGCTTTGGTGAACATTGGAAGTTCTGTGTTTAAAGAGGGTATGGCATATGTGGCATTATCACGAGTCAGAACTTTATCAGGATTGTATTTGATTGAGTGTGATGAAACAAAGATTTGTGCTGATGTAGATTGTGTTAAAGAATACAATAGGTTAAGAAGAGAGTATGCTCCTCATTTGCCTCAATATCCTCTGTTTGAAAAACGTGTGGTAGGCCGAAAAATAAGAAATGAAAATAATTGCAGTAAGGTAGTAGCAAAAAGACAAAAAGTAGATGAAAATGTCATTGTAAGCAGAAAGAAAAAGGATGCTGTTGAAGATGTTGTTGGATTTCAGTTTGAAAACAGTTCTGGTGTCAACTGCTATGCTAATGTAGTTGTTAATGTTGTTTTTTTTCTTCAAAATTTACAAGAACAGATTGTTGAAAATCGGGATCAAACATTCTGCTGTTTATTGAATTCTGTGTTTGAGAAATGTAGCATTGATGGAGGAAAAATAGAAAGTGTTTCAGAAATTCGAAATCTTCTAGACATATGTTCTGGTCAAAATCAATTTTCACAGAATATTCAGCAGGATTGTCAGGAATTTTTAATGTATATGTTTGATGTATTGGAAGATGAAGGTGTAGATATAAAACATCTTTTTAGCCTTTCTTATCAATGGCAGCATGACTGCGACAACTGTACTTTATCAAGTAGTACTACAATAGACACCGAAAGATTTATATATTTGACTTTACCAGACTGCAAATCAGTGCCTTTTAATAATCTAGTTAAAGCAGCGGATCATAATATGGTGTGTACCCAATGTAAGTCTGCAATGCTGTCCACATTATTTATACAAAATTATGGTCAGTATGTCATTTTAATGTTCCAACAATGTAGACCTGATGGAACTAAATTGACAACTTCTAATAAAAATTTCGTGGCTTCTCAGTTATCAATTTCAGGAAGAACGTTTGCAACTGTAGCTAATATTTATCATGACGGTCCTTCAACAACATCAGGGCATTACACATGCTATTTAAAATGTTGAAAAGGTTGGACTTACTGTAATGATACTCATTTGACTTTCAAACCACCTTTGCCTTTTGACTTAAAAAATTCATACCTAGTGTTTTTAGAACCAAAATTTAAGTAAAGGTAATTGGCTTAAGAAGACGGGAGCAGTTAATAAAAGTTAGTCTGCTGTTTAAAATTATATTGTGAGTAAAAGTGATGAAGATAATATAAAAATGATAGTTCTCATATAGGTATGGTAAGTGGATCGCATACTAAGTGATATCAGTATTATAGGAAATGTTCAACATGAGAGAGCCAGATATGGAATTATGAATATTTAAATATTGTGAAAATGTTGTTTGAGCCTTTCTTTCAGAACGTCAGGAAAACGGTAATTTTAGAGTTTGTTTTAAGTAATTTGAAAATATACTGCTACATCTGACACTATTTGGCCTTAAGGAAAAGTGAAGGAATGAGCAAAGAGTCATGACTGAACACAAGGAGTATATGAAAACATTGAAACATATTTCAGATGTTCTTGGAGCTTTTCTTCTAGAGAGTCGATGAAATTGATTTTTTAGAGTACAGCAGAGTACCTTACAACGAAAAGGACCTTCATGATGTACTATTTGGCCTAAAGGAAAAGTAAGTGAATCAAAGATTAGTGCACATATGTGATTTGTAAGTTTATATGTTTTTTTTAAACACAATCTTTTAGATTGTGTTTTTTTTCCCCGCTGTTATATGATGAATAGTTTGAACTCACTGTTTTTAGTGAAATTCAATATGTTCTGAGAACAGCAAAAATAAACTATCTAACATGTTGTACAAATTATTCTATAGTTTATATTGTGTAATTTATATTGTATTCCCATTGTCTCTCACAAGCATTTTCTTTCTTTCTCTCTCTTTCTGCTCTCTTTACTCACTCACACTGCCTTTCTCTCATTCTGTTTCACACCCATTCGTTTACTCAACTTCTTTCACAACCCCTCATTTCCATTTCAACTGTCTGCATCCCCTCTCTCCCTTGCACCACTTTTCAGCTTTCAGTCTCTCTGTTTTACTTCCCTTTTCCATCTTTTCCTCTTTTGCTCTTTTAGTAATTCCTCTTTACTCACTCAACAGTATTGTCACACTCTGTCACTATAACTCACCCACTCTCCCTCGCTTATCTTTGTTTGCTCCTTTTTTTTTACCTGTTCTCTCTATTTTTCGTTCACTACCTCTATGTCCTCAGTCCCTCAATCTCCTGGTGTTATGTTCACTTGTGTTTATCTACCTTCTATCATTTCTCTTAGAACAACTTCACTGCTCCTCTCTCATCATTCTTCACCCCATTTCTTTTAGTCCGGTTCCATTACTACCCCTCATTTCCTATCTTTCAATGTTCTTCTCTTTACTTTCATCACCGAATCACTTTCTCTCAGTATCACTGCTTTAATCCTCTTCTCCTCTCTTTCTTTCTTTTGCTCCCTTACTCATTTTCCTTTCTTCACTCATTGTACTCCACTTCACTCAGTCCTTCCCTTAGTCACTCTGTGTACTAAATTCTTCACTCATTTTCCCTCAATCCTTCTATATTATCCTCTCTCTCTTCATCCCTTCACTCTATGACTCAGCTTCACTTACTCTCAGTTATCTTCCATTTCTCATTCTTCTAAATGCATCCTTAATTAGACTCCTTTCCCTCTCAGTCATTGTCTTTTTACTTATTCCTGTTTCCTGATTTAGTTTTGCTAACTCACATTCTTTTAGTATATTTCTTACCTTCACTTTATTTCTCTCTTCTTATCTTCCTCTCTGTTAGTGAATCTGTATGCCGTTCTCTTAGTAATTTGCTCTCCTTCTATTTCTTTTACCCTCTTTTTGTCCTTTTACATCACTTTATTTCCCTTTCTGTGTCTTTCACTCGTACTTTATTTCTTAATACACTGTTATGATTTTTAACCTCTTCATTTGTATCTTTTATTTTAAAATATATATTTTACTAATTATAACTTATTTTTTCTTCTCTCTTTCACAGATACAAAGTGTAGTAAAAAAAATGTAATTAAAGTTACATTAATTATATGGTAAGTATGACTAAAAACATGTAGTTTGTCATCACCCTTTCCTTTAACCTCACTATTATTCTCTCACCCTACCTCACTTCTGTTTCCTTACTCTGCTTCCCTCACTTATTCTTATCCTCCATGTTTACTCCCCTTTCCCTAACTCCCCTCGCACATTCAACTTCTTTCAGTCCCCCCTTACCCTCTGTTCCCTTCCTTTGCTCCCTCACTCATTCCCTTTCCCTTAATCATTTACTTCACTCCTGTCACTCCTTCTCTCAGTCCGTCTGTCCTCACAGTCCTCACTTCCGTTCCCTCACTCTGTCTCTCTTATCGTCGCTGTCTCTCTCCCCTCATTCTGTCAATACTCTTTCGTCATGCTCACTCCCTACAACTCACCCACACTCCCTCACTTACCTTTGTTTGCTGCTTCACTCACTCCCTTTCAGTGACTCCTTCCTTTACTCTCTCTCTCCTTTCTGTCTGTCACTCCCCATGTCTTACCCTTATTCACTTTACTCCACCGTCTTTCACCCCTCTTTACTTAAAGTCACTGTTTTTTTCTAATCCTCCCTCACTGTTTTACTATCTAATACACAGTCCCTTTGTGTTGCTCCCTCTAGCTCTCTTTCTCTTAACATCACTCTCTCTGTCCCTTTGCCTCATGCTCACTCCTTCATTCTTTTTTTTTTGGTGCGCACCCCGGTACGCGTACCGGGGAGCGTACCGTTACGCGTACCCTGGAGAAAAAAGAATGACAGAGTTTAAAAAAAAAAAAAAATGATAAATTAGAGGTAGTTCTAAAAAGAACTGTTTTTTTATTCTTTTTATTGTTTTATATTTTTTTGTATTGTTTTTTTGAACATTTTTTTACTTTTTTTGGCTTTTCTGAACAGTTTTATAATTTATTTTGTATTTTTTATGGGGAGAAACAAAAAACAGGGAATTGAAAATGGCTCAACTGGAGCACAAAAAAAATCAGGAAAAATTATGCTTTCCTCGGGCATTTGTGGTTATCCATAGCAACATTGATTAGTGTTATGCTTTGCTGACCATAACTAATTGTTTTGTTACAATATATACAAACAAGTTTGTATCCCCCAAACTTTGTTTGTATATTTGGGACGGTCTCCCTTGCCTCTGGACCCGATGGAGTGGGTTCTTTGGATGTTGAGGGTCTGGATGTTGATTGGGGTAGGTTTCTGCAGAGGTCCCTTACCTCTGCTGCAGAATAGTTGTTAGGGTGCAAACGCATCATGTGCCGAATCATAGTATGATTCCCAAAAGAATATTTTTTTTAGGGTTCCCCCTGGATAGCACAGCACCACAGATGAGACAAGTCACCTTCGCAGCATTGACTTTTTTGAAACCCCTTGGGATTTTGTAAAACTCCCATACGAAGTGCTCTTTTGGTTTGTATGGGGGATTATCTTCAGGCAGGAACTGCCTTCTCTCTTCCTCCTCTTCATCTTCCTCCTCCTCTTCTTCTTGACCACCAATGTGATCTTCTGGTTGTCCTTTTGATGGTGGTGGTGGTGGTGGTGGGGCAGATGCTCCAGCTGCTGATATGACTGTAGCCATCTCTGTAAGGAAAAAGCAGGTCTTTCTCACTCAAATAACAAAGGGAGAATGAGGAAAAAAGGTGGGGGCTTTCATCATTTGGAAAACAAAACTGTTCTGAACCAATGAAATGTGTTATTTTCAAGTCACATGATCTGGGCTTTCATCATTTGGAAACCAAAACTAATCTGAACCAATGAAAAGTGTTATTTTCAGATCACATGACCCGACGCGCTTACGCTACGTGCCCCGGTGAAAAAAATATAAAATAGTATTACATAATTATAAAATATAAAATTCATTATAAAAATATTACATTTCATACCTATAGAGATTTGCTATTAAAAAACCTATGAAATTCACCGAAAAAAACATAGGTTTCACATCAGTTATAGTTAGGAATAAGCATTCAAAAAACCTATGAAATTCACTGAAAAAACCATACCCCCACCAAACCATACCGACACTCATACTGATACTAAGAAAAACATCTAATAACCTATATACATACACATGTAGCTACTCACCAACCCATGCAGCCACTTATACACAAAGTGAAACACTAATACATGCACGTGCAAGTTATAGTGAGTCCAACTAACTATAACGTGAGAATTTCAATGGTTTTATGCGAGTAAAATTTCCAGCTAACTATAACTGGTGTGAAACCTATGGTTTTTTCAGTGAATTTAATAGGTTTTTTAAATGCTAATTCCTAACTATAACTGGTGTGACACCTATGGTTTTTTCAGTGAATTTCAATGGTTTTTTAATAGCAAATTTTTATAGGCATAAAAAATAATAAATTTTAAAACGAATTTTATATTGTATAATTATGTCAATTTTTTTTAACCTTTTTTTATTTTTAACTTGGGGCGCGCCCTGGGGCGCGTACCGGGGAGCGTCCCGTAAGCGCTATTCTCGCAAACGAAAACAACATCGTGACGTATCGCGTAGATGCGTGATGCCTCATATGACGCACAGTGTAAGCGCACCCGGAAGCACGCGTGCGCATACGATCGCGGCCCGCCCTCGGGCGCGTACCGGGGAGCATCCCGTTAGCGCTATTCTCGCGAACGAAAACAACATCGTGACGTATCGCGTAGACGTGTGATGCGTCATATGACGCACAGTGTAAGCGCACCTGGAAGCACGCGTGCGTATACGATCGCGGAACGTCTCAACGCGTTTACGCCGCGCGCCCGGGGCGCTCCCTGGAGCGTGACTACGGGCGCGCCCCGGGGCGCGTAACGTAATCGCGTCAGGTCATGTGACCAGAAAATAACACTTTCTATTGGTGCAGAACAGTTTTGGTTTCCAAATGAGTAAAGCCTGGATCTTGTGATCTGAAAATAACACTTCTGATTGGTTCAGGACAGTTGTTTTTCACAAATGAGTAAAGCCTAGGTCTTGTGACCTGAAAATAACACTTCTGATTGGTTCAGGACAGTTTTTTTTCCCAAATGATGAAAAACCCCACCTTTCTTCCTTATTCTGACTTTGTCCTTTGACTGAGGAAGACCTGTTTCATCTATAGAGACAATTCTTTTGTACTTTGAAATGGCTACTGTAGCAGCAACAGCTGGAGCATCTGCACCACCACCACCACCACCAAGAGGACCACCACAACAATACATTGGTGGTGAAGAAGAAGAGGAGGTGGAAGAGGAGGAGGAGGAGGGGAGAAGATGGCTGCCTGAACAAAATACCCCATACAAGCCAAAAGAACACATTGTATGGGAGTTTTTTTCACTTCCAGAGAGCAAGAAAAAAGTGAATGCGGCCAAGGTAACTTGCCTAATCTGTGGCGAACAACTCTCAAGGGGCAATCCAGACAAAAAATATTCATTTGGTAATAATACCATGATTCGACATATGACCCGGAAGCATCCTAACAACTATTCTCATGCAGAGATCAGGGAACTGGCCAGTCACCTCCCCCAGTGTTCAAGGACCAGCTCCAAAAGAAAGCAACCCACTCCATCAGGATCAGATACAACGGAGACGATGCCTTGTATTCAGCCACGATTTGCAGATTTTAGAATCACATGTATTGCATGTGGCAAGCTCATCGCCTATGGTGAACAGAGCATGAAGCTCGTCGTCCTTGCTGGTGACAATCACAAATGCTCCAAAAAACAGTAATTTTTTCCGTTTTTTGTTTTTTGCTCCTGTTGAGCCATTTACAATTCCCTGTTTTTTGTTCCTCCCCATAAAAAATACAAAAAAAATATAAAACTGTTTTGAAAAGCCCAAAAAAGTACAAAATGTTCCAAAAAACATTTTAAAAAATATAAAACAACAAAAAGAAGAAAAAAAACTGTTCTTTTTAGAACTACCTTTCATTTATAAAAATAAACCTATATTTTTAATGAATCACTTTTAATTTTTTTTTCTTAGGGTACGCGTACCGGGGCGCGCCCCCCAAAAAAATAGAAAAAAAAAAATTAATGAAGGAGTTATCATGAGGGAAGAACACAAAGAGAGTAATGTTAAGAGAAAGAGAGCTACAGGATGAACACAGAGGGATTGTTTATTACATAATAAAAAACAGAGACGGTGTAATAGGGTGAAAGTGAGAAAAGTAAAATGACTAAAGGAGCGAAAGAAGGGAAAAGAGAGAGGAAGAAGACTAAAGTAGAGATAGTGGGAGAATGTGAGTGGGTGTTGAAAGAAAAAGAAAGGACAGTAAAAAATTGAGAATGAAGGGTAGTGGCGTAACCGGGATAAATGAAGAACGGTGAGTGAGGGTAAGAAAAGACCAGTTAGTGTAAGTAAAGAGGGGTGAAAGAGGTTGAAAAATTGAATTAGGATATGACATGGGGAGTGACAAAGACAAAGGACAAAGAGAGTAAAGAAAACAGTATCTGAATGGATTTGAGTAAAACAGCAAAGAAAGATAAGTAATGCAGGGTGTGTGACTTATAGGGAGTCAGTGGCTGTAGGTCGGGGTGTGGGTGTGTAAGGTGTGTCTGTGGGTGTGGGTGTGTGGGGTGTTTTGGTGTGGGTGGAGGTGAGGGTGTGTGAAGTATGTGTGAGGAGTGTATGGGTGTGGGTTGTATATGTGTGAGATGTATGTGTGTGTATGGAATGTGTGTGTGTATGTGAAGAGTGTGTGTGGGGGGATTTTTTGTGTGTATGAGGTGTGTGTGGTGTGTGTGTGAGGTGTATGTTAGAGGTGTGTGTATGTGTTGAGAGGGGGATGAGGTGTGTGTGTACGAGTAACATAAATAATTAAGAAAAACAAAATGAGTGATGAAGGACTGGACTTTTAACAGTACCAGCGGTGCCAGGGAACAACACCTATAACCTTCATGGGATACCTGTTTCGGCGCACAAACTACAGAGACACGGGACACTTCCTTCGGCGTCAAAGATCAGCTTTTATTACTGCAGGGAAACAAGAGTCATAAGAAGCACATGGCGTAGTTCTGCGAGTCTGCTTCAAATTGTATATGTAGGTCGCTCTCTTTTATACAGAATGTTGCCATTGCATAACATGTGGACAAAAGATTACAATCCGGTTCCCACAGTAGACTTCAAAAGGGTCGCTTTCATGTGTTCAGAATCCCGGAACATAATTACAATAGCCATGCCGGTTCTCAACTGTAAAAGTACATCTTCCCACCATTAGGCACACCCATTAGAGTTGTAAATGACAAAGAAGGAGAGACAAGAGCAGCTGCAAGGAAGTCAGACACGTGTAGAGAAAAGAGTGTGGGGGTAATATCGGAAGCATGATCGTAGGATCAAAGAGTTGGATCCCATCGCCTGCAAGGCTGTCACAATAAGCCGGCACAACCAAATTACCCTCAAGCTGTGCCATCTGCCTTTGCTGTGTCATTCCTCCGGCCATAAAGACGCATGAAAGGAATATGCGTCTTCCGCAAGACTTGGGAACTAGAGGGTCAGGGGGCGAACAGTTACCTGCTTGCTGACTACGTGAGGGCAAGAAACAAAATGGATGCTGTATCTAAAATGGAACCCGAGGGTTCAGATGAAGAACACGTAATATTAGACGAACCCTGGCAGGTAGTGTAGCGAAATTTCGCACACTTGCCGAACTCGTCATTTGCGGTTCGTAGATACCAAACTCGTCCATATTCGGCAATGCCCAGAACATCGTAATAATTTTTACGGAACCTCAGACGGTCCTTTTGCCCTCATGTAGGCAAGCACTAGTCGGAATCATAATCGATTTCGATACTCATCAGATCATTCAGATGTTGTTGATACATTATTCTATCCTTCAATGCCTCTTTGGTGACAACAGGCTGTCTTATACACGTCGTAGCACAAAGGCCACATAAGGCAGGACCACATTGCACACAAAGACAACATGAGAACAGAAATATCACAACAACCCCTGTGATCATCAGAATTTTCCAACCCCAAGTCGATATCAGACCCCAAAACCATCCCAGAAGCGTCCAATTTCCTTCGTCCACGTGTATGGACTCCGAAATTTTGTGCAACTTAGAGATGGCTTGATAAACCGTTGGAGCGTTATCAGGTATGAATATGCAGCAGCTCGAATGGATGACTTTACAAACCCCACCTCTATCTGCTAGAACGATATCTAGAACCATACGGTTCTGCAACGTCATCAGTCTATCCGCCTGAACTTCGGCTGTTAAATTACCAAGGGCATTTGCAGTTATGTTGGCAGTTGATTCTACTACACGAGTTAACTGTCTCAGGTTCCTGCTATTAACCATCGGTCCCCAGAACGGTAGGAAACCCTTAAAGAAGTCTCCCGCCTCTTGTCCGGAAGTATCTTCTTTGCTAATCACACCTCTTACAATTCTATTTCTGTGATAATCAGAGGCCACAGTGAAAGTCGGAGGCAAAAGATTTGCAATATAGCAGATACCCGAGAAGTCATGAGGTAACCACGTATAGGCTCGATCATAACATACAAAGTAGGTACCCTTGGCAGGTAGGAAGACAGGGGAGGAGAGTGTCGGTAAGACATATGTCTCGGTACAAGCACTCTCCCCAAACTGAGCTCTCGGATTTCGACCAAGACCTTTCAAGCAGAAATTACCAAGGTGAGGTACAATCCATATCGGTGGCGAGCTTTTAAGCTGCCTCTCACCCACTGATAAGCTGTACTCAGCTTCACTTAGTTCCTTATATGCTCGCACCTCTTCCTCTGGGATGAGCGATGCGTCAAAAATATCTCTATCTAAGTCTGCAATAGCTCTCGCCAGAGTCTTGTGGTACGGGCCAGGACCAGAGTTTGCTGAGCGTGGTTCTCGATGGGGGTAGGAATCTAGTGCGCTACGGAACATAGTTTGTAATGCTCGAGCTGACCCTTGTGCACTATAAGGCAGAACTAGGTACGGAATACCTTTATCCATAGTATGTGGCATTAACCCACACACCCAACAATTGGTAGTGTTTACCACTAACTGATGCTGATGCAGGAGTTGTATAAAAGAGTTGTTTCTGAATTCCGCACGTCTGATTTGTTCGTGTTGAGGCAGAGGATAAAAGGAATGTGGAGAAACAGTAGAAATGAAATATTGATCATGAGATGGAAGAGTAGGTGTAGCAGAAGACAATAAGAACTGAGACCCATAATATATTCCTCCTACCAATAGCATAGATATGGTGAGAAACAGTATGATTACTTGTGAGAAAAACCATTTTGTATGACATATTTTCTGCAATGTAGATCTTTGCGCCAACATTTCTTCTCTTTTCGACAGCTCAGACAATGATGATTCCATCCCCTAAAGACCGTCCGCGACGTTCTTGCCGCACTTCGTTCTGAGTAGCGGTTATCAATTCCCAGGAATTCCCAGAAATTGATAATAGAAACCAACCTTGTGTCGATAGCTGCTAAACAGAAGGAAGTACCCGCACGGCCTTACGGTCAACCTGGATGGTAGGTTCTAACTAAATAATGTTCTTGGCTGTACGAAAAAAAAGAAAAAGATACACAATATATATAATGTCCACTGTTTTCAGAGTAACGTAGAACCTATAAACAAAAAATCTTTCTATTTGTGGCTTGTTCGTGGACGAAGAAAATATCGGCTACTTCCAGGGTGAGTCTGATCTTCAAACAATGGATTGGACGGCAAAGGAGTGTTCAATTGTTCAGGCAATTGTTCGACAGTCAAATTTTCCAAGGTTGACGTGGAGGAAATTGTTTGAGAGGAATCAGCACCGGTGTCAGATACAAGCCGAGCTTCGCTGAATGGAACGAAATGTGGTGGAGTGTCGGTCTCAGATGAAGAAAGACCTCTTCTCATCCAGGTGTCCGACGGCAGAGGAAACGGGACTCGCTTCGTGTGGGTAGCATGTACCCAGTTCCGACGTCCGTGTAATCGAACCGCCGTCCTCGTAGCCAGCTGTACTTGAAACGGGCCCACAAATCTTGGTTCTAGGTTTCGTTTTCGTCCGTAGTTTCTAACGAGGACCCAGTCCCCTGGTTGAAGTCGATGACCAGGACCCTCTGTTTGTGATGGCAGAGACTCAAAGACCTGTTGATGAATCAAACTCAATTTAGCAGTCAGATCATAGAGATAATCAATCAACATAGGGTATTCAATTCTGTCAAATTCCTTAGGTCTTGGGACTCCCCATATATTAGCAGGACGACCGAACACAATCTCATATGGGCTGAGCCCTACTCGAGAGTGTACAGTTGCCCTGGTTGACAGGAGAGCCAGAGGCAAAGCGTCGGGCCATGATAAACCAGTTGTTGCCTGAATTTTAGCCAATTTCAGTTTTAAAGTGCCATTATATCCTTCCACCAATCCTGCTGATTGTGGATGATTTGCACTATGACATTTTTGTACAATCCCTAAACCGCGACACACACTCTTCATCACACTCCCAACAAACTCACTTCCGTTGTCCGACCATACGACCCGAGGCATTTCGTAGCGGGGAAAATACTTTTTGAGCAAAATTTTTGCCGTGGATAAAGCCGTATTATCCTTAAGGGGTAGGCCTCAATCCACCTAGAGAATGCACACACCACAACCAACACATACTTCAAGTTATTACATCGGTCCATGTGGATAAAGTCCAACTGGATAACTTCGAAAGGGTACGTAGGAGGGGCAAAATGGCCAGGTGGAGTGGGGGTGCCCTTACCAGGATTGTGCATCAAACACACCATACAATTCTTAACCACTCTCTCGGCGCACTTAGTAATCCCATCATTCTTCCATACATGAGACAACAACTTGCATATGCCTTTCGTGTTGATGTGCGCCATACCATGAGCCATTGTAACAACAGCGAGCACATACGCATCTGGTAACATCCATCTCTGCTTCTCTGATAAATCAACCCAACATCCATTCTCATCCAATCTTCCCGTGCTCTCTCTCCATTTTGTCCTTTCCGTCTCAGTGGCTTCATTCTGTATTCCTTTCACACTTTCAAATGTGTCTTCACACATACCAGTCTCTGTTGACCATCTCACTGAGCTCGTAACATACATTCTGTTCGTCAAATCTTTAGCCGTCTCTTTAGCCGTTTCATCCGCAAACGCATTTCCACGACCCACATCATCTGTTACTTTCTGATGTGCGCTACATTTGACTATGGCCACTTGTTTAGGCAATGTGAGTGCATCTAAAAGATCATTTACAAGCTGACCATGTTGAATCTTCGTGCCATGCGACGTAAGGAATCCTCTCTCTCTCCACAGTCGTCCAAAACTATGTGCCACACCAAACGCATACTGACTATCTGTAAACACATTCACCCGTTTATCTTTAGACAACACACACGCTCTCGTCAAAGCGATTAACTCGGCAGCCTGAGCCGAATTCTGACTTAATCTTGCGCTTTCCACAATCGTTCTCAATGTTACTACAGCATACGCAGTCGTCACATCACCATTCGGCAACTTAAAACAGGAACCATCCACATACAAAGTACCATCGGGATCTGTCAATGGAGTATCTTTTAGGTCAATACGACCCTTAGTTTCCTCTTCAGTTCTGAGATAGCAGTCATGTACTGCTTCACCACCTGATTCTGTGTCGATCGGCAGCAATGTTGCTGGATTCAACACATTACATCGTTTTATCCGTATGTGACTGGCCAGCAACGTCAACTCATATCCAGACAATCTTGCGCTCGTCAGATGTTGAGTTTTCGTTCGATTCAATAGAGTGTCAACTGCATGCGGAACCATTACCGTGAGCATATTATTCATGACTAGACCTGCGGACTGTCGAATGGACGCCGCAGCTGCCGCTGTTGCCCTTAAACAACTTGGCAAAGCTCTTGCTACTGGGTCTAAAGTCGAAGAAAAATAGGCACATGGGCGTTGCTTACCACCAAAAGGTTGTGTCAGGACACTCAACGCACAACCATCCCTCTCGTGAACGTATAGTGTAAATGGCTTACTGTAGTCAGGAGTGCCCAACACAGGAGCCGAACACAACGCATCACGCAATTCTGAAAAACTTTTCTGACACTCTTCAGTCCAAGGCAATGGGGATGAAACATCCTTGCACGTAAGGGCTATCAATGGTTTCGCCAACAATGAAACATTTGGAATCCATTGTCTGCAATAGGACGTAATACCTAAAAAGGCACGAACATCTCTCTGGGTTTTTGGCACAGTCATTCGGGAAATCGCTGCAATTCTCTCTGGGGTCAACCTTCTCCCTTCTCTTGTCAATAAGTGACCTAAATAGGTAACTTCTTGACAACAATACTGTAGCTTTGAAGGCGATACCTTGTGGTGTAAGTTATGTAGATAGTGTAACAATGATACTGTAGCCGTTTTGCAAATAGCTTCTGTATCAGCTGCCACTAAAAGATCGTCAACATATTGAATCAAAGCTGCACCCGTTGGTAAAACAAAGGCATCAAGCTGACCTTTAAGTGCTTGGCTGTAGATTGACGGACTCTCACAGTAGCCCTGTGGAGCGCGCTTTAGCCTAAAACTGCGACCACCTAATGAGAATCCGAATAGGTCTCTGCTTTCCTCGGCAATCGGAATACTAAAGAAAGCATTCTTTAGATCGATCACTGTGAACCAGGAGGCAGATGCCGGAATCATTGTTAGTAAAGCCGTAATGTCGGGAACTACAGGAAATTGTTTACAAAACGGTACACAGGAGGTTTAGTTGGGTCAGTTCGTTTCAGAATTGGTAATACAGGGCTATTACACACATTTCCACGAGTTTCTTCAACAACACCTTTTCCAATGAGATCATGAACGATTGCTAAAAGCGCTCGTTCGCCCTCAAGAGAAATACGATATTGAGGTAAACGTGGTAATCGCGCATTTGGTTTCAATTGAATCACATAGGGTGGAATGTCTAACAGGCCCACATCATTGGGACCTGTGGCCCATAGGGACGCAGGGAGAGAACTCAATTCCGGTGGGAATTTATCGACCGACAAATACATGGGAGAGATCACTCTCCGTCCCAATGTAAGCTCCACTCCTTCGGGGGAACAATACAATGTTGCATATAATCGTTTCAACAAATCCAGGCCCAAAAGATTTTTACCACAACCTGTAGATAGAATCAGTGGAGCCGTTAGCTCACGAGGACCAATCATAAGAGGCAAAGGACTAGAGACTGGGTTGCTAACAGGGGCGCCAGAGAATCCAACGGAAACGTTCGTTAAGCCAGACAAAGGTGCGCCAGGGAGTTTCGAATGCATGATGGAACTTTTCGTCGCACCAGTGTCTAACAGAAAAGGCTCAACTACACCCGATGTAGCCACTGCAACGTAAGGCCCACTCTGATCGACCGGAACTGACACTACTCCCTCTCTTTGTCGTTGGCTGTCCTAGTAATGATCATTTACAACAGTCTCATGCTCTACGTAATAATCATCCACATTATACTGTGCAGATCGGACTGACCCCGCATTTCGCTGGTCAAAACAATTATTCGCATCCGATTGATTTTGATGGCGATCAATCTGATTGTGGGATGAACCACGACCTCTACCTCGTGATGCCTGTTGGGGACCACTACCACGATTTCCTCGTGCTGACACACCATTTAGGCGGTCCCGTAAGGCAAGACAATCATATTTTAGATGTCCCTCTTTCCTACAATATGCGCACTGATTATACCCAAGTGAAGATCTGTAATCAAAGTTGTCAGAGCGCGGCTGTGTCCTATCGGACTGTGCTCGTGGTCGATACTGCTGTTGTGAATCAGTTTGGTTTGATCGTGGAGGGTATGCTTGCTGCAACAAAACCTTCGTTTTGAGCTCCTTCGTTTTCTTTTCTACACGATCACTTTCTTCCTTTTCCCTATTCTCATAATACTGGGCCGTTGCTAGTATTTGCGCAGGGGTTGAAACTGCCCACGCACTCTCTGAATTTTTCAGTTTGTTGCTTAATTCAGGCAACAAATTCGACACAAATTTGTCAACAAATAACCGCTGGCCTCCCTCAGCTCCCATGTCCTGACCGCTGTGGTCGACAAACGCTTCCTCAAACCTTGTAAAGAAATTCGAGACACTCTCGTCTTTCTTTTGCTTACAAGCTGATAACTTATCCCAGTTCACCTTCATCGCTGGCATAAGAGTTTTCATGAGCGTAATTATTTTCTGAGGCAAATCCAAGATCAACTGGTCAGGCTTAGCCCCACCAACTTGTAATGCATCAGCTGCTAGCAGTGCAGCCCAATCACCCCCTATTTCAACTGCATGATTGGCTTGACGGATTTTAGCCCAAACTGGTTGCGGTACAACATTGCCAAACAACATGTCGATGTCGGCAAGGTTCATAATAGAAGCTTCCACCAGTTGTGATAACTCCTTATAATAACCAGCCGGATTTTTACGCGGATCGGGTAAGGATTGCTTCACTTGCAAAACTTCCGATCGTTTCCATGGAAGATGTATCCATACCCTTCGAAAATGCGGTAGAACCACAGGGTTTGCATTAGGATCACCAGGCACCCACAGTGGTGGAACCTCTCTCATAGGATACTGACCAGGAACCGCTTTCCAATTCTCAGTGGTATCATCTGATGACACCCGAGAATGTGCTGTGGATCTGAACGCTAATAAACGTTCCACGGCACGTCGTACATCGTCTCCTATAATCATACCGTTCGAAAAGTGACTCTGAAGTTCAATTATGTCGGGCGGTACGTTATCTACATCATCATTATACCATTCTTCCCTCAAAAAGTTACACATCTCTTCAAACACGAATCTCTGCGTAGGCTCATTAAACTGAGAAAACGTGTCGAAGACCACACGTGGAGTGTAATTAGCAGGATGTCTTATCCACCTATGTGCCATGGTTATTAATGTCTCTTTCTCCCTACCACTAGGGATCTGACTCCGTCTCTGAGGAATTTCAGATGAGTCAGACGAAAATAACGGACCGGAAAGAGGTGAATAAAGGGTAGCAACAGAGTTAGGAACACGCTTACGAACAGAAGGAGAAAGAAAAACAGGGGCAACAACACTGGAGGTGAAGGAAGGCATAGTAGGAACTGACAAGATAGTCGGAGTAGCAGAAACAACAGTCTGCGAAGGTACAGGTACAGGAGCAGTAGGAACAAGGACAGGAGGTAGAACAAACGTAGGGTTAACAACGGGCTGGCCCGCAGCCGCTGGAGCAACAAGAGGAACAACAGGGGGAGCTACAGGAGGAGCTACAGGAGCAGTAGCACCCTGTACGTAAGGAGGTGGTGATTTCATCAAATATGATAACAAGGAATCCTCCTTTAAATCTTCTTCTTTCTTTTCTAGATTATTCGGTAAAACCGGGTAACATTTATCTATTTTCATATGATGCAATCTAGTAGAGATTTCCATTTCCCTTTCTTCTTTGTCCTGTTTACATTCTCGTATAGCTTGCATTATCGGAACAAACCCTTGCTTCTGATCCTTTTTAAGTTGTTTGATTTCTTTCTGCTTGGCCTCTTTACGCCATATTCGAAAGGAATCAAACATAGCTGGCCT
Organism: Lissotriton helveticus; assembly: GCF_964261635.1. NCBI lineage: Eukaryota > Metazoa > Chordata > Amphibia > Caudata > Salamandridae > Lissotriton > Lissotriton helveticus. The sequence goes on from NC_136069.1 coordinate 1,200,808,477, forward strand.
AGCTTTCTTTAAAAATAATTTAGCCTCAAGATTATCTAAAATCGAAAGTTCAAAAGTTCCATGTGGTGGCCATCTAAGGTCAACGTCTTTCTTTGTATAGCGGACCCAGTAATCATTATATATTATAGGACCCACCCCATGTCGACTATAAAGATCATGTATCGGAGTTCCAACTGGAGGTATCGGACATGAGTCCTCCAACCGGGAATCCATTGCGCAACATTGGAAAATACGAAACAAACCACTATGGCTAGGCATCGTGCACACTAACCTAGTATCAAACTTCAAGGATTACCGAAGCAATAAAACCTCGTGTAAATCAAAACCCTCGGTTTTTGGCAATTGCAACTGTCAAATAATACTAAGGACCAATACTAAGAACCACAAATGCAATGGAACCATGCAATACAACAAAGCCTTAAGGCTATTACAAAGCTCAGAGAGCTATTACAACAAAGCCTTAAAGGCTAACAACAAAGCTTTCAAGAAGCTAGAACAACCACTAAGGACTGGGAGCGACCCACAAAATACTTAACTCAGAACTTCAATGGCGTCACCAGGAAGGCCCGTCTGTCGTCTTGCTTGTACATAAGGTCTGCGCCGGGCGTCGAAGACAGGTCGACAGTCAGGGCATCGGTCCGTCGCAGCCGTCAGGAGGCGGGAATCTTCGCAGGGAAAAACTTCGGGCCACTTATTTCGACAACAGGGTCGATGAAGCGGGGTGCACCTTCCCTCGGAGATTTCACACGAAGTTCCTCACGATCATCAGGCTTTGGACCGGTACCGCTGAAGTCGCCCCACGTTGGGCGCCAACTGAAGGACTGGACTTTTAACAGTACCAGCGGTGCCAGGGAACAACACCTATAACCTTCATGGGATACCTGTTTCGGCGCACAAACTACAGAGACACGGGACACTTCCTTCGGCGTCAAAGATCAGCTTTTATTACTGCAGGGAAACAAGAGTCATAAGAAGTACATGGCGTAGTTCTGCGAGTCTGCTTCAAATTGTATATGTAGGTCGCTCTCTTTTATACAGAATGTTGCCATTGCATAACATGTGGACAAAAGATTACAATCCGGTTCCCACAGTAGACTTCAAAAGGGTCGCTTTCATGTGTTCAGAATCCCGGAACATAATTACAATAGCCATGCCGGTTCCCAACTGTAAAAGTACATCTTCCCACCATTAGGCACACCCATTAGAGTTGTAAATGACAAAGAAGGAGAGACAAGAGCAGCTGCAAGGAAGTCAGACACGTGTAGAGAAAAGAGTGTGGGGGTAATATCGGAAGCATGATCGTAGGATCAAAGAGTTGGATCCCATCGCCTGCAAGGCTGTCACAATAAGCCGGCACAACCAAATTACCCTCAAGCTGTGCCATCTGCCTTTGCTGTGTCATTCCTCCGGCCATAAAGACGCATGAAAGGAATATGCGTCTTCCGCAAGACTTGGGAACTAGAGGGTCAGGGGGCGAACAGTTACCTGCTTGCTGACTACGTGAGGGCAAGAAACAAAATGGATGCTGTATCTAAAATGGAACCCGAGGGTTCAGATGAAGAACACGTAATATTAGACGAACCCTGGCAGGTAGTGTAGCGAAATTTCGCACACTTGCCGAACTCGTCATTTGCGGTTTGTAGATACCAAACTCGTCCATATTCGGCAATGCCCAGAACATCGTAATAATTTTTACGGAACCTCAGTGAAGAAGCAAAGGAAGGGAACAGAGGGTAAGTGAAGTAAAGAATAGGGATTGAAAGAAGTTGAATATGAGAGGGGAAATAGGGAAATTGGAGTAAACATGGAGAATAAGAATAAGTGAGGGAAGCAGAATAAAGACAAACATTCCTAACTATAACTGGTGTGAAACCTATGGTTTTTTCAGTGAATATTAGTAAGCTTAAAGCAAAGGTTGATGACAAACTACATTTTTTTAGTCATACTTACCATATAATAAATGAAACTTTAATTATGTCTTTTTACTGCACTTTGTATCTGTGAAAGAGAGAAGAAAAAATAAGTTATAATTTGTAAAATGTGTATTTTAAATTAAAATATACAAATGAAGAGGTTAAAAATCATAACAGTGTATCTAGAAATAAAATAAGAGTGAAGGACACAGAAAGGGAAATAAAGTAAGGTAGAAGGATAAAAAGAGAAAAAAATAAATAGAATGAGAGCAAATTACTAAAAGTAAGGCATATAGATTCACTGACAGAGAAGAAGAGAAGAACAGAGAAATGAACTGAAGGTAAGAAAGATACTAAAACAATGTGACTTAGCAAAACTAAATCAGGAAACAGTAGTAAGTAAAAAGATAATGACTGAGACGGAAAAGATAAACACAAGTGAACATAACACAAGGAGAGTGAGCCACTGAGGACATAGAAGTAGTGAACGAAAAATAGAGAGAAAAGGTCAAAAGTAAGGAGCAAACAAAGATAAGCGAGGAAGAGTGGGGGATTTATAGAGATAGAGTGCGATAATACTGCTGAGTGAGTAAACAGGAATTACTAAAAGAGCAAAGGAGGAAAATACGGAAAAGGGAAGTAAAGCAGAGAGACTGAAAGCTGAAAACTTATGCAAGGGAGAGAGGGGATGCAGATAGTTGAAATGAGAATGAGGGCTTGTCAAAGAAGTGGAGTAAAGGAACGGAGGTTACAGAGAGTGAGAGAAAGACATTATAAGTGAGTAAAAAGAGCTGAAAGAGGATGGAAAAAGGAAAGTGAGTGTCAGAGAATGGGAATAATATTTAATTTACACAATCCAAAGTATAGAATAACTTGTACAACATGTTACATAGTTTATTTTTGCTGTTCTCAAAATATATTGAATTTCACTTAAAACAGTGAGTTCAAATTACTCATCATATGACAGCGGGAAAAAAAAACACAATCTAAAAGATTGTGTTTTAAAAAAAACCTTAGATACTGACAAATGACAAATGTACACTAATCTTTGATTGACTTACTTTTCCTTGAGGCCAAATAGTATATCATAGAGGTCCTTTTCTCGTTGCAAAGTACTTTGCTGTTCAGTAAAAAATCCATTTCATCGACTTTCTAGAAGAAAAGCTCCAAGAACATCTGAAATATTTTCATTATTTTCATATACCCCTTTTTTTCAGTCATGACTCTTTACTCATTCCTGTACCTTTCCTTTTGGCCAAATAGTGTCATATGTATGAGTATATTTTCAAATTAATTCAAAGAAACTCTGAAATGACCTTTTTTCCGACGTTCTGAAAGAAAGGCTCTACAACATTTTCACAATATTTAAGTATTTGTAAAACCATCTCTGACTCACTCATGTTCATCATTTTGTATAATACTAATATCACTTACTATGAGATACACTTACAGTACCTATATGACAAGTACATTTTTTATATTACCTGGATCACTTTTACTCAGAATATATTTTTAAACAGCAAAATAACCTTTATTAACTGCTCCCGTCTTCATAGGCCAATTACCTTTACCTAAATTTTGGTTGTAAAAACACTAGGTATGAATTTTTTAAGCCAAAAGGCAAACGTTGTTTGAAAGTCAAATGAGTGTCGTTACATTGGGTCCAACCTTTACAACTTTTTAAATAGCATGTGTAATGCCCTGATGTTGTAGAAGGACCTTCATGAAAAATTAATAGCTGCAGTTGCAAACATTCTGCCTGATATCGATAACTGTGAAGCCACGAAATTTTTATTAGAAGTTGTCAATTTAGTTCCATCAGGTCTACATCGTTGGAACATTAAAATGACATACTGACCATAATTTTGTAGAAATAATGTGGACAGCATTGTAGACTTACATTGGGGAGACACCATATTGTGATCCGCTGCTTTAACTAGATTATTAAAAGGCACTGATTTGCAGTCTGGTAAAGTCAAATATATAAATCTTTCAGTGTCTATTCTAGTAGTACTTGATAAAGTACAGTTGTCGCAGTCATGCTGCCATTGATAAGAAAGGCTAAAAAGATTTTTTATATCTACACCTTCATCTTCCAATACATCAAACATATACATTAAAAATTCCTGACAATCCTGCTGAATATTCTGTGAAAATTGATTTTGACCAGTACATATGTCTAGAAGATTTCGAATTTCTGAAACACTTTCTATTTTTGCTCTATCACTGGTACATTTCTCAAACACGGAATTCAACAAACAACAGAATCTTTGATCCCGATTTTCAACAATCTGTTCTTGAATATTTTGAAGAAAAAAAACAACATTAACCACTACATTAGCATAGCAGTTGACACCAGACCTGTTTTCAAACTGAAATCCAACATCTTCAACAGAATCCTTTTTCCTTCTGCTTACAATTACAGTTTCGTCTATTTTTTGTCTTTTTGCTACAACCTCACTGCAATTACTCTCATTTCTTCTTTTTCGGCCTACCACACGTTTTTCAATCAGAGGATATTGAGGCAAATGTGGAGCATACTCTCTTCTTAACCTATTGTATTCTTTAACACAATGTAGATCTGCACAAATCTTTGTTTCATCACACTCAATCAAGTACAATCCTGATAAAGTTCTGACTCGTGATAATGCCACATATGCCATACCCTCTTTAAACACAGAACTTCCAATGTTCACCAAAGCGCTATCTACACTTAAACCTTGAGACTTATGAATTGTCACCGCATATGCCAAACAAATAGGAAACTGTTTTCGGCGAACATATAAGTCTTTCACGAGCAAAAATCTAGCTGAACAACGACAAATGTGTTCTATTTCATCAATGCCATCAAATTTAATTTTTAAAATTTCAATTCCATCTCTATTTTTGTATTTCACAAAACCAAAAACATGACCCATTACTCCATTTACCAGACCTCTTTCAACATTTAAATTCCTTCTCAAAATGATACGACAATTTAAACACACATTCAGAGTCTTTTCAAAACCAGCAGTTTTAGATATAGTCTTCTCTAATGAATCCAATTTTGATTTCAAATTTTCAGACAAAATAATTGCTGCTCCCATATGCTCTATGTTATCTGTAGCTTCCAGTTTCACTATCTCTTCATGTTCTAACTTTACATTTTGTTGTTGAACATGGAACATTCTTTCAGAGTTGGCATCAAACATATGCCAGATTTCTTCTCGTTAATTTTCTTAAAAATATTCTCTGGAAGAATGTTTTCATTTGGGTACAAATTTGAAATTAATCGTCCATGTAAAGCTTCTTTGCCTTGCTGACTTACTTTTCCGATTCTTACATCTTGCAAAATATTTTTATAATCTTCATCCTTTGCCTGCCGCATATTTTGAAGCAGTTCTGCATATTTGAAGTTTAACCATATATTAACGTTTCCAATGCTTCCTAGGCACTTCCTGGTATCTTCATGCGTGAGCATTTTGAACACAGGTTGTCCTTTCACTGGAGTCAACTGCAGTAGATCTCCAAAAACAATAATGAGTTTTCCTCCAAATGAGACATCATAGTCTGTTCTAAGAATTTCTTGCATTCTCAAATGCACAAAAGCAAGCATTATATTTGACACCATGCTTACTTCATCAATGATAAGAAGTTTCATTTTCTTCAGGACTCTCGAAACTTCGGAACACGCATCTCCAGATAGCTTGTGATATTGCAATTTGTTATCATGCTCCACTGGCAGCATCAGTAAACGATGTAAAGTAATCCCTTTAATGTTATGTGCAGCCAGCCCAGTTGGAGCGGTAACAACACAAGACAGCGGTGATTCAGTCCTTTTCTGCAGATAAGTTGCAATTGCTTTAATCAGAAAACTTTTTCCAGTTCCCGCTTCTCCACTCACGTACAGTTGGACAGGCTTAAATGATGTACATGAGCACTCTTTTTTCTCATGACTGAATCCATGTTCAATCTGTTCTGTGACTACGTCATATATCTGTTTCTGCTCAAGGATTAGTTGTTTCACCAAATCTTCTAAGTTAACTACATCATCTTGAGCTTGTTCCATAGCTCTTTCCACCTCATCCATGGCAGTGGCAGCTTCATTTTGTATAATTGGTCCTCCAAGTGGATCCTGACTCAATGAAGCAGAACTCTGACTGTTTTGAGAACTGTCTCTAGCAATCTCTGCAGCAATTGTGGCTTCTTGCTCTATTTCTTCGTTCAACATTTGCAGATAATTTGGAAAAACAGGGCATTCTATGGTATCCTTGATTGCATTAAAAGAATCTTAGTAACACAGAAAATCTCCAAGTAGTTCCTCTTCTGTACGCCATGGCTTAAAGAGTTGCAAAAGAGCCAAATAGTAAAATTCTCTTTTGTCTGGATTTTCACAACTCAATTTTCGATGATTAATCAAATGACCTTTTCTCTGTTTCACTAGACATCCTTCACATCCAATGACAGCATATATTCCATTATTGATATCTTCTCTGATGTTCCTCTTATAAATATATCTTTGCAGAACTTCATAGAGACAAGCGTTCTCAAGATAAGGACTTCTATTTGGATAGTATGTATCCAACATGTTTGTCTTCAAAATATCTGTACTTTCTGGTTCTTTCTCCGCCAAATACTCTATTTCCTGTACAGATTTCAAAACTCGGTTTCGTGTTGCAGCAAGACCTAGACTCACCCAAATGATGGTTCTAGATTTGGCATAGAGACTTGCTGATGACAATCGATCAGAACATTCATATGCTCCAATTTCTCGATGCAACAACATCTTCAGACTGTAACTGTATAATTTCTTGCTTAGACTCTTTTCATGTGAAATGTCCTACCACATTTCCTTCAGTTCTGTCTTTTCTTTTTGTGTGATGTAAGATGTCACATATCGAGCCACAGCAATAGAGTTGTCAGCAACAAATTGAATATCCATGTTAGCATTCCACATGGACAAAATCACTGGGTTGTAATCGTTGAGGTACTTGGACTCTTCGTTTCTTTTTGAATTGTATATATTTTTTGGTGATTTCCTCGTCACAGTATGTCGCAGAGAAGACATCAAATTATTTACTCTTCCTTTAGAAATTACTGGTCGTGGAAAGCTGAAACGACATTTTGTGTAGAACTTGTCCTTGTTTCTGAATTTTCGACGACAGTACTTTCCACAACGATGGGATTGAAAACGTAAAACTTGTTGCCTTAAACTATTTTCTTCTGTAGTTTTCGGAACAGCACATGTTGAATACTCTTCACTAAAGCTCATCACTGTTTCATCCGAATCTGTTCCAAATTTGGGTGCATCTTTAATCCACAATAACATATGTATGTGAGGAGCACCTCTCGCTTGATACTCCTTTCTCCAAAAGAAATCCAAAACCTCTCCAAGGGGAGGATTTTTTTTGTTGGTAATAAAAGACATCATAGCTTCAAATCTATGATTGAAATATCTGCATACATTCACTGGATCCAAAGAACACAGTTCTCCAGGTGTTTTGAATTCTATATTTTGTATATTTGCATTTGCCTCTCGTAGAAATTGAAGTAAGTCGTCCCATGCATACTCGGCACAGCTAAGAGTGAGGAACCATGTAGGAGTTCCTAAGTTTCTTAGCATACATTTCAATTCCCCATGACGACGGTACCAATACTCGTTTGTACCACGCTGACATGCCATGAGATTGATTAAATGAGATTCCAAAATATTATCTTGCAGATTCACTTTCTCCATAAAGTCCCTTGCCGAAACATTTTGCAGATGTGCTCCACTTTTCAGTATATGGTTTACTGCATATGAAAGCCCAGACAGGTCACTTTCATACAGTAAATGAAACAAATAGGGAATGCATTGAGGAAACCTTGGATCTTCAGCATATAATCTTACAGTTCAATATTTAGATGCAGGAATTTGAAGTGGTCGATCGTCATATCGTCCACCTCGACCTGTTGGAAATAGCTGTGGAAAGCAACGAGCTTCCAAACTTTCTTCCCATATACTAATGGGACTTCCTTTTGCTGCTTTCATTTGAAACAATTCAATTGCATTCCCCATTACTTCTTTGGAATGCAAAGGATGAACAGTATAATGTTCATATATTTCTTCACTTCTAGACACATCAACTTTTTCAATTTGGCCGCCTGAACAATCACTTTCTTCATCTGCAGCTGTTTCCTCTGCTGCAACACATACATCTTTGTAATACTCATTGTTTTTGACTAAATACAACGTTGCCTTTTTGACTTTCCTAACATCCACTAAATCTTGCCAGATTTTCTTACTCTTTGTCGGAACCCCATTAACTAGAATAACTAAAGGTTCCTCTTCTACTTGTTCTATACCAATTGTATCAATATTTTTTTTTTAATCTAGAGGCAAATAAACAACTCTTCCCTTTAATCCTCTCTGCAAATCTGTCGGAGGCAATTTCCCTATCTTAGGCTCCATGCGAACAATTGCCTGAAAAGGATGGACACATTGAATGAAAATAGACTCATATGTATTTAAATCCATCAATTCACGGCGAATGTCTACCAACTCCAGATTATTATGAACAGCTCTAGCAAGCATTCTGTTTTGATTTAATTTATCATAACAATATTTACAAATACGCTGATCAGAACTCAAATCAAAACAATTCTCCACCCACAAATAAGTTGCAAAATCCTTCCACTCATAATTATTCATCTTTTCACTTTTTACGTATAAATCAACTAATCTAGTTTGATGTTTATAATGACTTCGTCGACAAGACACACAAGTAAAATTCGGCCTTTCACTTGATTTCACCTTAAACCTGGTAATTTCCTGCTCAAACTTTTCTGTACTTCAAATCTGTACATTATCTTCCACATTACCTTGAATTGCTGTGTCAATTTCTACACTGTCCTCTTTTTCACCAAAATAACAAATCTCAATTTCTTCACAAATCTTCTTCACATCTAATTCAGTTCCATGCAAAAGAGCACTGTTTAATTGTTTAAGCTTAAGTGCTGGACTTTTTGCATAATACAACATTCTCACTAATTTCCTCATTTTGGTATGATGCACTGCTAACATCCTAAAATGATGAAAAACACTATGACAGACTTTTCTAGAAAGACAAGCCAGTGAATGGCCTTGCAAACCTGTGTTTTCTCTCACTCTGCAAGGATCTAAGTCTTGCAACAACTTCACTTTCTGCTTTAGACTTTTCTTACTATATGTACGTTAGAAATTACAAAACAAATCAATTGATTCCTGTTGCACACTACAAATACGACTACACTTCCAAGTGTACACTGGACCCTTAGTACATCTCCCTAAAACTTCATCAGTTAACACCTCTTCTGGTTCTCTCGGCACAGGTTTCTCTTTTTCAATCGGACAACCGTCTTTCACTTCATACGCTCGACCACTGGTGTCAACTGCATGCACTAAATCATTCTCCTGGAAGTAACTCTCCTCATTAAAAAATGGCTCACAACTTGAACTGTGCATCCATTCTCCTGAAAAAACTTTACCAAAATTAGTCCGATTAATTACTCTTTTCCATCTACTGTTTGATTTGAAAACATCAATTGTCTTGTTAAGTGTCCTAATTCTATTGATTAATAAAATAAATAATTTTTTCTTAACTTCAAAAGCCTGATCAACAATCTTCTCTACACTTTTCTTTTTCTTATAAAAAGCAGCTCTCTGTTTACCTTTCCTAATGTTTTTTAACACATTTAAAACCACCCTATTGCGAAACATTCGTTTACGAATGTCTCTAAACTGATTCTGCCTTCTATTCCTATACATATTATTCTCTCCTGCTCCAGTTGTAGGATTCTTTGAGGTTCTCTCCTTCCTTTTCAAATTTACTCTCTCATTCTCTTTTTCTACATGCTGTCCAACAATTTTTTTTGAAGTACATATGTTGCGTATGAAAGACTTAGTTGTCTTACCAGGAGCTTGGTTCCTGTTTTTTGAAGTATTTGTTGTGGAAGAGTGCTATAATTCCGTTGTTGTTTTTGTTTTTTGGCGGTTATGTTGTTTTCTTCTCCTTTCCCTTGAGGGCATGTTTGCTTACTCTTGAAATCTTGATTTCAATCTGTGTTAAAGAAAAAAATAGCACATTATAGACCACTATTACCAAACAACAAAGCAATGACAAAAAGCAAACGATCTATTCAGGGTTACAGATCAGGTGAGGATTCTCCAGGGGTGCACAAAAGGTGAGGCCTGTATTGAAGAGTATAGTGGCAGACAGCTCTGTCCACAGGTACAAAGAATATGAGACCTGTGTCTAAGAGTCCAGTAGGGGATAGACTTCATGAAGTCTAGTCCACTGCACTCTTATACACAGGCTTCACCACCTATGCTTCCCATGAAAGGCCTCTCTCCCACTACAGTCTTGATCATAAACCTCACCTCCTCTGTCCCTCTGGACATGTCTCACCTCATCTGCACAATCTACTTCCTAATCTCAGGTGACACAGGTGACATAATTGTGAAAAGGTCAAATTTTTTTATGTAATCATGCACACACTTTTTATTTTTTCTCAAAAATGTAAAAGCTATTAATTTGCACCAAAATCGATTTTTCAATAACATTTTAGAAACACAGTGCAGGTCCTACTATTTAAACTTTCTCAAAAATGTAAAACTCATTAATTTTCAGCAAAAATATTTTAGTAGTGTAATGAAAAGCTTATACATATGACCTTTTCATTGTTTTTCAAATGTTATTCTAAAAACAAATTATACGGTCTAAGCAGGAATACTCATGTGATGAAGCCTGTCCAGGGGAGCACAAAACGTGAGGCTTGTGTCCAAGAGTGCAGTGGACAGGAATAAACTGGAGGAGTGTGCAAGAAAAAGATGAGCCTCATTTATAAAGCCATGCGTCAGTTTTGCGCTACTGATGTGTCACTTTTGGTGATGCATTGGCGGCATAAAACATGTGCCTCGTTGCGCCATATTTAAAAAGTGACGCATGTAGGTAGATGCGTCATTTTTTAAACCTCTGCGCCACATTATACCTCTTTCAAGTGTAATGTACACAGAGGGATCATTTCTCCGCAAAAAGCCTCGTAATAATGACGCAGTGAAATCTATGAGATTTCACTGCGTCACTTTTAGGACACTGTTACGTCAAAATCTTGCACCTGCCTGACAGCAGGGATAAGACTGAGGCAAACGCTTTCACATGGAGCTTTCCCCATGTGATAGGATTCTGACACCTAAGCAGGAGTGCAGATGAGATGAAGACTGTCCAGGGGAGCACAAAAGGTGAGGCTTGTGTCCAAGAGTGCAATGGACAGGACTAAACTGGAGTAGTGTGCAAAAAAAGATGAACCTCATTTATGAGGCCCTGCGTCAGTTTTGCACTGCTAATGCGTCACTCTTTGTGACGCATCGGCGGCATAAAACATGTACCTTTTTGCGCCATATTTAAAAAGTGACGCATGTAGGTAGATGCGTCACTTTTTAAATCTCTGCGCCACATTATACTTCTGTCAGGTGTAATGTATGTATTGTATATATGTAATGTACACAGTGGGGGCATTCCCCCGCAAAAAGCCTCATAATAGTGACACAGTAAAATCTATGAGATTTCACTGCATCACTTTTAGTACACTGTTACGTCAAAAGAGGACAGATCCTATTTACAAGCATTCATTTACACTACTAAAACCCATTGTTTTGCACAAAAATCGTTTTTTCAATTAACATTTTAGAAACACTGCACAGATCCTATATACAAGCATTCATTTTCACTACTCAAACCCATTGATTTGCACTAAAATCGTTTTTCAATTACCATTTTCAGAACAGAACACAGGTCCTATGTACAAGCATTCATTTTCACTACTGAAAGCCATTAATTTGCCGTAAAATCGTTTTTTATTTAATATTTTATGAACAGAGGACAGATCCTATTTACAAGCATTCATTTTCACTACTGAAACCCATGGATTTGCCCTAAAATTATTTTTTAAAATAACATTTTAGATACTAAGTGCAAGTCCTATATACAACCATTCAACTTCACTACTGAAACATCACTATTTCACAAAATAAAAATCCTCTATTTTGCAAATATAGAAACCGTGTATTTTTTAAAAGCATCTCACAAACCAAAAGCAAAGAAAAGCAATGTGCTTCTGAATCTAAACTCTCTATCTAAATGAATCATAACTCACCTTTACAAATGCTTTGAGAGATTCAGAACAGTGTCAGATACACACACCAATATTTCTATAGCAGAGCAAAAGGTATGTTCTCCAGGCACTGCAACTATTAATGGCACAGAACATCTCTAAATCTACCCACATATTGCTCATGGTAACCAATCAAAACTCTTCCCTCTGTATTTTCAAACCAACACCCTTCCCCCCTCAGCCCTTTCTACCTGTTACCATAGCAACTCCCTCCTCACTGAGCTCTCAGGTTTAAAAGTTTATTCTACAATGTTGCAAATCACCTCAGCAAGGATGTTTGACCTGCGAATACACCAGCTTATCTGGTGCAATGTTTCTTTAAATAACTTTTTTTAACCATTCAAATTACTTCTTACACAGAACACAACCATGCACCCTAACTTACAGTTTTCAACTATCTCAATCTACCAATCATTGCTTGTGATTCAAGAGCACTGAAACTCCACAGGTTTTTTTTTGCAAACTCCTACTGTTCCAACTGCCATTTTATTCATACACTTCATCTGACTGCACCAGAACCTCCTCTACCATGTATTCTGTCTGGATTATTGGACATAGCTATATCCACTGGGCTCAAAGGTATGCAACTACCAGAAATTTTCACAACCTTGATTTACCAAAAGTGAATATTAAATGGATTGGACAGAGAGGATTGAGATGTCACCAATTGATACCATTGGTGAAAACCTTTTTGCATTTGCCACACCCTAACCTCATAATTCTGCACTGTGATGGAAATGACCTAGGCACTTTGACTGGGGTAGGTCTGGAAATGCTTTTAAAGGACACCTTTGAATAATTGATGGCACTTTTTCCTCAAACTGCCTTGGTATTTTCCAATATATGCCAAAGACAGAAATGGAACTGGTCCAACCAATTTTGTCCAAAATTTGAGAAAGCACGGAAACATGTGAATAAATCTGTTTCTGCTTGCATGAGAGACTATGGAATGGGTTCAATATACAACAACAACTTGCGTTACAACATGCAAGATATCTACAGAGGAGATGGTGTGCACTTCTCAGATGAGGGGAATAGAATATTCCTCCTGAATTTAAGACTGTGCATTGGTACCTACTTGTAGGTACCTAAATCAGCCACAGAACCCAAAAGCCCTTTTCAGGGCTACCCTATCTCTGATCACTCCAAATGATTATCTTTTTCTAACTTTTTTCACTATTTTTCCCCATAGTACGCTCCCCGGTACGCTTCCCGGTGCGCGTACCTGGCGCTTCCCCCGCGAAAATGTAAAAAAAATAATATTTTTTTTTGGCCTATATGGGCCTCCTAAGACCCCCTCAGAAAACCTAGAGGATCAGCGAGTGCCTATGATGCCCCCTTATACCCATTCCCAACGTTGTTTGTCCTCCATTTTCTATCTCAAATCTACCGAAACACAAAATGGAGGACTCCCGTTGCGCTGCCGGTACGCGTACCGGGGCGCGCACCGGGACGCGCTCCCAAAAAATGTTAAAAGTTAATTTACATAAAAACCACCGGAGACACTTTCACCAAATATAGAATAGGCCATACTATAACCAGTCCCTACCATTTTCCTAAATTTGGTGGAATTCCATTGAGCCATTTAGCCTGTAGACCTCTCTAAATATCCTGGGGTGAATTACTTCACAAAAACACATCTGAAGTGTTAGAATTTACAACCAATTAAAATGTTACTTTCATTTTCTACTATTATTTCATGACATTTGATTGGTTATGTACATGAATATATATAAACAAAGAGAGGGAAACACAGCCATTTTGAATACTACTTCCTGAAGTACATTTCAAAAGCATTTCCACTGAGAACTTAAACTTCTTTTTGAAAGGTAAGTTGTTATTTTGAAAACTGAAGTATGTTGTGCACTTTAAGTTAATTTGGAAAACATTTTCTGATAGTTATATACTATCCCTCTGTAATAGTTATAGATTGAGATACGCTTCTCTGTTATAGTTATGGATGGAGTTAGGCTTTTCTTGTATAATTATGAATTTACTTAGGCTTCATGATATACACTTTTTTATATTTCTACTTCCAGCCTGATACCATACACTGCCCAAAGATAACTTCTCTGTTAAAAAATCAAAACTACCTGTCTGAACTTAAACCCAACAGTGCCCTATCTCTACTGATATATTTGTTTTTTATGCAATTTACAGCCACATAATGGAAGGAGATCAAAATAAATGTAATATTTCATTCGAACTTGATCTTCAGGACAACCCAGAGGAAGAGAATAACGATTCAGATTTTTGGGATCAGTCTCTTGATGAATAGTTTCTGAAATATGTGGAAGAAATGGAATCGTGTAATCCAAATGAGGACATTCCCGACGACATAATGTTGGAAGTCTTATTAAATTTTGAAAAATCAGAGTAATAAATGTATATTTAATAATTAAAAATTGTTCCAGACATTATTCTTTTTTATATGTAATCAATGAAATAGTACCAAAATGAATATAATATAATGTGAGACTTATAGTATACTGTGCAATTTTTTTTGTGTTACATAGTAATTTTGCTCATAGTTACTTCCTTTCTCCCACTTTATTATCTCCAATGTGTATTTGACATCTATTTTTCATCTCCTGCCTCCATGTTGTTTCTGCTTTCCTGACAGACTATAGTATAGATTCCATATACCACAATAACTTCTGTAATAACATGCAAATTATCTACAGATGAGACAGTCTACATTGAATTTAAGACTCTGCATTGGTACCTACATGTTGGTACTTAAATCACCCACACAACACAACAACTCTATTCAGAGCTACCCTAACTCTAAGCACTTTAAATTATTATTTTAGTGTTTCACTGAGTTCTCCCCATGTGTGGGGGGGAGGTGTGTGTGGGGGATGTGTGGGGTGTGTCTGTGAGGTGTGTGTGTGTGTGTGTGTGTGTTAGTCTGGGGGGGATGAGGTGTATAGGTGTGTGTAGGTGTGTGGGGTATGTGGGTGTGGGTGGGGATGTGGGTGTGTAAGGTGTGTGTGTGGGTGTGGGTGTGTGGGGTGTTTGGGTGTAGGTGGGGGTGTGGGTGTGTGAGGTGTGTGTGGGGTGTGTGTGGGTGTGGGGGGTATGTGTGTAGAATGTGTGTGTATGTGTGGGAATTGTGGATATGTCTGTGAGGTGTGTGTGTGTGGGGGGGGGAGGTGTGTGTG
The DNA here is from genome assembly GCF_964261635.1 of Lissotriton helveticus. Lineage (NCBI taxonomy): Eukaryota > Metazoa > Chordata > Amphibia > Caudata > Salamandridae > Lissotriton > Lissotriton helveticus. Next base: position 1,200,823,724 of record NC_136069.1, read on the forward strand.
TGGGATGTGTGGGGTGTGTCTTTGAGGTATCTGTGTGTACGTGTGTGTGTTGGGGAGGGGGGTGAGGTGTGTGTGTGAGTGTGGGTGTGTGGGATGTGGGTGTGGGTGTGGATGTGTAAGGTGTCGGTGTGGGGGTGTTTGGGTGTGGGTGGAGGTGTGCGTGTGTGAGATGTGTGTGGGGAGTGTGTGGGTGTGGGGGTGTGGGGTTGTGTGTGTGTGGGTGTGTGTGGGACGTACTTGTAGGTACCTAAAACAGCCACAGAACCCAAAAGCTCTTTTCAGAGCTACCCTACCTGTAATCACTCAAAATGATTATTTTACACTATTATTTTCACTATTTTTCACCAAAGTACGCTCTCCGGTACGCTCCCCGGTGCGCGTACCGGGCGCTCCCTCCGCGAAAACCGTTTTTTTTTTTTTTTTTACCCGAGGGACCCTTTTATGGCCCCCACATCAAACCTAGGGGGTCAGGGGGGGGTCTACCTTGCCCCCTTTTGATTATTTCCCCCTTTGTTTTTATCACCTCTTGTGTCTCGATCTTACCGAGACACAAGATGGCGACTGCTCCAGACTGTTTTGAATGTTTACAGACACCCGAGAGCCAATCAGCATTCCGTGCGCAAGTCGCTTGGCGCGCCCGGAGCGCTCCCCGGTGCGCATACCGGGGAGCGCGGCTATAGATATATAAAAATTTTTGAACCTAAATTACTCAAAATCCACTGGAGCACATATCTTGAGACATAGCAAAGGCACATCGGGCTACCAGTCCCTACAATGTTGTCAAGTTTGGTGAAAATCCATTCAGCCGTTCGAGCTAAAAGTGCGACCGACCGCTCTATGGAAATTACCATGGGGAAAACACGTTTTGGGACCCCCCTTTTATCTCAGCCCCCGCTTGACGAATCCCCCCAAATTTTCAGGGAAGGACCGGAGCACCGCGAGACAAAGTTGCTGAAAATTTCAGGCAGATTCCTACACCGGCGCCAAAGTTATTCCAAATAGAATGTTGCGATTTCCCTATGGAAATCAATCCTAACTATAACTACCTACTGGCGACCGCCAGTAGGTAATATATATATATATATATATTCACTGAAAAAACCATAGGTTATAGACCATATATAGTTAGGGATTAGCATTTAAAAAACCTTATTTTACTCACACAAAACCATTGAAATTCCATATATAGTTAGTTGTACTAACTATATATCACGCACCCGCAATCCACTGCTGATGATGTCACATATTACATCATTCATGACATGGTCAGTGACATCACTGATGACATCACTGATGACATCTCAAATGACATCACTGATGACATCACTGATGACATCTCAAATGACATTACTGATGACATCACTGTTGTGATAATACGATGAACCTCTTCAGACTCTAATATAACCTTAGATACACTCAGTGTAAACACAGACTCACAGATTGTCACTCATCCATGAAGTTACACACACACCTAGACAGTCATGCAAACAATCAATCACACCTCCATTTCCTTAACTATACAGTTAAACACACCTTACTTACTTATTCAAACAAATACTAAAACATATTTACTCACTTATACAATCCTGGATACAAGTTCACAATGATCCATACAGCCACTCACACATTCACTGGCTCTTATGCACAGTTATTTATATATGTCAACTCTCACATGTACTGTATTTTACATATGTACTTAATTTGACATGTAGCACTGAGATATCTATTCACTCACCAATACAGTCATGCACACAGTCAACCGCCCATACAGCTGTTTCCAACATGCACTTTTGAACCCATACATCTATGCACAGAGTCATACACTTCCCAGCCACTCACACACACACTCAGTCTCCCATACAAATGCTTGGGCAACCAATCAATAACCTATATAGTTACTCATATAGCTACTGATCAACACATGCAGCAGTTTACAGAACAACAGACATAATGATGCACAAATTAAGACAGTTTAGTCACTAACCCATGCACTCAGTGAGACACATTTAATCACTCACTCATACAGTCAGTCACGCACCTACTAAATCCTTCATGCAGACACTTCTACATCTACTCATTCTTCAATATGTAAAACATATTTAAACTTTACAGAAACACACAGTCACTGGATGATGTCATCAGTGATGTCATCAGTGATGTCATTTGAGATGTCATCAGTGATGTCATCAGTGATGTCACTGACCATGTCATGAATGATGTAATATGTGACATCATCAGCAGTGGATTGCGGGTGCGTGATATATAGTTAGTACAACTAACTATATATGGAATTTCAATGGTTTTGTGTGAGTAAAATAAGGTTTTTTAAATGCTAATCCCTAACTATATATGGTCTATAACCTATGGTTTTTTCAGTGAATTTTTAAGGTTTTGTAAATGCTAATTCCTAACTATATATGGTCTATAACCTATGGTTTTTTCAGTGAATTTCATTGGTTTTTTAATAGCTAATATCAAAACCTTTACAATGTATTATTCTTTAAAAAGAAAAATATTTTTTACATGTTTTTTATACAAATTTTTTTTTATTTTTTTTTGTTTCGCTCCCAGTACGCGTACCGGTTAGCTTCCCGTTAGCTCAATCCGGAGGCGCGACCCGGTACGCGAACTGGTAAACGTTCCTTTAGCGCACCTCTCGCGTTACAAAACAACATCGCGACGCTTCGCGTCAGCATGACGTTTCGCGTTCTCGCGTAATACGTCATATTACGTGCTACGTTCGCGTACCAGGAAGCGCAGCGGTACGCGAACCGGAAGCGATCCGCGGCGCGGCGCCGACCGCGTAACGTAAACATAGCAGGTCATGTGACTCGATAATAACACTTTTCATTGGTTCATTTCACTTTTGGTTTCCTAATGATGTAATACAAGGTCATGTGATCTAAAATGGACACTTTTCATTGGTTTAGAACTTTTGTTTTTCCCAAATGATGAAAACCCCTCCTTCTTTCATCACTCTGACTTTCATCTTGGTGAGAGAAAGACCCTTTATTGAGACTTTGTGATGGCTTCATTAGTAGCTTCAGCTGGTGCTAGCCCACCACCTCCACCAAATCCAAGAAAGAGAGGACCACCTGCAGAAGTAATTCTGCAAGAAGAGGAAGAACAGGAAGAGGAGGAAGAGGAGGAAGAGCATGAGTTTTTGCCAGAGGAGCCCAGGAGGTACAATCGACAGGAGAATTATATCTGGCAATTCTACAGAATTCCTGAGGGGCAAAAGAAAGTGAATGCTCGTTACGTGTTTTGCCGCATATGCGGTGACAGATTGTCAAGGGGCACCGATAAAAAATATAGTTATGGGAATCATACTATGCATCGGCATATGAGTAGGTGGCACCCAAATAACTATAGTGCTGCCCAGCTACGTGACCAACAACAACATCCCCTCCAAATGGCAAGAAGATCGGTGGTTCCAGAGGTGTCGGGACCAGAGGCGAGGGAGGTGATTGCAAACATCCAAATGTTGTTTGGTCACGTAAAACAAGTGTGCGTGGAATGTGGCGCTTTCATCTGCTACAGAGAAAGTAGCATCACTTTGATTTTGCGAGCAATTCAAAATCATATTAATGTTTGCACAAAACGCACCAAAAAATAAATTCTTTTTTTTTTTTTGCTCCTGTTGAGCCCTTTATAATGGATCGTTTTTGTTTCCCCCCCCCCCCAAAAAAACCAAAATTTTTTTAAAAACGTTCAGAAAATACAAAAAAAGTAAAAAAATGTTCAAAAAATACTAAAAAAAATATAAAACAACAAAAACATTAAAAAAAAAGTTCTTTTCAGAACTAACTCCCCATTATAAAAAAATTGGTAGAAAATTTGGAACTCTGCCAACCTGTATTTCTCTTAGTTCGCTCCCGGAGCGCTACCCGGTACGCGTACCGGAAGCTAACCCAAAAAATATTTTTTAAAAAAGAACAGTAACTATAAGGGAAGGAAATACACAGTTATGTTAAAAGAAAGACAGCTCTAGGGAGTAAAATAAGGATACTGTTACCTACAATCCACTGTTGATGATTTCACATATTACATCATTCATGACATGGTCAGTAACATCAACAGCAGTGGATTGTAGGTAACAGTATCGTTAGTTTACTCCCTATAGCTGTCTTTCTTTTAACATAACTGTCTATTTCCTTCCCTTATAGTTACTGTTCTTTTTTAAAAAACATTTTTTTGATCAGTCATAAACAGTGACATTAATAGAAACAGAGAGAGTGAACAAGAGTGAAGAACTATGGTCCTCCTGAGCCACCCTCAGAAAACCAAGGGGGTCAAGATACATCTACCGTGCCCCCTTCTACCTATTCTGAACATTATTTGCCCTCCATCTTGTATCTTGATTCGAACGAAACACAAAATGGTGGACTGCCATAACGCTGCTGGTTTGCGAACCGGGCAACTTCCCAGGAAGCGGTCCCCAAAAAAAAAAAGTTGGGAAAGTAATTCACAGACACTAAGAGTAATAGAGATGGAGTGAGTGAACAAGACTGAGGAACTATGAGAACAGAGGGACTGAGAAAAAGAGTGGAAGGAGTTGAGTAAATAGGTAATAGAGAAAGGAATGAGGAAAGTAGCAAAGGCAGGAAACTGAGGATTAAAGAAGTGAAGCAGTGGATCTAATAGTAGGTGAATGTGATAGAAATGTAACGAAAAGAGTACAACTATTTACCTTGTAATTGCCGTTAAATTAATCACATTTTATTTCTATACTTTCAATCTGTGAAAGAGAGAACCAACATTTGAACAAAAATTAAAATATGTATTTAAAAATTACAAAAGACAAGGGAAAATATTGAAGGACAAATAGTTTTTCAACAACTTTGACACTGACAGAAGCTTCTGCTTCTCCAGGTCCTCTACACAATGCTAAAGATATACATTTTAAACTAACAGTATCTTGATGCAGATGAAGTGAGGCCTATCTTAAAACATGGTGCATCTTTTGCATTGCTCTTGTTTCAGAAAAGTGTCGCTTCAGTATGCTAATAACATGTCTCCTATCCAGAGATTTGTTTGAGGTGAGGCCTACTCAGAGTTCAAGATGAGATTTACACTTGTTGAAGTGTACAGAGGAGATAATATCTGTGAAAGTCTACTAATGAAGTGAGTCATGTCCACTGCACTCTTCAACAAAGTAGAAACCTCCTATGTTTCCCTGGACAGACCTAAACTTGATCTGCACAATGTGATTCGTAATGATAGGAAACTCAAGTGATGTAATTGAAATATGTGCAATTTATTTTGCTCATTTCACAATCACATCACTTGTGTTTCCTTTGCTTAGGTATCTCATTGTGCAGATGTAGTCCAGCATATGAAAGAATACGTAGAAGTGCAGCACTGCATACAATAAATTTAACACTTACAGAAAACTCACCTTCTCCATGCCTCCTACACAGTTCTACATATACATCATAAATGCAAACAGTACAGAATTAATTATACATGTTAAATGGTTTATTTTTGCTGTTCTCAGAATGTATCAAAATTCACTAAAAACAGTGACTTGAAGGTATTCATCATGTAACAGCGGGGAAAAAAAAACACAATCAAAATGATTGTGTTTAAAAAACCCATACAACATCAGAAAATAAAATTCAGAACTCCTTAAAGTTAACTTACTTTCCATGACGTCCAAGGATGTCCTATGAACAGCTTACACTCTTTTGTGCTGTTATTACTTTCAGCCCGCCACTTTCTGAAAGAAAACCTCCATCGTTTTTAAAAACACGTTACATGCAATAAATGACTTCTTGCTCTCTACCACTATTTTCCACAAGGCCAAATCTAGTCAGAGATATTTATAACTCTTGGATTTCTTGTAAGCCAATCCCATCATTTGGCATTTCCGCAACTTTCAGAATTAAAATGTTGAAGATCATTTTCACAATCCTGGAATAGTAATATCTTCCCCTTCTTGGTCAGTCATGTTCTACATTTCCTATGACACTGATACTGCTTAATATGAAGCAGACTTACACTACCTCTATGAGTACTACAATTATTTAATTCTCTACATCACTTTTAATCACAAAGCAATGTAAAACAGTAGACAGCATTGCAGACTTACATTCCCTCTACTCCATGTTTTGATTGGCTGCTTCAATTAGCTTATGAAAAGAAACAATTTTTCTGAACTCATTTAAAGTGCACATACATCTCCATGATGTCCAATCCTTTGATTAGAAGTTATGTCTCTGAACTACACTTATCCTCAAGGCCAAATTGTGTAGGAGCCATTAGAACTTCTTGAAATTCCACAGATCATATCCCGAGATTATTTTCCTAAAATTTTGGTTTTAAAAACACCAGGTAAGAGTTTTTAAGGTCATACGGCAATTTTTTTTTGAAAATTAAAACAGAATCATTGCAGAATGACCAGCCATTTCTACACTTTAAATAAGCTGTGTAATGTCCTGATGATATTGAAGGGCCGTCATGATATATAATTGCTGTAGTTACAAAAGTCCTTCCTGATATTGACAACTGCGAAGCTACAAATTTTTTTATTAAAGTTGTCAATTTTGTTCCATCAGGCCTACATCGTTGGAACATTAAAATGACGTACTGGCCATATGTTCGTATAAATAATGTGGACATCATTTCAGATTTACATTGGCTACACTCCATGCTGTGATTAGCAGCTTTTACTAGCTTATTAAAGGAGACTGATTTACTGTCTGGCAAAGTTAAATATATAAATCTTTCTGAGTCTACACTAGTAGTACTTGATACCATACAGTTCTCGCAGTCATGCTGCCATTGATAAGAAAGCCCAAACAGCTGATCTACATCTACACCTTCAGCATGTAATACATCAAGCATATACATTAAAAACTCCTGACAATCTTGCTGAATATTTTGAGAGAATTGTGTTTGCCCTGAACATCTGTCTAACAGGTTTCGAATTTCAGACACACTTTCTATTTTTGTTCTATCTGTGCTACATTTCTCTAACACAGAATTCAACAAACTGCAAAATCTTTGATCAGAATTGACCACAATCTCTTCTTTTACATTTTTTAGAGAAAACAAAACATTCATTACTACATTAGCATAGCAGTTGACACCAGAACTGTTTTCAAACTGAAAACCAACAACATCTTCAACAGAATCCTCTTTGTTTCTGCTTGTAATTTTAGGTTCATTCACTTTTTGTCTTTTTGCTACAACCTCCCCAGTATTGTTCTCATTTCTTCGTTTCCGGCCTACCAGACGTTTCTCAAACAAAGGAAACTGAGGCAAATGTGGCGCATACTCTCTTCTTAACCTATTGTATTCCTTAACACAATCTAGATCTGCACAAATGTTTCTGACATCACACTCAATCAAGTACAATCCCGATAAAGTTCTAACTCGTGACAATGCCACATATGCCATACCCTCCTTGAACACAGAACTGCCAATATTCACCAATGCAGTGTCTACACTTAAACCTTGCGATTTATGAATTGTCACCGCATATGCCAAGCAAACAGGGAACTGCTTACGGCGAACATATAAGTCTTTTACAAGCAAAAATCTAGCAGAACAACGAGCAATTAGCTGTACTTCCTCAATGCCATCAAATTTAATTTTTAAAAATTCAATTCCATCTCTATTTCTGTATTTCACAAAATCAACAACATTACCCATTGATCCATTTACCAGACCTCTTTCAACATGTAAATTCCTTCTTAAAATTATACGGCAGTTCAAGCACACATTCAGAGTCTTTTCAAAACCTGCAGTTTTAGATATAGTCTTCTCTAATGAATCCAATTTTGATTTCAGATTCTCAGACAAAATAATTGTTGATCCCATATGCTCTACTCTATCAATAGCTTCCACTTTCACAATCTCTTGCTTTTCTAAATGCAACATTTTGTTGTTAAATTTGGCACATTCTGCAAGAGTTGGCATCAAACATATTCCAGATTTCTTATCAGTAATTTTCTGAAAAATATTCTCAGGCACAACATCTTGTTCTGGATATAAATTTGACAGTAATCGTGCATGTAAAGCTTCTTTTCCATGCTCGGTCACTTTTCCAATTCTAACATCTTGTAGAATAGTCTTGTAAACTTCATCCTTTGCCTGACGCATATTTTCATGCAGTTCAGCATAATTGAAGTTTAACCATATATTGACGTTGCCAATGCTGCCTAGGCACTTCCTGGTATCTTCATGCGTGAGCATTTTGAACACAGGTTGCCCTTTCACTGGTGTCAGCTGCAGAAGATCTCCGAAAACAATGATGTGTTTGCCACCAAATAACACATCATACTCTGTTTTGAGAACTTCTTGCATCCTCAAATGCACAAAGGCAAGCATGACATTGGAAACCATGCTTACTTCGTCAATGATAAGAAGTTTCATTTTCCTCAAGATTCTTGAAACTTCAAAACAAGCATCTCCAGATAGCTTGTGATATTCTAATTTGTTGTCATGCTCCACTGGCAGCATCAGTAAACGATGTAAAGTAATCCCTTTAATATTATGTGCTGCCAGTCCAGTTGGAGCAGTGACAACACAAGACAGCGATGACTCTGTCCTTTCCTGCAAATAGCATGAAATTGCTTTAATGAGGAAACTTTTTCCAGTTCCCGCTTCTCCACTCACGTACAGTCGGACAGGCTTCAACGACGTACATGAGCACTCTTTCTTATCATGACTTAATCCATGATCAATTTGCATGGTAACTTCGTCATATATTTTCCTCTGCTCAACGTTGAGTTGCCTTTCCAACTCTTCTAAGTTAACCGCATCCTCTTGAGCATGTGCCATGGCTCTTTCCACCTCATTCATAGCAGTGGCAGCTTCATTTTCAATAAGAGGTCCTCCTAGTGGATCCTGACTCAATGAAGCAGAACTCTGACTGTCCTGAGAACTGTCTCTGGCAATCTCGGCTGCAATCGTTGCTTCCTGCTCAATTTCCGCATTCAACATTTCTACATATTTGGGAAAAGCAGGACATTCTATGGTCTCCTTGGCGGCATTGAAAGAGTCTTCATAACAGAGGAAATCTCCAAGCAGTTCCTCTTCTGCACGCCAAGGCTTGAAAAGTTGCAAAAGTGCTAAATAGAAAAACTCCTTTTTTTCAGGAGATTCGCCACTCAATTTTCGATGGTTTATCAAGTGGCATTTTCTTTGCTTCACCAGACATCCCTCACTTCCTATTACAGCATACACTCCTTTCTCAGTATCTTCTTTGATGTTCCTCTTGAACATGTAATTTTGCAGAACCTCATACAGACAAACATTCTCTAGGTGACTGCTTCGATTTGGATAATATGTATCCAACATGTTTGTCTTCAAAATGTCGGTACTGTTTGGCTCCTTTTCCGCCAAATACTCAATTTCCCGCACAGGTTTGAGAACTCGATTACGCGTTGCAGCAAGACCAAGACTCGCCCAAACGATACTCCTGGACTTGGCATAGAGACTTGCTGAAGACAACCGGTCAGAACATTCGTACGCTCCGATTTCTCGATGCGACAACATCTTCAGACTGAAACTGTACAACTTCTTGCTGAGGCTCTTTTCATGGGAAATGTCCTCCCACATATCCTTCAATTCTGTCTTCTCTTTTTTGGTGATGTAAGACGTCACATACCGAGCCACAGCCATACAGTTATCAGCCACAAACTGTATATCCATGTTAGCATTCCACATGGACAAAATCACCGGGTTGTAGTCGTTGATGTACTTGGACTCTTCATTCCTCTTCAAATTGTAAGTGTTTTTAGGTGATTTCTTCATGACATTGTGTCGCAGCGAAGACATCAAACTGTTTACTCTTCCTTTAGAAATCACCGGTCGTGGAAAGCCGAAACGACATTTACTGTAGAACTTGTCCTTGTTTCGGAATTTACGACGGCAGTACTTTCCACATCGATGGCTTTGGAAACGCAGAACTTTTTCTCTTAGGCTTTTCTTCTCCTTTGCGTTTGGAACAGCACACGTAGAATACTGTTGGATGAAACTCATCACTGAGTCATCTGGATCCGTTCCAAATTTAGGTGCATCCTTGATCCACAGCAACATATGTATATGAGGAGCACCTCTTGCTTGGTACTCCTTTCTCCAGAAGAAATCCAACACCTCTCCAAGAGGTGGATTCTTCTTATTCATGATGAAACACATCATAGCTTCAAATCTATGATTGAAGTACCTACATACATTGACTGGATCCAAAGAGCACAGTTCTCCGGGTGTCTTGAATTCGATGTTTTCTACGTTAGCATTTGCCTCTCGTAGAAATTCAAGTAAGTCTTCCCAGCCATACTCGGCACAGCTCAGAGTGAGGAACCATGTGGGAGTACCTAAGTTCCTCAGCATACATTTTAAATCACCATGACGACGGTACCAGTACTCATTAGTACCACGCTGACACGCCATGAGATTAATCAGGTGAGAATCCAAAATACTATCTTGGACATTCACTTTATCCATAAAATCACTTGCCGAGATGTTTTGCATGTGTATACCACTTTTCAAGATGTGGTTCACTGCATATGACAGTCCAGACAGATCGCTTTCAAACAGGAGATGAAACAAATATGGAATGCATTGTCGAAACCTAGCATCTCCTGCATACAATCGCAAAGTCCGGTATTCAGAAGCAGGAATTTGATGAGGTCGCTCATCATATCTTCCTCCCTGACCTGTTGGAAAAAGCTGTGGGAAACACCGAGCTTCCAAACTTTCCTCCCAAACACTAATGGGACTCCCTTTGGCTTGTTTCATTTGAAACAACTCAATAGCATTCCCCATGACTTCCTTTGAATGCAAAGGATGAACACTATAATGTTCATATATTTCCTCACTAGTAGAGGGTTCTACTTTCTCAATTTGACCAGCACACAAATCGCTATCCTCTTCCTCACTTACTTCCTCTTCTTCAACATATACATTCTTATAGTATTTATTATTTTTTTTCAAATACAATGTTGCCTTTTTAACTTTCCTAACATCTACTAAATCTTGCCATATTTTCTTATTCTTTGTCGGAACCCCATTAACTAAGATAACCAGAGGTTCCTCTTCCACTTTTTCTACTCCAATTGTGTTAATGTTTTTCTTCAAATCTAGAGGCAAATAAACAACTCTTCCCTTTAATCCTCTCTGTAAATCTGATGGAGGCAATTTCCCTGTCTTTGGCTCCATTCTTACAATAGCCTGAAAGGGATGGATACTTTGAATCAAAATAGATTCATAAGTATTTAAATCCTTCAATTCAGAAGGAATCTCAACCAATTCCAGATTATTATGAACTGCTCTAGCAGGCATCTGGTTTTGTTTTAATTTGTTACAACAATAAGTACACACACGTTGATCCAATCCCAAATCAAAACAATTTTCTACCATCAAGTATGTTGCAAAATCCTTCCATTCACTATTATTTTCCCTTTCACTTTTTGCATATAAATCCACTAACTTAGTCTGATTCTTATAATAAGTGCGTCGACAACACACACAAGTGAAATTAGGCCTCTCACTTGATTTCATGTCAAACGTCGCAATTTCCCTCTGGAAATTATCTGTACTGGAAACATGTACAGTATCTTCCAAATGACCCTCTATTTCTTGCTCAATTTCAACATTCTCCTCTTTACTTCCAAAGTAACAAAACTCAATTTCTTCACATATATTCCTCACATCTATTTCAGAACCATGCAGAAGAGCAGCACATAATTGTTTCAGCATAATTGCTGGACTCTTAGCATAATACAACAGTCTAACTAACTTCCTCACTTTGTTATGATGCACTGCTAGCATCCTGAAATGATGAAAAACACTCTGGCATACTCTCCTGGAAAGACAAGCCAGTGAATGACCATGCAAACCTGTCACTTCTCTCACTCTGCAAGGATCTAATTCTTGCAACAACCTCATTTTCTGCTTCAAACTTTTCTTGTTAAATGACCGTACAAAATCACAAAGCAAATTGATGGAATCCTGTCGCACACTGCAAATACTACTACACTTCCAGGTGTACACAGGACCCTTAGCACGTCTTCCTAAAACCTCATTACCTAACAACTCTTCTGCCTCTGTTGTCACAAGTTTTTCTTTTTCAACTGGACAACCATCTTTCACTTCATAAGCACGACCACTGATGTCAACTGCATGCACCAAATCATTATCCTGGAAATAACTCTCTTCATTAAAAAATGCCTCACAGCTTGAACTATGTATCCATTCTCCAGAAAAAACTTCACAAAAATTACTACGATTAACTATTCTCTTCCATCTACTATTTCTTTTGAAATCAAAAATTGCCTTGTTTAGCTTCCTAATTCTATTGATTATCAAAATAAATAACTTACGTTTAATTTCAAAAGCCTGATCAATAACTTTCTCAACTTTTTTTTTTCTCCTATAAAAAACTAATTTCTGTTGACCTTTCTTAATATTTTTTAACAAATTGCCAATTATCCTGTTACGGAACATTCGTTTACGAATCTCCGTAAACTGTTGTTTCCTTCTACTATCATGCACAGATTTATCTCTTGCTCTAGCAGTAACATTTTCATTTGTCCTTTTCTTTCCATTTGATTTACTTGTGTTGTTATGGATTGAAACATTTTCTGTACTAATATTTTTTTTATTAGAAATATTTTTTATGAAATATTTAGAGCTCTTACCCGGTGCTTTCTTCATCGCTTGAGAAATCTTTTTGTTAGAGGACTGCTGCATTTTTTTTTTCTCCTGCTGTCTTTGACGTTTTGCAGCCTTCATCTCTCTTATTTTTGTAGGCATAGTTGAATCTGAGGAAAAATATAATAAAAATGTTAATAAAAAAATATTATCAAACAGTAAATCAGTAATAGTGATCAAAAACATAACACACTACTTGACATTTTAAATAGAAGATTTTTTAGTCCTTGCAAATTTACAATACAGAAGTAGCAGAAAAGAAATGAGATTTATATTTATGTTACCTATGCTATTTTATATGTGAATCTGATCTAATTTTATGAGCATATTTTAATATTTTATTGAAGACACTACACATAACCTGTTTTTGAAGGTGTCTTTATTTTTAAATTAAACGGTTTACCTTTTTACTTTTTATTGATTATAAATTTTAAAAATAAATGTTTATAATTCCAAAGGCTCAAGCAGGTCAGCTTCCCATCCTATATCATATAATTCGGACAAATCTGCATCCTCATCACGCTCTTCTTCATCCTCAGGATTTAAATCATCCAATGGATCAACATCCACTGATGTTTCAATTACAAGTTCAATGATGAGGTCAAAATCAACTGATTGCAGATTGTCGCTCATGTTGAGGTTGTCTTTATCTTTAAAGAAAGACAACAACAATGAGATGTTGCAGAGTAAGAGACAAATCTCACAGATTATAATAGTAAAATTATTTAACAAGAGTAACATTTTGCAGCTATTATTTAGCCATGTCCAGCGATGCTGAGCAGGTGAAGCCTATGTCTAATTTTTCACTGAACAGGACTCATCTGTTCTTAACCTTGGATAAGCCTCAACGACTCTGTGTCCCCTGCACATACTCAAATGTTAAAGTGCAGATTTATATTAAATGGCACATCCCCAGGCATGCACCAGTTAATGTGCACCACTGCTTTACCACCCATGGTGTGCCGCATTTACAATCAGATAGGAGAAAGCTGCTTCAAAACCCTGCACCTACTTGAAGCTGGCATAGGTCTTGACGCAGCATTGTATAGATGGGGCACCCCTGATCCTTGCTGGAGCTGCATCGCACTTACGATACAACTCCAGCAATGCGCCACCTTTACAGCACAGATGCGTCACGCATCTGTGCCTTTTTTGCCCCATGCTGCGCCGCATTGTAAATGCAGCACACCATGGGTGGCGGAACAGTGGCGCAGGATGACTGTCACATCCCTGGGGATGCGCCACTCATCATAAATCTATCCCTAAGCTTCTTATCTTGTTACAGATGAACTGCCATATGTATCATCAAAATATTTTACATATTATAAATAGCAAATTTTAAGGAATAAATAGCGATTCTTTACTATTCCTAATTTGCAATGAGCAAATTGCTAATTGCAAATTACCCATTCATTTCCATAGGCTAGGAGGCTCATAGGAATTAATGTTGCAAGTTGTGATTAGCAATTAGCTCATCACAAAATAGGATTTTTTTCAAGCGTGCAGGGGTATCTCAAGAACAACCTGCTGCACCCCTGAAAAAGAAATTTGGGAGCACATGGCACACCTACATGCCCTAATGGCATGTATGGGCGTCATATGGGACCTTTTTTTAAAAAAAAAAAAAATTCTTTTTGAAAAGAATTCGCAAATTACCACAAACTACAAGTTGGTGGTAGTTTCCAAATCCTTAATATCATTTTTTACATATTTTTTTTTTATACATTGCATTTAAGGAATCACAATTTTTGAATTATTGACATTTTAAGTAATTTCCACATGTGCACTGTTTTCTAAATATAATTTGAAAATCGTTTTTGGGGAAAAGTAATGGTTTGCAAATTTATGACAAGGACATAATGGTGTATGCTTCTCTATAAGGCATTTCAGTATCTCTAATGTCATTTTTCCCATATTACATTATAAGACCTTTCCCCATGAAGCACATTCCTTGTAAATATGCTCCCACCAGTGCATTGCAAATTTAGATTTTGACTGTTTCAGACACATAGCCATGTTGAAAGTGACCCAAAAAAATTGCAAACGTTTAAAAAAAACACATTCATGTGTCTTAATGACATTTTAATTCATTTCCCCATGGACAATGTTTTCTAAGTGGCACAAAAGAGGTATACACCTATCATAAATCTGTCCCTAGAATTATAAATGATTAAATCAGGATGACAATAAGATGTGGCCTATCCAGAGGTTTGTTTAAGGTGAGGCCTACTCAGGATTGCAGATTAAAGTTATGCTTGATGAAGAATACAGAGGAGATAATTTATTGTAAAGGCCTACCAATGAAGTAAGTGATTTCTACTTCATTGCACCAGTCATCATAAATGTATCCATAAGCTTCTTATCTTGTTAGACATCAACCGCCATATGTATCATATAACTATTTTGCATTTCCAAAAAAGCGAATTTTAAGGAATAAATAGCGATTCTTTACCATTCCAAATTTGCGATGAGAAAATTGCTAATTGCAAATTACCCATTCATTTCCATGGGCTAGGAGGCTCATATAAATGAAGGTGCAATTTGCGATTAACAATTTGCTCATCACAAATTAGGAATTTATTCCAAAAGTGCAGGGGTGTCTCAAGAACACCCTGCTGCAACCCTGAGAAAGAAATTTGGGGGCATATGGCGAACATAAATTTTAACAACATTCCTTTACCTCAAAAACGATTTTCAAATCATAACTTCAAAACACTACACATGGGAAAATTACTTAAATTGTCCTTAAGACACATAAAAGCGTATTTTGATTGGCTTTCCTGCATGGTAGGGTCACTTTAAACATGGCTATGTAACATAAACATTCAAAATCAAAATTTTCAATGTACAGGTGGGAGCATATTTACAAGCAATTTGCGCCACAAAGAAAGGTCTGACATTAAAATGGGAAAAATAACATCAGGGACAGTCAATTGCCTTATAAAGAACCATACACCATTATGTCCTTCTCATGAATTTAAAAACAATTCCTTTTTCCCAAAAACGATTTTCAGATCATAATTTCAAAAAACTGCACATGAGAAAATGACTTAAAATGTCATTGAAACACATGAAAGCGTTTTTTTATTGGCTTTCCTGCATGGTTGGTTCACTTTTATCATGGCTATGTAACACAAACATTGATAATTAAAATTTTCATGCACATGTAAGAGCATATTTACAAGCAATTTGCGCCACAGAGAAAGGTCTTACAATAAAATGAGAAAAATAACATCAAGGACAGTCAATTGCCTTATAAATAACCATACACCATTATTTCCTTGTCATGATTTTAAAAACAATTCCTTTTCCACAAAAACGATTTTCAAATCATAATTTCTAAACACTGCACATCAGAAAATGACTTAAAATGTCATTAAAATACATGAAATCATTTTTTGATTGACTTTCCAGCATGGTTGAGTCACTTTTAACATGGCTATATAACAGAAACATTCAAAATCAAAAATTTCCATGCACATGTGAGAGCATATTTACTAGCAAATTGCGCCACATAAATCATAATTTTCTCCTTAAAGCACACTATTCTCTATCTAAAGTAAAGAAATATTTTCTCACCTTAGCAAATACTTTGAGTTTGAAAACAGTCTCAGAAACACACCAATTTGTCTTCAGCAGAGCAAAAGGTATGCACTCCAGAGTCTGCAGCTATCAAAAGCACAGAAATGGTGTAATTCTTCACACATATTTCTCATGTCACCCAATCAAAACTCTTCCCTCACTTTTTTTCAAATGAAAACCCTTCCCCCTCTGCCCTTTCTGCCTATTTTCCATAGCAACCACCTCTTGGAGAAACTCTGGTGTTTGCAAATTCACACAACAATGTTGCAATTGAACTCTGAACTCTCAGTGCACCTGCATATCCAGTGCTTTCTTTCATTTAATGATTTTTTATTGACCACTCAAAATACATCTTTCAAAGAACACATCTCTACACCCTAACTTTCTGTTTTCATCAATCAAAATCCACCAATCACTGTTACTACTTCATGAACACAGAAACTCCACAGTTTTTTTCATTTCAAACTCACATTTTTTCAACTGCCATTTCATTGCCACACTTCATCTGACTGCAGGAGAACCTTCTCTCACCATGTTTTCTGTCTGGATTGTTGGTCATAGTTATATTCACTGGGCTCAAAGGTACGTTGAAAGCAGGAATTTACCTAACCTCAATTTACAAGATGTGGAAATTAAGTGGTTTGGCCAGAGAGGATTAAAATGTCACCAATTGATACCATTGGTGAAAACCTTTATGCATTTGCCAAAACCTGACCTGTTAATTGTGCACTGTGGAGGTAATGACTTGGGCACTTTGACTGGTGTAGGTCTGGAAATGCTTTTAAAGGACACCTTTGAGCAATTAATGGCACTTTTTCCTCAGACTGCCTTGGTATATTCAAATATATGCCAAAGACAGAAATGGAGGTGGTCAAACCAATTTTGTCCACAAATTGAGAAGTCGAGGAAGCATGTAAACAAATCTGTTTCAGCTTACATGAGAGACCATGGAATGGGCTCCCTGTACAACAATAACTTGCGTTACTACATGCAAGATATCTACAGAGGAGATGGAGTTCACTTCTCAGATGAGGGCAACAGAGTTTTCACTCTGAATTTAAAAATGTGCATTGGTACCTACTTATAAGTACCTAAATGTACCATAAACCCAAAAGCTCTTCTCAGAGCTACCCTACATCTAATCACTCACAATTATTTTTTTACTCTAACTATTTTCACTAATTTTCAACAAAATACGCTCCCTGGTGCGCTACCCGGTACGCGTACCGGGAGCTAACCTCGCGAAATTTTTAAAAAAAATGTTTCTTTTTCCGCACATATGGGCCTCCTCAGCCACCCTCACAAAACCTAGGGGGTCAAGATAAGTCTACCGTGCCCCCTTCTACCCATTCTGAACATTATTTGCCCTCCATCTTGTATCATAATTCGACCGAAACACAAAATGGTGAACTCCCGTTACGCTTAAGGTTCGCGTACCAGGGAGCTCACCGGTTCGCGTACCGGGTCGCTTCCTGGGAAGCGCACCATCAAAAAAGGTGGGAAAGTAGTTCACAGAAAAGCCACTGGAGACAATTTCACCAAATATAGAATAACTCATACTACATACCAATCCCTACCATTTTCACAAATTTGATTGGAATTCCATTTAGCCATTTAGCCTGTAGTCCTCTCTAAATACCGTGAGGTAAATTACTTCACAAAACACATCTGAAGTGTTGGAATTGACAACCAATTAAAATGTTACTTTCATTTTCTACTTTTTTTACATGATATTTGATTGGTTATGTACCCGAATATATATAAAGGAAGAGAAGGAAACACAGCCATTTTGACTACTACTTCCTGGTGTACATTTCATTTGGATTTTCATTAATAACTTCAACTTCTTTTTAAAGGTAAGTTGTTATTTTTAAAACTGAAGTATATTGTGCACTTTAAGTTAATATGGCAAACTTTTTCTGTTAGTTATATACTATCCCTCTGTAGTACTTATAAATTTAGATACACTTTTTTATATTCCTACTTCCACTCTGATACTATACACTGCCCAAAGATAAATTCTCTGATAAAAACTGCCTATCTAAAATTAATCCCAACAGTGCCCTACCTCTACTAATATATATTTTTTTATGCAAATTTCAGGAAAAATGGAAAGTGAACAAAACATTTCATTTGAAATTGTCCTTCCAGAGTCCAACACAGAAATCATTGATCCAAATGAGATTGAATTTATGGATGAAACATGGGACCAAGAACTACTGCAATGTGTGCAAGCAGTAGATAACCTCCTTGCAAATGAGGACATTTTACAACCTCAGAGACTACAATCTATATTCCATGATTAAGAAATTTCTGACAATGAAATGTTAGAAAGTTTAATAAATTATGAAACACAATAAAAAAAATTTAAAAAAAAAAAAATAATCAACAAAACCAACAATCAATTAACATACAGCATTTGAAAAGTCTATCATTCATTTTTTATTGTGATACGCTCCCCAGTACGCTTCCCGGTTCGCGTACCGGGCGCTAACCACGAAAAAAAACAAAAAAAAATTTTTTTTTTTTTTGCTTAGCGGGGCCCCTTTAAAGCCTCCACATCAAACCTAGGGGGTCAGGGAGTATCTACTATGCCCCCTTAAGGTCATTTGCCCCTTCGCTTTTGACCTCCTCTTGTCTCTCGATCCTACCGAGAGACAAGATGGCGGCCGCTCCGGACTGTTTAGAATGTTGACAGACACCACAGAGCCAATCAACTTCGCTACGCGAAGTTCCGTTACGCGTCAAGTACGCGTACCGGGGCGCTGCCTGGTCCGCGCTTACAGATATATATCTTTTTTTGAACGTTATTTTCTCAAAATCCACTGCAGCACATATATTGAGACCTACAAAAGGCACATCGGGCTACCAGTCCCTACAAATTTGCCAAGTTTCGTGCAAATCCATTCAGCCGTTCGGGCTAAAAGTGAGGCTAACCGCCCTATGGAAAACTCAATGTTAAAAACACGTTTTGGGACCCCCCTTTTTTCTCGGCCCCCACTGGACCAACTCCCCCCAAATTTCCAGTGGCTGCTCAGAAACAAAATGTTCCATTTTCCAGAAAATTTCAGCCAATTCCGTCCACAAACGCCAAAGTTATTAGACATAGAATTTTCAAAAAACCCATAGAGAAAAAATCCTAACTATATATACCTACTGGCGACCGCCAGTAGGTAATTCACTGAAAAAACCATAGGTTAGAGACCATATATAGTTAGCTGGACATTTTATTGACATAAAACCAATGAAATTCCATATATAGTTAGTTGCACTAACTATATATCGCGCACCCGCAATCCACTGCTGATGATGTCACATATTACATCATTCATGACATGGTCAGTGACATCACTGATGACATCACTGATGACATCTCAAATGACATCACTGATGACATCACTGATGACATCTCAAATGACATCACTGATGACATCATCTAGTGTCTGTGTGTTTTTGTAAAGTTTAAATATGTTTTACATATTGAAGAATGAGTGGATGTATGGAAGACTGAGTGTGTGTGTGGCTGGCTGGGAGGTGTGTGACTCTGTGCATATCAATGTGTACTTGTATCAGTGATTGTATAAGAGAGTAAGTATGTGTTAGTATATGTGTGAAAAGTATGGTGCTCTGTGTTTAACTGTATAGATGAGGAAATCGAAGTGTGATTGATTCTTCACAGGACTGACTAGGTGTATGAGTGCATATGATAGTGTTGTAATAATGAGTGACTGTATGTATGAGTGATTGTATGGGTGAATGAGTGAATGTGTGTGTAGACGTAGGAATCAGTGAGTAGTGAGTGCGTATGTAGTAACTGGTATTGGTGTGTCATGATGTCATCAGTGATGTCATTTGAGATGTCATCAGTGATGTCATTTGAGATGTCATCAGTGATGTCATCAGTGATGTCACTGAAGTATGGTGTTCTGTGTTTAACTGTATAGATGAGGAAATGGAAGTGTGATTGATTCTTTACAGGACTGACTAGGTGTGTGAGTAACTCCATGGATGAGTGGCAGTGTGTGAGTGTCTGCATAGGTGTATGAGTGCATATGATAGTGTTGTAATAATGAGTGACTGTATGTATGAGTGATTGTATGGGTGAATGAGTGAATGTGTGTGTAGACATAGGAATCAGTGAGTGCGTATGTAGTAACTGGTATTGGTGTGTCATGATGTCATCAGTGATGTCATTTGAGATGTCATCAGTGATGTCATCAGTGATGTCATTTGAGATGTCATCAGTGATGTCATCAGTGATGTCACTGACCATGTCATGAATGATGTAATATGTGACATCATCAGCAGTGGATTGCGGGTGCGCGATATATAGTTAGTGCAACTAACTATATATGGAATTTCATTGGTTTTATGTCAATAAAATGTCCAGCTAACTATATATGGTCTCTAACCTATGGTTTTTTCAGTGAATTTTCAAGGTTTTGTAAATGCAAATTCCTAACTATATATGGTCTATAACCTATGGTTTTTTCAGTGAATTTCATTGGTTTTTTAAAAGCTAATATCTATAGCTGTAAAATATATTCTTTATTACGTGACGTATCACGTAGCCACGTGAGACGCCTCATGACGCGTCGCATAACCGTGACGTATCGGCTCTGCAGCGCAAACAAAACCCGTAACGTAAGCGTGCCGGAGCACGCTTACAGATATATATATATTTTTTAACCTTAATTAGACAAAATCCACACGTGCACATATCTTGAGGCCTTGCAAAGGCACATCAAACAAACAGTCCCTACAATTTTGCCAAGTTTGCTGGAAATCTATTCCCTTCATTTTTTTTTACTGTTTCTCTTGGTTTTCCCCTTGTTACACTTACCGGGACGCTACCCGGTACGCGAACCGGATGCTCCAAAAACACAAGATGGCGGACTCCCGTTACGCTGCCGGTTAGCTGCCCGGTTCGCGTACCGGGAAGCGCCTCTACCGCGAAAAATCGCGGGGGACTTTAATATCCCCCTCATCAATCCTAAGGGGTCAGGAGGGGTTTACCTTGCCCCCTTTCCTTCATTTCCCCCTTCTTTTTTCACCACATCTTGCCTCTCGAACCTACCGAGAGACAAGATGGCGGCCGCTCCGGACTGTTTACAATGTTGACAGCTACGCTGCCGGTTAGCTGCCCGGTGAGCTGCCCGGTGAGCTGCCCGGTGAGCTGCCCGGTGAGCTGCCAGGTTCGCGTACCGGGACGCGCCTCTACGGCGTAAAATCGCAAAAAAAAATATTTTTTTATTTTTTGCCCCGCGGGGCACTTTAATATCCCCCTCATCAATCCTAGGGGGTCAGGAGTGGTCTACCTTGCCCCCTTTCCTTCATTTCCCCCTTCGTTTTTCACCACATCTTGTCTCTCGATCGTACCGAGAGACAAGATGGCGGCCGCTCCGGACTGTTTAGAATGTTGACAGACACCGGAGAGCCAATCAGCTTCGCTTCGCGAAGTTCCGTAACGCGTCAGGTACGCGAACCGGGGCGCTAACCGGAGCGCTGTCACAGATATATATATTTTTTTAAACGTTCATTTCTCAAAATCCACTGGAGCACATATATTGAGACATAGCAAAGGCACGTCGGGCAAACCATATCTACAATTTTGCCAAGTTTCATGTAAATCTATTCAGCCATTCGAGCTAAAAGTGAGTCCAACCGCCCTATGGAAAAATGAATGGGAAAAACGCGTTTTGGGACCCTCCTTTTTTCTCGGCCCCCCTTGACGAAACCCCCCCAAATTTTCAGGGGCTGCTCAGAAACAAAATGTGCCATTTTCCTGAAAATTTCAGCCAATTCCGTCCACAAACGCCAAAGATATTATTCATAGAATTTTCAGAAATCCCATAGAGAAAAAATCCTAACTATATATACCCACTGGCTATCGCCAGTAGGTAATATACATATATAAACATATATAATCTGCATATCTATATAAATATAAATGCATGCATACATATACATATATGCATACATATGCATGTTATTTACATGAAAGTTTTAAAAACACTAATAAAAGCAAAGCTAAAAAGCCACCTCATTACAAACAGAATGGCTTTAACTTAAACGAGGGCGAGATCTATTGCATTTTCAATGCTTGTTTACTTTGGTTCTACCAAGAAGGCATTCAGATGTGTCACACATTTGCCATAAATTCTGAATGTTAGCACTCTAGTTGCTCATTAGATCACTGTAGTAAAGCTAGTGCTCACCAGGGAAGTCTGCTGCTAATCATGGTTTGCAGCCATTTTCCCGCATTTTTTATCCCGCAGACTTTCAGTCCGCATACCATTATCCCGCAAGGTCATTGACCTCGCATACCATTATCCCGCATTGTTTCAAAACGCATGTGCATTTATCGCGCATGCCTTTACAAAGAATTACGTTTTAAAGGCATGTATGGTAAATGCATTTGCGTTGTGAAAACCACGATGACGAGAGAGGTAAGTGGGTTTGTGTTAATTTTTTCGTGGGTTAGTGATTGTGTAGTGTAGTGTAGTGTGGTGTAGTGTAGTGTTGTGTTAGTGTAGTGTAGAGTTGTGGTGGTTGTTTAGTGTAGGGTCATGCTGGGGGTAGTGTTTTAGGGTTTAGGGTTGTGTTGTAGTGTTTGCGTAGTGTAGGGTCATGCTGGGGGTAGTGTTTTAGGGTTTAGAGTAGTGTTGTAGTGTTTGCGTAGTGTAGGGTCATGCTGGGGGTAGTGTTTTAGGGTTTAGGGTTGTGTTGTAGTGTTTGCGTAGTGTAGGGTCATGCTGGGGCTAGTGTTTTAGGGTTTAGGGTAGTGTTGTAGTGTTTGCGTAGTGTAGGGTCATGCTGGGCGTAGTGTTTTAGGGTTTAGGATAGTGTTGTAGTGTTTGCGTAGTGTAGGGTCATGCTGGGGGTAGTGTTTTAGGGTTTTGGGTAGTGTTGTAGTGTTTGCGTAGTGTAGGGTCATGCTGGGGTGTAGTATTTTAGGGTTTAGGGTAGTGTTGTAGTGTTTGCGTAGTGTAGGGTCATGCTGGGGGTAGTGTTTTAGGGTTTTGGGTAGTGTTGTAGTGTTTGCGTGGTGTAGGGTCATGCTGGGGGTAGTGTTTTAGGGTTTTGGGTAGTGTTGTAGTGTTTGCGTAGTGTAGGGTCATGCTGGGGTGTAGTGTTTTAGGGTGTTGGGTAGTGTTGTAGTGTTTGTGTAGTGTAGGGTCATGCTGGGGGTAGTGTGTTAGGGTTTTGGGTAGTGTTGTAGTGTTTGCGTAGTGTAGGGTCATGCTGGGGGTAGTGTTTTAGGGTTTTGGGTAGTGTTGTAGTGTTTGCGTAGTGTAGGGTCATGCTGGGGGGTAGTGTTTTAGGGTTTTGGGTAGTGTTGTAGTGTTTGCGTAGTGTAGGGTCATGCTGGGGGGTAGTGTTGTAGTGTTTGCGTAGTGTAGGGTCATGCTGGGGGTAGTGTTTTAGGGTTTAGGGTTGTGTTGTAGTGTTTGCGTAGTGTAGGGTCATGCTGGGGCTAGTGTTTTAGGGTTTAGGGTAGTGTTGTAGTGTTTGCGTAGTGTAGGGTCATGCTGGGCGTAGTGTTTTAGGGTTTAGGATAGTGTTGTAGTGTTTGCGTAGTGTAGGGTCATGCTGGGGGTAGTGTTTTAGGGTTTTGGGTAGTGTTGTAGTGTTTGCGTAGTGTAGGGTCATGCTGGGGTGTAGTATTTTAGGGTTTAGGGTAGTGTTGTAGTGTTTGCGTAGTGTAGGGTCATGCTGGGGGTAGTGTTTTAGGGTTTTGGGTAGTGTTGTAGTGTTTGCGTAGTGTAGGGTCATGCTGGGGGTAGTGTTTTAGGGTTTTGGGTAGTGTTGTAGTGTTTGCGTAGTGTAGGGTCATGCTGGTGTGTAGTGTTTTAGGGTTTTGGGTAGTGTTGTAGTGTTTGTGTAGTGTAGGGTCATGCTGGGGGTAGTGTGTTAGGGTTTTGGGTAGTGTTGTAGTGTTTGCGTAGTGTAGGGTCATGCTGGGGGTAGTGTTTTAGGGTTTTGGGTAGTGTTGTAGTGTTTGCGTAGTGTAGGGTCATGCTGGGGGGTAGTGTATTAGGGTTTTGGGTAGTGTTATAGTGTTTGCGTAGTGTAGGGTCATGCTGGGGGGTAGTGTTTTAGGGTTTTGGGTAGTGTTGTAGTGTTTGCGTAGTGTAGGGTCATGCTGGGGGTAGTGTTTTAGGGTTTTGGGTAGTGTTGTAGTGTTTGCGTAGTGTAGGGTCATGCTGGGGGTAGTGTTTTAGGGTTTTGGGTAGTGTTGTAGTGTTTGCGTAGTGTAGGGTCATGCTGGGGGTAGTGTTTTAGGGTTTAGGGTTGTGTTGTAGTGTTTGCGTAGTGTAGGGTCATGCTGGGGGTAGTGTTTTAGGGTTTAGGGTAGTGTTGTAGTGTTTGCGTAGTGTAGGGTCATGCTGGGGGTAGTGTTATAGGGTTTAGGGTAGTGTTGTAGTGTTTGCGTAGTGTAGGGTCATGCTGGGGGTAGTGTTTTAGGGTTTAGGGTAGTGTTGTAGTGTTTGCGTAGTAAAGGGTCATGCTGGGGTGTAGTGTTTTAGGGTTTTGGGTAGTGTTGTAGTGTTTGCGTAGTGTAGGGTCATGCTGGGGGTAGTGTTTTAGGGTTTAGGGTAGTGTTGTAGTGTTTGCGTAGTGTAGGGTCATGCTGGGGTGTAGTGTTTTAGGGTTTTGGGTAGTGTTGTAGTGTTTGCGTAGTGTAGGGTCATGCTGGGGGTAGTGTTTTAGGGTTTACGGTAGTGTTGTAGTGTTTGCGTAGTGTAGGGTCATGCTGGGGGTAGTGTTGTAGGGTTTAGGGTTGTGTTGTAGTGTTTGCGTAGTGTAGGGTCCTGCTGGGGGTAGTGTTTTAGGGTTTAGGGTTGTGTTGTAGTGTTTGTGTAGTGTAGGGTCATGCTGGGGGTAGTGTTTTAGGGTTTAGGGTAGTGTTGTAGTGTTTGCGTAGTGTAGGGTCATGCTGGGGTGTAGTGTTTTAGGGTTTTGGGTAGTGTTGTAGTGTTTGCGTAGTGTAGGGTCATGCTGGGGGTAGTGTTTTAGGGTTTAGGGTTGTGTTGTAGTGTTTGCGTAGTGTAGGGTCATGCTGGGGGTAGTGTTTTAGGGTTTAGAGTAGTGTTGTAGTGTTTGCATAGTGTAGGGTCATGCTGGGGGTAGTGTTTTAGGGTTTAGGGTTGTGTTGTAGTGTTTGCGTAGTGTAGGGTCATGCTGGGGCTAGTGTTTTAGGGTTTAGGGTAGTGTTGTAGTGTTTGCGTAGTGTAGGGTCATGCTGGGCGTAGTGTTTTAGGGTTTAGGATAGTGTTGTAGTGTTTGCGTAGTGTAGGGTCATGCTGGGGGTAGTGTTTTAGGGTTTTGGGTAGTGTTGTAGTGTTTGCGTAGTGTAGGGTCATGCTGGGGTGTAGTATTTTAGGGTTTAGGGTAGTGTTGTAGTGTTTGCGTAGTGTAGGGTCATGCTGGGGGTAGTGTTTTAGGGTTTTGGGTAGTGTTGTAGTGTTTGCGTGGTGTAGGGTCATGCTGGGGGTAGTGTTTTAGGGTTTTGGGTAGTGTTGTAGTGTTTGCGTAGTGTAGGGTCATGCTGGGGTGTAGTGTTTTAGGGTGTTGGGTAGTGTTGTAGTGTTTGTGTAGTGTAGGGTCATGCTGGGGGTAGTGTGTTAGGGTTTTGGGTAGTGTTGTAGTGTTTGCGTAGTGTAGGGTCATGCTGGGGGTAGTGTTTTTGGGTTTTGGGTAGTGTTGTAGTGTTTGCGTAGTGTAGGGTCATGCTGGGGGGTAGTGTTTTAGGGTTTTGGGTAGTGTTGTAGTGTTTGCGTAGTGTAGGGTCATGCTGGGGGGTAGTGTTGTAGTGTTTGCGTAGTGTAGGGTCATGCTGGGGGTAGTGTTTTAGGGTTTAGGGTTGTGTTGTAGTGTTTGCGTAGTGTAGGGTCATGCTGGGCGTAGTGTTTTAGGGTTTAGGATAGTGTTGTAGTGTTTGCGTAGTGTAGGGTCATGCTGGGGGTAGTGTTTTAGGGTTTTGGGTAGTGTTGTAGTGTTTGCGTAGTGTAGGGTCATGCTGGGGTGTAGTATTTTAGGGTTTAGGGTAGTGTTGTAGTGTTTGCGTAGTGTAGGGTCATGCTGGGGGTAGTGTTTTAGGGTTTTGGGTAGTGTTGTAGTGTTTGCGTAGTGTAGGGTCATGCTGGGGGTAGTGTTTTAGGGTTTTGGGTAGTGTTGTAGTGTTTGCGTAGTGTAGGGTCATGCTGGTGTGTAGTGTTTTAGGGTTTTGGGTAGTGTTGTAGTGTTTGTGTAGTGTAGGGTCATGCTGGGGGTAGTGTGTTAGGGTTTTGGGTAGTGTTGTAGTGTTTGCGTAGTGTAGGGTCATGCTGGGGGTAGTGTTTTAGGGTTTTGGGTAGTGTTATAGTGTTTGCGTAGTGTAGGGTCATGCTTGGGGGTAGTGTTTTAGGGTTTTGGGTAGTGTTGTAGTGTTTGCGTAGTGTAGGGTCATGCTGGGGGTAGTGTTTTAGGGTTTTGGGTAGTGTTGTAGTGTTTGCGTAGTGTAGGGTCATGCTGGGGGTAGTGTTTTAGGGTTTTGGGTAGTGTTGTAGTGTTTGTGTAGTGTAGGGTCATGCTGGGGGTAGTGTTTTAGGGTTTAGGGTTGTGTTGTAGTGTTTGCGTAGTGTAGGGTCATGCTGGGGGTAGTGTTTTAGGGTTTAGGGTAGTGTTGTAGTGTTTGCGTAGTGTAGGGTCATGCTGGGGGTAGTGTTATAGGGTTTAGGGTAGTGTTGTAGTGTTTGCGTAGTGTAGGGTCATGCTGGGGGTAGTGTTTTAGGGTTTAGGGTAGTGTTGTAGTGTTTGCGTAGTAAAGGGTCATGCTGGGGTGTAGTGTTTTAGGGTTTTGGGTAGTGTTGTAGTGTTTGCGTAGTGTAGGGTCATGCTGGGGGTAGTGTTTTAGGGTTTAGGGTAGTGTTGTAGTGTTTGCGTAGTGTAGGGTCATGCTGGGGTGTAGTGTTTTAGGGTTTTGGGTAGTGTTGTAGTGTTTGCGTAGTGTAGGGTCATGCTGGGGGTAGTGTTTTAGGGTTTTGGGTAGTGTTGTAGTGTTTGCGTAGTGTAGGGTCATGCTGGGGGGTAGTGTTGTAGTGTTTGCGTAGTGTAGGGTCATGCTGGGGGTAGTGTTTTAGGGTTTAGGGTTGTGTTGTAGTGTTTGCGTAGTGTAGGGTCATGCTGGGGCTAGTGTTTTAGGGTTTAGGGTAGTGTTGTAGTGTTTGCGTAGTGTAGGGTCATGCTGGGCGTAGTGTTTTAGGGTTTAGGATAGTGTTGTAGTGTTTGCGTAGTGTAGGGTCATGCTGGGGGTAGTGTTTTAGGGTTTTGGGTAGTGTTGTAGTGTTTGCGTAGTGTAGGGTCATGCTGGGGTGTAGTATTTTAGGGTTTAGGGTAGTGTTGTAGTGTTTGCGTAGTGTAGGGTCATGCTGGGGGTAGTGTTTTAGGGTTTTGGGTAGTGTTGTAGTGTTTGCGTAGTGTAGGGTCATGCTGGGGGTAGTGTTTTAGGGTTTTGGGTAGTGTTGTAGTGTTTGCGTAGTGTAGGGTCATGCTGGTGTGTAGTGTTTTAGGGTTTTGGGTAGTGTTGTAGTGTTTGTGTAGTGTAGGGTCATGCTGGGGGTAGTGTGTTAGGGTTTTGGGTAGTGTTGTAGTGTTTGCGTAGTGTAGGGTCATGCTGGGGGTAGTGTTTTAGGGTTTTGGGTAGTGTTGTAGTGTTTGCGTAGTGTAGGGTCATGCTGGGGGGTAGTGTATTAGGGTTTTGGGTAGTGTTATAGTGTTTGCGTAGTGTAGGGTCATGCTGGGGGGTAGTGTTTTAGGGTTTTGGGTAGTGTTGTAGTGTTTGCGTAGTGTAGGGTCATGCTGGGGGTAGTGTTTTAGGGTTTTGGGTAGTGTTGTAGTGTTTGCGTAGTGTAGGGTCATGCTGGGGGTAGTGTTTTAGGGTTTTGGGTAGTGTTGTAGTGTTTGTGTAGTGTAGGGTCATGCTGGGGGTAGTGTTTTAGGGTTTAGGGTTGTGTTGTAGTGTTTGCGTAGTGTAGGGTCATGCTGGGGGTAGTGTTTTAGGGTTTAGGGTAGTGTTGTAGTGTTTGCGTAGTGTAGGGTCATGCTGGGGGTAGTGTTATAGGGTTTAGGGTAGTGTTGTAGTGTTTGCGTAGTGTAGGGTCATGCTGGGGGTAGTGTTTTAGGGTTTAGGGTAGTGTTGTAGTGTTTGCGTAGTAAAGGGTCATGCTGGGGTGTAGTGTTTTAGGGTTTTGGGTAGTGTTGTAGTGTTTGCGTAGTGTAGGGTCATGCTGGGGGTAGTGTTTTAGGGTTTAGGGTAGTGTTGTAGTGTTTGCGTAGTGTAGGGTCATGCTGGGGTGTAGTGTTTTAGGGTTTTGGGTAGTGTTGTAGTGTTTGCGTAGTGTAGGGTCATGCTGGGGGTAGTGTTTTAGGGTTTACGGTAGTGTTGTAGTGTTTGCGTAGTGTAGGGTCATGCTGGGGGTAGTGTTGTAGGGTTTAGGGTTGTGTTGTAGTGTTTGCGTAGTGTAGGGTCCTGCTGGGGGTAGTGTTTTAGGGTTTAGGGTTGTGTTGTAGTGTTTGTGTAGTGTAGGGTCATGCTGGGGGTAGTGTTTTAGGGTTTAGGGTAGTGTTGTAGTGTTTGCGTAGTGTAGGGTCATGCTGGGGTGTAGTGTTTTAGGGTTTTGGGTAGTGTTGTAGTGTTTGCGTAGTGTAGGGTCATGCTGGGGGTAGTGTTTTAGGGTTTTGGGTAGTGTTGTAGTGTTTGTGTAGTGTAGGGTCATGCTGGGGGTAGTGTTTTAGGGTTTAGGGTAGTGTTGTACTGTTTGTGTAGTGTAGGGTCATGCTGGGGGTAGTGTTTTAGGGTTTAGGGTAGTTTAGTTGTTTAGTGTATGCTAAAGGCATTTTCTTTTCTAAAAGTTTTCGTTATTTTAATTTGCAGCCTAATAGTACATGCGGTATTTCGTCATATATTCGCTAATCATACTTTCTATGGCAAAATGAACCCCCTCATTTTGTTACTTTTTAAATTAAATGTTTTAAGAGTTACCACTTTATTCCAATCAAGATGGCTTCAGGTGTGCCATACCTTTGTAATAAGTAGGACTGTTAGCACTCTAGTTGTTCTTTAGAACACTCTGGGACATTCTGTCATTGGGCTATAGTTGGGCTACATCTGGCTGATATTTGGGCTACATTTGTTTTTTTTGTCTCTGGTGGCCATCTTTGGGCTACATTGGGCTACATTGGGCTACATTGGGCTACATTGGGCTACATTTGGGCTCCAACATATATATAGCCCAATGTAGCCCAATATATATTTTTCAAAGTTAATTTTCGTAATAACCACTGGAGCCTATATCTTGAGACATAGCAAAGGCACATCGGGCTACCAGTCCCTACAATTTTGCCAAGTTTGGTGTAAATCCATTTAGCCGTTCAGGCTAAAAGTGAGGCCAACCGCCCTATGGAAAATTGCATGGGAAAAACACGTTTTGGGACCCCCCTTTTTTCTCGGCCCCCCCTTGACGAAACCCCCCCAAATTTTCAGGGGCTGCTCAGAAACAAAATGTTAAATTTTCCTGAAAATTTCAGCCAATTCTGTCTTCAAACGCCAAAGTTATTCGACATAGAATTTTCAAAAATCCCATAGGAAAAAAATCCTAACTATATATACCTACTGGCTATCGCCAGTAGGTAATATATATATATATATATATATATATATATATATATATATATATATTACCTACTGGCGGTCGCCAGTAGGTATATATAGTTAGGATTTTTTCTCTATGGGATTTTTGAAAATTCTATGTCTAATAACTTTGGCGTTTGTGGACGGAATTGGCTGAAATTTTCAGGAAAATGGAACATTTTGTTTCTGAGCAGCCTCTGAAAATTTGGGGGGGGGGTTCGTCAAGGGGGGCCGAGAAAAAAGGGGGGTCCCAAAACGCGTTTTTCCCATGTTAATTTCCATAGGGCGGTTGGCCTCACTTTTAGCCCGAACGGCTGAATGGATTTGCACGAAACTTGGCAAAATTGTAGGGACTGGTAGCCCGATGTGCCTTTGCTAAGTCTCAATATATGTGCTCCAGCTCCAAATTAACGTTCAAAAAAAGATATATATCTGTGACAGCGTCCCGGGTAGCGCTCCGTTTCGCGTACTTTTCGCGTTACGGAGCTTTGCGAAGCGAAGCTGATTGGCTCTCCGGTGTCTGTAAACATTCCAATCAGTCCGTAGCGGCCACCATCTTGTCTCTCTGTAGGATCGAGAGACAGGAGGAGGCCAAAGCGAAGGGGCAAATGACCATAAGGGGGCATAGTAGATCCTCCCTGACCCCCTAGGTTTGATGTGGAGGCTTTAAAAGGGCCCCGCGGGGCAAAATTTTTTTTTTTTTTAAATCGTTTTTTTTCGTGGGGTGCGCCCGGTTCGCGAACGGGGAAGCGGTCTGGGGAGCGTACTACAAGGAAACAAGAATGATTGACTTTTAACTTATTGTATGTTTATAGACTTTTTTTTTTTTCTGCCGAGTGACGTC
Organism: Lissotriton helveticus; assembly: GCF_964261635.1. Lineage (NCBI taxonomy): Eukaryota > Metazoa > Chordata > Amphibia > Caudata > Salamandridae > Lissotriton > Lissotriton helveticus. The sequence goes on from NC_136069.1 coordinate 1,200,854,488, forward strand.
TCGGCCTATCTCCACGGGATGCAGTCCCTACCATCTCGGCGTTTAAGCCCAGGGGGACCGGTAGTGTGGGAGAGATAACGTCTGTTAACGTTCGATTCGAAGGAAATCAGGAAGTGTTGAAAAACATTGTCTGCGCCATCTTGCCTTTTTTCAAATGCCACACTTTTGTCGTGCACGGCAGCCATTTTAGATGCCTTGACCAGACCCACTCTCTGCACGCTGTGGATCCTTAGCATGGCTCCCCACCCTCGCAAGCATCTCCCCCAGGCACTGGTCACCCCCGCTCTCTGTCTTATGCATGGGCAATAAACCTCCCCCCATCTGCGCTGCTATTCCTTGAGAATCACACCCTGTGCCCGCCCGACACCTCCCTTTCGCCCTATTCACTACCGCACCCTCTGACACTCCTCTTCCTATGTGTCCGATTGTCCAGGCCGGTCCCAGGCTATCACCTAGCCCTGCAGATGTAGTTTATGGCTCCAGCTGTAAAGAATCACCCCTCTTCAAAGGAGTTACAGTAGATCAAGGCCCCCACCCGATGAGATCCGTCACACCACACGCGTTCCTACTATCTGAAAACCATCCTGTATTGTGATTGGGGAGGGGACCCAGCCTGAAGCGGAAGATTCCAGGGATGCCTCTTTGTACATCAAAGTTTTTACAATTATGTGTCACATTAAAAATATATAGCACTCCAACAAAGTAGTAGGATTATAAAACTTTAATAACTTATAAATATATACAACGCAACAAAAACAGTAAATACATTTAAACATTTTATGGAAAAAAGAAGCAACAATGGTCAGTAGCGGTCTGTTGTGCGAATAGTCCCAAGGCAGCAGAACGCGCTGAGATGTGGATGGCACCCAGGTGATGTCCAGTAAGTTGCCGCACTGGTTTTGGTATCGTACAATGAAGCTCCGAAAAACGGCGTGGGGCGTCCCGGGGGAGGCCTTGTCAGTAGCGGTCTGTTGTGCGAATAGTCCCAAGGCAGCAGAACGCGCTGAGATGTGGATGGCACCCAGGTGATGTCCAGTAAGTTGCCGCACTGGTTTTGGTATCCTACAATGCTGCTCCGAATAACGGCGTGGGGCGCCACGGGGGGGGGATGAGGCGGCGTGAACGGGCCTCCCCAGGTGGAGGCTCGTCTGCTGTAGTGGGGCGCCCCTTTACCGTTTCAGTTGCCATTCCGCCCGCTTTTGGTACACTGTGCCAAAATCCGCCATTCAGCTGAGTTGCGCCCACTCTTGCGGTGCAGCGATAGGTGGCCGCCACAGGACTCTCAAAATGGCGGCAGGCTCTTTCCTTTTTGGGCCTGGTCCACTGAAATGGCCCTGGGACACCTTGGAACTCGGACGCTTGTCTGCTAGGTCTTGGACCCCATTCTCGAAAGCGTCCCTTCAGCCTTGAAGATTCTACAAAAGTCTTGGGGGCCCCCGACTCCTGCAGGTCTCCGGTGGGGAGCGGCTGCCATGATTGCTCGCGGAATGACCACGACGGAGCCACGAGATGGTGGTGCTTTCATGCTGACGCCAGCTTCAGTCTGAAACATCCAGAAACAAGGTGGGGCTTTCATCGTTTGGGAAAAAAATATGTTTTAATCCAATGAAAAGTGTTATTTTAGGTCATATGATCAAGCCTTCCTCATTAGGAAACCAAAAGTAAAATGAACCAATGAAAAGTTTTATAAACAAGTCACATGACCTGTTATGCGGCATAGGGTTATAAAAAGCGTAGAAAATCCGTTGGCACGTGAGGCAGCGTCAGTGGCGGACCGATGTGCGAATAGGCCGAAGGCAGCACAACGCGCCAAGATCCGGATGGCACCGAGGTGGTGTCCAGCAAGTTGCCGCACTGGTGTGGCCATCCTACAATGCTGCGCCGAAAGTCGGCGTGGGGCGCCCCGTTGGCCTGTGAGTACGCGTCAGTCAGTGGGGGCTGTTTGAGGATCTGATTGCATTGGAAAGCAATGTGATGCTGTGCGTCGCCCCCAAGATGGAGGTTCCTCGGCTGCAGTGGGGCGCCCCTTGGTGTTTCACTCGCTATGCAGCTGAGTTGCGTGCGCACTTGCGGCAAATAGGCCGAAGGCAGCACAACGCGCCAAGATCCGGATGGCACCGAGGTGGTGTCCAGCAAGTTGCCGCACTGGTGTGGCCATCCTACAATGCTGCGCCGAAAGTCGGCGTGGGGTACCACGTTGGCCTGTGAGGTGGCGTCAGTAGCGGACCAATGTGCGAATAGGCCGAAGGCAGCACAACGCGCCAAGATCCGGATGGCACCGAGGTGGTGTCCAGCAAGTTGCTGCACTGGTGTGGCCATCCTACAATGCTGCGCCGAAAGTCGGCGTGGGGTACCACGTTGGCCTGTGAGGTGGCGTCAGTAGCGGACCGATGTGCGAATAGGGCCAAAGGCAGCACAACGCGCCAAGATCCGGATGGCACCGAGGTGGTGTCCAGCAAGTTGCCGCACTGGTGTGGCCATCCTACAATGCTGCGCCGAAAGTCGGCGAGGGGCGCCCCGTTGGCCTGTGAGGTGGCGTCAGTAGCGGACCGATGTGTGAATAGGCCGGAACCAGCACAAGGCGCCAAGATCCGGATGGCACCGAGGTGGTGTCATAGTTGAGAGTTCTGAGAAGCGGGGGGGAGGCGGCGCAAACGAGTCTCTCCCTCCATGTGGAGGCACTTCATCTGCAGTGGGGCGCCGAGATCCGGATGGCACCGAGGTGGTGTCTAGCAAGTTGCCGCACTGGTGTGGCCATCCTACAATGCTGCGCCAAAAGACGGCGTGGGGTGCCCGAAGGGGGGGGGAGGCGGCGCAAACGAGCCTCTCCCGCCTCTCCAGGTTGAGGCACTTCATCTGCAGTGGAGCGCCGTCTAGCTGAGTTTCGCCCGCTCTTGCTGCTACAGCGACAGGCGGCTGCAACAGGACTCTCAAAATGGCGGCCTGTTCTTTGGATTTGGGCCTGGTCCACTAAAATGGCCATGGGACACCTTAGAACTCGGACGCTCGATTTTTTTTTCCTTTCCGCTACATGCAAAAAGGTAAATGCCCGGTACGTTACCTGCCTCATCTGCCACGATGTACTCTCCAGAGGAACCGAAAAAAAATATAGTTATGGTAATTATACCATGCATCGTCATATGGAGAGGTGGCACCGATTAATTATAGTGGTGCACAAAAGAGAGATTTGGAGGACAACCCACGACCTGCCAGTACATTCACCAAAGAAGTGGCACTGACAGCATCAGAGGCAAGGGAAACGGTCCCAAATATTCAGAAGAACTTTGGAAAGATTAAAATGACATGTTTAGATTGTGGCAAATTAATTTCATGTGGATAGATGAGTGTTACTCTAATAAATACAGCATATGAACATCATCATAGTCGATGGTTGGTGGAGACATTTTGACTATATCCTGGACCTGCCCGTCCTCGCCCAAAATGGCGCCGGAATAAATGGGACTCGTAACTCCTTGTTGTGTACTGGTTGCACAACCTTGATATCACGAGATATGTATGCAGTTTTGAAGCACATGGCGGGCGGGGACGAGAATTGATTGAATATTTCGACATCCCTATTGATATTAAGTTTTGATGTGTTATTGATTACTGTACTATTGAAAGTTCGAATTAACGTCACCCATGGTACTTGACCGCAAATGTATATCTAGATAATTTTATTGTAACTGGCCCTGTAGTATTTTAATTATAAAATGTACGTCCACCGATTCCGCAACTGTTAGACACGTTAGTTCTTGCAACCTAATGGCCCGCCTGTTACGTTCCTCTAAAGTGTAAATGTCTCCTCATCATATACGATTACAGTTTGCTCCGTGGCCGACCCACGTGGTTATAGGCCCGTATTTGTATACTGACATTTTCACAATAAAGGTTTTTAAAAGAAAACATGGTAGTAGTATTTACATTGGTAAAGTTTTTAATAATAGTCACTGTTTTCGAATCAGTAAAAGGCAAGTGAAATAAAGCAGTCCAATTACATGAAGGGTAAAAGGTATAATACGCAGGAACGCAGTAAAGATAAATGGTCAAGGGTTGTTGTGTTTTCTACTCCTGCAACATAAAGTGATCGATAAGAATCTGATATTCAGGCGTATCGGCGACTAAGACAGCAGGCGGAGCCTCTTTTGCTCAACGGCTCCGTCATGGGACGAAGAAACGCCCTTTTTCTCGAAAAAGGAATATATTTTACTTGCAGGACAGTTGTAAATTTTCCGGGAAAGTACATTAGCCTGGAACATTATAGCATATATGTTTAAGTAAAAATAATGTTCGAAAGTAATAAAAAGTGTAAAAGTGTAATTTTTAGGTCATATGACCAAGCCTTTCATCATTAGAATAAGAAAAGTAAAATGAACCAATGAAAAGTTTTATTAACAAGTCACGTGACCTGTTATGCTTACGTTATGCGCTGCGCGCCGCGCCCCGGATCGCTTCCGGGAAGCTGCGCTTCGCGCATCGGAGCACTTCCGGATGCGCTAACGCGGCGCGTCATATGACGCATTACGCGACAACGCAGGTCCAGAATATAGTCAAAATGTCTCCACCAACCAGCGGTCGGAACACAACCCCTTTCAGCAGGCTAAATAGTTCTGTTAAATGACAACAGAAGAGACAGGCAACAAGAACCATCAGTCAAAGAGGGGAGGGCAAGTTCTTCTCTACCGGGTCACGTTGGGGCGCTACCGGAACTGATCGAATTGGTAGTCTACAGTGTTTCTGGATGTTTCAGACTGAAGCTGGCACCACCATCTCGTAGCTCCGTCGTGGCCATTCCACGAGCAATCATGAGGGGTTGTTCCTAATGTTTCTATTTTAGTGAGGTCAAAAAGAGATCCCATTAGTGGCCTACTGATTTTGCTCGATTCCTTTTGTTTTTTTACACGATTTTTCACTATCTGCAAAGACTAAACAGAGTATTGCGACTCTGTGCTTGTTTGTAAATAGAGAATGAACCAAAGAGAACCAATTCTAAAACAGTAAATGCTTGGATAATAATCAATCAAATGGAGAGAGAAGCAGGCACGACGGATTACAACGGGGGCAAAGGCCTGCGTTAACTACCCTTCACTATCTGCAAAGAGAGAGTACTCGTAATAGAAATGAGGGGGGGGCAGCATTCAAAGCAGATCAGTGTGCATAAACACAAAAATGTTTTTACTTACCACGTACTTGACATTCGACAGCTTATGACATTTGCTATTAAAAAACCATTGAAATTCACTGAAAAAACTATAGGTTAGAGACCATATATAGTTAGGAATTAGCATTTAAAAAACCTTGAAAATTCACTGAAAAAAACATAGGTTATAGACCATATATAGTTAGGAATTAGCATTTAAAAAACCTTATTTTACTCACACAAAACCATTGAAATTCCATATATAGTTAGTTGCACTAACTATATATCGCGCACCCGCAATCCACTGCTGATGATGTCACATATTACATCATTCATGACATGGTCAGTGACATCACTGATGACATCACTGATGACATCTCAAATGACATCACTGATGACATCACTGATGACATCTCATTTGACATCATTCTTGTGCTAATACGATAAACCTCTTCGGACTCTAATATAACCTTAGATACACTCAGTGTATACAGACACTCACACACTGTCACTCATCCATGGAGTTACTCACACACCTAGTCAGTCATGCAAAGAAACAATCTCACCTCCATTTCCTCAACTATACAGTTATACACACCTTACTTATTCAAACATATACTAACACATATTTACTCTCCTATACAATCCCTAATACAAGTTCACAATGATCCATACAGCCACTCACACATTCAGTGGCTCTCATGCACAGTTATTTATATATGCCAACTCTCACATGTACTGTGTTTTACATATGTACTTACTATGACATGTAGCATTGAGATATCCATTCACTCATCAATACACTCATGCACACAGTCAACCGCCCATGTAGCTTTTTCCACATGCACTCTTGAACTCATACACCTAGTGAATCAACTGCTCACACATCTATGCACAGAGTCACACACCTCCCAGCCACCCCCACACAAACTCAATCTCCCATACAAATACTTGGGCAACCAATCAATAACACATATAGCCTCTCGTATAGCTAATGATCAACACATGCAGCAGTTTACATCACAACAGACATACTGATGCACACATTCAGACAGTTTAGTCACTAACCCATGCATTTAGTACGACACATTTATTCACTCACTCACACAGTCAGTCACGCACCTACTAAATCCTTCATCCAGACACTTATACATCCACTCATTCTTCAATATATCAAACATATTAAAACTTTACAGAAACACACAGTCACTGGATGATGTCATCAGTGATGTCATCCGTGATGTCATTTGAGATGTCATCAGTGATGTCATCAGTGATGTCACTGACCATGTCATGAATGATGTAATATGTGACATCATCAGCAGTGGATTGCGGGTGCGCGATATATAGTTAGTGCAACTAACTATATATGGAATTTCAATGGTTTTGTGTGAGTAAAATAAGGTTTTTTAAATGCTAATTCCTAACTATATATGGTCTATAACCTATGTTTTTTTCAGTGAATTTTCAAGGTTTTTTAAATGCTAATTCCTAACTATATATGGTCTCTAACCTATGGTTTTTTCAGTGAATATATATATATATTCACTGAAAAAACCATAGGTTTCACACATGTTAAAGTTAAGAATTAGCATTTAAAAAACCTTAGAAATTCACTGAAAAAACTATAGGTTTCACACATGTTATAGTTAGGTGAACATTTCACTGATACAAAACCATTGAAATTTCCCCGTTATAGTTAGTTCAGCTAACTATAACTCATGCGCCCACAATGCACTGCAGATGACATAACATATTACATCACTCATGACATGGTCAGTGACATCACTATCAGATTTAGGGGAGGACGGTCCCTTACATTGTGCGGCCTATCAGATTTAGGGGAGGACGGACCCTTACATTTCTCCCACTCCACTGTGGGGTCCCTCCTTAATAATGTTATTTTTACCTTTGATCTCAATTTTATTAATCAAGTATGTTCCCCCCCGGTCCCCTTCGCCCCAACGTTTAATGGCAGAGGCTGTGGATCCACAATTGATTTTGCCCTTATATCATCAACCAACCCTGACTTTGTAACCTTTTGGGAAACGGGGGAAGACCCTATGACTGACCACTATCCAATTACTTTTGGGGTAAATTTGATGGACACCAAGGAAAAGGAACCCAGTGGGTCCCCATACCACATTGAGATTTCTCTTGCTAAAACCAATGGGTATGTAATTAAGTGGGAGAAAATGGATCCAGCATCCTTCCTCCAAAATCTTATATGCTCTTGTTCCATGGACATATTTGCCTGCTTACAGGAAGACACTGACGCAGAGAGCCTTATGGCTGCTTTCTCTAACATTCAGCGCCACATAAAAAACGCTTTGACAAGAAACTGTAAACCCAATGGGACCCAGACCCGAGGGTGGTTTGACTCTGGATGCACCTCCACGTTGAAAAATCTAAAGAAAGCTTTGTCTGCTGACCCGAAAGATAGGGTACAAATTCGCCAAGCGAGACGTGATTACAAGCTGGCAATTCATCAACGGCGGGCGATTTTGAAGCAAGAGGCATGGGAATCTCTAGGGGAGGCAGCCAGGTCTAAGGATAGTAATGCCTTCTGGAAAGTCATTAGATCTGTGTATAATTCAAAAGACAGGGATAACTCTGTAGAGGTGGCCATAACGGCTGAGCTCTGGGTAGAACATTATGGCAACCTCTATTCAAATAAGACACAGGGTAATCCCCTGAAACTTTCTAAGGGGATCTCCCTCACAGACAGTACAAATCAGGATGACAAACCCACCGCCTCCCCAGCATCTCCTTATCCCATTGAATTAGTATTTACTATATTAGAAGTGGAAGATGCCCTCAGAGAAAGCCCATTAGGTAAAGCTCCAGGCCCGGATCTAACACCAGTGGATGTTTACAAATCAGAACCAGATTTTTGGGTCCCCTTGTTAACCAATGTACTAAATATGGGAAATAAGTGTGGCTTTATTCCCACCTGGTCGGACGCGATCGGAGTTCCCATTTTTAAAAAGGGGAATAGGGACGATCCGGCTTGCTACCGTCCAATATCTTTATTGGACGGCCTTATGAAAATAGCTGGAAGGATAGTCCTTAAGAGGATCCAACACTGGGAAGAGGAGAAGAGGGTTATTTCGGAGTGCCAATATGGGTTCCGAAAGGGTCTGGGGACATTGGAGCAATGTTTAAACTTGTCCCTATTGGTCTCCAAATATACGCAGGCCAAAGAAGGGCACCTTTTTGTCACCTTTGTCGACCTCAGCTCCGCATTTGATTGCGTGGATCATGCGTTGCTTTGGTCGACACTGGAAGACATTGGGGTGGACCATATCATCCTCACATTCATTAAAGAATTATATAGAGAGGCAGGGGCCAGAGTCATGTTCGGGACCCAGGGGCAATGTTCACAGAAATTCGCCATAAACAGAGGGGTTAGGCAGGGCTGCATACTTGCCCCCTTGCTTTTCACATTGTATATAAACTCTATCGCCGACAGTTTAACAACTCTGTCAAGCGATTTCCCTACTGTTAATGGAAGGCCCATACCCATCCTTTTATACGCCGATGACGCGGCCATCATGTCCAGAACCAAAGTAGGTCTGCAGAAGGCTGTAAATGAATTTTCATCTTTTATGGGTAAAAGAAATTTAAAGGTGAACATATCCAAAACTTTCTCCATGCCCTGCTCCCAAGAGAAAAATAGACCAGCATGTTCAATATACTTAGACCAGCAAAGGATTGCAATTACAGACTCTTTTTGCTATCTGGGCATTGTGTTTGATAGGTGGGGAAGGTGGAAATATGCAGTGTCAGCCAGGAAACTTGCCTTTGTTCGCGCTATAGGCGCTTTAAGAACCTTCGCTGTCAAAATTGGGGGCAAACCCACTAGAGAAATGTTGCAGATTTACCAGGCAAAGTGTATAGCTACAGCCACATATGGCGCAGGTATTTGGGGTGTCGAGAATGTGTCCTCAATGCAAACATGTGAGAACACCTTTATTTGCTACCTATTAGGTGTGCCAAAAACTACGTCGACATTTATGACCCACATTGAGGTCGGTGTTAAATACCTTAGTGATATCATAAAAATATCACCTTGCTTGCTCTGGCATAAGATCTGGACCACAGAATACTGCAAATTGAACAGAAACCTCATTAAAGACTGTATGGCCTTGGATGGGGTATCAAAAGTCAAATGGTTGCGATATGTCCAAACGATGTTTTCTAATATTGGACATCCGGAATTTTATGACGAACCAGAGTCTACACAAACCCTGACTAGATCTGCCCTTAAAAAATTATTATTCATACACTTAGAGAGTGTAAGATGGGACACTAAGAAACACAAAGATAATATCCTGACCTATCAGCAAATTACCCCAACTGAAGGCCTGCAACTGTATCTAGGGATTGAAAATGCAACCTATGCTCGCATGCTTTTAACTAGGCTGCGTCTAGGGATCTTCTTTCGTTTGGTCACCTTGCCAAAACAGAACGATTGGGCCTCATCGAAGTTAATATGCCCATGTGATGATCACTCTATACAGAGTAACATACACATTAGGTTCTTCTGTAAACTGTACATTACCCCGAGGAAATTATTCCTTTTACCCTTACTTAAACGGCTGGGAATAAGAACATGTAAACTTGCATTTTCAAAATTATTGCACCTAGAAGATGCGAATGTTATCTTTGTTGTCTCTCGTTTTTTAATGGCAGTGATGAAACTTAGAAATACTATGATTTAAACCGTTATGGGCCGCTTTTATCGACTAGGGTAAAATGATGTCATGCGTTTCAGTACTGAAATAGACTCTAACCCTCGGAGAAATGTTACATCTATATTTGAAATCTTGCATTTTGTTAATATCTTGTATATTCTTTATGTAGAAATTGTATTTCCATGTTTTTATGATTCCTGGAAAAACTCATCTCTGAAATTTTGCCAATATGAATATTCTTTTATATTGTTTGTATAAACTTTACTTGTATGCTTTTATGATTTCTCGAAAATCGAATAAAGCTTTTTTGATTTGATTTGATTTGACATCACTGATGACTTCTCAAATGACATCACTGATGACATCACTGATGACATCATCCAGTGAATGTGTGTCTTTCTGAAATTTAAATATGTTTTTTATATATGTGTATCTCAAGGTCGATGGAAGAATAAATTGGCAATTAACTGTCTAAATGGATGGTTTTTTTTCTAAACTTTATTGTATAACTGACTTATTAAGTGCATCTTAGTGAATACATGTATTTGCAAGTAATGTTTAAATATGTAAATATCTGTTTCAGTGTCTCACTTTGTGTATAAGTGGCTGCATGGGTTGGTGAGTAGCTACATGAGTGTGTATATGGGTTATTAGTTGTTTTTTTCAGTATCAGTATCAGTGTCTGTATGGTTTGATGGGGGTATTACTTAGCGCATAGATGCACGAATGAGTGAATCACTGTTTGTGTGTGTTTTGAAGACAGCATGTGTGTAGGACTGTATGGGTGGATGAGTGTGTGTATGGGTGTGCCTTAATAGTATCTTTATGAGTAACTACATATGTTTTAATCTACTATATGTGAGTATTGATGTATATAAGTGATGTAATAAGTATGTGTTTCTATAAGTGATAGTTTAAGAGAGTAAATATGTGTACGTTTCTGTAAAAGTAAGTGTAGTGGTGTGTGTATAGCTGTACATGCAAACAAATGGATGTTTGATAGTTTATTTGCATGTGTGAATATGTGTGAGTAACTCTATGGATGAGTGTTGGTGTGTAACAGGATGTATGGGTGTATGAATACATATGATGAGTGCGTACATGTATGAGTGACTATATAGAACTGTTGATGAATGAGTGGATGTGTATGTAGAGTTTGGAATTACTGAGTAGGTTTTTGTTAGTGGTATTGGTATCTCCATTGTTTTGAAAATCTTAGTTTCTATTTTTGAATGTGTGTATCAAAGGTTATATTAGGGTAAGAGGAGGCCTGCCACTCTTTCACAAGGATGATGTCATCAGTGATGTCATCAGTGACGTCATTTGAGATGTCATCATTGATGTCACTGACCATGTCATGAGTGATGTAATATGTGACGTCATCAGCAGTGCATTGTGGGCGCGCGAGTTATAGTTAGCTGAACTAACTATAACGGGGGAATTTCAATGGTTTTGTATGAGTGAAATGTCCAGCTAACTATAACATGTGTGAAACCTATGGTTTTTTCAGTGAATTTCTAAGGTTTGTTAAATGCTAATTCCTAACTATAACATTTGTGAAACCTATGGTTTTTTCAGTGAATTTGCAAGGTTTTTTAAATGCTAATTCCTAACTATAATGTGCCTAAAACCTATGGTTTTTTCAGTTAATTTCAAAGGATTTTTAAATGCTAATTATTAAATGTATTAATTATTATATTTCTTTATTTGTATACTAATTTGTTACATTTGTAATATAAATAATTATATTTATTAGATTTTTTAAATTATATTTCATATTCTTATTGTAAAATAAACACAAAACTACATTGCAAATTTTTTTGGGGGTTAAGTTTTTTTTCCAATATATTAAAATTGAATTCTATATAATTCCTTTTTCATTTTTTTGGGGTAATTATACCGTACGCGTACGGTAACGGAATTAATACACATTTATTCTGAGAAACTTGTATACACTAACATAGAAATATAGTTATTTCTTTGACTAGTGACTGTAGTTCTAAAAATAACTTTTTTTTGTTTTTAGTTTTCTATTTTTTTTGTGTTTTGTCAACAATTTATTTTTGTTAAACCAAAAAAATGGAACTGGAACCCAAAAAGTGTTTAACAGGAACAAAAGAATGAAAAAAAAAGAACTAATGTCGAGGACACAAATGCTCATGAATCCTGCGTCTTATCAGGTCGATAGACTGTTCCCCATAACACCAAAGTTTATCGCAATACATGCATACAATTTTAACTTCACCAAAGTCACGATCAATTTGTGGGTGTGGACTGGTAGCTGAAAATGATGCGGCAGCAGTTGATGAACAGCAAAAAACAGGTGGGCTGTCCTGCAACCTCCGTCTTGCAGCTCGAGGAAAGTTGTTGGGGTGCAAGTTCTTCACGTGTCGCACCATATTTGCTGTGCCAAAGGAGTATTTTTTAGATGGATCACCCATTGAAAGAGTTGTTTGGCAAATTTTACAGGTTACTTTATGAGCATTAACCTTTTTTTGCACTTCTGGAAAAGTAAAACACTTCCAAATTAGAGCTCCTTTCCTCTTTTTGGAGGTTATTCAGGAATGAAATGTCAATCTGAAGAATGGCTGGAAGATGAGTCCATTGCTGTTATTATTGTTATCTTCCTTCTATTTGACAATATTCTCAGAAGAGATGCTCTTTCTTAGAATTCAAAGTTGAATGATTAGAATAGGATGGAAATTTCAACAGTTCCAATAGGAAGTGTTAGGAACCAATCCAATTTCTTCTTTTAAAGTCACATGGCTTTTCGTATGCTTAGGGTTTGCTTACCGTGCTCTTACGATACTAGTATGCATGACGTTCTACCGTGATTTGTGTAACTCTTTTTAAAAGTATTATACGATTGTTAAAAGTTTAAAAAAACTATTTTCGTAATTATCCCAGATAATGTCTTCCCTTAGTATGTACATTAAATACATAAATATATGTTTTTAAAGAACTAGAAACATTGGCGCCTTTCGCATACAGTACGCCATCCGTGACGTCACACAAAAGCTTAGATGTGACGCGGAACGTCAAAACATATTCGTACCGTATTTGAGGGTACTCTGAATATGAGTAGCAGTACAAAGTATTGTGCGATCACCCTCTCAGTGACAAATCAGAGCACAGGTCACGCTAACGAGATTGATTAGAAGTGGTCACTCATTGGAGATCCGATTCTGGGCCTGCCTCTGCGCACATGATAACCTCCCCCCATCTCTCTCTGTTGTTATTTGTTGCTACACACACTCACACTTGCACATGCACGGTGCACACCCGTCCACACTCCCCAGATGCCACCACCTAGGATGCTTGCTATCACTAAGCCTGGAAAGCAATACATTATCCAATGGGAGGTCCCCCAGGGACATCATTCTTGTAGAGCACGAAAACGCTACCAATGACCGCCCTGGGCTTGATTTGGGCACTGACGGGACCACGCTCTCTTTTGCCTGCCTGTGCTGGGATGACAGACACAATGTCGTGGTCGATTTTACTACGAACTGTTTGGTCGAGCGGAGGAGGACTCGTCACACTCGACGTGGTGTCACTGCGGCTCCCGCGTAGCCAGAACACAATAGACGCAGAGGTGGCGGCCCCTGCGAGCAGCCCACCCCAGGCCCAGCCAAAGCCCCAGCCTTTGAAGACAAGACAAGAGACAACAGAAGCAAAGGTAGGAGTATGAGCTGTAAGTTATACCTGCATGATAGTATTTTTTTTACTGCTGCACATAGCCCTCCTAGCTCTGATTTGGTTTACTTGTGCTTCATCCTATTTGCTCCCTCCTAATCCTCCGGTGACTTTTACTATTTATTGTTACCTCACGTGGCCTTCCCAGGTCTCTATTCCTATTGATCGTACTTGGATGATTCTATTATTTAATTCCTTTTGCGTCACGGGACCCTGCTAGGCCTCTCTTTAATAATTTATGCGTGCCTGAATTTCTATGTCGTATTTTTAAAGTGTGTCAAGTGCTTTCCTGTCTGTTCTTAGAAATGTTACGTGCTTGATGGTATTTTTTTCTGCATCGCGTGGCCCTCCCAGCTCTGTTTTGCTTTATTTTTGTGGGGTACATGCTTTGTGGTTCATCGTATTTGCTCCCTCCTAATTCTCCCATGACTTTTAATATTTATTACTGCCTCACATGGCCTTCCCAGCCCTTTATTCTTATTGATCGTATTTGCATGATCCTATTAATTCCTTCTGCGTCACGGGGCCCTCCTAGGCCTTTCTTTAATAAATTGTGAGTGCATTAATTTCTTGATTGTATTTTTGAAGTGTGTCACGTGCTTTCCTGTCTATTCTTAGAAATTTTACGTGCTTTATGGTACTTTTTTTTCTGCGTCACGTAGCCCTCCCAGCTCTGGTTTGGTTTATTTTTGTGGGGTACGTGCTAAGTGGTTGATCGCATTACCTCCTTCCTAATTCTCCCATGACTTTTAATATTTATTACTGCCTCACGTGCCCTTTCCAGGCCTCTATTCTTATTGATCGTACTTGCATGTTCCTATTATTTAATGTATTCTGCGTCATGGGGCCCTTCCAGGCCTTTCTTTAATTAATTGTGCTTGCATGAAGTTCTGGGTTGTATTTTTGAAATGACACGTGCTTTCTTGTCTGTTCTTTGAAATTTTACGTGCTTCATCATATTTTTTTCTGCGTCATGTGGCCCTCCCAGCTCTGTTTTTCTTTATTTTTGTGGGGTAAATGCTTTGTGGTTCATCTTATTTGCTCCCTCCTAATTCTCCCATGACTTTTAATATTTATTACTGCTTCTCGTGGCCTTCCCAGCCCTGTATTCTTATTGATCGCACTTGCATGATCCTATTAATTCCTTCTGCGTCACGGGGCCCTCCTATGGCTTTCTTTAATAAATTGTGCATGCATGAATTTCTGGGTCATATTTTTGAAGTGTCACATGCTTTTGTGTCTTTTCTTAAAAATTGTACCTGCTTGATGTTTTTTTTTTCTGCGTCACGTGGCCCTCCCAGCTCTGTTTTGCTTTATTTTTGTGGGGTACGTGCTTTGTAGTTCATCGTATTACCTCCTCCTAATTCTCCCATGACTTTTAATATTTATTACTGCCTCACGTGGTATTCCCGGGCATCTATTCTTATTGATCGTATTTGCATGTTCCTAATATTTAATTCCTTCTGCGTCATGGGGCCCCTCTAGGCCTTTCTTTCATAAATTGTGCTTGCATGAATTTCTGGGTTGTATTTTTTAAATGTCACGTGCTTTTGTGTCTGTTCTTAGAAATTTTACGTGTTTCATCATATTTTTTTCTGCGTCATCTGGCCCTCCCAGCTCTATTTTGCTTTATTTTTGTGGGTTACGTGCTTTGTGGTTCATCATATTAGCTCCCTCCTAATTGCCCCATGAATTTTATGCTTGATTGGGCCACCTATTATTTAATTCATTCTGCGTCATGGGGCCCTTCTAGGCCTTTCTTTAATAAATTGTGCTTGCATGAATTTCTGGGTTGTATTTTTTAAATATCACATGGTTTCATGTCTGTTCTTAGAAATTTTATGTGCTTCATCAAATTTTTTCTGCGTCATATGGCCCTCCCAGCTCTGTTTTTCTTTATTTTTGTGGGGTACCTGCTTTGTGGTTCATCTTATTTGTTCCCTCCTAATTCTCCCATGACTTTTAATATTTATTACTGCCTCACGTGGCCTTCCCAGCCCTATATTCTTATTGATCGTACTTGCATGATCCTATTAATTCCTTCTGCGTCACGGGGCCTTCCTATGCCTTTCTTTAATAAATTGTGCTTGCATAAATTTCTGGGTTGTATTTTTTAAATGTCACGTGCTTTCGTGTCTGTTCTTAGAAATTTTACGTGCTTCGCCATATTTTTTTCTGCGTCATGTGGCCCTTCAGCTCTGTTTAGCTTTATTTTTTGTGGAGTACATGCTTTGCGGTTCATTGTCTTTGCTCCCTCCTAAGTCTCCCATGAATTGTATTATTTATAACTGCCTCACGTGGCCTTTCCAGCCCTGTATTCTTATTGATCGTAATTGCATAATCCTATTAATTCCTTATGCGTCACGGGGCCCACCTATGCCTTTCTTTAATAAATTGTGTATGCATGAATTTCTGGGTCGTATTTTTGAAGTGTCACGTGCTTTTGTGTCTTTTCCTAAAAAATGTACGCGCTTGATGGTATTTTTTTCTGTGTCACGCGGCCCTCCCAGCTGTTTTCTTTATTGTTGTGGGGTACGCGCTTTGTGGTTCATCGTAGTAGCTCCCTCCTAATTCTCCCATGACTTTTATGCTTGATTGTGCCACCTATTATTTAATTCTTCCTGCGTCATGGGGCCCTTCTAGGCCTTTCTTTAATAAATTGTGTTTGCATGAATTTCTGGGTTGTATTTTTTAAATGTCACGTGCTTTCGTGTCTGTTCCTAGATATTTTACGTGCTTCATCATATTTTTTCTGCGTCATGTGGCCCTCCCAGCTCTGTTTTTCTTTATTTTTGTGGGGTAAATGCTTTGTGGTTCATTTTATTTGCTCCCTCCTAATTCTCCCATGACTTTTACTATTTATTACTGCCTCACGTGGCATTCCCAGCCCTCTATTCTTGTTGATCGTACTTGCATGATCCTAATAATTCCTTCTGCGTCACGGGGCCCTCCTATGCCTTTCTTATAAATTTTACATGCTTGATTGTATTTTTTGTGCGTCACATGGCCCTCCCATCTGTTTTGCTTTTTTTCTCCCATGAATTGTAATATTTATTACTGTCTCACATGGCCTTCCCAGGCCTGTTTTCTTATATATTCTGCTTTCATAAATATTTATGTTGCATTTTAGTGCTACGCCACGTGCTTTGTGTTTCAACATACGTATTCTCTCCAAATCATCATATTTGCTCCCTTTTAATCATCCGCTGACTTTTAACATTTCTTCCTTCCTCACGTGACCTATTGTTTTTTTTTAATTTGCTCTAGTTGGCTTACGAAAGTTTTGCCCCCTCAGACTAGCATAGTTTTAATTCCTAATAATTGTTGGATTTATAACCTTGACACTACGGTGTTGTACTGGCCCTTTATTTGGCTTAGGTTACCTAACTATTTCTCCCTCTATCGTACATCTTTTTATGACATGCTTTCGCCAAAATACATGTTCTGGACACTTCACCACTTCATGATCAGTCTTTTAGTGCAATTGCTGCCTTTTTTGAAAGTGTAATGGTAATTGTTTGTCCTTGATTAAAATGTTAGTCTTGATAGTTATGTATACTATGTATACCAAGGCTGCTCATGTAAATGCTACTACTGGGCCTACAGCAGTAATTGTGCCACCCACACAAGAAACTCTAAATATAAAAATCAAGCCTATCATTGCAGGGCCTGAGCACCATTTTTTAATCTGTCATGTTTTCAAACTGCATCCATTTGACAGGCCTTACCTCTGAATTTGTATAGACTGTATCCCTCACTTAAACTTTCTGCACACAACATATTTTTCAAACTACATTAATATATGAAAGTTATTTTGGATGAACTTTTTGTGTTTGAGAAATGTTTGTGTTAAGTTGTTAAACTAATTTCTTCTTTAGGAAATGTTACTTTTCAGAATGAATTTGCAGGAAGCATAACCAGTGATAATTCACCAGCACCTGTACCATCTTCAGGACCTGTTCGATCTTCACAACCTGTTCCATCTTCACAACCTGCTCGATCTTCACAACCTGTTCCATCTTTACAACCGGTTCCATCTTCAGCACCTGTTCCAGGTACACCACGTTCTGCTACATGTGAATTGTATATACTATAGCTAATAGCGTATGATGTACATATTGGTTCCTCTTTAGAAGCTCATGTGCTTTCATATATTTTTACAAGTAATCGATGCCTTCCTCTCAAAAATATGTCTCTCAACACCAAATATATGTATATCTTCATTCCTATTACAGTTACTTATCTTTGAGTAATACGTTCCCATCAATGTGTGTACTGAAATTCTCTACTCAGAAAACCTATGATTGCTTTAACATTCAGGTTTGACTTTTGCTCAACATATACATTTGTTATTATGTTTTCAGTTTGGAGAATGCTATCCAACTCAGCAGCCAGTAGCCCAGATTTTTACTAATGTAATATTTCTGGGGAATTATGGACTGAAAATTGCATTGAACCTAAAGGAGTCATCAAGTTTGACTTTAACATTTTAATGATAAATAAGGTCTCACACTCTAGTGTTGTCCTGAACATTGGATTCTTCTTTTTTTTGTTTTTTCATACAATATCTTTAAAAGATAAAGACATATCATTACTTTTTAACATAGTATCGTAAGATATTGTCATTATAGTTGTGAATTTTCAATATTGTTTGTAGAGAAGTCATTTGAACGTGTTTGCAACAGTTGTAACTGTCTCTAATCCTGGATCTAAAAACCCCTAGACTCATTCATAATATATTGCAAACTAAGGGCCTCATTAGGATGGCGGACGGACCTGCGTCCGTCCATCGCCCCTGTGGAAGAGGGACCGTCCGCATGGGCAGCGGCGGTCCCTCCATGCAAATTAGGATGTGACCGCCACCCTGGCGGTCACATCCTGGATCTTTAACCTTGCGGCGGGTGCTGCTTTAAGCAGCACCCGCCGCAAGGTTAAAAAAGCATGTTTCACATTTACATGCACAAAGCGGCTGGCACCGTGCGGTGCCTGCCGCTTTGTGCATGCAAATGCAGGGGGGTACCCCCCATGTGCACCACCACCCCCCCTTTACCCTGGGGGCCCGCAAGGGCCCCCCAGAAGCAAAGGTCCACATGCTTTTCCACGGTGGAAAAACCGCCGCGGAAAAGCATGTTTACTCATGCTTCCTAATTTGGCTGACGGTGTCTTGCAGACACCGCCACCAAATGGCCCGGCAAAACCCGCGGATCAGCGGCGGACGGACCTGCCGTCCACCGCTGGTCTCACCACATTCCCACCGCCATCCTAATCTGGCGGTGGGTGTTTGATGTGGCCGCGGCGGTGAATCCGCATCCTCCGGGCCGGCGGTGGCTTCCGCCGGCCCAGAGGATGCGGATTCACCGCCATCCTAATGAGGCCCTAAGTTTTTAATTGTTAGCATTGCTGTTATGATGTCCTAATGTACATCTTTTTTTACATTTAGAGACTGTTGAAAAGTATGGTGTTGTCTGCAACCAAGAAACTTCAGCAACATACGTGCAAAAGTTAATGGTAAGTACCCTCAATGAGTGTAAATGCAGAATATCAAAATTAAGTGATATTAGTCCTTGGAGTCTTTAGAACGCATTAACTCTCCAGTTAACATTTGTCTGATACAGGGAGTATGTTACTCTAACTGAGGCATTTGCAAGGGTCTTTTTAGAGTTACGTCTACCATGTTGGAAAGCTGGCTATGCACCCTTCCAAGTTATGGAGTCATTACCACGTTTCCACTAAGTAATGTGAGATAACTATGTTTACCATGTAAATACATATAAAGATTTCATTTCAAAAATCTATTGACCTTTAAACAATGCAATGTTAATAACAAGTTACTTTTCACTATCTTCCCAACAGGCCCAATGTTTCTCATGCAGCAGATGACTCCACCATGACTTTATAAAACCAAATGTAAAACTTACTTACCTTTTACTGGTTAGATATGTACAAAATGTATGTTTTTAAGTAACATATGATCGCATGCAAGATCTCTAATTAGATATTTGCACACTCCTGCAATCTAGTGTTGTGTCTGAATTATCATAGAAACTTATGTTGAGACACACTTCTTTTAGCTGTCACAATTTGAAAAATCCTTATAGAGTTGGACCAGACTTCCTCTAACATTCCTACTTAATTTTCTTTTTGAAATTGAGCAATTGTTTTGTTTAGGTGTTGAAACATAAATTTACATCTTCCTCCTGTGTGAAGGTCAAGAAGCAATACCGCTCCTCTACACATGATTGTTCAATGGTAGTCTAAAAAGTAGTGGTAGTTCCACTATCAGTTAGGTAGATATCTGACAATAGAATCTATGATATAGTTACACCACTATTCCATGGTCATAATCAAAAAGGTGTGTTTAGACTCAACAAAAAGAACAATCATGCACTTTTTATGCTGGACAGCATTGCTTCTAAACACCCTTTCACTGCTTTCTTCCATACCTTCAAAAAAGATTTCATGGATTTACATGCATAGTCATTCTGGTATGTATATCTGAAATGTAAAACAAGCGTACTTGTTTTTCTTCTCTTTTCTCACTGACATTTATAAACTCATCAGTCACTCCTATGGCAAAATCCTGAAAGCTGAGTGCTACGTTTTGTGTGAGAGGATGCCCATGCATAACCATGCTAAGTTTTCTTTAGCTGCATGGACACATGTAGTGTAACCTGTCAAACACTTTAAAATGCTACCCACCCACTAGTCCTAAAGGTGTATGTAGAATTCAATCATTCATCATAAAATAGAATTGGATGTCACTAAGTACAAAGTATTTCTGTATTATGGAAGCCCTAATGTGTCCCTTAAAGATTCTAGCGAAGTCCAGACACATACTAACTGAAACACACCAACCATTAGTAACCTGTAACATTTGCCAAACAACTCTTTCAAGGTGAGATCAATCCAAAAAATACTCCTTTGGCACAGCAAATGTAGTGCAACACGTAAACAACTTGCACCGCAACAACTTTGCTTGAGCTGCAACACAGAGATTGCAGGACAACTCACTTGCCGCTGCACCAAGCACATCAACTGCGGCAACAGCATCTTCAGCAAACAGTCCATACTCACATATTGATCTTGAATTTGGTAAACTTACATTTCTATGCATTTATTGCGATGAAATTTGTGTTACATGAAACAGTTTATCAACTTCATCAAAAACAAGAAACAGGAGCAACATTATTCATTAGACATTTGTCAAGCTTTTTTGTTATAACAACTACTCCGGCCGTAGGCAGTAAGAAATTTGCACACTTGCTACCTTTCTTGGCTGGGGATATCAATTAATCTTGAATTTCATATTCTGATTAAAAGTCAAGGCCTTTGTGTTGTAGCTACTACCCCGGCCGAAGGCAGTGGGAAACTTGCACACTTGCTGCCTTTCTTGGCTGGGATTATCAAATATTCTTCTTGTAATACAAATTCAAAGTGCAGGCCCTTTATTGAGCCTTCTTGGTAACTATTACTCGTAAATGGCAGTGGGTAATTTGCTCACTTCCTGCCGTTCACGTATAAAAAAAAGCTTAACAAAAGTCTACCAATAGTAAAAAAGAGCCAGGATAGTCTATGGTTATCAAATCTTCTGTTTGTTATTCTAATTCAAAGTACAGGCCCTTTATTGAGCCTTCTTGATAACTACTACCCGTGAATGGCAGTGTATAATTTGTACACTTGCAGCCTTTCTTATTTTTTACATTATTCATCTACCACTCAATCAACACATCATCTACACGTACACACACCTACTTACTGCCTTTCTTGGCTATGGTTATCAACTATTCTTCTATTTCATATCTGTATTCAAAGTGCGGGCCCTGTATCAAGCCTTTTTGTTGTAGCTACTAACATGTCCGAAGGCCGTGGGAAATTTACACACTTGCTGCCTTTCTTCGCAGGGATTATCAACTATTGTTCAATTTCATATTCTGATTCAAAGTCATGGCCCTTTATCGAGCATTTTTGCTGTAGCTACTACCCCGGCCGAAGGCAGTGGGAAATTTGCACACTTGCTGCCTTTCTTGGCTAGGGTTATCAATTATTCTTCAAGTAATTGAAATTCTAAATGTAGGGCCTTTATTCAGTCTTCTTGGTAACTTCTTCCTGTGAATGGCAGAGGGTAATTTCCACACTTCCATCCTTTCTTGTGACGCACAGTCTGTGTAATGAGCTGGGTATCCAATTATCTACTTTCCTGATAAAGCAGTGGTTACTTTGCGCGTCTGCACCCTTTCTATTATTTTACTTAATTAATCTTCCATTAAATGAACACATCATCCACACACTTACTTGCTGCCTTTTTTGGCTGCGATTATCAATTACTCTTCAATTTCATATTCTGATTCAAAGTCAAGGCTCTTTATCAAGCCTTTTTCATGCAGATACTACCCCGGTGAAAGTCAGTAGGAAATGTGCGCACTTGTTGCCTTTCTTTGCAGGAGTTATCAACTATTGTTCAATGTCATATTCCTATTCAAAGTGTAGGCCGTTTATCAAACCTTGTTGTTGTATCAACTACCCCGGCTGAAGGCAGTGGGAAATTTGCGCACTTGCAGCCTTTCTTCGCAGAGGTTATGAACTATTGTTATATTTCAAATTCCTATTAAAAGTGCAAGCCCTTTACCGAACTTTTTTGTTGTAGCTACTACCCCGGCCGAAAGCAGTGGGAAATTTGCACACTTCCTACCTTTCTTGGCAGGGGTTATCAATTATTGTTCAATTCGATATTCTGATTCAAAGTCATGACCCTTTATTGAGCCTTTTTGTTGTAGCTACTACCCCAGCCGAAGGGTAATAATGCAAAAGTGATATTTAAAATTTGCCAAACAACTCTTTCAAAGGGTTATCCATCCAAAAAATACTTCCTTAGCACAGAAAATATAGCCCAACACGTGAAGAACTTGCACCTCAACAACTTTGCTTGAGCTGCAACACAAAGATTGAAGGGGTTATCAATTATTCTTGAATTTCATATTCTGATTCAAAGTCAAGGCCCTTTATCGAGCCTTTTTGTTGTAACTACTTCCCCGCTAAAGGCAGTGGTTAATTTGCACACTTGCAGCCTTTCTTATTTTTGACATAATTCATCTTCCACTCGAACAACACATCATCTACACGTACACACACCTACTTGCTACCTTTCTTGGCTACGGTTATCAACTATTCTTCTATTTCATATCCGTATTCAAAGTACAGGCCATTTATCAAGCCTTTTTTATTGTAACAACTACCCCGGCCGAAGGCAGTATGACATTTGTACACTTGCTGCCTCTCTTGGCTAGAGTTATGAATTATTCTTGAATTTTACAATACAGTTGTAACGAATTTAATTAAGAAAGTGAAGAATTTTTTTATAAACCGCATTTTATAAGAAAAAGAAAACTATTGAAAATCAATTTGAGAAGGCTTTCGAATTGAATTTTTTTTGTTTTATTAATCAATACAATTCGATCACTAGATAAACCAATCCCTTTAATCAAGGCCAAAAGTAAGTGGAAAAGAGTAACTAACAGAAGTAATTTTTCAGAAGTTTCTTTGGGTGAATGGAACTGTAGTTCAAGTTCTGAGCCTTTTTTTAATCATGAGAGTTATCTTCAGAGTAATGATTTGTTGCATGCACATGACACTAGTGGTCATGCTTATGAGGTTGGAATTGGTTGTGCTTTTGAGAAAGAGAAAATTGCTCCTAGAAATACAGAAGAGGTGTAAGCTGAGGAAGTTTTAGGGAGAAGTCCGAAAGCTCCAGTGAACACTTGTAATTGTAGTAGTATTTATACTGTAAGTCAAGAATCGATGGAATTTTTTACGCAATTTCTTACATAACTATATTAAGAAGAGTGTTAAAGAAAATATTAAGATGTTGCAAGAATAAGACCCTTGCAGTGACCGAAAATACTGGTTTGCACGGTCAATCTCTGGCGTGTCTTTCTAAAAAGGTTTGGCGAAGTGTTTTTCACCAATTCAGAATGTTACCAGTTCATCATACTCAAATGACTAAATTCGTCAGAACATTATATTACGCAAAAAGACCAGCACTAATTTAAAAAAAGGTGAAAAGTCCTCTTTTCAGTGCATCTGTATCAGATGTAACGAATATTTCTGATGAAATTCAGCTTACTTACTTTGGTCTTCAGGAAGACAGTGCAGAAACTGAGATATTAACAGAAGAAAATGTGGAAGAGAATGCACAATGTTGTACTGTAGACAATTTTGAGCAAGATATCACAAAGTTTAAGGTGATTTCACATGAAACGCCAAATTATTCTTCTATTTGTTTTCAACGAGCTCATTATAAAAATCAAACCAGGACTGTTCATCTGTATTTAAAAAGTAAAAAGGAAATTAACAATGAGTGGAAGCATTGTGCAATTTATTTGTTGGTAGAGAATTGTTTTCATTTGGGTTCTAATCAGCGTATTTTTAAATATTATAATAACAAATTAGATGACAACAAAATGCCTGCTAGAGCTGTGTATAATAATCTTGAGTTGGTAATTATTCCTTCTGAACTGATGGATTTAAATACCTATGAGTCTATTCTTATTCAAAGTGTGCATCCATTTCAGGCTATTGTTCGTATGGAGCCTAACACAGGAAAATTGCCTCCTTCAAATTTACAAACAGGATTAAAGGGAAGAGTTGTATATTTGCCTGTAGATTTTTTATAAAAAATTGAAACAATTGGTGTAGAAAATGTAGAAGATGAACCTTTAGTTATTCTTGTTAATGGCTTTCCTAGTAGGAGTAAGAAAATCTGGCAAAATTTAGTGAATGTTAGGATAGTGAAAAAGGCAACGTATCTGGTAAAAAAACTAATCAATATTATAAAAATGTGTATGTAAGCTGTGCTGAGTACCCTTGGGATGATTTACTTCAATTTCCCCGAGACACAAATCCAAATATACTAAATATTGAATACAAGACACCTGGAGAATTGTGCTCTTTGGATCCAGTTAATGTATGCAGGTATTTCAATCATAGATTCGAAGCTATAATGTCTTTTATCACCAATAAAAAAATTCTCCTCTTAGAAAGGATTTGGATTTCTTTTGTAGAAAAGAGTATCAACCAAAAGATGCTCCTCGCATACATATGGTAATATGGATTTAAGATGCTCCCAAATTTGCAACTGAGTCAGATGATACTGTGCTGTCTTTTATTGGAAAAAATGCTACATGTTATATACCCTAAAGTACATAAGATAAGGATTTAAGACAACAAGTCTTACGATTACAAAGCCATCGTTGTGGAAAATACTGTTGTTGAAACTTCAAATTTAAGGACAAGTTCTACACCAAATGTCGTTTTGGATTTCCACGTACTGTAATATTGAAAGGAAAAGTGAACAGTTTTATATCATCTTTGCTACATACTATCACAAGGAAGTCTCCAAAAAATACATACAATTTAAAAAGAAATGAAGAGTCAAAATACATAAATGACTACAATCCAGTCATTTTGTCCATGTGGAATGCTAACATAGACATTCAATATATTGCAGACAATTCCGTTGCTGTTCCTCGATATCTAACACCTTACATAACAAAATCAGAAAAGACAGAACTGAAGGAGATGTGAGAAGAGATTTCCTACAAGAAAAGTCTAACTAAAAAATTATATATTTACAGTTTAAAGATGTTATTTCATCGAGAAATTGGAGCTTATGAATGTTCAGATCACTTATCATCTGCAAGTCTTTACTCCGATTCTAGAAGAATCATATGGCTGAGTCTAAGTCCTCATGCAACACGAAATCGAGTACTTAAATGTGTACAAGAAATTGAACATTTAACTGAAAAAAAGCCAGAAAGTATATGTATTTTAGTGTATTGGTTCATAACACTTCCTATTCCAATTGTTCAACGATCCCTCCCTTTTTATTCATTCTGCTTTGACTTCCTAAAAAGGACCATCTCTTCTGAGACTCCTGTCAAATCGAAGGAAGATCACCATAACAACAGCAATGGACTCATCTTCCAGCTTTTCTTCCGAAAGAGATTTAATACCTGAAGAGCCTCCAAAGAAGAAGTAAAAAGCTCTAATTTGGAACTTATTTACTATCCATGAAGGGCAAAAAAAGGTTAATGCTCCTTATTCAGCAAGCAAACCACACACCCACAACTTGATCCTGATTTCGGTGAAATTAACATTCTATGAATTTATTGTGATTAACTTTTGTCTTACGGGGTACAGTCTATCGACCTATTAAAATCCAGGGAGCAGGAGCATCGCTATGCTCAACATTACTTTTTTTGACATTATCTTGTAATTGGTATCATCATGTATTTCATTTTCCTGCTTAGCAATTTCCAAAGTCATATAATCATACTCAATGTCATCTAAGGCTTCCAGAAAATCAGCATCCAAGATTTTGTCTACAAAATTACAACTGATATCTGCAGCATTCATTTCTTCCTCTTCTTTGTAGCTACTTACAAAAAGTATGTTCAACTCTTCTATGACACTGTTATTAATTTCGAAACCGTCTTCCAACTTCTTATTTTGTTTTTCCATACTATTTTTCATATTTTGTACGTCCTTCTACAAAAACATAAACACTTCATTCTATCCTAACTGTAATATCAGCATATGTTGTACTTGAGTTAATATTATTTTGAAAACATTCGAAAAATAAATACAATAAATACAGTCACTATGCATTGTGTCAAGTGCTTTACTTAGCATATACAAGAATATGTTACCTTTCATTGTAATCACATACAAACCAAAACAACATACAAACTCCAACTAAAGCACATTACATAATGGTACAAAGCATCTCATTGGAATGTTGGTTATTAGGATAACATACACAACTCACATATAAAATTATTTTAGAAACTTGTTACTTTTTCGTTGATAAAGATTACTAATATCTTTCCGAGAACATTTGAATATTTAAAAGGGTAAAGTAAGAGGTAAAGAACATAGGTAAGAAGTTGCATCTCAATATGCAAGAATGGATGAAAAGGGTAGTCCAAAATCTCCATGTCCAATACCCAGCGTAGACGTTTTAAAAGCGAGTACACTCAAGGAATTCTATAATCTGCAATAAGTGTTGCGATAACACCACACAGAATGGGCAAGAACAGATAAAATAATGGATTGTATGTGCTTGGACTATGATGAGAATACACTGTAGAAGGACCACGGTCAAGTGCAAAGAATCAATACTTAAGACATAGCTAAAGAGGTGGCAACAAGAACCAGGAGGGTCCAAGAGTAGTGGAGGCTGGATTTCTTCACCCGTATCCTACCTACTGTGTTGCAAACTTAAAACAGTGATGACAACAGTGCCTTACTTTGACTTCCCCCATTACGTTGTCAATTAGGGTGGAGGGAGAGAAAGGAAAGCAGTAAACTACATGTCTACATATGAACTGCTAACTTCAGAACTCTGTATCAAGCACTGAATGAACAAACTTAGATACAAAAGAAAATACAAAAAACATACACAAAGGAAAGCTACACAAATAAGACGGTGAATCTTGAACACAAACTGATAAGTCAAGAAAACAACAAAAAGGCTAAGGACACTGTAACAGACGCTACGCTGTAGACCTCATTGTCAGGTCCATGAAACTGTGCGGGCAGCTGATAGGAGCCTACACCGAACGATGGCAGTATGAGGACCTCGGAGAAGCTTGGGAGAGTGGTGGTCCCACGGGCTCCAAGGTGGAGCCGTGAGCTCCTCCCCCGCATACTTCAAAATAAAACCCCCGGAGGGTGGCATTCCCAGGGCTCCGAGGGCCTAACAAGCCCCCAATCATGGGAAACAAAAAATAGCCCCCTGGGGGCTAATTAAGAATGAAACGGACTTCTATTTTTTTTTTCCTTTTCTACCGCGTACGCAAACGATACACGTACCCGCGATTTCGTATTTTTTGTAGAGAAATTTTAAATTGGGACAAAAAGATCCATGTAGGATCGCCTGAGCAGGCCTAGAGGGTCAGGATGTTTCTACCCTGCCCCATTTCCTTATGTTTCAACTTTCTTTTACTGTTTTCTTGTCACTCGCTTCTATCGAGGCACAAGATGACTGCCAACACTTCCTGGTTTACAGTGTTGACAGACAGTAAACATCCAATCAACATGCAGCTTGTGCTCCTAATTGCACGGTTTTCAGTACACTTACTGTACGCATAGGGGGACGGGGAGAGAGGGGGGCAGCTGAAAACATACTTTAAAAAAAAGCCCAGAGGAGGTAGCGGTCCCAGTGGCTTCTTGGAGGGCAGCCGTAAGCCCCCCGCAAACTTCAAAATGAAACCTCAGGGAGTGCTGTTCCCCGGGACTTCAGAGACCTTACAAGCCCCCCATTATGGTAAAAAAAGGCCCGAGATTTTGCCCACCTAAAACGGACTTCTACTTTTGTTTTTTCCTTTTCCACCACAAACGCATACAATACACGTACCCCACGATTTCTTATTTTAAAAAAAACAAAAAATTGGGACCTAAAGATCCATATGGGACTCCCTGAACAGGCCTACAGAGTCAGGATGCTTCTACCCTGCCCCCTTTCCTTATTTTTTAACTTTGTTTTACTGTTTTCTTCTCACTCGGTTCTACCGAGGCACAAGATGGCCGCCAACACTTCCTGGTTTTAAGTGTTGACAGACAGTTCACATCCAATCAGCATGCAGCTCGCGCTCGTAATTGAACGGATCTCCGTACTTGTGCAGTACTTCGTCTCTAGATATCGCTATGATTTTACTTGTGATTTTCTCAGGAACTACTGAATGGATTTACACAATTACAAAAAGCACAATCTGCGAACCGAACTAAAGTATTTAATAATCCAAACAAAAGCAAGACGCGTTTTGACGGCGAACCGCCTTGGTCACTACGTCTTGGACACACTGATTTACAGAATAAATACACTTTGCTCGTGGCAACATTGTCATGGTTACCACACATACTCCACCATGGACATAGTAGTTTCCTAATGTAAAACTGACATGATAGTGTATTTACAATAATCAAACATGTAAAGTCCAACTTGCCAGCATTTCACAAAATACGTGTCCTAAAAATAACGAGGACTGTGTAATTAATATATAGCATACTGTTAAGAGTCACAAATATGATACAAATAATAGTTTGTATACAGTCTAAGAGTCGTTAGTACTCAGGTGTGACATCACAGATCCAGGGAAAATTAGAGAAAATAGAAGAAACAATAGGCGCGCCAGAGGTTTTGCCGTTCAGGAAGATAGTACTGTATCAAGCGATATGACGGAGGGCAGAAGCCGTGTTATGCCATCATAAGGCTATCGCTGGGATTGTTACATGATAGGGCTGCTGCTAAGTGCCGGAGGTGAGCGGAATATGAACGAGGGATGGGCACAGTGTCAAAAGTAAAAAATTGCAGTTGGTTATGTTAAGGTCTCTAGAGAGGCTGCGATCAGAGCGTATCAGAGCGTATGTATGCGCAGTGCATGAGAGATGGGGGCACAAGTGTGCTCTAAAGCGGTGAGTGAAATCACTACCAAACACATTCTCACCTAACCATAGGGGTAGTCCTTATAATTGCAGACTGGGTGAACATACAGCCTCCTGCTCCCCACACAAATAGTCTCAGCCAGACACATTTTAGGCATACTCCAGCCCTTGATCACTGGCAGCAGGAAGCAGCAATGAGGCAGAACCATCTACGCACTGTTGAATGTCCCCGCCCGTGTGGGGGTGTGCGCTATGAATGTTGGTTAGTGAAGTTCTGCCACAATCTTCCCAGGTGGGTAGTGCAGCGTGTTAGAATTGGGGGTTTCTAGTTGGCACAGGTAGGTACTTGTGACAAATAGGGACCCTCTCCTCTAGTCAGAGTAAGGGGGATTACACTCCTAAAATAACCCCTGCTCACCCTTTAGTTAGCATGGCGCAAGCAGTCAAAGCTTATTTCAGAAGCGGAGTAGGTTAAGCATTTAGGACCACATACAGTAACCCAGTGACAACACTACAAATGGACACCACACAGGTTTTAAATCAAAAATAAGATGTATTTCATATAGAGTTACCACAAGACCAATAAACGACAAAAAGAATCCACAGTACTATTAGCTTTCAAGAGTTCTTGTTAAAAAGGCTTAAATCAAAGTTCTGCGCGAGTCGGTAGCCCGGACGGGCTACAGCGTTGTTAAAAATAACAGAGATTAGCAAATCCAGCAGACCGCGTTGGTACGGGCCCACTCAAATGGTCGACAGACTCAGTCACAGTACCTTTTCCTTGGGGTGGCCGGCACGGATGTGCGAGCCAGTTCCGGTGATCGTCGCGGTGCAGAAAGGAAACGTTGCAGGAAGCGTTGTCCCTCGATGCGGACAGGCAGCGGCCCGTTGACAGAGTCGGTGGATCCAAGGCTTGCGTTGCAGGGCGAGACAGTGCTGCAATGCGGTGCTTGCAGCTTGAGGTGCGGCGAACGAGCCGGAGTTCGGGAGCCGGCGTCGATCAGTCCGGACAGCGGTGCGAGTCGGGCAGTGCGTTGCAAAGCGTGCGAGGCCGCGTCAGGACAGTCGGCGAGCGCAGAGCTTGCGTTGTTCGAGGCGGACATTGCTTGATGAGGTGCCTACAGGACACCGGGCCGGTCGTGAGAGTCGGTCACAGTTCCCTGCCTCTGTAGCCACTTGTTTCCAGCAGCAATTCACAAAGGCAATTCACAAAGGCTGGTGAAGTCCACTGGTCCTGGGACTTTGGTCAGGGGGCAAGCTCTCTTTCAAGCCCTTACAGAGGTATGGCTTCCGGGTACTGGGTGGCATGGTCCACCAAGATCAGGATAAACCCGTTGCCCATGGCTGTCTAGGGGTCCAGTGGCCCCACAATGTCAATCCTCACCCGCTCAAAGGGGGTACTGACCACTGAGAATGGAGAAGAGCCTGCTGCTTCCTCCCACTCTTTCCACTTGCCTGCCAAGTCTGTCAGTTCCTGCAATGAGTATCTGAACTCTTGCGCATTTGGGGCAAATGAAAGTGGGTGACAAGCCTCTCAAAGGTCTTGTCCTACCCCAAATGTCCTGCCAATGGCACATCATGAGCCAGCCTCAGTAAGAAGGCTCTGAAGCACTGGGGTAATGCCAGCACACGGGCTGACCCAGGCTCAGCAACCTTAGGCTCACTATACAGGAAACCATTCTCCAGTAGATCAAATGTGACCCAGACTGATCACCTGCTGCCTGGCTTGCAGCCTGTTGCCGCAAGCCCTCAAGAGAAGGACATTCTCTCTGCTCCTGGCAGAATTATTCCCTGGAGGGGCTTCCTTCTTGCTGCCAATGGGTCAGCTCAGGCAGGTCCTCCAGTTCAGCTACTTGTTCCCCAGTAAGCTCCATGGCATTACCCTCAAGGTCTACCTCCTACTCGGTCGTGGGAATTTTGGGGGCCGGTTTCCTGCACCCCCTGCCACTTCTCTCTAAGACAGGTTCTGGGACCTCCCTTTCAGGCTCCAGGTCCTCTTGAACACCCCTACTGGCTGTCATTGACCGGGGGGTCACGCACGCCCAGTCAAGCAGACCCACCATCCACAAGTTAGTACTCTTCTGCACCTTCTCCCAAGGTGAGCTCTCCAAATCGCTCCCCAACAAACGGTCAACAGGCATGGCAGGCCTCACAGCTACCTGAAGAGTACCACAGACCTCCCCAACTCAAAGGGAATCTGAGCCATTGGACAATGGCTCTCTGTGTTGTCGGCGTTAACAACTCGGCAGAATGTATGTGGGACAACCTGCTCTTGAGACACCAGGTGACATCTGACAGCTGTCACACTGGCTCCTGTGTCTCTAAGAACCTCTATCTTTTGGCCATTGATGGTCACCCACTGCCCATATTTCTTAGTGTTACTGGGCAGTTGGTTCTCTGGGACCACTGTAGAAAATAGAAACCTTCTCATGGGTCCCACTGATACTTGGTCCTTTTAAACCAACAAAGAATAAATTGGCACAGAAGATGAAATATAAAAGTAACATCTTTATTAACTTCAAATGAGGGAGACTATGTCACACAGAAGCCTTAGCAACTGAATGAGGCAGTCTGATGAATACAGAAGACAGAGGCCTTATATGTGCTTAGGGTTACATAGTCAGCATAAGACCAAGGGGCAGTCCTGGCACATGTAAGCATGCAAAATGCCTAATATGGGCATGCACGATCAGCTTGCTCAACAAAGTGGGAGGAGAGTTACTTCTCCATACAGCAGCAAAAATAGCCTGACAGTTCTACAAGATGAGCAGGTGCATTCTACTAGCTAGGCTCTTCTGAGCATGTGCGAAGGTGGAATATGCTAAATATAGTTTATTTTTATGAAGATTACAAGAGCAGTCAACACTGAGGGAGGACAGAGCACATGACGAGCATGTGGCAGCACATGACAAACAATATGTCTGCCAGAAATACAAAATGGCTTTCAACTCATGCTAACAAATCCCTGCAATTTTTAACACCACCTCACAGTCTCCTAAAGAGACAAGGGACATTTCTGTTGGACATCACCCACCTTGGACTTCCACCTCCTCCCCAAAGGCTACACTAGCCAACTGCCAGGGCAGAGCACCAGTGGGTGCTGGTTTACCAAACAGGCGGCACCTGGTATCATTCAACTTATGACTCAGATCCCCCCAATTGCAACATCTCAGGGGTCCCTCTGGAACAGGATTACCTGTCGGGACCACTGGCTTTCTCTCAGGGGGAGGCTGGGAACCCTACCCTTGGTTCCCTTGGGAATTACTTTGGGGCCCTCTGTGGAACGCCCTCGGTTTACCCTTACCCCCCCCCCCACTGTTCTGCTGGGGACCCTGCCCACCTTTGGCTGAGTCTCCCACGTGACCCTTATGGACTCTGGTACTGACCCAGCGGTCCACCTCCTCAGCAAGCTTCCTAGGGTTAGTCAGCTTGCTATCAATCGGGTACTGGCGCAGCTCTGGAAAACAATTATCAGACAAGTGCACCCATGCAATCAAATCCAAGAGACCTTGAAAATCATTAATTTTGCTGCCCTTCCCGCAACCATCCCATGCTCTGCAAAAGAAAGTGACATACTCTACCCAGGTACTATTTTCTATCTTCTTGCACTTCCTGAACCTCTGCCTATAGAGTTCAGGGGTCAAACCATACCTACTCATGAGTGCCTCTTTCATGTGGCTATAGGAATTATGCACTTCAGAACGCAAGTCCAATAGTGTGTCCCGCCCCTCACTAAGGAACCTTCACCACAACCCCGCTCCCCAATCTCTCTCAGGGACCTGGTGGGAAGACATGGCTACCTCATGGGCTCTGAACCACTGCCCCATATCATCATTCTTAAAAAACTCCTTTACTACATCTTTGGGGATGTACACTCTATCTTCCCCAGGTGCTGGCGGTATGCTGCTTCCAGAGGGAGTAATCTCTAGGCTCCTGGCTTTCAGATCTAACTCCCTCAAAACTTTGTCATGCTTCAATTGCAATCTCTTTTCCTCTAGAGCCATTTTCTTGCTATCTAGCACCAGTTGCCCATTCAATTTGAGCTTGGCCATCTCCATTTCATGCATCCTGTTTTCTTTCCTGACTGACAACTCTTCTGGAAACAGACCTTGGGCAGAAATACTGCTACCCACTGGGGAGGGCATACCCCTCCTCTCAGGACCCAGTGGCCCACCAAGCTGCTGATCTGCATCCTCATAATCTCCGAAATCACCAGGGGCATTCCTTGCTGCCATCCAGGCCCTCAGCACCTTGTGGTACTGCTCTTTCTTGGTGATTCCTGTCAGGGGAATTTTAAACTTTTTGCAGAAGCTCATGAGCTGCTTGTTGGTGTAACTCTCTAGTTTCTCTTCCTCCCAATCATAGTCAACAGATGCAACAGAGGCTGTCTCCTCCATGATGACTGAATCAGGCATGATTTGCAAAAATGGAGATCTCTGGCAGAAACGAGTATCAGAAGTATGTGGCTGCATTATGATCTGCACTCACTAAGTTGTGTTCACTGATCACTGTACATGAGTCACAAATGCAAATCGGAATCCCTTCCGCTTGACTTCCATTGTTAGAATTGGGGATTTCTAGTTGGCACAGGTAGGTACTTGTGACAAACAGGGACCCTCTCCTCTAGTCAGAGTAAGGGGGATTACACTCCTAAAATAACCCCTGCTCACCCTCTAGGTGCGTGGCACAAGCAGCCAAGACTTATTTCAGAGGCAGCGTAAGTTAAGCATTTAAGACCACATACAGTAACCCAGTGACAACACTACAAATGGACCCCACACAGGTTACGTTACGTTACGTTAAAAGTATTTATACCGCGCACGTTCACCAACGGTTTCATGGCTTTTATATCAAAAATAAGTTGTACTTTATATAGAGTTACCACAAGACCAATAAACGACAAAAAGAATCCACAGTACTAATAGCTTTCAAGAGTTCTTGTTAAAAAGGCTTAAATCAAAGTTCTGTGTGAGTCGGTAGCCTGTACGGGCTACAGCGTTGTTAAAAATAATAGAGTCTAGCAAATTCAGAAGACCGCGTTGGTACAGGCCCACTCAAATGGCCGACAGAGTCAGTCACTGTACCTTTTACTTGGGGCGGCCGGCACAGATGTGCGAGACGATTCCGGTGATCGAGGCGGTGCAGAAAGGAAGCGTTGCAGGACGTGTTGTCCCTCGATGCAGTGCAGGCAGCGGCCCGTTGACAGAGTCAGTGGATCCAAGACTTGCGTTGCAGAGCGAGACGGTGCTTCGATGCGGTGCTTGCAGCTTGCGGTGCGGTGAACGAGCTGGAGTTCGCGAGCTGGCGTCGTTCAGTCCAGACAGAGGGGCAAGTCGGGCGGTGTGTCGCAAAGCATGCGAGGCGGTGCCCAACTCTGGTGGGGTCACAGGACTCGAACTCAGCAGCAGTGAACACGTCGGTCAGAGCAGTTCGATTCAGTGGAGCAAGCCGTTGCACGTCGCTGTGTCATTCCAGTTGCGGTGCAGGCTATGGCTCGGTGTCAAAGCTAACCACGTCGTCCCTTACCTTGTCTTGGCTGAAGCCCTCTTGGATGACGTGGATGATTTCGCAGAGACGCAAGGGACCAACTTCCCTAATCTCTAATCAAAACTTACTGACTCAGAAGTATACAGCAAGGTTTTAAACTAGGAACTAGGGAGGAGGGCCGGTACTGGACGTTGGAGAGAAGACTTTAGATCTCGCTGTCGACCTGCGAAGCAACAAGGACCAAAGACTTTAGTATTCAGGTCAGAAAGTTATAACTCCTAACTATTCTAGGCCTCTTACTAATACTCTATCTAGTGAGAATACCTAAATCTGTGTGGCGAGCTTTTGAGGTTCCCCTACCTGCGATCAGTAAGTTGTTGGCCTTCGTCAAGTATGTCTTTGTTTGATTGGGATGATGAAGTCATCAGACGTCCTCTAGGATTGGTGGTCAACTGTTGAGATGTTGGCTTGTTTGTCTAGAAGTTGACGCAAAAGAAAGGAAGGATTACTTTACAATTCTTTAAAAGACCCTTTGCAAATCTTCCTATCTACTCCTATAACTTACTTGATATTAACTTCTTGTTTCTTGGTCTTGGGGTTCGTGTCTTTTCCACTAGTACTACTAAAAATAAACATAGACCAAGAGAACACCAAATCCTATATGTCTTTCTTCAATCACCTTGTTTTAAGCAAAATCTAAAACCACATTGTTAAATCTATTCACATTTTAACACACATGTAAATGAACTGACAAAAGTTCTTCCAAAATACTAGATGCATATAAATGTCCCAAGTCTTTTTCCTTGCATATTCTTCTGCAAATAAAAGTTCCAAAAATTCTGTTGACCTTTCTTGCGAAGGGCGCCTTAAATCAAGTAAAGTACTTAGCTTTCAAAACTGGGCTTTCCAGATGCTTGTTCCAGGAAATGAGAAGAAGCGTCGTGAAGACCTGCCAGGATCGAGTTCTCCTTCAGGTGAGTTCCTCCAGCAGACGCGACCTTCTCCCAAAGAAATCCGAAGGCAAAGCACTTTCCAGAAGGCTGGGTGCGGTTTAAATACTGGACCGCACCCAGCCGCTCCCAGTTACGCACTCAGAACGTGCGCGAAGGCGTTGCCTGCAATCCCCTTGGATGCGCACCAAAAAGGAGCGTGCAGGGATGCGGGGAAAGGAACCATGAGACCTTCACTGGGGCGAAGTGTTTACCGAGCCATACGCGAAGGGTCAAAACTCAGGCATACAGCGCTCACAAACCCAAAAACCCTCGCAAGGCAATAGGCAATACACAAGTGAACAGGCATAAGTTAAAGCAAGTTGAATACAATATAAAACCTATAAGGTGAAAGGCATGTATTATAATGGTATTAACACACCCAATCACACTGACTTTGATGCGTGCGGGGAGCACGGGACAGGGGTGGGTTTCAATGAGGGAAAACTCAGCACCAGTTTGCGGGATATGAGTATAACGTTATGGGTATGCAGAACCAGAACTATCACAGTACTCCCTCCTCAAGATCCCCCCAAGAACAGTGGAAATAGGCCTAGGTTTCTCAGGGTGCCTTAAATGGAAGGATCGGATCAATCTAGGAGAGTTTTTTAGATGCTCTAAAGGTTCCCATGATCTTTCCTCTGGGCCATAACCTTTCCAATCAATGAGGTAAAAAAGTTTTCCTCTAACTCTTTTGGAGTCTAAGATTGTCTTAACCTCAAACTCAGGGTGTCCTTCAATCATGATGGAAGGCGGAGAGTTAGAAATACGAGTCTGGGGATGGAATGGTTTAACCAGAGAGACATGAAAAACCGGGTGCATCAAGTATTTGTGAGGAAGAATCAGTTTTACGCAAACTGGGTTAATTACCTTCTCAATAGGAAAGGGGCCAATAAACTTTGGGTTGAATTTCCTGTTCCCTTTTAGTTTCAAATTCTTTGTACTCAACCACACTTTATCACCAACTTTATACTGGGGTTGTTCAGATCGATGTTTATCCTTGGCTTCCTTTTGAGTTTCCTTAGCTTTAGCCAAGTTGAATTTAGCTTCTTCCTGGATGGTGAATACCTTGGAAACATAGTCAGAAATTGCAGGTACAGAATCATAGTTATTAGAACTTTCGGGAATACTTTTTGGATGAAATCCAAAATTACAAAAGAACGGAGACATTTTGATAGATGAATGTTCAGAATTATTATAGGTGAACTCTAAGGGGCTTAAAAGATCAGACCATTCTTCAGGAACATTAGGCAACATACACCGGAGATATTGTTCGATAGTTTGATTAGTTCGTTCAGTTAAACCATCAGTTTGGGGATGATAACTAGAAGATAAACGAACATCCATATGTAATAATGAACCCAGCTTTTGCCAAACCTTTGAAATAAATTGGGAACCCCTGTCTGAAATAACCACTGAAGGAATTCCGTGCAATCTTATCACCTGGGACATGATTACATGAGCAAGTTCTAAGGCTGTGGGAAGCTTTTTTAAAGGAATAAAATGGGCCATTCGCGTGAACTGATCTACAACTGTTAGAATTGTATTAAATCCCTTCTTGGTTTCAGGTAGTTCGACTATAAAATCTAATGAAATTGTATGCCAGGGTTGAGGTGGAATTGGCAGAGGCATTAACAACCCACTAGGAGGTTGATGAGAAGTCTTGTGTTGAATGCAAATACTGCAAGTTTCTACAAATTGCTGAACGTCTTTGACCATTAAAGGCCACCAAAAGGTTCGTTGAATAGGTTCCATTGTTTTCAAAATGCTGGGGTGAGCAGATAACATAGTGTCGTGGTGAAGATGGATTATGGATTTTTGAATCTTTTCAGTAGGAACGAAAATCATATCATGTACCATCATCAAATCATCTTTCTTATATAGATAAGGATGATCTTCTTTCCACATCTCAACATCCTTTTCTTTCAAAGCCTCTTTGATGTTATTGACAATATCACTCATGGATATACTTCCCTGAAAACAAGAAGTTGGGATTACAGGATGGACAATTTCAGGTAGTTCTGGGCCTTTGTCTCCAATTCTAGATAAAGCATCCGCTTTCAAGTTCTCTTTCCCTGGACGATAAGTTATTACGAAATTGTAGTCATTGAAGAACATAGACCAACGTAACTGTCTAGCAGTCAGAGCCTTTACAGATCTTAGAGCTTGAAGGTTTCTGTGGTCAGTATATATAGTTACTGGATGACGAGCCCCTAACAGGTAGTGGCGCCATTCTTCAAACACAGCCTTTATTGCCAATAACTCCTTATCGGCGATTGCATAATTCTGTTCAGCTTCTGATAACTTTCTAGAAAAGTAAGCTATCGGGTGCATTTGGCCGGTATCAGAGTTTCGTTGTGAAAGGATTCCTCCCAACGCATATTGAGACGCGTCAGCTTTTATGATAAACGGTTGGTTGGGGTCTGGATGACATAAAATTGGGGCCATGGTAAACCTCTTCTTCAGAATTTGAAAGGCTTCATCAGCATCTGAGGTCCATAAAAATGTTACTCCTTTTCTCAACAACTTGGTGATGGGTGTAATAATTTGAGAAAAGTTCTGAATAAATCTACGATAAAAGTTTGCAAAGCCTAGGAAACTTTGAATGTGTTTCACAGTAGTGGGACTTGGCCAAGTTGTCACTGCTTCTACCTTTTTTGGGTCCATTTCTATTCCTTCTGGACTAATAATGTAACCCAGAAAATCCACCTTGGAAACATGAAATAGACTTTTTTCCAATTTCACATAAAGTGAGTTCGAGAGCAGTTTTTGAAGAATGGCGCGGACCTGTTGTACATGTTCTTTCTCTGAATCGGAATAGATGAGAATATCATCAATGTAGACTACACAACAGATGTCAATAAATTCATGTAAAACTTCGTTTATAAAAAACTGGAAGGCGGCAGGAGCGTTACATAGACCAAAAGGCATAACTTGGTATTCAAAGAGACCAAACTTAGTGCGGAAGGCCGTCTTCCATTCGTCTCCTTTTATTACCCTAACTAAATGGTAAGCTCCTCGCAAGTCCAGTTTGGTATAAATCTTAGCTTTCTTTATTTGGTCCAAAAGTGTAGGGATCAAAGGTAAGGGGTACCTGTTCTTAATTGTGACATTGTTTATTGCCCTATAATCAATGCATGTGCGCAATTCCCCTCCCTTCTTTGGAATGAAAAAAAGAGCTGAAGAGACTGGAGATTTTGAGTGTCTAATGAAGCCGTTTGCAAGGTACTCATCTAGGTATTCTCTCAGATGAGTGGTTTCAGCTTCGGTAAGAGCGTAAATGCGACTGCAGGGCAAGGTTGCTCCAGGCATTAGATCAATTCTACAGTCGAAATCTCTATGTGGAGGAAGAGTATTGGCTCTTTTTTTGTCAAACACATCAGATAAGTCATTATATTCCGATGGAACCCCATCCAAAAGCAGTACATTGGGTGATTCAAGTCCAAAATCAAAACCTTGAACCACATCCTTAGATCTATCAATGAGGAAGCACTGTTCAGTACAAGTGGATGACTTAAAGGTAATTAGCTTGGTTACCCAATCTATGCTTGGGTTATGTTTTATTAACCAAGGTATGCCCAGAATCATCTTAAACTGAGGAGCATCTATTATGTCAAATTGTATTTTTTCTCGATGTATAGGAGAACAATCCATTTCTAAAGGTTCGGTCTGTCTATTTACAAGCCCAGAAGTCAACTCTTTGCCATCAACTGCTCTGACAGTTTCTGGGTGATCCTTAAACACAGAAGTAAAACCTAACTGTAGAAAGAATTTGGAATCCATAAAATTTCCTGTAGCCCCGGAATCTATAATGGCTTCAACTTTTCTTGTGTGAGATTCAGGAAGCAGACCTCGGAGTTCAACTAGGATAGAAAAGTGCCTAAAACCAATAGGAGGAAGGGTTGAGGCCAAACTAGAAAAACTACCCGATAAACTGACCTCTCCTTTTACCGAGTTTTCTAGTTTTCCGACTTTTCCTGTGTAATGGCTAAATCAGAAGATTTGGTTTTAAACTTGTTTGGTCGTGTGGGGCACTCCTTTACAAAATGTCCTGTCTTTCCACAATATAGGCACTGATTTAAACGTCGCCTCTTTTCCTTCTCCTCCTTTGATAAAGGACCACGGATTGAACCTATTTGCATGGGTTCAACCGAATCAGGTTTAGCACCAGTGTCTCGAAATGAAGCAGACCTCTCCTTAAAGAAAACGACTTTATGCTCAGACTTCCCTCTCTCCCTTTTTCTCTCTGAAATCCGATGATTAAGCTTAACCACTAAGTCAATGAAAGCACTTATGTCCTCTGGAGGCTCTAGAATCTGAGTTATCATGTCTTTTAATTCCTCCCTTAAACCTCTGTAAAAGATAGAGACTCTTTTGTCATACGGCCAATCCGCCTCTAAAACCAAACGGTTGAAGGTAGATATATAATGCAACAGATCAGAAGATCCTTGCTTTAAACCTAAAAGCTCATTGTCCGCCGACTGAACAAAAAGATGTTTTGCAAACATCTTCTTTAAAGCCCTCTCAAAATCTTTAAAGTTATATAGAATCCGATCATCATTTTCCACTAAAGGAACTGACCAAAGAGCTGCATCCCCACCCAAATAGGATAACATAAATGCTACTCTGGAGGAATCATCTGGAAAAGCTGTGGTCTTAGCTATAAAATGTAAGTGGCATTGTTGTAAGAACACCGAGAATTTATTACAATCCCCATAAAACCTCTCAGGAGGGGCTAAGGGGGTGGGGAACGGAGTTACCACTTGGATTTGTGTCGTGGAATCTGAACTAGAGGATGAACTCTGAAAAGTGGTTGGTTTCAAGACTGACTTCTGCTGAATCGAGTCTTGAAGAGAGGATACATCCCTACGTAAGGCCGCGTTATCCTGTCTAATTGCTTCTAAAACTGCGGCCAAATCCTGCATATTTACTTGGTCCATTGCGTCCGGGCGAAATTATCTACGTGGGCTTTGCCTTCTGTCAAAGCTAACCACGTCGTCCCTTACCTTGTCTTGGCTGAAGCCCTCTTGGATGACGTGGATGATTTCGCAGAGACGCAAGGGACCAACTTCCCTAATCTCTAATCAAAACTTACTGACTCAGAAGTATACAGCAAGGTTTTAAACTAGGAACTAGGGAGGAGGGCCGGTACTGGACGTTGGAGAGAAGACTTTAGATCTCGCTGTCGACCTGCGAAGCAACAAGGACCAAAGACTTTAGTATTCAGGTCAGAAAGTTATAACTCCTAACTATTCTAGGCCTCTTACTAATACTCTATCTAGTGAGAATACCTAAATCTGTGTGGCGAGCTGTTGAGGTTCCCCTACCTGCGATCAGTAAGTTGTTGGCCTTCGTCCAGTATGTCTTTGTTTGATTGGGATGATGAAGTCATCAGACGTCCTCTAGGATTGGTGGTCAACTGGTGAGATGTCGGCTTGTTTGTCTAGAAGTTGACGCAAAAGAAAGGAAGGATTACTTTACAATTCTTTAAAAGACCCTTTGCAAATCTTCCTATCTACTCCTATAACTTACTTGATATTAACTTCTTGTTTCTTGGTCTTGGGGTTCGTGTCTTTTCCACTAGTACTACTAAAAATAAACATAGACCAAGAGAACACCAAATCCTATATGTCTTTCTTCAATCACCTTGTTTTAAGCAAAATCTAAAACCACATTGTTAAATCTATTCACATTTTAACACACATGTAAATGAACTGACAAAAGTTCTTCCAAAATACTAGATGCATATAAATGTCCCAAGTCTTTTTCCTTGCATATTCTTCTGCAAATAAAAGTTCCAAAAATTCTGTTGACCTTTCTTGCGAAGGGCGCCTTAAATCAAGTAAAGTACTTAGCTTTTAAAACTGGGCTTTCCAGATGCTTGTTCCAGGAAATGAGAAGAAGCGTCGTGAAGACCTGCCAGGATCGAGTTCTCCTTCAGGTGAGTTCCTCCAGCAGACGCGACCTTCTCCCAAAGAAATCCGAAGGCAAAGCACTTTCCAGAAGGCTGGGTGCGGTTTAAATACTGGACCGCACCCAGCCGCTCCCAGTTACGCACTCAGAACGTGCGCGAAGGCGTTGCCTGCAATCCCCTTGGATGCGCACCAAAAAGGAGCGTGCAGGGATGCGGGGAAAGGAACCATGAGACCTTCACTGGGGCGAAGTGTTTACCGAGCCATACGCGAAGGGTCAAAACTCAGGCATACAGCGCTCACAAACCCAAAAACCCTCACAAGGCAATACACAAGTGAACAGGCATAAGTTAAAGCAAGTTGAATACAATATAAAACCTATAAGGTGAAAGGCATGTATTATAATGGTATTAACACACCCAATCACACTGACTTTGATGCGTGCGGGGAGCACGGGACAGGGGTGGGTTTCAATGAGGGAAAACTCAGCACCAGTTTGCGGGATATGAGTATAACGTT
Source organism: Lissotriton helveticus (assembly GCF_964261635.1). Classification (NCBI taxonomy): domain Eukaryota; kingdom Metazoa; phylum Chordata; class Amphibia; order Caudata; family Salamandridae; genus Lissotriton; species Lissotriton helveticus. The sequence continues at coordinate 1,200,896,369 of NC_136069.1, forward strand.
ATGGGTATGCAGAACCAGAACCATGACACTCGGTGATGGTGTCAGGACGGAGTCGGTGAGTGCAGAGCTTGCGTTGTTCGAGGCGGACGTTGCTTGATGCGGTGCCTACAGGACACCGAGCCGGTTGTGAGAGTCGGTCACAGTTCCCTTCCTCTGTAGCCACTTGTTTCCAGCAGCAATTCACAAAGGCTGGTGAAGTCCACTGGTCCTGGGACTTCGGTCAGGGGGCAATCTCTCTTCCAAGCCCTTGGAGATCTTTGCACAAGTTGAAAGTAAAGTCCTTTCACCTCTCTTTGGCAGCAAGGCAACCACTGGAGGCCAATCCCCCAAGCAGCACTTCAGTTTGGGAATAGTCTCTCCTCAGTTTCTTCAGGTTCCTTCTCCTCGGCAGAAGTTTTGTCTTGTAAGTCCAGAAGTGATCTAATTTCATGGGATCAGGGTCCCAATACTTATACCGCAAAATCCTTTGTTCTCTGAGGGGAGAGGGGCCTGTGCCCAGTTCAAGCCAGTTCTGAAGCACTCTGTTTACCAGACTTCTCCTTCCCTTTCACAGCACAGGGCAGGTACATCAGACGCCCCACAGGAGGTGGAGCCAACATTTTGGAAGGCAAGTACAGTGCTGGAGCATTTTGTAGACAGTCTTCCTTCTCGTCTTTCAGTGTGCAGGGCAGACACATCAGACGCACCACAGGGGGTGGAGCCAACATTGTAGAGGGAAGGCCCAGCCCTATTCAGGTCCTAGGTGCAAGTCCCCCCTCCCATCTAGATGCAGATCTCTCTATTCACCACCGAGCTGCCCCAGCCTGTCTTCTGGAATTCCCCAGCCCTGTCAAACACAAACCCAGACAAGGAATACACAACCTCGCAGAGGCAGGCTCAAATGCTTAGGCAAGCAAAAACCTACTTTCTAAAAGTGGTATTTGCAAACACAGAATATTAAAATAAACTTCACTAAAAGATGTATTTTATTAGTCCAGGCATACTAAACTCGAATTTCTACCATGTTCTCTGAGTCTGCTAGGATTATAAAGTGTAATAATTCTAACAGCCCATTCTGGCCCATGAAGAACAGGTAGCCTTTCAATAGTGAAAAACGAAAATGGCTCTAATTCACTATTAGGACTTGCCACAAACATCAGGGTTTGTCCTACCTTATATTTAAAATGCACCCTGCCCTTGGGCCTTCCATAGGGGTGACTAATATAAAGAAAAGGGAAGGTTTAGGGATGGGAAAGTGGGTGCACTTGCCCAGTCTGCATGACAGTACCAGACTGCTCGCAGGCTCTGCAATGGCATACCTTAGACACATTTTACACGCCTGCTTTTGTGGGTGACACAACCAGTGCTGCAAGCCCACTAGCAGCATTTGGATTTACACGCCCTGGGCACACTCAGTGCACTGTACTAGGGTCTGACAAGTAAAGCAAATATCCAATCATGAAACCACTAATCAATACATCAATTTGCAATAGGGAGCACTCGCACTGTGGCACTGGACAGCAGTGCACAGTGCCCAAAGCATCTAACACCAGCAAAACACATGAGGCAACAGCAAAAAATGGAAGGAAGATCCACGCCAATGGTGCCAGGTCTAACACCACGCTACTGTATATAAATGTTTAACCCCAGTGGGAATGTTGGGGGCTCAAAGGCTTGCTGTCCACCCTGTATACAATCCACAAATTAGGCTTGATGTTCTCCAGTGCCTCTTTGTTCCCGGCGCTGTAGACCCGCACATTCGGCAGTGGGACCTCCTCAAGGGGCAAAGTTCGTATTATAGCAGGGGGGCACAGAGCCCCCCAGCCCCGGTGACTGCCACCCCCGGGGCTTAAGTTTATAATGATTGGGGGCCTCTAAGACCCCCCGAGCCCTGGGGACCACCACCCCTGGGGCTTTGGTATTAAGTATGCGGGGGCTCACAGCCCCCCCGCAGCCCCGGGCTCTGCCTCCCCTGGGGCTTCTTTTTAAAATAAAAAAAAACCCTGTGTGGGGGGTGCTCAAGTCCCCCCCACACATACGCCCCGGGGACCGCTACCTCCCCGGGGCTCTAATTTTTAAAATAGGGGGGTCTGTGATGGACCCCCCAGCCCCGGGGACCACCACCCTCCGGGGCATTTAACTGTTGGGAGGGGGCCACCCAGGCCCCTTTCTGAAACCATGTGGTGGCCCTGGGGACCACCACCCCCCTGGGCCGGCTCCTGCAGTGTCCCGGGGAGCCTATCCCCGGGACACTGTAGTTTGCTATGGTAGGGTGGGAGCCGCACAGCAAACTGCTTTCCTATTTGAAAGAGAGAGCAGATTAACCTGCTCTCTCTTTTAAATAGGAAAACAGATTGCTTTTTGTCAGGGAGAGCAGCATGTTAGCTGCTCTTCCTGGTGAAAAGCAATGCCGGCTCCCAAAGGACACGGGGAGCCGGCAGAGACTGTGGGGTATTGGGGACCCCCCCCACGGTCCCCAACGAAGAGGGTCAGCCCAGGGGGATGTAGTCGCCAGGGCAAGAAGTGGCCTGGGAGGGGGGCTACGCGGCCCCCCTTCTCCCCAAATGTTTTTTTTACAAATGAGGTAGAGCCACGTGGGATGGGTTCCCCAGGGCTAAAACAAGCCAGAGGAGGGGGGTCACGCAGCTTCTGGTGTGTACGCGTTCGGTATGCGTACCGTATGATGTATGATGCCTGATTCGTAAGTCGTTCCGTACGCGTACCTAACCAAGAAAAATATTTTTCAGATATTTATCAAGTTTATGTGTTTAAAGGTTGGGTGGCTCTAAAAAGAGTCCCTGTGTTTATTGGGAGATTTTAGTACCTACCAGTAAGTACCGATGCAGAGTCTAAAGTTCATGAAGAAGACTATGTTCCCTTCATCTGTAAAATGTACACCATCTCTCCTATAGATGCTATGCGTATTGAAATGCAGATTGTTGTTGTAATTGGACCCCACTCTATATTCTCGGAGAAAAGCAGAAACAGATTTATTCACTTGTTTTATAGATTTCTCAAACTGTGGACAAAATTGATTGGACCAGTTCCATTTCTGTCTTTGGCATATGTTGGAATACACAAAGGCAGTTTGGGGGAAAAGTGACATCAGTTCTGTAAAGGTGTCCTTTATAAACATTTCCAGACCTACCCCAGTCAAAGTGCGGAGGTCATTGCCACCACAGTGCACAATTATTAGGTCAGGGTGTTGGAGATGTAAAAAGGATTTAACCAATGGCATTAATTGGTGCCACTTTAACCCTCTCTGTCCAATCCATTTAATGTCGGCATTTGGTAAACCTAGGTCTTTGTGAATTCCTTTCTGTTCTGCGTACCTTTGACTCCAAAAAACATAGCAGTGTCCCACAATCCACACCCTAAGCATCTTGAAGAGAGGTCCGGATGCACTCAGATGGTCTCTGTAAATGAAATGGCAGTTTGAAAAGTACGATTTTTCTAAAATGGTGGATGAGATGCAGTTTTGAAAAAAGCAAATAAATGATTGGTTGTTTGAAAAAATGTTACGAAGAAAACTAGGGTGCAATTTTCTGTTTTTTAAAAGACTGATATTTATTGATTAACAAAAAGTAAGTTACTGAAGATTAGCTGGTATATTGACAAGTCAAGCACACTTGCTGTTTTGATTTGCAACATTGTTTGATGAACTTTTTATCTGTGTGCTTAGTTAAGTGTTCCCTGAAGTGTTTCTATGATAGCAGGCAGAATGCAGAATGGGGGTAGTATTGAAAGTTTTGTCAGTTGGAAAAGGGTACAAAAGTTTAAGCAATAGAAAAGTGTGTTTCCTATTGATTTAATGTGGGAATTAATGTGATTTGTTATTTATTTGTATATGTGTGTAGATTGAGAGTGTAGATCGAGAAGAAAACTTTGCTATTTGCCATAGGACTTCTTGACCCCCTAGGTCTGCTCTGGGAGTCCTACAAGGACCCTCAATATATATATATATATTTTTAAATTGTGTAATACATGTACAGAACGCCGCCACTCCTGGGGCTTTGACATTATGATTGCAGGGGGCTCACTGCCCCCCTGCAGCCCTGGGACCACCACTTTTTAAAAATAAAATAAAAGTTGTGTGGGGGTCATGCCACCCCACACGACCCAGGGACCGCCACCTCCCCGGGGCTTACGTTTATAATGATGGGGGGCCTCTAAGGCACACCGGGTCCGGGGACCGCCATCCCCGGGGCTTCTTTTTAAAATAAAAAATAAAACCTGTTTTGGGGGCTCAATCCCCCCCACATGCCCTGGGGACCGCCACCTCCCCGTGCTCTAATTTTTAAAAAAGGGGGGTCTGTGATGGACCCCCTAGCCCTGGGGACCACCACCCCCGGGGCTTTTAACTGTTGGAAGGGGGGCCACGTGACCCCAGTCCTGCAGCCTTGTGGTGGCCCTTGGGACCGCCACCCTGCAGGGCAGACTCCTGCAGTGTCCCGGTGTGCCTACCCCAGGGACACTTCTGTTTGCTATAGTAGGGCGGGAGCCTCATGGCTCCCGCCCTACCATAGCAAACTGCTTTGGTTTTTGTAAGAGAGAGCAGGTTAACCTGCTCTCTCTTCCAAAAACCAAAGTCAATAGCTTTTCTGAATGGGGAGTAGCATGTTAGCTGCTCCCTCTGAAGAAAAGCAATGCCAGCTGCCGAAGGATGTGGGCTGCTGGCCGGGACCGTGGGGGCATTGGGTCCCCCCCCCCACAGGCCCCAATGTTTTATATGAGCGCTGGGGGATGGGGTCCCCAGGGATAATAAAAATTAGTGTTCGGGGCTATTTTTTTTTTACGATAAAATTAGAGTACGCATACCATGGGCGGCCGTACGACGTATGCTGCGAGGTATCTAAGTCGTCCCGTTCGTGTACCTTAGCAAGAAAAAATATATATTTTTCAGATACCTATCAAGCTTATGTGTTTAGAAGTTGGTTGGTTCTACCAAGAGCCTTTCTCTTCATTGGTAGTTATAAGTAAATACCTGTGCAGAGCCTAAACGTGTTGAGTAGGACTGTTTCACAGTGTGCTAAACTTTTGACATCTGTGGTCATTTGAGTTTTACATGATCTGTTAGTATGGTAACAACACAAAACAAATTGGGGGTAGGGTTCAAAGTTATGTCAGTTGAAAAGGGTTCAAACGTTTAGCCAATAGAAATGTGTGCTTGGTTTTGAATTAATGTGTAAATTGAGAGGGAAAGTGTGCCATTTTCTGGTTTGGCAAAGAACACTGAAGTAGAGAGATTCTGTATAAGAATATTTGATGTTTGACTGGCATTCTTTTTAATCTACAAATCAATTTGAAAGGTGAGTTGATAACTTGAAAGGGAATGTATGTGGTGCACTTTGTTTTTAGTAAGAGTAATGTGTTTATCCTTCTAAAGTGTGTAGAATCACATTCTGAGTTTGTCTTCATTTGGATAACCATTGTGATAAAAGCATTTGGTAAGTTAATGTGTTTGGTCATTCAGCTTTGTGCAGTAAAATTCAGTACTAAAAAATGTTGAATGTGTGCAGTCACTTTTTCAGTTCTAGAGTAGTAAATAGTGTTAATTAGACTTGTCTTTCAAATCTATAATTTTCCCGTCAGTATACATACATTGCTGGAAGCTCTCTGGGTCAGATTTACAAGCCTCTTGCGCGTCTTTGTGCTGCCATTGCGTCACTTTTTTGATGCAATGATGACACAAATAATGCAGCAAATTGCTTATGTATTTGCAAAATGAGTCAGGGATGTGCAGTAAAATGTAGTAGTTGTATACCTAGAATGTGTACAGTCACTTTACCATTTTGAGATTAGTAAATGTGTTTTAGTAAAATGCAAGGTTTAATATTTTTGGCCTACAATCATGTGTGTATTTAGAATTTATTGTAGCATTTTTGTATGTTTTGTGTTTCTAGACACATAAGTACTGAAATATCTATCTTTTTTTGAAGTTTTGATAGAATTCGAAATAAGTTATTGGTTTTGTGTTTGCAAAATGAATCATGGTTTCACAGTAAAATGCAGTATTTATGTTTCTGAAATGTGTGCAGTCATATTAGGTCTTCAAGAGTAATTAATAGTGTTGCTTGTATCGAATCAGACTTGTGTTTGAAATCTACAATTTCACAGTTAGCATATATACACTGCTGCATACACTCTGGGGCACATTTACAAGCCCATTGTGCCTCTTTGTGGTTGTATTGTGTCACTTTTGTGATGTGATGTTGGTACAAATAATGTAGTAAATTGCTTATGTATTTGCAAAATGAATCAGGATTGTATAGTAAAATGCAGCAGTCATATATATAGATGTGTTTACTCAGTTTACCGTTTCTAGACTAGTAAATGTGTTTTGATGAAATGCAAGGTCCAATATTTTTTATTTAGAAGCACAATGTGCGACTGTGCATTTAGGAATCATTCTGAGTGAAGCATTTTTGTATGATTTGTGTTTGCAGACACATAAGTGTTTAAAAATCTATCCTTTTTTCAAGTTTTGTATTTGCAAAATGACTCAAGGTAGTACAGAAAAAAATCTGTATTTATATTTCTGGAATGTGTGCAGTTATATTATCCCTTTAAATTCAGTCAGGCTCTCTCCTTGCAGAACTGTACTCATTCAGTCAGTACCCAAGTAGTCATGCAACAGAGTAGGCCTTAGGGCATGGACTTCTTCAAACCCCTTTAGACTATGTATGCAGTCTTCTAACACGTGCAAACTTGTCTTTTATACCTTCAATTGCCCAGTCTGTATCCTTAAACTTCCACCAAACACTCTGCCACTGCTCTTTCAGTATTGTAAAGAGCCATTCAGCAGTATGTGCTTATGTATGCCCTGTGCTAAAAGTGAAGCAGTTATAAATGTAGCCAGACACTCTCCTTGCAGAACTGTAATCATCCAGTCAGTACCCAAGTAGTCATGCAGCAAAGTAGGTCTTAGGGCATGGACAGTTTCAAATCCGTATATACTATGCATGTACTCTTCTATGCATCTGCAAACTTGTCTTCTATACCTTCAATTGCCCATTCTGTATCCTTACACTTCCACCAAACACTCTGCCACTGCTCTTTCAGTATTGTACTGAGCCATAAAGCATTATGTGCTTATGTATGCACTGTGTTAAAAGTGAAGCAGTTTATAAATTCAGCCACTCTCCTTGCAGAACTGTAATCATTCAGTCAGTACTCAAGTAGTCATGCAGCAAAGTATGTCTTAGGACATGGACTGTTTCAAATCCCCATACACTATGTATGCACTCTTCTATGCCCCTGCAAACTTTTCTTTTATACCTTCAACTGCACAGTCTGTATCCTTATACTTCCACCAAACACTATGTCACTGCTCTTTCAGTATTGTAGTGAGCCATTCAGCAGTATGTGTTTATCTATGCACTGTGCTAAAAGTGAAGCAGTTATAAATTCAGCCTTACAATCTCCTTGCAGAACTGTAATCATTCAGTCAGTACTCAAGTAGTCATGCAGCAAAGTTGGCCGTAGGACATGGAATTCTTCTACCCCCTCTACACTATGCATGCACTCTTCTATGCACCTGCAAACTTGTATTTTATACCTTCAATTGCCCAGTCTGCATCCCCATACTTCCACCAAACACTCTGCCACTGCTCTTTCAGTATTGTAGTGAGCCATTCAGCAGTATGTGCTTATGTATGCACTGTGCTAAAACTGAAGCAGTTATAAATTCAGCTAGGCACTCTGCTTGCATAAGTATAATCATTCAGTCAGTACCCAAGTAGTCATGCAGCAAAGTAGGCCTTAGGGCATGGACGTCTTCAAACCCCTATACATTATGCATGCACTCTTCTGTGCACCGGCAAATTTGTCTTTTATACCTTCAACTTCCCAGTCTGTATCCTTACACCTTCACCAAACACTCTGCCACTGTTATTTCAGTTTTGTTATGAGCCATTTAAGCAGTATGTGCCTATGTATGCACTATGCTAAAAGTGAAGCAGTTTATAAATTCAGCCAGCCACTCTCCTTGCAGAACTTTAATCATTCAGTCAGTACCCAATTAATCATGCAGCAAAGTAGGTCTTAGGGCAAGGACTGTATCAAACCCCTATACACTATGCATGTACTCCTCTGTGCACGTGCAAACTTGTCTTTTATACCTTCAATTGCCCAGTCTGTATCCTTACACTTCCACCAGACACTCTGCCACCACACTTTCAGTATTGTAGTGAGCCATTCAGCAGTATGTGCTTATGTATGCACTGTGCTAAGAGTGAAGTAGTTATGAATTCAGCAAGGCACTCTCCTTGCAGAACTGTAATCATTTAGTCAGTACACAAGTAGTCATGCAGCAAAGTAGGCCTTAGGGCACGGACTTCTTCAAGCTCCTATGCACTATGCATGCTCTCTTCTATGTACCTGCAAACTTGTGTTTTATACCTTCAATTGCCCAGTCTGTATGCCTACACTTTCACCAAACACTCTGCCACTGCTCTTTCAGTATTGTAGGGCGCCATTCAGCAGTATGTGCTTATGTATGTACTGTGCTAAAAGTGAAGCAGTTATGAATTCAGCAAGGAACTCTCCTTGCAGAACTGTAATCATTTAGTCAGTGTGAGAAGTTGGCCTGGTATATGATGCTCACTAGTTCTAGTGATCACCTTGTACCTTGCCAAGCAACCCTTATGATGATTGGTTGTAAGTCAACCTTATAGACCAGCTATCCTAGTAGCGTGGACGAAGCAGTCTTAGGCTAACCTCTGTAAAGGCATGTGAAGCAAGCTGTTTTACCATACACAATCCCCTTGAATACCAAATGAAAGGACACCACACAGATATATATTGAAAATATATATATTTATTCACTACGAATATCCCCTATACTCTTTATGAGCACAGAAGCAAATGCGTTAAAACAAAACACAGTTTAAATACACAAAAGTTGCACATTATGGATGAGCCCTAGGGGCCACTTAAACCATATATTAAAATAGTGGTATAAGAACCACCAATTGGAAAGGGAATAGGCGTAGGGCCTGGGTAATCGCTGGAGCTGTTCGGGACTAACAGTGAAGAAGTCGGAAAAGGCCCGCGGGACTCGGGTGCAGTGCTTAAAGTGCACGCATGCACCAATGCAATGTCAATGGTGCGTAAAAGGTATCAAGTCAAGTCAAAAGATCTTTATTCGGATTGTAGAACATCCATAAAAGTACATGTCAAACACAACAAAGACAATAACACAGTCATAAAAGATAAAATATAGACAATTAACATCCTGCAGAATTGCAAATTCATAGCAATAAAATAGCTTTTCCTTGTGCAAGAGGCGACCACTAGTGCAAAATGTACAATACTCAAAGAGCATGATGCAAGTTACTCAGTCAAAAAGTTGATAGCACAGTTATAAAAGGGAATATAGACAAATAGCAGCCTGTAAAGTTACAATTTCATAGCAATATATCCCTTTATCATGTGCAAAAACGCAACTGCTAGTGCAAATATACAATGTGCAAAAAAGTGCATAGAGCGAATTTTCTCAGTCAATTAACAGAGAAGTACGGGACCGGACAGCAGCTTTGAGAAAGCAACTCACTCTAAAAGTTGCTTCGTCCGTCTTTAGCCTCAATAAATCTTTAAAAGCTAATTTAAAATCCATCAGAGCATTTTTTCTACAGTACGGTATTAAAAAGTGCTTAGTGTGCATTTCATAAAAACCTCAGAAAAAGGTAAAATGGAGCAAGCTTTGTTTTCCACCAAGGTTACAGGGACAGCTTAGGTTTTCCACAAGTTTATTGAAGCCTAACAGGAAGCAAAGTGGATTTATAATGCTTCCATCCCTGAACCGAAATAGCTAGCTCCTATTCCACCTACCTAGCTTTATGCGGAGGTAGCCCTGAGGCATGGCATGCGGCTTGTCACATGGCTCAATAAGGGAAGTGTACCTTATTGTAGATGGCTTTGCAAAATCACCGCTTTCCCTCTCTTTGCAATAAGAATCATACAAAGCCCTTTTTATTAGATTCTTATGCGAGCAATCGATTAGTTGGGGGGAGGTAAAAAGATGCCCCTGCCCCACACTGAATAGGCTTTTTTCCACAGCCTTAAGCCATGGTATTAGATTAGCCCTCTCACATTTTAAGCAGTCCGAGATGATAAAACAAATGTCCTCCCAGCACTCAGAAATAATAATCATCAGTCTTGGATATGTTTCCGTCCAAATTTAATTTTCCACAGTAGTTATCTTCAATCCATCTGTTAAACAATCCGACGCAGCCAACACGTGTTTCGTCAAGTCAAATCAGACACTTGACTTCTTCAGGGCTGCAACCCAAACAATATTATAATTAACAGTAGGGATACTGATAAAGTGAGTGAGGATAAGATCAGACTAATTACTAACTACAGCCTAAGTAGTTCCAAACTCTACAATATTTTGAAGAAATACTGGCATCTTCTCCTAATGGATCAAGACCTGAGACCTTATCTTACGGACCGACCTAGCCTTACCTTTAAGAAACATTTGACCCTAGGCAATATGTTGAGTCCGAGCTATCCAAAAAATAGACAAGCCAGATTGGTTGTCTAAATTCAAGGGATTTTACAAATGTGGAAGGTGCAGCTCGTGCAGATGGGCTATACCAAAAATGCAACAATTCAACTATAACAATACAGGCGTTAATACCATTAACATGTTTATCAATTGTGATACCACGCACGTGGTTTATGTGATTGTTTGTAAATGTGGCAAAATTTACGTTGGAAGTACTGTGAGGAGATTAAGGGATAGGATGGCTGAGCACTTTAGAGCTCTCAAGACTGGAGATACTCGTTATCCAATTTCTTCTCATATGGTTCAAAATTTTGACAAAAGGGAACAACATCAATTTTCATATCATGGGATTGATCATATCAGACCGGATCCCAGAGGGGGGAACAGAATGTTGACCCTTAGAAGGAGAGGAGTTTTATGGTTGATTAAAGTGAAAGCAGTGGAATGTGGACTAAATATCGACCATGAATATGAATTCTTTCTAGGTGAAGATTGAAAAACAAAGTGGGAATATGTGAATAGGTATGAAACTGTTGTTACTGTGTATAGTTAATTTATCTTACCTTACTTTGTCTTAGGTGGATAGGAATAACTGATGATGTTTTATGAGCTGCCATTAAATCTGTGGTACATACGTAAACTACTAATACTTTATGGATTTACAGTTGTAGTGATGTTGGATGATATGATATTTTTTGATTTCCTGACCAAATACTCAATTTCTCCTGTTCATTTTGTTATATCTACTATTCTTTCACAAAGATATGGTATAGTGGGCAACACTGAGATACCGGCGAACTGCTGCTATTCCGTCCCTATATCTTTTATCATTATTTACATTAATTAGATGTTTTTATTTTATTTTTCAACTTCTGATTTTGTGATTATCATTAGTTGACTTTGAGAACTGAACTTATTAGATTAGGACGTTACATAGTCTATGCAATTGGAGATAGTCCGTGACGGTTTTTGATTTATTGAGAACGTGGGAAATAGTAGTAGGACGTTACTCGGTCCATAAGTATTTGGTGATTTACCGATTTAGGATGAAGACTGCCAACCGTATATTTTTTGTGCGAGTGCAAATAATCTAAAAACATTTAAAAGGACGTTACTCGGTCTATGCGTATTTGGTGATTTACCGATTTCGAATAAGACTGCTAATCGTATTTTTTGTGCGAGTGTAAATTATTTAAAACAATTAAAAAAATATTTTTTCTCGTAAACGAGAGTTAGTATCGAACTCCTTTATATTTTATTTAGTTACTTAGACGCTTTAACATGGTGCAGGTGATTTACTGATTTAGTATGATGACTGCCGACCGCAATTTAGTATGCACCCGTGGAAATAATTTGTGAGAATTTGAAATTTACGATAACGATAGCTAGTAAATTTCTTGTATTTTTTAGTTACCTAGACGTTTTAACATGGCGCTGGCTAGCATAAGCTTTTGTTGGATGATAGTGGATGTTTAAATATGGCGCTGGAATTACATCGGTATAAATTGCCATTCAAAGATGGCGACGATGATGAACGCCATCCACATACGAAAGTCTACTGATACAAGGTAAGCGTGGAGTGGAACGGCACCTCGTAGGTGGTTTGCTGGTACTCTACTGTACGGCCGATACTTACACGCCGTTAATATTTTTGTTTCAGATCCCGTACTCGGGTGATCCTATTGCATTAACCGTGGAGAGAAGGGGCGACCTATAACAGTCGCATATATTTTTAAGGTGAGGAATATTGTTGAATGTCAATATACTAGTGGCTCTTAAGTGGGGCAACGTGAACGTATCTTACCGAGATTTACTTGTTAAGTTGAGATTATGGTATGATGATATTGTTTGATAGAATGTCGAAACATATATAATATGATGGAATACTGGGACGATAAGTAGAGTGAGCAAAAATATATACTTATTCTTACTTTAGGTCGCCACCTGCCCTTCATTTTTACGTGTGAAGATATAACTAGACCGTATACACGGAGCCTGTTTAAGGTGAGGGCTCGGGTTTTTATAATAACATTCTAAGAGAATGATTGAGCTGACAACCGTAGGTTGTAATCAATTTAGGACTGGTATATATTTTATTTACGTAGGTGACAGCAAACCAAAGTGTGACATTATGGGAAGTAATTGGTGAGTTAACAATTTTTGATTACTGACAACTGACGGATGGTGGTAAAGAAACTGGTGTAGTGGTGTTGCCCATAACCATTTCTTAATACATTGAGGAATGTTGAATGATATTTCAGCATGCAATTCTGTATACCCTTGCTATACTGGGACGTTTGGTACTTTTACACTTGTGGTTTAATATAGGTCCTTTTTTTAGGTGATTTGGGCACGAACTTGGTGATGTCCCCGTTGTGTAAATATGAGCTTTTTGAACATGCAAATGAATTAATTTGGAACTATTCTTCTCATCTAATCTGGTGAGAATTGTTAATTATAATATTGTTTGGGTTGCAGCCCTGAAGAAGTCTAGTGTCTGATTTGACTTGACGAAACACGAGTTGGCTGCGTCGGATTGTTTAACAGATGGATTGAAGATAACTACTGTGGAAAACTAAATTTGGACAGAAACATATCCAAGACTGATGATTATTATTTTTGAGTGCTCGGAGGACATTTGTTTTGTTGACTAAACCACGTTTGTGGTTTACTGCTGGAGGTGTGGTAACCATCCCCGCTCTTCCTGAGCACCACCAAACGAACTATCATTGAACATTGACCAGGATTTGCTGTGCGCTCTGTTTTGTAACTGTTACCTTTGTTTGTACAGTCCGAGATGATGTCACGGGACAGAGAGGCAGCGGAGTACCTCCAAATTTTTATCCAGAAAAGGGCAGGTCTGGATCTTATAAAGTCCTCTATATAATGGAGGTTTAATTCCCTATGACACACATAAGTTGGGGCTGTTATAACCCCCCCAAAACCTTCCGACAGATTCTATTTTCTTCGATCTGTAATTGAGTACAATTCGAATAGCCCCACACATCAGCACCATAGGTTCCTACGGGTAAACATTGTGTTCTATAAATTTTTAACAATGATGTGATTACGTCTGCCTGGGTGGGTTGGCGGAGGGAAATTAAAGAGTTTATGGCTTTACTCAATTTGTTCCTTCCCTGGGCAACATGAGGCTGCCAAGATCCGGTATTGGAGAATAACAAGCCAAGGTAGGGAAAAGTGCAAGTGCTTTTTAAAATATTGTCTTCTGACAGAATCTGTGTTATTTTATAGCTTTTTGGGCCACATGTCATTATAAATGATTTCTTAAAATTAGTACATAGGCCCAAATCTGCCATATATGTGACAAAGCCAGAAATTAAAATACGCAAATGCATTAGGTGTGCGGCCCATAAGGACCGCATCATCCGCGTAGAGAAGTGCGGGAATAGGTTTGCCATTTATTTGTGGGACATCGTACATATTAAAAAGCAGGGGGGCCAGAACACAACCCTGTCTGACCCCCCTGCTGATTAAAATGTCATTAGAAACTTCGCCATAATTGTTAATGCGAACACGGGCTTTCAAATTGCTATGAAGGTGGGCCAAAAAGTAAACTAAAGATTCATCTAAACCATAATTCAACAGAACTGACCATAAACAGGAACGATTTACAAAATCAAAAGCAGAACTCAAATCCATAAACCCAAAATATAAAGGGGATTTTTGGGCAATTGTGTATTTGGCCATAAGCAGGTTTAGGTTTAAACATTGCTCCACCGTGCCCACTTTACTTAAGTTCTGAAACCTAACTGGCACGAGTTTAAAATGGTGTTTTCTTCCGCCCAGGTTTTAATTCTATTAAAAAGGACCCTGCCTAGAACCTTTAATGTATTGTCAATTAAAGATATGGGGCGGTAACACCCAGGATCGAGTTTCTCACCTTTTTTAAACATTGGCACAATGGGGCTGCTAGACCATGTTACCGGAACAGAGGTGTGAGATAAGTTATTAAAAACGTTGCAAAGCAAAGGTGCCCAGAAATCAGGTTCAGATTTAATTTGGTCGATGGATAAACCATTGGGTCCGGGGGCTTTGTTCCCAGCACTTTCAGTAATAGCATCCTCCACCTCCAACAGCGTGATGTTCAAGGGCCTAACTGAAAAAACTGTTTCTGGGGGGTAACCAGAGGCGTCATAGATCTTTGAAAAATGGTCAACCCACACATCCCCTGTTATGTTGCAATTTATAGGGGTGATGTTAGAGCCCAATGATCTCAAATCTTTAACCGCCCTCCAGAACCCAGCTACATCTCTTAAAGCTGTTGTGCGAACAAGGGAGTCCCAGTGGTCTTTTAGTAGCTCTTCAGATCTGATTCTTAAGGTGTGTTTATATGTACATCTCAGAGTCCTTACCAGGGCCAAATCACGTGGTTCAGCTGAGAGAGCGGCCCTAAGTTCCCGATTGGCTTTGGAGCATGAGGTGTCGAACCACCTTGGGTTGCTATTATTATGGGCTAGGACAGGTTTAGAAATTTCCTTTTTTATGGCCTTACAGAGTTCACAAAATGATTTAACAATTTCAGACCCAGGGCTGTCAGTTGAGAGGCAAACCGGGACTAATGTAGGGTGTTTTTTAATGACACGAGCTAAAACGCCCTGGTTGTCTATCCCCTTCCAAGCCACCCTTAGCCTGTCTGTCGATGTCGTTAGATTTTTTGCCCCAATTTCCCTTATCTTCCCATGTTTTTTAATAGATTTAAACAAATTAAAATTGGCTAATGGTCACTATATATGGTTTTAACGACCTCTGATTTTAACAAAAGATCTCCGAGGAGAGAAGAAATGAATACATAGTCAATGGTGGTTGAGCTCCCACGGCCAATATAGGTAAGAACAGGTACATTATCCACGCCAGTGGCTATGTTCTCCATTACATTAGCTAGATCACGTGTAGCTAGCAAATTTAATAATTCATCTCCTCTTTTACAGGGTGGGGTACTGGGGTGGATATGCGCATTAAAATCACCCCCTATGCAAATGCCATCGAACCGGCCATATTTTTGTCCATCCACAACTTCGTCAATGAATTCAAACAATCTTAAGAAGTTGGTGTTAGGATGAGTTATGAAATCGTTATTGTAGAAGTTAATAAAACATACCTTTATCCTACCAGTGTATCTCAACGCCATGAAATTGTTGTTGTTTGTCTGCAGTAATTCGGTTTTGGCTGCAGCACTGATTTTAACCCAAATAGATAGGCCCCCGCTGGGGCGACCCATAGGTGGGGAAGGTACAATTAAGTTATGACAACTGTATCCTTCGTGAAGCAGGGAACTCGTACACCAGGTTTCCTGCATCAATAGGACATCAAAATTGGATACCCAATCAGTCCAGGCCTTAATTTTCATTTTCGCGTTGAGACCTGCAATATTCCAACTTAAAATAGAAAGTTCGTCAGACAATATGGGGGAGATGTGACCCCGTGCACCTATTGGAGAGTCAAATGTCACACGGGGCCGACTGGGTGAATTGGGGACAGTTACGATAGGACAAATTGACACATTCCCTGCAGTATCATGCATATGGATGTGATCGCTGACTGCAGTGTCAGTTGAAATGACTGATGGTCAGTCCAGGCTACCTGTTCCAGCTAATGCAGTAAATCTATTATAGAGTAAAAAAGGCGGTGGCTGAAAAATATATAAGGAAACAGAAGCAGAATCTTTGGTGTGTTCTTGATACAGCAAGAAGATGATTTATTCTCTCCAGACTCAAGAGATGTAATGAAAAGCCGACACGTGTTTCGTCGTGTACAGTTGAGTCAACACGACTCTTCAGGGCTGATGATACAAGAATAACATACATCAAGTCAGTACTGCCGTTGTTAATTACTGCAAATGGTGACAAACTGCAGCCAACATGCAGTGGTGCCGTACGTATGGGTTCGCACGTGATAGTGTTGTGTAGTGGTGACATCAACACATTAGTACATGTGTCACTCAAAGGCTGTGAGTGGTAGCCCTCGGGTGGTGGTGCATAGACATGAAATTTCGTGACATAACGCTTTAGTGTGTGATCGTGTTTAACACATACACAGAGATCTTGCATTTCGAGGGTTCATGCAGTTGTGGATCAATCCGAATAAAACTAAGTGAGCCTGTGTGAGGAGGTGTGGGTGAGGGACCATAACAGTAACATGACGTGATTGGCCGGTGTTGTCTTTATCCGTGTTGTTTAGGGGTACTCAGGGAGTTCTGTTATTGCGCCCCTTAAGAACGTGTGATTGGATAGGATAGGACAAGTCACTGTCTCTCGCCATTATGGATTATTTACCTTGAGGAATAATACGTTCGTGGTGTTTGGTGATAGGTCTGGGCTGATATCCGAGTACTGGACGGTACTTGCCGGAGAGAGACTAGAGGAGAGAGTATATGCCAAAAGGAATCATTAGAAAAAGCATTCTAAGGTAGGGGAAAAAGGACATCTACTCAGTTGAATAGACGGCGAACAAAAAGTGCGGTATTCTTACCACGAGTCTAAATGTGACTAGAAAGAAACGGTCTGTCCCTTTATGATAGTCACGTGGAAGGTACTAATTACTTGGTATTCTGTATTCAAGAAAGGCCAAAATCTTCGTATTTGTCCACTCTGTGTAAACGGGGATCACAGAAAGAAGAATACAGAAAAAGAGTCAAATTAATGCGCGAGTTAGCGCAACGTTTAACAAAAGGACATATTGCATTGTTTCTTTTCGAAATGATTATGGGTCTATAGAGCATTCCGTTAAGGAGAAAATACTAGACTCCTGGTGTGTTAGGTATTGGACATTTAACACGCATAATAGCGTATTCTTACATGAGGACATATTGCTCCTTGGAAAGAGATAAGATCTCTAGGACTGAATTAAGAAAATACCTGACTCCTGGTGTGTCAGGAGATAAGCCGGGAGGGGATCCGTCTATTACTGGACTGGCTCGAGACGAGTGTGTCTCTCAACAGGGCGATGCGCTAAAAAACGGGAAACAAGAGCACGGGTTAGCTCTAAAAGCCCAGTACTCTGGGCTTCACATCAAATGGGGGTGATCACGGGAGATAGTTGCCGCTTACCTCTGTTATGGAATCCCTCCTCCTATAGTTCCCGGTTGCCGTCTCTCTGTACGGACACGTGACCGGGTGGGAGGGATTGTCTTATAGACAAAGGTAGAGATCGAAGATGTCCCCGTTGTCAGTGTTGAGGACGAGAGGATTCGCCATCTTTGAATGGCCAGAGTGCATCAGAGAATATATCAAAAAATATATGCATTCAGTTCTGTGCAAAAGTAGTTTTGATTCGGATGAGCGAAAAAAAACGTTTCAAAAAGGAACTCTTGATGTCTTGGCCTGCATGCAATGAGGAGGCTCGCATAGTAATAGATTAGAGGCGCGTGAAGGTGGTTGGTGCGCAAGAGAGTGTTGGGGTTCCACGACACAATCGAGGCAAAACTCGTAAAGCTCAGTGACCTAAGTAAAAAACCCCACTGAAGTGTTTCTTGAGTTTGCAGATTGGGCGCCTCCACGTTACATTTTTGAACCACTAGACCTTATCTCAGGCTTCTTACTGTCCACCACACTATGGACAGGGCTAAAGCGGCAGCAGATCTTTTTGAGAATCTGGCCAAGGGCATGCCCACACACCAGGCATCAGCCACGGCAGGTCCTGCACGTATAGAGGGTTTAAGAGACAAGTTCTTCAAACTTGAAAAACTAAAGAAACAAGAAAACTCCCGTTGGTGGGACGGAGCAACTTTGAAACACTACCTGAAACTCAAACTAGTTCCTAGAGGACTACGGTCCAACATCTTCCCGACCTATGACGATCTAGACCGGGATCTCATGAGTAAATGGGAAGACTCTCTGAACCTAAACTCGATCACACTGATAGATATTCTCATTGAGAGTGCTGATCGGAAGACTGCCCTACTACAATCTGAAATCTCTGTGGTAGAACAAGAGATCAAAGATCTGAACAAACCTGAGGCCACTGTTAAAAATTACACCATTCTGGACGAAATTCTTTTGAAACACCAATCCGAAATCCAGACCAGAAAGGCACGTCAAATCAAAAGGGATGAGGCAGACTATAAAAATGGCAGGATATACACTTTTGATCGCAAGTATGACTCCTTAATCCCGAAACCTAAGGCAGGCTCACAAACCGGCAGGTCTACCATCACCAACTCTGCTAGTTCTAGCACCACCTCTCTGAGTTCTACTGGACTCAGCGACATAGAGAATGAAATTCTGGCCAATTCAGAACCTCATAATTCAACCTTTTTTTTAGAGATGCAACGAGTAAGGAGAGGCAACAGAACTCAGCCACCCAGGGCCGCTACAGACCCAGAACCCACAGGGGGAAACGTAGGGACAAGCGAGGAATATCGCAGGAAATTGAGGTCAGGCACACAGAGGAACCAACCACACTAGGTGATACAGTTCAAGTTATAAACCTTTCCTCATTTCCTCTAACGTCCGAGATGACATCCTTACTTGGCAGAGGCTTGAATTTCAATCCCTATTCCACCGGCGATATATGTCAAACCAAGATTGATATCTTCAAGTTCATACGTAATCTCAAACTCAAGAAACATTTTGCTGGATCACAAGATGTGCCGAAACAACCTAGACACATCCCTACTGTATTTGACAATGTACCTTTGACCATTAAAGATGTGCAAGCTACACACTTGCTTCTTTCTTTGACAGATAGGGAAGATAGCCCACTTGAAATGGAAAGACTCCTTGAAGAGTTGGATGTCGAGACCGATTACAGTATTACGAGTGGCCTTAAGAGTAGATCCAAATGGACTCCTACACTAGCAGGGGGCAACAATATTGACAAATTTTACAGACACGTCCTTGAGGATCTTAACAGCACTAACATTAAGAACCTTGACACGAAATTTAGATATAGAGACAATTTGACCAAGGGTGAACGGTCAGCACTCTCTATTCTTAGCGACAACCACAATATTATCATCAGGGAAGCGGACAAAGGGGGGAATGTGGTGGTCATGGATCTCAATGACTACAACAATGAGGTCCTTGGCCAACTGAGTGATGACTCTTGTTATGAGCGTATTGACTATAACCCTATGGGACCATTAACAACACTACTTAATGGACTCCTATTGAATTGGAAGCAATCTGGTCTACTTGATGACAATGAATATTTGTATCTTAAAGTCTTCAGACCCACATATCCGTGGCTGTATACCCTACCCAAAGTCCACAAGAACTTACCTTTCCCACCAGGCAGACCGATAGTATCGGGGATTGGGGGCCCCACCGAAAGAATCGCAGAGTATGTGGATCTTTTTCTGGGACCTCTAGTCAAGAACCTTCCATCCTTTATACAAGATTCAAAACACATACTGAACATCATGTCAGACCTGGAGTGGCAGCAAGGGACTAGACTAGTAACTTTGGATGTGGTGTCCCTATACACCAGCATTAATCCTGAAATAGGTATCAGTGCTATTACCAAACTTCTTTCTAATAGACCTGCTTCGCTATGGGCACACACCAACATGCTGCTACACATGATGAAGATCATCCTGGACAATAACTTTTTCATTTTTAATCGTAATTGGTACAGACAGAAGAAGGGAGTAGCCATGGGCTCGAAATTTTCACCATCCTTCGCAAATCTCTTTATGGGGGCCTTGGAAACTGACCTAATCTGGGGTATCAAAGGCAAACCATACATTGACTCCATAGTCTACTGGGGGCGGTACATTGACGACTGTTTTCTCTTATGGTCAGGATCCGAGGAACTTCTCCAATCCTTCTTTAAATATCTAAACGATAACCTATGGGAAATCAGCTTCACTATGCGCCACAGCCTCACCAACATTGAATTTCTAGATCTAGAATTCTATGTTAAGAATAACCAATTGCATTCTAAACTATTCAGGAAACCTACCTCCTGTAACTCCATTCTTCACGCTTCGAGCTTTCACCCTGAACATCAGTTGCGGTCCATCCCTTATGGAGAATTCCTTAGGGCTAAACGCAACTGCAGTGAAGCAATGGAATTTGATAACTGTATCATGACCATGAAAAACAGATTTCAAAAGAGAGGTTATTCGAGCTCATCGCTTCTGAAAGCAGAACGTAAATCCAGAGTCATCTCTAGACCAGATTGTCTGAAAGCACGTACGGAGGTTGAGTCCTCCAAACAACCAATCAGACTGATTACTGAATTCAATGCACTCAACTATCACGTCAAGAAGAGCTTCAACAAACACTGGAAAATCTTAACAGATGACCCTGTTCTTAAAGAGTTTCTTCCAAATAGACCTTTCATCACGTACAGAAAGGGCTTTACACTGAGAAACAAATTAAGCCCTACAGTCCCCCACAACACACTGGCTCAGGACTGGCTATCCACACGAGGTCTTGGTTTCCACAAATGTGGGTTTTGCTCCATGTGCATTTGGGGCAAACATGGTACCAAGACTTTCGAAGGCCCTGATGGAGCCGTCTACAAAATTAGACACAACATCACGTGTTCGACTAAATTTGTGGTATACATAATTGAATGCCAGTGTGGAAAAATCTATGTGGGCAGTACCATCAGGGCTTTCAAGGAAAGAATTTCCGAACATATAAGAGCCATACAGAGGAGAGACCCCAAATACCCTGTGGCTCTACACGTTGCTGAATGTCAACCATTGGTAGATGATATCAAAGTACGTGTTTTCGGCATAGATGTAATTCCCCTCGACATTAGAGGGGGCAACCGCGAATTGAAGCTCAGACGTAGGGAGGCGACCTGGATCATGCGTCTTAGATGCGTGGAACAGGGGCTCAACTACGATCCTGAGCTTCAATTCTTCTTAGGCGACTAGGCAGCCGTCTGGGGGACCCTTCTTCTACAGAGACTTACTGAAACTTTTAATGCATGAACAGCAAGGAACTCATAGTGTCAAATATAGACACTTCCAGAGATACCTACCATGTACTATAATATCAAAGAAGATAACTACTATGTATAGTATGAGAATACATGATCTCATTAGTGATTGTACCATGTGATATCTCTGACCAATACCTAGGTCCAATATTGTATTATGATCATAATGTCTAAGTAACCAATTGCAATATGTTTTGAACTTGTTGATTTAAATGTTATGTCCACTAATGAGAGGTGCGGGGGGGCACTTTCACACATAATTACTTAGGTCACTGAGCTTTACGAGTTTTGCCTCGATTGTGTCGTGGAACCCCAACACTCTCTTGCGCACCAACCACCTTCACGCGCCTCTAATCTATTACTATGCGAGCCTCCTCATTGCATGCAGGCCAAGACATCAAGAGTTCCTTTTTGAAACGTTTTTTTTTCGCTCATCCGAATCAAAACTACTTTTGCACAGAACTGAATGCATATATTTTTTGATATATTCTCTGATGCACTCTGGCCATTCAAAGATGGCGAATCCTCTCGTCCTCAACACTGACAACGGGGACATCTTCGATCTCTACCTTTGTCTATAAGACAATCCCTCCCACCCGGTCACGTGTCCGTACAGAGAGACGGCAACCGGGAACTATAGGAGGAGGGATTCCATAACAGAGGTAAGCGGCAACTATCTCCCGTGATCACCCCCATTTGATGTGAAGCCCAGAGTACTGGGCTTTTAGAGCTAACCCGTGCTCTTGTTTCCCGTTTTTTAGCGCATCGCCCTGTTGAGAGACACACTCGTCTCGAGCCAGTCCAGTAATAGACGGATCCCCTCCCGGCTTATCTCCTGACACACCAGGAGTCAGGTATTTTCTTAATTCAGTCCTAGAGATCTTATCTCTTTCCAAGGAGCAATATGTCCTCATGTAAGAATACGCTATTATGCGTGTTAAATGTCCAATACCTAACACACCAGGAGTCTAGTATTTTCTCCTTAACGGAATGCTCTATAGACCCATAATCATTTCGAGAAGAAACAATGCAATATGTCCTTTTGTTAAACGTTGCGCTAACTCGCGCATTAATTTGACTCTTTTTCTGTATTCTTCTTTCTGTGATCCCCGTTTACACAGAGTGGACAAATACGAAGATTTTGGCCTTTCTTGAATACAGAATACCCAGTAATTAGTACCTTCCACGTGACTATCATAAAGGGACAGACCGTTTCTTTCTAGTCACATTTAGACTCGTGGTAAGAATACCGCACTTTTTGTTCGCCGTCTATTCAACTGAGTAGATGTCCTTTTTCCCCTACCTTAGAATGCTTTTTCTAATGATTCCTTTTGGCATATACTCTCTCCTCTAGTCTCTCTCCGGCAAGTACCGTCCAGTACTCGGATATCAGCCCAGACCTATCACCAAACACCACGAACGTATTATTCCTCAAGGTAAATAATCCATAATGGCGAGATACAGTGACTTGTCCTATCCTATCCAATCACACGTTCTTAAGGGGCGCAATAACAGAACTCCCTGAGTACCCCTAAACAACACGGATAAAGACAACACCGGCCAATCACGTCATGTTACTGTTATGGTCCCTCACCCACACCTCCTCACACAGGCTCACTTAGTTTTATTCGGATTGATCCACAACTGCATGAACCCTCGAAATGCAAGATCTCTGTGTATGTGTTAAACACGATCACACACTAAAGCGTTATGTCACGAAATTTCATGTCTATGCACCACCACCCGAGGGCTACCACTCACAGCCTTTGAGTGACACATGTACTAATGTGTTGATGTCACCACTACACAACACTATCACGTGCGAACCCATACGTACGGCACCACTGCATGTTGGCTGCAGTTTGTCACCATTTGCAGTAATTAACAACGGCAGTACTGACTTGATGTATGTTATTCTTGTATCATCAGCCCTGAAGAGTCGTGTTGACTCAACTGTACACGACGAAACACGTGTCGGCTTTTCATTACATCTCTTGAGTCTGGAGAGAATAAATCATCTTCTTGCTGTATCAAGAACACACCAAAGATTCTGCTTCTGTGTCCTTATATATTTTTCAGTCATTGCACTGTTTGTGATACTTTGTTGTAGTAGCGAGAGCACACTTGTATATACATTGTTTAGTCCCTTGACTTTTTAGACGGTTAAGGGTGTTTTTCCGCCTGCTCTTTACGCACTACATGTCTGATTGTCAATCAATACCCTGTAACGTATATCCTAGGCAGTGCGCCAGAGTAATCTGATTTTCTAAAAACCCCACTGAAGTGTTTAAAAAAGGCGGTGGGGTTGGGCGGAATGATCTTAGTGGGGGCCTATAGAAGTAGCTCAGGGGTAGTGGAGTAACAACAGTAGATGGGCCCGGGTAAGTATTGTTATTGTTGAGTATAAATTTAGTGGTACCAGGGTATCTAAAATTAACAACAATACAATCCCCATCAAAGTTTTTACATAGGGGACCAACCCAGCTCACTCGGTGGGCAGACAAAATTTCATTTGAGATGTCATGCCTACCCCATTGTGTTTTGTCAGCCAGTCAATGCACTTATTGTGCAACTGGACCCAGGACTCGCCTTGTCCATCCCTGAGTGGTGGGACGCCTGCCAATACTAAAACATATGGGCAGGCGTCAGGAGGTAGATGGAGGGCAGGTTCCCGATGTTTTATGGGTCTACTGACAGCCGGCTGTCCCTTGCCACCATTGCTGCTACTAAAGGCCACCGGTTTCA
Source organism: Lissotriton helveticus (assembly GCF_964261635.1). Lineage (NCBI taxonomy): Eukaryota > Metazoa > Chordata > Amphibia > Caudata > Salamandridae > Lissotriton > Lissotriton helveticus. The sequence continues at coordinate 1,200,920,517 of NC_136069.1, forward strand.
CTGTAGTAACGGTGGTGGTGGGGCCCTCCTTCCGTATATTACTAACAATAGAAGTAGTATGGGAAGGGCCAGCAGCTACGGGTGAAGTGGGCTTAGCTTTTGGGGCAGATTGAATTTGCTCTACAGTGTCACAACTAGATGTAATGTTGACTGTAGGTGTGCTACCGGTAGTTTTAGGCCTACCCTTAGATGTTAAGCTGCAGCTGATGGTAGGCCCACCACACGAGATAGCCTTACGAGCAGACTCTACATCTTTCAAAAAACGATCACCCCTCATTTGATCAAGACTGATCACCCCTCTACTTTTTGCATCTTCCTTTTTTACAAGATTTTCTAATGTATCAAGTCTTTTAAAAACAGTATTAAATTGTTTGATCAGTTGACTTTCCAATTGTTTAAAAATAGTATCAACAATTGTGTCAATAAGGTTCCCATTGGGATTAGATTGAATGATACTTTCAGTTAAAACTCAGTTTGTATACCCACTGAGTTATGGTCTTCGGTAGAGGTGGTTGGGGGAGCGGCAACCTCCGTAAATTGCAAGCTTTCTGTATTAGCTGTATCACCCCCAGATTGTTGCTGCTTCCCTCTAGTCCACATACTCTGGGGGATTGGTTGATTCTTGCTACGGGCAGGTTGCTTCCTCTTGTTTGCTGTAGATTTTGAGGGGCCCCTTTTGCTTTTTCTGTCAACAGTCTTGTTGCTTGGGGAAGGAGAGGCGATAACAGTCTGTGTAATGGGGTCAGGCTGGGAGTCAAAGGGCTCTGGGGGTTGTAATCCCCCCTTCGCACAGCGGTCGCGGTATGTAATGCCGCGGCGGCGGGAGGGAGGTTGGATGGACCAACGTAGAAACCAGAAGCCAGGAATATCAGGTAGGTGCCCCCTGTGCTGACAGCGCCCAAGGAAAGGTAAATTCTCCAAGAGCCCACCTAGTAAGTCTTAATGTCTTAATGCCAAATTAACTGAAAAGGTTCCTCTGATCTCCTTCTATCAAGGCGCCTCTTGTAAAAGTTATAAAGTTACTGTTTTAGAAACCTTCCGACTGACCTAGAAGGACAAACTTTAGATCTAGGCACTAGAGGTGTGTACCAGTGTAGGAACACCGGCGTTGCTGAGTTACCTCACCCACAGGAAGCGGGTGCACAGGTGCCAAGTAGTGTCGGGTTTCGTCACGCAGGTCGATGGTGCCTGGAGATGAAGATGCTGCAGGCGGGTCGTCGAGGAGAGTTCCGGTGGATACAAGGATGGATCTGAAGATGTGAAGACCTGAAAGCAGAGGGGACAATGTTCAAAGTCACTAGCCAGTGACTACCGTGGAACCAGGATGGAACCAGGCGATGTCGGGTGCAAACAGGCGATGAGGTGCAGCTTCTCTCCGCAGCCACGTGACATGAAGAGATCGAGGACGTCCAGGAGTCCATCACGAGCTGTCCCACGAAGGCTCTAGCTAACGGCGGTGTCACCAACTTGATTGGAGCAAACAGGCCTTGGCTAATGCCAAGTCAAGTCAAGAAATACTTTATTCGGTTCAATTTACAAAAACCATAAAAGTACACAAGCATGAAAAACTGGTCCACAAGTCAACAGTGATAAAATACAGCGTAAAAAGGAAGGGAATACCCATTAAAATATGCAACACATAATGAAAAAAGTTTAAAAACAACAGTATATATGACAATCAAAGAAAAACTCATTATGAGAAAATTTAAAAAGACTTGGTTCAGGTAACAATGGTCGGCATTAGTGAGGGGTCATCTAGGACCAGGTGATCTTTTTGCTAAGTCTCACCGCTATGGTTAGAAATTTAGCCACGTTATAAATTTCCTATATTTCAGCTAAAAGTTGAAGGTACAACAAAGCTGGCTTGACTTGCCTAAAACCTTTCCCTTTTAGCAAGGGTATAATTAACTTTTTCCTAATGCCTTTAAAGTGCTCACAGAAGAACAGAAAGTGAACAGTATCCATAATCGAACAACCGTCACATTTGCACAGATCTAGGTCTGTACCCTTGGTCCAGCCAGGGCGGCCAGAAATTAGTAGGTGAATCTTGTTCAATCGGAACTTAGTTAGAAGATACCTATGGTTGGAGTTGTTAACAACCTTAAGGTAAAGTTCCAGATCGTGGCCAGAGGAAACAATCAATTGATGGGTCCTGACAGAGGGCTTTAACAGCTCCCTGCCTTCTCTGTCCATTCCTCTGGTCAACAGAAAAGTGTTTTTAACCCATTTCAAATCACCTTTCACCAGACTCGAGGGTTTGTTAAACAATTCAGGCCGACCCAACTTCTCGCACATCTGTTGTACATATTTCAACCAAGGGATTTTTTCCCAGTGATCTAGCATTAGGCAGTCTTTTAAAATTTCATGGTTCACTTCAAGCTCTAGGTTAAGCCAGACTGATATCCATTTTAAAATGGGAGCCATGGAAATTCTATCCTCCAAATAGTCCACGCCGCATTCCTGGTGGACAATGAAGCTAGCCGTGGATCTTGGGAGAGAAAGAAGCGTTTTTAAAAAATTATCTTCCGTAACCTGAAGCGATGTAGCTGGCCTGAAGCCCCACAAGTCAGCACCATACATAGCGATGGCAGTACATTTAGCAGCATATACTTTTAAAAATGCCTCAATGGGCTTCACCCCTAATTTACGTGAAAAAACCAGCACCGCAGAAATGGAGCGTGCCAGTGCTGTTTTTTTCTCCAATATTTGTGGGTGCCACGTTGAGCATTCATCAAATACAACCCCCAAATAGGGAAATCTGGGGACTCTTGACAACTTATGCCCATTGCAGTACAATGACATCACATTTTTTTTGGCCTTCACTTTATGGCCCACCACCATGACATGGGATTTGCCAAAGTTAATACTTAAATCAAGATTATTCATAAAAACATAAAAAGAGTTCAACAGGCATTGAAGTCCCACTGCAGTTCTAGCTAGGAGAGCGTCGTCGTCCGCGTACAGTAAGCCTGGCAGTAGGTATTTCCCTGCCCTCGGGATGTCCTTACATGCTGCGCCCAGGACTCTACCCAAGTCATTTATATATAGTGTAAAGAGCAGGGGAGCAAGAATGCATCCCTGCCTTACACCATTAATAATGCTAATTTTATCCGTGCAGTTCCCCTTTCTGTCGTAACGGACCGTAGCAGTAAGGTTCCTATGGAGGTCAGCTAAGAAGTACACAATATTTGGATCTATTCCAATGTTAAGGAGTTGGCCCCACAACTTGGATCTGTTTACTCGGTCGAATGCCGAGGACAGATCCATGAAGGCAATATACAAAGATCCTTGCTTAACTAAAGTGTACTTCCCGATAAGCAGTTGTAAGTTTAAGCTTTGGTCAATGGTACTGCGCCCCTTTCTGAAACCGTACTGTAGGGGAGAAAGAGTATTAGTCTCCTCTAGCCAATGGGTCAGTTTGCCTAGGACCACTCTCCCTAAGACCTTGACCGCAGAGTCAATGAGGGATATAGGTCGGTAATTGCCAGGGTCACCCCTATCCCATTTTTTGTAGATAGGGACAATTACCGACAGAGTCCATGACTCTGGAATGCCTGTCCTAGAGACTCTATTAAAAACATTCGCTAAGACTTTGGACCAAAATAAAATGTCAACTTTAAAAAGATCAGAGGGAACGCCATCTGGTCCAGGAGCTTTATTACTGGTCATCATACCAATGGCCATGGCCACCTCTTCCTCGTTCACGGTCAATGTATAAGGCAATTGGGGGAATGCAATCATGCATTCTACCCCCAAGGACTCTTGTTCGTAAACGGACCTAAAGTGCAAGTGCCATTTATCTTCTTGGATTCCACAATCCAATTCATTGTTACTCGGATCTGAAAAATAGGGTTGATTAACCACAGCCCAGAACTTGGCACTATTTTTCAATACATCGATTGAGGTCAGGTCGGCCCAGGCATCCTCTCTAATGTCACGCCGCCTTCTTTCAATGGCAGTCTTATATTCTTTCCTGAGAGTGGCCACGAGCAATCTATCTACTGGTTTAGACTTGAGTGCTACCTTAAGTTTATGGTTAGCCGCTGAGCAGTTCTTGTCAAACCAGCCTTCCTTCCCTTGTGTTCTACCTTTACCCTGACATGTCAAGTGTGAGAGAATATCGAGGCAAACCTTTTTATACGCCTCCACTACTTGACTGTCCCCAGCCTGGTCATCCATACATAGCTTTAAATCCTCCCTACTGCTAAGGCAGAGGTTACAGAAAAACTCTTCTGGAATTAGCTTGCACCATTTAATTCTGCGTGCTTGGTCAGTCGACCGCATATCCTGTTTGTCTACCAAATTTGGATGGCTTTCCTTGGTAACAATTATGTTCTTAGCTTTTAATACAACAGGATTATGGTCGCTGAAGTGGGACCGCACACCCAAATAGCTACTAATTTGGGCTCCACAACTACTACTAAGAAAGATGTAATCAATCACAGAGCCACTACCGTGGCCTATAAACGTGGGGATATCCTCATCACACCCATTTGGGAGTATTAACCCATTTTCGGCCAACAATGATTCTAAGAAAATGCCCTGCTCTGAATGTTCGAAATGGATGTTTTCCTCATCCGGGGCACCAAATAACACATTTGGGGGGCATTTATCCTGACAACAATGAACATTAAAATCTCCCATTAACAAGATGGTACATTCATACTTTATGGACTCTTTAAAATTTACCAAGAGGAACTTAACATCATCAGGTTACTGACTGGACTGTCTCTGTCAAAAGAATTATAAAAATTTATAACCAAAACATTATAATGACCCCTATGAGTAATTAAAACTGCAAGACAATAAGGACAGCCAGTAGCTATTTGCGTATATATACCCGAGATTTTAGCAGAGATCAAAATAACCAGTCCCCCTTTGGCCCGCCCCCGCATTGATCCAACAGCCGGTAGGGAGAAAGTGGTAAAACCATCCACTGTCAGTATATTTTGAGTGTCCCAGGTCTCCTGTATAGATATTATATCCATGGAACCTATGAAGTCCCGCCAAATCGGATCATCCACTTTATTCTTGAGACCCGCAATGTTCCATGTTGCCAGGGTAATCTCCCGTCTGCCCGGTGCCTCATCCATTTTTTTGCACAATAGGGCCCCACCTTCGACGCCCTCGTCAAAGGTTGGAGTTAGATGTGACACCCGCATATCCACAATACTATTTTCCTTTTGCAAGGGGGTGGGGGGAATATTAGACCTTTGTGTCAGTGGTGAGCCCTGTGTTTGTCAATCGACCCAATCCAAGGTTGGCAGACATTCATATCGATTAGCAGTTGGGCAGTTAAAATAATTATCATACCCATTTATAGTCTGATGGTAATGATATGGATGACTATTCTGAGGCCCCGTGACAAATGGCAATGGTCTGCCTCTTCTTCTCCCAACCAAATTCCATTCCTCATCAACACCCTTATCTCAGCCATAAGGTTGCGCCTCCCATGGGGGATTAAACCTCTGTCTAGCTTTTTGCTCATGTGGGCCCCTTAACCAACTCCATCTTTTATCTGCTTGATTCCCAGGTAGGTAGAAATAAGAAAGAGGCCTAGCAGTAACAGTACTTGCTTGAAAGCAAGAGGTTCCTCTGCATATGTGTTCTACCACCTATGTGTTCTCAAAAGTGACCACGATACAATCCCCTTGTGAGTTTTTACTATTCCCGCCCACCCATGGGGTTCTCTCCACCATTAAAATATTGCTTGAAATATTCGGCGGTAGGGGATGATTTTTAGAGAGCCAATGGCACACTTTATTTTTCAGAGCCTTGTAGGATTCTACTTCAGAGGGTGAAATTTCCGTGACTCCAGTAAGAATCACTACATAAGGGCAGGCTTCAGGGAGAAGATGGATGTTTCTTCGGGCCGCTACCTTGACTCTTGGGGCCGGGTCCGGGTTTGGAGTCGGGGGTATGGGATCAATATATTTAACTTAGGGAGTTGTCTTAGGTTGAGTTGAGTTCACTGTTTGTTTGAGATCAGGGATCTTTATTTTAGCATCTCCCAAGTTTAGAGTATTGCTAGGGTTCTTGGGAACGTTATTATTAACCACAGTGACACTTTTACCAGTCAAAGAAGGCTTATTAGCTGTATTTGCCCGATGTGGTGCCTTGGTGTTCAGGTTAAAGTTTGGGGCACTTATATCCTTGTGAATGTTTTTCAATACAGTTTCTAAGCAACGTAGCCTAAACTCTATGGGTTCGAGTAGGGCTTTTAACATATTAAAGATGTTATTGTTTACCATGCTTAGCCCACTCCTATCCTGGGTACATTTGGCTGAATTATTGACTTCCCCACTTAGTTCCAGAATTTCCTCCAGACTATTGTCTATGATGGTATCATCTGGGAGACTTAGTGGCAAGCCTATTTGTGGCGAATGCACCCCCCCAATGTCATTTGCACAGACTGCTAAGTTATTGTTCACAGTTACCGGTTCTAAGATTGTTTCGTCCCGGGTGTGAGCAGTCTGTGCTTTCTTCTCTTTATCGGTGGTGGATTTACTAGCCCTTTGTTTAGGGATTGCCCCCTCTTTCAAACCCCTTTGATTTGTGGCGCTAACCAGAGATTGATTATCTAGCTCATTACTATCTAAGCCACTCTCTATCATAAGGTTAAGATTAGGGGTGGCCTCCAAGTCCTGTTGTGAACTTGAGACGTCAAGATCCCCAGCATTATGTATCATCACAAGAGTATTAGGACGGGACTCGCTATTGGGCGTACGTGCCTGGGCAATGAGACCTAAAGAAGATCTCCTAGCCCTTGCTAGATCTTGGGACACCCTCCTGTCCATTAATACAATCCCCTTGTCAATTAAAGCATTTGTACGAACTATAAAATCATCCAGAGTACCAGTTAATTTTTTCGCTCCTGCAACAGCCATGCTTCTGGTCTCCCGACGATTCATAACAGACCCCACTGGTAGTCGCAAATAACAGTTACAAATATTAACACTGTGATAACAGGCCCATATGATTGGCACTTAACAATGAAAATCGAAGTAACAACCCTGTTACTTGAAGTACGATATATACAAGCTTACTGTATTCTATGTCCAAATGTTTCTGGGCTGAAGGTGATCGAGTAGGGGTTGTGGCCCAGGCCAGGCTCCTCGGGCCTCTGAGGGCCACAGAGGGCCCGCCCTTTGCCCGGGCTTAGCCCCGGGCGCTCCCGCGCCGTGGAAGACAATGTAGAAGTTATATGGGAAATGACGCGCTGGGGGGCGGGGCTTGCAGGGAGAGTGGGCCAGGTGTCAACTATTGGCCGGGCAGGGACTCCTGGTAGTTGGAGTCCCTGCAGTTGCTCGCAGCCCTGCAGCTCTTCCCCTGTGCTCCCCGACAGCGCCTACAACAGAGACTAGTTCACCCCAGGGTCATTGCAGCAAAGCGGGACCGGCGCAGCGGGTCCGGCGAGGGATGGCGTTCAGGGCAGGCACAGGAGCAAGCTCTCGGGACAGGAGTCCACAGTCCACACAAATGAAGGGCAGTTCCAAGAAGGCAAGCGTCCCACCAGTACAGGAAACAGATGGAGTTTTAAAAGTCCGTGCGCTAGGGGGCGGGTCTTGCAGGGAGAGCGGGCCAGGTGTCAACTATTGGCCGGGCAGGGACTCCTGGTAGTTGGAGTCCCTGCAGTTGCTCGCAGCCCTGCAGCTCTTCCCCTGTGCTCCCCGACAGCGCCTACAACAGAGACTAGTTCACCCCAGGGTCCTTGCAGCAAAGCGGGACCCGCGCAGCGGGTCCGGCGAGGGATGGCGTTCAGGGCAGGCACAGCAGCAAGCTCTCGGGACAGGAGTCCACAGTCTACACAAATGAAGGGCAGTTCCAAGAAGGCAAGCCACGCAGGAAGTGAAGAAAGCTTAGTTCTCGGACCAGCAAGGTCAGACGGGCTGCTCCTTTTTACAGGAGCGAGGGCTAGTCTGGAGCAACCAGACCAGCAGTTTAGATTGTAGATTTCGTCGCCAAGATGGCCACCAGCCAACAGGCTAGCGACCGGGATGACGCGTCGAGTGGCAAAGTGCAAAAGGGCCCCACACAGATCGTGGAGATGCTGGGGGGCTGATCTTTGGTACAATTGTTGCTCGGTGGTGGAGCTTCTCAAACCCCAAAGCATAGCATTGGGGAAGCCTCGGGGCCTGCGCAGTCAGCTTCTCGGGAGTCGTTCAAGATGGCCGGTCCCACGTCTCTCGATGCCTCCACGGGTCTCTTCTTTTCAGGGACTGTGGATCGGGCTGTGAGATGTCTGGGAATCCAGGTCTTGTCGGGCTCTGCGCTCGGGCTCTGGCGGGAGGCGGCGGCAAAGCAGACGTCGAGTTGCTGGTTGGTGCCTGTATTCACAGGGTGCTCACTACTTGGCCACAAGGGAGATTCTCTTCAGTCTTCTGTGCAGCAGAATGGCGAAGTCTTCTTAGTTTCAAGTCGAGTTCAGGATGATCTGAAGTCTTGGGACACAGCTCCTACTCTTATTCCAAATCTAGGGGCCGGATTACCAGCTAGGTCCCTCCTCTGGGTGGGACCAGGAAGGGGGGTGGCTGCACCCCCTTTCCTTTGTCCATCTCCGCGCCAAGACTGGGGCTGGGAAGCCCCAGCACCGGTTTGGACTGGCTTATGCACAGGGACACCTTGTATGCCCCAGGCATGTCTCATTCTATTCAGCCCCGTCCAACCCAATGCACAAAATCCTGTCTGGGGTGGTGCTAGCACCTCCCAAGGCAGGAAACCCTTTGTCCAGGCCTCCCTCGCTGGAAGGACTCCCAGGAGCAGGAGGTCAGACTTGTGTCTGTGGTGGCAGCATCCATTTTGTGATGCTGAGGCTCATGTTTAACTTTAACCGGGGTTCAAGTTATGTACATGTCGTGTCCCTCTAGAAGGGTGGAATGCTACCCCCGTCGCCAGAACTGGCGAGGGGGTAATATTCCAATTCGTATGACACCTTACTCGACATGTTTTGATACAGCCAAACCAAAGATAGCATTTAACCGCGAGGTTCATAACGCACTTAAGAGTATATGGTATGGCAGTATCATGGAACAGCTAAAGGACGTGGTTCCAAAAGCTGCAGACAGGCCCAGCTCATGTTAGAGCACCATCTCACATATTTCCAAGCACTCTGCCTCCAGTATTGATGAGGCCTTCCATAGGAGTGGCTGATAGGAACCTATGTGTCCATTTTAAGTTAGATATAGATATACTATACCTAAGTAAGGGGTGATTACACCGACCTACCCCAGCTGAGTGATCAGCCAGTTGTGTCAAATATGGAGGCCAGGCCAGGGGTGGCATAATACATGCTGCAGCCCCTGGTAGGCCTTGGAAACACCTATGCCCTAGGTACCTGGGGTACACTGTTACAGGGGCCAATAAGGTGAACCAGTTCCAATTCGTAATGCACCTGGTGTGCATTGGTATTAATTTAGAGAGAGAACAGCAGCCTGTGGGTCTGATTAGCAGGCCCACAGCCACATTAAGTCATAAACCAGTGAAGCAAAAAGCAAAAATGTGGGGTGACCATAGGATAGCAGACCCTACTCTCCTACACAACCCCCCCAAACACAGGGACATTAAACTAACCTTGACCAGTTGTGTCTTCATGTTCTAAGTGGAAGTACCATCTGCATTACCATGGTCAGTCCCTGGGCGGTGCTTTACTGTAAAGTCCATCCCCTGTAGGGAAATGGACCACCTGAGCAGTTTGGGGTTTTCACCCTTCATCTGATTAAGCCATAAGAGGGGCTTATGGTCGGTCTGAATCTTGAAGTGAGTGCCAAACAAGTATGGTCTCAATTTCTTCAGGGCCCACACCACAGCAAAGGCCTCCCTCTTAATGGCTGACCAACGTTTCTCTCTGGGTGTCAGCCTTCTGCTAATAAAAGCAATGGTCTGGTCTTGACCATCTACATTAAGTTGTGAAAGCACAGCTCCCACTCCCAACTCAGAAGCATCTGTTTGGACAATGAACTCTCTTGAGTAGTCAGGACTCTTCAGGATAGGTGCAGAGCACATGGCCTTCTTCAGGTCATCAAATGCCTTTTGACAGTTTACTGTCCACTGAAACTTTTTGGGCATCTTCTTGGATGTCAGATCATTAAGAGGAGTAACAATGGACCCATAGTTCTTAACAAACTTCCTGTAGTACCCAGTCAGGCCCAAAAAAGCTCTGACCTGAGTCTGGGTAGTTGGAGGGGACCAGTCCTTTATGGTCTGGATCTTACTCCCCAGTGGTTGAACTTGGCCTCCACCTACAAGGTGGCCCAAGTATACAACTTTACTCTGCCCAATCTGGCACTTGGTAGCCTTGACAGTGAGGCCTGCCTTTTGCAGAGCCTCTAGCACTTCCTTCAGGTGGACCAGGTGATCCTCCCAGGTGGAGCTGAAGACAGCAATATCATCCAGATATGCTGCGCAAAAGTCATCCAACCCAGTAAGGACTTGATTCACCAACCTTTGGAAGGTGGCAGGGGCATTTTTCAAACCAAAGGGCATCACCACAAATTGGTAATGCCCACCTGGGGTAAAAAATGCAGTTTTGGCTTTAGACTCCTCAGCTAACCTGATTTGCCAATAGCCAGCTGTCAAGTCAAATGTGCTCAAATACTTGGCAGAAGCCAATTTGTCTATGAGCTCATCTGCCCTTGGAATAGGGTGTGCATCTGTCCTGGTGACAGCATTGAGTCCTCTGTAATGCACACAGAACCTCATCTCTCTCTTGCCATCTTTGGTGTGAGGTTTAGGGACCAGAACCACTGGGCTAGCCTAGGGGCTCTCTGAAGGCTCAATAACACCTAATTCCAGCATCTTTTGCACCTCAGTCTTTATACAGTCCCTGACATGGTCAGATTGCCTGTAAATCTTGTTTTTCACAGGAAGACTGTCACCAGTGTCCACCACATGGGTACACCAGTTAGTCTGACTGGGTGTCAGTGGGAACATGTGTCTATATGACTGCAATACGTGTCTACAGTCATTTTGCTGATGTTCAGTGAGGTTGCAATCTAAGGCCACACCATCAACTGAGCCATCTTCAGGGTTCTGAGTCAGCAGGTCTGGGAGAGGGTCACTCTCTTCCTCCTGCCCCTCATCTGTAGCCATGAGCAAGCCCATGTCTGCCCTGTCAACATATGCCTTCAATCTGTTAACATGGAGCACCCTGTGGGGGCTCCTGGGAGTTCCTAGGTCCACCAAGTAGGTAACCTCTCCCTTCTTTTCAATGATAGTGTGGGGTCCAGACCATTTGTCTTGGAGTGCTGCTGGGGCCACTGGCTCCAACACCCATACTTTCTGTCCAGGCTGGTACTCAGTCAAGACAGCCTTTTGGTCATGCCAAGCTTTCTGTAATTCTTGGCTGGCCTCAAGGTTTTTGGATTCCTTCTCCAAATACTCAGCCATCCTGGAGCGGAGACCAAGTACATAGTCCACTATGTCTTGCTTGGGTTTTCTGAGAGGTAACTCCCATCCTTCCCTCACTAAAGACAGGGGTCCACTTACAGGGTGCCCAAACAACAAGTCAAAGGGGCTGAAGCCAACCCCCTTTTGTGGGACCTCTCTGTAAGCAAACAGAAGGCAGGGTAGAAGGATGTCCCATCTGCGCCTGAGCTTTTCTGGTAATCCTTTGATCATACCCTTTAGGGTCTTGTTGAACCTTTCAACAAGCCCATTGCATTGTGGATGATAAGGAGTGGTGAACTTGTAGTTGACACCACATTCCTTCCACATAGCTGTTAAGTATCCTGACATGAAGTTGGCACCTCTATCAGATACTACCTCCTTAGGAAACCCCACTCTGGAGAAAACTCCAAGTAAGGCCCTGGCCACAACAGGAGCTGTTGTGGTCCTAAGGGGAATTGCCTCTGGGTACCTGGTGGCATGGTCCACCACCACCAGTATGAATCTGTGCCCAGATGCTGTAGGGGGGTCCATTGGACCTATAATATCAATCCCCACTCTTTCAAGGGGACCCCTACCACAGGTAGTGGTATCATGGGGGCCTTTGTTGTTCCGCCTGCTTTGCCACTGTCTTGGCAGGTTACACAGGAGTGACAAAACTCCTTTGTATCTTCAGACATGTGAGGCCAGTGAAAGTGAGGGACAAGCCTGTCCCAAGTCTTGTTCTGGCCTAGGTGTCCTGCTGAGGGAATATCATGGGACAAGGTTAGAAGGAAGCCCCTAAATTGCAGAGGTATAACCAACCTCCTGGTTGTACCAGGCTTGGGGTCTCTACCCTCTGAATAAAGGAGCCCGTCTTCCCAATACACTTTATGGGTCCCTTGAGCATTCCCAGCAGCCTCAGCAGCAGCCTGCTGTCTGAGGGGTTCAAGAGAAGGACAGGTTAACTGAGCCTGCCCCAAGTCTGCCCTAGAAGGTCCCCCTGTCCCCAGAAACTCAACCTGATCAGGTTCAAGTTCTTCAGGGGCAGTTTCTTCAGGGGTCTCAGGATCATCTTCCTGTGAAGGCTGATCCTCATGTGTAGGCAGTTGGGAAGGCACAGCCTTTACCCTCCTGTTCTTCTTCCTGGAAGGTGCTTGGTCCATTGTTCCAGGTTCCAAGACCTGAGGTTCAGAGAGGCACTTTTTGGCCTGTGACCTGGTCACAGCAAGGACATGTGATGATATCCCTAACATCTCTGCATGAGTCCTGTACTCAACTTCTGACTATAGAGAGCTCTCCAGGTCATTGCCCAACAAACATTCCACTGGGAGATCAGCACTAACCACAACTCTTTTTAGGCCAGTTACCCCTCCCCAGGAGAAATTCACAATTGCCACACTATGTGTAGTAGTGACATTGCTGTCATTGGTCACCAGGTAATTGTCACCTGGTATGTATTGTCCAGGGTCCACAAAGTTAGGTGTCACCATAGTGACACTGGCACATGTGTCCCTGTATGCTTGAGCCACTTTTTCATTAATCAAAGGCGTCTGCCTGTACTTGCCCAGATTACTGGGGCTGACAGTAGTGGACAAATCTATTTCCACATCACAAATCAGAACAGCCTGTGTAGGGGTTCTGACTAGGCCAGACTCTCCCTCAGTTCCCAAGGTGATACCTACTACCCCCTTAGTTTGTGGACCAACACTGCTGACTGTACTATTGGGTGCAGGTGCCTTAAGGGCTGCAGTGTTGGGGGCTCCACCCTTTTTACACTCACTGGCCCAGTGAGAGGTGTTTTTACAAGTACTACACCAGGGTTTTCTTTGACCTTCTTTCTTCTTCTTCTTGGAAGTTTGGGACCCACCCTCAGTATTAGTTTGGGTTGGGGCCCTGTTGAAGACTTCTGGTCTTTATCTTTCTGCTCCCCACCCTTCTGGTATGTTTTCTTTTGGTCACCACCCTGATTCTGGTTCTGGTTCTTTTGCGTAACTCTGGTTCTAACCCATTTGTCTGCCCTCTTTCCGAATTCTTGGGGAGAGGTCAGACCCGAGTCAATCAAATGTTGATGCAACTGCTGGTTCTGACAATTATTTAAAATGTGTTCTCTCATAAGCAAATTGTACAATCCTTCATAGTCTGTAACCTTACTTCCCAGCAACCAGCCCTCCAGAGCCTTAGTGGCACATTCAACAAATTCAGACCAGTCCTGAGTCTGTGTCTTCTGGGTCTCTCTGAACATTAACCTGTACTGTTCAGTGGTTAAGCCTAACCCATCAATCAGAGCACTCTTCAGGACCAGGTAGTTTCTGGAATCCCCATCACTAACTGTAAGGAGTCTGTCTCTGCCTCTACCTTCAAAGGAGAGCCACAAGATTGCTGCCCACTGCTCCTGAGGGATCTGCTGTACTCTGCAGGCTCTCTCAAGTGCAGTTATCCACTTGTGGATGTCATCCCCAGCTTTGTAGGGGGGCACAATCTTACTCGGGTTTCTATTGTCATAGGACCTGTCTTTATCCTTAGGGATAGTGCTGCCACCAGTGGATCCTAATCCACTCTCTCTAGGCTGTCTTGCTTTAGCAAGCTTCTCTTGGATCAGGGCTACTTCCAGCTCTCTCTTCTGGATCCTAAGCTCAGCCTCTCTCATGTTGGCCTCATGTTCCCTTCTCTGAGGGCTAGTCATCCCCCTTCTGGAGTGACCATGAGAACCTCTAGAAGCATGGGAAGCATTGGATTCACCTGAGTGATTCCTTCTCCTCCTAGACTCCTGGTTAAGTCCACTTGGGGGTCTGAGTGGGTTGGACCCTGACTCAGTCCCAAATTGGCTTAAGTTAGCCTGGCTAAGTCTCCTGACTGGCACCTGACTAAGTCTCTCATCATCAGAATCACTTTCTTCTTCCTCCTCTTCATCCTCCTCATCCTCAGGCTGAGTATCTCCAGTGTTCTAGTCTTCCTCATCTATCTGGACAACAGGGACAGGGGTGTCAGTATTATCATCTTCAGTGGGAGAGCCTCCTTCAACAGTCCCTGTGGGGTCTGCTTTAGAGGTCTTTAGAGCTTCAGACTGGTCTAAAAGCTCTCTGAGGTGTGCTGTGGTAGGGGCTGGACCCGTCTTGAGACCTCTTAAGGTACACAGCTGCCTCATTTCTTTAAGGTTTAACATAGCAAATTTGGATGGTGCCCTTGGAGGGTCACTCTCAACAGGGACAGGTTCAGTGGACCCCTCTGCTCCAGACATTGCTCTAGTGTGGGTGGATATGTTGCAATCTACCTACACTGGTGTTTACCTACTAAACCTATCTAGTAGTTGTAGTCAGGGTGTGCTACTCCCTATCCTCTACAACAACTAAGTTCAGTAGAACTTAAGTATACTAGTCTTGTTTTATATGTACCTAACAGGTACCTGTATGATCTTTCAAATGATACTCTCAAAGATTGTCATGGTAAAACAACAGCAAGCTCAAATCCCAACCGCTGCTCACCAATGTGAGAAGTTGACCTGGTATATGATGCTCACTAGTTCTAGTGATCACCTTGTACCATGCCAAGCAGCCCTTATGTTGATTGGTTGTAAGTCAACCTTATAGACCAGCTATCCTAGTAGCGTGGACAAAGCAGTCTTAGGCTAAACTCTGTAAAGGCATGTGAAGCAAGCTGTTTTACCATACACAATCCCCTTGAATACCAAATGAAAGGACACCACACAGATATATATTGAAAATATATATATTTATTCACTACAAATATCCCCTATACTCTTTATGAGCACAGAAGCAAATGCGTTAAAACAAAACACAGTTTAAATACACAAAAGTTGCACAATATGGATGAGCCCTAGGGGCCACTTAAACCATATACTAAAATAGTGGTATAAGAACCACCAATTGGAAAGAGAATAGGCCTAGGGCCTGGGGAATCGCTGGAGCTGTTCGGGACTAACAGTGAAGAAGTCGGGAAAGGCCCGCGGGACTCAGGTGCAGTGCTTAAAGTGCACACATGCACCAAAGCAATGTCAATGGTGCGTAAAAGTTATAAAGTTACTGTTTTAGGAACCTTCCGACAGAGCTAGAAGGACAAAACATTAGATCTAGGCACTAGAGGTGTGTACCAGTGTAGGAACACCGGCGTTGCTGAGTTACCTCACCCACAGGAAGCGGGTGCACAGGTGCCAAGTAGTGTCGGGTTTCGTCACGCAGGTCGATGGTGCCTGGAGATGAAGATGCTGCAGGCGGGTCGTCGAGGAGAGTTCCGGTGGATCCAAGGATGGATCTGAAGATGTGAAGACCTGAAAGCAGAGGGGACAATGTTCAAAGTCACTAGCCAGTGACTACCGTGGAACCAGGAGGGAACCAGGTGATGTCGGGTGCAAACAGGCGATGAGGTGCAGCTTGTCTCCGCAGCCACGTGGACACGAAGAGGTCGAGGATGTCCAGGAGTCGATCACTAGCTGTCACACAAAGGCTCTAACTGATGGCGGTGTCACCAACTTGATTGGAGCAAACAGGCCTTGGCTAATGCAAGCCAGGCAGGAAGTGAAGAAAGCTTAGTTCTCAGACCAGCAAGGTCAGAGGGGCTGCTCATTTTTACAGAAGCGAGGGCCAGTCTGGAGCAACCAGACCAGTGGTTTAGATTGTAGATTTCTTTGCCAAGATGGCCACCAGCCAACGGGCTAGCAACCGGGATGATGCGGCGAGTGGCAAAGTGCAAAAGGGCCCCACACAGATTGTGGAGATGCTGGGGGGCTGATCTTTGGTGCAAATACTGCTCGGTGGTGGGGCTTCTAAAACCCCATAGCAAAGCATTAAGAAAGCCTCGGGGCTGCGCAGTCAGCTTCTCGGGGGTCTTTCAAGATGGCCGGTCCCACGTCTCCTAATGCCTCCACGGGTCTCTTCTTTTCAGGGACTGTGGATCGGGCTGTGAGATGTCTGGGAATCCAGGTCTTGTCAGGCTCTGGGCTCGGGCTCTGGCGGGAGGCGGCGGCAAAGCAGAAAACAAGTTGCTGGTTGGTGCCTGTATTCACAGGGTGGTCACTCCTTGGCCACAAGGGAGATTCTCTTCAGTCTTCTGTGCAGCAGAATGTCGAAGTCCAGTTTTCTTCTTAGTTTCAAGTCGAGTTCAGGATGATCTGAAGTCTTGGGACACAGCTCCTACTCTTATTCCAAATCTAGGGGCCGGATTACCTGCTAGGTCCCTCCTCTGGGTGGGACCAGGAAGGGGGGTGGCTACACCCCCTTTCCTTTGTCCATCTCCACGCCAAGACTGGGGCTGGGAAGCCCCAGCACCGGTCTGGACTGGCTTATGCACAGGGACACCTTGTGTGCCCCAGGCATGTCTCATTCTATTCAGCCTTGTCCTACTCAATACACAAAATCCTGTCTGGGGTGGTGCTAGCACCTCCCAAGGCAGGAAACCCTTTGTCCAGGCCTCCCTCGCTGGAAGGACTCCCAGCAGCAGGAGGTCAGACTTGTGTCTGTGGTGGCAGCATCCATTTTGTGATGCTGAGGCTCATGTTTAACTTTAACCGGGGTTCATGTTATGTACATGTCGTGTCCCTCTAGAAGGGTGGAATGCTACCCCCGTTGCCAGAACTGGCTAGAGGGTAGTATTCCAATTTGTATGACACCTTACTCGACATGTTTTGATACAGCCAAACCAAAGATAGCATTTAACAGCGAGGTTCATAATGCACTTAAGAGTATATGGTATGGCAGTATCATGGAACAGCTAAAGGACGTGGTTCCGAAAGCTGCAGACAGGCCCAGCTCATGCTAGAGCACCATCTCACATATTTCCAAGCACTCTGCCTCCAGGATTGATGAGGCCTTCCATAGGAGTGGCTGATAGAAACCTATGTGTCCATTTTAAGTTAGATATAGATATACTATACCTAAGTAAGGGGTGATTACACCGACTTACCCCAGCTGAGTGATCAGCCAGTTTTGTCAAATATGGAGGCCAGGCCAGGGGTGGCATAATACATGCTGCAGCCCCTGGTAGGCCTTGGAAACACCTATGCCCTGGGTACCTGGGGTACACTGTTACAGGGGCCAATAAGGTGAACCAGTTCCAATTCTTAATGCACCTGGTATGCATTGGTATTAATTTAGAGCGAGAACAGCAGGCTGTGGGTCTTATTAGCAGGCCCACAGCCACACTAAGTCATAAACTAGTGAAGCAAAGACAAAAATGTGGGCTGACCATAGGATAGCAGACCCTACTCTCCTACAGTCAGTACACAAGTAGTCATGCAGCAAAGTAGGCCTTAGGGCATGGACTTCTCAAGCCTCTATGCACTATGCATGCCCTCTTCTATGTACCTGCAAACTTGTGTTTTATACCTTCAATTGCCCAGTCTGTAACCTTACACTTCCACCAAACACTCTACCACAGCTCTTTCAGTATTGTGGTGAGCCATTTAGCAGTTTGTGTATATCTATGCACTGTGCCAAAAGTGAAGCAGTTATAAATTCAGCCAGGCACTCTCCTTGCAGAACTGTAATCATTCAGTCAGTACCCAAGTAGTCATGCAGCAAAGTAGGCCTTAGGGCATGGACTTCTTCAAACCCCTTTAGACTATGTATGCAGTCTTCCAGGCACGTGCATACTTGTCTTTTATACCATCAATTGCCCAGTCTGTATCCTTACACTTCCACCAAACACTCTGCCACTGCTCTTTCAGTATTGTAGTGAGCCATTCAGCAGTATGTGCTTATGTATGCACTGTGCTAAAAGTGAAGCAGTTATAGATTCAGTCAGACACTCACCTTGCAGAACTGTAATCATCCAGTCAGTACCCAAGTAGTCATGCAGCAAAGTAGGTCTTAGGGCATGGACTGCTTCAAATCCGTATATACTATGCATGCACTCTTCTATGCATCTGCAAACTTGCCTTCTATACCTTCAATTGCCCAGTCTGCATCCTTACACTTCCACCAAACACTCTGCCACTGCTCTTTCAGTATTGTAGTGAGCCATTCAGCAGTATGTGCTTTTCTATGCACTGTGCTAAAGGTGAAGCAGTTATAAATTCAGCCAGACACTCTCCTTGCAGAACTGTAATTATTCAGTCAGTACCCAAGTAGTCATGCAGCAAAGTGGTTCTTAGGGCATGGACTTCTTCAAACCCCTATACACTATGCATGTACTCTTCTATGCACCTTCAAACTTATCTTTTATACCTTCAATTACCCAGTCTGCATCCTTACATCACCACAAAACACTCTGCCCCTGCTCTTTCCGTATTATAGTGAGCCATTCAGCATTATGTGCTTATGTATGCACTGCGCTAAAAGTGAAGCAGCTTATAAATTCAGCCACTCTCCTTGCAGAACTGTAATCATTCAGTCAGTACTCAAGTAGTCATGCAGCAAAGTACGTCTTAGGACATGGACTGTTTCAAATCCCTCTACACTATACATGCACTCTTCTATGCACCTGCAAAATTGTGTTTTATACCTTCAATTGCCCAGTCTGTATCCTCACACTTCCACCATACCCTCTGCCACTGCTCTTTCAGTATTGTAGTGACCCATTCAGCAATATGTGCTTAAGTATGCACTGTGCTAAAAGAGAAGCAGTTATAAATTCAGCCAGACACTCTCCTTGCAGAACTGTAATCATTCAGTCAGTACCCAAGTAGTCATGCAGCAAAGTAGGCCTTATGGCATGGACTTCTTCAAACCCCTTTAGACTATGTATGCAGTCTTCTATGCACGTGCAAACTTTTCTTTTATACCTTCAATTGCCCAGTCTGTATCCTTCCACTTCCACAAAACACTATGTCACTGCTCTTTCAGTATTGTACTGAGCCATTCAACAGTATGTGTTTATCTATGCACTGTGCTAAAAGTGAAGCAGTTATAAATTCAGCCTTACAATCTCCTTGCAGAACTGTAATCATTCAGTCAGTATCCAAGTAGTCATGCAGCAAAGTTGGCCGTAGGGCATGGATTTCTTCAAACCCCTCTACACTATGCATGCACTCTTCTATGCACCTGCAAACTTGTATTTTATACCTTCAATTGCCCAGTCTGCATCCCCACACTTCCACCAAGCACTCTGCCACTGCTCTTTCAGTATTGTAGCGAGCCATTCAGCAGTATGTGCTTATGTATGCACTGTGCTAAAACTGAAGCAGTTATAAATTCAGCTAGGCACTCTCCTTGCATAACTATAATCATTCAGTCAGTACCCAAGTAGTCATGCAGCAAAGTAGGCCTTAGGGCATGGACTTCTTCAAACCCCTATACATTATGCATGCACTCTTCTGTGCACCGGCAAACTTGTCTTTTATACCTTCAATTTCCCAGTCTGTATCATTACCCCTTCACCAAACACTCTGCCACTGTTCTTTCAGTATTGTAGTGAGCCATTCAGCAGTATGTGCTTATGTATGCACTGTGCTAAAGGTGAAGCAGTTTATAAATTTAGCCAGACACTCTCCTTGCAGAACTTTAATCATACAGTCGGTACCCAAGTAATCATGCAGCAAAGTAGGTCTTAGGGTATGGACTGTATCAAACCCTATGCACTATGCATGCACTCTTCTATGCACGTGCAAACTTGTCTTTTATACCTTCCATTGCCCAGTCTGTATCCTTACACTTCCACCAGACACTCTACCACTACACTTTCAGTATTGTAGTGAACCATTCAGCAGTATGTGCATATGTATGCACTGTGCTAAAAGTGAAGCAGTTATGAATTCAGCAAGGCACTCTCCTTTCAGAACTGTAATCATTTAGTCAGTACACAAGTAGTCATGCAGCAAGGTAGGCCTTAGGGCATGGACGTCTTCAAGCCCTAGGCACTATGCATGATCTCTTCTATGTGCCTGCAAACTTGTGTTTTATACCTTCAATTGCCCAGTCTGTATCCTTACACTTTCACCAAACACTCTGCCACTGCTCTTTCAGTATTGTAGTGAGCCATTCAGTAGTATGTGCTTATGTATGTAGTGTGCTAAAAGTGAAGCAGTTATGAATTCAGCAAGGCACTCTCCTTGCAGAACTGTAATCATTTAGTCAGTACACAAGTAGTCATGCAGCAAAGTAGGCCTTAGGACATGGACTTCTTCAAGCCCCTATGCACTATGCATGCCCTCTTCTATGTACCTGCAAACTTGTGTTTTATACCTTCAATTGCCCAGTCTGTATCCTTACACTTCCACCAAACACTCAGCCACTGCTCTTTCAGCATTATAAAGAGCCATTCAGCAGTATGTGCTTATGTATGCACTGTGCTAAAAGTGGAGCAGTTATAGATTCAGCCAGACACTCTCCTTGCAGAATTGTAATCATTCAGTCAGTACCCAAGTAGTCATGCAGCAAAGTAGGTCTTAGGGTATGGAGTGGACTGTTTCAAATCCGTATATACTATGCATGTACTCTTCTATGCATCTGCAAACTTGTCTTTTATACCTTCAATTGCCCAGTCTGTATCCTTACACTTCCACCAGACACTCTGCCA
The DNA here is from genome assembly GCF_964261635.1 of Lissotriton helveticus. Lineage (NCBI taxonomy): Eukaryota > Metazoa > Chordata > Amphibia > Caudata > Salamandridae > Lissotriton > Lissotriton helveticus. The sequence continues at coordinate 1,200,941,349 of NC_136069.1, forward strand.
CAACACTTTCAGTATTGTAGTGAGCCATTCAGCAGTATGTGCTTATGTATGTACTGTGCTAAAAGTGAAGCAGTTATGAATTCAGCAAGGCGCTCTCCTTGCAGAACTGTAATCATTTAGTCGGTACACAAGTAGTCATGCAGCAAAATAGGTCTTATGGCATGGACTGTTTCAAACTCCTATACACTATGCATACACTCTTCTATGTACCTGCAAACTTGTATTTTATACCTTCAATTGCCCAGTCTGTATCCTTACACTTAAACCAAACACTCTGCCACTGCTCTTTCAGTATTGTAGTGAGCCATTTAGCAGAGCCACCGTTCTTAAGCCCACTCTGCCACCCCAGTTCAGACATGGCTATATGCAAATCAGTCTGACCCTGTGCCTCATGGGAACAGTCCAGCCCGAACTGCCAAGCCATGCCTTCCCTGGACCGGAAACAAGATACCGAGGACCGGTTTCTGGCATTCCAGCCGTCTTCAGCCCCGCTTGCTTGAATCCAGTGGCAAAGTGAGCAAGGGACTCACGTCTGAGCATACCCTGCCACACTTATGGTGGCCAATAAAGGGGGTGGTGATGGACGGAGCATCTGAACCAATCAAACACTCACACCCAGACAAAAGATCTGGGATTGATCCATCACCGTTCTTTAGCCCACTCTGCCACCCCAGTTCAGACATGGCTATATGCAAATCAGTCTGACCCTGTGCCTCATGAGAACAGTCTAGCCCGAACTGCCAAGCCATGCCTTCTCTGGACCGGAATCAAGCTTCCGAGGACCGGTTTCTGGCTTTTACACCTTCAATTGCCCAGTCTGTATCCTTATACTTTCACCAAACACTCTGCCACTGCTCTTTCAGTATTGTAGTGTGCCAATCATCAGTATGTGCTTATTTATGCACTGTGCAAAAAAGTGAAGCAGTTATAAATTTAGCCAGACACTCTCCTTACAGAACAGTAATCATTCAGTCAGTACCCAAGTAGTCATGCAGCAAAGTAGGTCTTATGGCATTGACTGTTTCAAATCTGTATATACCATGCATGCACTCTTCTATGCATCTGTAAACTTGTCTTCTATACCTTCAATTGCCCAGTCTGTATCCTTACACTTCAACCAAACACTCTGCCACTGCTCTTTCAGTATTGTAGTGAGCCATTCAGCAGTATGTGCTTATCTGTGCACTGTGCTAAAAGTGAAGCAGTTATACATTCAGCCAGACACTCTCCTTGAAGAACTGCAATCATTCAGTCAGTACCCAAGTAGTCATGCAGCAAAGTAGGTTTTAGGGCATGGACTGTTTCACACCCCTATACACTATGCATTCACTCTTCTATGCACCTGCAAACTTGTCTTTTATACCGTCAATTGCCCAGTCTGTATCCTTACACTGCCACCAAACAATCTGCCACTGCTGTTGTAGTATTGTAGTGAGCCATTCAGCAGTATGTGCTTATGTAAGCACTGTGCTAAAACTGAAGCAGTTATAAATTCAGCCAGGGACTCTCCTTGCAGAACTATAATCATTCAGTCAGTACCCAAGTAATCATGCAGCAAAGTAGGTCTTAGGGCATGGACTGAATCAAACCCCTATACACTATGCATGCACTCTTCTATGCACATGCAAACTGGTCTTTTATACCTTTAATTGCCCAGTCTGTATCCTTTCACTTCCACCAAACACTCTGCCACTGCTCTTTCAGTATTGTAGTGAGCCATTTAGCAGAGCCACCGTTCTTTAGCCCAATCTGCCACCCCAGTTCAGACATGGCTATATGCAAATCAGTCTGACCCTGTGCCTCATGGGAACAGTCCAGCCTGAACTGCCAAGCCATGCCTTCCCTGGACCGGAAACAAGCTTCCGAGGACCGGTTTCCTGGCATTCCAGCCGTCTTCAGCCAGGCTTGCTTGAATCCAGTGGCAAAGTGAGCAAGGGACTCACGTCTGAGCATACCCTGCCACACTTATGGCGGCCAAAGCCGTACAAAAAGGGGGTGGTGATAGACGGAGCATCTGAACCAATCAAACACTCACACCCAGTCAAAAGATCTGGGTTTGATCCATCACTGTTCTTCAGCCCACTCTGCCACCCCAGTTCAGACATGGCTATATGCAAATCAGTCTGACCCTGTGCCTCATGGGAACAGTCCAGCCAAAACTGCCAAGCCATGCCTTCCCTGGACCGGAAACAAGCTTCCGAGGACCGGTTTCTGGCATTCCAGCTGTCTTCAGCCCGGCTTGCTTGAATCCAGTGGCAAAGTGAGCAATGGACTCACGTCTGAGTGTACCCTGCCACACTTACGGCGGCTAAAGCGGTACAAAAAGGAGGTGGTGATGGACGGAGCATCTGAACCAATCAAACACTCACACCCAGTCAAAAGATCTGGGTTTGATCCATCACCGTTCTTTAGCCCACTCTGCCACCCCAGTTCCGACATGGCTATATGCAAATCAGTCTGACCCTGTGCCTCATGGGAACAGTCCAGGCCGAACTGCCAAGCCATGCCTTCCCTGGACCGGAAACAAGCTTCCGAGGACCGGTTTCTGGCTTTTACACCTTCAATTGCCCAGTCTGTATCCTTATACTTTCACCAAACACTCTGCCACTGCTCTTTCAGTATTGTAGTGAGCCAATCATCAGTATGTGCTTATTTATGCACTGTGCTAAAAGTGAAGCAGTTATAAATTCAGCCAGACACTCTCCTTGCAGAACCGTAATCATTCAGTCAGTACCCAAGTAGTCATGCAGCAAAGTAGGTTTGATGGCATGGACTGTTTCAAATCTGTATATACCATGCATGCACTCTTCTATGCATCTGTAAACTTGTCTTCTATACCTTCAATTGCCCAGTCTGTATCCTTACACTTCAACCAAACACTCTGCCACTGCTCTTTCAGTATTGTAGTGAGCCATTCAGCAGTATGTTTTTATCTATGCACTGTGCTAAAAGTGAAGCAGTTATAAATTCAGCCAGACACTCTCCTTGCAGGACTGTAATCATTCAGTCAGTAACCAAGTAGTCATGCAGCAAAGTAGGTCTTAGGGCATGGACTGTTTCAAACTCCTAGGGCCCGATTCACAGAACTAACTTAAGACAAAATCCTAAACTTACTACTTTTGGTATTCACAGAAGTTAGGATTTTGTCTCAAGTTTGTCTTAAGACAGACTTAAGACAGACTTAAGACAAAATCCTAACTTACGTCCGTCTTAAGTCTGTCTTAAGTCTGTCTTAAGACAAACTTAAGACAAAATCCTAACTTCTGTGAATACCAAAAGTAGTAAGTTTAGAATTTTGTCTTAAGTTAGTTCTGTGAATCGGCCCCCTATACACTATGCATTCACTCTTTAATGCACCTGCAAACTTGTCTTTTATACCGTCAATTGCCCAGTCTGTATCCTTACACTGCCACCAAACAATCTGCCACTGCTTTTTTAGTATTGCAGTGAGCCATTCAGCAGTATGTGCTTATGTAAGCACTGTGCTAAAACTGAAGCAGTTATAAATTCAGCCAGGAACTCTCCTTGCAGAACTGTAATCATTCAGTCAGTACCCAATTAGACATGCAGCAAAATAGGTCTCATGGCATGGACTGTTTCAAACTCCTATATACTATGCATGCACTCTTCTATGCATATGCAAACTTGTCTTTTATACCTTCAATTGCCCAGTCTGTATCCTTAACCTACAACCAGACACTCTGCTACTGCACTTTCAGTATTATAGTGAGCCATTCAGCAGTATGTGCTTATGTATGCACTGTGCTAAAAGTGAAGCAGTTATGAATTCAGCAAGGCACTCTCCTTGCAGAACTGTAATCATTTAGTCAGTATACAAGTAGTCATGCAGAAAAGTAGGCCTTAGGGCATGGACTTCTTCAAGCCCCTATGCACTATGCATGGTCTCTTCTATGTACCTGCAAACTTGTGTTTTATACCTTCAATTGCCCAGTCTGTATGCTTACACTTTCACCAAACACTCTGCCACAGCTCTTTCAGTATTGTAGTGAGCCATTTAGCAGTTTGTGTATATCTATGCACTCTGCTAAAAGTGAAGCAGTTATAAATTCAGCCAGGCACTCTCCTTGCAAAACTGTAATCATCCAGTCAGTACCCAAGTAGTCATGCAGCAAAATAGGTCTTATGGCATGGACTGTTTCAAATCCGTATATACTATGCATGCACTCTTCTATGCATCTGCAAACTTGTCTTCGATACCTTCAATTGCCAAGTCTGTATCCTTACACTTCCACCAAACACTCTGCCACTGCTTTTTTAGTATTCTAGTGAGCCATTCAGCAGTGTGTGCTTATGTACGCCATGTGATTAAACTGAAGCCGTTATAAATTCAGCGAGACACTCTGCTTGCAGAACTGTAATCATTCAGTCAGTACCCAAGTAGTAATGCAGCCAAGTAGGCCTTAGTGCATGGACTTCTTAAAAGCCCTATACATTATGCATGCACTCTTCTGTGCACCTGTACACTTTTCTTTTATACCTTCAATTGCCCAGTCTGTATCCTTGCACTTCCACCAAACACTATGTCATTTCAGTATTGTAGTGAGCCATTCAGCAGTATGTGTTTATTTATGCACTGTGCTAAAAGTGAAGCTGTTATAAATTCAGCCTTACAATCTCCCAGCAGAACTGTAATCATACAGTCAGTATCCAAGTAGTCATGCAGCAAAGTTGGCCGTAGGGCCTGCACTTCTTCAACCCCCTATACACTATGCATGCACTCTTCTATGCACCTGCAAACTTGTATTTTATACCTTCAATTGCCCAGTCTGCATCCCCACACTTCCACCAAACACTCTGCCACTGCTCTTTCAGTATTGTAGTGAGCCATTCAGCAGTATGTGTTTATCTATTCACTGTGCTAAAAGTAAAGCAGTTATAAATTCAGCCAGACACTCTGCTTGCAGAACTGTAATCATTCAGTCAGTACCCAAGTAGTAATGCAGCAAAGTAGGCTTTAGGGCATGGACTTCTTCAAACCCCTATACATTATGCATGCACTCTTCTGTGCACCTGCAAACTTTTCTTTTATACCTTCAATTGCCCAGTCTCTATCCTTGCACTTCCACCAAACACTATGTCATTTCAGTATTGTAGTGCGCCATTCAGCAGTATGTGCTTATTTATGCACTGTGCTAAATGTGAAGCAGTTTATAAATTCAGCCAGACACTCTCCTTGCAGAACTTTAATCATTCAGTCAGTACCCAAGTAGTCATGCAGCAAAGTAGGCCTTAGGGCATGGACTGTATCAAAACCCTATACACTATGCATGCACTCTTCTATGCACGTGCAAACTTGTCTTTTATACCTTCAATTGCCCAGTCTGTATCCTTACACTTCCACCAGACACTCTGCCACTGCACTTTCAGTATTGTAGTGAGCCATTCAGCAATATGTGCTTATGTATGCACTGTGCTAAAAGTGAAGCAGTTATAAATTCAGCATGCCACTCTCCTTGCAGAACTGTAATCATTTAGTCAGTACGCAAGTAGTCATGCTGCAAAGTAGGCCTTAGGGCATGGACTTCTTCAAGCCCCTGTGCACTATTCATGCTCTCTTCGATGCACCTGAAAATTTGTGTTGTATACCTTCAATTGCCCAGTCTGTATCCTTACACTTCCACCAAACACTCTGCCACTGCTCTTTCAGTATTGTAGTGAGCCATTCAGCAGTATGTGCTTATGTATGCACTGTGCTAAAACTGAAGCAGTTATAAATTCAGCTAGGCACTCTCCTTGCAGAACTTTAATCATTCAGTCAGTACCCAAGTAATCCTGCAGCAAAGTAGGTCTTAGGGCATGGACTGTATCAAACCCCTATACACTATGCATGCACTCCTCTATGCACGTGCAAACTTGTCTTTTATACCTTCAATTGCCCAGTCTGTATCCTTACACTTCCACCAGACACTCTGCCACTGCACTTTCAGTATTGTAGTGAGCTATTCAGCCGTATGTGCTTATGTATGCACTGTGCTAAAAGTGAAGCAGTTATGAATTCAGCAAGGCACTCTCCTTGCAGAACTGTAATCATTTAGTCAGTACACAAGTAGTCATGCAGCAAAGTAGGCCTTAGGGCATGGACTTCTTCAAGCCCCTATGCACTATGCATGCTCTCTTCTATGCACCTGCAAATTTGTGTTGTATACCTTCAATTTCCCAGTTTGTATCCTTACACTTCCACCAAACACTCTGCCACTGCTATTTCAGTATTGTAGTGAGACAATCATCAGTATGTGCTTATGCATGCACGGTGCTAAAAGTGAAGCAGTTATAAATTCAGCCAGACACTCTCCTTGCAGAACTGTAATCATTCAGTCAGTACCCAAGTAGTCATGCAGCAAAGTAGGTCTTATGGCATGGACTGTTTCAAATGTGTATATCCCATGCATGCACTCTTCTATGCATCTGTAAACTTGTCTTCTATACCTTCAATTTCCTGGTCTGTATCCTTACACTTCCACCAAACACTCTGCCACTGCTATTTCAGTATTGTAGTGAGCCAATCATCAGTATGTGCTTATGTATGCACGGTGCTAAAAGTGAAGCAGTTATAAATTCAGCCAGACACTCTCCTTGCAGAACTATAATCATTCAGTCAGTACCCAAGTAGTCATGCAAACTTGTGTTTTATACCTTCAATTGCCCAGTCTGTATCCTTACACTTCCACCAAACACTCTGCCACTGCTCTTTCAGTATTGTAGTGAGCCATTCAGCAGTATGTGCTTATGTATGCACTGTGCTAAAAGTGAAGCAGTTAGACATTCAGCCAGACACTCACCTTGCAGAACTGTAATCATCCAGTCAGTACCCAAGTAGTCATGCAGCAAAGTAGGTCTTAGGGCATGGACTGTTTCAAATCCGTATATACTATGCATGTACTCTTCTATGCATCTGCAAACTTGTCTTCTATACCTTCAGTTGCCCAGTCGGCCACTGCTCTTTCAGTATTGTAGTGAGCCATTCAGCAGTATGTGCTTTTCTATGCACTGTGCTAAAAGTGAAGCAGTTATAAATGCAGCCAGACACTCTCCTTGCAGAACTGTAATTATTCAGTCAGTACCCAAGTAGTCATGCAGCAAAGTAGTTCGTAGGGCATGGACTTCTTCAAACCCCTATACACTATGCATGCACTCTTCTATGCACCTTCAAACTTATCTTTTATACCTTCAATTACCCAGTCTGTATCCTTACATCACCACCAAACACCCTTCCACTGCTCTTTCAGTATTGTAGTGAGCCATTCAGCAGTATGTGCTTATGTATGCACTGTGCTAAAACTGAAGCAGTTATAAATTCAGCCAGGTACTCTCCTTGCAGAACTGTAATCATTTAGTTAGTACCCAAGTAGTCATGCAGCAAAATAGGTCTTATAGCATGGACTGTTTCAAACTCTATACACTATGCATACACTCTTCTATGTACCTGCAAACTTGTATTTTATACCTTCAATTGCCCAGTCTGCATCCTTACACTTCCACCAAACACTCTGCCACTGCTCTTTCAGTATTGTAGTGAGCCATTTAGCAGTTTGTGTTTATATATGCACTGTGCTAAAAGTGAAGCAGTTATAGATTCAGCCAGACACTCTCCTTGCAGAACTGTAATCATCCAGGGGATAATGATCACTTAGCGAATTATCATGTGTGTTATATTTCTGAATCATTTCCCCGTGTCGATTGTTGTATTTGCCCCTCTACCATTAAAAGTGGGGAGAAATGGGATCTTGTGATCAATCAGCCTGTTAACAAAGCCCATATCACATCAAAAAATAACTTCATTTAAGTATTCCCCACATTTGGTGTGCTCAAGGTGACTAAAGCTAATATCCTTGTCCAACATCACTCCGCAAGTTCCTCTCTCTCCTCTACTACATAGAGGACAATTAAAGTCCCCATCCCATATAACACAGACTTCTCTTTTAGGTTCATCCAATATGGATTTAATGTTGCTTCCCAAAGATTTAAAAACATTGTCTATATCTTCATCCAAAACATTATTATAAAAATTTAGCAAAACTAAAGAAAAATCACTATCAATTGTAAACCTTATAATCTGATAATAAATATTGTTACGAACCATTTCTACTTTAGCACAATCCCACATATTTGAGACATATGTGCACAAACCTCCTTTAGCCCTACCGCGAGCAGAGCTAATGGCTGGCGTACAATAAGTCCTAAACCCATTTAAGTGGACAGGAACTGTGGTCCAAGTTTCTTGAAAACTGACAACATCATACTTATTTACAAGATTTACCCAGTTTTCATTTTCCAATTTGGAACTTATCCCAGCAATGATCCAACTTAAAAAAAACATGATTCCTTGTTTTGTATTTTATCCGAGACATTTGTACTAGTGGCAGGTTCCACAAGAGACCCATTTGATGATCTCTCGTGTAATGAACTTACATTCTTAGGACCATGTACTATGTACTTATAGGCCATTACACCAACCTTACCCGTATCATTATCATTGATCATGGGTATACCATAGTCGCCAACTGCTGACTTTTTGCCAGGGGTTGTTTTACTTGTTGGAGATGCAATATCCCTTAAATCACTGGCGAGTCAGTCGATATCCTCTAGTCCCTGCAGTATACAATAACGATTGGAAATAGGTAAATTGTACTCAAATTTATTTTGTGCCCTTGCTTCCCATTGTTGCCATGATTTGGATACGCTCGCTGTGGGATTCATAGTTGGATAGAAACAGGTCAAGTCCATGGTTTGGATTGCTCCGTTCCTTCTCTCATTATTCCAACCAAGAATAAATCTCACAGCGCGCCTATCTCTGAAATTAATGATTATGCAATCCCCAAGGAGATTTTTATATCTATGCCCTATCCAGCCTACCCTACGAACATATAAAATTTCAGCCTGTACATACCCAGGTAGTGGCCTGTTAGCATTTAGCCAAAAAACAACCTTATTTTTTAGCTCAGAGTGGGATTCCTCCCTTTCATTTTTTAACCCTGGCACCTCGGTTAATATCACAGTATAGAGTAGGGACTGGGGTGGGAGATCAATACACGGGTAGCTAATCCTCCCAAAATTGCTTTTATTCTTTTCTAAATCAATGTTACTAGGGCCCCTAATCTGTTCACTGCCTAACCCTACCTTTTCGGGCTCCCTCGTAGATTCCATTCTGTTGGTATTTTTTTGAGCCTGTGCTCTGTTGCTTTGGGGCAAACTATGCTGCCCCGAATGGTTAGCCTCCTTTATCTCTGATACAGTTGTTTTAACGTTTGGCTTTAAGACACTGGTAGTAGCACTTGAGGGCGAACTAGAATTATGCATGATTACACTATTTCCATGCAAGTTAAATTGTTTCAGTACCTCAGAATTAGCTAGAATCATATTTTCTAAGCTGCCTAATTTGGCGGTAAGGGTCTTAATTCTTTCTAACACTGGAAGGATGAGAGACTTCATTAATTGCTCCATATGTGTCATAAGGCCCTCATATTTTCTACATATTTTTTCTGACTGGGCTCTATTTCTCTCTTCATTTTGTGAAGTGTTAACCTCTATTGGTTGGTCTGAACCCATAAAACCCTCTTGCCTAGCTGAGGTTTGACCCTTTCTTCTTCGACTACCTTCACTTTTGCCCCTTACTCCAAAGACAAGCTGCTTGCTTCTGCTGCATGCTTGTCTACGTTTAGTTTTATACCCTCTAGTTTTTTGGGGGCGACTCTCATTTTCCCCTTTACTTATTGATTCAGCATCAGTATTAGGATTAGACTGAGAATCCAACCCCTCCACAGTATCCGAAACATTAATAATGGCGGGGTCCTCATTTGGCGATAGCGGTAGCAAATTTGGTGTCAGTGATAGCCTGGTAGCAGGGAATGAATGCTCAGTGATAGTCTTTTGCTGTAATACTGCGTCACATCCTCTGTCTATCCCTGGAAAATCAGCATATGAGTCCATAAGCATGGAGTCATATGCTGTAATTGTGCATGTATTTAATTGTTGAGTGGCAAGGCACATATTTGGTGGCGATGAGAGGCGTCTCTCAGTGTTCTCAATTGTTGTCACAACAACCCCTATCGTTCTCTGAAGCATTCTGTCTATTGCTGTCAGGGTGGGAAGTGGTGCAGTAGTTAGTGCTTTCTGCCTCGATTTAGACCGGGTATGCATTGATGTACTTTTACCCATATTTTAATTAATAACTACTAACCATACCAGACCTACGGTTTCGTTTATATCAGCAATGCCAATGCCCAATAATGATGGATGGTCAGAGTTATAACAATACTGTCTTACTTCATGTAACCCACGAGTCCAATATCGGATGTCAGGGGGGTGGCCCTGCCCTGCCTCCAACGGCCACAGATGGCCCGCCCTTTGCCCGGGCTTAGCCCCGGGATGATCCCGCACGCGATCCCGCGTCGCTAGGATGTCAAGGTTTTAAGTCCGCCTCCGGGCGGAAGTTGCACGGAACTGGAAGCGCAGGGAAGTCTGGGGGCTGTAGTCCCACACCTCCACTCGGTGGCCGCAGGATTGAAGTAGCAGCGGCGGGAGGGTGGACCTGCAAGCCCGTTTTACAAAATGGCCAGTCCGGTGAACTGCCAAGGTAGGTGCTCTCAGCACAAGCCGCCCGCTTTGCCGGAGATGTCAAGGGTTTAAGTCCGCCTCCGGGTGGAAGTTGCACAGAACTGGAAGCGCTGGGAAGTCTGGGGCTGTAGTCCCCCACCTCCACTCGGCGGCCGCGGGATTGAAGTAGCGGCGGCGGGAGGGTGGACATGCAAGCACGTTTTACAAAATGCCCATGCCGGTGAACTGCCAAGGTAGGTGATCTCAGCATAAGCCGCCCAAGTACTCATGAAGCAAAGTAGGGGGGTGGCCCTGTCATGCCTCCGACGGCCACAGACGGCCCGCCCTTTGCCCGGGCATAGCCCCGGGGTCGATCCCGCACAAAATCCCGCGTCGCGGGGATGTCAAGGTTTTAAGTCCGCCTCCGGGCGGAAGTTGCACGGAACTGGAAGCGCTGGGAAGTCTGGGGGCTGTAGTCCCCCACCTCCACTCGGCGGCCGCGGGATTGAAGTAGCGGTGGCGGGAGGGTGAACCTGCAAGCCCATTTTACAAAATGCCCTGTCCGGTGAACTGCAAAGGTAGGTGCTCTCAGCACAAGCCGCCCGCTTTGCCGGAGATGTCAAGCGTTTAAGTCCACCTCCGGGTGGAAGTTGCATGGAACTGGAAGCGCTGGGAAGTCTGGGGGCTGTAGTCCCTCACCTCTGCTCGGCGGCCATGGGATTGAAGTAGCGCCGGCGGGAGGGTGGACCTGCAAGCCCGTTTTACAAAATGCCCAGTCTGGTGAACTGCCAAGGTAGGTGCTCTCAGCACAAGCCGCCCGCTTTGCCGGAGATGTTAAGGGTTTAAGTCCGCCTCCGGGCGGAAGTTGCACGGAACTGGAAGTGCTGGGAAGTCTTGGGGCTGTAGTCCCCCACATCCACTCGGCGGCCACAGGATTGAAGTAGCAGCGGAGGGAGGGTGGACCTGCAAGCCCGTTTTACAAAATGCCCAGTCCGGTGAACTGCCAAGGTAGGTGCTCTCAGCACAAGCTGCCCGCTTTGCCGGAGATATCAAGGGTTTAAGTCCGCCTCCGGGCGGAAGTTGCACGGAACTGGAAGCGCTGGGAAGTCTGGGGGCTGTAGCCCCCACCTCCAGTTGGCGGCCGCGGGATTGAAGTAGCGGCGGCGGGAGGGTGGACCTGCAAGCACGTTTTACAAAATGCCCAGTCCGGTGAACTGCCAAGGTAAGTGCTCTCAGCACAAGCCGCCCAAGTACTCATGCAGCAAAGTAGGCCTTAGGGCATGAAGTGTTTCAAGGGCTATACACTATGTTTGTAGTCTTCTATCTACCTGCACACTTGTATTTTATACCTTCAATTCCATAGTCTGTATGCTTACACTTTCATCCAAGCACTTTGACATTGCTTTTGCACTATTATAGTGACCCATTCAGCAGTTTGTGCTAATCCATTCACTATCTTTACTCATGTAGCAAAGTAGGTGTTAAGACAAGGACTGCTTCAAACCTGTGTGCTGTATGCATGCAGTTTTCTATCCACATGCACACTTGTCTTTTATACCTTCAGTTCCACTGTTAGTATCAATGATGCTGCAGGAAATACTATGTGTTTCCCCTTGTACTGTTCTAGTGACGCATTTATTAGCATGTACTAATCCATTCACTGCTCAAAAATCCAACTACTTACAATTTCATTAAGGTACTCTTCGTCCAGATGTAGTTCTTAAAAGTTTTATGCAGTATGTATGTACTTTTCCTATCACGTACACAGTTGTTTTTTACACGTAGTCATTGTACAATGTATTTATTTAGTAATAGAATAGTATATTTAATAAATTCATTTTTATAATGTTATATATATGTTTTATAACAGATTCTATTGATCAACACTAAAAGATATTCATCATGTCTTCAAAAACTGAAAAGAGAAAACAATATAAAAAAGCTTATGTTTTCAAGAAAAGTCATCCACAAGATTTACCTAAACAACAAAGTGTGGAAAAAAAGAAAAAAAGTCCTGGTAAGGCAACAAAGGATTTTTTAAGAAAATGATCAAACACTAGGAATAGTGTGCAGAATGTGAAAAATACAAATACTGTATCTGCAAGGAAAAAGTAAAACAAGACCAAAAAAAACATGGGAAATCATGTTCTAAAGAACTACAGTATAGTAAAAGGAGGAAGAATCAATTTTAGGAAATTAGAAAAAGAATGTTTTCAAATAGAGTTGTTTTAAACTTAATGAAGTATATGAAGAAATGTAAAAGAAAATCAGCATTTTATAAGAAGAAGAAACATATTGAAAATATTGTTGAGAAGGTTTTTCAAATGAAAACGAAGTTATTTATTTTAGTAATCAATAGAATTTGATCACTAGATAAACCAATCAATTTAATGAAGGCCAAAATTAAGTGGAGTAGACTAATTAATAGAACTAATTTTTCTGATTTTTTGGGGGGTGAATGGAAACATAGTTTGAGTTCTGAGCCTTTTTTTTATGAAGAGAGTTGTTAGAACTGGGGGTCTCTAGTTGGCAGAGGTAGGTACCACTGTCCAAATAGGGACCCTTGCATCTAGTCAGGGTAAGGAGGAAACACTTTTTAGATAACCTCTGCTCACCCCCTTGGTAGCTTGGCACAAGCAATCAGGCTTATCCAAAAGCAATGTGTAAAGTATTTGTACCAACACTCAGAGTAACACAGTGAAAACACCACAAACTGACTCCACAACAGTTTAGAAAAATAAAGGTATTTAATCTAAACTACACAAGACCAAAACGACAAAAATCCAACATACACAGTTCAAGAATACAATTACGAAAGAGTTCTTAAAGTTGCGATCAAATAATCCACAGTTGCGTGAAAAGTTCACTGTTGCATCACGTTTAGCCAACAGTACCTTTAAGTGCGACAAAGTTCCAAAGCAGAAGCTGGTGCGGTGGAAAACAAGCGATGCGTTGCTCCTGAGACCATGGGGAGGCATTGGTGACAGCCCTGCTGCAGCAGCGGACGTGTTGCGATGTATCCGGTCTTTATGGGGAAGAAGGCGATGAATTGTTTGGATTCCGGGGCGTAGGTTCCGTAGGAAGTTTGCTCTCGCAAAGGCACGATGCGAATATCTACGGGGTGACGATGCATGATCCAGCGGCGATCTTCCTCTTGCAGCTCCTCGATGCGATGACTCTGTGAATGTTCGCAGCGACGTGATGCGGTCCGTAAGCAGGCGGTGCTGCAATCTCATCCAGGGATGACAGGCTCTGCGACGATGCTCGCAGCGATGGTGATCTTTCCGCAAACGAAAGATGCGATGTCTCCGGCAGTGGCAACAGGCGTTACGACGATCTCAGCCTTCCTAGCAGCGGGAATGTCCTTGCGCTGTCGGGGATGCGCTCCGCAAGTGAGCAATGCGATAACTTTTCTGTAGCAAAGTCTCTCAAATCTTGGTTTCCAGCTACCCAGCACAAGTACAAGTTCCAGAGGCACCACAACTGGCCCAAACACTCTAGGAAGGACACAGCTCTCTCAGTAGAGCTCAGGGAAGCTGGGGGTGAAGTCCTTTTGTTCCTGGGACTTCAAAACAAGGAGCCAGCTCATAACAGGCCCTTGGAGATTCCTTCAAGTAAGGGGACAAAGCAACAACAAAGTCCTTCCCCTCTCCTAGGCAGCAAAGCAACTGCAGGTCAGTCCAGCATCACACAGCAGGGTAGTCCTTCTTCATCAGTCTTCCAGCTTTCTCGTTGGCAGAGGTTCCTTCTTGTTTCCAGGATGATCTGATCTTCTGTTGTCAGGGATCCTGTACTTGTACCCCTAAAAGTCTTTGTTCTTTTTGTGCAAGTGGGCCCTGAGCCCGGTCTGAACCAGTTCTGGGTGTTCCTTGAGCACTTTGTTTTCCTGGCTTCTCCTTTCCTTTTAGAGTGAGGGGCAGGGTTGTCAGCCGCCCAGCAGGAGGTGGAGCCAGCATTGTGGAAGGTAGGCACAGACCCAAGCAGGCCCAGGTGCTATCTCTTCCCACCACTCAAGTTGCAAATGCAGTCATTCAGCCTAGGGCTAACCCAGCCAGCCTCCCCACTCTCAAACCAGACAGTCAATTTACAAACAGGCCAAGGCACACAGAAAGGTAAGACAAGAAAACAGCTACTGTCTAAAAGTACTGTTCTCAAACACAGGATTTATAAACAACCTTTCCTAAAAGATGTGTTATTAAATTCTGAGTTCAGGGATACCAGACTTTTATGTCCTACCTTGCTCCTATGGGAAGATATGCTGATAGCCACTGTTGCATCCCCCATGATAGCCTATGGAGCAAGATAGCCTTGCAGCAGTGAAAAATGAATATGGCTGTAATTCACTAACAGAGCATGTCACCTGCACTAGTAGATGCTCTACCTTTCACATACACTGTACCCTGCCCAGTGGGGGTACGTTGAGCCTTCCATAGGGGTGAACAATGTGCACAGAAAGGGAAGGGTTAGGCCTGGTCAGTGGGGACACTGAGCAGGAGGACATGGCAGTTCACAGACTGCACACATGCACTGCGGTGGCAGGCCTGAGACACCATTTTAGGGCTACCCATGTGGGTGGCACAATCAGTGCTGCAGGCCCACTAGGAGCATTTGACATCACCAGCTCTGGCACACTCAGTACACTTTACTAGGGACTTCTTGGTGATACAAATATGCCAATCATGTATATCCATTCACAATAGCAATTTACACAGGGAGCACTTACACTCTGACACTGATCAGCAGTGGCAGAGTGTCCAAAGCATCTAAACCAGCAAAAAACGAAATCCAGCACAGCATCAAAATTACAGGAGGTAAAGGCAAAAAGATAGGGGGAAACCACGCCAAGGATGCCAGGTCTAACAAGAGTTATTTTCAGAATAATGATTTGTTGCTTGCAGTTGACACCAGTGGTTGAGCTTATGAGGTTAAACATGGTTGTCCTATTGAGAAAGAGAAAATTGTTCCCAGAAATGCAGAAGAGGTGTTAGCTGATAAAGTTTTAGGGCGAAATCCTAAAGCTCCAGCGTACACTTGGAATTGCAGAAGTATTTGTAGTGTACAGCAGGAATCTTTTGAATTTTACGCAATTCTTACGTGAGTATACTAAGACAAGTGTTAAACAAAAGATTAAGATGTTGCAAGGTTTAGACCCTTGCAGAGTGAGAGAAAATACTGGTTTGCAATGTCATTCTCTGGATTGTCTTTCCAAAAAAGTATGTCGAAGTGTTTTTCACCATTTCAGGATGTTAGCAGTACATCATACTTGAATGAGGAAATTAGTCAGAACATTGTATTATGCAAAAAGTCCAACACTAATGTTAAAAAAATTGAACAATGCTCTTTTGCGTGGATCTGTATCAGATGCAATAAACGTTTGTGAAGAAATTGAGGTTAGTTACTTTGGTCCTGAGGAAGACAGTGCAGAAACTGATACATTAATAGAAGGAAATGTGGAAGAGAATATACAACATTGTAGTACAGAAAGGTTTGAGCAAGAAATTGCGAAGTTTAAGGTGATTTCAGGTGAAAGGCCGAATTATTCTTGTATTTGTTATCGGCAAACTCAATATAAAAATCAGACTAGGACTGTTGAACTGTATTTAAAAAGTGAAAAGGAAAATAATAAAGAATGGAAGGAATTTGCAACTTATTTGTTGGTAGAGAATTGTTTTGATTTTGGTTCTGATCAACGTATTTGTAAATATTGTTATAACAAATGGGACGAGAGCAAAATGCCTGCTAGAGCAGTGCATAATAATCTTGAGTTGGTAAATATTCCTTCTGAACTGATGGATTTAAATATCTATGAGTCTATTCTTATTCAATGTGTGCATCCATTTCAGTCTATTGTTCGTATGGAGCATAAGACAGGGAAATTGCCTCCTTCAGATTTACAGAGAGGATTAAAGGGAAGAGTTGTATATTTGCCTCTAGATTTAAAGAAAAATATTGAAACAATTGGTGTAGAAAATGTAGAAGATGAACCTCTAGTTATTCTTGTTAATGGCATTCCTACTAAGAGTAAGAAAATCTGGCAAGAATTAGTGGATGTTAGGAAAGTGAAAAAGGCAACGTTGTATCTGGTAAAAAATAATCAGAACTATGAAAATGTGAATGTGGGAGAAGAAGAAATAACTGTAGAAGAAGATAGTGACTCATCAACTGGACATATTGAAAAAGTGGATGTGTCCAGAACTGAAGAATTCTACGAACATTACAGTATTCATCCACTTCATTCCAAAGAAGTGATGGGGAATACTATAGAGTTATTCCAAAAGAAAGAAGCAAAGGGAAGTCCCATTAGTGTATGGGAAGAAAGCTTGGAAGCTCATTGTTTCCCTCAGTTGTTTCCAACAGGAAAAGGAGGACGATATGATGAACGACCTGTGCAGATTCCTGCATCTGAATACCGGACATCAAGATTGTGTGCAGAAGATCCAAGATTTCGACAATGTATTCCTTATTTGTTTCATCTTTTGTTTGAGAGTGACTTCTCTGGACTTTCTTATGCAGTCAACCATATATTGAAAACAGGTGTACATCTGCAAAATTTTCAGCAAAGGAATTTATGGATAAAGTACAGCAGAAAGATAATATTTTGGAATCTCAGCTGATTAATCTCATGGCATGTCAGCGTGGTACTAATGAGTACTGGTACCGTTGTCATGGAGAACTTAAATGTATGCTAAGGAACTTAGGAACTCCTACATGGTTCCTTACTATAAGCTGGGCTGAATATGCTTGGGATGATTTACTTCAATTTCTTCGAGAGGCAAATCCAAAGGTAGTAAATATTGAATACAAGACACCTGGAGAATTGTACTCTTTGGATTCAGTTAATGAATGTAGATATTTCAATCATGGATTTGAAGCTATGATGTCTTTTATCACCAATAAAAATATCCTCCTCTTGGCGAGGTTCTGGATTTCTTTTGGAGAAAGGTGTATCAAGCAAGAGGTGCTCCTCACATACATGTGCTAATATGGATCAAAGATGCCCCCAAATTCGGAACAGATTCGGATGATACTGTGTTGTCGTAGTAGTAGATAGCTTTATTCGATTTTAGCAAAATTTTAAAATCATAAAAGCAGCAACACAAAAATAATCAATACATAATGTGCATAAAAGAACAAAGCATGTCACGTATATATCGTTACGTTTAAGGACTAACTATAGGTGCAGTAAATTTAAGAACACATTAAACTTTTCCTTTTTCTGAATACACTTTTTAGAAAGCCGGCCATAATGGCCACACACAATTCATCATGTAGTAATTGAAGATACAGTAAAGCTGGGTGGCACTGGTACCATGTTCCGCTATTTTTCAAAAGAGGTTTAATCCATCGGGCTCTCTCTTTACGGTAAAATCCACAAAATCAAATCACATGAGGGGTTGATTGTTCGGCCACCCCATCACATGGGCACTTACAAAGCATTTTGATCCAATCATTAGTTTTGGGAAATGAAACAAGGCGAAAGAAGATATCGAATCTAAACCTTGTAAGTAAAAACCTATCAAATCCCTTTGTGCACCATTTCAAGTAGGGTTGCATGTTAACAGATACTAGCGACATTTGGTGCCGCACAACCGAGCCCTTATTGAGGTCAACCCGGAGCCGCAGGGATTCCAGATGGTACCAGCAGTTATTCTTTAGATCTTTCCTCGTGATTTTACATAGCCCCTCTGGTGCAGTAAAGAACTCGGGTTTCCCCATATCTTGGCAAAACTTTTGAATGTAGGATAGCCATGCTATTTTGTGTGATTTATCCAGGGCCATAACATCGCGGATAATCTCTCTGTTCAGCTCCAAGTCAACTGCAGTCCAAACCCTGTGCCAAAGTAACAGTGGTTGCATCGCTATCAGATCACTGATATGACGAACACCCAGCTCAACGTGACAATTATACACAGATAAACTGAAAGGTACAGCTAAAATAAACCTTAAAAAAGCATTTTCTACTGTTTGTATTTCCCTAGTGTCTTGGATGCCCCAGACACCAGCACCGTATATGGCCGTACTAACATATATATTTTAAGTAAAATTTCAGGGGGTCTTTTGCCCATCTTTCGCGAAAAAGCCATAAGTGCTGCAGTCGCTTTTTTAAAGGACAAAGTCCTACTCCTAATGGCCAGACCCCAATGCCCCCCACCTTCAAGAGCTACTCCTAAGTACGAAAAGGATTTGGTTGCCTGCACTTTCTCCCCGCCCGCAAAACAACGTACAGGTTTTGGATTTACCCCTTGCGCACGTCATCACGAAAGTCTTTTGCACATTCAGTTTCAGACCCCTAGAGTCCATGAAATTAATATAGGCGTCTAGGGCTGTCTGCAGACCTCTCTCTGTCCTGGCCATGATGACGGCGTCATCCGCATATAATAGGGACACCACTTGTTTAAAATTAATTCTAGGTGAGTCAATAACTTTAGACACCAAGACATCCTCTAAGTCATTGGTGTATAAGTTAAAAAGAAGAGGCGCGAGAACGCACCCTTGCCTCACTCCACGCTTCACGTGGAAATGCTTGGTGCACTCTCCTCCCGTTCCAAATCTCACCCTGGCCCTTGCCCCAGCATAAAGTTGCCTTAAAAAAGAAATTATGGCCTCCTCCACTTTAAGTTCTTCCAACACCTTCCACAAACGATCATGCTTAACGCAATCGAAAGCAGCACTCAGATCAACGAATGCTGCATAGAGTTTGCCAGCTTTAGCCTGAACATATTTCCCTTGTAGAAGTACAAAGTTCAGGACCTGTTCAACGGTGCCCATCCCCTCACGGAAGCCGTACTGAACCGGGGACAACACTCCTTCTTCTTCTACCCAAGATAGTAACCGGTTCAGGACAACCCTCCCTGTAATCTTCATAAAAGAGTCAAGAAGAGAGATAGGGCGATAACAAGAGGGACTCTCCCTATCTCCCTTCTTGAAAATGGGAATAATAATAGAATCAGACCAGGTCTTGACAAACCCCCGCTCACAACTTGCGTCCAGGACTCTCTTAAAAATGGGGGACCATAACTCAACTGAGTATTTAAAGATATCGATAGGAACCCCGTCGAAACCTGGGGCTTTGCCTTCCCTACTCTGCTCAACAGCAGCGGTCATTTCACCAATTGAGATACCCAAATTAACTTGGCAAAAGGTCCGGAATGCCTCCTTGTCCATATCCTCTATATCAGCTAACTTTAAAATCCCATCCGGATTATAGACTTCTGAGAAAAAGTCGATCCAGGAATTTTCGCTGATAGCAACCTCTACCCTTGCTTTATTGACTTCATTGAAAAATGGTGCATTAACTGCACTCCAGAATAGGGCACTGTCCTTGTATTGTGCAGCATTAACCAAATTGTTCCAAGCCTCGGATTTGATGTTATTCTTACAGTTATTCCGAGCTAGGCGATAAACTTTCCTACAAGTTGCCACCTCTACCGGATCCCTTACCTTATTGTGCAAAGCGGCTATGAGGCAAGTATGCGCCCTAGAACAGGCAGCGTCAAACCAAGAATTAATAGTCGGCCTAAGTATGACCTCTCCCCGGACGAGACAAACTATCTCGGATGGTCTGGGTAATTACCTCAAAGGCTGACAAAGTTTCCTCATGAGAGGTCTCTTCGTCAAGACACCTTTCAATTGAGGCAAGAGATCCCCTGACTATCTTAGCATGCGTTACCTCAGGATCATTCTGACTCCATTTGATGGCATAGCCGTTTTGTCTGGGCATGTCATAGATTTTTAACCAAGACAGTCTTTCAATCAGAGAACTGTTCGTAACCTGTGGTAAAATGATAGCAAAAGAGAGGGGGAGATGATCACTAAATCCTACAGGATGAGTGGCATAATCCGCAAACCAAGTGGCATGACTTTCAGAAGCAACAATAAAATCACTTACGGTGCCTAGCCCTCTCCCCACAAAGGTTGCACTAAACTCTACACGAGGGGAGCACATCCTGTTAACAAAGTCTAAATTAAAAGATGCCAACATATCATTCAAAGTTTCACCCCCATCCAGATGGGAAAAATGTGGGGACGAGACTTCCACACCCACCCCTATGATTCCACAACCCCCCGAACTTGACCGCACAGATTGTGGTTAAAATCCCCCCCACAAACAATAATGCAATCCCTCCCTATCGGGGTTGTAATCCCGTGAATTTCATTAATCATGGAAGAAACCATATCTGAGACAAAACATTTATGCAAATTATTGTAAATGTTAATAAAAATAATGTCAACCTTGGAGACCATCCGAACTAATAAGATCTGATAGCAAATTTCCACCTTAACTATCTTGATATCCTCAACACCCATCAGATTCGAAATATAAATACAAAGTCCTCCCATATTCCTCCCACGTTTAGAGTGTACTGCTGCAGCATGAAAAGTTCTGTACCCATTTAAGTGAACTGGCTCAACAGACCAGGTTTCTTGGAGACACAAAAAGCCATAGGGACTTACAAACTCCAGCCAAGAAGGGTCTAAAACCCTATCCTTAATCCCTGAAATGTTCCCGTATAAGAACTCAATCTTCCCATGGGTCCTATGTTTAACAGCTGGTACATTATTACTAAATCCATCAGGAAGATCACAGATCTGCCTTGCACTACTAGGCTCTGGAACTTTGAGATAATCAGAGCCTAAACTACGGATAGTAACTGGGCCAGTATCATGGCGCGGCCTGGGATCAGTGACTGGGCCACTAATATTACATACAGTAGGAATAAGATCTACCGAAAAAACTGGTGCAACAGATTTACAGCTCAGTCAGTCCATGCCCTCTGAATCTCTTAGGCCTTCATAACGATTATAAAGTGGGATTTGAAATCGATTAGATGGCCGGAGGTCAGCTGGGGCACGAGGATCATTTAAATGCTGAGTCCAAAGACCAGGCTACAGCAGGATAGACCGGATGATCAACATTTTCCAGCTGTAATGCAAATGGAGGTCTAAAGACACTATAATGGTCCTCAGGGTAATTACGTTGGGTCCTAAAACAATTGACCTGGGGATGCAGCAGTGGCCTGATTGAGCTATCCAAGGAGGGTGCCCACGACCCAGAATTTGCCACTGGACTTTGCTTGCTTCTAGGATAAAAGTAAGGCAGGTCTCGAGGTGTAATTGAGCTACTGCTTTTTGGGGAAGACCAATTTAAAATATGACTAACCGCCCTTTTGTCTTTGAAGCTAATTATAACAATATCCCCTGTAATACTTTTTGGACTAGGCCCCAGCCACGCAAGTCGCCGGACCATTAGTATTTCCCCATTTAGATAGAGGGGTAAAGGCCGGTTCTGTCTAAGCCAATAAATAGCCTTGTTTTTAAGCTGAAGTTGATCTTCCCTCTTACCCACCTCCAGAACTGGAACTCCGGTTAGAATTACCACAAACGGGGCCGCTTCTGGGGGCAAATTAACCATTTGGCTTTTGGGAATATTACGTCTTGCAGTAGCTACTGCAACAATAGGTTTAGGCAATGGGCAGTTGGATGTCACACACCCCGTTACAACCTTGTCAAGCCTATTAATGTTTTGCCTTGAATCTACGATAGACTGTGACGTTGTGCTTTTAGATTGATTTTTGGATTTATCCAGGATCCGAGGTGCAGGAACCAGAGATACGGTAGTAGATGTAAGAACTGGGGGTAACCCAACTGAGCCCTTGTGACTCTCATATGAAGCCTTAAAGGCCTTCTCTAAATCTCCCAGCTGGGCAGTTATCCTCTTAAGTCTCTCTACCAGTGGCAAGGTGTATGATCTAATCAGTTTTTCTATACTTCCCAGTAAATCTGGGCCTTGCTGATCTAGAGAATGGGAGGATTGGGAGGAAATAACAACCGGTGAAGTTAATCCTACGGGTAAATGGTCGATCTTCTTAGTACGGGGAGAGGGAATAGCCTTATTTCTAGATGTACCGAGCCCCTTTCTTCTCCTTTTCTTAGGGGGAGGACCGTGATGTCGGAGTTCTTCCGCAGCTGCAGCCAGTACATTGGGCTTAGAAACTGGCTCAGACGTTACTAACAGGGTATCTGTCATTACTGCCACTTCGTCATTGATATTGCCCAACGAAGCGGAAAGATTAATGACCGAATTAAGAGCTACCACACATTCTAGGGGAGTAGCTCTGTCCTGAAGTAATAATGGAATACTCGAATCAAGAAGTGATTCTGGGGTCACTGGACCCCCTAATGTGCCATTTAACAAAGGCATACCTGGGAGAATGGGGCCCAACAAAGACCTTTTACTCTTAATAAGCTCAACAGAGCGGCGCCTCTCAGCGCGTCACTCTGCTAGGGCTGAATCCCTGTCAAACGTAGAAACCGCCCCAATTACAAAACTATCCAAGGTCCCCCGCTTAACGCCCCCTCAGCTAAAGATTTAGGGGTGGGGGAAATCATCCTACAATAAAAAAATGAATATTGGGCAATTACGTGCTAACCATAAGGAATGGTATAATCCCAATAACCAACTATAAGTAAATAAAAACAATATAATAGTTAGATACGCAAGATGGAATAATAACGCCAAGTTAATACAGTCCTTACTGGGGTTTCCTACAGGGACACACCAAAGGGGGAAGGGCCCAGCCCCGCCTCCTCTAGCCTCTGAGGGCCTCAGAGGGCCCGCCCTTTGCCCGGGCTTAGCCCCGCGCTTTGACGAAGCGGGGGCGGCGAGAGGTGTTTTTAATGGGCAACAAGCAGGAGGCAGGAGGCGGGGCCGGCTGGGGAAGAGTACCAGCTGTTGGTAATGTCAGGGAATGTTGGTCCTCGCAGTCCCTGGCCGCCGCACCCGCCAAACCCCCACAGCAATGAAAGGGCAGCAAGGAGTCTTCAAATAGGCAAGAAAATCCTCCGGTCCCCCAGAGAGTCTCAAACACGGCAAACCTCGAGCCGCGAGTCGCTCCCGCAAAGCGGGGGCAGCGAGAGGTGTTTTTAAAGGGCAACAAGCAGGAGGCAGGAGGCGGGGCCGGCTGGGGAAGAGTACCAGCTGTTGGTAATGTCAGGGAATGCTGGTCCTCGCAGTCCCTGGCCGCCGCACCCGCCAAACCCCCACAGCAATGAAAGGGCAGCAAGGAGTCTTCAAATAGGCAAGAAAATCCTCCGGTCCCCCAGAGAGTCTCAAACACGGCAAACCTCGCGGGGGCGGCGAGAGGTGTTTTTAAAGGGCAACAAGCAGGAGGCAGGAGGCAGGGCCGGCTGGGGAAGAGTACCAGCTGTTGGTAATGTCAGGGAATGCTGGTCCTCGCATTCCCTGGCCGCCGCACCCGCCAAACCCCCACAGAAATGAAAGGGCAGCAAGGAGTCTTCAAATAGGCAAGAAAATCCTCCGGTCCCCCAGAGAGTCTCAAACACGGCAAACCTCGAGCCGCGAGTCGCTCCCGGGAAGTGGGGGCGGCGAGAGGTGTTTTTAAAGGGCAACAAGCAGGAGGCAGGAGGCGGGGCCGGCTGGGGAAGATTACCAGCTGTTGGTAATGTCAGGGAATGCTGGCCTTCGCAGTCCCTGGCCGCCGCACCCGCCAAACCCCCACAGAAACGAAAGGGCAGCAAGGAGTCTTCAAATAGGCAAGAAAATCCTCCGGTGCCCCAGAGAGTCTCGAGCACGGCAAACCTCGAGCCGCGAGTCGCACCCGCGAAGCGGGGTAGCAAGAGGTGTTTTTAAAGGGCAACAAGCAGGAGGCAGGAGGCGGGGCCGGCTGGGGAAGAGTACCAGCTGTTGGTAATGTCAGGGAATGCTGGTTCTCGCAGACCCTGCCCGCCGCACCCGCCAAACCCCCAGAGCAATGAAAGGGCAGCAAGGAGTCTTCAAATAGGCAAGAAAATCCTCCGGTCCCCCAGAGAGTCTCAAACACGGCAAACCTCGAGCCGCGAGTCGCACTGTGTTGTCTTTTATTGAAAATTATGCTGTATGTCCTATACCCAAAAGCACAGAAGAAAAGGACTTAAGACGACAAGTCTCACAATTCCAAAGTCATTGTTGTGGGAAATACTGTAGTCGAAAGTACAAATCTAAGGACAAATTCGACACAAAATGTCGTTTTGGATTTCCACGTCCTGTATATATCGAAAGGAAGAGTGAACAGTTTTATGTCATCTTTGTCACATATTATCACAAGAAAGTCTCCAAAAAATACCTACTACTTAAGAAGAAATGAAGAGTCAAAATACATAAATGACTACAACCCAGTTATTTTGTCCAGGTGGAATGCTAACAAGAATATTCAATACATTTCGGACAATTCCATTGCTGTTGCTCGATATGTAACATCTTACATAAAAAAATCAGAAAAGACGGAATTGAAGGAAATGTGGGAAGAGATTTCCCACGAGAAGAGTTTAAGTAAGAAACTATGGGCCAGATGTAGGTAGGGAAAATTTACCGATTCTTATTTACCGAATTTTACCGATTCGGTAAATAAGAATCGGTAAATAAGAAGGGGGGAGATGTAGGAACATCCAGATGTTCCTTTTACCGAATCGGTAAAAATCGGTATTTACCGATTCGGTAAATACCGACCGGCAATGCCCATTCATTCCTATGGGCTTTGAAGCCCATAGGAATGAATGGGCATTACCGGTCGGTATTTACCGAATCGGTAAATACCGATTTTGACAAGGGGGCAGGGGGTGTCACTTTGACACCCTCTAGCACCCCCAAAAAAGGTTTGGGGGCCATGTGGCAGGCATACCTGCCCTAAGGGCAGGTCTGCCTGTCATATGGCACAGGTGTGCATGCACACATGTGCATTCACACCTGAATCTGTATTTTACCATCAAATTGAATTTGATGGTAAAATACCGAATTTGTAGGGCTTGTGGGACTCAGCACCTACATCTCAATTTTAACGATTCTGTAAAAATACCGGTCGGTAAATTTACCGACCGGTATATTTACCGATTCGGTAAAATTACCGAATTGGCCTGTTTCCTTCCCCCTACATGTCAAAAGCCAAATACCGGTCGGTAACGGCCGAATTCGGCCGTTACCGACCGGTATTTGGCTACCTACATCTGGCCCTATATAGTTACAGTTTGAAGATGTTATCTCATCGAGAAATTGGAGCATATGAATGCTCGGATCGCTTATCATCTGCAAGTCTATACTCCAAATCTAGAAGAATCATTTGGGTGAGTCTAGTTCTTGCTGCAACATGAAATCGAGTACTTAAATCTGTACAAGAAATTTAATTTTTTGCTGAAAAAGAGCCAGAAAGTACAGATATTGTGAAAACAAATATGTTGGATCCATATTTTCCAAATAGAAGTCATCATCTAGAGAACATTTGCCTCTATGAAGTTCTTCAAAACTACACTTTTAAACTGAATATTACAGAAAACATCAATAATGGTATATATGCTGTGATTGGTTCTGAAGGATGTTTGGTGAAAGAAAGAATAGGACATTTGATTAATCACCGTAAACTGAGTTGCGAAACTCCTGACAAAAGGGAATTTGACTATTTAGCTCTTTTGCAACTCTTCAAGCCGTGGCGTTTCAGAATTGGAATTACTTGGAGATTTTCAGAGCTACGAAGATTTATTCAACGTAACTAAAGATACTATACAATGTCCTGTCTTTTCTAATTATGTGAAAATGTTGAACGATGAAATTCAGCAAGAAGCTACAATTGCAGCTGAGATTGCTAGTGACAGTTCTCAAGACAGTCAAACTTCTGCTCTGTTGAGTCAGCATCCACTAGGAGAATCAATTGTTCAAAATGAAGCAGCAGCTGCTATGGATGAGGTGGAAACAGCAATGTATCAAGCTCAAGAAGATGTAACAAACTTAGGAAACTTGGAAGAACAACTAAATGTTGAGCTAAAAAAAATATATGACCAAGTGAGAGAACAGATTGACCATGGATTACTTCATAAAAAGAAAGAGTGCTCTTGCTCATCATTTCAACCAATCTGAATGTACGTGAGTGGACATGCTGGAACAGGGAAAAGTTTTTTAATTAAAGTAATTAAAACGTATCTACAGAAAACAACTGAGTCGCATTTGTCTTGTGTTGTCACTGCTCCAACTGGGTTGGCAGCACACAATAATAAAGGAATTATTAATGCTACCAGTAGAGCATGAAAAGAAATTGGAATACCACAAGTTATCTGGAGAAGCTTGTTGTGAAGTTTCAAGAGCCTTGAAGAAAATGAAACTTCTCGTTATTGATAAGGTAAGCATGGTATCAAACGTAATGCTTGCATTTGTGCATTTAAGAATGCAGCAAATTCTTAAAACAGAGTATGACATATTATTTGGAGGAAAACACGTCATAGTTTTTGGAGATCTACTACAACTTACTACTGTAAAAGGACAACCAGTGTTTAAAACACTGGCACATGAACATATCAGAAAGTCTTTGGGGAGTATTGGAAATGTTAACATTTGGTAAATTTTTCAATATAAGGAACTTATTACAAATATGCGTCAGGCAAATGATGCAGATTATGTAAATATTCGTCAAGATATCTGAATTGGAAAAGTGACAGAACATGGCAAACAAGCTTTACAGAGACGATTACTTCTCAATTTGTTTCCAAATGATAATATTGTTCCTGAGAAAATATATATGAGATTTGCAGAAAACAAATCTTAATGCCAACACTGTGTGAATGTTCTATATTCAATGAAGAAATGTTAAAGTTGGAAAATGAAGAAATTTTAAAATTGGAAGCTATTGATAAAATAGAACATGAAGGAATCACTATTATATTAAATGAAAAGTTGAAGAGGAAATTGGATTCTTTAGAGAAATGGATAAGTAAAACTGCTGGTTTAGAAAAGAATCTATATGCCTTTGTAAATTGTCGGGTAATTTGAATGTGGAAAAAGGTTTAGTAAATGGAGCAATGGGTAAAGTTGTTGATTTCGTTAATTACCTAAATAGAGATGGTATTGAATTTTTGAAAATCAAATTTGATCAAAATGAAGAAGCACAACAATTTAGTCATTATTCAGCTCGGTTTTTTACTTGTAAAAGATTTGTATGTTTGCAGAAAACAGTTTCCTGTTTCTTTGGCGTATGCGGTGACCATTCAGAAATCTCAAGGTTAAAGTGTAGATAGTGCTTTGGTGAATATTGGAAGTACTGTGTTTAAAGAGGGTATAGCATATGTTGCTTTCTCTCGAGTCAGAACTTTATCTGGATTGTACTTGATTGATTTTCATGAGAGAAAGATTAGTGCAGATGCAAATTGAGTGAATGAGTATAATAGGTTAAGAAGAGAATATGCACCCAATTTGGGTCAATATCCAGTGTTTGAAAAGCGTTTGGTAGGTAGAAAAAGAAGATATGAGAATATCTGTAGTGAAGCTGTAGAGAAAGAAAAAAAACAAGATGAAGTTGTGATTGCAAGAAAAAAGAAAAAGGACACTGGTGAAGAGATTGTTGGTTATCAGTTTGAAGTTTTTTCTGGTGTCAACTGCTATGCTAATGTAGTTGTTAATGTTTTTTTCTAGAAAGTTTAGAACAGCAAATGGTTGAAAATAAGAATAAAATTTTTGTTCATTGTTGTATTCTGTTTATGAGAAATGTAGGAGTGAGAAAAGTAAAATACAAAGTGTTTCAGCTATTCGAAATGTTTTGGACATTTGTCCTGGTTCTACTCAATTTACGCAGAATATTCAGCAAGATTGTCAGGAATTTCTAATGTATATGCTTGTTGTATTGGAAGATGAAGGTATAGATATTGGAAATCTTTTAGCCTTTCTTATGAATGGCAACATGACTGTGAAAATTGTTTGTTTACATGTAGCACTAACATATACACTGAAAGATTTATATATTTGACTTTACCAGACTGTGAATCAGTGTCTTTTAGCAACCTAGTTAGAGGAGCAAATCAAAACATGGAGTGCAGGCAATGTAATTCACAAATGTCATCAAGATTATTTATATAAAGATATGGACAGTATGTACTTTTATTGCTGCAACGTTGTAGAGCTGATGGAAGAAAATTGGAAACTTTAATTAAAAATGTTGTAGGTACTCAAGTATCAATATCAGTAAGAACTTTTGTAGCTGTAGAAATTATTTTTCATGATGGTCCTTCTACAACATTTGGACATTACACTGTTTATTTAAAATGTCCAAAAGGTTGGATACATTGTAATGATTGTCAATTTGTTTTTAAACAAAATTTGCCTAACAAATTACCAAATTCTTACCTAATATTCTTAAAGCCAATGTTTTAGGAACAAAATTTGGCCTTTCAGGATTACTGCTGTTAAGGTAGGCTGGTCTGGTGTTGTAGAGTGCTTTGTGAGCGTGAGTGAGGAGCTTGAAGGTGATCCTCTCATCGACGTGGAGCCAGTGTAGGTCTCTCAGGTGGTGGGTGATGTGGCTGCGGCAGGGGACATTGATGATCAGTTGGGTGGAGGTGTTTTGGATTTTTTGTAGTCGTTGTAGATGTTTGGCTGGGATTCCTGCATAGAGAGCGTTGCCATAGTCCAGTCTGCTGCTGATGAGGGCCTGTGTCACTGTTCTTCTTCTTTCGGGCAGGATCCACTTGTAAATCTTGAGGTGCATGTGGAGGGTGTTGTAGCAGTAGGAGGAGACGGTGTTGACTTCCTCACACATGGAGAGGGAGGAGTTGAGGATGAATCCTAGGTTGTGTGCATGGTCGGTGGGTGTTGGTACTGTTCCCAGTGTAGATGGCCACCAGGAGTCATCCCAGGCTGAGGGGGTGGGTCCAAGGATGAGTACCTCTGTCTTGTCTGAGTTTAGCTATAGACAGCTTCTCCTTCTGTAATTGGTGATGGCCTTCATTCCCTCGTGGAGGTTGGTTTTGGCAGTGTGTGGCTCCTTGGTGAGGGAGAGGATGAGCTGGGTGTCATCGGTGTAGGAGATGATGTTGAGGTCGTGATGGCGGGCCACTTGAGTGAGGTTGGCCATGTAGATGTTGAATTGCGTCGGGCTGAGGATGAGCCCTGGGGACGCCGCAAATAATGTCAGTGGTTTCGGATCAGAAAGTTGGGATGCGAAGGCTTAGGATTCATAATGAACAACTTCCAAACAAAGGATTTGACACATACTATTTGGCCATGAGGAAAAGTATCTAAAACAATTAAGGACTTGTTGTTGTATATTTTGTTAGCATATATTTGTAAATACCATTATTTACAATGTATGAAAATTAATAATAATGTTTTGAAATGTTATTATTGTTTGAGATGTCTCATATTTACGTAAGAAAATGCTCTTAGAAATAAACATTTAACATATGTTTTATTTCTATTTTTTAGGTTGTTATTTAGAATGCTGAATGTTTTTTTTAAAGATAATCTTATTGATTGTCTTTTTTTTCCCGCTGGTATGTGATGAGTACAATTGAACTCACTGTTTCTAGTGAAATTCAATATTGTCTGAGAACAGCAAAAAAGGCAAATGAAATGTTTTACAAATTATTCTGTGTTGTAAAATATTTATTGTAACTGCAATTCTTCTTGTCTTCCACAGATGCTAATTTTATAATATATACTTTTTTATAATTTATTATTTTTAAGGTAAGTATAAGTAACTATAAAAATGGGGAATGTGCTGTGCTTCTACACACCTGAAGAAACAAAAGATGGATGGAGTACACATCTGTGCAAAGATGGTGTGTATCTTTTAAAGATATGTTATAAAGTTAATATATATACTGAGTGTACCTGAGAACCTACTATCTTTGAACATATATTGAAAAAGTGTCACAGAGTTTTATTACAGAGATGTATAAAATGGAACATTGCTTCAGAACAGCCTACTGCAACGCACCAGTATGGTATTGAATAGAAAGACATGCTTGGCTAGTAGAGACCAGGGTGTATCAGGATTAAAAGAGACCAAATTGTTCAACATAAAATATGTCACAGAGAGTGTTTTCAAATACTCTTTTATGTTTAGAAGGACAGGATAAGTTACTGCGTGTAACTTTTCTTCTCTATGTAAATATGTCCTCATCATACACAATACACTATGGGCCCCATTAGGATGACGGGCGGACATTGTCCGCCCGCCACCCTATCGGAGAACGGACACATCCTGTAGTTTTAGCATTTTGGCGGGCGGTGCACTCTGCACCTCCCGCCACAATGCAAAAAATGCATTTTCGCATTTGCATATGCAAAGCGGCAGGCACCGCGCGGTGCCTGCCGCTTTGCAAATGCAAATGTGGAGGGGTACCCCCCATGTGCCCCCCTGACAGTGGAGCCAACCTGGGGGCCCTGTAGGGGGCCCCGCAGCAATTGCCGCATGCCTTTCCATGGCGGTATTGCCGCCGCGGAAAGGCCCCTAATGTAAGCCATCATAATATGGCTGGCGGTGTCCATTGGACACCGCCACCATATTAATCTATTACCTACCGCGGCGGACGGTCTTTCCGTCCGCCATTGTCCCCTCCGCCATCCTAATCAGGCGGAGGGGAAAACGAGAGTGGTTGTCGGGCGGATTGCCTCCGCCAGGGTGGCGGTGGCCACCATCACCCTGGCGGAGGCAATCCGCCCGATATCCTAATGGAGCCCAGTGTGTTGCTGTGAGTATTTTCGACTTATATAAGAAATCACTACTTTCTAATTATGTTAAAAGCTGAGTACTGGATAGCTCTTTAAGGATTGATGTGTGTGAAAACAAATGAAGCATTCAAAAACTAGTGTGATAATAGTACCTAAATACACACAGATACACAGTGTTATTCTGGACAACCAACAGTATCCCTTGCATTTTACTAAAACACATTTACTAGTTTGGAAGGGGTAAGGTGAATAGACATATTCTAAATTTTTTAGTACTGCATTTTACTAAAACAGCCTGAGTCTTTTTCTATAGTCATAAGGAGTGACTGGTTTCAAATTTTACGAAAACTTAAGAACAGGATATCTTTATAAGTAATTATATTTATATAACCTTATAAAGTATTAAACTCTACTGTTGGAATGTTATTAGACAATGGTATTTATATAATATTTTTTTGAGGCCAAAATAGTTGATAAAGGTAGTTTTGTATTATGTATTAAGAAAACTGATAAAATGAAGTGTTTATGTTTTTGTGCAAGGACCTACAACATAATAGATTAGTTATGGAAAGCGAACAGAATAATTCTGAAGACATATTGGAAATTACCAACAGTCTCATTGAAGAACTAAACGTACCTCTAACAGGCAGCGAGAGTGGAGTACAAGACATCAGTACTGCAGATATGAGCTGTGATTACCAAGACGAAAGCTTTGATGCTGATTTTGTAGAAGCATTTGATGATGTCGAATTTTTGGAAGATATAAATTCTGAAATTGCTAACCAGCAATATGATGTCGATGAAATAGCAGATGAACTTCTTTTAGCAGCTCTGTTAAAATATGAGATGTCAGAAGAATACATTTATTGTTTAATAATAATAAGGCTTTGAGCACTATGTACTAATGCATTCACTGTACTACAAGTGGAACACGTATAGATTCACTTACACACTCTTTATGTATTCCATTGATTCAAAGTATGTAAAGTGGGTCTCAGAGCATGGACTGCTTGAAATCCCTATGCACTATGCATGAAGTCTTGTATCTACCGGCATACTTGTCGTTTATACCTTCATTTCTGCAGTCTGTATCCTTACACTTACACTAAACACTCTGCCACTGCTCTTTCAGTATTATAGTGAGCCATTCAGCAGTATGTGCTTATCTATGTACTGTGGTATACCTGAAGCAGTCAGTACGCAAGTACTCATGCAACAAAGTAGCCTTAGGGCATGGACTGCTTCAAACCCATATACACTATGCATGCACTGTTCTATGCACCTGCAAACTTGTATTTTAGACCTTCAATTGTCCAGTCTGTATCTTTACACTACCTCCAAACACTCTGCCACTGCTGTTTCTGTATTGTAGTGAGCCATTCAGCAGCATGTGCTTATCTATGCTCTGTGCTAAAAAGTGAAGCAGTTATAAATTCAGCTAGACACTCTCCTTGCAGAACTGTAATCATTCAGTCAGTACCCAAGTACTCATGCAGAAAAGTAGGCCTTAGGGCATGGGCAGCTTCAAACCCCTATACACTATGCATGTAATCTTCTATGCTCCTTCAAACTTGTCTTTTAAACCTTCAATTGCCCAGTCTGTATCCTTACACTTCCACCACACACTCTGCCACTGCTGTTTCAGTATTGGAGTGACTCATCCATCAGTGTGTAGTTATCCATTCACTGCATAAAAACACTAAGGGGCAGATATAAAATAACTGACACATCCCCAGGGATATGCCAGTTACTGTGCACCATGCCACCGCCACCAAGGATGTGCCGTATTTACAATGCAGTGCACCATGGGGCAAAAACTGCGCAGATGCATCACGCATCTGTGCCGTAAAGGCAGTGCATTACTTGATTTGCTTGAGAAGCGCAACGCAGCTCCAGCTATGCCCCTGGGGCCCTATGCTCACAATGCTGTGTCAATCCTTACGCCTGCTTCAAGCAGGTGCAGGGTTTTGACGCAGCATGGGCCCAAAAGGGATTAGTTGAAATCTTGTAGATTTCACTCAGCCACTTTTAATGGGGGTTCCTGCGCGGGAATGCCCCCCCCCCACCCTGCGCAGTAATGCCTCCTTCTTGCGCAGGGCTTTACAATGTTACGCACCTCTCAGATGCGTCACAATGTAAATACCACACACCATGTCGCATGTTTTGCACCACCTCTGCGTCACAAAAGTGACGCAATGGTGGTGTAAAAGAGGCACAAGGGGGTTGTAAATCTGCCCCTATCACTTACAAATTCACCCAGGCAGTTTCACCAGCAGTGCAAAGGGAAGCAAAGACTTGTAACATAGTTATGTACATATGTTACATTCAAGTGCTTCGGAATTACTACAGTATACTATAAGTAAACACCTTATAGATTTATGCTGTAGCACTTCCTTATAGTTCTGCACTTTCACATTCCCCATACATATTCTTTCAGTCAATTATGCACTACACATATATACATCTAAACTTTCACACACTAGCATACACGTTTAGCTCTTGTTTTTAACCAAAATAGGTAGTTCTGAAAATGAACTTTTTTTTTGTTTTGCTGTTTTGTAGTTTAAAAAAAAAATTAGCAGTTTTTTTGTTTTTTTTTGTAATGAAAAAGGAGCTGCAAACAAAAAAGTCTCCAACAGGAACAAATAAACAAAAATAAATTAACGGTGAGAGCATTGGTGCTGCTGTTTCCTCCTGCAAATTAAATCAATTGACTTCTCGCCGTAGCATAATGTTTCTTTACAAAATTTGCAAAGAATTATTAAATCTGCGAAATCAGGACGGATGTCTGGATGTGGACTTGCAGATCCTGTTGATGTGCTTGCTTGAGCCGGTGGAATCTCCTCCCTGACTGTGGTGCATGCAGCACGGGCATAATCTACAGGGTGTTGGTTTTTGAGATGCCTCACCATCCCGAAGGAATAATGCTTGTTCGGATTCCCTCTAGAGAGCACAACAGAGCAGATTTTGCAGGTAACTTTTGCAGCATTTACCTTTTTTTCACCTTCTGGAAATGAAAAGAAAATCCATAGCAGTGCCTCCTTTCTTTTTGTGAGTGGATCTTCTGCCACAAATTCTTCCTCAGAAGAGTGTTGTGAAGTGTCTTCTTGCTGGGCAGCCATGATAAAGCAATGAAGACACAGCTCCTTCAGAAAAAGGTGTTCCTTCAATGAAAGTCAAAGAAGAATGATTAAAATGGGTAGAACTTCAACAGATAGAATAGGAAGTATTATGAACCAATCAAATCTTTTGTTTTGAAGTCCCATGGCTTTACATATACGTGTGGTATGCTTACGGTGCACGTACGGACAACGTACCGCTGTGATTTGCGTAATTGCTTTTAAAAGTAATATACGCTTATTAAAAGTAAAAAAAAAATATTTTCATGATTATCTCAGATATTGTCTTGCCTTAATATTTACAATAAATATATAGATATATCTTTTTAAACATTACAAAGTTTTGCGGAGTACGCGTACAGTGCACCGTGCAAATGTACATGACGTCACGCGGAAGCACCGATGCGACTCAGAACGTCAAGACGTATTAGTAACGTATGCGCGAGTACGCGTACAGTATGATTACAGATACAAGGATGGTTCGATCACTGTACGCGTACCGTAAGTTTCAGACAAAACAAAATGCAAAAAGAAAATATATAGAATATCATTTTTATATATTGAAAAAAAATAATTGGAAAAAAAATGATTTTTTGAATTTTCTTTTTTTATTTTGTTACATAAAAAATATTTAATGTAATTAAAAAAAATAACATAATTAAAAATTATTATTACAAAAATGTAGGAAATTAGTATAAAAATAAATAAATATAGCAATTAATACATTTAAAAATTGGCATTTACAAAACCTATGAAATTCACTGAAAAAACCATAGGCTTTAAGCATGTCATAGTTAGTGGTTAGCATTTAAAAAACCTTGGAAATTCACTGAAAAAAACATAGGTTTCAGTCACGTTATAGTTAGGAATTAGCATTTAATAAACCTTAGAAATTCACTGAAAAAAGCAATAGGTTTCACACGTTATATTTAGCTGGACATTTCAATCATACAAAACCATTGAAATTCCCCCATTATAGTTAGATCAGCTAACTATAACTCGCCTGCCCGCAATGCACTGCTGATGACGTCACATATTACATCACTCATGACATGGTCAGTGGCATCACACTTTGTATGAGTGAAATTTCCAGCTAGCTATAACATGTGTGAAACCTATGTTTTTTTTCAGTGAATATCTATATATAAATATATATTACCTACTGGCGGTCACCAGTAGGTAGTTATAGTTAGGACCTAGTTTCCATAGGAAATCCGCACCATTCTTTTGGGAATAACTTTGGCGCTGGTGGAGGAATGTTTGCAAATTTCTCAAAGAAGATGGCCTGCTCCGCTCCCCTCCTTCCTTGAAAGTTTGGGGGGATTCGTCAAGTGGGGGCTGGGATAAAAGGGGGGCCCCAAAACGTGTTTTCCCCATGTTATTTTCCATAGGACGTTTAGACACGGCTACAGCCGGAACGGCTGAATGGAATTATGATTAATTTGGCAAAAAGGTAGAGTACGGCTCGCAGATCACGCTTTTGTTTAAATGGTGTAAATCCGTCCAGTAGTTGGTGAGAAAATGAAAGTTGAAATCAATTATATATCTACAAGCGCGCACGGGTGCGCGCACTAGTGCGGCTGTGCGCGAGCGGAGTTCTGATTTGCTGTTTGATGTCTGTCAATATTCGATTCGGAGGAAATCAGGATGTGTTGACTGCCATTTTGTCAGTGCGAGTGAATATATTGTAGAGAACAAATGGTCAGAACTTGGAAAGTGGACAAGGTAGAGAGTCTTTGGCCCCGTCGGTTTTCTCAGGGGGTGTAGTATGGACCCCCAAAGCCAAAAAGATTTTTCTTTTTTTTAAAGTTGCGCGGTGCGCACACTGACTCGTGCATTGCTATTTACAAGAGTGTGAAAAACCATAGCGGAGAGCATGGAAAGGGGGCAGGGTGGAGACTCCCTGACCTCCTAGGTTTTCTCAGGGGGTTCATTAAAGACCCCCAAAGCCAAAAAGAAACTCCTTTTTTTTACAAGAAAGTTGCGGGGTGCGCGCACCCGGTCGTGCACGGGGACCAAACAAGATTAAAAAAATGGAGTTTAGTTACAAGTTTGAGTGTTTAGATGTAAGTTGGCTCTAAAAAGAGCTGTGTTAATTGGGTGTTTTTTGTACCTACAAGTAAGTACCGATGCAGAGTCTCATGTTACAGAGGAAGATTCTATTCCCCTCATCCGTGAAATGAACACCATCTCTCCTGTAGATGCCTTGCATGTTGTAACGCAAGTTGTTGTGGTATATAGAACCCATGCTATACTCTCTGAGGAAAGCAGAAACAGATTTATTTACATGTTTCCTTGCTTTCTCAATCTGTGGACAATGTTGATTGGACCAATTCCATTTCTGTCTTTGGCATATATTGGAATACACAAAGCCAGTTTGAGGAAAAAGTGACATCAATTGCCGAAAGGTGTCCTTTAAAAGCATTTCCAGACCTACCCCAGTCAATGTGCCTAAATCATTTCCACCACAGTGCACAATTAAGAGGTCTGGTTTTGGAAGATGCATAAAGGTTTTCACCAATGGTATCAATTGGTGACATCTCAATCCTCTCTGGCCAATACACGTAATGTCCACATTTGGAAAATCAAGGTTGGAAGTACCTCTGTTTGCTGTATATCTTTCACTCCAGTAAATATAACTGTGTCCTATAAGCAAGACTTTCATCATTTTCAAGGCAGATCCGGTAGTATTGAGATGGGTTCTGGAAGTGAAATGGCACTTAGAAGCTGAGAGTTTTGATAAAAAAGTGGATGAGGTTTGGTGCACGTGAAAAACTTGAAATGATTGGTTGATTGTTACAATTCAAGTTTGAAGACTAGGTTGTATGTTAATGTTTTTTTAAAACGAAAAATGCTATTGGTTGTGGAAAAAAAAAAGTAACAAAGCAGTGGGTAAGCAGGTGTGTTTGGCGGTAAATCAGCCTTGTTGGTTTGCTTTGGAACATTGAGACATGAACTTTTGACCTGTGTCTTCAGCCAGGTGCAGAATGAGGTGTTACCATGGTAACAGCGAGAGAAGGCAGAGGATGAAGGGTGAACTTCATGTGACTTTCAAAATATTGAAAGGGACAACCAACTGAAATGTTCGTTTGATTTAGAATTTGTGCGGGGACAAATATGATTGGTTATTTAGACAAATATGAGTGTGCATTGAGAGGAAATCTGTGCCATTATTCTTTGGTTCCAGTGATAGAAGAATCATTCAGAGTTTCTGCATACGAAAGTCTGGTTTGTGACTACTACTGTTCAACATCTAATAAAGCATTGTTAAAGGTCAGTCTCTAATTCTTTTTCACTGTGTTTTACCCTAAATTATGCTTTAGTCACTATAACTGTTTCACTCCCTCACAGTCTCTGACTGTCCTCATTTTTCTCGTTGACACTGTTTTCTTTTCTTTGTACTACTCTTCCTTTTCGATTCCTCACTCTTTGTATAAATTATTTCCTCTCACTTACTAGTTTTACATTTCTCGTAATATGTTTCATTATTGTCAGTGCTCTTCACTCATTGTGTTATGTAATCCCTTACTGTTAGTTCTTTTTATTCACTGTCAGTCAGAGGCGCAACTAGAGTTAAATTTCGGGGGGGCTAACAAAAAAATTAGGGGGGGGTTGAACCTTTAATCAGTAGGTAGAGTGAAGCTGCAGGGGCTCTTAGAAGGGGTGAAACAACTGCAAGGCCTAGTAAACATTCAAATGCTCCTTCAAAGACGTGTGAAACGTTCGCATGCGGCTCTGTGTGTGCCCGGGATCTGTCTCAGTCCGGGCTGCCACACACCACGGGGAGGGGGGCTGAAGCCCTGTGAGTTCAATGGGCGTTGCGCGCCTGCTGTCAGTTCCTTTTTCTAATTCTCTTTCCTTACTTTCTTTCCTTCAACTGTTACTTTGTACTTTTGCAACCATTTTTGGTATACTGAATAAATGGTATATAAAATGTGTATAAAGCAGACAGTAATTATTTCACTGATTTGGAAGCGTTTTTTCTGTAATCTGTAAAGATGGTTCAGAGATGGAGAGATGGTATGAGCAGAGATACAGATAGTGCAGGCAGAGACAGAGATGGTAGATTATATGTGACATTGTGGTCATGTGTCTAAGATCACACTGTGAGTCAAGCTTGATTTTAAATGAATCTGGCTGAATAATTTGCTTAATTGATGTGTTAAAAAGTTATTTGTTTAAGTTAGTTAGGCTTCATGGTATGTAGTGCTACAGAATCTTAGGCAGCATGTCTGTTAGGTCTCTAAGTTGCAAAAAGATCCAGGGTTTGCTGTTGAAATGAGAAAGGAATGTTTTTTCTTGCATACATATATATGGTCTATTTTTTCCTAGTAAAGACAGTGAGATGGTATAAGCAGAGACACATATAGTGTAGTTAGAGAGAGACATGGTAGATTGCATGTAACATCGTGGTCATGTGTGTTAGATGAAACTGTAAGTCAAGTTTGATTTTAAATGAATCTGGGTGAATAATTTGCTTAGTCGATGTGTTAAAAAAACATTTCTTGAAGTTAGTTAGGCTATATGAAATGTACTGCTTGACAATCTTAGGCAGCATGTCTGTTACGCGTCTTACTTGTCAAAAGATACATGGTGATTCCTTTTGGCAACTAAGAGTTGTAACAGACTGTCGCAGGGATTCCGTGCTCTGACAGAACTGTGCATGGAGGCATGGAACCTCAGGGAATTACGATGTCCCAAAACTCACCTTAGTACCCAAAAATCTTCCACTAGACTAGCAATCAGTGACTTATTGGTCATCATAAACTCCCAATGCTTAGGGTACTCACAAACTTTCTCTCGGGGGCCAAATTTACAGTGTGGTTTGTGGCCGAGGGCCGCAGTGATGGGGGCGGGGTGAGAGGGGGAGGGGG
Source organism: Lissotriton helveticus (assembly GCF_964261635.1). Lineage (NCBI taxonomy): Eukaryota > Metazoa > Chordata > Amphibia > Caudata > Salamandridae > Lissotriton > Lissotriton helveticus. The sequence continues at coordinate 1,200,980,381 of NC_136069.1, forward strand.
CGGGGTAAAGCAAAACGAAAAGTTGTGACTATGAGGTTGTACACAGGTCCCTGCAGCAGATGCCTTCATACACTGAGCTACCAGACGCAGCATACAAAAATGTCTCTCCTTCCTGTCCTCGGTGTGCATCTCTCTCTGCCTCCTGCCCTCTCTCTCCCTCCTGCCCTCTCTCTCCATCCCGCTCTCTCTCGCTCTCTCTGTCTCCATGTGTCTCTCCCTCCTGCCCTCCGTCTCCGTCCCCCTCTGTTATCTCTCTGTGTGCGTGTTTGTGTGTATCTGCTTTCAGTCCGTGCTGAGACAGCTTCCTCAGCGGGCACACACAGATAGCCGTAGGAAAGTACTTGGCAGGTCTTTCAAAGACCATTTAGATATTTTTAAAGCTTTGTTGAAGCAGCACTGAATCTCCACTCTGACAATTACCGCTCGCTCGGCCCTACAGAGCAGAGGGTTTCTCGTATTTCACCTCTTAGTGACCTTGCATGTCCACTCTGCTCTGTGGTGGCTGGGGGAGAAGTGATTGTTAGAGTGGAGATGCAGGGGCGCTAAGAGGTGAAATACAACAAAGCCTCTGCTCTGTGGGGGCCGGGGGAGCAGTGATTATTAGTCTGAGTGAAGCGCTGCTGCGGCGGTGTTTGATAACACTAATAAATAATTTTTTTAGCAGATGTACGATTGTTTGCAAGGTCCGCGGGCTGTCAAGGAAGGCTTGCCGGGCCGCTACCGGCCCACCGGGCCGAACTATGAGTACCCCAGGCTTAGACAAACCACAACATGAACTTAGTACACCTCAGGTTACGTGGAACACATGAATACTGTTTCGTTATACAATCATTTCAGTGCAGAATAAGGAGTAAAAGAGAACACATGCATATTTGAAATGTTTATTCACTAATGCAGTGCTCTCAAGCGCAGTATCTTACCCAATACAAGCAAAAATATTATAAGAGGCAAAGTAATCAGCATAGTCACTAGTCCATAGAACACAAACGGTGCAAGGATAGTATGATGCTAAATGAATAGGGTTTAACAAAACCGAATTGTCACCCTTCCTAGCTAGTATATTATATTATATCTAAGAAGGTCTGTTTTGAGTTTTAGTAGAGCGGCCCCATAACTCAAAATCCTACTGGTTAGGGATCACATCATTAGCAACCAGCTCTCTGCATGCGAAGCATTATCAAGTGTGTTTGTATGCTGTTGTGCAAGGCAATATAAAACACGCCTAAAGCCAGAACTTGGCTGCAGATGCTTGTATGTTATCTGTAGGGACGTGGGAAGATCAGTGCTCATAGCAACTACTGTATTGAGATATCTTTGAAGGTTTCAGCACTCGCTGTACAAATACAGCTCGATAAGCAAGGCTGATATCAGTGTAACAACATATTATTGTGGTATGAACCGAAAACATTTCACTAGGCTGAAAAGTAAAGCAGCAGATGTGTGTTGTGCGCAAAAAGCAGTAGAAAGGAGAAATGGCGTTTAAACTCATAAAAAGCTCATGCTAACTTAATACAATAATCAGGCGACATCTATCAATATATTACCCTCCTTTGATTCGAGCATGTATCAGATAAGATAAGATAAGATAAGCGACAATCCTGACTCAATTTGCATTTTTTTAAACTCTTTTTATTGAATTTTGTACAACGAAAAAACGATACAACACATAAGACAGTCCCCCCCTCCCCCTCTGATCGGGCAGATTGAATGTAGAACAAAAAGAGTTTCAAAAGCTTATTGATAACAATAATACATAAAAATGAATAATTAAATTGACAGATGAATCACCGAGGTACAGATAAACATTAGGATAGATGGGTATACATTACAACTAAGCAGTTTTAGCCGTGTTATTATTAAATGAGTGTCTAAAGTTCAGATCATTCAATTAAAGGATACCAAATTTTTAAACCTTTTATTCTAAGTTTCCTGCCTTTAGTTTTATATATTGCCATTTCTAAATTGAAAATTGCTAACAGTCTTGAAAACCACTGTTGATATGAGGGGGCAATAGGATCTAGCCAAGCCGATGCTATACAGATTCTTAATACGGCCATTGAAATAAAAATCAGTTCATGACCAGTATTCAAGTTAGTACAGTTTGCTATGCCTAATAGAACTGTTTGATCAGATAGATTAACCACAGTTTTAAGGATTAATGAGAGGAAATGTTCAATTTTAGATTTGAGAAAAATTAAAGCGGGACAAGATTAAAAGATATGTATACAATCCGCATCTTGTAAGTTACAACGAAAGCAGCATGTTCCTCTCCCATTACCCCATTTGTCAATTCTATCTGGAGTGAAGTACATGAAAAAACATATTTTATAAAATTGTGTTTGAAGTTTAGTTGACATGAGTGCTGTTTGTGATAGCTCATTTACATACTCAAATTCGTCAATTGAAATTATAATTTGTTTTTGCCATTTCTGAATAATCTTCTGCCTATCATCAGGTAAATATGTAAGTAATAATTGGTAAAACCCCCCAATCCGTATTTTTTCCTGAGACTGGCTAAGAGTTTCAGCTATGATGTTTTTAGGCATAGTGTCTTCTCTCCTCACTCGTCGTAATAGAAAATCTCTAATTTGGAGATATTTAAAGAAATCTCTCCATTCAAGATGATACTTGTCTTTCAAAAATTCTAAAGAATATATTCCTTCTGTGGAGAAGAAGCAACCTATATAAGTAATTCCAGCTATAATCCATCTATCAATATAGGAATCTTTGAATATGTCTGGTAAGATGGGGTTATTTTGTATTGGTGTATAAAAAGATAAGCGTCCCAAACCTGTCATTTTCCTCACAGATTTCCAAACTCTAAACACGGCTATGAGTGTTTTTAGTTTTACTTTTTTATGATAGCTATCAAAGAGATATCTCCACAAATAGCCGATACTTCTATCATCTAATATTATTTGATGAATAGTCGGTGCATCTTTATCCCGAATTATCCCTGTTCCATCAAGAAGAAAAAGCTCATGATTATATAGCAAGACTGTTGTCCAATAATATAACCTGAGGTTTGGGAGATTTAACCCTCCTCTTTCTTTGGGAAGTGTGAGAAGTTTATAGGCACGGCGGGGCTGAGAATATGCCCAAATAAAATCCGTAAAGATACTTTCCATTATTTTAAACCATTGATCTGAGATTTACAGATTAATCGCTCTAAATAAATACAAAAGTTTTGGAAAGTAGACCATTTTTAGGGCATTTGTCCATCCTATCAAAGAAAGATGTAGATTGTTGATACGGCGAAGATCTTTTTGCATTTTGTTTGAAATAGGTTTGAAGTTCAGGTCGACTAGATTCTCTAGTTCAGAAGTTATTGTAACCCGTAAATAAGTGGCTGTATTTGTTATACGTAAATCTGTCATAGCACATTTGTTGTTAATAATTATTTGAGTTTTCCCTCGATTCAAAGCGTATCCTGAAATAGTGCCAAATATTAGTGCTTCCTGTTCAATAATTGGCATAGCCAAATTTGGGTTAGCAGTAACAATGGCAATATCGTCTGCCTAGGCAAGAATTTTTGTTGAGTATTCATTTGTCCGGATGGGAGTTATAGTGCTATTATTTTGTAGTCTCCTAATAAAGGGATCAATATAAAGAGCGAACAACAGCGGGGAACAGGGGCATCCCTGCCGTGTTCCTCTCGAGATTTTTAATACTTTTGACTTCCCTCCATTAACCTTCACCATTGCCTGAGGATTAATGTAAAGTTTTTGTATTGCCTGTATAAATGTATGGTTGAAGCCGACCCTGGACATTACCTGCCACAAGTAAAATAAGTGCCATCGGGTCTCCTGCCACCTGGGTGTAGTCAAACATAAAGTTACATCCAAAGTTCAGCACGGCTTTATCCCTGGGAGAGACACTACTAACCACACACGGAGAGTAATTAGCTTGTTTGACTGACTCGATTTGCAAATACATTTCCAATTTCCTGCATTATTTTTTGCCAACATTACATAAAAAAATGAGACACAATAGAACAAGAAAGAGACGCACGTGGCTTGTGAATCTGCCCAAGACTGTTTGCAGCAGTCTATGTATACTGACGGGGGATTTATTAAGAGGGAGATATGATGAGAGAGGGAGGATTAAGATGTCAGAGGAGGGAGTATAAAAAAGGGGACTATTAGGAGACAGAGGAGACAATGAGGACAGAGGGGTACTAAGAGGACAGGAGGGACTATGAGAACAAGCAGCACTATGAGGAAAGACAAGTGAAAATAAGGAAAGAAGTGAAATATCACAAGAGAGGGGACAGTATAAGCAGAGAGAGGTTTACTGTGAGGAGAGACAGCGGAGATTATGGAAAAAGGTGTAAGTATAATTCCTTAATTACACAGAGGCTCAGTGTGCTTCTATACAAAAAATTTAAAACCATACATTTTAACAAAACACATTTACCACATTAAAACGTTTAAGTGACTGAACACATTCCATTTATATACCCACTACATTTCAGAGGACAATCCTGACTCATTTTGCAAATACAATTCCAATTTGCAGCATTATTTTTTTGCCAACATTACATCCAAAAATGAGACACGATAGGACAAGAAAGAGGCCCAAGGGGCTTGTAAATCTGCCCAAAAAGTGTATGCAGCACTCTATGTATACTGACTGAGGAATTATTAAGAGGGAGATATGATGAGAGAGGGAGGATTAAGATGTCAGAGGAGGGAGTATAAAAATAAGGGGGACTATTAGAAGACAGAGGAGACAATGAGGACAGAGTGGTACTAAGAGGACAGGAGGGACTATGAGAACAAGCAGCACTTAGGGAAAGACAAGTGAAAATAAGGAAAGAAGGGAAATATCAGAAGAGAGGGGACAGTATAAGTAGAGAGAGGTGGACTGTGAGGAGAGACAGCGGAGATTAAGGAAAAAGGTGCAAGTATAATCCCTTAATTTGCACAGACAATCATTGTGATTCTAGACAAAAAATGTAAAACCATAAATTTTACCAAAACACATTTACCACACTAAAACCTTTAAGTGACTGAACACATTCCATGTATATAACCACTACATGTCAGTGGACAATCCTGACTCAGTTTGCAGATACATTTCCAATTTGCTACATTATTTTTTTGCCAACATTACATCCAAAAATGAGATACAATAGAACAAGAAAGAGGCCCAAGGGGCCTGTAAATCTGCTCAAGAGTGTATGCAGCACTCTATGTATACTGACTGCTGAATTATTAAGACAGAGATATGATGAGAGAGGGAGGACTAAGAGGTCAGAGGAGGGAGTATAAAAAGAAGGGGGACTATTAGGAGACAGAGGAGACAATGAGGACAGAGGGGGACTAGGGAGGACAGGAGGAACTATGAGAACAAGCAGCACTATGAGGAAAGACAACTGAAAATAAGGAAAGAAGGGCAATATCAGAAGAGAAGGGACAGTATAAGCAGAGAGAGGTAGACTATGAGGAGAGACAGCGGAGATTATGCAAAAAGGTGCAAGTATAATTCCTTAATTTACAGACACTTAGTGTGATTCTGGACCAAACATTTGAAACCATACATTTTACCAAAACACATTTACCACACTAAAACGTTTAAGTGACTGAACACATTCCATATATATAACCACTAAATTTCAGTGAAAAACCTGACTCATTTTGCAAATACATTTCCAATTTGCTGCATTATTTTTTTGCCAACATTACATCCAAAAATGAGACACAATAGAACAAGAAAGAGGCCCACGGGCTTGTAAATCTTCCCAAGAGCGTATGCAGCAGTCTATGTATACTGACTGGGGAATCATTAAGAGGAAGATATGATGAGAGAGGGAGGATTAAGATGTCAGAGGAGGGAGTATAGAAAGAAGGGGGACTATTAGGAGATAGAGGAGAAAATGTCAACAGTGGGGTACTAAGAGGACAGGAGGGACTATGAGAACAAGCAGCACTATGAGGAAAGACAAGTGAATATAAGGAAAGAAGGGAAATATCAGAAGAGAAGGGACAGTATAAGCTGAGAGAGGTAGACTATGAGGAGACACAGCGGAGATTATGCAAAAAGGTGCAAGTATAATTCCTTAATTTACAGACACTCAGTGTGATTGTAGACAAATAATGTAAAACCATACATTTTACCAAACACATTTACCACACTAAAACGTTTAAGTGACTGAACACATTTCATGTATATAACCACTACATTTCAGTGGACAATTCTGACTGATATTGCAAATACATTTCCCATTTTCTGTATTATTTTTTTGCCAACATTACATCCAAAAATGAGACACCATAGAACAAGAAAGAGGCCCAAGGGGCTTGTAAATATGCCCAAGAGTGTATGCAGCAGTCTATGTATACTGACTGTGGAAATATTGAGAGGGAGATATGATGAGAAAGGGAGGATTGAGAGGTCAGAGGAGGGAGTATATTAAGAAGGGGGACTATTAGGAGACAGAGGAGACAATGAGGACAGAGGGGGACTAAAAGAACAGGAGGGACTATGAGAACAAGTGGCACTATGAGAAAGACAAGTGAAAATAAGGAAAGAAGGGAAATATGAGAAGAAATGGGACAATATAAGCAGAGAGAGTTAGCCTGTGAAAGAGACAGCGGAGATTATGGAAAAAGGCGCAAGTATAATTCCATAATTTACACATGATTTTAGCACAATAGATAAACAAATGCAGGCAAACTCAGAATATGATTCGAAAAACTTCACAAGGATAAACACATTACTCTTGCTAAAAATAAAATGCACCGCATACAGTATCTTACAAGTTGTCAACTCACCTTTCAAACTGATTGGTAGATTAAGAATAATACCACTCACCCAGCAGATAGTCTTACACAGAATCTCTCTGCTTCAGAGCTTGCAGCAGAATCAAGAAATTTCACATTTCCCTCTCAATTTACACATATATACACATTGATAACAAATCAAATTCCTTCACACAATAATTCAAAACCAAACACACATTTCTATTTGTTCAACATTTCAAACCTTTCCAACTGACATTACTTTCCACCCTACCCCCAACAGATTATACAAAAGTCAACTGTCAACAGAGGTTAAAAGTTCAGCACACTATACAACACTTCTCCTCAATAACTTTAGACTATGCATAAGTACTTACTTATAACTACTAATGAAGAGAAAAGGTTTCATTAGAACCAACCAACACATAAACACATAAACTCGATAGATATTTGTAAAATATATATCTTTTTTAATTGAGCTTTTCTCGCTTAGGAACTCTCACGGGACGACTTACAGACTTCGCACCGTACATCGTACGTACGAGCATGGTATGGGCGTGATAAATCTATCATAAAAAAATAGCCGGTATTACTAATTTTTTATAATCCCGGGGACTCCATCCCCCAGGACTAAAATTTTATGTTGGGGACCATGGGGGAGCCCCAAAGCCCCCATGGTCCCAGCCGGCTCCCCGCGTGTTTCGGGAGCCGGGATTGCCTTTCTGCTTGGGGAGCAGCTAACATGTTGCTCCCCATGCAGAGGAACAATACGCTTTGATTTTTGAAAGAGAGAGCAGTTTGCGGTGGTAGGGTGGGAGCCACGAGGCTCCCGCCCTACCATAGCAAACAGCAGTCTCCCGGGGGTAGGCACCCCAGGACACTGCAGGAGCCGGCCCTGGGAGGTGGCAGTCTCCAGGGCCATTGAGGGCTCCAGGAGGGGGGCCGCACGGCCCCGCTCCCAACAATTATAAACCCCGGGGTGGTGGTCCCCCCTATTTTAAATATTAGAGGCCCAGGGAGGTGGCGGTCCCTGGGGCATGTGGGGGGACTTCAGCCCCCCCACACGTGCTTTTAAATTATTAATATTTTTTTTTAAATCCCGGGAGGAGGTGGTCCCCGGAGCTGTGGGGGACCGTGTGCCCCCGATATTATAATAATTACATTTCCCCGGGGGTGGCGGTCCCTGGGGCAGTGTGGGGGGATTGGGGCCCCCATACTTTTTGATTATTATGCCCCTGAGATTTGCTCCCCCGGGGCTAATTACAAAAAATCAGAACGGGGTTTTTTTTATCACGGGGTACACGCACCTACGCGTACCACGTGATTAAAAAAAAAAAATTGGGGGGGACTTGGGGGTCCTTGTGGGACCTCCTGAGCAGGCCTAGGGGATCAGGGTGTTTCTACCCTGCCCCCTTTGTGTGTTTTACATGTTTGCTTCACAGCTGTCTTGTGCCTCGGTTCTACCGAGGCACAAGATGGCTGCCAACACTTCCTGGTTTGGAGTGTTGACAGATAGTTGGCAGCCAATGAGCATACAACTCGTGCTCGTAATGGTACGTTTGACCGTACGCGTACAGTAATCACCTATAGATATATCTATGATTTTACTTTTGATTTTCGCAAAAACTTCTGAACGGATTTACACCATTTAACAAAAAGGGAAATCTATGTACCGAACTCTAACTTTTTGCCAAATTTGGTGTAATTCTGTTCAGCCGTTCGGGCTGTAGCCCTGGCTAAAGGTCCTATGGAGAAATGCATGGGGAAAACACGTTTTGGGACCCCCCTCTTTTCTAGGCCTCCACATTTCACGAATCACCCCCAAACTTTATGGGAAGGATCGGAGCAGAGCAGGCAGTTTTCTTGGAGAATTTCACATGTATTCGTCCACCGGCGCCAAAGTTATTCCAAATAGAATGTTGCGAATTTCCTATGGACACTAGGTCCTAACTGTAACTACCTACTGGCGACCGCCAGTAGGTTATATATATATATATATATATATTCACTGAAAAAACCATAGGTTATAGACCATATATAGTTAGGAATTAGCATTTAGAAAACCTTATTTTACTCACACAAAACCATTGAAATTCCATATATAGTTAGTTGCACTAACTATATATCGCGCACCCGCAATCCACTGCTGATGATGTCACATATTACATCATTCATGACATGGTCAGTGACATCACTGATGACATCTCAAATGACATCACTGATGACATCATCTAGTGTCTGTGTGTTTTTGTAAAGTTTAAATACGTTTTACATATTGAAGAATGACTGGATGTGTGGAAGACTGAGTGTGTGTGTGGCTGGCTGGGAGGTGTGTGACTCTGTGCATATCAATGTGTACTTGTATCAGTGATTGTATAAGAGAGTAAGTATGTGTTAGTATATGTGTGAAAAGTATGGTGTTCTGTGTTTAACTATAGATGAGGAAATCGAAGTGTGATTGATTCTTCACAGGACTGACTAGGTGTATGAGTGCATATGATAGTGTTCTAATAATAACTGACTGTATGTATGAGTAATTGTATGGGTGAATGAGTGAATGTGTGTGTAGACGTACGAATCAGTGAGTGCGTATGTAGTAACTGGTATTGGTGTGTCATGATGTCATCAGTGATGTCATTTGAGATGTCATCAGTGATGTCATTTCAGATGTCATTAGTGATGTCATCAGTGATGTCACTGAAGTATGGTGTTCTGTGTTTAACTGTATAGATGAAGAAATGGAAGTGTGATTGATTCTTTACAGGACTGACTTGGTGTGTGAGTAACTCCATGGATGAGTGGCAGTGTGTGACTGTCTGCATAGGTGTATGAGTGCATATGATAGTGTTGTAATAATAAGTGACTGTATGTATGAGTTATTGTATGGGTGAATGAGTGAATGTGTGTGTAGACGTAGGAATCAGTGAGTGCGTATGTAGTAACTGGTATTGGTGTGTCATGATGTCATCAGTGATGTCATTTGAGATGTCATCAGTGATGTCATCAGTGATGTCATTTGAGATGTCATCAGTGATGTCATCAGTGATGTCACTGACCATGTCATGAATGATGTAATATGTGACATCATCAGCAGTGGATTGCGGGTGCGCGATATATAGTTAGTGCAACTAACTATATATGGAATTTCAATGGTTTTGTGTGAGTAAAATAAGGTTTTCTAAATGCTAATTCCTAACTATATATGGTCTATAACCTATGGTTTTTTCAGTGAATTTTCAAGGTTTTGTAAATGCTAATTCCTAACTATATATGGTCTATAACCTATGGTTTTTTCAGTGAATTTCATTGTTTTTTTAACAGCTAATATCTGTAGCTGTAAAATGTATTCTTCTTTAAATCCCAAAATATATTTTATATGTTTATGAATAATTTTTTTTTAAAATATTTTTTTTTCTTCGTTCCCGCTTCGCGAATCGGGAAGCTTCCCGTTAGCTGACCTTGATGCCGCGAAATAGACCGCGAGCCGGTAAACGTTTTTTTACCGCAAGTGCCGCGTTAGAAAACAACATCGTGACGCCTCCCGTCCGCATGACGTTTCACGTTGTCGCGTGATACGTCATATGACGTGCTACGTTAGCGAACTGGTAAGCGAGTCGCAAAGCGCAGGTTTCTGGAAGCAAACCGGGAGGCCCTGCAAAGCGCTTAACGTAAACACAGCAAGTCATGTGACTTGGTAATAACACTTTTCATTGGTTCATTTCACTTTTGGTTTCCTAATGATGTAAGACTAGGTCATATAATCTAAAATGAACACTTTTGATTGGTTGAGAACTCTTGTTTTTCCCAAATGATGAAAATCCCTCCTTCTTTCCTCACTCTGACTTTCATCATTGTGAGAGAAAGACCCTTTGTGATCACTGAGCAATGGCTTCTTTAGTAGCTTCAGCTGGTGCTTCCCCACCACCTCCACCACATCCAAGGAAGAGTGGACCACCTGCTCAAGTTATAATTCAGCAAGAAGAGGAAGAAGAGGAAGACGAGGAAGAGCAGGAAGAGAGGCAGTTTTTGCCTGAGGAACCCAGGACGTCTCACCGGAAAGAAAACTTCATTTGGCAATTTTTTAAAATTCCCAAAGGTCAGAAAAAAGTAAATGCAAGATACGTAACTTGCCTTATATGTCAAGATAGACTGTCCAGAGGAACCGAGAAAAAATACAGTTTCGGAAACTACACAATGCATCGCCATATGACTAGGTGGCATCCTAACAACTACAGTGCTGCACAGTTTCGGAACGACCTAGATAATCTCCCTATTATGGCCAGAAGATCTGTTGTACCGGAAGTAACGGGACCAGAGGGCAGGGAGATGGTGCCAAATATACAAATGAGATTTGGTGAAGTAAAACACATCTGCGTATTTTGCGATGGATTCATTTGCTACGGAGAAAGAAGCATCACTCTGATCAACAGAGCTATTGACTATCATATGCAAGTTTGTACGAAACGCCCAAAATAATAAATACTTTTTTTTTGTTTTGTTGCTCCTGTTGAGCCCTTTACAATGAATCGTTTTCATTGCCCCCTCCAAGAAAAACCCCAAAAAATATAAAACTGTTCAGAAAAATTCAAAAAAAGTTAAAAAAAATTCTGAAAAATAATTAAAAAAATATAAAACAACAAAAACAATTAAAAAAAAGTTCTTTTCAGAACTACCTCCCCGTTATTAAAAAATTGGTACAATATTTGGAACTGTGCCAACCTCTATTTCTCTTAGTTCGCTTCCCAGTTCGCTCGCCGGTACGCGAACCAGAAGCGAACCAAAAACAGTAAGTATAAGGGAAGGAAACAGACACTTATGTTAAAAGAAAGACAGCTATAGGGGAGTAAACTAGAGATACTATTACCCGTAATCCACTGCTGATGATGTCACATATTACATCATTCATGACATGCTCAGTGACATCATCAGCAGAGGATTGCGGGTTTTTTGGCAACGTGCCTTATCCACGGTTTAATAACGCTGCCTTTTGCTTTATATAAGTTTTCAAATTGTATGAAATATATACCAATAGGTCGTTATGAACCTTTAGGTAGTGCTTTTCTTCATGAGGTCTGGTCGCTTCCATACACATACAGATGTTTCAAAGATGATCAAGAAGTTTATCTGAATGGAGAGGAATGCACTGAGACGCCAGATCATTCACTAATGTGTAGGCACATACAGTTACACGGTTCATGCAACAAACACCGACCAAATATGGCTTGCGTGTTGCAAGGCACGCCAGTTCCTGCTATCATCCCCACGTTCAAGTTGTTGGAAAATGGTAGTTATTTGATGCTCAATAATGAAGATTGTTCTGAGTTAATTAAAAGTATTCCTTTTATCGTAACAGTAAGTGAACGGGTTATTTGCTGCAGAAATGTTCTATTTTCTCCCACACATGAACATAGGGAGTTTTCAATCTGGCCACAAATACCAACCTTGGGAGAGATTTCAACGGCATGGCAAGAATAAGAGCTCTTTTGTCTCAGAGAGAGGTGGCCTTGAGTTCGGCCCGTGAAACTTTCGTGCTTCACATAGCGAACACCCGTACAGAGGTGCAGACCCTTTTCAATTCAGATTTGCCTTTCAATTTCAGCAAGATGGTTCGGACTATCTTTAACGCATCCTCCACAAAGACCCTGGCGCACTTTTTTAAAGTTGTTACCAGTGGTCTCGTGACTTCATTTGAGAAAATCTTTGGAGTCATCCCTGCTTTCTTTCATTCTATTTTCTCCACTCTGCTTCGTGGATTGGCATTTTTACTTGCATTACCAGCGGACGCTCTTGTGCTTTTTTACATTTTTAAATATGGATGTCCCTCCTATGCAACCTCCCACCCTGCAGCTGCTGACACTGTTCCGCAATCGCATGCTAGAATATTATGGCACAATGCCGTTGGCGATATTAAGCACGGCATATGGATTATCTTTTCGATTCTCCTACTTCACCTGTGTCCAGCCTGTATTTCACTGCCTGACCTGTGATTTCGATTGGGCCATTGATTTGTGTCTCTGCGGACCGGTTTCTCCTGACGTCGACTTTAATCAGCTGATGACTCCTATCATTACTCACGAGTTGGTTTGTCCTGGCGAAAGGATTATGGCTGTGGCATTGATGCATGGACTAATTGGTCCCTGGAATTTATTGGCGGCAGCACAGTCTTTCTTGGAACAGAGCTTTCTTGAAAACCCACCGAGCTGTCCTCTGATGGTGATAGAGGATCCGGTGCTGGGAGAGCACGTATGTTCTTTTCCGCTTTTAAATTGGATGGCTGAACTGTTTTCGGATGAAGACGGTGACTTCCTATTGGAGGCTGTTGCAGCTTATTTTGCATACACAGTTATGTCATAGACCTTTTTCATGTTTGATATGCTGAGTACTAGCATTTCATTGACAATTCATTGACTTATTTGTCAAGTTTTTATTATTTACCTTGCCTATTGGCTTAAGACTCGATAAAGTACTTGGCTGTTTTATTTTTCTTTAGCATTAAATTTTCCTAGTTTTTAATGCTTTACCTTGCGGACCGTCCACATATAAACTTGCAATCTGCTCTCATGAGATGGCACTTCTATTATCTTATTCAGTTCGTTTCCGGATCATGGGGAGGTGTCATCTAGGTCCTGGATATCTTTACACCGTGTTAAGTTAGCATGGGCTCATTACCGGTTTAAACGCCATTTTTCCTTTTTTGCAACTTCTGCACACGACACTTAGTTGTTGCTTTAGCTTTCCACCTAGTAGTTCATCGTGGTTTACATGAGAATAATATGTTATTGCTCTACTATCTGCTTTGCTTGTTAAACTATATCTGTACAGCGAGTGCTAAAGTTTCAAGAACAACACGATACAGAATTGTTATGAGGTCTGATCTCCACGACTTCATACTCATAACATAAGTGCAACTTCTGCCAATTCTGGGCATGAGGCGGGTTTTATATTGCTTTGCCGAACACACATACACAACAGTTGATGCGGTTCACATGAAGAGAGAGCTGGTGTATGCTGATGTGATTCCTTCAAATCTAAGACACTAAAGTATGGGCACGCCCTAAACCAACACAAAGAGACCTTCTTAGCAAATAATATAATATGTGTATTAGGGAGGGTGAGATATAAGCAGCCGCGGGCCGTGGAGGGAGTTACGGTGAGGCAGGGAGGCGGGGAGGGGGAGAAGCAGGGTGGAGCCCTCTCTACCCTGCCCCTCCCCCTCCCCGCCTCCCTGCCCCACCGTAACTCCCTCCACGGCCCGCGGCTGCTTATAAGTGTTGCTAACTCTTATTCATTTACAGCATGTTAACATACTGTCACCATTCGCTTTTTATGTACTAGTAACTATGCTGGTAATTTTGCTACTGATAATATGTGTACTTGTATTCTCCACCCTGCTTCTCCCCCTCCCCGCCTCCCTGCCTCACCGTAACTCCCTCCACGGCCCGCGGCTGCTTATAAGTGTTGCTAACTCTTATTCATTTACAGCATGTTAACATACTATCACCATTCGCTTTTTATGTACTAGTAACTATGCTGGTAATTTTGCTACTGATAATATGTGTACTTGTATTATCTAAGATACTACGCCTGAGAAGACGGCATTAGTAAATAAACATTTCAAATACACATGTGTTCTTCTTAACTCCATGTTCTGGTTTCTAAGAAATATATAACGACCGACTGTTCATGAGTTCCACGTATCCTGAGGTACTATAAGTTCATATTCTGGATTGTCTAAACATTGAGAGTTTGTTATATCCAATGTGACACTGTACCTAGCTTGCTAAGGAGTTTTTGATTACTAATGTGAGTTTTGGGACACCCTAATTCGCCGAGGTTCCAATCCTCTGTCCACAGTTCTGTGTGAGAACAGAAACCCTGCGACAGGGGCACCCCCGACCCTTGCTGGAGCTTCATCACACTTGCGATACAACTCCAGCAATGCGCCACCTTTACGGCACAGATACATCACGCATCTGTGCTGTTTTTGCCCCATGATGCGCCGCATTGTAAATGCAGCACACCATAGGTGACGGAACAGCGGCACAGAATGACTAACACATCCCTGGTGATGCGCCAGTCATCATAAATGTATCCCTATGCTTCTTATCTTGTTAGAGATGAACCGCCATATGTATCATCAAAGTTTTTTGCATTTCCTAAATAGCGAACTTTAAGGAATAAATAGCGATTCTTTACCATTCCTAGTTTGCGATTAGCTATTTGCTAATTACAAATTACCCATTCATTTCCTTCATTTCCATAGGGCGGTTGGACTCACTTTTAGCTCGAACGGCTGAATGGATTTCCACGAAACTTGGCAAAATTGTAGGGACTGGTAGCCCGATGTGCCTTTGCTATGTCTCAAGATATATGCTCCAGTGGTTTTTACGAAAATTAACTTTGAAAAATATATATTGGGCTACATTGGCCTATATATATGTTGGAGCCCAAATGTAGCCCAATGTAGCCCAATGAAGCCCAATGTAGCCCAATGTAGCCCAAAGATGGCCGCCAGACACACAAAAAAACAAATGTAGCCCAAATATCAGCCAGATGTAGCCCAACTATAGCCCACTGACAGAATGACCAATCAGCTTCGCAAACCTCTGTTACGTGAAGCGGAGCGCTGTTACAGATATATATCTTTTTTTGAACGTTAATTTCTCAAAATCCACTGGAGCACATATATTGAGACCTAGCAAAGGCACATCGGGCTACCAGTCCCTAATATTTTGCCAAGTTTCGTGCAAATCCATTCAGCCGTTCGATTATTATTATTATTTTTTTTTTTGCCCCGCGGGGCCCTTTTAAAACCTCCACATCAAACCTAGGGGGTCAGCGAGGATCTACTATGCCCCCTTATGGTTATTTCCCCCTTTGTTTTGGCCTCCTCATGTCTCTCGATCCTACCGAGAGACAAGATGGCGGCCGCTACGGACTTTTTGGAATGTTGACAGACGCCAGAGAACCAATCAGCTTCGCTTCACAAAGCTCCGTTGCGCGAAAAGTACGCGTCCTGGGACGCTGCCCGGTCCGCTGTTACAGATATATATCTTTTTTTAAACGTTAATTTCTCAAAATCCACTGGAGCACATATATTGAGACCTACAAAAGGCACATCGGGCTACCAGTCCCTACAATTTTGCCAAGTTTCGTGCAAATCCATTCAGCCGTTCGGGCTAAAAGTGAGGCCAACCGCCCTATGGAAAACTCAATGTTAAAAACACGTTTTGGGACCCCCCTTTTTTCTCGGCCCCCCCTTGACGAACCCCCCCCAAATTTTCAAGGGCTGCTCAGAAACAAAATGTGCCATTTTCCTGAAAATTTCAGCCAATTCCGTCCACAAACGCCAAAGTTATTAGACATAGAATTTTCAAAAATCCCATAGAGAAAAAATCCTAACTATATATACCTACTGGCGACCGCCAGTAGGTAATATATATATATATATATTCACTGAAAAAATCATAGGTTTCACACACGTTATAGTTAGGAATTAGCATTTAAAAAAAACTTGGAAATTCACTGAAAAAACCATAGGTTTCACACATGTTATAGTTAGATGGACATTTCACTCATACAAAACCTTTGAAATTCCCCCGTTATAGTTAGTTCAGCTAACTATAACTCACACGACCGCAATGCACTGCTGATGACGGCACATATTACATCACTCATGACATGGTCAGTGACATCACTCATGACATCACTGATGACATCTCAAATGACATCACTGATGATATCACTGATGACATCATCCTTCTGAAAGAGTGGCAGACCTCCTCTCACCCTAATATAACCTTTGATACACACATTCAAAAATGGAAACTACAATTTTCAAAAAAATGGAGATACCAATTACAACAACCTATTAGGTAATTCCAACATCTACATACACATCCACTCATTCAACAACAGTCCAATATAGTCACTCATACAAGTACACTCATACATGTACTCACTCATCATATGTACTCATACACCTATACATCCTGTTACACACTAATACTCATCCATATAGTTACTCACACACATATTCACACATGCAAATAAAATCCATTTACTTGATTATACTGCTGTATACACACCACTATACTTACTTCTACAGAAATATACACATATTTACTCTCTTAACCCCTTCCATGCGGCCGCTATTCTGCGCCTGTACGGCAGAATCTCGAGTGGGCGGGTTTATGACGGCCATCCAGCCGTCATCAGCATGCGAGCCCCGTAGTGCATGATGGCTGGGGGCTGTCATCAGCATGGAAGGGGCTAAACAATCAATTATAAAAACACATACTTATTTATACAGATACTCTTCCAAATTCTCACTCTCACATATACTCAATTATATACATCAATACTCACATATACTAGTTTAAAACATATGTAGTTACACATATGTAGTTGCACTATTGAGACAATCATTCACTCACTAACCCACCCATACATACATACAATCATCCACCCAAACAGTCTTGCACACATGCTGTCTTCAAAACGCATACAAACAGTGAGTCACTCATTCATGCATCTGTGCGCTAAGTAATATCCCCCACCGAACCATACAGACACTCATACTGATACTCAAAAAAACAACGTATAACCCATATACACACTCATGTAGCTACTCACCAACCCATGCAGCCACTTATACACAAAGTGAGACACAGATACATATATTTAAATATTTAAACATTACTCGCTAATACATGTATTCACTAAGATACACTTAATAAGTCAGTTAACCAATCATTTTTACAAAACGTCATCAGCAGTGCATTGCGGTTGCACGAGTTATAGTTAGCTGAACTAACTATAACGGGGGAATTTCAATGGTTTTGTATGAGTGAACTGTCAATCTAACTATAACGTGTGAAACCTATGGTTTTTCAGTGAATTTCTAAGGTTTTTTAAATGCTAATTCCTAACTATAACGTGTGTGAAACCTATGGTTTTTTTCAGTGAATTTCAAAGGTTTTTTCAAAGCGAATTCCTAACTATAACGTGTGTCAAACCTATGATTTTTTCTGTACATTTTAAAGGTTTTTTCAAAGCTAATTCCTAACTGTAACTTGTGTTAAACCTATGTTTTTTTCACTGAATTTCAAAGGTTTTTTGAATGCTAATTTCTAACTATGATGTGTGTGAAACCAATGGTTTTTTCAGTGAATTTGCATGTTTTTTTAAATGTTAATTCTTAACTATGACGTGTGCGAAACCTATGGTTTTTTCAGTGATTTTCCAAGGTTTTTAAAATGCAAATTTCTGTATCAATTTTTATATGTTTTATATATTTATTTTTCCAAAAACTGCCTTTGTATATTGTAATATATTGACTATATCCTGTAATATGCAACGGCGCAGCTAGTTTTTATGATTTGGATAAAGTTGAACAGTATAGTCTACATCTTCAATCAAAATATAAACAGTCAAATTTGTCAATTAATTTTTTTAATTTTTTTTCAACGTGCGCGCACCTTGCGATTTTTTTTTTTTAATAAAAAAATGTTTTTTTTGCCCTTTGTGGTCCTTCAGTGACCCCCTGAGAAGGCCTAGGGGGTCTGGGAGTCTCTGCCCTGCCCCCTTTTCACATTCTCTACTTTTGTTTTTGAGTCACTTCTGGCCCGAGGGTGCGTGCATCGTGCGCGCAACTCACGATTTTTAAAAACATTTGTAATGTTTTTTGCCTTTCGGGGTCCTTCAGGGACCCCATGAGAAGGCCTAGGGGGTCAGGAAGTCTCTTTCCTGCCCCCTTTTCAAGTTTTTAAAAGTATTTACGAGAATCGGGTAAAACGTCATTCATATGCGACGGTCGCACAACGTGCGCGCATGGGTGCGCGCACGTTGCATGCACGTAAAGTCATGTGGCTTGAAAACAAAACTTTTGATTGGTTTATAGTAGTTTCTTTTCCAGAATCTTCAAAAACCCCACCCGCTTCCCTCACTATCTCTTTGACTTCCCTGAGATAAGGATCTTTTGCGTTTTGTTCCTGGTTTTCACCTTGAAAAATGGCAGAGCAACACCACTCAGAAGATACATCATCTGACTCAGATGTGGAGTTTGTGGAAGAACAGCTAGTTGCTAAGAAGACGAAGGAGTCCTTTATCTGGAAATTCTTCACTTATCCAGAGGGGCAGAAAAAAAGTTAATGCCCCCAAGGTAACCTGCAGAATATGTGGAAGTGTGCTTTCGAGGGGAAATCCGAGCAAGCATTATTCGTTTAGCATCCACACCATGATGCGACACGTTAAAAATGTGCATCCTAACAACTTTGCACGTGTTTCTACAAAAGCCCTTGCTTCCATTCCTGCTGCTGCAGTCCCCAGCACCTCTACAGCAGGAGCATCTCCTTCAACATCAAGTTTGGATATCCGGCCATTTTTGGCTAATGTACATATTCGTTGTAATTTCTACAACGAGATCCTCACCTATGGAGAGCAGAGTTTGAATTTGATTGAAATGAAAATTACACAGCACTCATGCTCCCGCAGATAATTTTCTTTTTTTTTGTTCCTGTTGAACAGTTTTCCGTTATCTGTTTATGTTTTTTGTTACAAAAAAAATATAAAACTATTCAAAAAGGAAAAACATTTTTTTAAACATAAAGACAAAAAAACTGTTCTTTTAAGTACTAACTTCAGTTCTCCAAGAAGAGCTGTATTTCTTATATACTGTGTCATACTTTTTTTAAATGAATGTGTAGTGTATTAATGAATGACTGAAATGAGTGAGTGAAGGTGAGGAAGGGACTGAGAGAATGAGTTAGAAAAGGGAAGTATGATGAGTGAGGAAAGGAGAGTAAGGGAAAGTGAGAGATGGGGAGTGAGGGAGAGAGAAGTGGAGTGAGGGTATGGAGAGAGTTAGTAAAGAGAAGTGAGAGAAGGGGAGTAAGGAATAGAGTGAGAGAAGGAGAGTGAGGGGGAGTGAGGAAAAGGGAATGGGAAAGTGAAAGGGTGAGACATACAGACAGGAGGGGGAAAGGGAGTGAGGGTGAGTGAAGGGCAGTGACAGTTAGGGAAGGCGTATGAGGGTGAGGGAAGATTAATGAGAAAGAATGAAGAACATTAAGAGAGAGGGAAAATGAGTGAGGAAGAGAGGAGGAGTGATATCAAGAGAGAGGAAAGGAGTTTAAGGGTAAGGGAGAGAGAGGGACAGAATAAGAGAGAGGGAGAGCAAGGAACTGAGAAGCAGTGAGGCAGTTAGAATGAGTGAGACAGAGGGAGGCAGGGAGAGAAAAGTGGATGAAAAAAAGTGAGGGAAGGAATAAACAAACAGGAGTAAGTGAGATGAAGTGAGGGAGTGAACAAAGAGGAGTGAAGGAAGGGGAGTGGGGGTAGGTGAGTAAAGGAAAAGTACTGAGGGTGAGTGAAAGGCAGTAACAGTGAGAGAAGGTGGTATAAGGGTGACGAAAGGGGGATGAGAAGGAAGGATATTAAGAGAGAGGAAAGGGGACTGAGGGATAAAGTAGGAGAGAAGGAAACAGAAATAGAAAGATAGTAAGGGTGAGGGAGAGAGAGAGAGAGTGAGAGAGAAAGAGAGGAAGAGTAAGTGACTGAGAGGGAGTGAGGCGGTTAGACTGAGTGAGACAGAGGAAGAGAGGGAGAGA
This sequence comes from Lissotriton helveticus, assembly GCF_964261635.1. Taxonomy (NCBI): domain Eukaryota; kingdom Metazoa; phylum Chordata; class Amphibia; order Caudata; family Salamandridae; genus Lissotriton; species Lissotriton helveticus. The sequence continues at coordinate 1,201,000,734 of NC_136069.1, forward strand.
GAAATGGAGTGAAGGGGAGTGGGGGACTAAACGAATGGGAGTTAGCAAAAGTAAATGAGGTAAGGGAAGTTAGGGAAGAGGATTGACGGATGGAGTGAGGGAAAGAGGGAAAGAGAGTAAGGGGGAGTGAGAGAATGGAAGCAGGTGAAAGAGAATAGGAGTGATGCACAGAGAGAAGAATATGAAGTATGAGAAGAGGAGTGAGATTGAGTGAAGGGCAGTGACAGTGAGGGAAAAAGAAGCATATTAAGATAGAGGAAAAAGTAGTGAGTGAAGAATTTACGGAAAGAGAGGGGAAAGAAAAGGAAGATTGGTGGAGAGGGAGGGAGACAGTGAAAGAGAGAAAGAGAGGGAGAGTGAGGGACTGTGAGAGAGTGAGGCAACTCTGGGCAATAGCTTGCTTAATCTCCACAATGGCCCCAACAACGCTAGGATGCCTGGCTTCACCTTGGGGGTGCCCAGGAGTGGGCACTTCATAGAGAAAGGCCAGGAAGGGTTCCTCTGCGGTATTTGTACAAGCGCCAAGAGAGGCCTCCGGGTAGTCGTGCGCTATACAAGTACCTCTACATTTACATTTACATTTACATTTATAGTGACTGAGACAGAGGAAGAGACTTAGAGACAGATGGAGGAAAGGGGAGTGAGGGAGGGAATAAAGGAAGGGGAGTGAGCAAAAGGAAGTGTGGTAAAAGGAGAAGGGGAGTACTGAAAGTGAGTGAGGGATGGTGTGAAGGAAAGAGAGTGAGGGGGGAGAGATAAAAGAGTGAAGGATAGAGCAAAAGAAGGGTAGTGATGGAGGAAGAAAGAAAAGAGAAGTGAGGGTCACAGAGAGGAAGGAGGGAGCAGGAGAAGGTAAGTGAGGGTAAGGGAAAGGGTACTGATGGTGAGAGAAGGAGTGTAAAGGTGAATTAAGGGGAGTAAAGAGAGTGAGGGAAGGAGAGTAACATGAGCAAAGGAAGTGGAGTAAGAGACAAAGTGAAGAAAGTGAAAAAGGTTAAGAGAAGTCAGAGAGTGATGAGAAAGTATTTTTTGTTTCTCATACTCACCTTATAAGTAATGAAAAGTTAATAATCTATTTTTAATAAATATAGTACCTGTGGAAGAGAAGAAAAAATTAAGTTATAATATATATTTCACAATACAAAATAATATGTATAATATGTTATGTATTTTATTTTGCTGTTCTCAGAATACATTGAATTTCACTGAAAACAGTGAGTTCAATAATACTCATCATATAACAGCTGGCAAAAAAAAGACAATCAATAAAATTGTCTTTTAAAAAACCATTCAACATTTTCATTAAGTATGTAACAATTAGAAAAAACATATCTTAAATGTCTTTTTCGAACAACAATTTTTTACTTAAGTAAGGAATATCACCAACAATCACAAAGTAACAAAACATTATTACTTCTTTCTTATACACTCTAAATAAAGTAATGTTCAAACATATGCTAACAACATTTACCCGAAATAGTCATTTTTTGTTTCACATATCATTCCTCATGGCCAAATAGTATGTGTGAAATCCTTAGTTTGGAAGTTACTTAATAGTACTCTTAGGCATCCGTTTCCCAACCTTCTGAATCAAAAGCACCAACATCTTTTGGACCATCCAACAAAGGTTATACCTCCACCCGATGCTATTTATCATGTACATAGAACCTTAAACAACTAGCATGCTATCAGAACCTCAAAATCATCTGGTATGCCGATCACACTCTGCTCATCATTTATCTTACCAAAGAGCTATATACCATTAAAAGAAACCTCTACAAAGGAATGAAAAATGTCAGCAACATCTCCAATAACTACAACAACTCTAAAACACCTCTGCCTCACTGAAGATCAACATCTCCTGTGATAGCCACATCACCCACTATCTGATACACTTACACTACCTCTGCGTCAACTACAAGAATTTTTTGAACCTCATCACCCTCACTCTCAAAGTACTTTTCAACACCAGGTAAGAATTTGGTAAGTCATAAGGCAAACGTTTAAAAATCAATTGAGTATCATTACAATGAGTCCAGCCTTTCGTACATTTTAAATAAGCTGTGTAATGTCCTGATGTTGTAGATGGACCATCATGGAAAATAAGTGCTTCAGTTACAAACGTTTTTCCTGATATTGATAGTTGAGAAGCCACAACATTTTTTATTAAAGTTGTCAGTTTTTTTCCATCAGGTCTGCATCGTTGCAGCATTAAAATTACATACTGTCCATATCTTTGTATAAATAATGTTGATAACATTTGAGAGTTACATTGGGTACAGACCATGTTTTGATTTGCTTCTCTAACTAGATTATTAAAAGACACTGATTTGCAGTCTGGTAAAGTCAAGTATATAAATCTTTCAGTGTCTATTTCAGTACTACTTAAAAACGAACAATTGTCACAGTCATGTTGCCATTTATAAGAAAGGCCAAAAAGATTTTCAATTTCAATACCTTCATCTTGCAATACAACAAGCATATACATTAGAAGTTCCTGACAATCATGCTGAATATTCTGTGAAAATTGATTTAAACCAGAACATATGTCTAAATCATTTCGAATATTAGAAACACTATCTATTTTTGCTTTATCACTACTACATTTCTCAAACACAGAATTCAACAAACAACAAAATATTTTGTCACGATTTTCAACAATTTGTTGTAGTAAAGTTTCAAGAAAAAAAAAAACATTAACCACTACATTAGCATAGCAGTTGACACCAGAACTGTTTTCAAACTGAAAACCAACAACCTCTTCAATAGAATCATTTTTCTTTTTGATTACTATTGCTGGTTTATCTAGTATTTTTCTTTTCTCTGCAACCTTGCTACAATTTTTCTCATATCTTCTTTTTCGACTTACCACACGCTTTTCAAATACTGGATATTGAGGTACATTGGGAGCATGTTCTCTTCTTAACCTATTATACTCTCTTACACAATTTACATCTGCACTAATCTTTGTGTCATCAAAATCAATCAGGTATAATCCAGATAAAGTTCTGATTCGAGATAAAGCAACATATGCCATAGCCTCTTTAAACACAGTACTTCCAATATTCACCAAAGCAGTATCTACACTTAAACCTTGAGATTTATGAATAGATACCGCATGTGCCAAACAAACAGGAAACTGTTTTCGGCGGACATATACATCTTTTACAAGCAAAAATCGAGCTGAACAACGACTCAATTGTTGTACTTCTTCAATTTCATCAAATTTGATTTTTAAAAATTCAATGTCATCTCTATTTGGGAAATTCACAAAATCAACAACATTACCCATTGCTCCATTTACTAAACCTCTTTCCACATGTAAATTACGTCATAAAATTATCTGACAATGTATACATGCATATAGATTCTTTTCTAAACCAGCAGTTTTAGATACTGATTTTTATAAATAATCCAATTTTGACTTCAACTTTTCTGATAAAATAATAGTAGCTCCTTCATGCTCTGTTCTATCATTAGCTTCCAGTTTAATAATTTCTTGATTTTCTAACTTTAGCATTTTTTCATTGAATATTGAACATTCTTGCAGAGTTGGCATCAAGCATATCACTGATTTCTTTTCTGCAATTTTTCTATATATATTCTCTGGGAGAATATTTTCGTTTGGAAACAAATTTGTAAGTAATCGTGCCTGTAAAGCTTCTTTGCCGTGTTCACTCACTTTTCCAATTCTTATATCTTCAAGAATACTTTTATAATCAGCGTCCTTTGCCTGTCGCATATTTGTAATGAGTTCTGAATATTCGAAATATGACCAAATATTAACATTTCCAATGCTTCCCAGGCACTTTCTGGTGTCTTCATGTGTAACTGTTTTAAATACTGGCTGTCCTTTCACAGGAGTTAGTTGTAGTAGATCTCCAAAAACTATGACGTGTTTGCCTCCAAATAACACACCATACTTTGTTTTAAGGATTTGTTGCATTCTTAAATGCACAAAGGCAAGCATTACATTTGATGCTTACCTCATCAATAATGAGAAGTTTCATTTTTTTCAAGACTCTAGAAACTTCACAACAAGCTTCTCCAGATAGTGGTATTCTAATTTATTTTCAAGCTCTACTGGAAGCATCAATAAACGATGTAAAGTAATCCCTTTAATGTTATGTGCTGCCAACCCAGTTGGAGCAGTAACAACACAAGAGAGTGACGACTCAGTTCTTTTTTGTAGATAAGTTGCAATTACTTTAATCAGAAAACGTTTTCCAGTTCCTGCTTCTCCACTCACGTACAGTCGGACAGGTTTAAATGACGTACATGAGCACTCTTTTTTCTTGTGATATAAACCATGCTCACTTGATTGTATATTTGTTTTTGCTCAACATTTAGTTGTTTTCCAATTCTTCTAAGTTTATTATATCCTCTTGAGCTTGTTGCATTGCTGTTTCCACCTCATCTGTGGCAGTTGCTTCATTTGGAATAATTGGTTCTCCTAGTGGATCCTGACTCAACGAAGGAGAACTTTGACTGTCTTGAGAACTGAGACCTGTCTCTAGCAATCTCTAGCAATCTCTGCTGCAATTGTAGCTTCTTGCTGTATTCGTCGTTCAACATTTTCAGATATTTAGCAAAAGCAGGACATTCTATAGTATTTTTAGTTGCGTTGAATGATTCTTCATAACTGTCAAAATCTCCAAGTAGTTCTGTTCGCCATGGCTTAAAGAGTTGCAAAAGAGCTAAATAGTAAAATTCCCTTTTCTCAGCAGTTTCGCAACTCAGTTTTCGGTGATTAATCAAATGTCCTTTTCTTTGTTTCACTAAATATCCTTCAGATCCAATCACAGCATATACTTCTTTATTGATATCTTCTGTAATATTCCTCTTAAAAGTATAACTTTGCAGTACTTCTAGAGACAAATGTTCTCAAGATGATTACTTCTATTTGGACAGTATGTATTCAACACATTTGTCTTCAAAATATCTGTACTGTCTGGTTCTCTCTGCTTAATACTCAATTTCTTGTACAGATTTCAAAACTCAGTTTCGTGTTCTTGCAAGACCTAAACTCACCCAAATGATTGTTCTAGATTTGGAGTATAGACTTGTAGATTATAAACTATCTGAACATTCATGTGCTCCGATTTCTCGATGAGACAACATCTTCAAGCTGTAGCTGTACAATTTCTTACTTAGGCTCTTTTCATGAGAAATCTCTACCCACATTTCCTTTAGTTACGTCTTTTCAGATTTAGTAATGTAAGACGTTACATATCGACCCAGAGCAATGGAGTTGTCTGCAACATATTGAATATCCATGTTAGCATTCTACATGGACAAAATGACTGGGTTATAGTCATTTATGTATTTTGACTCTTCATTTCTTTTTGAGTTGTAGGTATTTTTCGGTGATTTTCTTGTGACAGTATGTCTCAAAGATGACATAAAATTGTTCACTCTTCCTTTTGACTGGACGTGTAAATGCAAATCGACATTTTGTGTAGAACTTATCCTTAGATTTGTACTTTTGACAACAGTATTTTCCACAACGATGGGTTTGAAACCATAAGACTTGATGTCTTAAATTATTTTCTACTGTACTTTTGGGTACAGCACAGGTAGAATATTGTTCAATAAAACTCATCACTGTGTCATCTGAATCTGTTCCAAATTTGGGGGCATCTTTGATCCATAGCAGTATATGTGTGTGAGGAGCACCTCTTGCTTGATACTCCTTTCTCCAAAATAAATCCAGAACCTCTCCGAGAGGAGGATTTTTTTGTTTGTGATAAAAGACATCATAACTTCAAATCTATGATTGAAATACCTGCATACATTAACTGGATCCAAAGAGCACAGTTCTCCAGGTGTCTTGTATTCTATATTTTCTATGTTAGCATTTGCCTCTCAAAGAAATTGAAGTAAATCTTCCCAAGCATACTCTGCACAGCTTAGAGTAAGGAACCATGTAGGAGTTCCTAAGATTCTTAGCATACATTTCAATTTACCATGACGACGGTACCAATACTCATTAGTACCACGCTGACATGCCAATGAGATTAATTAGCTGAGATTCCAAAACAGTATCTTTCTGTTGGACTTTATCAATAAAGTCCTTTGCCGAAGCATTTTGTAAATATACTCCACTTTTTAGTATATGATTCACTGCCTAAGAAAGTCCAGACAAGTCACTCTCAAACAGAAGATGAAACAAATATGGAATACATTGGCGAAATCTTTGATCTTCTGCACATAATCTTGAAGTCCGGTATTCAGATGCAGGAATCTGCACAGGTCGTTCATCATATCGTCCACCTTTGCCTGTTGGAAATAACTGAGGGAAGCAACGAGCTTCCAAGCTTTCTTACCCTACACTAATGGGACTTCCTTTCACTTCTTCATTTGAAATAACTCAATAGTATTTCCCATCACTTCTTTAGAGTCAAGAGGATGCACACTATAATATTCATAAATTTCTTCAGTCCTGGACACATCCACTTTTTCAATTTGTGCAGTTGGCAAAACAGCTCTCCTCTTCTACAATTGTTTCCTCTTCTCATACATACACATTTTTATAGTATTGATTATTTTTTACCAAATACAACGTTGCCTTTTTCACTTTCCTAACATCCACTAATTCTTGCCAGATTTTCTTACTCTTTGTAGGAACGCCATTAACTAGAATAACTAGAGGTTCCTCTCACACATTTTCGACACCAATTGTTTCAATATTTGTCTTTAAATCTAGAGGCAAATATACAACTCTTCCCTTTAATCCTCTCTGTAAATCTGAAGGAGGCAATTTCCCTGTCTTAGGCTCCATGCGAACAATAGCCTGAAATGGGTGCACACATTGAATGAGAATAGACTCATAAGTATTTAAATCCATCAGTTCAGAAGGAATATTTACCAACTCAAGAATATTATGCACAGCTCTAGCAGGCATCTTATTCTCATCTAATTTATTAAAACAATATTTACAAATACGCTTATCAGAACCCAAATCAAAACAATTCTCTACCAACAAATAAGTTGCAAATTCCTTCCACTCATTATTATTCTCCTTTTCACTTTTTAAATATACTGGTCTGATTTTTATAATGAATTTGTCTACAACAAATACACAAACATTTTGGCTTTTCATCTGAAATGACCTTAAACCTTGTAATTTCTTGCTCAAAATTTTCTGTAATAAAATTTGGTACATTTTCTTCTACATTTCATTCTATTAATGTATATGTTTCTGTACTTTCTTCTTCAGGACCAAAGTAACTAACCTCAGTTTCTTTCCAAATGTTGATCACATCTAACACAGATCCATGCAAAAGAGCACTGTTCAACTTTTTTAACATTAGTGCTGGACTTTTTGCATAATACAACCCTCTCACTAATTTCCTCACTTCAGTATGATGCACTGCTAACATCCTAAAATGGTGAAAAACACTCTGACATACTTTTTTAGAAAGACAAGCCAAAGAATGACCGTGCAAACCCGTTTTTTCTCTCACTCTGCAGGGGTCTAATTCCTGCAACATCTTAAACTTCTGTTTAACACTCTTCTTAGTATACTTACGTAACAAATTGCAAAAAAAATCTATTGAATCCTGTCGCACACTACAAATACTACTACAATTCCAGAGCCTTAGGACGTCTCCCTAAAACTTCATCAGCTAACACCTCTTCTGCATTTCTACGGACAATTTTCTCTTTTTCAATTGGACTACCATTCTTAACCTCATAAGCTTGACCACTGGTGTCAACTGCATGCAACAAATCATTACTCTGAAAGTAACTCTCTTCATTAAAAAACGGCTCACAACTTGAAGTATGTTTCCATTCTCCAGAAAAAACATTAAAAAATTAGTTCTATTAGTTAGTCTTTTCCACTTACTTTTGACCTTCATAACATTTATTGGCTTATCTAGTGTTTGAATCCTACTGATTACTAAAACAAACAATTTTTTATTTAATTTAAAAGCTTTGTCAACAATTGTCTGTTTTTGTTTTTTTTCTTATAAAAAGCTGTTTTTCTTTTACAATTCTTTACATTTTTAATACATTTACAACAACTCTGTTATGAAACATTCGCTTCCGAATCTCAACAAACTGATTTTTTTGTCTATTACTATAAAGACTATGGGGCCGATTAGGATGGCGGACGGACTTGCGTCCGTCTGCCATCCCAGAGGTGGAGGGACCGTCCGCATGGACTGCGGAGGTCCCTCCATGCAAATCAGGATGTGACCGCCACCCTGGCGGTCACATCCTGAATATTTAACATTGCGCAGGGGGCTGCTTCAAGCAGCACCCGCCGCAATGTTAAAAGTGCATATGTAACATTTACATGCACAAAGCGGCAGGCACCGCGCGGTGCCTGCCGCTTTCTGCATGTAAATGCTGGGGGGTACCATAGGTACCCCCCATGTGCACCCCCCACCCGCCTACGCCCTGGGGGCCCGCAACGGGCCCCCAAAAGCAAAAGAAAAACCGCCGCGGAAAAGCATGTTTACTAATGCTTCCTAATTTGGCTGGCGGTGTCTGATAGACACTGCCAGCCAAAGGAGAGCTTTTCCGCCGCGGTTGTAATCCGACCGTGGCGGAAAAGCAGCGGACAGAATCCAAGACCCACCAGCCATCGTAATGCGCCGGTGGGTCTTTGGTGACTCCGCAGAGGATTTTCCGCCTCCTCCGGGCCGGCGGTGGCTTCCGCCGGCCCGGAGGAGGCGGAAAATCCTCTATCATAATCGGCCCCTAAGTTTCCCACATATTTTTCCATCATTTTTCATTTTTTCTGGTTTTTCTTTGTAGTTACAGATACTTTTTTTTCCTGATTGTCCACAGTTTTTTTAAATTGTGTTATTTTCCTTATAAAATCCTTTGTTGACTTACCAGGAGCTTTCTTTGTTTTTTCCAGACATTGCTCTTTAGATAAATCTTGTACATCTTTTTTCTTGGAAATGTAAGCCTGTTTATATATTTTTCTTCTCTCAGTCTTAGACGGCATATTGTTTTTTCTTTCTGTAGCTATTTAAAATCTGTTGTGAAGAAAAAAAAACATATTTAATATTTTTTTTTACAATTGTAGACCACTACTAGCATACTACATAGCAATTAGCACTATATGTTGTTAAGTCTGGTTCACTCCATAAGTAATTTTAAGGCACAGCAGCAGAGTTTAGGCAGTGTAGTAGATCATGCAGGGAGTGCTTTTTCAGGGTTTAGGACAGTGCAGTGGTGTTTGAACATTATAGGGGCATTTGCTGAAAATTATGTTTCAGGGTTTACAGCACTGCATTAGTGTTGAAAGAGTTTAGCAGGTTTTGCTAGGGATGGTATTTCAGGGTTTAGGACAGTGCAGTGGTGTTCAGGCACGGTAGAGGTTCAAGGTGGGACTGATAATTCTGAGTTTAGAACAATGCAGTTGTGCTTGGGTAGTGTATGGTATCATGTAAGGGATAGGAGTATACAACACTGTATGTCCCAAAGCCTGACTCACTCCATGAGGACATGTATTCTCATATCTGCAAACACATGCATCGAGCAAGTGATTCTATCACAATATTCCCAAAAAACACTGACTCACATTCTGATTCTAGCGAAATCAAAATATCCCTTGCAATTCACTGAAATGATTACTGCATGCTACAGAGAGAGTTGCAATGGCATTTCTACAGCACATACAGGATCTTTATTATACAGCATGGAGAATATTTGGTAATTAGGAAACCTGACACACATGCTGCATAGGACGTTGTAGCACTACATGTAATAAAGATCCTGAGTGTACTGTAGAAATGCCATAGCAACTCTCTCTGTAGCGTGTACTAATCATTTCAGTAAATTTTCATTTCTACATTCTCAGCCCACCTTGACCCCCTACACTGCCTGAACTGCACTGCCTTAAACCCTGATACACCATCCCTAGCAAAACCTACTAAACTCTTTCAACACTACTGCACTGCTTTGAATCCAGAATCACCATCCTCAGCAAATGCCCCTATAATGTTCAAACACCACTGCACTGCCGTAAACCCTGAAACAGCACTTCCTGCAAGAACCCCTTTCACTGTAGTAATAATTTTACTGAATTTTAAGGGATACTGTTATGTGTCTAAGGTCACACTGTGAGTTAGTATTCATTTCAGAAAAATGTGGCCGAATAATTTTCTCACTTGATGTGTTTAAAAATATGGGAATACATGTACTCATGGAATGAGTCAGGCCTTAGGACAATTAGTGCAACAAAGTCCAAAGCAGGATGTGTGCCAGGCCTCTGAATACCAAAATAGTCTCCATGCTGTGTAATGAAAATCCTGGTTGTGCTGTTGAAATTGCATAGCAACTGTCTCTGTAGTATGTTGTAATCATTTCAGTGAATTCTCATTTCAACATTCTAAGTCTCACCTTGACCCTCTACACTGCCTGAACACCACTGCACACTCTTAAACCCTGACACAGCACTCCCAGCAAGACTCTCTTTCACTGTAGTAATCATTTTACTAAATTGCAAGGCATACTGTCATGTGTCTAAGATCACAAATAGTCTCATTTTTACCACAGTGCATACAAACAGACATTCTCTTGAATATCTCTGTACAATAGGAAATCAACATTCACAGAGACTTTGCTAAAAGTCAAACAATATACACCTGGAAATAAAAACTATGCTGTAAGACTCAGTTTATACCACAATAACTTGGCTACTAGCTCAAAGATTACAATTATACAAGAAGACTCTCTCAAATCATTTTTAATTTTTAATCATACATTTATTCTTGTGACATTTCATATTGTAATAGAACATCTAGCATGATGTTATCAGCAATTTCAGTAACATCTTCATCAACTTCTGAACTTGCCACATTAAACTCAATGTCATCCAATACTTCAATTAATTCTTTATCTAAACTTTCATCAAAAAAAATCACAGGTTATATCTCCTGCACCAATAGGTTGTTCTTCATTGCTGCTGTTCACAAAAGGTACATTTAAGTCCTCTATCAGATTGTTAGAAATTACAAAAGTGACTTCAATGTTCTTTTGATTTTGATCCATAATAAATGTTATTATGTTGCTGTACCTAGCAGAAAAATATAAACACTTCATTGTTTCATTTTATTATTTTTACTAATAGATAATACAAAACAAGTTTAATTGATTTCATGAGTACATGTATTCCCATATTTTTAAACATCAACTGGGCAAATTATTCTGCCACATTTTTCTGAAATGAATTCTGATTCACACTGTGATGTTAGACACATGACAGTATGCCTTGCAATTCCGTAAAATGAATACTATAGTGAAAGAGAGTCTTGCTGGGAGTGCTGTTTCAGATTTTAGGACAGTGCAGTGGGGTTGTATGACTTTACAACGCATACTTTTACAACGCACACCTTCACAGCGCATTTGTTACAACGCAACATCCATTATAACTCATTTCATTACAACGCATACCATTACAACGAATTTTTTAAAAAAAACATAACAACGCAGTCCATTACAACGCATACTACCTTTGCAACGCATACCATTACAACGCATAACATTACATTGCATGTATGGTACGTATTGGATAGTGTAGGAGTCAAAATTACTATTCTAACTCCAGGGGGTGCAACAGTAGGGTAAGTGTTGGATAGTGTAGGGGTAAAAATGTATAATCTAACTCTAGGGGGTGCAACAGTAGGGTAAGTGTTGGATGGTAATGGTATGCGTTGTAAGGGTATGCATTGTAATGACTGCATTGTAATGACATGCATTGTAATGGTATGCGTTGTAGTGTCATGCTTTGTAATGGTTCCGTTGTAATGGCATGCTATGTAATAGATGTTGCGTTGTAAATGTTTTGTTGTAATGGTTGTTCATTGTAAAAGTTGTGTTGTAAAGATTGTTTCCCGTGCAGTGGTGTTCAGGCAGAATAGGGACTCAAGATGGGACTGAGAATGTACAAATGAGAATTCACTAAAATGATTTCTACATGCTACAGAGAGATTTGGTATGCAATTTGTACAACACACCCAGGATCTTTATTACACAGCATGGAGACTATTTGGGAATTCAGAGGCCTGACACACATGCTGATTTGAACTTTATAGCACTAACTGTCATAAGGAATGACTCACTCCAACACTACATCTTTTGCCATATTTTAAAACACTAAACCAGGAAACAGATTCCACTACCGACTGAACCGGTCTTCTCCTGGTACCGCTGATTTTAATCAATGAAGCGCGGCCCACCTCAATAGCGCCCGATTCTGGGCTGCTTCCCCAGGCTATCAATTTCTTAGCCCTTGCCCGTGCCGATTGGGGTAACCTTTTTCCTTTTCCCCCCGCCAGTATTAGAGGCTTATAATGTTAAAGGCAAATATATATGTCCTGATGATGGTCCCCATGACTAAGTAGTGGGACCGAAACGCTGTCGACTCATTGTACACCATATACAAATGCTTGATTTATATGTTATATGTAATGGTGTTTAACTGATATTTCTGTACACTCAATACTTTACAGAAATCGCTGCTTTTGCCTTGAAAAGTCCTGCTCTTTTCCTCTGTTTACCTTTTGTACTGATCTGACTGTGTTTGGGTACAGGCTTGTGCCCCACACTGGTGATTTGTTGAAGGTATTCCTGTGTATGAAATATTTCAATTGAGTAAAAAATTGAAGACCTCTGTCCGGCTGGACATGTCGCCCCAAATATAGAACTGATTCAGTCTATATTCATTGCTTTGCATATAATTCTTTTTCATGGACCGTTGTTGTTTCACAAAATATTTTAAAACACATCAACTAAGCAAATTATTCTGCCACATTTTTCTGAAATGAATTCTCACTCACACTGTGATCTTAGACACATGTCAGTATGCCTTGCAATTCAACAAAATGATTACTACAGTGAAAGAGAGTCTTGCTGGGAGTGCTGTTTCACATTTTAGGACAGTGCAGTGTTGTACAGGCAATGCAGGGGCTCAAGGTGGGACTAAGAATGTAGAAATGAGAATTCACTGAAATAATTTCTACATGTTGGTATGCAATTTCTACAGCACACCCAGGATCTTTATTACACAGCATGGAGACTATTTGGGAATTCAGAGGCCTGACACACATGCTGCATTGGACTTTAAAGAAGTAACTGTCATAAGGAATGACTCACTCCAAGACTACATCTTTTTCCGTATATTAAAACACATGAACTAAGCAAATTATTATATCATTTTTACCAACAGCACTGTACTGCAAAAAATGTATCCTCAAAAACATCAACATACCAAATGCTCCTTTCACAATATTTTTACCAAAGCAGACAAATTCAAAATCAGACTCTGTACAAATAAACTCCTGCTTTCACATTAGAATACATTTTTCAATTTAACGTAAACTGCACAACATAGATCCCCTTACAAATTAACAACTCACCTTTAAAAATGCTTTTGTAGTTTTTAAACAGTGTCAATCACACACCAGATTTTCTTAAGCAGAATCTCTGAATTGTGCACCAGTCACTGGAATCATAGAATGACATAGCTTACCTCTCATTTTACACTCATATTCGTGAAGATAACCAATCAAATATCTTCCCACACAAATTCAAAACCAAACGAACATTTTAATTGGTTCTACATTGAAACACTTTCAATGTCACATAAAATTCAACCTTCCCCCACTGCTCTCTCTGCCTGTTACCATGGTAACACTCCATAGACACCTAATTGAACACACAGGTGAAAAGTGCATCTGCAAAGCAAACCAGCAAGGGTGTTTGACTTTTCAAAACAGCAGCGAATCCTGTGCAATATTCCTTTCAATCACTTTCTGTCAACCATTAGCATTTCTCCTTAAAAAAAGAACATTTGCATGCACCCTAGTTTTCAATGTAGAATTTACAGAAACCACCAATCATTTATTCTTTTTCAAGTGCACTGAATCTCATCCTCATTTTTTTCTAAACTCCTACGGATGGTCTGCATCATGTCGGAAGGTTGAAACAGTCACTTTGTGCGCCGTACGCGTTTCGAATTTCTTCTTCCTCAGCGACATTAAAGAAATGGCGTGTGCTCCCAGGGCTGCAAAATTATAGTATACCACGCCCCTCAATAGGCTGCCCAGATGGGACTGTGTGCAGTGCAGTCTGGGAGTTCGAGTCCATCAATCCTGTATGGATGCACTGTCTTGTCTGTTCTCCCTGTAAAGGCTCTGTATGAGCCCCCGCATGTGCCTCCATCCTTATCCAGCACTGATGCTCCAAATTGAGGTAGGTAAATCACTTTCCTCATGGCCCACAGTATTCACGTGGTGGTGCATGCCCAGCGGCTGGACCGCCGCCAAATATACCTGCTCAAGGGTTTGTCACACACTAGGGATTGGTATGTAGTATGAGCTAATCTATATTTGGTGAAAGTGTCTCCAGTGGTTTTTCTGTGAATTACTTTCCCACCTTTTTTAAGCGAGCACTTCCTGGTGCGCGCCCCGGTACGCGAACCGGCAGCGTTACGGGAGTCCTCCATTTTGTGTTTCGGTAGAATTGAGATACAAGATGGAGGGCAAATAATGTTCAGAATGGGTAGAAGGGGGCACGGTAGACGTATCCTGACCCCCTAGGTTTTCTGAGGGTGGCTGAGGAGGCCCATATGTGCGAAAAAAAAACATTTTTTTTTTCAAATCTTTGCGCGGTTAGCGTCCGGTGCGCGTACCGGGTAGCGCTCCGGAAAGCGTAAATCGTGAAAATTAGTAAAAAAAAAGTTACATTTTAAATTTGTTTAGAGTGATCATAGTTAGGGTAGCTCTGAGAAGAGCTTTTGGGTATGTGGTAGATTTAGGTACTTATAAGTAGGTACCAATACATAGTCTTAAATTCAGGATGAAAACTTTGTTCCCCTCATCTGAGAAGTGAACTCCATCTCCTCTGTAGATATCTTGCATGTAGTAACGCAAGTTATTGTTGTAGATGGAGCCCATTCCATGGTCTCTCATGTACACTGAAACAGACTTATTTACATGCTTCCTCGATTTCTCAATTTGTGGACAAAATTGGTTGGACCACCTCCATTTCTGTCTTTGGCATATATTTGAATATACCAAGGCAGTTTGAGGAAAAAGTGCCATCAATTGCTCAAAGGTGTCCTTTAAAAGCATTTCCAGACCTACCCCAGTCAAAGTACCCAAGTCATTTCCTCCACAGTGCACAATGAACAGGTCAGGGTTTGGCAAATGCAAAAAGGTTTTCACCAATGGTATCAATTGGTGACATCTTAATCCTCTGTGACCAATCCAGTTGATTTCCACATTTTGTAAATTGAGATTGTGTAAATTTCTGTTATCAGCATACCTTTGAGCCCAGTGGATGTAACTATGTCCAACAATCCAGACAGAAAACATGGTGAGAGGAGGTTCTGCTGCAGTCAGATGAAGTGTGGGAATGAAATGGCAGTTGAAATAGTAGGAGTATGTAATGAAAAAAACGGTGGAGTTTCTGTGCTAATGATTCAGTAGCAGTGATTGGTGGATTTTGATTGCTGAAAACAGAAAGTTAGGGTGCATGGATGAGTTCTTTGAAAGATGTAATTTGAATGGTCAAGAAAAAATCATTTTATGAAAGATTGCACTGGATACGCAGGTGTACTGAGAGTTCAGAGTTCAATTGAAACATTGTTGTGTGAACTTGTAAACATGAGAGGTCTTTCAGGAGGTGGTTGCTATGGAAAAAAGGCAAAAAAGGCAGAGAGGGGAAGGGTGTTGATTTGAAAAAAGTGAGGGAAGAGTTTTGATTGGGTGACATGAGAGATTTGTGTTATGAATTACAGCATTTCTGTGCCATTGTTGGTTGCAGCCTCTGGAGTGCATACCTTTTGCTCTGCTAAAGAAAAATTGGTGTGTGTCTGAGACTGTTTTGAAACTCAAAAAGTATTTGCTAAGGTGAGAAAAGATTCATTTAATTTAGATAGAGAATAGTATGCTTTAGGGATACATTTATGAAGAAAGTTGTGTATTTAAAATGTTGCTTTGTGTCAAGTGTTTTACAAATAGATTTAGTTTCTTTGAGTTTCATAGCCATGTTAAAAGTGACGCAAAAGTGGTGGAAGGGCCTTAAAAATACGCTTTCATGTGTGTTAGGGCATTTTAAGTCACTTCCCCATGAATGTGGGTAATTAAGTGATTTACTTGATGAGTTTAAAAACGTTTTTTGAAATCAATTAGGTTTCTTGATATGTACTGCTAGAGTTTCATAGGCTGCTTGAGGCATATTTACAAGGCCTTTGAGTCACTTTGATGTTATTTTCCCCATTTTAATTTAAGACATTTCCCCGTGCTGCAAAGTCTTTGTCAATACGCCGCCATGTGTGCTTGGCAAATTTAGACTTTGTTTCTTTGAGTTACATAGCCATGTTAAAAATGACGCAAAAGTGGCGGAAGGGCCTTAAAAATACGCTTTCATGTGTGTTAGGGCATTTTAAGTCACTTCCTCATGAATGTGGGAAAATAATTAGTTTTTTTGATGTGTTTAAAAAGTTTTTTGAAATCAATTAGGTTTCTTGATATGTACTGCTAGAATTTCATAGGCTGCTTGAGGCATATTTACAAGGCCTTAGAGTCACTTTGATGTTATTTTCCACATTTTAATTTAAGACATTTCCCCGTGGTGCAAAGTCCTTGTAAATACGCCCCCATGTGTGCTTGGCAAATTTAGACTTTGTTTCTTTGAGTTACATAGCCATGTTAAAAGTGACGCAAAAATGGTGCAAGGGCCGTAAAAATACGCTTTCATGTGTGTTAGGGCATTTTAAGTCACTTCCCCATGAATGTGGGTGAATAAATAGTTTACTTCATGTGTTTAAAAACGTTTCTTGAAGTCAATAAGGTTTCTTGAAATGTACTGCTAGAGTTTCATAGGCTGCTTGGGGTATATTTACAAGGCCTTTGAGTCACTTTGACGTTATCTTCCCCATTTTAATTTAAGTCATTTTCCCGTGATGCAAGGTCCTTGTAAATACGCCCCCATGTGTGCTTGGCAAATTTAGACTTTGTTTCTTTGAGTTACATAGCCATGTTAAAAGTGACGCAAAAATGGTGCAAGGCCCTTAAAAATACGCTTTCATGTGTGTTAGGGCATTTTAAGTCACTTCCCCATGAATGTGGGTGAATAATTAGTTTACTTGATGTGTTTAAAAACGTTTCTTGAAGTCAATTAGGTTTCTTGAAATGTACTGCTAGAGTTTCATAGGCTGCTTGGGGCATATTTACAAGGCCTTTGAGTCACTTTGACGTTATTTTCCCCATTTTAATTTAAGTCATTTCCCCGTGGTGCAAGGTCCTTGTAAATACGCCCCCATGTGTGCTTGGCAAATTTAAGTACTGACAGGGTGTGCTTCTACATAGGAGCTGTGTTGTGTTTTCAAATTATGACCAGAAAATCGTTTTTTAAAAAAAAGAACTGCTTTATTGTGAGTAATGTACATTGCTCCGTTGCATACAGTCCTCATCTTCTGCGTACTCTTGGATATGCTAGACTACATCTGCACAATGAGATACCTAAGCTGAGGAAACACAGGTGATGTGATTGTGAATTGAGCATAAATAATTAATTGTCTTTCAATTACATCACCTGTGTTTTCTAACATTACGAATCACAATGTGCAGATGAGGTTTAGGTCTGTCCAGGGAGACAGAGGAGGTCTGGCCTTTGTTCAAGAGTGCAGTGGATATGACTCACTTCATTGGTAGGCCTGCACATGTATTATCTCCTCTGTACTCTTCAACAAGCCTAAATTTCATCTGCAACCCTGAGTAGGCCTCACCTCAAACAAACCTCTGGATAGGCCACACCTTATCGTCATCCTGAATCAATCATTTAAAATGTTTGGGGCAAATTTAAGATGGCTGTGCGCCTCTTTTTCGCCGCTGTTGCGTCACTTTTGTGACGCAGCAGTGGTGCAAAAGATGCACCATGTTGCAAGATAGGCCTCACTTCATCTGCAACAAGATACCGTCACTTTAAACTGTATACATTTAGGACTGTGTAGGGGGCATGGAGAAGCTGAATCTTCTGTAAGTGTCAAAATTGTTGCATACAGTGCTCACCTTCTGCGTGCTCTTTGATATGCTAGACTACATCTGCACAATGAGATACCTAAGCAAAGGAAACACAAGTGATGTGATTGTGAAATGAGCAAAAAAATTGCACGTTTTTCAATTACATCACCTGTGTTTCCTAACATTACGAATCACATTGTGCAGATCAGGTTTAGGCCTGTCCAGGGAGACAGAGGAGGTCTGGCCTTTGTTAAAGAGTGCAGTGGACATGACTCACTTCATTGGTAGGCATGCACATGTATTATCTCCTCTGTACTCTTCAACAAGCCTAAATTTCATCTGTAACCCTGAGTAGGCCTCACGTCAAACAAACCCCTGGATAGGCCACACCTTATCGGCATCATGTACCAATCATTTAAAATGTTAGGGGCAGATTTATGATGGCCGTGTACACTTCTTGAAGTCAATTAGGTTTCTTGATATGTACTGCTAGAGTTTCATAGGCTGCTTGGGGCATATTTACAAGGCCTTTGAGTCACTTTGATGTTATTTTCCCCATTTTAATTTAAGTAATTTCCCCGTGGTGCAAGGTCCTTGTAAATACGCACCCATGTGTGCTTGGCAAATTTAAGTACTGACAGGGTGTGCTTCTACATAGGAGCTGTGTTGTGTTTTCAAATTATGAGCAGAAAATCGTTTAAAAAAAAAAAGAAATTCTTTATTGTGAGTAATGTACATTGCTCTGTTGCATACAGTCCTCATCTTCTGCGTACTCTTGGATATGCTAGACTACATCTGCACAATTAGATACCTAAGCTGAGGAAACACAGGTGATGTGATTGTGAATTGAGCGTAAATATTTGCACGTTTTTCAATTACATCACCTGTGTTTTCTAACATTACGAATCACATTGTGCAGATGAGGTTTAGGTCTGTCCAGGGAGACAGAGGAGGTCTGGCCTTTGTTCAAGAGTGCAGTGGACATGACTCACTTCATTGGTAGGCCTGCACATGTATTATCTCCTCTGTACTCTTCAACAAGCCTAAATTTCATCTGCAACCCTGAGTAGGCCTCACCTCAAACAAACCTCTGGATAGGCCACACCTTATCGTCATCCTGAATCAATCATTTAAAATGTTAGGGGCAAATTTATGATGGCCGTGCGCCTCTTTTGCGCCGCTTTTGCGTCACTTTTTTGACGCAGCAGTGGTGCAAAAGATGCACCATGTTGCAAGATAGGCCTCACTACATCTGCAATAAGATACCGTCACTTTAAACTGTATACATTTAGGACTGTGTAGGGGGCATGGAGAAGCTGAATCTTCTGTAAGTGTCAAAATTGTTGCATACAGTGCTCACCTTCTGCGTACTCTTTGATATGCTAGACTACATCTGCACAATGAGATACCTAAGCAAAGGAAACACAAGTGATGTGATTGTGAAATGAGCAAAAATAAATTGCACGTTTTTCAATTACATCATCCTTTGTTTCCTAACATTATGAATCACATTGTGGAGATCAGGTTTAGGCTTGTTCAGGGAGACAGAGGAGGTCTGGCCTTTGTTAAAGAATGCAGTAGACATGACTCACTTCATTGGTAGGCATGCACATGTATTATCTCCTCTGTACTCTTCAACAAACATAAATTTCATCTGTAACCCTGAGTAGGCCTCACGTCAAACAAACCCCTGGATACGCCACACCTTATCGGCATCCTGAACCAATCATTTAAAATGTTAGGGGCAGATTTATGATGGCCGTGTGCCTCTTTTGCGCCGCTGTTGCGTCATTTTTGTGACACAGCGGCGGCGCAAAAGATGCGCTATGTTGAGACATATTTACAACTTGATGTATCTAGGCAGATGTGTCATGGTGTAAAGTCCTGTGCCACATGAAACCTGCGTCAGGTTTCATGTGGGCGTTTTGTTGCAGGGTGGGCATTCATTTGCATGAAAGCCCAGTAAAACTAATACGGTGAAATTTAGAACATTTCACTGAGTCAGCTTTATGGCATTGCTGAATCAAATCCTTACGCCTGTTTGAAACAGGCATAAGGAGTGACGCACCATGCAATGTGTGGCTTGCCCCTGTGCATTGTAGTAGACATGTCGCGCTAACGACGTGATTCCTGCAATTTGCCGCTTTTGCGGCACAGATGCGTGATGCATCTGTGCTATTTTTGCTCAATGGTGCTCCACATTGTAAATGCGGCACATCATGGGTGGCAGAGCAGCAGGGCACGTTAACTGTTGCATCCCTGGGGATGCGCCAGTTAACATAAATCTGCCCCTTTACATTTAAGTATGAGCAGTGGACACAGAGTTGGTGAGGCTTATCCAAGGATAAGAAGAGATGAGTCCTGTTCACTGAAAACTTGGACATAGGCCTCACCTCCTCAGCATCGCTGGACATGGTTAAATAATATCTGCAAAATGTTACTCTTGTTAAACAATTTTACTATTATAGTCTCTGAGATTTGTCTCTTACTCTGCAACATCTCATTGTTGTTCTCTTTTTTTAAAGATAACGACAACATCAAGCATGAGTGATAATTAGCAAACTGTTGATCTCGATATTATCATTGAACTTGTCATTGAAACATCAGTGGAAATAGATCCCTTGGATGATTTAAATCCTGAGGATGATGAAGAACATGATGAGGATGCCGATTTGTCAGAATTGTATGACATAGGGTGGGAAGCTGACCTGCTCGAGCCTATGGAATTATAAACAGTTATTTTTAAAAGTTACTGGAAATGAAAAGTAACCATGTTAACCGTTTCATTTAAAATTAAACACAACTTCAAAAACAGCTTGTGTGAAGTGTCTTTAATAAAATAGTGAAATATGCTAATAAAATTAGTTCAGATTCACATATAAAAGAGCACAGGTCAAATGTAGAAGCATTCTATTTCTTTGCTACTATTTGTGAGTTTTAAATTTGCCAATGCACTAAAAATTATCGTATGTAGAATTAACAAGTAGTGTGTTAAATTTTTTGACGACTGTTATTGATTTACTGTTTGGTAATAGTGGTTAATAACATTTTTTATTATATTTTACCACAGATTCAACTGCAGATCATTTCAAAACTACACTATGCCATCGAAGCAAAGAAGCCGAAAGGCTACAAAACGTCAAAGACAGCAGCTTACTACATGCTTGCAGCAGTCCTCTACAATAAAAACTCGTCAAGTCACCAAAAAACCTCCGGGTAAGACAACGAAATCATTCCTAAGAAACATTTGCGGAAAAAAAAGTATCAGTACAGAACATGTTTTAGTCCAGAAAAAGAGAGCCAATTTAAACGGAAAGGAAAGACCAATCAAAAATGTTACTGCTAGAGCAGGAGATAACTCTGTGCATGGTAGTAGAAGGAAAAATCAGTTTAGGGACATTCGTAGACGAATGTTTCTCAACAGGATAATTGGCAATTTGTTAAAAAAATTTAAGAAACGTCAACAGAAAGTGGCTTTTTATAAGGGGAAGAGAAACATTGAGAAAATTATTGATCAGGCATTCGAAATTAAGCAAAAGTTATTTATTTTGATAATCAATAGAATTAGGAAACTAAACAAGGTAATTTATGATTTCAAAACAAATATTAGATGGAAGAGAACAGTTAATCGTAGTAATTTTTGTGAAGTTTTTTCAGGAGAATGGATGCATAGTTCAAGTTGTGAGGCATTTTTTAATGAGGAGAGTTATTTCCAGGATAATGATTTGGTGCATGCAGTTGACACCAGTGGTCGAGCATATGAGGTGAAAGATGGTTGTCCGGTTGAAAAAGAAAAACTTGTGTCAACAGAGGCAGAAGAGGTGTTAGGTAATGAGGTATTAGGAAGACGTCCTAAGGGACCAGTGTACACCTGGAAGTGTAGTAGTATTTGCAGTGTGCGACAGGATTCCATCAATTTGCTTTGTGATTTTGTACGGACATTTAATAAGAAAACTTTAAAACAGAAAATGAAGTTGTTGCAAGAATTAGATCCTTGCAGAGTGAGAGAAGTGACAGGTTTGCATGGTCATTCACTGGCTTGTCTTTCCAGGAGAGTATGCCAGAGTGTTTTTCATCATTTCAGGATGCTAGCAGTGCATCATAATAAAGTGAGGAAATTAGTTAGAATGTTGTATTATGCTAAGAGTCCAGCAATTATGCTTAAACAATTATGCACTGCTCTTTTGCATGGTTCTGAAGTAGATGTGAAGAATATTTGTGAAGAAATTGAGTTTTGTTACTTTTCAATTAAAGAGAAGAATGTTGAAATTGACCCAGAAGAAGGTAATGTGGAAGAGAGTGTACAGGTTTCCAGTACAGATAATTTTCAGAAGGAAATTGCCACGTTTCAGGTGAAATCAAGTGAGAGGCCTAATTTCACTTGTGTGTGTTGTCGACGCACTTATTATAAGAATCAGACTAAGTTGGTGGATTTATATGCAAAAAGTGAAAGGGAAAATAATAGTGAATGGAAGGATTTCGCAACATACTTGATGGTAGAAAATTGTTTTGATTTGGGATCGGATCAACGTGTGTGTACTTATTGTTGTAACAAATTAAACCAAAACCAGATGCCTGCTAGAGCGGTTCATAATAATCTGGAATTGGTTGAGATTCCTTCTGAATTGAAGGATTTAAATACTTATGAATCTATTTTGATTCAAAGTGTCCATCCCTTTCAGGCTATTGTACGAATGGAGCCAAAGACAGGGAAATTGCCTCCATCAGATTTACAGAGAGGATTAAAGGGAAGAGTTGTTTATTTGCCTCTAGATTTCAAGAAAAACATTAATACAATTGGAGTAGAGAAAGTGGAAGAGGAACCTCTGGTTATCCTAGTTAATGGGGTTCCGACAAAGAGTAAGAAAATCTGGCAAGATTTAGTGGATGTTAGGAAAGTCAAAAAGGCAACATTATATTTGAAGAAAAACAATAAGTACTACAAGAATGTATATGTTGCGGAAGAGGAAGTAAGTGAAGAAGAGGACAGTGATTTGTGTGCTGGACAAATTGAGAAAGTAGAAGCCTCTAAAAATGAAGAAATATATGAACATTATAGTGTTCATCCTTTGCATTCCAAGGAAGTCATGGGGAATGCTATTGAGTTGTTTCAAATGAAACAAGCCAAAGGGAGTCCCATTAGTGTTTGGGAGGAAAGTTTGGAAGCTCGGTGTTTCCCACAGCTATTTCCAACAGGTCAAGGAGGAAGATATGATGAGCGACCTCATCAAATTCCTGCTTCTGAATACCAGACTTTACGATTGTATGCAGAAGATCCTAGGTTTCGTCAATGTATTCCCTATTTGTTTCATCTAATGTTTGAAAGTGATCTGTCTGGACTGTCATATGCAGTGAACCACATTTTGAAAAGTGGTGTACAGATGCAAAATATCTCTGCGAGGGACTTTATGGATAAAGTCGATGTGCAAGACAGTATTTTGGATTTTCACCTGATTAATCTCATGGCGTGTCAGCGTGGTACTAATGAGTACTGGTACCGTCGTCATGGTGATTTAAAAGGTATGGTGAGGAACTTAGGAACTCCCACATGGTTCCTCACTCTCAGCTGTGCCGAGTATGGCTGGGAAGACTTACTTGAATTTCTACAAGAGGCAAATGGAAACATTGAAAATATCGAATTCAAGACACCCGGAGAACTGTGCTCTTTGGATTCAGTGAATGTATGCAGATACTTCAATCATAGATTTGAAGCTATGATGTCTTTCATCATGAACAAGAAGAATCCACCTCTTGGAGAGGTGTTGGATTTCTACTGGAGAAAGGAGTACCAAGCAAGAGGTGCACCTCATATACATATGCTGCTATGGATCAAAGATGCACCCAAATTTGGAACAGATCCGGATGACTTAGTGATGAGTTTCATAGAACAGTATTCTACATGTGCTGTTCCAAACACAAAGGAAGACAAAAGCCTAAGAGAACAAGTTTTACGCTTCCAAAGCCATCGTTGTGGAAAGTCCTGTCGTCGTAAATTCAGAAACAATGACAAGTTCTACACAAAATGTCGTTTCGCCTTTCCACGACCGGTGATTTCTAAAGGAAGAGTGAACAGTTTGATGTCTTCGCTGCGACATAATGTGACGAGGAAATCACCCAAAAATACATACAATTTGAAAAGGAACGAAGAGTCCAAGTACATCAACGACTACAACTCAGTGATTTTGTCCATGTGGAATGCTAACATGGATATACAGTTTGTGGCTGATAACTGTATGGCTGTGGCTCGGTATGTGACATCTTATATCACCAAAAAAGAAAAGAAAGAATTGAAGGATATGTGGGAGGACATTTCCCATGAAAAGAGCCTCAGTAACAAGTTGTACAGTTTCAGTCTGAAGATGTTGTCGCATCGAGAAATAGGAGCTTACAAATGTTCTGACCGGTTGTCTTCAGCAAGTCTCTATGCCAAATCTAGGAGTATCATTTGGGCGAGTCTTGGTCTTGCTGCAACGCGTAATCGAGTCAAGAAACCTGTGCGGGAAATTGAGTATTTGGCGAAAAAGGAGACAAACAGTACAGATATTTTGAAGACCAACATGTTGGATACATATTATCCAAATAGAAGCAGTCACCTCGAGAATGTTTGTCTGTATGAGGTTCTACAAAATTACATATTCAAGAGGAACATCAAAGAAGATATTGATAAAGGAGTGTATGCTGTAATTGGAAGTGAGGGATGTCTGGTCAAGCAAAGAAAATGCCACTTGGTAAACCATCGAAAATTGAGTGGCGAATCTCCTGAAAGAAAAGAGTTTTTCTATTTAGCACTTTTGCAACTTTTCAAGCCTTGGCGTGCAGAAGAGGAACTGCTTGGAGATTTCCTCTGTTACGAAGACTCTTTCAATGCCGCCAAGGAGACCATAGAATGTCCTGTTTTTCCCAAATATCTAGAAATGTTGAATGCGGAAATCGAGCAGGAAGCAACGATTGCAGCCAAAATTGCTAGAGACAGTTCTCAGGACAGTCAGAGTTCTGTTTCATTGAGTCAGGATCCACTAGGAGGACCAGTTATCGAAAATGAAGCTGCCACTGCCATGATTGAAATGGAAAGAGCCATGGCACATGCTCAGGAGGATGTGGTTAACTTAGAAGACTTGGAAAGACAACTCAACGTTGAACAGAGGAAAATATATGATGAAGTTACCAACCAAATTGATCATGGATTAAGTCATGAGAAGAAAGAGTGCTCATGTACAACGTTGAAGCCTGTCCGACTGTACGTGAGTGGAGAAGCGGGAACTGGAAAAAGTTTCCTCATTAAAGCAATTTCATGTTATTTGCAGAAAAGGACTGAGTCATCGCTGTCTTGTGTTGTCACCGCTCCAACTGGACTGGCAGCACATAACATTAAAGGTATTACTTTGCATCGTCTACTGATGCTGCCAGTGGAGCATGATAACAAATTACAATACCACAAGTTATCTGGAGATGCTTGTTGTGAAGTTTCAAGAGTCTTGAGGAAAATGAAACTTCTTATCATTGACGAAGTAAGCATGGTTTCCAATGTCATGCTTGCCTTTGTGCATTTGAGAATGCAAGAAGTTCTTAAAACAGAGTATGATGTGTTATTTGGTGGCAAACACATCATTGTTTTTCGGCGATCTTCTGCAGCTGACACCAGTGAAAGGACAACCTGTGTTCAAAATGCTCACGCATGTAGATACCAGGAAGTGCCTAGGGAGCATTGGCAACGTCAATATATGGTTAAACTTCAATTATGCTGAACTGCATGAAAATATGCGTCAAGCGAAGGATGAAGATTATAAGAATATTCTACAAGATGTTAGAATCGGAAAAGTGACCGAGCATGGAAAAGAAGCTTTACATGCACGATTACTGTCAAATTTGTATCCAGAAGAAGAAGTTGTGCCTGAGAATATTTTTCGGAAAATTACTGAGAAGAAATCTGGAATATGTTTGATGCCAACTCTTGCAGAATGTGCCATCTTCAACAATAAAATGTTGAATTTAGAAAAACAAGATATTGTGAAACTGGAAGCTATTGACAGAATAGAGCATATGGGAGCAACAATTATTTTGTCTGAGAATTTGAAATCAAAATTGGATTCATTAGAGAAGACTATATCTAAAACTGCTGGTTTTGAAAAGACTCTGAATGAGTGCTTAAATTGCCGTATAATTTTAAGAAGGAATTTACATGTTGAAAGAGGTCTGGTAAATGGATCAATGGGTAATGTTGTTGATTTTGAGAAATACAGAAATAGAGATGGAATTGAATTTAAAAAAATTAAATTTGATGGCATTGAGGAAGTACAGATAATTGGTCGTTGCTCTGCTAGGTTTTTGCTTGTAAAAGACTTATATGTTCGCCGTAAGCAGTTTCCTGTTTGCTTGGCATATGCGGTAACAATCCATAAATCGCAAGGTTTAAGTGTAGACAGTGCATTGGTGAATATTGGCAGTTCTGTGTTCAAGGAGGGTATGGCATATGTGGCATTGTCACGAGTCAGAACTTTATCGGGATTGTACTTGATTGAGTGTGATGTCACAAACATTTGTGCAGATCTAGATTGTGTTAAGGAATACAATAGGTTAAGAATAGAGTATGCGCCATATTTGCCTCAATATCCTTTGTTTGAGAAACGTGTGGTAGGCCGGAATCGAAGAAATGTGACCAATAGTAGGGAGGTTGTAGCAAAAAGACGAAAAGTCGATGAACCCAAAATTATAAGCAGAAAAAAAATGGATTCTGTTGAAGATGTTGTTGGTTTTCAATTTGAAAATAGTTCTGGTGTCAACTGCTATGCTAATGTAGTGGTTAATGTTGTCTTTTCTCTAGAAACTTTAAAAGAAGAGATTGTGGTCAATTCGGATCAAAGATTTTGCAGTTTGTTGAATTCTGTGTTAGAGAAATGTAGCACTGATAGAACAAAAATAGAAAGTGTGTCTGAAATTCGAAATCTGTTAGACAAATGTTCAGGTCAAACGCAATTCTCTCAAAATATTCAGCAAGATTGTCAGGAGTTTTTAATGTATATGCTTGATGTATTGCAAGATGAAGGTGTAGATGTAGATCATCTGTTTGGCGTTTCTTATCAATGGCAGCATGACTGCGAGAACTGTAGGGTATCAAGTACTACTAGTGTAGACTCAGAAAGATTTATATATTTAACTTTGCCAGACAGTAAATCAGTGTCCTTTAATAAGCTAGTAAAAGCAGCTGATCACAACATGGAGTGTAGCCAATGTAAGTCTGCAATGTTGTCCACATTATTTATACGAACATATGGCCAGTATGTCATTTTAATGTTCCAACGATGTAGGCCTGATGGAACGAAATTGACAACTTTAATAAAAAAAATTGTGGCTTCGCAGTTGTCAATATCAGGAAGGACTTTTGTAACTGCAGCAATTATATATCATGACGGTCCTTCAACAACATCAGGACAATACACAGCTTATTTGAAGTCTAGAAACGGCTGGTCATTCTGCAATGATTCTGTTTTAACTTTCAAAAAAAAATTGCCTTTTGACCTTAAAAATTCTTACCTGGTGTTTTTACAACCAAAATTTTAGGGAAAGAATCTCGGGATTTGCTCTGAGGAATTTCAAGAGGTTCTAATGGCTCCTACACTATTTGGCCTTGAGGATAAGTGTAGTACAGAGTAAAAAGTTATTTTTGAGTTTTAAGTAGTTCCTGAAAAAAAAGAAGGTTTTCTTACAGAAAGTGGTGGGCACGGATTAGTTAAAGGACAACAGAGTATTTCCCAAAGCAAACGGTGTTCTTACCATAACACTTGACGTCATGGAAAAATAACTGCACTTTGAATGAGTTCAGAAAAACTGTTTCTTTTAATAAGCTAATTCAAGCAGCCAATCAAAACATGGAGTAGAGGTAATGTAAGTCTGCAATGGTGTACACATTTTTTGAACAAACTTTTGGTTATAATGTCATTTTAAAATTCCAACTATATAAACCTGATGAAAGTACATTTTCAACTTTAATTACAAATGTTGTGGGTACACAGTTGTTGATTTTAGGAAGAACATTTCTAACTGAAGCTATTATATGACATGATGGTCCTTTGACAACATCCGCTTATTACACAGCTTATTGAAAATGTAAAAAAAGCTGATGTTTTGGAAATGATTCACATTTGACTATGAAACAATGTTGCCTTTTGACTTAAAAATATTCTTACTTTCTGTTTTCAGAAGAAAGCATTTAGGGTAGGTAACTGGCCTATAATGATTCTAGGAGTTGATATAATTGTATGTACTGATTTAAATTGCTTTGTGATTAAAAGTGATGTAGAGAATTAAATAATTGTAGTAGTCATAGAGGTAGTGTAAGTGTGCCTCATAGTAAGCAGTATCAGTGTCATAGGAAATGTGGAACATGAGTGAGCAAGAAGGGTGAGATATTACTAGTACAGGATTGTGAAAGTGATCTTGAACGTTTTCTTTCTGAAAGTTGCGGAAAAAGAAAATGACAGGATTTGCTTAGAAGAATTCCAAGAGTTATAAATGGCTCCTACACGATTTGGCCTTGAGGAGAAGTGCGGTAGAGAGCGAGAAGTCATTTATTGTGTGTAACATATTTGCCAAAACGATGGAGCTTTTCTTTCAGAAAGTGGCGGGCTGAAAATAATAACAGCACAACAGAGTATAAGCTGTTCATAGGACATCCTTCGACATCATGGAAAGTAAGTTACTTTTGAGGAGTTCTGATTTCTGATTGGTTATGTTATATGGTTTTTTTCCCCGCTGTTATATGATGAATACCTTCAAGTCACTGTTTTTAGTGAAATTTGATATATTCTGAGAACAGCAAAAATAAACCATTTAACATGTATAATTAATTCTGTACTTTTTGTATTTATGATATACATTTAGAACTGTGTAGGAGGCATGGAGAAACTGAGGCTTCTGTAAGTGTCAAGGGAGGTGAGTAATGTACATTGCTCTGTTGCATACAGTCCTCACCTTCTGCGTACTCTTGGATATGCTAGACTACATCTGTACAATGAGATACCTAAGCTGAGGAAATACAGGTGATGAGATTGTTAAATGAGCAAAAATATTTGCACGTTTTTCAGCTATATCACCTGTGTTTCCTAACATTACGAATCACATTGTGCAGATGAGGTTTAGGCCTGTCCAGGGAGACAGAGGAGGTCTGGCCTTTGTTCAAGAGTGCAGTGGACATGACTCACTTCGTTGGTAGGCCTGCACATGTATTATCTCCTCTGTACTCTTCAACAAGCCTAAATTTAATCTGTAACTCTGAATAGGCCTCACCTCAAACAAATCTCTGGATAGGCCACACCTTATCGGCATCCTGAAACAATCATTTAAAATGTTAGGGGCAGTTTTATGATGGCCGTGCGCCTCTTTTGCGCCGCCGTTGCGTCATTTTTGTGACGCAGCAGCAGTGCAAAAGATGCACCATGTTGCAAGATAGGCCTCACTTCATCTGCAACAAGATACCGTCAGTTTAAAATGCATATATTTAGGACTGTGTAGGGGGCATGGAGAAGCAGAGGCTTCTGTAAGTGTCAAAGTTGTTGCATACAGTGCTCACCTTCTGCGTAGTCTTTCATATGCTAGACTACATCTGCACAATGAGATACCTAAGCAAAGGAAACACAAGTGATGTGATTGTGGAATGAGCAAAAAAAATTGAACGTTTTTCAATTACATTACCTGTGTTTCCTAACATTATGAATCACATTGTGTAGATGCCTCACTCATTCTGTATCTGACACTCTTTCCTTCACTTCCTCTGTCTCCTCTCTCCCTCACTCTCTTTTCCTTATTCACCCTTTCCTTATATAGTTTACCTTACTCACTTTCTTTTAGTAGCTTACACAACTTCAATTTAGTTTTCTCTTCTATCCTTCTTTTCTGTCACTGAAAGTATCTTCTTTTTTTTCTCTTAGTAATTTACTCTATTTCAATTTCTTTTTGTCTCTGACTGTCTATCACCGTTTCTTTCTCTTTTTTTTCTGCATGTTTATCTCTAACTTTATTTCTTTGTAAAATTGGATGATTGTCAATCTTTTCCCTTGTTTTTTCTAATTTTTAAATACATGTTTTAATATTTTTCAAATTTTTGTTCTTTCTTTCACAGATTGAAAGTATAAAAATAACAAGTGACTAAGTAAACGACAATTATAAGGTAAATGTTTTGTACTCTTTTCGCAACATTTCTATCACATTTAACTTCTATTAGTTCCACTGCTTCATTTCTTTAACCCTCAGTTTCCTGCCTTTGCTACTTCCCTCATTTCTTTCTCTATTACTTACTTACTCTACTCCTTCCACTCCTTTTCTCAGTCCCTCTGTTCTCATAGTACCTCACTCTATGAGGTACTATGAGTACTTTTTCTCGCACATATGGGCCTCCTCAGCCACCCTCAGAAAACCTAGGGGGTCAGGATACGTCTACCGTGCCCCCTTCTACCCATTCTGAACATTATTTGCCCTCCATCTTGTATCTCAATTCTACCGAAACACAAAATGGAGGACTCCCGTAACGCTGCCGGTTCGCGTACCGGGGCGCGCACCGGGAAGCGCTCGCTTAAAAAAGGTGGGACAGTAATTCACAGAAAAACCACTGGAGACAGTTTCACCAAATATAGATTAGCTCATACTACATACCAATCCCTACCATTTTCACAAATTTGATTGGAATTCCATTTAGCCATTTAGCCTGTAGACCTCTCTAAATACCCTGAGGTAAATTACTTCACAAAACACATCTGAAGTGTTGGAATTGACAACCAATTAAAATGTTAGTTCATTTTCTACTTTTTTTACCTGACATTTGATTGGTTATGTACCTGAATATATATAAAGAAAGAGAGAGAAAGACAGCCATTTTGACTACTTCCTGAAGTACATTCCAAGAGCATTTTCACTGACAACTTAAACTTGTTTTTAAAAGGTAAAATGTTATTTTGAAAACTGAAGTATATTGTGCACTTTAAGTTAATATGGAAAACTTTTTCTGATAGTTATATACTATCCCTCTGTAATAGTTATAGATTTAGATAGACTTCTCTGTTATAGTTATGGATGGATTTAGGCTTGTCTTGTATAATTATGAATTTACTAAGGTTTCATCACATACACATTTTTATATTTCTACTACCAGTCTGATACCATACACTGCCCAAAGATAAATTCACTGTTAAATTAATCCCAACAGTGCCCTATCTCTACTGATATATATATATTTTTTGTTATGCAAATTTCAGGGAAAATGGAAGGAGAACAAAAAGTGTCATTTGAAATTGTCCTTGAAGAGACCAATCAAGAAAACATTGAACCAAATGACATTGAATTCATGGATGAATCACAGGACCATGAACTACTACAATGTGTACAATCTGTAGATTTCCTCCTTCCAAATGAGGACATTTCAGACACTCAAATGTTGCAAGTTATGTTCACTGAAAATGACGACATTTCGCACAGTCAAATGTTAGACGTTCTATTAAATTTTGAAAAACAATCACAAAAATAAAAAAACAACAAAAAAAACAACAAAACGAACAATCAATAAACATACAATATTTGACAAGTCTATCATTCTTTTTTCCTCATAGTACGCTCCCCGGACCGCTTCCAGCGGGGCCCTTTTAAAGCCT
The DNA here is from genome assembly GCF_964261635.1 of Lissotriton helveticus. Lineage (NCBI taxonomy): Eukaryota > Metazoa > Chordata > Amphibia > Caudata > Salamandridae > Lissotriton > Lissotriton helveticus. The sequence goes on from NC_136069.1 coordinate 1,201,032,361, forward strand.
CCACATCAAACCTAGGGGGTCCTTATGGTCATTTCCCCCTTTGTTTTGGCCTCCTCTTGTGTCTTGATCCTACCGAGAGACAAGATGGCGGCCGCTCCGGACTGTTTAGAATGTTGACAGACACGGAGAGCCAATCAGCTTCGCGAAGTTCCGTTACATGTCAGGTACGCGAACCGGGGCGCTAACCGGGGCGCGCTTACAGATATATATATTTTTTTTAACGTTAATTTCTCAAAATCCACTGGAGCACATATATTGAGACCTAGCATAGGAACATCGGGCAAACAATATCTACAATTTTGCCAAGTTTCATGTAAATCCATTCAGCCGTTCAAACTAAAAGTGAGTCCAACCGCCCTATGGAAAATTGCATGGTAAAAACGCGTTTTGGGACCCCCTTTTTTCTCGGCCCCCCTTGACCAAACCCCCCCCAAAATTTCAGGGGCTGCTCAGAAACAAAATGTTCAATTTTCCTGAAAATTTCAGCCAATGCAAGGGGAATTAGTTCCCCCTCTGCAAACGCGCCAGGCGGCTGCGTTGCAGAGAGGTGTAACAAGGGGCATTGCCTCATTACACCAATGCAGCCCCCTGGCGCATACTGGAGGTTCCAGGTGGGCTAGTTGGCCCCCAGGGGCCCCCAGTATGCAGGGGGAATGAGTTCCCCCTCTTCAAACATGCATGGGGGCTGCGTTGCAGAGAGGTGTAAAAAGGGCCGTGGCTTAATTACACCGCTCTGCAATGCAGTCCCCTGGTGCATACTGGAGATTTCTGGTGGGCTTTCATGTCTTATATAGTTAGGAATTAGCATTAAAAAAAACTTTGAAATTCACTGAAAAAAACATAGGTTTCAGGCCTTATATAGTTAGGAATTAGCATTTAAAAAACCTTTGAAATTCACTGAAAAAACCATAGGTTTCAGGCCTTATATAGTTAGGAATTAGCATTTAAAAAACCTTTGAAATTAACTGAAAAAACCATAGGTTTCAGGCCTTATATAGTTAGGAATTAGCATTTAAAAAACGTTTGGAATTCACTGAAAAAACCATAGGTTTCAGGCATTATATAGTTAGGAATTAGCATTTAAAAAAATCTTTCAAATTCACTGAAAAAACCATAGGTTTCAGGCCTTATATAGTTAGGAATTAGCATTTAAAAAACCTTGCAAATTCAATGAAAAAACCATAGGTTTCAGGCCTTATATAGTTAGGACTTAGCATTTAAAAAACCTTGCAAATTCACTGAAAAAAACATAGGTTTCAGGCCTTATATAGTTAGGAATTAGGCACAAGAAAGCAGAAAAACAAACGTGTAGAACACAAAAAGGGGGCAGGGTAGGAACACCCTGACCCCCTAGGGCTGCTCAGGTGGTCCCACTAGGATATTAATATATTTAAACGTTATCCGCTAATAGAATTAGCATTTAAAAAACCTTTGAAATTCACTGAAAAAACCATAGGTTTCAGGCCTTATATAGTTAGGAATTAGCATTTAAAAAACCTTTGATATTCACTGAAAAAAACATAGGTTTCATACCTTATATAGTTAGGAATTAGCATTTAAAAAAACCTTTGAAATTCACTGAAAAAAACATAGGTTTCAGGCCTTATATAGTTAGGAATTAGCATTAAAAAAAACCTTTGAAATTCACTGAAAAAACCATAGGTTTCAGGAGTTATATAGTTAGGAATTAGCTTTTACAAAACCTTTGAAATTCACTCAAAAAACTATAAGTTTTAGTGGTGTTATAGTTAGCTGGACATTTTACTCACACAAAACCATTGAAATTGCTCCTATATAGTTAGTTGTACTAAGTATATATCGCGCAACCGCAATCCACCGCTGATGATGTCACATATTACATCATTCATGACATGGTCAGTGACATCACTGATGACATCTCAAATGACATCACTGATGACATCACTGATGACATCATCCACGTGACAATCACATACACCTTTTCATACACTATTACAATTTTTCATCACTCTTTGTAAAATACAGAGTATCATATTTTAATCCATTGTCACAGCAATACAAGCATCTAAAAATCCACTCAGTGATTCATACATGTATACACACATCTAATCCCTTACCTATGGATTCACTCATACATGCTGTCAATGAACAATAGAACACTATCAAAAATACTTATACATCTATATCGACATTAAACAACAGCACGCATCCTATTCACATATGAAGTCATCCTACTCACTTATGCAAACAATGGATTATACTTACATATTTACTTAGCAAAACACTTATACAAACACCACTTCTTCTATTCATTTACATAGTAAGTCATACTTAGTGAATTATAAAATCATTATTACAAGTATACAGTTATCCATACAGTCACTCACACAATCATTGTGTCTTATCTATACTTATTTATATACAACAACTGACACATACACTGCCTTTTATTTTTCTAGTTTGTTGGACCTGTACCTTTGAGAAATATATTTGCTCATCACCACACCCATAAAGAGATTCCCTCACCCAAACTGTTAGAACATGTAGTTTTAACTTCATATATCTACTGAATAAATTATTCACACATCTTTGGACAGTCACACACCCTCCACTGAACCACACACACTTTCACACTCCCATACAAATACTCAGTTAACTAATCAATAACTAATATAGACTTTCACATAGCTAGTAACCAACTGTAGAATCAGTTTACATAACAACTGACAAAGTGATACAGATATTCACACACTTTAGTCACTATCCACTATATTTAGTGAGACATTATAAATTGGTCAAGTAAACAGTCAATTACACTGCTACTAAATCCTCCATCCAAATATTTATTTATATATCCACTCATTCTTCAATGCAAATTGCTATATATATAATGCATATTTAAATAACGAAGCAAACCACATTCACTGGATGATGTCATCAGTGATGTCATCAGTGATGTCATTTGAGATGTCATCAGTGATGTCACTGACCATGTCATGAATGATGTAATATGTGACATCATCAGCAGTGGATTGCGGTTGCGCGATAAATACTTAGTACAACTAACTATATAGGAGCAATTTCAATGGTTATGTATAAGTAAAATGTCCAGCTAACTATAACACCACTAAAACTTATAGTTTCTTGAGTGAATTTCAAAGGTTTTGTAAAAGCTAATTCCTAACTATATAACTCCTGAAACCTAGGGTTTTTTCAGTGAATATATATATATATATATATATATATATATATATATATATATATATATATATATATATTCACTGAAAAAACCATAGGTTATAGACCATATATAGTTAGGAATTTGCATTTACAAAACCTTGAAAATTCACTGAAAAAACCATAGGTTAGAGACCATATATAGTTAGCTGGACATTTTATTGACATAAAACCAATGAAATTCCATATATAGTTAGTTGCACTAACTATATATCGCGCACCCGCAATCCACTGCTGATGATGTCACATATTACATCATTCATGACATGGTCAGTGACATCACTGATGACATCACTGATGACATCTCAAATGACATCACTGATGACATCACTGATGACATCTCAAATGACATCACTGATGACATCATCTAGTGTCTGTGTGTTTTTGTAAAGTTTAAATATGTTTTACATATTGAAGAATGATTGGATGTATGGAAGACTGAGTGTGTGTGTGGCTGGCTGGGAGGTGTGTGACTCTGTGCATATCAATGTGTACTTGTATCAGTGATTGTATAAGAGAGTAAGTATGTGTTAGTATGTGTGTGAAAAGTATGGTGTTCTGTGTTTTTAACTGTATAGATGAGGAAATCGAAGTGTGATTGATTCTTCACAGGACTGACTAGGTGTATGAGTGCATATGATAGTGTTGTAATAATGAGTGACTGTATGTATGAGTGATTGTATGGGTGAATGAGTGAATGTGTGTGTAGACGTAGGAATCAGTGAGTGCGTATGTAGTAACTGGTATTGGTGTGTCATGATGTCATCAGTGATGTCATTTGAGATGTCATCAGTGATGTCATTTGAGATGTCATCAGTGATGTCATCAGTGATGTCACTGAAGTATGGTGTTCTGTGTTTAACTGTATAGATGAGGAAATGGAAGTGTGATTGATTCTTTACAGGACTGACTAGGTGTGTGAGTAACTCCATGGATGAGTGGCAGTGTGTGAGTGTCTGCATAGGTGTATGAGTGCATATGATAGTGTTGTAATAATGAGTGACTGTATGTATGAGTGATTGTATGGGTGAATGAGTGAATGTGTGTGTAGACGTAGGAATCAGTGAGTGCGTATGTAGTAACTGGTATTGGTGTGTCATGATGTCATCAGTGATGTCATTTGAGATGTCATCAGTGATGTCATCAGTGATGTCATTTGAGATGTCATCAGTGATGTCATCAGTGATGTCACTGACCATGTCATGAATGATGTAATATGTGACATCATCAGCAGTGGATTGCGGGTGCGCGATATATAGTTAGTGCAACTAACTATATATGGAATTTCATTGGTTTTATGTCAATAAAATGTCCAGCTAACTATATATGGTCTCTAACCTATGGTTTTTTCAGTGAATTTTCAAGGTTTTGTAAATGCAAATTCCTAACTATATATGGTCTATAACCTATGGTTTTTTCAGTGAATTTCATTGGTTTTTTAAAAGCTAATATCTATAGCTGTAAAATATATTCTTTATTACGTGACGTATCACGTAGCCACGTGAGACGCCTCATGACGCGTCGCATAACCGTGACGTATCGGCTCTGCAGCGCAAACAAAACCCGTAACGTAAGCGTGCCGGAGCACGCTTACAGATATATATATATTTTTTAACCTTAATTAGACAAAATCCACACGTGCACATATCTTGAGGCCTTGCAAAGGCACATCAAACAAACAGTCCCTACAATTTTGCCAAGTTTGCTGGAAATCTATTCCCTTAATTTTTTTTTTACTGTTTCTCTTGGTTTTCCCCTTGTTACGCTTACCGGGACGCTACCCGGTACGCGAACCGGACGCCCAAAAACACAAGATGGCGGACTCCCGTTACGCTGCCGGTTAGCTGCCCGGTTCGCGTACCGGGAAGCGCCTCTACCGCGAAAAATCGCGGGGGACTTTAATATCCCCCTCATCAATCCTAGGGGGTCAGGAGGGTTTACCTTGCCCCCTTTCCTTCATTTCCCCCTTTTTTTTTCACCACATCTTGTCTCTCGAACCTACCGAGAGACAAGATGGCGGCCGCTCCGGACTGTTTACAATGTTGACAGCTACGCTGCCGGTTAGCTGCCCGGTTAGCTGCCCGGTGAGCTGCCCGGTTCGCGTACCGGGACGCGCCTCTACGGCGTAAAATCGCAAAAAAAAATTATTTTTATTTTTTGCCCCGCGGGGCACTTTAATATCCCCCTCATCAATCCTAGGGGGTCAGGAGTGGTCTACCTTGCCCCCTTTCCTTCATTTCCCCCTTCGTTTTTCACCACATCTTGTCTCTCGATCGTACCGAGAGACAAGATGGCGGCCGCTCCGGACTGTTTAGAATGTTGACAGACACCGGAGAGCCAATCAGCTTCGCTTCGCGAAGTTCCGTTACGCGTCAGGTACGCGAACCGGGGCGCTAACCGGAGCGCTGTCACAGATATATATATTTTTTTAAACGTTAATTTCTCAAAATCCACTGGAGCACATATATTGAGACATAGCAAAGGCACGTCGGGCAAACCATATCTACAATTTTGCCAAGTTTCATGTAAATCTATTCAGCCGTTCGAGCTAAAAGTGAGTCCAACCGCCCTATGGAAAAATGAATGGGAAAAACGCGTTTTGGGACCCCCCTTTTTTCTCGGCCCCCCCTTGACGAAACCCCCCCAACTTTTCAGGGCTGCTCAGAAACAAAATGTGCCATTTTCCTGAAAATTTCAGCCAATTCCGTCCACAAACGCCAAAGTTATTAGACATAGAATTTTCAGAAATCCCATAGAGAAAAAATCCTAACTATATATACCCACTGGCTATCGCCAGTAGGTAATATACATATATAAACATATATAATCTGCATATCTATATAAATATAAATGCATGCATACATATACATATATGCATACATATGCATGTTATTTACATGAAAGTTTTAAAAACACTAATAAAAGCAAAGCTAAAAAGCCACCTCATTACAAACAGAATGGCTTTAACTTAAACGAGGGCGAGATCTATTGCATTTTCAATGCTTGTTTACTTTGGTTCTATCAAGAAGGCATTCAGATGTGTCACACATTTGCCATAAATTCTGAATGTTAGCACTCTAGTTGCTCATTAGATCACTGTAGTAAAGCTAGTGCTCACCAGGGAAGTCTGCTGCTAATCATGGTTTGCAACCATTTTCCCGCATTTTTTATCCCGCAGACTTTCAGTCCGCATACCATTATCCCGCAAGGTCATTGACCTCGCATACCATTATCCCGCATTTTTTCAAAACGCATGTGCATTTATCGCGCATGCCTTTACAAAGAATTACGTTTTAAAGGCATGTATGGTAAATGCATTTGACGAGAGAGGTAAGTGGGTTTGTGTTAATTTTTTCGTGGGTTAGTGATTGTGTAGTGTAGTGTAGTGTTGTGTAGTGTAGTGTTGTGTTAGTGTAGTGTAGAGTTGTGGTGGTTGTTTAGTGTAGGGTCATGCTGGGGGTAGTGTTTTAGGGTTTAGGGTTGTGTTGTAGTGTTTGCGTAGTGTAGGGTCATGCTGGGGGTAGTGTTTTAGGGTTTAGGGTAGTGTTGTAGAGTTTGCGTAGTGTAGGGTCATGCTGGGGGTAGTGTTTTAGGGTTTAGGGTTGTGTTTTAGTATTTGCGTAGTGTAGGGTCATGCTGGGGCTAGTGTTTTAGGGTTTAGGGTAGTGTTGTAGTGTTTGCATAGTGTAGGGTCATGCTGGGCGTAGTGTTTTAGGGTTTAGGATAGTGTTGTAGTGTTTGCGTAGTGTAGGGTCATGCTGGGGGTAGTGTTTTAGGGTTTTGGGTAGTGTTGTAGTGTTTGCGTAGTGTAGGGTCATGCTGGGGTGTAGTATTTTAGGGTTTAGGGTAGTGTTGTAGTGTTTGCGTAGTGTAGGGTCATGCTGGGGGTAGTGTTTTAGGGTTTTGGGTAGTGTTGTAGTGTTTGCGTAGTGTAGGGTCATGCTGGGGGTAGTGTTTTAGGGTTTAGGGTAGTGTTGTAGTGTTTGCGTAGTGTAGGGTCATGCTGGGGTGTAGTGTTTTAGGGTTTTGGGTAGTGTTGTAGTGTTTGCGTAGTGTAGGGTCATGCTGGGGGTAGTGTTTTAGGGTTTAGGGTAGTGTTGTAGTGTTTGCGTAGTGTAGGGTCATGCTGGGGGTAGTGTTTTAGGGTTTAGGGTTGTGTTGTAGTGTTTGCGTAGTGTAGGGTCATGCTGGGGGTAGTGTTTTAGGGTTTAGGGTTGTGTTGTAGTGTTTGTGTCGTGTAGGGTCATGCTGGGGGTAGTGTTTTAGGGTTTTGGGTAGTGTTGTAGTGTTTGCGTAGTGTAGGGTCATGCTGGGGTGTAGTGTTTTAGGGTTTTGGGTGGTGTTGTAGTGTTTGCGTAGTGTAGGGTCATGCTGGGGTGTAGTGTTTTAGGGTCTTGGGTAGTGTTGTAGTGTTTGCGTAGTGTAGGGTCATGCTGGGGGTAGTGTTTTAGGGTTTTGGGTAGTGTTGTAGTGTTTGCGTAGTGTAGGGTCATGCTGGGGGTAGTGTTTTAGGGTTTTGGGTAGTGTTGTAGTGTTTGCGTAGTGTAGGGTCATGCTGGGGGTAGTGTTTTAGGGTTTTGGGTAGTGTTGTAGTGTTTGCGTAGTGTAGGGTCATGCTGGGGGTAGTGTTTTAGGGTTTAGGGTAGTGTTGTAGTGTTTGCGTAGTGTAGGGTCATGCTGGGGGTAGTGTTTTAGGGTTTAGGGTAGTGTTGTAGTGTTTGCGTAGTGTAGGGTCATGCTGGGGGTAGTGTTTTAGGGTTTAGGGTAGTGTTGTAGTGTTTGCGTAGTGTAGGGTCATGCTGGGGGTAGTGTTTTAGGGTTTAGGGTAGTGTTGTAGTGTTTGCGTAGTGTAGGGTCATGCTGGGGGTAGTGTTTTAGGGTTTAGGGTAGTGTTGTAGTGTTTGCGTAGTGTAGGGTCATGCTGGGGTTTAGTGTTTTAGGGTTTTGGGTAGTGTTGTAGTGTTTGCGTAGTGTAGGGTCATGCTGGGGGTAGTGTTTTAGGGTTTAGGGTAGTGTTGTAGTGTTTGCGTAGTGTAGAGTCATGCTGGGGTGTAGTGTTTTAGGGTTTTGGGTAGTGTTGTAGTGTTTGCGTAGTGTAGGGTCATGCTGGGGGTAGTGTTTTAGGGTTTAGGGTTGTGTTGTAGTGTTTGCGTAGTGTAGGGTCATGCTGGGGGTAGTGTTTTAGGGTTTAGGGTTGTGTTGTAGTATTTGTGTAGTGTAGGGTCATGCTGGGGGTAGTGTTTTAGGGTTTAGGGTAGTGTTGTAGTGTTTGCGTAGTGTAGGGTCATGCTGGGGTGTAGTGTTTTAGGGTTTTGGGTAGTGTTGTAGTGTTTGCGTAGTGTAGGGTCATGCTGGGGGTAGTGTTTTAGGGTTTAGGGTAGTGTTGTAGTGTTTGTGTAGTGTAGGGTCATGCTGGGGGTAGTGTTTTAGGGTTTAGGGTAGTGTTGTACTGTTTGTGTAGTGTTGGGTCATGCTGGGGGTAGTGTTTTAGGGTTTAGGGTAGTTTAGTTGTTTAGTGTATGCTAAAGGCATATTCGTTCTAAAAGTTTTCGTTATTTTAATTTGCGGCCTAATAGTACATGCGGGATTTTTTTTGCGGACTGATGGTATGCGGGATTTCGTCATATATTCGCTAATCCTACTTTCTATGGCAAAATGAACCCCCTCATTTTGTTCCTTTTTAAATTATATGTTTTAAGAGTTACCACTTTATTCCAATCAAGATGGCTTCAGGTGTGCCATACCTTTGTAATAAGTAGGACTGTTAGCACTCTAGTTGTTCTTTAGAACACTCTGGGACATTTTGTCATTGGGCTATAGTTGGGCTACATCTGGCTGATATTTGGGCTACATTTGTTTTTTTTGTCTCTGGTGGCCATCTTTGGGCTACATTGGGCTACATTGGGCTACATTTGGGCTCCAACATATATATAGCCCAATGTAGCCCAATATATATTTTTCAAAGTTAATTTTCGTAAAAACCACTGGAGCCTATATCTTGAGACATAGCAAAGGCACATCGGGCTACCAGTCCCTACAATTTTGCCAAGTTTGGTGTAAATCCATTCAGCCGTTCAGGCTAAAAGTGAGGCCAACCGCCCTATGGAAAATTGCATGGGAAAAACACGTTTTGGGACCCCCCTTTTTTCTCGGCCCCCTCTTGACGAAACCCCCCAAATTTTCAGGGGCTGCTCAGAAACAAAATGTTCCATTTTCCTGAAAATTTCAGCTAATTCTGTCCTCAAACGCCAAAGTTATTCGACATAGAATTTTCAAAAATCCCATAGGAAAAAAATCCTAACTATATATACCTACTGGCTATCGCCAGTAGGTAATATATATATATATATATATATATATATATATTCACTGAAAAAACCATAGGTTATAGACCATATATAGTTAGGAATTAGCATTTACAAAACCTTGAAAATTCACTGAAAAAACCATAGGTTATAGACCATATATAGTTAGGAATTAGCATTTAAAAAACCTTATTTTACTCACACAAAACCATTGAAATTCCATATATAGTTAGTTGCACTAACTATATATCGCGCACCCGCAATCCACTGCTGATCATGTCACATATTACATCATTCATGACATGGTCAGTGACATCACTGATGACATCACTGATGACATCTCAAATGACATCACTGATGAGATCACTGATGACATCTCATTTGACATCAATGACCACATCACTGATGATATCATTCATGTGACAATACAATGCATCTCCTCACATTTTAATATAACCTCTGTTTCACCCAGTGTTAAATACAGAGTATAATTTTTGAAACCATTGACACACCAATACTAGTTACTACATACGTACTCACTGATTCCTACGTCTACACACACATTCACTCATTCACCCATACAATCATTCATACATACAATCACTCATCTTTACAACACTATCATATGCACTCATACACCTATACAGACACTCAGACTCTGCCACTCATCCATGGAGTTACTCACACACCTAGTCAGTCCTGTAAATAATCAATCACACTTCCATTTTCTTGTCTATACAGTTAAACATAGAGCACCTTACATTTTCAAACATATACTAACACATACTTACTTTCTTATACAATCATTGATACAAGTACACATTGATCTGCACAGAGTCACACACCTCCCAGCCAGCCACACACACACTCAGTCTCCCATACAAATACTTGGACAATCAATCAATAACCCATATAGTTAATCATATAGCTACTGATCAACACATGCAGCAGTTTACAGAACAACAGACATAATGATGCACAAATTAAGACAGTTTAGTCACTAACCCATGCACTCAGTGAGACACATTTAATCACTCACTCATACATTCAGTCATGCACCTACTAAATCCTTCGTCCAGACACTTATACATCTACTCATTCTTCAATATGTAAAACATATTTAAACTTTACAGAAACACACAGTCACTGGATGATGTCATCAGTGATCTCATCAGTGATGTCATTTGAGATGTCATCAGTGATGTCATCAGTGATGTCACTGACCATGTCATGAATGATGTAATATGTGACATGATCAGCAGTGGATTGCGGGTGCGCGATATATAGTTAGTGCAACTAACTATATATGGAATTTCAATGGTTTTGTGTGAGTAAAATAAGGTTTTTTAAATGCTAATTCCTAACTATATATGGTCTATAACCTATGGTTTTTTCAGTGAATTTTCAAGGTTTTGTAAATGCTAATTCCTAACTATATATGGTCTATAACCTATGGTTTTTTCAGTGAATTTCAATGGTTTTTTAATAGCAAATATCATAAGCTGTCGAATGTCAAGTACGTGGTAAGTGAAAACATTTTCGTGTTTATGCACACTGATCTGCTTTGAATGGTGCCCCCCCTCCCTCATTTCTATTAGGAGTACTCTCTCTTTGCACATAGTGAAGGGTAGTTAACGCAGGCCTTTGCCCCCGTTGTAATACGTCATGCCTGCTTCTCTCTCCATTTGATTGATTGATATCCAAGTATTTACTGTTTTAGAATTGGTTCTCTTTGGTTCATTCTCTATTTACAAACACAGAGTCGCAATACTCTGTTTAGTCTTCGCAGATAACGAAAAATCGTGTAAAAAAAAAGAAAAGGAATCGAGCAAAATCAGTAGGCCACTAATGGGATCTCTTTTTGACCTCGCTAAAATAGAAACATTAGGAACAACCCCTCATGACAAATACAAAACTAGTGAGATGAACTGAACTCCACACATTGATGGCTGCAAAACAGCTTGGCTCCGCCACCCACCCCGCCCAAAATAACGATAAAGAGCGGCTGCCATGATTGGTTGCGGAATGGCCACGACGGAGCTACGAAATGGTGCTGCTCTCATGCTAACCCCAGCTTCAGTCTGAATATCCAGAAACACTGTAGACTACCAATTCGATCAGTTCCAGTAGCGCCCCAATGTAACCCGGTAGAGAAGAACTAGCCCTCCCCTCTTTGACTGATGGTTCTTGTTGCCTGTCCCTTCTGTTGTCATTTAACAGAACTATTTAGCCTGCTGAAAGGGGTTGTGTTCCAACCGCTGGTTGGTGGAGACATTTTGACTATATTCTGGACCTGCGTTGTCGCGTAATGCGTCATATGACGCGCCGCGTTAGCGCATCCGGAAGTCATCCGGGGCGCGCAGCGCTTAACGTAAGTATAACAAGTCATGTGACTTGTTAATAAAACTTTTCATTGGTTCATTTTACTTTTCTTATTCTAATGATGAAAGGCTTGGTCATATGACCTAAAAATTACGCTTTTTATTACTTCCGAACATTATTTTTTCTTAAATATATGTTATAATGTTCCAGGCTAATGTACTTTCCCGGAAAATTTACAACTGTCCTGCAAGTAAAATATATTCTTTTTTCGAGAAAAAGAGCGTTTCTTCGTCCCATGACGGAGCCGTTGAGCAAAAGAGGGTCGACCTGCTGTCTTAGTCGCCGATACGCCTGAATATGAGATTCTTATCGATCACTTTATGTTGCAGGAGAAGAAAACACAACAGCCCTTGACCATTTATCTTTACTGCGTTCCTTCGAATTATACCTTTTACCCTTCATGTAATTGGTCTGCTTTATTTCACTTGCCTTTTACTGATTCTAAAACAGTGACTATTATTAAAAACTTTACCAATGTATATACTACTACCATGTTTTCTTTTAAAAACCTTTATTGTGAAAATTTCATTATACAAATACGAGCCTATAAACACGTGGGCCGGCCACGGAGCAAACTGTAATCGTATATGATGAGTAGACATTTACACTGTAGAGGAACGTAACGGGCGGGCCATTAGGTTGCAAGAACTAAGGTGTCTAACAGTTACGGAATCGGTGGACGTACATTTTATAATTAAAATACGACAGGGCCAGTTACAATAAAATTATCTAGATATACATTTGCGGGCAAGTACCATCGGTGACGTTAATTCGAACTTTCAATAGTACAGTAATCAATAACACATCAGAACTTAATATCAATAGGGATGTTGAAATATTCAATCAATTCTCGTCCCCGCCCGCCATGTGATTCAAAACTGCATACGTATCTGGTGATTTCAAGGTTCTGCAACCAGTACACAACAAGGAGTTACGAGTCCCATTTATTCCGGCGCCATTTTGGGCGAGGACGGGCAGGTCCAGGATATAGTCAAAATGTCTCTACCAACCATCGACTATGATGATGTTCATATGCTGTATTTATTAGAGTAACACTCATCTGTCCACATGAAATTAATTTGCCACAATCTAAACATGTCATTTTAATCTTTCCAAAGTTCTTCTAAATATTTGGGACCGTTTCCCTTGCCTCTGATGCTGTCAGTGCCACTTCTTTGATGAATGTACTAGCAGGTCAAGGGTTCTCCTCCAAATCTCTCTTTTATGCAGCACTATAATTAATTGGTGCCACCTCTCCATATGACGATGCATGGTGTAGTTACCATGACTATATTTTTTTTCGGTTCCTCTGGAGAGTTCATCGTGGCAGATGAAGCGTGTAACGTACCGGGCATTTACCTTTTTTTGCATGTACAGGAAAGGAAAAAAAAAATCGAGCGTCCGAGTTCTAAGGTGTCCCAGGGCCATTTTAGTGGACCAGGCCCAAATCCAAAGAACAGGCCGCCATTTTGAGAGTCCTGTTGCAGCCGCTTGTCGCTGTAGCATCAAGAGCAGCCGAAACTCAGCTGAATGGCAACTGAAACGGTAAAGGGGCGCCCCACTACAGCAGACGAGCCTCCACCTAGGAAGGCCCGTTCACGCCGCCTCCCCCCCCGCCCTTCGGGCACCCCACGCCGTTATTCGGAGCAGTATTGTAGGATGGCCACACCAGTGCGGCAACTTGCTAGACATCACCTCGGTGGTAACCGAATCTCAACGCCTTGTGTTGTCTTCTATTCAGAAAACATTGGTATGCTGCCTTCGACCTATTCGCCGCAAGTGCGCACACAACTCAACTGCATAGCTTCCTAGACACCACCTCGGTGCCATCCGGATCTTGGAATCTCAGCGCCTTTTGGTGTCTTCTCTTCAGAAAATATTGTTGCGCTGCCTTTGGCCCCATTCGCACATCGGTCCGCTACTGACGCCATCAGCATTGTAGGATGACCACACCAGTACAGCAACTTGCTAGACATCACCTCGGTGCCATCCGGATCTCGGCGCCCCACTGCAGATGAAGTGCCTCTCAACTATGAAACCACCATGGTGACATCCGGATCTTGGCGCGTTGTGCTGCCTTCGGCCTATTCGCACATCGGTCCGCTACTGACGCCATCTCACAGGCTAATGGGGCGCCCCACGCCGACTTTCAGCATTGTAGGATGACCACACCAGTACAGCAACTTGCTAGACATCACCTCGGTGCCATCCGGATCTTGGCATCTCAACGCCTAGTGGTATCTTCCATACAGAAAATATTGTTGCGCTGCCTTTGACCCCATTCGCACATCGGTCCGCAACTTAGACATCACCTCGGTGCCATCCGGATCTTGGCATCTCAGCGCCTTGTGGTGTCAGTCAGAAAATATTGTTGCGCTGCCTTTGGCCCCATTCGCACATCAGTCCGCTACTGACCCCATTTCACAGGCCAACAGGGCGCCCCACGCCGACTTTTACCATTGTAGGATGGCCACACCAGTGCCACAACTTGCTAGAAACCACCTCGGTGCCATCCGGATCTTGGCATCTCAGCGCCTTGTGGTGTCTTCTATTCCGAAAATATTGTTGCGCTGCCTTTGGCCCCATTCGCACAACGGTCCGCTACTGCCGCCATCTCACAGGCCAACGGGGTGCCCCACGCCGACTTTCAACATTGTAGGATGGCCACACCAGTGCGGCAACTTACTAGACACCACCTCGGTGCCATCCGGATCTTGGCGCGTTGTGCTGCCTTCGGCCTATTCGCACATCGGTCCGCTACTGACGCAAACTCACAGGCCAACGGGGCGCCCCACGCCGACTTTCAGCATTGTAGGATGGCCACACCAGTGCTGCAACTTGCTGGACACCACCTCGGTGCCATCCGGATCTTGGCGCGTTGTATTGCCTTCGGACTATTCGCACATCGGTCCGCTACTGACGCCGCCTCACGTGCCAACGTATTTTCTCCGCATTTTATACCCTATGCCGCATAACAGGTCATGTGACTTGTTTATAAAACTTTTCATTGGTTCATTTTACTTTTGGTTTCCTAATGATGGAAGGCTTGATCATATGACCTAAAAACAACACTTTTCATTGGATGAAAACTTTTTTTTTTCCCAAACGATGAAAGCCCCACCTTGTTTCTGGATGTTTCAGACTGAAGCTGGCTTCAGCATGAGAGCACCACCATCTCGTAGCTCCGTCGTGGTCATTCCGCGAGCAATCATGGCAACCGCTCCCCACCAGAAGCCTACAGGAGTCGGGGGCCCCCAAAACTTTTGATAAATCCCAAGGCGGAGGGGACGCTTTCGAGAATGGGGTCCAAGACCTAGCAGACAAGCGTCCGATTTCCAAGGTGTCCCAGGGCCATTTCAGTGGACCAGGCCCAAAAAGGAAACAGCCTGCCGCCATTTTGAGAGTCCTGTGACAGCCGCCTATCGCTGCACCGCAAGAGTGGGCGCAACTCAGCTGAATTGCGGCTTTTGACACAGTGGACCAAAAACGGACGGAATGGCAACTGAAACGGTAAAGGGGCGCCCCACTACAACAGATGACACTCCACCTGGAGAGGCCCGTTCACGCCGCCTCCCCCGGGGCGCCCCACGCCGTTATTCGGAGCAGCATTGTAGGATACCAAAACCAGTGCGGCAACTTACTGGACATCACCTTGGTGCCATCGTTCTGCTGCCTTGGAACTATTCGCACAACAGTTTGCTACTGATGACCTACCCCCGCGACGCCCCACGCCAGAAATCTGGACGTTGTGCTGCGTTGGGACTATTCGCACAGCCGACCGCTACTTCGTTGTTTTTCCCTAAAAATGTTTATATGTTATTACTGTTTTTGTTTTCTTGTATATATTTATAAGTTATTAAAGTTTTATAATCTTACTACTTTGTTGGAGTGCTATATATTTTTAATGTGACACATAATTGTAAAAACTTTGATGTACAAAGAGTCATCCCTGGAATCTTCCGCTTCAGGCTCGGTCCCCTCCCCAATCACAATACAGGATGGTTTTCAGATAATAGGAACGCGTCTGCTGTGACGGATCTCATCGAGTGTGGGCCTTGATCTACTATAACTCCTTTGAAGAGGGGTGATTCTTTACAGCTGGGGCCATAAACTACATCTGCAGGGCTAGCTGATACCCTAGGACCAGCCTGGACAATCGGACACAGAGGAAAAGGAGTGTCAGAGGGTGCGGTAGTGAATAGGGCGAAAGGGAGGTGTCGGGCGGGCACAGGGTGTGATTCTCAGGGAAGAGCAGCGCAGATGGTGGGTGGTTTATTACCCATGCATAAGACAGAGAGCGGGGGTGACCACTGCCTGGGGGAGATGCTTGCGAGGGTGGGGAGTCATGCTAAGGATCGACAGCGTGCACAGAGTGGGTCTGGTCAAGGCATCTAAAATGACTGCCGTGCACGACAAAAGTGTGGCATTTGAAAAAAGGCAAGATGGCGCAGACAATGTTTTTCAACACTTCCTGATTTCCTTCGAATCGAACGTTAACAGACGTTGGGGCATATTACCAAAGTTAAGCGATATTTATCCCTAACGATGCTTAGCAACGATTTTTTTACCGCTAAGCATCGTCAGAAATTATCGCAGATAAACCTTGCTATTATCAAGGTTTATCGCAAATACGATAAAAAACGACCGCAATGCATTAATATCGCTGAAAACTCAGCGATATTCATGCATTACCGAGCTAATGCTCTTAGCCATGTTATCCACCTCCCATTGGATAACATGCCTTAGAACTGCTCAGGGCAGGTGCTAGCTTTTGGAGATATTCGCGCTTATCGCGAATATTTCCAAAAGTTGATAATAGGAGATAGCGATGTTAGCGACTGTTTCCAGTCGCTAACATCTTGGCATGCCCACTTTGCATGTCATTAGTGATAAATATCACTCACATGCAAAGTGGGGCCCAAGATGGTCGCTATCTCCTACTAGCCGTCGCTAACTGGTGTTAGCAACAGCTAGGTAATACAGATATAATTTTATCTCCGCGAAGCGGAGCGCTGTTACAGATATATATCTTTTTTTGAACGTTAATTTCTCAAAATCCACTGGAGCACATATATTGAGACCTAGCAAAGGCACATCGGACTACCAGTCCCTACAATTTTGCCAAGTTTCGTGCAAATCCATTCAGCCGTTCGATTATTATTATTTTTTTTTTTTGCCTCGCGGGGCCCTTTTAAAACCTCCACATCAAACCTAAGAGGTCAAGGAGGATCTACTATGCCCCCTTATGGTCATTTGCCCCTTCGCTTTGGCCTCCTCTTGTCTCTCGATCCTACCGAGAGACAAGATGGCGGCCGCTACGGACTGTTTGGAATGTTTACAGACGCCGGAGAACCAATCAGCTTCGCTTCACAAAGCTCCGTTGCGCGAAAAGTACGCGAACTGGAGCGCTGCCCGGTCCGCTGTTACAGATATATATCTTTTTTTGAACGTTAATTTCTCAAAATCCACTGAAGCACATATATTGAGACCTACAAAAGGCACATCGGGCTACCAGTCCCTACAATTTTGCCAAGTTTCGTGCAAATCCATTCAGCCGTTCGGGCTAAAAGTGAGGCCAACCGCCCTATGGAAAACTCAATGTTAAAAACACGTTTTGGGACCCCCCTTTTTTCTCGGCCCCCCCTTGACGAACCCCCCCCAAATTTTCAAGGGCTGCTCAGAAACAAAATGTGCCATTTTCCTGAAAATTTCAGCCAATTCCGTCCACAAACGCCAAAGTTATTAGACATAGAATTTTCAAAAATCCCATAGGGAAAAAATCCTAACTATATATACCTACTGGCGACCGCCAGTAGGTAATATATATATATATATATATATATTTATATATTTATATATGGGAATGTTTTAATTTTTAAAGGAATAAGGTAGGCATTTTTAGGGTTTAGGCTGGGTATGGGTTGTATTGTGAACATAAGTATTAGGTAAGTATATACATATTCACTGAAAACACAAAGGTTACGGGGACATTCTAATTAAGCTCAAATTTCACTCATACAAACCCGTGAAATTCAGCAGTTATAGTTTTCTGAGCAAACTATAACTTGTGTCCCCATGGTGTACTTCTTGTGACCTCACATATTACATCATTCATAGCATCTTCATTGATATCACTGATGGTATCACTGATGATAGCATCCAATGATTGTGAGTGTTTTCCAAAAGTTTTTGTGTGCTAAACATTTATTCTAAGTTACAACAAAAGTTACATTAGTATACTTTGTGTACTACTAATGAGTGATTCCTTTTTTAACATAGTTTATGTGACTCACTGTGAGACTGTATGCATTTGTGTGTGAGTGGGTGTCTGAGTGACTTTACAGGTGTGTGTATGGGTGTTTACGTGGCTGTATTGGTGTATAAGTGGGTTTGTAGCTGTGTGGGTGACTTTGTGGCTTTGTGAATGTCTGTTTGGTGAGTGAGTGGGTATGTCAGTGGCTATATGGGTGGGTGAGAGTGGCTATGTGAGTAGCTGCATCGATAGGTGAGCGGGTGTGCCGGTGACTGTATGGGTGAGTGAGTGGCTGTCTGCATGAATATATCAGTGAGTTACTGGATTTGCAAATGATTGTATGCGAAAGTGAGTGGTTAAGAGGGAGAAGATGTGACCTTATGGCTAAAGTGGTCAACCTCGAGGATTGGGAACTGGGTTTGAGTCTCTACAGGGTCGCTCAACATACGGTGATTCTGGGCAAATCACTTAATCTCCCTGTGGCCAAGGAAAATGAATATGTTGATACTGGTGGTCAAGTAAAGTGTGCTGATACCTTCAGGGTCAAGTTTGCACTATATAAACCTCTGGAAAAAAGTGAGTTGGTACGTGAGACCTGCATGGAAGAGTGAGTACCTGTGGCATTGCCTGTATGGGCGAGTGAGTGGCCATATGGATTTGTGGATGGGTGTGTAAGTGATTGTGGGTGTG
This sequence comes from Lissotriton helveticus, assembly GCF_964261635.1. Classification (NCBI taxonomy): domain Eukaryota; kingdom Metazoa; phylum Chordata; class Amphibia; order Caudata; family Salamandridae; genus Lissotriton; species Lissotriton helveticus. Next base: position 1,201,051,207 of record NC_136069.1, read on the forward strand.
TGATTGAGTGTGTGAGTGGCAGTATAGGTGAGTGAGTGGCTCTGTTAAGAGGCTGGATGTGTAAGTGAATGGGTGTGTGATTCGCTGTGTAAATGAATAACTGGGTGTGTCAGTAGCTGTATGGGAGGGAGTATGGCTGTGAGTGGCTGCATGGGTGAGTGACTGGTTGCATGATAATTGGCTCTATGGATATGTGAGTGGCTGTGTAAGTACTTGTATGGGTCTGTGAATGGTTGTGTGGGTGTGTGATTGGGTGTATGAGAGGTTGTATGGTGGGTGAGTGGGTGTGTGACTGGTTCTGGGGATGATATCATAAGTGATGCCATTTGAGATGTCATTAGTGATATCACTGCCCATGTTATGAGTGATGTAATATGTGAGGTCATAAGCAGTGCATTGCAAGGGTATGTATTATAGTTAGCTCAGTTAATTATAATTGCTGAATTTCACAGCTTTTGTACAAGTGACTTCTGAGACTATCTATAACTCACATGTAACCCTTGTTTTTTTCTGTTAATTTCTAAGGTTTTTCCAATTCTAAGTGAATTTGTAAGGTGTTTTTGTTAAATTTTATTTACTAACTGTAATCACTGACCTTTGACTCTGAGAGTGGGTGTGTGAGTAGGTTTGTGAGTCTCTGCTAGAATTGGCGGTAAACTCTGGTAGTTGGAATGCAGAGTTCAGCAAAAACTCTGCCAACCACCAGCAGAGTAGTGTTTACCTACACTCTCACCCTTAGACTTCATCCCCCATGTTTCCAGAGCAGTTGAGGAAGGGGGCAGGGCCTCTGATGAGTTCTGAGAAATCCCGCTGTGTGGGACAAATGCTGCCAATAATTGGGGTTCTTGGTCCCAATTACTCTCATTAGCCAATGGGACTTCATCCCCCAACCAGTAGTGTGCTAGGAGGTGCATTTTCATAGTAGTTGAGAAAGGGGGCATGCCCATGATGAGGTCTGAGTAAACTAGCTGTTGGGGACTTTCTTCAACAATAGGGATTCTTGGCCCCCACGACCCACAGCAGCCAAGGGGACTTCATTACTATTATAGTTGTTTCATGTTAAAAATTATAGATTAAAGTTTATAAACATACTGTGACATTTTCTAGGATACAGCTATAGCACAGTGAATGAAAATAACTTTTTGGGGTAGTCCCTGTAGAAACATGCTAACTTTAATTCTGTACATGTTCCTTTATTTAAATATCAGGGACACTACTGTGTGGGCAGCAGAGTGTGCTTAGGGATGACTTATTAATATTTGAATGCAGGGATTTTCATAAGTCAAAAGGGTTATTTTGACAGCAGCTTTGAGGCTGCTGTAGTCAGTCGATACATGGTAGGCCTGAAGCCATTTATACGTATGGATAGCACAAAAGGTGCTGCAGTCCACAGGTACCATTTAACGTCCAGGCCCTGAACATATTTCTACACCATATATTAGGGACCTGTCTGTAAGTTAAATATGTCAATAAGGGATAAGCCAATTTAACCATGTTTAAAGGGGGAGCACCAGCACTTTACCCCAGTTTAAAAGATGTACAGTGCACAGAGGTCAGTAACAAGGAAAAATAAAATTTAGAAAAAAGCAGAACATTGGGGGTGACCATGCAGAAAAGGCAGATTTGCTATGTTTTCAAGTCACCCACACTACATTGTGAATGATCTCTGTCATGTTTTATTTGAGCTATGTTTCTAAGTGCCAGATGTACAATGTTTTTTTAGGTTGCAAATGGCCCCATTCATAGAATCAGGACTTGTGCGACCAGATAAAAAGCATTTTTCTATATACAAGCCCTATTTTGTAATTCGGTAACTTATTACCTAATTGCAAACAGGGTTTGCAATTTGGTATTAATAAGAATAATAAGGGGTATGTTAAGGGCGTCTCTACCTAATAGTGACTCGCAGTGGTGTGTGTGAATGCTTTGTTACCCATATACGGTCAAAAAACATTAGCATTTTACCGCCTACTTCAGGTAGGTGGTAACCCATTCGCAAATGGGAGGTGGTCTCCAAGGGACCCCTTCCCCTTTTTTGAATGCTTCTAAAAATGTTTTTTAAGCACAGGCAGTCCTAAAGCTGTACTATTTTGTTATGCTGTTAACAAATGGTGTTGCAGCATCTATAAAAGGGTATTGACCATTTCTGTTTTGATGTCCATGCCTGTGGCTCTGGATATTTGACTGGGAAGAATGTCAATGATCAAACAACAATGCCAACAATAATCTTTACTACTTTACCATTTTTACTACAGGGATCCTAGCATCCCGCCAGATGGCAGAAAATGACCTCAGATACCTATCCATTTACAAAACAGAGATTTTGGAAGTTGGCAGCAGTTCGTGCATAGATCCGGCCCTGATTGCTGGAATCATTTCTCGTATATCCTGTTCCGGTTCTCCCTTTTACAAGAATTGGTGTAATATTGGAAGCAAGTTTGGTTTGATGCAGGTAAGAACCATCACCAACACAGCAGTGGCATGGCGTTCCATATATAATCCTCATTGAACATTGTGTGTCCAAATGTGTGTCTAAACTGGTCATATGGAAAAATCGTTTCAATGTTGCTTTGTATTTTAGATTCCCAGAAAAGGCTACAAACTCAAAGGTGCTTGGAACAGTAAAGAACACATTTCCCAGGGTACAGAGGTTCTAAAACAAAGATTCAGGGAAATCGAGAACATGTTTCCATTTTGGGGTCAGATTCAGCAATTCAAAGGTCTGTATCAGCAACACCATGGGGCTTTTTCCTACTGCTCGTCTTCAGTCTTACTCCCAATCCTCAAACACCCACAGGCATCAAGAGGTGACAAATTTCTCAATAATTGTGGTTCCTAAAGAGTGAGTCCTGCGCTTGCCTCTGTTAACAAACCTAAGCTGGGTGTGACACAACTGATTTATGGGCAGTGCACTAGAAGGGTACTATTACAGGGTAGATGGGATTTGCAGTGGTCGTGATCGTTGGTGCAAGCTCAAGGACAATTTTGCACTCCAGTGGATAAACCTTTAGTCCCAGACTATGGCATGGCTCATTAAATCAACAATATATCAATGACAGTGAAGCTATTAGGCCCCACAATGATAACATAGGGTAGTAGATTTGAAAAGATACAAACTCAATTCATTTCATGTGGTCAAAAATCAGTAGTGGATACAGGCATATATAAATCAGTATTATTCAAATCAATTCAAAATAGCAAATACAAGGACAAACTGCTCAAGGTTTTTGTGAGAAATTGGGTTGATTGACTCAGATGTTGGCCCCGGTCAAGTAAGAGCCATAATCCTAGGCAGGGTGAACCACAAAAAAAATACTTCTCCAATTTAGAAAATGAGAGTAACTTTTAATGAATCATTTGACTCAAAAACACCTTTTTAAGAAAAACAGTTATAATAGAATCATGCCATGACTGAGGGGCGATACCTCGTTGGTTTCTTTGAAATAAGTACAGCAGTTCTGCTCTTAAAATACTGCGGAAGTGTTTTAAGAACTTCAGGGGAATAAGGTCCGGACCTGCAGCTTTTCCAGACGCCAGTGACATTAGCGACACCTCAATCTCTTCCCAAGTAATGGGCAGATCCAACTTCTCCCTCTCCTGCATAGATAAGATGCCATTCAAGGCCTGGTCAGTAAAATGAGTTATTCGGTCTGTGCAGTCTCCTGCCGTATCGTCAGTATAAAGTTTAGAATAAAAATCGCGAAAGACTTTGAGTATATCTGCGGGATTACTAACAGTCGCCCCTGCAATGTCATTAATTTTATCAATACTGGCAAACACAGCTTTCTGCCTTGCCCTCTTGGCCAGATGTTTTCCCGAATTTTCTCCCACCTCATAAACCTCGGTTCGAAAAGCTGCAAGTAACTGAGCAAACTTTGAAGCGAATCCCTGGTGAATCTTAACCTTATGGGCTAATAGCTCCTTAATAATATTATCTGTAACTGAGCCCTTATTACAGGCCTGCATGAGACGAATCTCTAACAATCTCAGTTTATTCAACTCACGTTCCTCATTATTTCGAATCACCCTATGTTTTTTTATTAGATAGCTCAAGGTTTCTCCTCTAACCCCGCACTTAAATGCATCCCAGACTACCTTTAACGAGGCAGAGCCCTTGTTGTTAGTAAAAAACTCAGGGATCCAAGTATTCATATGCTCAACATAGGATGCATCGAACAAGAGTTTACGGTCAAAAGACCAAGGCCGGGGGCAGAATGGCATAGTTGATTCAAAACTAAACAATATGGGGTTATGATCTGATACAATTTTGGGTAAAACTCTGTATTCAACTAGTGTCAACTCATTAAAAAAGTTCCTTGCAACAAAGAAATAATCCAACTTAAAATGTTTTTGATGTGGGGCAGAAAAAAAAGTACATCCATAAGTTCCCCCCCTTTTCTCAAAACCCACATCTATCAGACAGTATCCTTGAGCAATCCCTTTAACTGCTTTACATTCTTTTTTCTCCCCACATATGCAATATTTCCACAAATATCAAATGTTTCGTCCATATGGAGGTTAAAGTCCCCACATAATATTAACCTAGGTGGCCTTAAAGCCAGCTCCACACTTAGTTGATGGAAAGCTGTGGGGTCATCAACAGTAGAAGCATAGACTGAGCAAATAGTAATAAGCGAGCCCCCAAGTTTAAATTCAGCAATGACCCTCGTCCCAACAGGTCTTCTTTAACTCTATTGACTTCCCCCACCCCAAACCTCTTTAAAATGGCCATCCCCCTTATCGTGGAACTTTGACGTGAGCATCCCACAACCTCCATTCCTAGATCCTTAAACCATCCCCTATTTGACCAAGAGACATGAGTCTCTTGTATACATATTAAGTCAGCCCGCATAGCTTTAAACACCTGAGCAGTTATCCCCCTTTTTCTTCTATCATTTAACCCACACACATTGATAGAGCAAACCGAAAATTTCACCATTATCTTGTATTAGTATAATACCACAGTTGGTCTTGCAATTACAAAGACAAAACATTCCTACAAATGAGCTCAGCCATACATAGTTCAAATATACCAAGACTAGGCATCCTTCAGCTGTACTTTCCTGCACCCAACAGAACACCCTTTTCCCTCCAACCCCCCCCCACAAACCCCCCACCCAAACCACCCTCCTCCCAAAACCCCACCACCAGAAGCTCAAGGGCGTAAGCCCTCATTGATGGAAAGTGATGATGAGCTAAGTGGTTCTATCTGATCCACCCAGGCCCATATTATATCTTACACCCAGCATTCTTGAGAAAAAGAAAACCTCAGAAACTCAAAAAGAAAAGAAGCCTGACTGGGATATATAGCCCTTGTCCTGTCTTCTATTACATTTCATCTAAAAATTGCTGTGCTTTAACCTCGGACATGAGAAAAGTGCTTTTCCCCCTATATACCACCTTGAGTTTTGCAGGGTTTAACAAAAATACTTGCGCCCCTTTAGACTGGATTGGAGCCATTAACTGCTTAAGCCTCCAACGTTGCTGCACCGTTACCGGGCAAAAGTCAGGCCTTACAAAAAATTCATGCCCCAATCCCTTTCTGGTCTTTGAAGGTCTTGCTAGGTCATACAAAATCTCACGGAGCAAGTAATTTTGCAAGCAAATAAGAATAGCTCTTGGATTCTTATTTTCCCCGCCCTGATCAAGTTTTTGAATAAAGGGAAAGCGATGGGCTCTTATAATTTCTTTGTCCCAAACCCACCCTTGGAGATCTGGAAAAGCGTCCGAGAGCAAGTCCACAACAAAACGACGAATATCTCTTCCCTCCGATCGTTCTGCAATCCCCAAAATACGCAGATTATTGCGCCGTGCGCGATTCTCCAGGTCGGTGAACTTCCAATCAATATCTTGCCTGGTATTCTCCAAGTCCTTAATAGCCTTATTTTGTGTAGAAAGTTCATCTTCCGCAGCAGAGATACGAGCTTCGGTCTCATTTACTCTTAAAATGGTTTCGTTACTAGATTTGGCTAGGCGACGAACAACATTCTGCAATTTGCGTACAGCCTCTTGCGTACGAAGCCCTCCTGCCTTAGTCTCCTCTCTATGAGCCATGATTAACCTATACATAGAGGTTTGCAGGTTGTAAATAGACTTAAGTGTGATTTCTTCGTCTCCCTCCAAAAATTCAGGGAGATCAGTTTGGGTTTCCGGGGCGACTCCAACGCCTTCCCACTGCGGTTGAACAACTGCGCTAAGATTATCACCCAAAGGAAAGTTTTGTACCTCTGTGGCCTTGCGAACTGTGTTTGGAGTTGCCTTATTCACCAAATCAACAGAGCCCAGAAGTTCTTCCTCAGAATTTAGATTGCAATCATCAGCCCAGTCTTTTGAGAGTGAGTGGCCTTCATTCATCACATCCTCGCCAATCTCACCGTCAGATGCTAGTGAGACATCGGACATAGAATAAAATTGACCTCCCGATTCAATAGATTCAGCATAACTTGAAGTTAGAGCTACTCCATTTTCCTCTCTGACGCCCCCTTCCTTGGCTCGTGGCGAGACTCTGACCTCCCCCACTGCTTGACAAAGTTCCGCAACATCCTTATCGGTATCTTCTTCGGGGGGGAGAGGCCCCTCACCCCCTAATTTTGCAGGAGTATGTAAGAGATTAGCACCGTGATTTTTTGATACAGCGCCCGACGGGTCAGCGGCTCCTTGTGCTCCTTGCACCTTTCCTTTAGTGATATCTCAAGGTGTCTGCATAGTGTTCTTAGCTGGAATAGTTGCATTTTTTTTCTAAATAAATCGGGTATGACTGGCTCCTTGATGATCTCATTTTGCTGGCGAGCTCGGGTCTCCAGAGCAGGTCTATCTGAAAAGTTAAGCTCTGTTACTGGTCTTATTGCAGTACTTTCAAAATTACTGGGCGTCATAGTAGCTGGGTTAGCTGAGTTAGCTGAGCTAGCAGCTGCCTTGGTTCTGCCCCCTCTACCTTTAGGTGTCATATTTTTCATATAAACTGTTTAAGCAGATATAACAGGAGAGTAGAAATATAGCTTATAGCAATAGGATATGTTTATGCCAGGCAGAATAGGTTACTCCCTTAAAGGGAAGAAAAACAAAAAAAATACCAGATGCAGAGTTCCAAGGCTCCGATACCGACAGGTTTCTTAATTAGTTGCTGCTGTAAATAATGTCACAACAGTACCAAGCGGTCCAAAAGAAAGAAAAAGCTGAAGGCAAGTCTGCTCGAATATCAGATTAACCCAAACACTTATGAGATTATAGCAATGTTTTTTTCAGCTTCCAGTCCCTTTTTCTTCCCTCAGCCGGCTGCCAGAAGAAAGAGGGAAAAAAAATGCAAACCTGCTCGGCTGTCGAATTAACTCAGACGCATTTAGAATTGCAACAATGTTTCATTTCCCAATCCTTTTTCTTTTGTAATCGACAGCCAACTTGCCATGCTCTAAGCTGATCTTCAATAATTCAGCAGCTCCAGGTCTCCGGTGTTCCCACGTCTCAATCACGTTCTCCTGCTCCCGAGGCCTCCGCACCCCACCACAAACAGGGTCTTCTAACGGCTATCCCCGCTGACCCTCCGGAGCTCCCGTCTCAGGTGAGCTGAGCCCAGCCGAAGGAAAGCTCTTTTGCACAGAAACGCCACCCGAACAGATCGGGTCACGGGTCAGCAAGTCCGAGAATGGGAGCAGAAACAGCTCGTCAGAGCAGGACGAGAGAGCAGCAAGGGCGTTCAAACGCAGACCGTGAGCCTGGTCCGGACTCAGGAAGAACACAACGTAGCTCCTCACTCGGCTGCAGTAGCGGCCGCCATCTTGCTCGCCCTATTTCCCTCATAAATGCTGACAGCAAAATTTTCTCTAAGATCCTTGCTTCACATTTATCGAACATCATATCTCCATTAGTTTCCAAATACCAACATGGTTTCATCCCTTCCCGAGACACCGCGGATCATATCCGACGGGTGATCACGTTTCTGGATTGGTCCCAGGCAACCCGGTCCAATGTTGGACTTATATTTTTAGATGCTGAAAAAGCCTTTGACCGGGTTGCTTGGAGCTATTTATGGGATGTGTTAGCCAGGAAGGGTTTAGGTTCAGGGTTTCTAATGGCTTTAAAAACCTTGTATACTGCTCCAAGGGCGTGTATTCGAATTAATGGCCAGCTTTCTCCTTTTTTTTTTATTACTAGAGGCACCCGTCAAGGATGCCCCTGCTCACCTTTACTTTTCGCACTCTACATTGACCCCCTAATTAACCGGTTTATTATGGAACAAAGGATCAGCCCTATTTGTTTAGGTAATATTAACTATCGTGCATTGACTTATGCTGATGATATTGTTATAACAACTATCGACGTGCAGACGGCTCTTACAGCAATTAACGAACTCGCTAAACAATTCGGGTCATTTTCCGGGTATAAACTCAACATGGAGAAGACGCAGATTTTATGTTCTGGAGAGAATCCATCTTTAAACACCCCTACTATTTCAGAGGTTATATACTTAGGAATTAAAATATCATTGCCCATAGAGAAAATACAGGAACTTAACATTAACATTAATCTCGTGATATCCCGAATTAATAGTTCGTTACAACGTCTAGACCACTTCTATCTGTCACTGCATGGTAGACTTAACATTTTCAAAATGTTGATTTTACCAAAAGTACTATATATGTTTCGCACTATACCGTTGGAATTTCCTCCTTCTTGTTTAAAAAGCTTAGAAAGGACCACCTCTAGGTTTTTATGGGGCTATAAACGCCATCGGAAAGTTTAAAAAAAGATGATATTGAGTAAGGAGTGTGGGGGATGGAACGTTCCTTATTTCTTCTTTTATTATTTAGCAGCAACGCTCCAATATATCAGACCTCTTATAATTGGTGACAGAGCAGACATTCCTGCTTGCCAAGCCCCATCTATTTTTGAATTGATCATGGGTGAGAAAGTAAAAGGTAACTTTCTCAAGGTCGTTGAGCAAGGTTACCACAAAAAGACAAAGTATAAGACGCTGAAGTCAGCCTTTGGAGCTTGGCAAAAAGTACGGAAGCATCTGTCTATATCTAAATTAAATGCTTATACCCCTTTAGTGTCGCCTGGGCTCTTGCCCGATATTTTTTGTGATTTGACGGTTTATAGATGGGAGTAGAAAGGATTACGATATTTGGGTGACTTATTTAGCAACGGCCAAATTGTTTCTTTTCAAGAATTAGAGAAAACATTTCTGTTGGCACGAAATGATTTTTTTAAATTCCTTCAGATCCGCAGTTTTTTACAGAGTCATGCATTTATTACTTCAGCTAGAATGACAACATTTGTTTTACTGGAACGTCTTCAGAATAAAATCTCTATAGGCTCTCTCTATTTAAGCTTAATTCAAGAATGTGGAGATGATATGGAACAATGTCAGCTGAAATGGGTTAGTAAATTAGGCCTCCCTGGTATAGATGTCTTGTCATCTGTTAAATGTGCTTCGGAATGTTTAATCACAGTGATGATGAAATCCCAGCATTTCATGTGTATACATGGGGCCTTATTTATGAAGGCCTTGCGCCGCCGGTGCGTCACTTTTTCCCATTTTAAAAGTGGCGCACCCGCGGCGCAAGGCCTTCATAAATAAGGCCCATGATCTTTACAATACTCCTGGTAAGGTTGTTAAGTGGAGCACCAGTACTGGAACGAGCCGTAGCCGCTGCGGGTTGTATGCAGCTAATGATTTACATATGTTTTGCCAATGTCCTAAACTTAGGAGTTTCTTTCAACAAATTGAAAGCTTTCTTACTGTTGTCCTCAATTGTGATATCACAGTAAACACCGAGATGGTGTTATTAGGAATGGATTTTTCTATCTCTAGATCAAATTCAGTAACTTATTTTTTGTTTATTTGTATGGCAGTGGCTGGAGCTTGTATTACCAGGGAGTGGATTAATTCAGATCATCCTTCTTTCTTTACTTGGCGTGAAAAATTACTGTTTATGTATAATATTGAGTCTGCCATTTATAAGTTAAAAGGCATCAAAAAAAGAACTTTGGGGGAGAAAATCTGGGCTCCAATCGCTGACTGGATTTAATTAATTTGTTGGACTTTATACGTTTTTTTTGTATCCTGTATGCACCCAAGATGATAAAAAATGTTCTTTTGTTTATGATTGTTTATTTGTATTGCTGTATTTCCCTGTAATTAAAATAATAACATTAAAAAAAAAATGACTCAAAAACACCAAAAATCAATAGAACTGAAGTTATAATAGCGCCTTAAAGATCAAATCTCTTACTGTGGCCATCTAGTCGTATAAATCCAGTTGCCAGTTGCAAAAAATGGCCAACGACGATGGTGCGCATTTTGGATACAAGCAGTGGATTGGGCCCAGTCAGCGCATACCTTCAGACTTGAGGTTCTGAGAAGGTAAAGTTCAGTGAAGCAGGGCTGCAGGTGGTGGTCCAAGGAAGGAGTGCTGTCATCACGGAGCTACTGGTTGAAGGAGTGAAGATTTCTAGATTTCCATGTTTGGACTTATTCATTTTTATGGAACTATAAAAATCTCCACCTCATTGAGGTATGAGGCTGTAGCAGAAGAGAGTTCCAAGAGGCCTGTGTCCCCTTTAGCAAAGGGCCGCTGAACAGGATTTGATGCTGTGGAGAATGATGTAACAAACTACTGAGAAGTCAGGTGGATCGCAGATGCAGGCTTGTCCTGTTCTTCCCTCAGATATCAGAGCAGTTTTTAGCCCAAAAGTTTCCCAAGGTTTGGATTTTGGCTATCAGAGCACATTTAGCACCACCACCCAGGGTCCAGGACTGTAGGGGCTCCACTTGGGGGGTTAAGACTCACTCAGGCTGGGTCCAGGTTCAAGATGGTGGGAGCCTGGAATATCCCTGTAGTTGTAAAGAGGAGGCCAACAAACTAGCCTTTGGAGTCACTCTAGTAGTCTTGGGTTCAGGTGACAAAGCAGGGCTCAAGCATCAGGGCAGGCCTTTGAGGGTTCAAGGCATGCTCCAGCCAGCAAAGCAGTGCTTCCAGGTGCAGCAAAGTAATCTTGTGGAGTACACATCAATAGTAATTCCTCTAAGAGTCCTTCCACGGGTCCAGAAAGTAAACTGAAGAGTGGTTCTGAGGGCCTATTTTTATACCTGGTGCCTTTTTTGATGTGGGGAAAACAGAAAACGTTGGCTGGACAGGAAAGATTCTCAAAGGAATTCTACAGCCACACAGTCACACTGTACCACGTGACCACTGGATTATTATTCCAAACACATTTATTTTATCGTTTTTTAAGGGTTTCTTACAATTCCAAACGAAAGCACAAACAAAATGACTATCAGAACAGTGCGTTCATGTACACAGTATCTACAAAAATTCAAATATACAGTATTTACAACAGTCGAATCAAACGACACAAATAGTGACACACTAAAACAGATAAACATATACTAATTCAATTAAATTGCAGTTATATACAGTGCAGTAATAAAGCATGAAACAAAAAGAGGAACCAGTCCTTAAGGTAATGAGACCAAGGGACAGGCGGGATTCAGATGGAAATAGGTGCCTGCCTGTCTACCAAAGCCTGTGGTCAAGTCTTTCTTGGGGGTTGCACTGCTAGGGTCCGGAACACTCAAAATAGTTGTATCCTAGCGGCACCCTTTAGGATTACCACAGGGTGGAAGTGTCGACGCGTTTCGAACCTAGATGTTGTAGGTTCTCTTCAGGACAGGGACTGGGGATAATGAATCTGCACAAGGCCACAAAAGTTGCCGTAGTGTGGGTAGGTCGCAGAAAGTATTCAAGGCTGTTATTTGCACACTGATAAGCCAAAAACGTGATGTCCGCGGCGCGGGACGCACTCAGGGTCGATGGACCGCTCTCATTTTGCAGCGCAGATAATGGTAGCTGAACTCCGAACGGACAGCGAGTGAAGCGGAACCTAATTCAGGCCAGCCAACGGTGTCAATTTCACCGAGTCTCGTCGTTCGGGAAGAATCAATCTTTCATTTCCTCATGGAGTTCAATGAATGAACTCCATGAGGAAATGAAAGATTGATTCTTCCCGAATCACGTTTTTGGCTTATCAGTGTGCAAATAACAGCCTTGAATACTTTCTGCGACCTACCCACACTACGGCAACTTTTGTGGCCTTGTGCAGATTCATTATCCCCAGTCCCTGTCCTGAAGAGAACCTACAACATCTAGGTTCGAAACGCGTCGACACTTCCACCCTGTGGTAATCCTAAAGGGTGCCGCTAGGATACAACTATTTTGAGTGTTCCGGACCCTAGCAGTGCAACCCCCAAGAAAGACTTGACCACAGGCTTTGGTAGACAGGCAGGCACCTATTTCCATCTGAATCCCGCCTGTCCCTTGGTCTCATTACCTTAAGGACTGGTTCCTCTTTTTGTTTCATGCTTTATTACTGCACTGTATATAACTGCAATTTAATTGAATTAGTATATGTTTATCTGTTTTGGTGTGTCACTATTTGTGTCGTTTGATTCGACTGTTGTAAATACTGTATATTTGAATTTTTGTAGATACTGTGTACATGAACCCACTGTTCTGATAGTCATTTTGTTTGTGCTTTCGTTTGGAATTGTAAGAAACCCTTAAAAAACGATAAAATAAATGTGTTTGGAATAATAATCCAGTGGTCACGTGGTACAGTGTGACTGCGTGGCTGTAGAATTTCTTTGAGAATCTTTCCTGTCCAGCCAACGTTTTCTGTTTTCCCTATGGTTGAGATCCGGGCTGGGTAGATGTAGGATCCAAAACCTTCATTGTTTCATTGTTTTTTGATGTGGGGGCAGTTTCTAGAGGTTTCTCTTTGAAGTGATTAGAGTCTCTTGACACCCCTACCCTGGCTTCAAGGTAGAAGCAGAGACAATGTGGGGTGACAAACCCGCAGATGGCCCATTCAGGCACACCCAGTTCCTCTAAATTTTGACTGTCTAGGAGGAATTCACAAAGATTAATTGACAACTACACCCAGTCATGTGATGTGGGGAAGGCCACAGACACTAATTGGCTACGGGCAGGAAAATGTCAACTTTCCAAAGAGGCATTTTCAAAATGACCATTTAAAATCCAATTTTACCATTAAAAAGGATTTTGAATTATAATTTCAAAGATATGAAATGCTGTCTGTCCCCAATGAAAAGGAAACACTTATTAAATGTAAGGGGGTAACCCAAAGTTATCTGGGAAGGGTAGGTCTCACAGAAGTGAAAAATGAGTGTAGGTATTTTGCACTATCAGGACAAGTAAAAGATAAACGTACATACCCATCCTTTTAATTGCATGCATCCTGTCCTATGACCTATATGCAATTAAAATGGAGTTTAAGGCTAAGCAAGGGTGTTATGTTGCCAAGTCAAATTGGCAGTTTAAAACTATGTTCAGGCTGCAATAGCAGGTCTGAGACAAGTTTTAAGGGGCTATGTAAGTGGGTGGCATAATAATAAGAGGTGTAGGTCCATTGTTATCATTTAATTTACAGTCCCAGGGTATATGGTATACCACTCTACAAGGGGCTTATAGGAAAATTAAATGTGGCAGTCATTTTTAGGTCGTTATTAGCATGTTTAGCGGGTTGAGCACAAACACTTTAGCACTGGTTAGCTGTGGTGAAGTGCACAGATTCCTGAGACCAACAAAAATGAATTTCAGCGCAAACAATAGTGGGAAAAGGACAAAATGTTTGGGGTAAGAACCCCCTAAGGCTGACAGCTCTAACAGTTTTCATGTAGCAAATGGAGCAGGTGCAGCTTTCCATGAGGGGAAGCTCCCTAATATGCTTATCTAAGAAGTCAGGTAAGTTGGTGAGAGATCAAACAGAAGATGTCAGCAGGTAAAGCCTTTAAAAGGCAGAAACAAATAAAGATTCAATAAGTGAGAATGGATTTGCCTAGGAGTATAAATCTTTTGGACAGGAGAAAAGGAGCATCTCTTCTGAGGAGAGTGGAAGGTGCACTTACATCTAACTAACTCAGTAAAGCACAATAAAAAGTACAGATCTTAAGTGAAAACTATGTATCCACGATTCCCATGAACAGAATCACACAGGATCAAGCATTCCATGATAACTTGCTGTTGGTCCTCTCCCCAGCCATCATGCAATGTTAGTTTCTGCTGCATCCCCATTAAGAGAAATCACGTACAGGAGGATACATCACGGTGAGCATGTTCTATGTGCAGGAGCAGCGGTTCAATATTTTGTTCACCATGGAACACATACTGATAAACATTCACACGTACACTGAAAGAATAAGAATACAGTTGTAAATAGATCATACTCTTGAAATTTGGCTTCTGAAAGGAGAGAAAGAAAAAAAAAAGGACAGCAGCCAAAAGAGCATTTAATTTTAGAGTTAATTATTTAAACTGAGGCCTACATTAACCATGGTCAATTTTACCGGGAAAATCAAACTATATATATATTCACTGAATAAACCAAAGGTTTCAGGGATGTTATAGTTAGTTGGATATTTCATTTGTACAAAACCAGAGAAATTCGACCATTATAGTTAGTTGAGCTAACTATAACTCACTCCCCCGCAATGCACTGCTGATGACTTCACATATTACATCATTCATATTGTTTTTATTTCTTTATATCCTCATTCGCCACCAATCTCACTTCAATGCACACTCAAGTTGTCAATACCCACACTTAGCAAGCTGAGAGGCGGTAGGCATCTGGAAATGGAAAGTCCCGCCTACCGGTACGAGAACTTGCTTAGGTGCTAATAAAGAAACCAGCTGAGATACCTCTTCTGCCAAGCTCCAAGAGCTAGATGGCCCTCGTCTTAGAGCTACCAGTACCAGACTGGGAGTATTTGACATGGCCCAAAGAGTATTGAGGCAGCATAATCATGGGACACAGAAAAGAAAATGGCCCTCAAACGATCAACACTGGGCCCCATCTCCGTTTACAGAATATTGCAGAATGTTCTCTTCTTCCTGTGGCCTGATCTCATTAGATCTAGCTTCGAGACTTCCAAGACTGAAGTCTGCCATTCTAAGAAGGAGGGGGGTGGTGTCCGTCCGTCCATTTTATACAAATGTGTCTCCTAGCTAGGAGGATGGAGTAAAAAAGCAGCGATCTTGCAGGGCCCTTAACATTATCTGTCAAGACAAAAATTATCAAGGGTAAGTCGATGGTAATAGGGCTCCCTAGCGTACCTGCCAGAAAACATCCAATGCTGTCCCAAAAAGAGGGTATGCATACACAAACTAGATACAGAAATTTGATAATTTTTTGGTCTTATTTGAAACAACAACGAGGGGCAGTTGGTATATGTAGCAATTGTATTTATTGCGCCAGCCAACACGTGTTTCATTGGAGTGGGGTGCACTCCAAATCTTCAGGGCTGGAGAAAAAATAAAAGAAAGAAAAGATCTTAACTGGCTGATCCAGTCACAATTTCTAGTTACAACTCCAATCCATATGGATATAGAGTAAAAGCCACATACAAGTGCTAATCATTAGAAAAAACAGTATAATAAACAAACCATTGTTTTGTTTTTTGACTTAATTTGCTAAAAACATTAGAAGGCTTAAGAAAAAAAGGCTGTGGTTGTGCAAGAAGAAGAATTATTAAGTGCGTGTAAGGCAGAGAAATTGGTGGCGACTAGTATTACGGCGTGGCATAGGTGAAAGGACGGATGGTATGATCAATTGGTCCTATAAGAATCACTCTTAGTCCTTTGATCAGGTCTACAGAATGTTACCAAATTTTTACAGTATATATGCTTTCATGATTGAACAAAGTTAAATTTCAAAGAAAACAACACCATCCTCGTAACAAAGTTGTTAAAACATCAGATTTCAGAAATGTCACCACACGCGTGAGCAGGACCAGGATGCAAAGTAAAGTCTCTTAAGACCCCGTGTATGAGGAAATAACCAATAGTGTCGACTCCAAATCATACGATTAACAAAAAAAGGGGAAACGAGAAAAGGTAACAGAATCTTCTTAACCACAAGTAAAGGCATGCTGGATAAATACCTAGATCCTAATGGAAAAGATGGGTAATCCCTACGGTGGAGATAAAACAAAGAAGAACTAATGTTGACTACTGGCTACCCTTAAAAGGGGCTAAGTCGACTGAGAACAGTGTTAAAGGTATAAATCACAAGATGACAATAGGCTTACCCCACGACTGGTGATAATTCCAACCCAGTCAGAGTATCGGTGGATATTCCGGTGAGACAAGCCAATGGAGTCTAGGTGCACTGTTACAGAAGAAAGAAAGAAGAGTCCCAACGCGAACAATGAGAAAATGTATAATCCAAGAGTAGTCGCAAACTACCTAATGAAAGGAATCAAGCTAAAACTGACACAGTATCAATATTCATTACGGTGATCGGAGTAATAATTGGGCACTAAATCAAAGAAGGTCTGTGCAAAGGGAAGTTCTCTGAAAATTGCACAAGAACTTCGTGTATATCCTTAAAGCGACTGAACATATGCGAGTTCCCTGTGTGTTATCAAAAGATGTTGTTAAATAATTCAATCTATATAATAATAGTAATATTTCACTCATGTACAGTTCAACCATAATGTTGAAACTCCAATGTATAATTGTATTTAATCAAATGACTGTAGACAATATTCACATGAATGTCACAACACACCTTTGGCAAAAGACAAAAAGAAATGGTCTTGCGCCGATAATGGGCTAGGACAGGTGAGGGCGATGCAGGTAGGACTAAAGTGGTAAAGGTAGAAAAATAAGATAAAATCAATGAAAGTGGCAGTTTTAAGAAACTGTAAGTTGCACTACGAAGCTCAGTATTATGTTGGTTAAATGCCACTTACACTAATAGTTATTGAAAGCGAATGTTCAGAAAATGTCCAAATTGTTCCACAATAAGTGTCGTAGCTGAGTCTCAAGGAACTGTGAAAGATAAACAATGATTACGATTCTAACTATTATTCCACAGGTGCCCGTAGTCTAATTAAAAATACCCAGAAAAAGAACCATGTAACTCATATGTTCAAAGTTGGTAATCCAGGCGGAAAGATGCTGCCACAGTGGGCGCTTAATTTCAGAAACAACCCTGTGTGTGAGGAAAAAGTTTCCCGTTAGCCACCGGAATTACATAAAAGCTGTAATTAGTAAAATGTTCGAGAACACAGCCAAAAGCAGACTGGCCGTATTCGTGTTGCCCAACTAGTAAAATTAGGTGAAATACCTCTAGCGCTATCCTGCAAATTCTCTCGGCGTCCTCTGCGTGCTGATGGGTGCATCAACAACCGGAAGCCTGCTTGCAAACTCCTAAGTAGTCAGTGCCATCGAGATGAGAAAAACAACTAGAGCGTCTAGTGTTACTTCCGGTTGCCGAAAAGGGAGGAACCGGAAGTGAATATCTACGCGGAAAAATAGCCCTCACTGTTCAGTATTCGTAATCAATGCAAACTTTGACTGGATTGTCCGCTGATAAAGGAGTCAACCCAGAAATAATTATCGTGGATAAAACTCAGAGAGAAAATGAGGAAATTTAAAAGACCGAATGATTGTACTGGTACATATTTGACCGGAAAACACAATTACGTCGCTGTGCAAAAGCGGAGGTGTAAGGTTGGGTGGCCTGGCTCGATATAATACTCAAGATAGAAATCCAAATGTAAAATGATCTACTGCTCGTAGTAGGTCTCACAACCATCAAAAAAATGGCTGCACTTAATCATTTCCGAATTCTGAATAAGTTAGACGCATTGTTTTGAGAGACTGATTAATACTGAGGTAGATACGGGTGATACTTGCAAGACTCGCCTATACCAGTGGGCCAATACTAAGCCCGAATGGGGATGAAGCTGATTGGTAAATAATTGAAAAATAGAGGAGAAAGTGTAACATCTGGTAGAGACAAGGGAAATCCTATGACCAATCTATGCTAAGGAACTAGATTAGAACGAGTAAATACCCACGTACACTAATATGGCGGATGACTATGGGGGAGGGTGACATGAAAATATATAGGTGAGATGAGAGGCAATAAAGCGGCTCAAGTTTGTGCTGCAAAGAAGTGAAATGAAAATTGCTACGTATTGTCGGGGGCAACTAAGTAGTGACCGGTGGCTGAGATGAAAAATAGAAGAGAAATATGCAGGAATAGCAAACCACATCGAGTGATACGAGGATCTAGAACAATAGCAGGTTAGTCTCGTAGGAAAAGAGCACCGTCTGCAACCTGAAAAGAAAAGGTGGTAATAGTGGGCAGAAACATGACTGGCAGAAGTGCTATATGGGAAATATAACATACAATTTATTATAGTCATGGAAGTATAAGTAAAGATATATAGGGCCCTAGATACCTTACTACGGCTGACAGCTGTCGGTGCATCCAAGTCTAAGAAGGGAGAGTCACACAGTACCACCACCTTAGTGACTCGTTATATGCCTATTACGTTTGAATGTTGGTATTAAAGAAAATATACACATTAACACAAATGTACAGTTATTCTTGCACAAAGAGATGGGTGTAATGAGGTGAGCAATTGTCTACAAACTGATGATACAGTCAAGATAACCAAGATTAATACCCATCATTGTACTTAGAAGTTTGCATAAATAACTTCACTATCACATTATTGTTCACAAGATGTACACGGTGGTCATGGTTAAATAAGAAAGAAATTTCACATATTGTTCTACTATCTTTCATAGTGTGCCAATCACTCTACTTCACGGTGAGTTTTGGCTCATTAGAATCAATCTGTCGTTATACTGTAATATTACTTTCAGCCTAGGAAATATTGCATCTTGGGGTCGCAGTTTAGCCCATACTTCACAGAATCAAGACGCATTATCCATAACGCTTCAGTTTTGCAGAGTTGTAAGAGGAGGAAATAGGGAACTACAACTCCACAAAACTGAAGCGTTATGGAATTAAACGCCCACTGTGGCAGCATCTTTCTGTCTGGATTACCAACTTTGAACATGTGAGTTACACAGTTCTTTTTCTGGGTATTTTTACATTAGACTACCGGCACCTGTGGAATAATAGTTAGAATCGTAATCATTGTTTATCTTTCACAGTTCATTGAGACTCAGCTACGACACTTATTGTGGAACAATTTGGACATTTCCTGAACATTTGCTTTCAATAACTATTAGTGTAAGTGGAATTTAACCGACATAATACTGAACTTCGTAGTGCAACTTACAGTTTCTTAAAACTGCCACTTTCATTGATTTTATCTTATTTTTCTACCTTTATCCCTTTAGTCCTACCTGCATTGCCCTCACCTGCCCTAGCCCATTATTGGCGCAAGACCATTTCTTTTCGACTTTTGCCAAAGGTGTGTTATGACATTCATGTGAATATTGTCTACAGTCATTTGATTAAATACAATTATACATTGGAGTTTCAACATTATGGTTGAACTGTACTTGAGTGAAATATTGCTATTATTATATAGATTGAATTATTTAACAACATCTTTTGATAACACACAGGGAACTCGCATATGTTCAGTCGCTTTACGGGTATACACGGAGTTCTTGTGCAATTTTCAGAGAACTTCCCTTTGCACAGACCTTCTTTGATTTAGTGCCCAATTATTACTCCGATCACCGTAATGAATATTGATACTGTGTCAGTTTTTGCTTGACTCCTTTCATTAGGTAGTTTGTGACTACTCTTGGATTATACATTTTCTCATTGTTCGCTTTGGGACTCTTCTTTCTTCTGTAACCGTGCGCCTAGACTCCTTTGGCTTGTCTCACCGGAATATCCACCGATACCCTGACTGGGTTGGAATTATCACCAGTCGTGGGGTAAGCCTATTGTCATCTTGTGATTTATACCTTTATCACTGTTCTCAGTCGACTTAGCCCCTTCTAAGGGTAGCCAGTAGTCAACATTAGTTCTTCTTTGTTTCATGTCCACCGTAGGGATTACCCATCTTTTCCATTAGGATCTAGGTATGTATCCAGCATGCCTTTACTTGTGGTGTAAGAAGATTCTGTTACCTTTTCTCTTTTCCCCTTTTTTTGTTAATCGTATGATTTGGAGTCAACACTATTGGTTATTTCCTCATACACGGGGTCTTAAGGGACTTTACTTTGCATCCTTGTCCTGCTCACGCGTGTGGTGACATTTCTGAAATCTGATGTTTTAACAACTTTGTTACGAGGATGGTGTTGTTTTAACTTTGTCCAATCATGAAAGCATATATACTGTAAGAATTTGGTAACATTCTGTAGACCTGATCAAAGGACTAAAGGTGATTCTGATAGGACCAATTGATCATACCATCCGTCCTTTCACCTATGCCACGCCGTAATACCAGTCACCACCAATTTCTCTGCCTTACACGCACTTAATAATTCTTCTTCTTGCACAACCACGGCCTTTTTGTCTTAAGCCTTATAATGTTTTTAGCAAATGAAGTCAAAAAACAAAACAATGGTTTGTTTATTATACAGTTTTTTTCTAATGATTAGCACTTGTATGTGGCTTTTACTCTATATCCATATGGATTGGAGTTGTAACTAGAAATTGTGACTGTATCAGCCAGTTAAGATCTTTTCTTTCTTTTGTTTTGTCTCCAGCCCTGAAGATTTGGAGTGCACCCCACTCCAATGAAACACGTGTCGGCTGGCGCAATAAATACAATTGCTACCTATACCAACTGCCCCTCATTGTTGTTTCAAATAAGACCAAAAAACTATCAAATTTCTGTATCTAGTTTGTGTGTGCATAGGTTTTTTGTCCCAGAATTTGTAAATGTATGCTTATGTAATACATTGTCAAGGGGTTGATAGGGTCACCTCATTCCTAGAAGCACCACTTCATCAGAACAATTCCTTAAAACCAAACCAAATATCCAGTGGTGCGCAATCTGTCCCTTCAGCTAAGTCCCCTGTTCTTGCTTAAAACTGTCCCAAAAAGAGATTAATGCTAGAAACTCTTTAAACATGTGGATATCGGAAGCTGAAGCCAGCCCACATTTATTGAAACATACTGGTAAGCCTTTGTTGATTTTTGAGAGTTTTGGTGGGTGAAAGTAAGCCATATGGCTGGTGAACAGGTGATTCGTTTTTAACCATGTCGGTTTTTCTATTTCATATAAGATCTTAAATGAACTCTGCTATAATGTATCACAGCCTTGTGCTGGTAAGGAGCTTCCCCACAGTTCCTCTGCAAGTTTGAATTCGCCGTCCACTGCTTCCGATGTGGCTTGATACCAGAAAGAAACTTCCTTCTTCCCAGGGGCCTAGTCACAAGCTGGTGTTCTAGGTAATTGCCTCCTCCTAGTAATCTTCCAAGGGTTATTTGTAAGTGTGACTGAACCCAGCTTACCAACTGAAGATATTTAAATTTAGGGAGACATATTCCAACCCTATCCCTAAGTTGCGCCCATGAAACAACGGTGCCTTCAGAGATTAAATCCCCCCAGTCTGCCAGTTGGGCTTCCCTCAAGGAGGCTGCCAACCTATCCCTCAAACATTCTGGAGCCCTGGGGGAGTCCCAGAGGGGGACTAGGCTAGAGAAGTACCCAAGAGTGACTGAGCTCCTTAATTTTGCCCATGTTTTACCTAGGCCCTGAAAAACCTTTAGCTTATTTTTTTTTTACTTTGGATCACCAAATTTGCACAAAAAACACTCCACCGGTAAATGTGCACTCCTAAGCATAGCTAAAAAGATCCCTCCTACGCCAGTATTAACCAGCATTTTCAAAAGCTTGAGTGGGTGAGAAAGTTGAAAGGCCCAAGAATAAAACTGAATATCTGGCAAGGCAAGACCTCCCTTCTCTCTCCTGCACCGTAGCTTTTTCCAAGCAATCCTGGAAGATTTGTATCCCCAAACAAACAAATTAATAAACCTCTGGATTTGATCAATTAACAATTTTTCAAAATGAAGGGGAAAACAAATAAAACAAAAGTTATTTTTGGGAGTATTGACATTTTGACCAGGTTAACTCTGCCAATGATAGATAGGGGGAGTGAGGCCCAAGATTTCATTAGCCTCAGACACTCCCATACCACCATAGTCAGATTGGCCTCATCGATCTTAGTGATGTCTTACAAGATATTTACCCCTAAATACCTCATTCTAGAACGTGTATTGGTAACCCTGGGCGTAGTACGCGTAGTCGCGCTATGCGAAGCTACGCGAAGACGTTCTCGCACTACGCGAGCTTTGCGTAGCTTCGCGAGCATGCGTAGTAGCTTGCTGGTCCCGTTCGCGAGCCGTTTTTCTTGCTCGGGAGCACGCAGTGCGTGGTCGGGGCGCTGTCTGCGTGTTCGGGGGATTGTAGCGTGCGACCTTACCCATGTGGTTGGGCTATGGGTGCGGCCATCTTGTTTTTTCAATTGTCCCGCCCGCCCGCGCCCCCTATTTCCTCTTCCGGGTCGCGAATAACGCGTTCGCGCGGTGCACGTCTTGTTCGGGAACACAACTACTTGTTCACCCTGAGAAAGTGCGTGTTCGGGTGAAATCGCACGCGAACTTACCCAAGTGGTCGCGATGGGCGCAGCCATCTTGTTTTTCACACTGTATGCTATGGTTCTGGGCCTAGTTTTCTATCCACCTTATATCTGTTCAATCTTTTACCTATTTTCACAGTTTTTCTTACTTCTCATCTATTTCTCTCTGTCCCTAAGTTTATATTTTGCATTTTATTTCTACTTTTCCACCTTTCTTTTTAGCTTTTCTACTGTTTTATTTTACTTCTTCATTTAAGCTCCTACTTCTTCCCCCTAACTTTTTTCCTTTTGTTCTAACTGTTCTTTTCCACCTCCACCCCAGAACCATGGCAAAGGGGAGCACAACCGGCTCGAAGGGCAAGGCGCCTGCGCCCAAGAAGAGCCGGCTGCCTTGCGGCAGAATGCGACCTGCAGGGGTGCAGGCCCGGAATCTTTTCGGGGAGGCGGAGGTGGCCGCCCTGGTTTTTTTCATGCAGCGACACCTACCCTTGACCTTGGCAGCAGGCGGCAGGCCAGGGTCCGGTTACCTCACAGAGGAGCGTCACCGGCGGTGGGCGAAGGTGCGCCGGGCAGTGTACCGTCGCTCGCAAATCCGGCACACCCACCAGCAGCTGGCCCACCGGTGGGCAGACATTCTGGACAGGGAGCAGGACCTGTTGGACCTGCTAGGTGTTGAAGTCGTGGGGCTTGGTGAGTAGCTAGTAATATTAATAATTTAATATATATTATAGTAGTATAAGTATTGTGTATAATTCTTGGACGAATAAGTAACACGGTTACTGGTGCGCTTAGTTACATTGCAGATGAATTCCGTCTCAAATTCTTCTGTTATTGTATGACACAGGTGCTGCTCGCCACTTCTCTTACTGGTTTGTAACTTAGCGCTGGCTTGGGCTGCTGATTATAGATGTTAGAGTTTTTAGAGAACTGAAGTTAGTTGATGCTATTGCTAGAGTCTAGTTCTTACATTGTCATTTAGTGAAATAGTGGTGGATGGATTGTATTAGTTCATATTTTTTTAACGGTCTGCATGACGCCTCCTCGGTCACTGAATGCTTAGTTAGTTCTTATTTACCCCACCCCTCCATTGAAACCGGTTTGAGTTTGTTTACTGAGTGGTAGGCTTAGCAGCACAGCAATAGCATGGTCAGGTGAGTCAGTAGCAGTTCTGATGCAAGCAACCAACAATTACGTGTATGTACACATTTATGCATGTGTCCTCCATCTCATCATCTATGCATGTTTGCGGGCAAAAATAAAATTGCAATGCCGACTTACTGAACAATTGGCCCGTCTGGATTCTTGAATAGGTGTTGTAGGTCAGGTGGTACTGGCTTCCTTAGTATATTCTGCAATCAGAATGTTTATGGCACATTTGATTAGTGTTCTATAAGTAGACGGTCTGTGGATCTTGCAAGCCAGTAGTCATTTATACTTTGAAGTCAAATTTATGGGAATTGTTGTTCCCTAAAATGTTTGAGAGGATTTTTGAATGAGGTCTTTGTTTCACAGCACTTAATGTTTCTCTTTCTTTATTATTTCTTACATGATCAGCACCACCCAAGGGCAAGAAGACGGGGTCCGAGTTGGCGGGATAACCACAAGAGGAGCGCTCCTCTACCGCGGATCCTGCTGCTGGCCCCAGTAAGTCCGACAGTGCTTATATTTAACAATTATATTTCCCTAACTTTTTAACGCACTTTATTTTTTCCAACCGATTAATCCTCCTTCCTAATTCAATGTTAGCAAAACCTTCTTTGGTCTTAAATTTGTTTTCCAAATTTTGGGTCACTAACTATCCAATGCCATCCCTGACTTTCAGTTCCTTCAAACTGCCTCTGCCCCAAGACTCTCTGTGCTACTACTATTAGACTGTGTGTAGCTAAGCTTGCCCTGTGGGCCACTCTTTAGTTAAGGTATTCTTTTGAATAAAGCTGTGATAGAATAGCTGTAGGCACTGGGTCCACTCCTGTCTTTTGCGTTGTCCTCTGTAATCTCCAGTCTTTGTCAATTCCCACCAACAAAAATGCACAACCAGATGTTTGCCTACTAATTTTTGTTCAGTTAGTATACTTCTACTACTATTGTGGTTATTATTCTCTGCACATACACATACAGAACTATGCACAAGAAATTAGGATGTTGTTGATGTTGGTGATAGGGAGGTTGGACCTTACCCCCTGGTCACAGAACTCAGTCAGAAGAACCCATAATCCAATGACCGTCTAGTCTACCTACCTAAGTGTCTTGGTCATAGTCATTTATTTGTCCCACTCCCGACCCCCACACGAAGATAGTTAGATATACCCAATGATTTTATTACACAACCCAGAACAGAAGAAGAAGAAGACCCTTTCGCTCACTCACTCGTTTCACTCCACAACACCCCAGACACTGAAAATAATATACCACAGAGTCTACGTGCAAGTTCAAAAACTTTATTTTTTTTAATAACAAGCTTCGTATTGTTGTAACTTGTAAGTATTTCCATGAAAAACATCCTGCTCCACCATGCAAAATGAAGATTAAATACTGTACATTTTGTACATCTAGTGCACGATAGAGAAATGTGTGAATTGTGGGAGACCTCTCACCGTTGAACGTATATTGTAAGTGGGTTACACATGCATCTTTCGAAAGCTCTGCAAATCCCTTGTTTCGTAAAGCAATCTTCTCTTTTCATCTGCCTATGAGAAAAATGTTGCACGTTAGACAGTGAATAAAACTATGCCAGTTTTTAGCAGTCATGGCAAAAAGTGCAACAATACATTATGGATAAGCAACAGGGACTAACAATACTGGTTTGTCAATTGTATGCGACACTCATGTGGCCTCAATGGTGTCTTTCTTACTGTGCAACAAGCTGCGAGGTAACATGGGCAAAGCAGAAGACACAGATCTAAAAATGGTTATATGGCTCAGGCTAACTTTCCAAAGACTAGAGTAGGAGTAGATAAGATGACCCTAGGGACCATCTAATAAATGAAAACTAAACTCTGTCTAATGTGACTGCTGTACATTAGGACGCAATTTGGACTAGTTACACTGTCACAACGATTCATGTTATACGTAACTGTTTTTTCAATCTTCCTTCCTGGTTAAAAAAGTACAACTAGTAAAATAGGGGGAGGTGTGCAGGCATCTAAAAAGGTGTACTTGATTTCATAGGTGCACAATCAATACTAACCACCAGTGCCGACGGGGCCAGCGGCGAAGAGATTGCCATCCAGGAGGGGATAGAGGATGCGGCACCTGCAGGAGCATCAGTGGGGGAGGAAAGTTCAGCGGTGGGCGGTGGTAAGTTATATTCATTACTTATTTGCATTACTAGGTGGATGGGGGACATTTTTTCCTTCACTGTGCTATGAGACTTATTAAGATAGTATGAATTTTAAGTTGTACTGGACAATATGCAATGGTTGAAGAAGACACCCTTTGTAGCATTACCAGTTTTAGTTGAGTTAACAAGGCCTCTTCCATCAGACTCCAACTCAGCTGTGAAACTTATGGAGAAGACTAAAAGTCAGATCAGATGACCTTGAGGCATGTGTTGAACAAAAAGGGAAAGAAGTGAACTAGGGTGGAAGGAGGAAGGGAGGACTCAGAGATGTAATAATAAGACTAACTACCATAGAAGGATACTTTGGAAGGTTCATTCACATGGCTGATATGAATCGGATGCATGGGTTGTTAAAGGATGGGTAGAACTGTAAGGTCAAAGAAAATGCAGGCCTGGTTGGGCAAAAGAATATGGGTGCATGGATACAGTGGATAGCAAGAATCATGAGCGGAGTTTGTGTCAATGAAACCCAAGGCAAGGAGGGAGTGGACGCATGGGTGGTTGGGTTGCTGGTGAAAGTGAAACCAGCTAAGCCGATAATAAAGAATGATAGACATTTACTTTTAATGGGTGGATGCCCCCTAAATGTATTTGTATTCATCATAGGTGAAGACTGTCACTGGAAGCAGAGTCTTACTTTGAAAAAATAAAAGGAGATACAAAAAAGACTTTTGTTCTTATGTTTACTCAAGCCCACCCAGTACTAGGGCAAGTATAATGTCGGAAAAAACTTCAACAAATGCTACAGGCAGGAGAAGCAGGAGGACAGATTAGATAGATACTAAAAGTTGACACCAATTGTATGGACTGCGCTTGATAGTGCTACAAAGCCACTATGTACTGTTGAATTCATTATGAAGAGTTTGCTAGAATTCTGTTTCTTTTTTATAGATACTCCTACTCCTTCCTCAAAACCATCACGGAAGGAGTTGGCAGCCAGGGCCCGGCAAAGGAAAATGCAGGCCATTGTGGAGGAGTACCGCAAGCTGGTGGCTGAGGCTGAGGAGGAGGAAGAGGCGGCGGCAGCAGCTGCTGCCTCCAATGCGTGTGGCCCCAGCAAGGCTCCACCTGCAGGAGTACGGCGCCGCGGCCAGGCAGCCGCTCACCGCCGCCATTCAACATCTGCCACCCCCTCACAGCATGGATGCAAATGTAGGTGCTGTGCATTTCGGCAACAACTTCTCCTCCGGGTGGCCAAGCTGGAGGACCAATTAGAGGAGCGTGTAAAGATTTTAGTGGACAAACACCTCAAAGCCCGCCAATTGTAATGGACCCTGTTGATTTGCCCCTTTTTTAATACTTTTGTTGATGGGTGGGAATTGGGTGTTGGGGTTATTTTTGTGGGACATTCTTTGGACTTGGACTATGGTTGGCGTTAGGGTGGGCATAGGAGGATATTTTTATACATGAATAAATGGTATTTATTTTCAACTAACACAGATATGATATGATGTTGTTTTGTGGCGGGGTTACTGTTGTACGTCACAAGGTTTACTCTAGATGCAGGGCAGCGGCCAGTGTTTGATTGAAATACTTTATTAACTGACCACATGTGTAACATGCAAACAGATAGATGCTGTGCCCCTCACTCAAAGTAGCATTTGTCCTATTAGTACTACCAGCCTCTCCTCCATTAGACCTCCCAGCAAACTGCTCTTCTTACCTGTGATTGATGATGATTACGTTTGGCACCGCAAGGGCTGCATGGTTTCCCAAGACAACGGAGAATATGCCTTGGTTGTGTGATAGTAGTCGAGTAGACTCCTAGTCCTAGACACTGGCACTAGCATTGGAACACAAAAACAAAGAGACAGTCATTTGCCTGAGAAAGAATGTGAGAGAAGTAGAAAATTACAGTACATAATACGGACCAAAAATACAAACAATATTGCAACAGCTAAACGAACTCAAAGAAATCAATGGTGTCGGGGACTGAAAAAGTAGAAGAAGATAACTGTAGTTGCGTTGGAGTCATTAAAACACAATACAAATCGTAAACGTACATGCTCTAAAATTAAATTCAAACAATGCCAGCAATGATTTACATTTATTCGTTGGGTCACTTTGGGAAATTAATTGCCGTGTACACTATTACATAGAGTGAGCTTGGGTGGGCAAGCAGAAGAAGATCCTCGCCCTGCCTCGTTGACTTTTGATTTTATTAGTGTTGGTTTCACCACATCTGCCCCAGCAAGCGTGTGATCAATTGTTGGTGTATATTTAATGTAGTAACATCACACCTCAATAAAAACCACACAGCCCGGGGGAAGAGGGTTTTGATGAATGGATGGGAACAGGGGTTTGGGGAAAGGTTTGACAAAGAAAAACAGTACGCATGGAGACAACAAGCAAAACAATGAAGACGATGATTGCTGATCCACAATTCCACAATAAATGTAAAGTCAAGTAAGAACAACGAAATGGATGCACGATGAAGGTTTCATTAACTGGATGGTTAATAAGAAGTGGTAATTACTTAACTACTACTACACAATTCAAAATAAGTACTTCTTATGATATGAATGATATGAGTTTTGCCTAGGCTGTATGCCCTCTGAGAAACCGTAATACCTGTTGTAGTGGGCTGAAAGCTAGAAAACAAAATTGAGATACTTTAAGTGAACAATCAATTACCAAACAGAAGCATAAAATAAATGAAGAGGAAAAAGGAATCAAAGAAAAATATGAAAATGATACTAAAGTTAATGTATTATCCAGGGCCAAATGTGTAGTTGTATCTCGTCATTCATTTTTTCCTCCCTTCCATGGAAGCTGTTGTGACTGATTGATTGATTATATCATCCTTGGGCGCCTCTGGCAGAATGATGAGGAGGATTGCTAAGGTAAGTGTGAGTTGTTGCTCCACGTATGTAGTAGCGCTGGGTGAAAGGCCGGCCTGTAAGTGTTGATGAAAGAAGAAATGGGGTATTACAAAATAAGTTAACAGAATTAAAACATAGAAATCAATTACGGTGTAGTGCGGAAAAGACAAGACTCGTGAGCGAGAACATTTTCAGACTGAGGCTAATTGGATACATTGATTAACTCTACTCTTCTAGTTGCACATCAGTCATCAGAAAGAACAACAAGATAGGAGCCAGCACAGAACAGTTACAGGGCCACAACACCGGGACGTGAGTCTGTGGCCCAAAGACCATTTACCTACATTTTTCAGAGTTTCAGACTAAAGGCATATACATCAACCTAGTATTTCCAAAGCAAGTGATTAATGTAATTCTAAATCAATGCGCCAATGTCAATCATACCACTATTCCATTCCACCACTGCACACACATGTAGCCTAGGTCTGCTGTGCTTCTTCTTGGTTGGTTGTGTATTTACCTTGTATTCCACTTCCTGAACATATTCCATCATTCATCTCTGATCAAACTGACTGACATCATCATCCGGTGTGGCACGTGTACGTGTTCTCCAATTGACCAAAAACAGCAACTAAGTATGTATTGAGTGACTACGATTAAGTCCAGACTGCACCTGCAGTAGTAGGAGTACAATTGGATACATATTATTAAACAACATGGAAACATTGACCATCGCGTGAGACACAAGCACTTTGAAACTACTCGACTTCATGCACATTTGCTCTGAGTCAGCAAGCAGCCAATGCAATGTATGGCATCATTTATTTCATATACCTGTCTTTCTCTTCTCTGTGACTGTCAGATCACAGATGCAGCAGAGCCTTTTGAAAGTGATGACAAGTTTACTTTAATTTTTGAGTCCTGTTCAAGTTCTGACATTGAAGAGTTGTGTATGCCTGCAGACAGAGGTGTAGCCTTAAGACAGTGATGCATTTCAGATTGGAAACAAAACAGAAGATGGCTTTAGTCACGTACGTTTCAATTGTTATGGAGGGACTGTTAGAGGCTACATTATTGCACTATTGTCCATCTCCATCCAAAGTATGGCAAGATGGAAATGTATTTAGGGTGAGTCAGGAAGATGGAGCAGGACTCTGATGAGTGGAGTGCACAGTAAATGCTCAGATGTCCAACTCCAATAGGTAATTAAAAGAGAAAGGAAGATGGAGTTGGTTTTCAAGTTTGAGTCAGAAAGACAGATACACACAAATACCTAAGGAAGGGAGAAATAAAGGAAGGGAGAATGTAACAATTTCCAAGCCTAGTTGTCAGGGAAGAGGAGCTCGTCCTCAAACCCTGGTGGCTCTTCTGACAGAAGTAGGTCCTGTAACCCAATACTTATTTCTTCCGACTCGCTCTCCTCTTCCAGCTCTGATTCACGGACTTGGTAGTCTGGTGGTATCAAGTGCTGGTTCATTTTTATCATGGTTAACCTCTCCACGCTTTTGGGCGAGAGACTGGTCCTTCTCACAGTCACAATGGCACCAGCAACACTGAACACACGCTCAGAAGAGACACTTGCAACAGGGCAAGCTAGATACTTTATCGCCAGCCTGCTGAGCAGTGGCCATTGGCTTCTTGTCCTATACCAATACACCAATGGGCTTTGCTCCATGAACACCTCTGTTGTGTCATCCAGATAGGCCTGGACCATCCGCTCAATGTTCATTGGTGCTCTGGTTTGCTCGTCCTCTTTTTGCTTTGCGACAGCAACGGACTTCCCCATACCTTTCTATAGAAACCAAGCATCTATTTTTTTGCTTGTGTCTGATGAATCAGATCCTGTTGGTGCGGTTGGTGTTATTGTTTGTGTTGGTGACTGCTGGGAAGCAAACACACTGCTCGCATGCTGGGAAGAAGAACTTGGCTCTGTAGGATGCTCAGTAGTATTTGCACTGTCCTGGGCTGGCCCTGGCAGGCCTCTAATTGAGAGCCGTTCGTTTTCTAAATCAGTGGCTTCCTTGGCTATTACAGTTTTGTACTTGGAAACATCCTCTTCTGAAAAAGGAATTACTGCATTACTGTTCACAAATAATTTGTACCGTGAATCCAAAATTGTGGCAGTAATGTAATGTTGATGTGACACAATCTTATTTTGAATCCTTGTATTCTCAGATAAGCGGCTTGCTAAGGACTTCGCTAAATTACATGCTTCACGTTTTCCTTCCACACCTTCGTACGTTTCAGACAACTCCTTCAGCTCTTGCTCAAGCATGTACAACAATGGGATTGCTTGGCTCATAGTACAGTCCTCCCTGCTGACTGCACGTGTGAAGACCTCAAAAGGAAGTAGCATCTCAGTCAGGCATTTAATGAGGTCCCATTGCCACATCTCAACGGTCATGGCTTTAACAGCATTATCCCCTGATCTTCTTGTCATGACATAAGCATTAAGTGGTATGTACTGCTCAAACAGCCGTTCGAGCATGTAATACGTAGAGTTCCAACGTGTTGGTACCTCCTGAATGAGTGCTTTGACTGGCATGTTACACTCACGTTGAATGACCCGTAGCTGCTTCCGGGCTTTAAAAGAATGATTGAAATGCGTGCAGATTCTTCTGCAAATGGTCAGTAAGTTGCTGACTTTGCTTTCACTTTTCAGAAAGTCTTGAACCACAATGTTAATGCTGTGTGCCAAACACGGGACCCTGAAATAGCAACCATCTTCCATGGCCTTAACTACATTACTGCCATTGTCGGTGGCAACAAAACCAATATTGAGGCCTCTTGGTTGGAGCTATTCAAAGACCTTGCTGTTGAACTCATCCAAAATGTTTGCAGCGGTATGCGATCTCTCCGTAGCAAACATGGCTACAGTAGCATGTTTGCGAGTATCATTAAAAATCTCAGTAGTGTCAATGCCTGTAGATAGCTTGTCTCTGACACCTGAAAAAGAGATCCAGTGTGCTGTGATGCACATGAAATCTGTGGCTTGACTACTGCTCCACATGTCTATTGTCAGGTGGATACTATGCACAGCACTCTGCTGCAAGGCTTTTCCAAGCAATTCCAGCACGTCGTGGTGTAGTGCTGGTACAGCAACTCTGGCAAAACAGTAGCGGCTGGGAACATTCCATTTTGGGCAGAGGGTTGACACAATTCCAGGAAACCCATCCCTTCAACAAAAGAAAAAGGGAGAAGGTCCAGAGCTAACATTTTTGCAAGCTTAGCATTATACAAACGTGCTATTGGGTGGTTGCGCTCGTACTTCCCCTCCTGCCTAAACATACTAAGAATGGTACGCTGCTTGCTATTTCTTTCAGATATGCCCGATGCAGTACTTCGTGTCGCAGACTTCACACCCGTACTCCTTGGTGTCTCCGGGTTACTCTTACTCTGGTGCCACTGAGATGTTGCTGATCCGGAGGATCTGGGTTCTACCACTGCAGTGCTGGGGAGTGGGACAGGGGTACTTAGTGTACCACTACCAGATAGAATGTCTCCCTCTTCATCCTGTCCGGTTACCCGCGGACCTTCTACTGCTTCCCCACCAACATTAATGGTTCCAGCTTTTATGTTACGTAGGTGGTCCTCCCACTGGATTGGGTGGTGTTTTTTCATATGGGTCATTTGGCCTCCGGTACCATAGTTTGTGCCAAGCTTACCACGACTAACAGAGGAATGACAAATGGAGCATATAGCAATGTTGTCCTCATTTGCGCTAACTGTAAAGAAGTCCCACACTGGGGAGCTTAACTTTTGTCTCCTGCTAGAAGTGCCACTTCCAATGCCGGATGAACTGGAGGTTGTGTGGTGAACTGCACTATGTGGCTGTGCAGTAGTACCACTACCTCCTTCTGCTGAGGTGGAACTTGTGCTGGATGTAGGACGCTGCCAGCTTTGTGCAAATGTAAAAATGGAAGCTGGAGGTAGTTTTGGTGTGGCCTGTGTTGGTGATATGCGTGCTACTACATCCCTAGTCGCAGCCATTCTTGATAGGTTTAAAATATTGGTCTCCATGTCCTCAGGGCCAGGAGTAATGCTTGTGATGACTGGGTCTGACTCATTATCACCATCATTATCCGGCTGCTGAACATCGCACTCCATAAGTGGTAGGCTTCCTGGAACCTTCCTTTTCCCTAGCCTGGT
The DNA here is from genome assembly GCF_964261635.1 of Lissotriton helveticus. NCBI lineage: Eukaryota > Metazoa > Chordata > Amphibia > Caudata > Salamandridae > Lissotriton > Lissotriton helveticus. Next base: position 1,201,083,915 of record NC_136069.1, read on the forward strand.
CTTCTTGGGATGTCTCTCCCTCTCATGCTCAGATCGTTCTGGCTCCCAAGTGATGTCAAGATCATCAGAAGGGATGCTTGGCGAAGAACTCAATGGACTAACCCTCCTTTTCCTTGGTGGGGATTTGGAAACCAATAGATCTCCTGCATGATGTGCTGCCTCTTCTTGCTCTGCATCAGGCTCAATTTCCTGAACTGCCCCGACTTCGGGAGGAACAACAACTACTATTGCCAGTGGTGGTTCTTGAACAACTTTTGCAGGGGGTGGTTGTGGTAGTTGTTTTTGTTGAACATCTACTATTGCGGGCGGTGGTTGTGTAACAACTGCTATTACAGGTGGTGGTTGTGGTTGTTCTTTTCGTTGAGCATCTACTATTGCGGGCGGTGGTTGTTGAACATCTACTATTGCGGGCGCTGGTTGTTCACCACTTTTCTGCTGTGTTCCCTCTTGCGTGGAATGTGTACTACTTTGAGATTGAGATAAGTTCAGGTCAGGCTCAGTATCACTGCTTTCCACCATTAGGCTGGCTACCTCTTCCCCACTCATCAGCTTGGGCCTGGGGTGGTGGCTTGGGCCCACTGATGCGGAGGTGCTGGCCCCAGCTTGGACCCCGGTCATTGCTGCTGCAGGCGTACTTTTTTTTCTCCCCCAAAAAGTTTTCGGGTCAACACCAGACTTAAGTGTCAGTTCCTTCTTCTGTTCTTCCTTCTTCTCAGCAACTTTCTTGGTCTTGGAGGACCTGGTACCTGATTTCTTTGGGCCCATCTTCCTCAGATATCAGCAGCAGCACTCAGTTGCTGAGAATGATGTCTGGTCATGTTAGTCACTCACACCACACGTGACGTAGTACAGAAGGACGTCCGTCTGGCAGTAGAACAGGCGATGAATGATGACAGACACCTCCTCTTCAGTCTTTTGTGCACCTACAAGCAAAGAAGGCAGAACAACATCAGTCGAATATGGATTTTTTTTTAGCTTTAATTACTACTAGAAGTATTAGTACATCCAATAAGAGTAAGAATAGCAAAGAATTAAAATGCAAATGTAGTGGAAGTGGAACTTGTTTATCCATAATTTGTGCATCATGGATGCAGCATCAGTGACCTGCAGCAGATAGCAATGGGGATGTGAACAACTAGTAAGCCAACAGGAACAATGGCAAGACACAGGCTAATTTGTCAAAAACAAAACGGCACACTACTACTACCACCACAGCTCCACATGGGCACTCATCACAGGTACATGGGTAAAGGGCAAAGGCCAGAAAAAAATAAACTCAACCATATCCCTCCCTAAATGGTCACAAAAAGGAGGATGCATACATCACAGCTTAATGCAAAAAAGAAAATCCCCATGGCTACAAGGTTTGAAAGTTACACAACAACACAAACAACAAAGGCATTTAGAGTTTTCTCCCAAACAGTTAACTACAACCCAAACACCACATTTGAAAATTTAATGCATTGCCACCCATGCCCTAAATGATGTTAAATTCAACAGACAAAATGGAAACCGCTACATCAAGCATCCCCGCTGACTATCTCTGGGACTCTAGGCCTACTGGCAGCAAAAAAAAAATCACACAACTTTGTAGCCGTCAAACAGGATGGAAGGTCACACAAAATGGCCGCCCCCACATGGCCTGGCCAACCCCAAAGACATAAAAAGAAAGAGAAAACAGACAATACATTCCTATGGCAAAAGGACAATGCTTGGCTTGACAAAATGGCCGCCACCAAGCCGCCCACATGGTCAGGCCACCGTCTAACAACAAGGTACATAGAGGACAGAAACAGTAAGTGGTCCATGCTCCAAAAACTACAAGCAAATGACAACCTGAGGAGTTTCTTTTAGCAAAATGAACAGCATGTACATTTTCGGGAACGTTTTAGGCAACTCGAGGGATATTGCTCGCGAGAATGCAAATTCAGCGCGTTCGGCGGCGCGAACTGAACAAAACGTCGTGATCGCGCCCCCGAGCACGCACATTGAGCGCGCGAAGACGACAAAAACTGTAAGGTCGCGTTGCTGCACTGTGCAAACTTACCAAAACTACGCGAGCTGAATTCTAGGGTTACCTAGTGCGCAGGAAAAAGCCATATTATTCAACACAACCAAAACCTGCAATTCAACACCAAAGTCACATTTTGCTAATTAATCCAAAGCCATCCATGACCTACATGATGTTACACTTACAACTTAAACACCCCTATAATAATTGAACAACTTTCATGCACCCATGATGAGGAGGACTCTAGTAGCTTGGAGGCCTATGGCAAAAACACAGAGGCTGCTACTAGTACCAGGAATTAAAATGGCCGCCCTCCACATGGAAAATGGCCGCCCCCACATGGCCTGGCCACCCCCAAAAACATGAAAAGAAAGAGAAGACAGACAAATAGACAATACATTCCTATGACAAAAGGACAATGTGCTTGGCTTGACAAAATGGCCGCCACCAAGCCGCCCACATGGTCAGGCCACCCTCAAACAACAAGGTACATAGAGGACAGAAACAGTAAGTGGTCCATGCTCCAAAAACTACAAGCAAATGACAACCTGAGGAGTTTCTTTTAGCAAAAAAAACAGCATCTACATTTTCGGGAACGTTTTAGGCAACTCGAGAGATATTGCTCGCGAGAATGCAAATTCGGCGTATTCGGCGGCGCGAACTGTACAAAACGTCGTGATCGCGCCCCAAGCACGCACATTGAGCGCGCGAAGACGATAAAAACTGGAAAGTCGCGTTGCAGCACTGTGCAAACATGCCAAAACAGTACAGGCCTCCCCCAAAAAGAATATTTAGGAAAGTTTAAGAAGCACAGAAAACTGTAGTTAAAAAACAAAAACAACAAAAAAACAAAAAAAAAACATTTATACAGTAAAACAATTCTCAATTCTCAAACTTACTTGTGAAAGAAAAGTTCATATCCAAATTTCCTCAATAAATCCAATTAAATGCTATGATGCAGCAGACAAACACAAAGAGTGATCCTTCCAGCTCCAATTCCAAATGAAAGTGAACACCACATGGACAAAGCACTGGGAGGAGCCTGGTGGACAGGAACAGGAAGTTGGAGACTCAGGGGCACTTCCTTTCTCTTGAAAAAAAGAGTAGAAACAAAAAGAAGACTCCCAGCCCCAAAAAATACAGCCAAATCACAATCTGAGGGGTTAATTGAACATTTTGGAGAAGATTATAACATGCTCGGGAGATATTCTGTGCCAGAATGCAGTTTCTGCGTGTTCGGAAACGCGATCTTACCAACATGGGAGGATCGCACGTCCCAATAACATGTTCGCGCGCTCAAAGTCGCATAGGATTGTGCGGCCGGATTCCAAACATCATAGCGAACGCGACCGGGAGAGAAAAGCGAGAAAGCGAACGCAGAACCACGGTAAGTCATTATCGCGCACGCGAGAATGCTATTGAGCGCGCAAGGAAGAAAAACTACTACGCTACGCTGTAGATTGCGAAGTAGGCGACAGCTTCGCGCTCTCCGCGTAGTGCGAAGTTGCCGAAAGTTCGCAAACTCCGCGAACGGAGCGTAGTTCTCCGCCCAGCCTTATTTATTGGTTCTGATGCCAGTTTGCCTCCAGATTCCAGACCATGACCTCCATCTTTGAAGCATTGATTTCATAGGCCGAAACCAAACCGAACTCCTGAGTAAGCATGGGCAAATTGCACTATACTCAACTGGAGTACTTTCTACTGGCTAATCAGTAAGTGCTACCTCGTTGGGTAAATGTATCGTGCTTTTCCTACACTACAGCTGCGTAAAGGCCCAGAAGAGTTGTCTCCAGTGACCCCGTGTGTCTGTAACTTTGCCACCGCACCCATAGGCGCCGAGGTCCCTCGAGTGAGCTGTCCATCACAGTGGGGGAAAGGGCGGGAAGAGGTTGCATTGCCTATTGTGTGTGGGGCCGGGCTTCTGTGCAACTTCACATGCCTCTTGTTTATAAAGGTCAGAGACCGATAAGAGCAGCAGATAAGGAGAAAGCAGTAAGTGCTACCTCGTTGGGTAAATGTTCGTGCTTTTCCTACACTACAGCAGCGTAAAGGCCCGAAGAGTTGTCTTCAGTGACCTCATGTGTCTGTAACTTTGCCACCACGCCCATAGGCGCCGAGGTCCCTCAAGTGAGCTGTCCATCACAGTGGGGGAAAGGGCAGGAAGAGGTTGCATAGCCTAGTGTGTGTGGGGCCGGGCTTCTGTGCGAGTTCACATGCCTCGTGTTTATAAAGGTCTGAGAACGATAAGAGCAGCAGATAAGGAGAAAGCAGTAAATGCTACCTCGTTGGGTAAATGTTCGGTGCTTTTCCTACACTACAGCAGCGTAAAGGCCCGGTAGAGTTGTCTTCAGTTATCCAGTGTGTCTGTAACTTTGCCACCGCGCCCATAGGCGCCGAGGTCCCTTGAGTGAGCTGTCCATCACAGTGGGGGAAAGGGAGGGAAGAGGCTGCATAGCCTAGTGCGTGTGGGAAGAGGCCAAATGGGCGGGGCTTCTGTGCGAGTTCACATGTCTCTCGTTTATAAAGGGTCAGAGACCGATCAGAGCAGCAAATGAGGAGAAAGCAGTAAGTGCTGGTCACTGGAAGTACAGGGGATTGCGCTCAAGAAACTCGTGGATGCCTAGACCCCCATCACGGATTACAGCTAAGTGTAGACGGTAGAATTGGGGAGAAAGCACACCTGCCTAGCATCGACCGTGCTCACTAGATTCTTCGGCTGATTATAATGCGTTACTGAATATGAGCTTCAACTCGGGCACCTGCTTTATTTATATCTGTAAGTACTTCCTGCTGAGGTTTAATTTTTGTGACAGGAGGTTCGTTGCCAAATTGTAACTATTCTCTGACCCTGCTTTGAGGGTCAGAGCAGGGTTAGAGAATAGTTGCAAGTAGGCAACGAGGCGCCAGGAAGCACTTACAGTGTTACAGCAGGTGCCCAAGTTGAAGTTAATTTCTTTGTAACCATTTTGTAAATGGTTACAAAGAAATTAGCTTCAACTTGGGCACCTGCTGTAACCCTGTAAGTGGTTCCTGAGCAAAATTCGTCCCGCTCGCGGATTCGCGGATTTTGCCGCGATTTTGCACGATTCGCGGATCGCGAAATCGTGGAAAATCCGCAAATTCGCGAACGGAACGAATTTTCCGCCCATACTTACTCCTGAGTTAGACTGACGACAGCTGGAAATGCTGTATGTAAGTTGGCAGTAAGAATTAAAATATCATCAACATAGAGGACTACTTTCCTCTCCCACTTCCTATATTTGAAAGACTGAATGTTAGGGTCTTCCCTGAGCTGTTGAGCGAATGGCTCAATATATAAATCAAAAAGGAGGGGAGAGAGTGGGCAGCCCTGTCTAGTCCCCCTAGAGATCTTAAAAGAACCAGTGATATTGCTGTTTACAAGGAGTCTGGCCGTTGGAGTCTGGTAGATAGACTGTATTGTATGGCAACATTTTTCTCCAAGGTTGAATTTTTTCAAGACCTCCGACAGGTAGATCCAATTCACTCTGTTGAAGGCCTTGGTAGCTGTTGTAACTTGTACTTTATAGTGGTACCCTCTGCCACCCCTTCAACTCTTTCCCTAATGGAATCTTCGGATAGAGCTTACCTTAGAATGTTGAGTGTAGTGATCTGTAGTTGGAGAGTGGATGGTCAAATAAAGGAGACTTCTTGTTACCCAGTGTCTTGTATTCTTCATAACACTGGCGACATATTGCTGTTCAGGGGGCAGCGATGACCATCTCCCCTGTCAGTTCTCTCTCCAAAAATCAGAAGGACTTTCCAGTGCTGCAGTGTCCATGAGTGATAATTTCCTCAGGCAGTGATTCCGATGAGCCAGGAGAGAGTCAACGTTGGGATTCTGTGCTGGTGTGGCGGTAGCAAAGATTTTTGCCATTCTTTGTGGTTGATGCTCCTAGTATTTCGCGCTATTACCCCTTGGCATTCCTCACAGCATATTCTAATTGCCTCCTTTTTTGCCGGATACTGCTTTCTTCATGCGCCTCTCTTTGAGCTGAACTGAGGTAGCAGTAATTTCTGTTCTCTTCTGAATCCTTGTGCCTCGTGTGTGCCATTCTGTCAGCATAACTGCTTAACGGTGTCTGCTGTCTGCTGTTCGTCAAGTTGAAGCCTGTGTGAGTTTCCAGAAACAGTCCGTCTTTCCGACTGGGTTACAGTGCTTCTCTGGGGTGCTCACTCTCTTCCTGTAGATCAGTGCAGTGGATTTCCTGAGGAGAGTTGTGTCTCCATGTACTTCGTACCAGTGACGCATTTCTCGGGGCTTTTAGCTGATGCATGACAAGATACTTCTTATACTGGAGCGCCCCCTGCCTGTTTTCAGTATTACTACAATTAACTACGTCGCTGATTTACTGGCATTTTAGTCTGGATCTGTGGAACAAGTAATTCACTTTGCTGTGCCAACTGGTGTTGTGTGTTTAGGGTCATTGTGCAAGTTAGTTATTCTTGTGCTCTTTTAACTCTTCAGTTTCCCCACAACAATAAATTTTATTGACACATGACTGTTCCTCACTGTTCAAAGGTCTTTATTTCGATTAATACATCATAAAAGATAACATTAAAATATTTAACAGTTTTTTTAAAAAAAACAATAAGGTAGCATATAATGTAGTTGATTTCATAATACAATTTAGCGAATCACAACAGGACATTATAGCAAGTTAGGAACCGACACACACGATAAAATATCATTTAAATTCATGAATTAGAGTGTATCATACATCTTAACTTCGGTTGTATACACATTCCACTAGAACTAAAAAAGTTATTTTTAAAAAAGCTACAGCTAAAAAGAAAATACAAAAGGAATCTAAAATAATCAGGTTAAGCATAATTTACGGGCGCGGATAATCCACATCCAGTGTAGAAACTTTGCAACTGCAAAACCACAGGCTGAGACGTATTTGTTTTAAGAATCCTAAGAGCCTCGCAGCCTGTTTGAAGACCCAACTTTAGACAAATAGGTTTCAGCCAAGATCGCCTAGGGGCTTTGTAATCTGGGCAAATAAAAAGGATATGCCTGATAATTTCCTTTTGTGTAGGACAGAAAGGACAACTGGGATCAAGCCCTTCTCTCCATTTGCAAATGAAGGAATTAATTGGTAGAGTTCCCACCCTAAACTGGTGATATCTCTTTCTGGACTCAGGAACAGTAATACAATCCCAATAACCCTCAAGAGCAGTTGAACGTTTGAATTCCACAAAGTCCGCCGTCAATGACGGACCAATAGTTGTACCAAATCTTTTCATTGAAACCATGCTCCAATGAAGTTCTCTGAGGGTTTTTCTAGGTGGGAAGGTATTGGCTGTTGGGTCTTCCCATAAACTGACTAAGCCCATGGCGGAGTAAGTTGCCTTCACCTCCCGCATCCAGGGAATTTTATGGGCCCTGTCAGCATTTCTAGGAATGCCCAGGCATACTGAGAGAGATCTGGGGTAACCCACAGTCTCCTCCAGTATGCCACAGGTCTATAGCAGGCCATATCCTCCAGGCGTTGGGAACCTAGATCATAGAAAAGGGGAATCAGCGGGGTCGATACAGGAAGGCCCGTAATCCCACGAAGGAACTTGTTTTGGCCATAGTCAAATAAGCTAAGTTGCTGAAACTCCACAATTCCGCCCTGTATATAACTGCAGCTCCTATCTCTGCATTATAAATTTTTAGAGCAGGCGATATTGGTCTTGTGTGAGAAAGGAGTAACTCCTTTGTTAGGGCTCCTGCTAATTTTGCATGCTTTGTGACCAACTGGTTAATGTGCAGTTTCCAGTCTAATTTAGATGCAAGGATAATGCCTAGGTATGTAAAAACCTGTGTCTGTTCTAATTTAACCCCATTCATGACCACATTCCCTCTAAGATATTTGGACTTGTAAAGCACCATGAACTTGGTCTTGCTCACATTTACTACAAGACCGTAATCCTTGCAGAAGACCTCAAACACGTCAATGGCTTTTTGAAGGCCCTGTTGTGTTTTTGAAATTAATAGAGTGTCATCTGCAAACATCAACAGGGGGATCAACTTACCGTCCAACTTGTGAGCATCATTCGGATATTGCTCGAAATAGTTGCTCACCCTGTTGATGTATAGTGAGAAGAGGGTCGGGGTTAGTACGCAACCTTGGCGTACTCACCTCGCTATAGGGAACTTATCTGTAACACTACCCAGTTGGTTCCATCTAATTTGAGCAAAATTTTCCTCATGGAGTTTCTTTAAAAAGGACAGGATGTCAAGTGGCATGCCTTGTTCTTCAAAAACTTTCCACATTTTTGCTCGGGGCACCAGGTCGAACGCTGATTTAAGGTCGACAAATGTCGCAAAGAGCATACCCCCCCTAACAGTACCACCCGCCAGTAAATTAAGAGAAATCTAAAAACTTGGTCTACAGTGCTTGAATGACTGCGGAACCCAGCCTGGAGAGGAGACAATACTTCTGCCTCCTCTATCCACCCTTGGATTCTCTGCAGAACAAGCCTTGCAGCCACCTTCTGTATGCAGTCTATCAGACTTATAGGCCTGTAATTTCCTGGATCTGAGCGCTCCCCCTTTTTAAAGATCGGTATGATCTCAGTCCCCTTCCAGGTGTTTGGTATGGGCGAGCCATTGGCAATACCATTTGCAAGAGATTAAATATACGGTGCCCAGAGCTCCTTATCGTGCCTTAACAGATCGGCTGGAACTGAGTCCAGCCCTGGTGCTCTACCCTTTGGTATGGTATTCAATATCTTTCTCACCTCGATTCTCTTGAAGTGTAAAGGGATTATAGCCATATTGGGGGGGATATTTGCTAGTTGCATTAGTTGTTTTTTGGGATGCAAACTGGGATGCATAGTGGTAGACTCAAAGGTTAGGTGAGACATAGTTTGTTGGTTCTCCCCTTTGCATTCCCCTACCCCACTTAACCATATCCCATAAAGTACTGTAGTGTAGTTCCTACATTCCCAATAGGCTCTGCGCATTGGAATAATATAATCAGCAGTGTAGACGTAGGACTGAGGTCATCTAGGTCTCTACTGACTATATTAAACTTAATTAGTTTTGCCAGCTAGCTCAGAGGTCACTAGAAACTTTCTCGAATGTTCAGGAAAGAGTTAACTCTCCTGATTTAGACAAGAAGGGATTCGTTTCTGACAACCGCATAAACATGACAACTTTGCTCCCTCAGAATAAAGAGTGTATCTCTAGAGTCGTGTGAAAACAATAGACGGTTATTTCACTCAGTCAATCGTGCATACTTAGTTTCACCAGAGTGCAGAGAAATAGAGAGACGGGCGTTTTCAATAAAAGGTGTTATTAATTGAGCAGTCTCCTTTCTCATGCAAGAAAAGTGAGTTGCCACAATTGCAATACTTATCATAAAGTAAAGTGCGTACAGTAAAAGGAGTATTATGAAATAATACTGTAAAAGCATTGATATGGTTTCTTAGCCATATGATACTTTAAAATGGATGAAATATATACATACATAAAAATATTGACTAACGTACTCAACTGGTGCTTCTAAGATACGCCTACCCCGGTGTACCTGGCCTAAGCCTAATACGTGGGAAGGAGTAAGTAAGTTGCAGTTTAAGTTAAGTTGGTTTTTTGCAAGGAATCTGAATCAAGAATTCTCTTAAGGATTTAGTCAGCTCCGTACCTTGGTAATAGAATGTAGGAGGTCTTGTATCTCTTTCTCAGGACTCGATCTCCAAGCAACCCACAAGGGTGACTGGAAACACCGGAGCTGGAATTTTCTCGACTGGAGAAAAAGACAGCGTCTTTCTCAGTGCGTCAAGAGGGAGGGGCGGCTTCCTTCGGCTCTCGCATCAGCTGGGCTTTGGGTAAGTAGATAGCCGCTCTGCTCCAAACCACCGTGTGTTTGCTTAAGGCAACGTTGGTATATTTATACCTGAAAGCTGCCGGGTTTGACGTAAGGTTGGACATAAGACGTCACTAAGAACTAACAGTTCTTTCTGGGCTCCAGGAGTTTTTGTTCAAATCAAAACAAAAGCAGGGGGATTTCCCGAGCTGCTGGAGGCTTGGTTTGTTTAAAAAATGCGTTGTACTTTCTAGGAGTCTATGGGAGTAGCCTTGCCTTATGTGGACCGCATGGGCTATTACTAAACATGGATATGATTCTTATGCCTTTATAAGGATATTATTTGTTGTAACCATATAGGGGCTTAAATCGGGAATATCGAATTAGGGCCCTAGATAGAATCACAACACCCACTCCATGTATTAATGTCCATCATTACTAAATACTAAGCAATATTAAACATATAACGTTGCATGTGTGTTTTCCAACCCACCCCAAAATACATAAATCGCATTAGAAATGGTGTATGGTAAATACACGAAAATTGAGTATTGGTACTGTACGTTTTTCAAGCAGTGGTATCATTCAGTTAAATGCATATATATATATCAGCTGAATGAATTGCGAAAATTACACTTGAAATGGCTCTGTATACAGAAAAGAAGGTTGAGACCATTTTATCACATATTTATACAATACTGTACATGTGCTAGAGGCTGAGGTTAAATATTGTCTCTAGTTATTCTAAAAATAGAAGCTCTGTTCTTTAAGAATAGTTCTACTTTAAGCAGAGTACCAGGTGCCTGAAAAAATGTAAATATTTTGGAAATGGAAAACAATAATTTCGCTTTCAGGGGAAAAAATAGTTCCAATTGTTTTCAGTAGCTGTGTTTATCAAAAAATTGAAGGCCTGATTCAGAGTTCAGGGAACGCTGTGTGCTCGTTGTTTTAAAAGTTATTCTCATTGTTAGGAGAGAACATCATATCAGACAGGCTTGTGAAAAGTTGGTCTACAACATCAGGTGAAAGTTCGACCAAGTTTGAAAATGCTGAAACAGTGCATATGTGAGAGTGATTGCTATCACGGATGTTTGGATCAGCAATGCTCACAGAAGGTTGTACCTGTTTAGTGCTGCTTTCCTCTCGTACTTCACCGCCACCTACTCGTAGTGGTGAAGTCTCAATGAATGCCGTCATCAGAATAGGTAGCCGCTGGAGACAACACGTTACATGAGTCGGACCTAGCAAAGTATCGATATCCATTGGTACTGCTGATGGTAGTGTAAGACAGATGTCCAACACGCATTCTTCTCCGCATAGCAGAGATCGAAGCACAGGTAAGATGCAATCTTGCCAGATTGGTCTGAATGAAAGACACCAGGTTGCACTTAGATCTCTTAGCCGGGCTAATCCGAGGATTTTAGTGATTTTGTCTCGATAGCATATAGCTAGGATCGCCTCTCCCATTGCAGCTGGAGCTTTGTCTGTTGCTTGGCTTGCCATATCGGAGCAGAAGGATCAAAAATAAAATTCCTGCTACGAGTCCCAAAAGAAGAGGCAGGCTGCCGAAAAATGAATGAACAAAATTCGGGAAAATGCCCAGAACTGTTTCAAAGGGTGCTAACAGTCCCGAAAAAATTGTCTTAGATACATGTGTGATGCCACTGGTATCAGACATGTTTAAGATTTGACCTAACATTTCTACGAAATGTACGGGGCAATTTGTTGATAATAGGGAATGTATCTCTGCCGCTGTCCTTGCAACTTACAGATCATACGTTTCTTTGGACGAGGTTAAAGGCACAGTTGTCTGTAAAAGAATTGACTTCATTCTGCCTAAAGTATCAATTCGAATAGAAGAGATATTCAAAGAAGGCCATATTGCCACCTCCATGTCTGGATTGTTGTTTGGATACAATACTTGCATACAGCAAGTGACCATGGAAATAACGCTCACGAGATAGGCTTTTCCTGGCACCATGCCACTACAGCTGTGGTCACTTATTAGAACGTAGCTGCCTTTGGAAAGCTGTCTGAAAAAAGGCTCTATCTGTGTTGCAGGAGTGCCGTGCAGGTGACATGAAAGGTTGTTTGATGAACCTTCGCAGGCTCCATGCAAGTTAATACCTTGACAGAGAAGTGTACCGCTTAGTGATTTTTTACAATTGTTACCACTAAGGAATACCTCTTTTTTCCCTTCATTATAACATTTGTGTGGAAAAGGTAAATTCCATGTTGACTTGATGTATCCTTTACCCAACCTTTCATACAGGACTGCTGGTATATATTTTTGGCAATACTTAAACTGGAAAGTTGTTATCAGAATTGTAATTGTTCCGTGTATTATCCATTCAATGACAGGTCTCTCTGACATTGTCAATGGTAATCTCTCAAGTTTTTCAATGCTCAGAATCGTATAGTCTGCTCTTTTTTGTGCCAAACTGATTTGTTTATCAGTAAGGTTAAAGATAGAGAATAATGACGTTATGTTGATGAGACGCCATGGCACGTAGCCTGAACGCAGATTTTGCAACGTCCAGCCAAGTTGTACAATAGAAAGCAAAGGGGACAGACCATGTTGTAACATTAGTAAGTCCTGCTCTATTATATCAATAGAAAATGATACAATGCTGTCCAGTGAATATATTCTGGAGGACAGAGTCGTTAACCCATTGTCCACCACAGAAAGTGATTTTTCCAAATTAATACGATCAATTTCTCGTATTTTTTCAGCTGTTTCAATTTGTGTTACTTTCCAAGCATCGTTGTAAGCAGCGTATATACCGGCGTATATGAAAAGTTTTTGACGCTGTTTGTTATCTTTCTCGATAGCAAGACGGACACGCTGATTCATGCAGGGCCCACCAAGCATGGCTGACTAACGCGGCCGGCCAGAACGCTGAGATCTTTCAGTACAACTCAATCAAACTCGGCTGAGTTACAGGCACGTTCCAGGCATTGAAATCGACAGCGAGCCTCCTCCTGCCTCTTCTAGCAACCCGATCCTTTGGTGATCCTCCGATTTTTTCAAGTCGTACCTTCCTGTTGGTTACAAATACTCCAATTTGCAAGGAGTTTTCAAGCACTATTCAATTCAGACAACCAGTCCTGATGATGATCCGAAATGGTCCGGATCGAAACGCCGTTGACCCAACAGCCTAATTAATAGGCGCACTTCTCCTTAGTGGCTCCAAATTTATCAAATTAATTGTGCCCTCTGTGATATCACTATGTCACACGCGCCGTTTTTAGCCACTCACTGTATATAATTTGCACTTCAAACATAGTGCGCCGTCCACACTGTTCTCTGTTCTCCTTTCACTTGCGTCACCACTTGCACTATTTATTCACGTTTGTTGCACCAAGTCTCGTATGGTTATCATTACATTCTATGCAGTGCTGTTCTTAACTGTGTATTTCCAACCAAGAAATGAATGTTACAATATAAAGATGAATAATTATCTTTGGATTCAAAAAATGAGTAATCTCCTTCTTGTCCACCGAAGCAATGCTATGTGCATGCTAGTTATAACTGTCTATTGACTTTTACCTTTCCGGACATTGTGTGATAATTGTAGTTTGCGTGGTCCCAGTATGAAATCACGCAAGTCAGCACCGTCTTTAGGTAAAGTCAAGTGTTGCTTAATTTCAGCCAGTGTGGATTTCTGTAACCACTCAAGGCATAGTTTCCCTACACTGTATGTTGTAACTATCCCTGGATGTTGTCTCTGGGAATATCTTGGGTCTGGCCTGTTTTGTTTTAACCCCTGTGTTTTGTTCAGGAATCTATCTTGACAGTTATTAGTGTCTGTGGGCCAGATCAACCATTTTTTCCAATCAGGATTTGTTCTGTTTTGGTGTAAAATATGGGATACGTCTATCTCAACATCTGTAGAGCTATTACTATCAGGTATTGGCTTCGGAATAGACGGTTTATTTAAGTCTTTTATCTTGGCTAAACCAAGACAGGTTGTTTGCTGAATGGTGTCATTCAGGAAAAATATCTGTTCTGGGATCATGCAGGCTCTAAATAAGGCTTCTAGACCTTGTACCTGCCAGTCTTTTGAACCCCAGATGGTTTTTGTTTCAATGTTGTTTTTCCAAAAATCAAAACCAAATGTAGAAATGTTGTCATAACATTTTTTAGAATAAATCAATTTAGTCTTTGTCAACATTGTTTTCATTCCTGTCTCATTTATCATTTTAAAATTAAACGTTTCTGGATCACTGTTGTTAAACCCTGAGAAGTATTGGAATTTCTCACAAAATGTTTTCGAGCTGCCTTTTGGCGGTGTTGGACAATGTTCTTATTGGTTATAAGTAAAAACATTTCTAGGTTGAGCAGATTTATGCAAATAGTGATGACCAAAATGATTATAACAATATAACTCTTCATAATTTGATGAACCCTGTAAATAATCTTGTTCTGGGAATTTAGCTGACATTACTAAATCTGACAACATATTATTAATGTTTTCAAAGTCCCAATCATCATAGAAAGTACTTGGCGTCACAAAGTCACTTAAGGAAACCTTAAACTGGTGTGGATATTTCAAGGGCTCAATCGGGCCATAAATTTCATAATAAGTTTTGTCCCATGTTACCCCAACGGGTATTGGATTGGCTGTGATGTTCACTGATGACAGTTCTCTTTTCTCGATGTGAGAGGATCTGTGAGGCTTTAGGACCAAGTTGATGTTCTGACTTGCTGTGTCCATTGTACTATATTTTCCATCAATGAATATACCCAAACATAAAACCATGATGAGCCAAAGCAGGATGAAAAGTACACCTAACACAATCCAAAATTCAATCCATGGTGAAATCAGATATGTTTCTTTAAGTTGGTGAAAAAGTTCAGTTACTTTGTCTTTGAAAGTTTTTGTTGCTGGCGTTTCTTCATGCTCGCTTGGATCTTCAGAAAAGTCATCGAAAATGATGAAGTAGCCAGATGCAGTTCTGTCAATTGTTGGAATTGCTTCCGGATTTTCATTTGCTTTTGGATTTTTCTTTGTTTCATTAGCATAGTCTGATGCTACATCATTGTAGACTAGTGTTTCTTGACGAACTGTTGCAATTTGGATTTCAAGAGGCACAAGTTCCATGGCTTTGTTGCATAGTCCTTTCTTGTTCATTGCAGGTTTATCAAAAGTGATTAGTCTCTCAGTTTGAACCTCTTGGATTGTAGCAAGATTTGGTCTTTTGCTATTTCTTGGGAGTCCACTGGGCCTACTACTTATTATTGGCCACATGATTGTAGTTTTACCAGGTTGATGGATACAACTCTTTTCTCCTTTTTACCAGCAAGGGGCGGTAGTACTACTGATCTTGTTCCGCTGACAGCTAAGACAGGTACTGCTTTTCTGTAAGAAGGCCCAAATTCCTTCTTCACCACGATCTTCTCTCTGACTATATCCCCAATCTTTGGAATCCAGACAGGTTTTGCTGGGACAGGTGGTTTTTCTTCAGTGGCTGTTGGCTTTAACTTTATATTACTCAGACTTCTTCTTGTTTCATTTAAGTCCTGCAAAACAGCCAAACTGTCTTTGATATCAAAGGCTTTTTCTTCTACCACTGAAGTGTGACTATCTAAGTCCTGAATGTGCATTCTAGTACCGAACAATAGTTCGTATTGAGTGAAACCTTTTAGAGAATTTCTTGGCAGATTGTTAAGACTACGTTGGACACTTGTTAAATGTTTGACCCACCCATCACCCGAACCTAATACCCTTGCCGTTATAAATTGCTTTACGTCCCGGTTTTTTCTTTCCACTAACGCATTTCCCTCAGGATGGAAGGGAGCAGAGTACCGCAATGCAATGCCCATGCTGGCCATGGCCTCCTTGTAAGCCCAAGAGATAAACACAGGACCCTTGTCAGAGTGTAGCATGCCAATTGCGTATGTGCCGATAAAGACTCGCAAATCTTTTATAACAGTTCTGGCATCAGCCGAGCGCTGGTGTCTAAATCTTTAAGTGAATCTAGTCTTAATAATTATGGGAACGCATTTCTCCTGCTGGATTTTTGCGCATAGATAGCCTGATGCTTTCTAATAACAGTGTCCTGGCAGTGGTCTGGTCCGGTTCACGACTGCGATCTCTGTTGCAGTCTGGACAATCCTTTGCAAATTTGTAATTTTGCAGGCTCATCCCCGGCCACCAGTATTCTGATTGTAATTCTTTTAGAGATTTCACAATCTCTTGGTGCCTTAGACCCAATCCCATGTGCGCGCCTTCAATCAAGAAGACTCTCCGGTTCGTGTTTGGAATTACTCTATCCCCCACTCCAGGGATTTGAGCTAAAGGAACAGAGTTTGCATCAATTATGTATGTATTATTGAGTGGATAGTCGAGAGGTAATGCTGCATAGTCGCCTTTTAATGACGCTTTTACCGCCAGCATGGTTTCTCCGTCTATGTGTTTTTTAGAACGCTTTTTTGTGGCTACGGAAGCCGGTTGAACAGCTTTCGCTGTGGCTCTGTTAGCCAATGAATTCCCTGCAACGTGAAGGCCGTCACGTTGATGACTAAGTGTATGTATCACGTGAGTCTTTCGTAGTTCTTTTTGCAAAAGAACTACTTGTTCCCAAAGCTTTTTATGCTTTATTGTGGCTCCTGTGTCATCTTTGTAACCATTTTTGATCCATGTCTGCATGTCATTATTGTAAGACTTGACGCAGTAGTGCGAATCACACATTATTAGTGTGGGGAATTCGCGATCGGCATTTTCAAGCGCCATCTTTAAAGATCTTATTTTAGCTCGCTGAGCTGAGCAGTTTCTGAGTGATTCAGTTTTGGTTATTATTGGTATGAATTTACCAAAGCGCCAGCGACCTTTAACAATCGCGCACGCTGCGTTGTAGGATTTTTTCTCTACATCGTAGTGTTGTGCAAATCTGTCCATGTAGATTACACATGTGTACTGTTCGAGAGGCAGAATTTCGATTGGCAGAGGATATTCTTGTTCGTATTCTAGATCTTCTAGTTTTTTCATTTTCAGGTCAAAATAGTGCTTCACGTCTTCTGCAGCAAGAGAATTTTTCCATTGAATCCATTTTGGATCTAGTGCCACAGCATTCAGATTGCGTGGGTTTGTTAATGCCTCAAGGGCCGATTCTGCTGTTAAAACAGATATCCTTCTGCTTTGGGCTTGGGCTCTTTCTTTTGCTACAGCAGTCTGAACCGCTATTAGAATCTTTTCAGTTGAACTGAATTTCATTTCAGCTTGTGTGTACAAGTGAGATTTGTAAGCTATTGGTACCGTTTCTCCCTCATTAGAGGTTAGGTACGTGAATCTGGATTTTCCTGGGATGACTCGGATTACAAGGTTGCGTACGTTATCGCAAGTTTGCAATTTTGTTTTAGCTAACATGTCTGTTTGCAATGATCTTAAAATTTCTGTGTGTTTCTGAGTCCAATGTATTGGTTTGAAATCAGGTTTTATCAATTCATAGAGAGGTTTAACCCTCTCTGCATAATTTAGAATGTATGTTCTTCCGAAATTCAGGAAACCTAGTATTGATTGTACATTTTTCACAGTTTTTGGTGTTTGGAGTACAGCACATTTCTCTAAGAAATTGTCTGCTAGGCTTTTGCATTCACTTGATAATTCATATCCTAAAAACAGGACAGTTAGATGAGCAATTCCTGACTTTTTTAAGTTGAATTTGTACCCTTCAGCTGCGAACCCAAGTATTATGGTGTTCACTCTTTTCAAGTGTTTCTCCAGGTCATCATCTGTCAGATAGATGTCATCGACATAAGATAATGCCTCATCATCATATATTTGTAGTAACTTTGTTACCCTTGCTGAGAATATTCCTGGGCTGTTCTTGAATCCCTGTGGGAGTCGACAGAATTGTTTATGCGACCCCATTATTGAGAAAGCGGTCAAACACCTGCTTTCAGGTGCAATGTTTTGACAAAAGAATCCATTAGAGATATCTAATGTCGTTTTATATTTTTTGCGCACAATGTTATTCATTAGTGCTGCACTGTGTGAGTTTTGTACTGCAAATGTTTTGCAACAGGAGTTTAAGTGCCTGTAGTACAAAACTAGACGATATGAATCGTCTGGCTTGGAGACAGGAAACAAAGGATTGTTCATTTGTGAGGTGCATGTTTCAATCACCCCCTGATATTCAAGTTGATCTAAGATCTCCCTGACTTGCTTTTTAGCTTCTTGTTTAACTGGGTACTGCCTTTGTGCAGTGGGTTGACTTTTTAACTGGATTTTGTGAGGAGGAGAATCCTCATCCCATCTTACATGATTTTTATATAATGCAGGAGCTTGGGCCACTGCCCATTTTCTTGCAAATGTATAATTTTTATGAATTGGAATATGATTTGAGAAGGCAGGCATAATCATTTCTTCGCCATGAGGGCACTCCCTGACAAACTCTGGTGGCCAGTCTTTCTCTTTTTTTTTCCTTTTTTTTATTTATTTTCTTTTTAATTTTTTTATTTTGCAAACAACTCCAATACAAATGATAAAAAGGCATATACTTTACACACTAATACACAGTAGTAACATCATAGGAGGCAAACAAGATAAGAGTCCAAAAGAAAGCATGAAAATAAATGCAAAAACACGATATCGCGACAGTGTCAAAAGCTTAGAGGAACAGCAGGAGGGAAAGAAAAGCAGAGAAGATGTGAAAAGACTACAATAATAAATACTTTCCAAAATACCAGAAACGTAAAAAATAGAAAACGTGAAGAGGTCAGATAAGATCAAACATACAATTTGCTGAATAGAGATTTAACCCTTCAATTTGAAATGGCAGTGGCAGACCAAGTTGTGATAGGGGACCAGATTTTTTCACCTCGTCTCTTAGACTTCAAGCCCCTAGTGGCATAGATTGCAATCTCGTGATTGTAGACGCCCAGGAAGCGAGCTAGCCACATTTGAAAGCTCGGGCGGGTCACTATCTTTCCAGCATGCGGCAAGTATGATTTGGTAGACAGCAGCTCCGATGAAAAGCATAGCTTCCTCACTAGTATTCAAATTTAGTGTATAATCATACCCGAGCATGCAGATGGTGGATGATTCAGGCAAGACTCGCCCAAAGACCTCCTCCCAAAATTCCCATATCATTTTCTTATAAAGTATAAGCTTGTCGCAATCATAAAACATATGTAGTAGAGTGGCCGGTCCACACTGACACCTAGGGCAGTGATCGTTACTGCTTTTCCCCCATGAATACAGTTTTGCTGGGGTGTAATATAGATTGTAAATTGTTTTGTAAAGTTGTGCTTTTAGATTAGTGGAAAGCAATAATTGTGATGTCAGTGCCAGAACCTTGTCAATATCTATGTCTGGGTTGTCAAGACTATTCGCCCATGATACTTCAGTAGATTCCAAGTCATTTGGAGTTTTTTGATGCAGGGAGGTATAGATAGTGCCAATTCTGGCAGAGGGCCTAATGATGTCTTCAATAAGAGGTATTTTATTCCAGCTTATACGGGGTAGCTTAGTGTTTAAAATATTTCTTACTTGATGAAACTTTAGATAATCCGTGGCAGGTATATTAAACTGGTTCTGAAGGGTGGTGAAACTAGCTTTCATATCTGTGCCAAGGAAGTCAGGAAGGGAAATAATACCCCATCTTTCCCAGTTAGCAGAAATCGTATCATTAACATTTAGAGGAAGCAGAGATGAGTGGCAGAGTGGAGTGTAGCGGTTTAGTTTGGGAATTTGCATATGTTTAGTAATCCTTGCCCATACTTTCCATGCCCCAGTGACAATTTTAAACTTAACTTTTTTTAAATAACTGGGCTCTAGTTGTCTTAAAAGTAATCCTCTAGCTTTATGGCCAAGGGCTAATTCATAAACTGACGGTATTCCCGACTCCTCCCCATTAGATACCGTGTTAACCAGCGGGGCGAATTGTTGTAGAAAGGCTGCCCAGAAATATAAACATAGTTGCGGAATAGCGAGTCCACCTTTGTCGAATGGCAGGGATAAGAATTTAAGCGATCTCCTAATTTTGCCGTATTGCCAGATGAATTTAGAGATCTGGGCGTCGAGGATTTTAATAAAATTGTCTTCCACCAATAAGGGGATTGACCAGAATAGATATAGTATCTTGTGAAAGATAGTCATTTTAACATAATTCCCTCTCCCTATAATAGATAAATGAAGGCTGTTTACTCTCGTTAGATCTTGTTTAATAGAGTTAATAAGTGGTTCATAGTTAATTTTGGTTATGTTGTGAATCTCAGCGGATATGTAAACCCTTAGATAAGTCGCTTTTTCTGTTCTCCTGACATTTATGCAATGAATATTCTCTGTACATAGTATGACAGTTTTACTTTTGTTGAGAGAGTAGCCTGAGTGAGATCCGAATTGATGTGTAATTGCCTCAATCTCAGTTAAAGCTAGATCAGGTTCTGGTGTTAAAATTGCTACATCGTCGGCGTAGGCTAGCACTTTTGTTTCAAATAATCCTGTCACAACTGGTTTGATTCTGGTGTTGTTGAGAAGTTTTAATATCAAATGGTTAATGTAAAGGGCAAATAAAATCGGGGAGCAAGGACAGCCCTGCCTCGTTCCTCTTGAGATGTTGATGTTGCCTGATTTGTGCCCCATAATTTGGAGTTTAGCCTTTGGATCGCTATACATAGCTTTAACTGACTTAAAGAAGCTGTGCCCAAAATTATAGTGTTCTAGCATAGCCCACATGAATTCCCATGACACTCTGTCGAATGCCTTTTCGACGTTGAGAAGAATCATTGACATCTGGCCGCCGGTTGCTGACATAATATCAAATAATGAAATTGCTCTACGGATATGGTCGGTGGTACCTTTCCCTGGAATAAAACCATGCTGCCATGGGCTAACCAGATGTACAATGATCCCCCTTAACCGATTAGCCAGAATTTTTGCGAATAATTTTGAATCTGAGTTAATCAGTGAGATCGGGCGTTATGACGCCGGGGAGTAGGTGGGATTCCCCTTTTTAGCAAAGATAATAATATTGGTATATTTCCAACATGCAGGAGTTCTTCCTTTCCACTGTATCCCTTGAAACAAATCTAGTAGTAATGGTAGTATAGTTTTGCCTAGAATTTGGTATATTTCCAGTGGAATCTTATCGGGACCTGCCGCTTTCCCCGGGGCTAGTTCGGCAAGTGCAAGTTCGATCTCTGAAACTGATATCTCTTTATCCTTATCGTCTTTTGTGGTATTATCTAGGCTACTGTCTGAACAGGTTAAAAAATCGTTTAGAAATTTCTTAATATCTTCCTTGCTAGAGGCGACGTCATCCTCATATAATTTCTGATAGTAGCTTTGAAAGACCTCCAATATATCCTCTATTTGCATGTACTCTAGGTCATTTATTTTAAAGGATGAGATTGCATTGCAGGAGGCCCTTTGTCTTGTACGTAGAGATAGTTGCTTGCCAACCTTTTCCCCATTCTCATAAAGGTTCCTTTGATGAGTTCTAAAAGTTTCTGCAGATTTCTGAGTGAATCCTCTATTCAGGTCGGTTTTAAGAATTACGATCTGATGAAGTAAGTTTGACCCGTCTGTTTTTCGAACAATTGATGTTGTATGAGCGGCTTCTAATCTTGCTAGGTCCTTTACCTTCTTGGTATATTCAACAGTCTGCTGCTTCTTGAGTCCAGCTACATAACTAATGGTTTCACCTCTGAGTGCAGCTTTAAAGCAATCCCAGACTATATTTCTGGGAGCACTGTAGCGATTAATATCAAAATACCCCTGGGCCCAATTCCTGATGAAATTGATATAGTCTCTGTTAACCAACAGTTTCCTATCGAATGTCCAAACTGAGGGTTTTCTGGTGGTATTGGTTACATTTATAGTGAGAGCCAGGGCGTTGTGGTCAGAAATTAACTTAGAATATTTGGTAATAGTTGCTAGGCTCGAAATATCTCTGGTAGTAAAGATATAATCAATCCTGGTGTATTTGCTATGGGGGTATGAGAAGAATGTATAGCCTGGTTCTCCTTGATGTTTAAGAGACCAGATATCAACAAGGTTGTGACTAATTATTAGTGACCTAATAGCCTTATATACTCTAGGTTTTCGACCAAAGTAAGCGTGGTTTGCTAGGTCGTTGCTGGTAGAACTAAATGCAATATTAAAATCTCCCGCAAAGATCAGTGGGCCAGGCCACCCTGCCAATTCCAATTCTAGACTTTCAAACATAGATGGTTCATCCAGGTTCGAACCATACACTGAGCAAAGGGTTAGCCCTAGAGCCAGTTCTACAATAACCCATCTACCATGCTGATCTGCTACTTGGCGTAGAGGCTTCCCTATATAGTTTTTACCACGTATGGCCACCCTCCGGGTATTAGTCGTCTGAGTTGTGGTTGCCAGAACATTATACCCTTGAGTTTTAAGCAGACTTTGTTTTCCCCAGGGTAAGTGGGTCTCTTGAAGACATATAATGTCTAACGAACCCCGCTTAATTATCTCGAAGACCGCCCATGTTTGTCTTGATCATGCAGCCCAGCTACGTTCAAGCTACAGATAGTTATCCTCCCCATGGAGCTAGGTAGTTTTATCCCTTGCTGATACTGATATTTATTGTTACATTGCGAAGCGTGTCTTGACAATTCATTAATTTAGTTTGGGTTCTTATGTATGGAGTTGTTTGCTTTTTTTATGTTTCGTTCCCCTCCCCCCCAGCCTCCCAACCCCCCCCTGCTCCCTCTCCCCAACCCACCCGTCCCCACCCTCCTTACTCCCAAATTAAGGCAAAAAGACTCCGTGTGAGTCTAGAAAGTGATGGGGGTGCAGCACGCTATCAGGTCCTAACCAGCATGCTAAAGTAAATAAAAAAAAAAGATTTTAACCAAAAGGAAATTTAAAGGAGCTTATTTAAAGAGTAAAAGTATATGTCATAGAGCGTAATATTGGGCTCATATTCTTCAGGGATGCCTACCTGACCAACTTTATAAAGTGACCCAAACCTAATATTTATTCTAAACATTTAAAGGCCCGACAACCCCACACAAAATCACAATTTTTTCCACCTTTTTAAAATATTTTTAACAAGAAAAACTATACAGTTCCACAATCGCAGATGATCAAGCTAAAGTTGACATTACTGCATCAAAAATTCCAGCTATGCTCCGTTCATGGTGTTATTTCAAGCTATCCAGGTATTCCTGGGCAACAATCTCAGTGATAAAGAACTTTGTCTGCCCCCCATATATGACTTTGAGCTACGCCGGATTGTTAAGATATACTGTTGCCTTCTTATCCTGGAAAGGTTTTATTAGTTGGCGCAGCCTCCACCTTTTCTCAACCGTGGTATGACAGAAGTCAGGGCGTGAAAAGTAAGTAATGTCTTTGGAGGTGCGCTAAGCCTCGGGCCTAGTTGTGTTGTTGTGTGCAACAGTGCTACGAATTACCCTGTCGGACAAGCAGATTTATGCTGATTGATTGGGCAAACGCTGGGCCACAATTAAAGGTTCCACTTGGACTTCCTGCCGCAATGAAGATATATTCTCACGCGAGCTGACTTATCTGTCCCTGATCTATGTTATGAGGGCTTACGACTTATTCAATAAATTTTTACTTACTGCATCCACCGTTCAAAAATTGAATGGTCTGCTTTTAATATTGCTATTGAAAACGCTCAAAACCACTGTTTGTCCTGATGATGACCGCATAGTCATCTAGCGGTCGAAACGCCGTCGACGCATTCTGTGGCCACAAGCTGTGAAAGACATACTATATTTGTTTTTGTTGTTCTTTCTATATATGTAATGTCTGTATGTTAGCCACGTGTTTGGCAACACAAATTTGTTGTCTTTAGTTTTGCCAACACTTTTTTATGAGCGTTCATCCGATTTGTAATGTATTTTATCTGAAATTATATGTTTAATTAATTATGAGTACTTATTTGAATGGGTTTTGAAATATAGGCTTCTTTCTTTCTTTCTTTTCTTCCCTTTTTCTTCCCTTTCTTTATTTGTATGTATTTTTCAGTATTAATCTGTAGTTTGCCATTGAAATTGTGTACCTGAACCTTTTGTTTGGTGTTACTACTAGCCTTGGGCCTGGCCTTCTCAAACACAGCATGCCTAAGCAAAAAGTTGCCGAAATAGACTAGGATAGCCCTCGGATATGCTCCGGGTTTAGCAGGGTTTTTCAGGGTGAGTGGCATGTGATGGGCACGCTGTATTTCAATATCCCAGTTCCAGTTAGAAAGCTCCAGCAGGGAATCACGAAGAAGGTTTATTATAAAGATACAGGTGTCGTCCCCCTCAGATTTTTCCGGTACACCCAAAATGCGCAAGTTGTTTCTGCGCTGGCGATTTTCAAAATCTTCCAGTTTCCATCTAATGTTCCCTATTTGAGCTTTGTGAGACTCAACCCGCTCTTGAACGGCCGCCACTTCGGCCTCGTTAGTAAGGGTGGGCGGGCAACTTTGCTACGCCCACAAAGTGGGCGTAGTGTTGCCTACTTCGCCCTCTGCAAAGTAGGCGAAGCAGGCAACACTACGCCCACTTTGTGGGCATAGCGAAGTTGCCCGCCACCCGCCTCCCTCCCGCCCTCCCTAAATGCTTACAATAATTTATGAAATAACTATAAAACCACTTACCTTGTCCTGCCGCGTCCCCGGGGCTCCCGCACATCATTGCGCTGCCGGCGCACGCGTCCTGGATGCTAATGCGCATGCGCGGCCGCCCGCGCATGCGCATTAGCATCCAGGACGCGCGCGCCGGCGGCGCAATGACGAGCGGGAGCCCCGGGGACGCGGCAGGACAAGGTAAGTGGTTTTATAATTATTTCATAAATTATTGTAAGCATTTAGGGAGGGTGGGAGGGAGGCGGGTGGCGCGTAGTGGGGCTACGCGAAGTGCGTGGGTGGGCGTAGTGTTTTGCCCACTTTGCGTAGCTTCACGAAGCCCCACTACGCCCACTACGCCCACCCTTACTCGTTAGCTAGGGTTCTTGCCTCAACCTCCGTCAGTCGATCCCCAAATGAACCACACGTTTTGACCAGTTTCCGCACTACACCTTGTACTTTGCGGAGAGCTGCTTGTGCCCTGCATCCATCTTGCGAAGTTTCATCGCGATGTGCGGCTATCACCTGCAAGACCGCGTCTAGAGATGCAGCTGCTGGAGTTATAGGAGCAATGGGAGTTGCTGGGGTTAGCTGCTCAGTATGAGTATGGTCCCAATCTAGACCTACCCCATGAGGCTTGTTCCCGCGCTTGCTGACAACCTTTTGTTTAGGTTTAACAGTACGTGGTCCGCGCCTGCATCAGTCAGGCTATCTGATTCATCCGTTAGATATGAGGCTGAGGAGTCCCCCCAGTGGACTTCGAGTTCTGCCTCATCGGAAAATGAAAAAAAATTGCTAGCTTCCTTTTCAAGGTCATTGTGAGCAGCGCTGTCTTTGTCGGGGATACATATAGTGTTAGTAGTTATCCTCACCTCAGTATTAGACAGGTCTTGATCATGATTCAAACCGGAGATATAATCATTGGCTGTTCCACCTGATGGGTTGGTCCTGCCTTGCTCCCTTGTACTTAGACCAGCCTGTGGCAATGTTATGGCTCTGGTTGAGCCACAGTCTACGCCAGCGCCAGCTTCAGAAACTGCACCACTATTATGGGGGATGTCTCATTGCCATACATCTCGACAATGTTGCTGTTAGTGCTCAGTATACTTGAGGGGCTCACCTCTGTGATAGCCAGGGTCTGTGTTGAAGACCGGTTGCTTGCAGCATTATCATCACTCCTAGAGGGTTCAGCATCGACGTTGGCAGGTTTAATCTCAGTCAGCGTAGTTCGGGGGTCCGGGCTGTTAGACAGACTCGGAGCCGGGCTGTTAGGCAGACTCGTAGCCGGGCTGCTCCTTGTGCCGGCTTGTGAAGCCTGACGCTTCCCCCCTTGGCCCGGAAGCGTATTGCATCCCCGTTGCATGAGCTCAACAACTGACGGCCTTCCGGCATCCTTCAGCATATCCTTCTTCTTCCGGGTCACGGCCCCCGACTTGGCAGAGTCGAGTGCTGCAACGGTCTCGATCTTGTGGAGTCATGTAGATGCACCAGCCTTCTCTGCTTTCTCCTGGGCGGCCATCAATCTTTCGGCCCCACGGCTTTTGGCTGCCTCGCGTGGCATCTGCCTTGCACGGGCAGCTGCCGACAGGACGGGTGTAGCGGCGATCGTGAGAGCTGGATCTGAAGCTTGCATCCCGGCGACCTGGGTCTCTGTGGACAGTGCGGGGTGAGTACAGCTATCTACCAGGTCAGATTTGCTTTGAGGTGTTGCCGATCTTTGAAGGATATGTTTAATGATGGCCCAGCCTATGTAGGAGTAGCAGGCCCAAATCGTATAGTGAGTGGAGGGGTTGAGATCCATTCGCTTGCGCTCAATTGCGTTTGGTTACCCTGTATCGGCATAAGGTTCTCGGATCACTCCATGAACAGGAGTATTCAAGTGGTGATTTTTAGCTGGGGGTCGCTTGCTCCATAACTGCTCATTGTGTTAGAGCTCCTTCAGCATAGCATAGCTGGTCAGGAACCTGGTAGGTGAGCACTGCGATCCTGGTCAGATCGCCATCTTGCCTCTCCCAAGGAAGGCGCAACCTCCTAAATAGGAATGGTGGCCAGTCTTTCTCAGCTAACAGAATGTCATAGCCTTTAGATAAGTTATCCCAAAAGAGACCCCTTACTTTCCTAGTTTTGTCCCCCTCTATACACAATGTTATTTCGTATAATTTATGGGGTTTGCTAACTCTGGTGTCTGCAGTTTCCACCTGAATGTATTAATTCGTGTCCACTGTCTCCAGAAGATTCATCAGGATCTTGCGAGCTATGGTTACTTCTGCTGCACTGTCTAGCAAGGTTTGGGCCCACTCTCCGTTTTTCAGGTGTGTCCTCAGTATCCTCAGCATGTTTTATTTTAATACTTGCTACCTTCTTTTTTGAAAATTGTAATTTTTTACTTTGATGAGCAGGTTCCTTGTCTTTGGACTTGATGTGCTCTTCCTTGTGTTCTGACCGTCCTCTTCTTTCCGATTTCTGTGAGGAAGTCTGGAAAGATCAAGATATCTGTCAGGTTTTCTCAATTTATCCCTATCTCTAAGGTTGTATCTTTTTTCAGAGGGCTCCCTCTGGGGAGACTTGCCTCCTCGGTCTGGAGATCTATCTCTCCGTTGAGGAGACCTTCCTCTAGACTGAAAACATTTTTCTCTGGGAGTGGATTGTTTATTACCATCCCAACTCTTTTTTGGAGTGTTTAGATTACTTTTAATAAATGTTTTTTCAGGATTTTCAGTTAGTTTGGGTTTTATTGGTTTCCCACCTAAACTATCTCTTCCTAGTTCTTCATGGGATTTTTCTATGATTCTGGCAAGTTCAAATGGTTGTTCTGCTATATCTGTTTCTTTCAATTTCTGGCGGATCGCCACAGATGCTGCTTCTCCTTTTATGTTGGCTAATAATATAGCCGAGACCTGCTTGAAGTCTTTCAGTAATTTCATACCCAGAGTTAAAGCAGGTTCTGGACCGTATTCATTTTGAATCTGTAGTAGCACATCTGGTATTATGGCCATAGACGGAACACCATGTGTTTTTGTGTATATTGAAGCAAAGACTGTGCCCTAAGTGTAACAGTCCTCCACATGTGGTGCGATTCCCATTGGAAGGCAGATAGTCAGAATTCTGTGTTTGTCATGATGTGTAGTATCAGGAAATACTGCCTCTATCTGAGTGATTTTTTGTGCTAACCAGAATGGAATTTGTTCCCGTTTTGCGGGTATTTTGCCAATGGCTGATTGTATATTCTGTGGTGTGATTTTATTTGTGTTCCCCTCGTGAGAGGTGGTCTGTGGAATTATTATTGCTGGTTGGACTGTTGAAGTTCGCATGACATATTGGACCAATTGTCTATGTATTTTAATTAATAGTTTTAGCTGAGCTAAAAGTTCCCGGTCTCACATTTTTTTCAATGTCGGGATGTGGTGTGTAGCTGGCAAGAACCGGCCACATTGCTCCTGGTCTACCTAGTGGACCGAGCCTGGTGATGTGATTTTGATGTTTTAGGGCACCATTAAACCAGAGCAGGTGCTCTTGGTAAGTTAGTGGGATTTCAACGTCCTCGAAAGGAGCGTATTCATCCGGAGGTTCCTCTATTTTGTAATAGTGAAATTTGTGTGTTACAGCATGTGCTGCTGGAAATTGTATCCATGAATAGAATACCTCTGTCTGCCGATATTCATGGGCCTCTACCACGAATATGACTGTACCACCTCGTGATGATACTCCATTTTCTATAAGTTTTTTAGTTATAGTTCTTCTTACATTTACCAGAATGATTATAGCATTCGGGTCATTGTCTTGGAGACTTGTGTCATTCGCTAGGAGTTGAGCTGCTATTCTAGCTTTCTCCCTGTCATCGTCACTTTCCCCCATTTTACTGAAAGAAAGGTTTGTTGCAGATCAAGTTTCAAGGAAACAAAGATTAGGTGCACAATATTTTGGAACACTGCATCCTTCAACGATGACTAGCCCAAAAACTAATACATAGGAATCTCTTCCTACTAAGTTCCGGCGGATTTTAACCTTTTACCCACTCCAGACGTCTATTGGAGTTTTTACGGGAAAAGGGGTCTGTGTGAAAAAGCACGACTGAGTTACTCTAATGTCTTGCGTTAGATTATCGCCTTACCAAACGTTGGGCGCCATGTAGTGAAGTTCCTATATTCCCAATAGGCTCTGCGCATTGGAATAATATAATCAGCAGTGTAAACATAGGACTGAGGTCATCTAGGTCTCTACTGACTATATTAAACTTAGTTAGTTTTGCCAGCTAGCTCAGAGGTCACTAGAAACTTTCTTGAATGTTCAGGACAGAGTTAACTCTCCTGATTTAGACAAGAAGGGATTAGTTTCTGACAACCGCATAAACATGACAACTTTGCTCCCTCAGAATAAAGAGTGTATCTCTAGAGTCGTGTGAAAACAATAGACGGTTATTTCACTCAGTCAATCGTGCATACTTAGTTTCACAAGAGTGCAGAGATATAGAGAGACGGGTGTTTTCAATAAAAGGTGTTATTTATTGAGCAGTCTTCTTTCTCATGCAAGAAAAGTGAGTTGCCACAATTGCAATACTTATCATAAAGTAAAGTGCGTACAGTAAAAGGAGTATTATGAAATAATACTGTAAAAGCATTGATATGGTTTCTTAGCCATAATATACTTTAAAATGGATGAAATATATACATACATAAAAATATTGACTAACGTACTCAACTGGTGCTTTTAAGATACGCCTACCCCGGTGTACCTGACCTAAGCCTAATACGTGGGAAGGAGTAAGTACGTTGCAGTTTAAGTTAAGTTGGTTTTTTGCCAAGGAATCTGAATCAAGAATTCTCTTAAGGATTTAGTCAGCTCCGTACCTTGGTAATAGAATGTAGGAGGTCTTGTATCTCTTTCTCAGGAATCGATCTCCCAGCAACCCGCAAGGGTGACTGGAAACACCGGAGCTGGAATTTTCTCGGCTGGAGAAAAAGACAGCGTCTTTCTCAGTGCGTCAAGAGGGAGGGGCGGCTTCCTTCGGCTCTCGCAACAGCTGGGCTTCGGGTAAGTAGATAGCCGCTCTGCTCCAAACCACCATGTGTTTGCTTAAGGCAATGTTGGTATATTTATACCTGAAAGGTGCCGGGTTTGTCGTAAGGTTGGACATAAGACGTCACTAAGAACTAAGAGTTCTTTCTGGACTCCTGGAGTTCTTGTTCAAATCAAAACAAAAGCAGGGGGATTTCCCGGGCTGCAGGAGGCTTGGTTTGTTTAAAGAACGCGTTGTACTTTCTAGGAGTCCATGGGAGTAGCCTTGCCGTATGTGGACCGCATGGGCTATTACTAAATATGGATATGATTCTTATGCCTTTATAAGGATATTATTTGTTATAACCATATAGGGGCATAAATCAGGAATATCGAATTAGAGTCCTAGATAGAATCACAACAGTACACATTGAGCGTTCTTGACTGGCACAATAGAGCTCCCTCCAATAATCGTCGTCCCAAGTGCGCTTAGCGTCATATTGTACCTTTTTGTAGAGGGCACGGGCGCTCTTAACTCTATCTCTATCTTTGGATTTTATAGCATCAGCCAAGGCTTTGTATGCAGCCCTGCACAACTTCCCATACCATTGATCTTCCTTCTTTACAGGCCTATTTGGTTGACAAGAAATCCTTTTTGTAAAAAAAACCTAAGCTGGTTAAAAAAATTGGTGTGGATCGGATTGACATTTGCCACAACCTCCTCCTGAGACGTACATTTCTGAAGGGCAGTTGTCGCCTGGATTGTCAGTTCCCTCATCGCTGCAATCTTATTCTCATTCACCAAGCAATTTGCCCATCTAACACGCATGACATTGTTCGATACGGCGATGTCAGCCCTGTCAGGAAAAACTTCCTCACAGTGAGATTTAATTAGTGTGAATGATAGAAGTAGGGGATGGTGATCACTTTCGACCCTTTCTACTACCACCATGTCCTTAATATTGGGCCAATTCTCTTTATTGGTGAATATATAATCAATACTGCTCTGGCGTAAGCCATTATTGAAGGTAAGAGCCCCATATTTGTCAAAAGCTGATCTACCATTTATTGCACGTAGCCCCTGTCCTATACTTAGAACCTTGAGCTGAAGTGCAGCTTCTGTCCACTTTTTAATTGGC
The DNA here is from genome assembly GCF_964261635.1 of Lissotriton helveticus. Lineage (NCBI taxonomy): Eukaryota > Metazoa > Chordata > Amphibia > Caudata > Salamandridae > Lissotriton > Lissotriton helveticus. The sequence goes on from NC_136069.1 coordinate 1,201,114,427, forward strand.
GAGAGTGTCAAATGAGGGATGTTCCATATATAGTCTTCTTCCAGGGTAAGATCTACATCATAACTGTCCAGCGGTTCAAAACAGCAATTGAAATACCCCGCTACTATAATATTTCCTCTATTGGAATATAACCCGAGGAGTGCATCTAATTCTTCAACAGTAGTTGAGGGTTTACCCCCCGGCATACCCCTTGAGTAGACGTTAAAACCAAAAATATCCTTCGATTCTGGACACTGAATTTGAATTAATAATATGTCAATGCTTTTTGATTCCAGCTGCTTTACATTGTATCTGCTATCTTGTCTAACCCAAGTTAGAAGTCCCCTTTTTGCTCTCCCATGTAAACTTGGGATCGCCGGAACATTAAAACTAAGGAATCCAGGTCTGAACTCTGGAGCATTCAGCCAGGTTTCCTGAAAGAGCATTAAATCCTTCCCATCAAGAAATGCCAACCAATCCAGAGATGACACCTTACTTTTGAGGCCTGCGATATTCCACGAGATCAGTAGTGTTAGGGCATGATCGACAGCTCTTGTAAGCTGTCCATATGATCCCCCAACAAAAGGGTCTCCACCTCCTCTTTCCCCAGATTGGGAAACTTCAAGGGACAGAATGTTGGTATCGGTAAATCCGCTAAATAAAGCTCTATCTATCGATGTACAATTAATTTCCTGCAGGCCTGAGCCAAGGGGTGAGCACGCCCTAGAATGGTTAGCCGAACTTTCTCCTCGCTGGCCCTGGCCTTGTCCCCTTGGGAGTCAATCATTAGTATCTAGTGAACTAAAGGCCTCAAATATATATATAAAAGGTAGATCAGGAATGCCAAGGCAAAGTATCTGGAGGACACTCTGGCTAAGGCAGCGAATAAGTCCCAAGCCCTGTTTAGAATAGTCAACAGCCTGTCCAACCCTATCTGCGCCCCGAACACTGTAATTCCTTGGCCTCTGTTTTTGAGGAAAAAATCAGGAATATTCTGACGGAACTTTCGACCCCCAGTTCGATTTCTTCCTCACCTCATTCGTCATCAGACTTGGTTCAGGTTTTGACCCCTGATGCTGTCAGGGAAAAGACAAAGCAGCCTCAGCTGTCTTGTCTTCCTCTACCTCCCTTGGAGGATTTTTGTCTGCTAGCCAACAGTGTTTCTTCCAGTTCACCTCTTGACCCTTTACCACACAAGTTCTGGAAGGTGTTCCAGGCGGAGCTGGTCCCCCTGCTTCATTCCATCTGCTGCCAGTCTCTTGACATGGTTCCTGACAGTTGGAAGCTTGCAGTGGTTTCACCTCTGCTAAAAAAAGCTACCTTGGACCCCTTGTGCCCGGCGAACTATCGGCCTATTTCGCTTCTACCGTTCTCTGTAAAAATCCTAGAGAAATTGGTCACAAGAGTCCTGTCTAGCTTCCTTGAAACCAATGCCTGTCTGGACGTGGCGCAATTTGGGTTTAGGCCGGCCCATGGCACTGAGTCTGCATTGGTCGCCATTTTAGACACCCTTCGTTCGCGTGTCGACATGGGTAGACAGCATTTTTGGTGCTGCTCGACATGTTGGCCGCGTTCGACACGGTTGACCATGCGGTACTGATACATAGGCTGCGGGAAGTGGAGGTGTCTGGCCAAGCCTTGGACTGGTTAATTTCCTTTCTTGATAACAGACAACAAGCCGTGGCTTTACCACCCTTTTGGTCAGCTGTCAGAAAGGTGAACCAGGGTGTGCCCCAGGGCTCGGCAATAAGTCCAATCCTATTCAACCTATATCTCCGTCCTTTGATTTGTTTAATTAAGTCATTCGGCATATCAGTCATCAATTATGCCGATGACACACAACTTATTTTTTCTTTCGAAGGCGAGGATGCAGTTTCTAAGGATAATTTCCACCAGTGTATGACCTCTACTGCGGACTGGTTGCGACAGAACTCGCTCCAGTTCAATGGTGACAAAACTGAGGTTCTTCACTGTTCTTTGGATCGGCTGCCTCGTCCTCTACCAGAAGAGTTCTGGCCCACTTCTAGTCCTGGTATTGTGACGGTCGCCGACGCTGCACGCAATCTTGGGGTCCTATTTGGCCCTAGTCTTCAGTTAGATGCATTTGTCAACAAAACCACTGCGACATGCATGCTACTGCTCCGGACTTTACGAAAAATTCTTCAGTATCTCCCCCCCGGCAGCTAGGATTGAACCAGTGCGTAGTATCATTCTCAGTAGGTTAGACTACTGTAACGCACTGCTTCTAGGGTCTCCTAACATCTTGATCCTGAAGCTGCAGCGAGTTCAGAACATGGCGGCTAAGCTGGCCCTCTCCCCCCCACGCTCTGCCTCTTCATCTCTTGCACTTTCTTGATCTTCATTGGTTGCCGGTGCAGCAACGGATCTGTTTTAAAGGGTCCTGCCTTGTTTTTAGAGCTTTGCACGGTCAAGGGCCAGTGATGTTGCAGGATCTATATTCTTGGTACTCCACTGCCAGAGCTCTTAGGTCTTCATCGGCCTTCCTGGCGATTGTTCCAAGGATTAAAAGGGTGAGGATGGGTGGCCGCTTGTTCAGCTTTGCGGCTGCCAAACTTTGGAATTCCTTACCGTTAAGGAGTAGTCAAAATTTGTTGTCCTTTAAAAAGGACCTTAAAAGTCATCTTTTCCCAAGGGGGGCATAGGGTGGATACATACTGGTAGTTTTGTTTTGGGTCATAGCGCCAAGATACCCTTTGGGTGACAGCCGCGCTTAATAAGTATGCCAATACATACAAATCTGATACTCAATGTAACAAGACTAGTGGAGGGATCAGCCTGGATAACAGAATCTCTCTTGCTATTGTTTCCAATGTCAATAGGTGGGTAAAAATACCCTAATGGGAGTATGTTGACATAATCATGATGGATCCTAGCTGATCCTACCTGCCTCAAAATGTGATAAACCAATTCGGGAGAACCAAAACTCACAACAACACAATCCCCCTTCATTCCCTTCTTGGTCTTTCCTACCCATGCTACCCTTCTCACCATCTTGCAGTTACTAAACAGATGTTCGCCTAGCACTGTTTTGTTATTCCGGAAGTGGAGGGCTTTGTTTTTAAGTGTTGACCAGTGTTCCTCCCTACCATCATGAGTTTTAGGGACATTTGCTAAGATAATGGAATATGGACTTGCTTCCGAGGGAGATGAAGAGATGATTCTTTAAAAGAACCATCTTCTATAGGGTGTACTCTCCCCACAGGACCCCTAGGTCCAAGCTTTGTTCCCTGATTTGCTTCTATAGCTGAAGGAGGTATATTTGGTACTATGACTTGGGCCACTGGGTTGCCATAAAATCACTTAGACCAGTGGTTGTGATTGTAGGGGCGCTTACGGGACGTACTTCTATTGGTTTTGTCCCATTCATTGGGACATGCTTATGCAATACGTGTTTTTCTAAGACATTAAGCCTACGGTCTATTTGATCAAGTTTTTCCCTTACTGGAAAGATAAGTGCCCTGAGTCGTTCCTCCGTAAGCCCTATAAACTCTGGCATGTTACTCCCCATAGTATTGACAACAACAGGTGCATTGAGCTCACTTCCTGCTTGTGTTACGGGCTGAGATTCCTGATTCATTACGTTATTTGTTTGGCTACCCAGCCCAAATGTGGAATTTTTCCTCCTGGCTAGTTCTGCATTTTGCCGGCTTCCTTCTGCTTTTCTTTTCCCCGGCGGATGTTTACTTCTAGTAGCCAGTAAAGCACGTAGCTGCCTAGTGCATGTGGTAGAAGGCAAAGGCGGGGGACCAGATGTAAATAAGCTGGAAGTATTTGAACCCAAGTCATCACAGGGGGGGTGCATTTGATACCTGTAGGGATTCAAGAGGGTTATCAAAGCCTCCATTTAAATCTGTGGGAGCTATTAGGGGAGGATTTAGACTTGATGCGTCAAGTGATTAACGCCTTTCCACAAGTTCAATCTCCTTGGCCACAACTGATTCGGCCCGTTTCAGGAAAGCGTCCAACGTCCCCACACCCCCTACCCCTGTGCCTCCTTTATGATTTAATTTGGCCATGTATCAAAGTCTTTTAATATCAAAAGGGCCCCTAGCACACTATAGCCAGAGGTGATAAATGTAAATGGGACTGATCAAGTCAATTACTGTCTTACGGCTCACTTGTAAGTACTTTAGGTCTGGTTTCCGCCAGACAATGGAAGAGAACTGGCCCAGCCCGGCCTCTACTGACCCCGGATGGCCACAGATGGCCCGCCCTTTGCCCGGGCTTAGCCCGGCGCTGCCCACGCGCGGACCCGCGATGCGGGGGCTGGCTGGTATTTAAAGTGCCTCTGGGCGCACAGGTGACGTGCCGGCTTCCGCCGCTATTGAGCCGCTAGGGAGCCTGGGCACTGTAGTCCTCCCTTCGGCGGCCGCAAAAGCTGGTGGTGTGCGGCAGCGGGAGGACAGACAAAGTAAGGGCGACAGAGTCCAGGAGCCAGGGAAGTAGGAAAAAATGCCTCGCAAGTTTGGCTCCTCTCAACATCCATTTTGTTCGCCTTTATCGACTGTGTTTTTGCCTGTGATCTACCTTTTGCCTTCGCCCTCAAGCTGCTCCTACATCACTGGAACTGCGTCAATACAACAACCTTCAGTGTTACTTTACTAGTCCTTGAATGCTTGTCTATTGTTATACTGCGTATATTTTTAGCTATTGCCTCCTCATATCATTTATGCTGTACATGATATTGGCACTGTGTTAATCTGTACACTGCAGTGTCTGCTGCATTTCTTAAGCATAGTGTTTCTTATGAATGAAGGCATGTGCTACTAGTGATATTCATGCTGGTTAACTCCTCCTTCTGACTCTGCTATCCTTCCTCCTTCTTTTCTTTCTCTCGCTCCCTTTTCTTTACCTACCTGGTTCTCTTTCCTCTTTTTCTCCATTTGTAAGTCTCTACCACCATCATGATGGCTGCTGCGAGTATGAGTCAACCACCATTCTTCTTGAATGAAATTGGGGAACCAGAAATTTGCTGGAAAGAATGGGTGAAGTTATTTGAGTCCTACCTTATTGCCATTGGGGGGAACGATGTACTGCTCTTCGTAAGCAGCACATCCTCTTGTATAATTTGGGGGTGCATGGTAGGAAAATATTTGAGACCTTGCCTGAACCAGAAATGGTGGAGGGAGAACAAGCAGAGGGTATTGATGTCTTTGCTAACACTATGTTAAAATTGGAGGCGCATTTTGGGGACAAGATAAATGTTGTTCTTGAAAGGCATACATTTTTTACTAGGTCACAAGTGAAGCTGGAAACTGTGTCTAATTATAGAGCAGCCCTTAGAGGACTCAGTCAATTATGCAACTTTGGTAATCTGACTGACTCCCTCATTAGAGATCAATTAGTGCGGTGCACTAACAACACACGTTTTCAGGCGAAACTACTTGCTAGAAACCCTAATCTCAGAGAAGCGGTAGCCATTGCTAAATCTATAGAACATGCGGCGAAATGTATTAAAGAAATGAAAACATCCCCTGAATTAGTAGCCAATGTACAGGAACCAGAAGTAAAAAATGAAGTGTGCAAAGTTAAAAGTGATGAGAATGTACAACAGGGTGTTAGTTCAAATGTTAGTAGGAAACTTAGATGTTACAGGTGTGGAAGCAATAACCATCTAGCCAACTATGCTCATTGCCCAGCTAGGAGCTTCACTTGTAAAAAATGCAATAGGAAAGGTCACTTTGCTAGGGTGTGCAAAGACGGTGAACCACAGAGCAAAGAAGGAGCTAACAAGGATAATAACCAAGTAAAAGAAATTAGTAATGACAATCCTGAAGAGGAGAAGTATGTCTTCCAAGTCAAAGATGGATCTGCCTGTGTTAACATCGTATATCCCAAATGTGAAGTACTACTTGACAATTCTACTGTCTCTATGTTCGCTAACTCCTGCTCTCCTTTCACCCTACTTAACCGCAATGATTTTGAAGGTATGAATAACAAGGAAGATTCATTTGTTATGAAGCCAGACATCGCACCCACTGGGTACACCAAGGAACCTATACCTCTAGTTGGCATGAAAGAGATGCACATAGAGTTTAAAGGGAGATTCACTAAAGGTAAAGTTTATATTGTCGAATCTGGTTCCAATTTACTAGGGTGGCAACACCAGAAGGAGTTGGGTATTATCCTGGACCCCTACAACTTGGAACAAGTCCTTTTGACCAATGAAGACCCTAAAGGTAGTGACATATGTGAAGAATTTCCCAAGCTTTTTGAGAACAAACTTGGACTCCTCCATGACTTCCAGCATAAGATCAAGATCAAAGTCAACACAAAACCGGTAGTACACAAGTTGCGACCCGTTCCTCATCTTATGAAGGAACCCTTGGAGAAAGAGATCAGAAAGTTGTGTGAGTTAGACATAATTCAACCCATCACCACTTCAGAGTGGCTGGCCCGGATTGTTATCACCTCTAAGGCTAGTGGTGATGGTATTAGGCTCTGTGTAGACTTACGTAACTTGAACGAGAGCATTTGGGTGGAAAGGTACCCATTACCTAACATAAATCACATGCTCAGTACCATGGGTCACGCCAAAGTTATTAGTGTCATCAACCTATCGCGAGCCTACCATCAAGTTGATCTCCACCCAGAGTCGAGGCACTTGACTGCATTCATAACCCCACTGGGCACATTCATGTTTAAGCAGTTACCTTTTGGACTGGCATCGGTGGCCGCTGTATTCCAAAAAATGATGCATCATGTCCTGGGCAAGGTGGAAAAATGCCTGTGTTTCCAAGATGATATTCTTGTGTATGGAGACTTTCTGGAGGAGCATGACTACACCCTCAGAATGGTATTGACCAAACTAATGGATGCAGGTCTAACAGTTCAAACGTCTAAGTGCAGGATTCGAGTTCCGTCTGTGGACTATTTGGGGCACTCAATATCCGAGAAGGGATTCTGTCCCAAACTAAACCTTCTTACTGTTGTTCGTGATGCTCCTCAACCGAAGAACAAGGAAGAACTCAAGTCACTACTAGGATTGCTAGAATATATGTCCAATTATGTCAGGAATTTTGCCACCAAATGTGACCCCTTGCGCAGTCTTCTTAAAAAGAATGCAGAATTTGTATGGTAAAACAATCACAAGGGAATTGTGGACACCTTGAAGGAAGAAAATCTCAAGTCACCTGCCTTGAGTACTTTTGATCCTAGGAGGAAAACTATTCTCGTCACCGATGCCTCCAATAAAGGATTGGGAGCAGCACTAATACAAAAAGAAGAGGGAGAAGAAAAGATCATAGCCTTCGCCTCTCGTTGCCTTTCAGGAGCCGAAAGAAACTACTCTGTTATAGAGAAAGGAGAGCTGGCATGCTTCTGGACGGTGAGGCACTTCAAATTTTGCCTATGGGGTCTACAATTTACCATAAGAACGGATCACAAGCCGCTCGTTTATGTGTTCCCTGTGAAAAGAAAGAAAAACAGTACTCCCAGAATAGGGAAGTGGATATTGGGACTGGAAAATTAGTGTTTCAAAGTTGAATACATGCCAGGAAACAAGAACCAAGTTGCAGATTTTCTGTACAGATCACCTCTTGAAAATGAAGAATTGCTGGATAGTCCAATTCTAGCTGTGAATGGTCCAGCTATCACTGAAGAAGAATGGGAAAAAGCTATGCAACTAGACGATCAGCTCAGTAAACTCAAGAAGGTCATAGTAGAGGGCTGGCCAGACATGCGTACGGAGGTTGATGACGACCTAAAACATTTCTGGAAGGTCTGTTTAGAACTGAACATTTGTGGAGAGAAGATTCACCGGAAAGATACATTGGTTCCTCCTAGAGATGTAAGAAGAAGGATCATGGAACTTGGCCATGAAGGTCACCTCGGACGTGGCATGACTAAGAGCAGAGTCAGAGCTTATTACTGGTTTCCAGGTAAGGATACCATGGTTGAAAGTCTAGTTAAGGATTGTGTCAGCTGCGCCAGGAGTGATAAATCCAAATCCATCCGCAGAGCACCTTTGTCCCCGGTTCCTGTTCCTAAGAAACCTTGAAGCAAATTTGCCATGGATGTAATAGGACCTATGTACCATTTTGGGGAATACAAAAAGTTCATGCTGGTGTTGGTGGCTATACGTCTCACTGGATAACGTAGAGATTTGTACACAGTGCAAACACTAAGTCTGTTGTCAAATTCCTTAATGAGACCTTCGCCACTGAGGGTATACCCACATTAAACGTGACGGATAATGGTGTACAATTCACCTCGTAGGCCATGAAGGAATTCTTGGAGAACTCTAACATCAAACATGAGAGAACTGCATTGAATTGCCCTAAAGCTAATGGGTTGGTCGAGAGGGCCAACCGACTCATAAAGGAACATCTTCAGTTGGCTATAGCGAGTGGTCTTGAAGTAGAATCATCCTTGTGTGAATGTTTGTGGGCTTATCACACCACGCCCAACCCCATTACTGGTATCTCCCCTTTTGTTTCTCTTAGGGGTAGAGAACCGGGCACGAAACTCAACCCTAATTGGCTAGGGAAGGTAAACCTGTTAATATTGACACTGAGGAGGTGAGAAGGAAGATCTTACGCCACCAAGAATCTTACAAGAGCTGGTATGACACCAAATATGGTGTCAAACACCACAATTATGAGGTAGGAGACTTGGTTCAGGTCAGACGCAGTTTCAAAGATCACAGTAACCAAAGCATGTTTTACCCACCATGTAAAGTGTCTAAAGTTTTCAATAATGTTGTTCTGTTGGAAAATGGTCAACTGTGGAGCTGTGACAAAATTGTAAAATGTTGAATAGGTAAGGGAGGTGTGTTGTAACTTGTACTTTATAGTGGTACCCTCCGCCACCCCTTCAACTCTTTCCCTAATGGAATCTTCGGATAGAGCTTACCTTAGAATGTTGAGGGTAGTGATCTGTAGTTGGAGAGTGGATGGTCAAATAACGGAGACTTCTTGTTACCCAGTGTCTTGTATTCTTCATAACAGTAGCGTATAGGGTCATAGCTGCCAATGGGATAGAATATGCAGAAGCCAGATAGATTGCTGCGTTTAAATCATATGTACGGTGTGAGAGCTGTTGAACCTTAGCAAAACCCTTCTGATCTAAATGCATATTGTCTCCGGCCACCAGTCCCAATCTTGCTGCCAATATTGATGTAAAGATTTTATAATTGGCATTCAGGAGAGATATGAGTCTATAAGACCCTTAATTAGATGGTGCTTTCCCTGGTTTCAAGATAAGAACTATAGTGCCATCTTTTCATGAAGCTGGTCGAATTAGGCCTTCTTGTAATATCTGATTGAAGAGGGACATCATAGTGGGGACAACCTTTTCGCTTATCCCTCTGTAAATCTCGTCCAGGAGCCCATCCGGGCCCACAGCCTTTCCATTACTGCAGCGTAAGATAGCGTCCCTTACCTCAGGGTGAGAGAAGCCCGATTTAGATGTTGGTGCTGATTTGGGTTAAGGGAGGGAAGAGAAATACCTCCGAGCCACCTCTGTGCACTATGGCTATCTACTCTGCCATCCTCACAAAAAATGTCTCGAAAAAAGACCTGAAAGGTGTCACAATGTCCTCGTCAGTAGAATGGATACCATTGTTGTTGATAATTTCCTTAATATAACTCCTTGCTCAGTCTGAATTGCTGTTCTAAGAGATGAGTTTGCCTGCTCCTTCCCCATACTCAAAGTGGGAGATCGTACTGGCCTCCCATCTTCAAATAAGCCTGGTGTTCAAGACATTTTCTAGCTGGGCCTTGAAGCTATCGACCTTAGCCTGTCTCTTTAGCTGGACTTCAGGGGTGACTTGACTCAATAGATCTACTTCTGCATCCTTCAACCTGATTTCAATATCTGTGATCTCTTCTTTGTACTTTTTATTTCTGTAATAGGACCTGCTGGTAATTTGGCCTCACAGGAAGGATTTTAGAGAATCCCAAACTGTGGTTTTTGGAGCTGTGCAGAGTTTACCTCTAAGAACCATTCAACTTCTTGTGAAAGAAAGGAGATCTCCTCTTCCTCCAAAAGTAAGGCAAAGTCAAAAAACCATGTCCAAGTAAAGCTGTATACTGGACATTCCAACCTCAGAAGAACCCCGGAGTTGTCTGAAAGATGGGGTGCAAGGTATGAGATATGTTTAACCTTGCCTCTTAGCGAATAGCTGATCAAAACAAAATCATTTCTTGTTTGGTGCCGATATTTATAGTTTCGGTATGAGACACCAAACTGCTGGCCTGATCTATCTCTCCAGATATCCGATAAGGTAAACTTGCTTCATTGCCCCGATTAAATACTTCCGAGATTTAGAAGGGACCACAGCTCTATTGTTTGGGGATTTGTCCAGTAGAGGGTTCAAAACGATATTAAAGTCTCCAGCCAGGACCATCGGTTCCTGGAAGTCAAGCAAAAGAGAACAAATAGACTTGAGACTAGAGGGGTTATCGTGATTGAGACCATAATATCCAATAAATGCGAGCAGGATGTCCATTATAACAACTTTAACGATGACCCATCTGCCATTTGGGTCTGTTAGCTGAGATAGAATCTGATCCCTAGCTGGTTTCCTAAATAAAATTAAGACCCCTCTAATATTTGCTGACTGACTAGTGCATGAATAAGAGCCAACCCAACTTAGGCATTTAAAAAGAGGGGTTGTTTCTTCCTCAAGTAGATGAGTTTCCTGGAGGACAATGGCCTGGCAGGGGATGCCCATAGATATTGTATGATCTTATCTCTTCTCGGTCTAGGGCGCAGGCCATTGATGTTCCAGGAAAAATCTGTATAGAGTTCATGGTGGCTCAAAACTTCGCCTATTCACGAAAACAAAAATTTGAGACACCAACACCAGCACCCAGATCATCACCATTCCAGAGCCGTTATTGTTCAGTTTAAAATTGGGACAATCAAAAGTAGTGGAGATGGGGATTATTTTTATTTTTCTCCCCTGCTGCACCCGCCCCATCCCTTGTGCCCCCTGCCACACTCCCCGCCCTTGGAGAACCCTACTCCCCATCTTCTGGACAAGTGGAGTCCAGATAGTTGCATCCCCGAGGTGGCCACCCGCCCCCCTCCTTCCTTACATAAAGGAAAAAAACAAAGAATAATGAGGAAAAGAAAAAAGAACCTAATCTATACTATCCTGATTACAGCCAAATAAGAAGGAGATAATAAAAGATACACTAACCTAAAAAAAGTGTTTGGTTTTTTCTTTTCCAGTTTTCTTACTTTTTACTCATCTCATATATATATATATATATATATATATATATATATATATATATATATTCACTGAAAAAACCATAGGTTATAGACCATATATAGTTAGGGAATAGCATTTAAAAAACCTTATTTTACTCACACAAAACCATTGAAATTCCATATATAGTTAGTTGTACTAACTATATATCACGCACCCGCAATCCACTGCTGATGATGTCACATATTACATCATTCATGACATGGTCAGTGACATCACTGATGACATCACTGATGACATCTCAAATGACATCACTGATGACATCACTGATGACATCTCAAATGACATCACTGATGACATCACTGATGACATCTCAAATGACATTACTGATGACATCACTGATAAAATCATTCATGTGATAATACGATGAACCTCTTCAGACTCTAATATAACCTTAGATACACTCAGTGTAAACACAGACTCACAGATTGTCACTCATCCATGAAGTTACACACACACCTAGACAGTCATGCAAACAATCAATCACACCTCCATTTCCTTAACTATACAGTTAAACACACCTTACTTATTCAAACATATACTAAAACATATTTACTCACTTATACAATCCTGGATACAAGTTCACAATGATCCATACAGCCACTCACACATTCACTGGCTCTTATGCCAACTCTCACATGTACTATATTTTACATATGTACTTAATTTGACATGTAGCACTGAGATATCTATTCACTCACCAATACAGTCATGCACACAGTCAACCGCCCATACAGCTGTTTCCAACATGCACTTTTGAACCCATACATCTATGCACAGAGTCATACACTTCCCAGCCACCCACACACATACTCAGTCTCCCATACAAATGCTTGGGCAACCAATCAATAACCCATATAGTTACTCATATAGCTACTGATCAACACATGCAGCAGTTTACAGAACAACAGACATAATGATGCACAAATTAAGACAGTTTAGTCACTAACCCATGCACTCAGTGAGACGCATTTAATCACTCACTCATACATTCAGTCATGCACCTACTAAATCCATCGTCCAGACACTTATACATCGACTCATTCATAAATATGTAAGTTGCACTAACTATATATCGCGCACCCGCAATCCACTGCTGATCATGTCACATATTACATCATTCATGACATGGTCAGTGACATCACTGATGACATCACTGATGACATCTCAAATGACATCACTGATGACATCACTGATGACAACATCCAGTGACTGTATTTTTCTGTAAAGTTAAAATATGTCTTGAGCTATACGAGAGGCTATATGTGTTATTAATTGGTTGCCCAAGTATTTCTATGGGAGATTGAGTTTGTGTGGGGGTGGCTGGAAGGTGTGTGACTCTATGCATAGATGTGTGAGCAGTTTATTCACTAGGTGTATGAGTTCAAGAGTGCATGTGGAAACAGCTACATGGGCAGTTGACTGTGTGCATGAGTGTATTGATGAGTGAATGGATATCTCAATGCTACATGTCATAGTAAGTACATATGTAAAACACAGTACATGTGAGAGTTGGCATATATAAATAACTGTGCATGAGAGCCACTGAATGAGTGAGTGGTTGTATCGATCATTGTGAACTTGTATCAGGGATTGTATAAGAGAGTAAATATGTGTTAGTATATGTTTCAATAAGTAAGGTGTGTTTAACTGTATAGTTGAAGAAATGGAGGTGAGGTTGTTTCTTTGCATGACTGACTGGGTGTGTGAGTAACTCCATGGATGAGTGGCAGTGTGTGAGTGTCTGTATACACTGAGTGTATCTAAGGTTATATTAGAGTCTGAAGAGGTTTATCGTATTAGCACAAGAATGATGTCAAATGAGATGTCATCAGTGATGTCATCAGTGATGTCATTTGAGATGTCATCAGTGATGTCATCAGTGATGTCACTGACCATGTCATGAATGATGTAATATGTGACATGATCAGCAGTGGATTGCGGGTGCGCGATATATAGTTAGTGCAACTAACTATATATGGAATTTCAATGGTTTTGTGTGAGTAAAATAAGGTTTTTTAAATGCTAATTCCTAACTATATATGGTCTATAACCTATGGTTTTTTCAGTGAATTTTCAAGGTTTTGTAAATGCTAATTCCTAACTATATATGGTCTATAACCTATGGTTTTTTCAGTGAATTTCATTGGTTTTTTAAAAGCTAATATCTATAGCTGTAAAATGTATTCTTCTTTAAATCCAAAAATATATTTTATATGTTTATTAATAATTTTTTTTAAATATTTTTTTTGTTTCGCTCCCGGTCCGCGAACCGGGAAGCTTCCCGTTAGCTCAATTCGATTCCGCGATCCGGTCCGCGAACCGGTAACAAATCAACATAGTTACGGTATCGCGTTGCCGCGTAATGCGTCTTATGACGTACTGCGTTAGCGCACCCGGAAGTGCCCCGGGGCGCGGACCGAGGCGCGAAACGCAACTCCCCGGAAGCGATCCGCGGCGCGAAAGCGCGACGTATCGCGTTGCCGCGAAATGCGTCTTGTGACGTACTGCGTTAGCGCACCCGGAAGTGTCCCCGGGCGCGGACCGAGGCGCGAAGCGCAGCGAACCGGAAGCTAACCGGGGAGCGTTCCGCAGCGCGTAACATGAAAGTTAGAGTCATGTGACTTGTTAATAAAGCTTTTCATTGGTTCATTTCACTTTTAGTTTCATAATTATGGAAGGCTAGGTCAGGTGACCTAAAAATAACACTTTTCATTGGTTGAGAAGTATTGTTTTTTCCAAATGATGAAAACCCCTCCTTCTTTCCTCACTCTGACTTTCATCATTGTGAGAGGAAGACCTTTATTAATACTTGAGAAATGACTTCAGTACTTGCTTCAGCTGGTGGACCCCCACCACCACCTCCACCTCCTCATGGGAAGAGAGGACCACCTCCCCAGGTGATCACCAACACAGAGGAGGAAGAGGAAGAACTAGAGGAAGAGGAGAGAGAAGAACCACAGTTCTTGGAAGAGGTGCCCCGGGTTTCCCATAGGAAAGCCAGTTTCATCTGGCAGTTTTATTCAATCCCTCCAGGGCAAAAGAAAGTGAATGCGAGGTATGTGACCTGCCTCATCTGCAAAGAGAAATTATCAAGAGGGACTGATAAAAAGTATAGCTATGGGAACTATACCATGCATCGGCACATGACCAGGAAGCATCCACTTAATTACAGCCGGGCGGAAATACGGGATATGGAACAAAACCCAACAGCAACTCCTGTGGCCAGGTCAACATCGTCAATATCATTGACACCAGCAGAGGCACGGGAAACTGTGCCAAACATCCAAGAGAATTTTGGGCACATGAAACATACTTGTATGCACTGTGGAGCGTTGATATCATGTGGTAACATGAGTATTAATGCCATCAACCTGGCTTATGACAATCATAATTGCCCTAACCGCCCCCAGTAATTTTTTTTTGCTCCTGTTGAGCCCTTTTCAACGCCTGTTTTTTGTTGTTCCCCCCCCCAAAAAAACCCAAAAAAATATAAAATCGTTCAAAAAATACAAAAAAAACAAAAAATGTTCAAAAAATACAAAAAAAATATAAAACAACAAAAATATAAAAAAAAAAGTTCTTTTCAGAACTACCTTCCCTTTCCAAAAAAATTGCTAGAATGTTTAGCACTCTGGCAAGCTCTATTTCTTTTGGTTCGCTTCCGGTTTAGCTTCCCGGTACGCGTACCGGGAGCTAACCAAAAAAAAAACTTTTTTAAAAAAAAGAGTAAGTATAAGGAAAGTAAACAGAGAGTGATGTTTCAAGAAAGACAGCTATAGGGAGTAAAGAAGAGATACTATTTAATAGATCTATTTACCAAAGAACAGACAGAAGATGGTATAATTGTGAAAAACAAAATAGATAACGAAGTGAAAGAAAAACAAGCATTGGCATAGCCAATAGGTATCGACTTTTGGACCTTCTAAGTCTTTAGTTATGCAGCATAATATCCTTGGTGCAGCAACATCAACTGTTGCATGGCTAAACACGTATAAGGTCCCAAAGGCGAGACCTATTGTCTATGCCAATGCTTGTTTCTTAAGTAGAATTGCAATACGTATGGCTCTTCCATGTAAAAAAATCTTATCTTGTGCTCTAAAGATTGCTAAAGTCTCGACAGAGAACAGGCTAGATTGTAAGTAGGGTAAATTGCGCTTGGTGATCTGTTTGAGGGAGCGTCTGCTTTGCCTGGTGTCTTTGGAGAGCAATTTTGATTGTTATACTGGACAATATAGCCCTAATGTAAATAACATAGGGGCATATTATCAACATAGGCAATAAAAGTTTTGCAGCTTTTATAGGCAGAAATGTGTCGCTAAAGCTGCTTTTGCGGCAGAAAACTGCCGCTAAAGCCGCTTTTGCACCAGTTTTCTGCCAATAAAAAGAGCAATAATTTTATTGGCTGCATTCATAATATGCCCCTTAGTGTGCTTCAACTACACAGAGAAAGCATTATGAACAAATAGTGATACAGTGATCAGTCAAAGACACTAAGAGTAATAGAGACGGAGTGAGTGAACAAGAGTGAGGAACTATGAGAAGAGAGGGACTGAGAAAAAAAGTGGAAGGAGTTGAGTAAGTAGGTAATAGAGAAAGGAATGAGGGAAGTAGCAAAGGCAGGAAACTGAGGATTAAAGAAATGAAGCAGTGGAACTAATAGTAGTTCAATGTGATAGAAATGTAACGAAAAGAGTACAAAATACTTACCTTATAATTGTCGTTAAATTCCTCACTTTTTATTTTTATACTTTCAATCTGTGAAAGAGAGAACAAACATTTGAAAAATATAAAAACATGTATTGAAAAATTACAAAAGACAAGGGCAAAGATTGAAGGACAAACAGTTTTTCAATAACTTTGACACTTACAGAAGCTACACAGTCCTAAAGATATACATTTTAAAGTAACACTATCTTGATGCAGATGAAGTGAGGCCTATCTTAAAACATGGTGCATCTTTTGCATTGCTGTTGTCTCAGAAAAGTGTCGCAAGACACTAAAATTTAAAATAATTGCTTCAGGATGCCAATAAGATGTCTACTATCCAGAGTTTTGTTTCAGGTGAGGCCTACTCAGGGTTGCAGATGAAATTTCGAGTTGTTGAAGAGAATAGAAGACATAATACATGTGAAGGTCTACCAATGAAGTGAGTCATGTCCACTGCAATCTTCAACAAAGTCCAAACCTCCTATGTTTCCCTGGACAGACCTAAACTTGATCTGCACAATGTGATTCGTAATGATAGGAAACACAGGTGATGTAATTGAAATACATGCAATTTATTTTCCTCATTTCACAATCACATCACTTCTGTTTCCTTTGCTTAGGTATCTCATTGTGCAGATGTAGTCTAGCATATCAAAGAATACGCAGAAGTGCAGCACTGCATGCAACAACTTTGACACTTACAGAAGCCTCACCTTCTCCATGCCTTCTACACAGTTCTACATATACATCATAAATGGAAACATTACAGAATTAATTATACATGTTAAATGGTTTATTTTTGCTGTTCTCAGAATGTATCAAAATTCACTAAAAACAGTGACTTGAAGGTATTCATCATGTAACAGCGGGGAAAAAAAAACACAATCAAAATGATTGTGTTTAAAAAACCCATACAAGATCAGAAATCAAAAATCAGAACTCCTTAAAGTTAACTTACTTTCCATGACGTCCAAGGATGTCCTATGAATAGCTTATACTCTTTTGTGCTGTTATTACTTTCAGCCCACCAGTTTCTGAAAGAAAATCTCCATCGTTTTTAAAAACATGTTACATACAATAAATGACTTCTTGCTCTCTACCACAAGATTCCACAAGGCCAAATTTTGTCAGAGCCATGTATAACTCTTGGATTTCTTGTTAGCCAATCCCATCATTTGGCATTCCCGCAACTTTCAGAATTAAAATGTTGAAGATCATTTTCACAATCCTGGAATAGTAATATCTTCCCCTTCTTGCTCAGTCATGTTCTACATTTCGTATGACACTGATACTGCTTAATATGAAGCAGACTTACACTACCTCTATGAGTACTACAATTATTTAATTCTCTACATCACTTTTAATCACAAAGTAATGTAAAACAGTAGACAGCATTGCAGACTTACATTCCCTCTACTCCATGTTTTGATTGGCTGCTTTAATTAGCTTATGAAAAGAAACAGTTTTTCTGAACTCATTTAAACTGCACATACATGTCCATGATGTCCAATCCTATGATTAGAAGTTATGTCTCTGAACTACACTTATCCTCAAGGCCAAATTGTGTAGGAGCCATTAGAACTTCTTGAAATTCCACAGATCATATCCCGAGATTATTTTCCTAAAATTTTGGTTTTAAAAACACCAGGTAAGAGTTTTTAAGGTCATACGGCAATTTTTTTTTGAAAATTACAACAGAATCATTACAGAATGACCAGCCATTTCTAGACTTTAAATAAGCTGTGTAATGTCCTGATGATATTGAAGGGCCGTCATGATATATAATTGCTGTAGTTACAAAAGTCCTTCCTGATATTGACAACTGCGAAGCTACAACATTTTTTATTAAAGTTGTCAATTTTGTTCCATCAGGCCTACATCGTTGGAACATTAAAATGATGTACTGGCCATATGTTCGTATAAATAATGTGGACATCATTTCAGATTTACATTGGCTACACTCCATGTTGTGATTAGCAGCTTTTACTAGCTTATTAAAGGAGACTGATTTACTGTCTGGCAAAGTTAAATATACAAATCTTTCTGAGTCTACACTAGTAGTACTTGATACCATACAGTTCTCGCAGTCATGCTGCCATTGATAAGAAAGCCCAAACAGCTGATCTACATCTACACCTTCAGCATGTAATACATGAAGCATATACATTAAAAACTCCTGACAATCTTGCTGAATATTTTGAGAGAATTGTGTTTGGCCTGAACATCTATCTAACAGATTTCTAATTTCAGACACACTTTCTATGTTTCTTCTATCAGTGGTACATTTCTCTAACACAGAATTTAACAAACTGCAAAATCTTTGATCAGAATTGACCACAATCTCTTCTTTTACATTTTTTAGAGAAAACAAAACATTAATTACTACATTAGCATAGCAGTTGACACCAGAACTGTTTTCAAACTGAAAACCAACAACATCTTCAACAGAATCCTCTTTGTTTCTGCTTGTAATTTTAGGTTCATTCACTTTTTGTCTTTTTGCTACAACCTGCCCAGTATTGTTCTCATTTCTTCGTTTCCGGCCTACCAGACGTTTCTCAAACAAAGGAAACTGAGGCAAATGTGGCGCATACTCTCTTCTTAACCTATTGTATTCCTTAACACAATCTAGATCTGCACAAATGTTTCTGACATCACAGTCAATCAAGTACAATCCCGATAAAGTTCTAACTCGTGACAATGCCACATATGCCATACCCTCCTTGAACACAGAACTGCCAATATTCACCAATGCAGTGTCTACACTTAAACCTTGCGATTTATGAATTGTCACCGCATATGCCAAGCAAACAGGGAACTGCTTACGGCGAACATATAAGTCTTTTACAAGCAAAAATCTAGCAGAACAACGAGCAATTAGCTGTACTTCCTCAATGCCATCAAATTTAATTTTTAAAAATTCAATTCCATCTCTATTTCTGTATTTCACAAAATCAACAACATTACCCATTGATCCATTTACCAGACCTCTTTCAACATGTAAATTCCTTCTTAAAATTATACGGCAGTTCAAGCACACATTCAGAGTCTTTTCAAAACCTGCAGTTTTAGATATACTCTTCTCTAATGAATCCAATTTTGTTTTCAGATTCT
Organism: Lissotriton helveticus; assembly: GCF_964261635.1. Lineage (NCBI taxonomy): Eukaryota > Metazoa > Chordata > Amphibia > Caudata > Salamandridae > Lissotriton > Lissotriton helveticus. Next base: position 1,201,133,469 of record NC_136069.1, read on the forward strand.
CAGACAAAATAATTGTTGATCCCATATGCTCTACTCTATCAATAGCTTCCACTTTCACAATCTCTTGCTTTTCTAAATGCAACATTTTGTTGTTAAATTTTGCACATTCTGCAAGAGTTGGCATCAAACATATTCCAGATTTCTTATCAGTAATTTTCTGAAAAATATTCTCAGGCACAACATCTTGTTCTGGATATAAATTTGACAGTAATCGTGCATGTAAAGCTTCTTTCCCATGCTCGGTCACTTTTCCAATTCTAACATCTTGTAGAATAGTCTTGTAAACTTCATCCTTTGCCTGACGCATATTTTCATGCAGTTCAGCATAATTGAAGTTCAACCATATATTGACGTTGCCAATGCTGCCTAGGCACTTCCTGGTATCTTCATGCGTGAGCATTTTGAACACAGGTTGCCCTTTCACTGGTGTCAGCTGCAGAAGATCTCCAAAAACAATGATGTGTTTGCCACCGAATAACACATCATACTCTGTTTTGAGAACTTCTTGCATCCTCAAATGCACAAAGGCAAGCATGACATTGGAAACCATGCTTACTTCGTCAATGATAAGAAGTTTCATTTTCCTCAAGATTCTTGAAACTTCAAAACAAGCATCTCCAGATAGCTTGTGATATTCTAATTTGTTGTCATGCTCCACTGGCAGCATCAGTAAACGATGTAAAGTAATCCCTTTAATATTATGTGCTGCCAGTCCAGTTGGAGCAGTGACAACACAAGACAGTGATGACTCTGTCCTTTCCTGCAAATAGCATGACATTGCTTTAATGAGGAAACTTTTTCCAGTTCCCGCTTCTCCACTCACGTACAGTCGGACAGGTTTCAACGACGTACATGAGCACTCTTTCTTATCATGACTTAATCCATGATCAATTTGCATGGTAACTTCGTCATATATTTTCCTCTGCTCAACGTTGAGTTGCCTTTCCAACTCTTCTAAGTTAACCGCATCCTCTTGAGCATGTGCCATGGCTCTTTCCACCTCATTCATAGCAGTGGCAGCTTCATTTTCAATAAGAGGTCCTCCTAGTGGATCCTGACTCAATGAAGCAGAACTCTGACTGTCCTGAGAACTGTCTCTGGCAATCTCGGCTGCAATCGTTGCTTCCTGCTCAATTTCCGCATTCAACATTTCTACATATTTGGGAAAAGCAGGACATTCTATGGTCTCCTTGGCGGCATTGAAAGAGTCTTCGTAACAGAGGAAATCTCCAAGCAGTTCCTCTTCTGCACGCCAAGGCTTGAAAAGTTGCAAAAGTGCTAAATAGAAAAACTCCTTTTTTTCAGGAGATTCGCCACTCAATTTTCGATGGTTTATCAAGTGGCATTTTCTTTGCTTGACCAGACATCCCTCACTTCCTATTACAGCATACACTCCTTTCTCAGTATCTTCTTTGATGTTCCTCTTGAACATGTAATTTTGCAGAACCTCATACAGACAAACATTCTCTAGGTGACTGCTTCGATTTGGATAATATGTATCCAACATGTTTGTCTTCAAAATGTCGGTACTGTTTGGCTCCTTTTCCGCCAAATACTCAATTTCCCGCACAGGTTTGAGAACTCGATTACGCGTTGCAGCAAGACCAAGACTCGCCCAAACGATACTCCTGGACTTGGCATAGAGACTTGCTGAAGACAACCGGTCAGAACATTCGTACGCTCCGATTTCTCGATGCGACAACATCTTCAGACTGAAACTGTACAACTTCTTGCTGAGGCTCTTTTCATGGGAAATGTCCTCCCACATATCCTTCAATTCTGTCTTCTCTTTTTTGGTGATATACGACGTCACATACCGAGCCACAGCCATACAGTTATCAGCCACAAACTGTATATCCATGTTAGCATTCCACATGGACAAAATCACCGGGTTGTAGTCGTTGATATACTTGGACTCTTCGTTCCTCTTCAAATTGTAAGTGTTTTTAGGTGATTTCTTCATCACATTATGTCGCAGCGAAGACATCAAACTGTTTACTCTTCCTTTAGAAATCACCGGTCGTGGGAAGCCGAAACGACATTTGGTGTAGAACTTGTCTTTGTTTCGGAATTTACGACGGCAGTACTTTCCACATCGATGGCTTTGGAAACGCAGAACTTTTTCTCTCAGGCTTTTCTTCTCCTTTGCGTTTGGAACAGCACACGTAGAATACTGTTGGATGAAACTCATCACTGAGTCTTCTGGATCCGTTCCAAATTTAGGTGCATCCTTGATCCACAGCAACATATGTATATGAGGAGCTCCTCTTGCTTGGTACTCCTTTCTCCAGAAGAAATCCAACACCTCTCCAAGAGGTGGATTCTTCTTATTCATGATGAAAGACATCATAGCTTCAAATCTATGATTGAAGTACCTACATACATTGACTGGATCCAAAGAGCACAGTTCTCCGGGTGTCTTGAATTCGATGTTTTCTACGTTAGCATTTGCCTCTCGTAGAAATTGAAGTAAGTCTTCCCAGCCATACTCGGCACAACTCAGAGTGAGGAACCATGTGGGAGTACCTAAGTTCCTCAGCATACATTTTAAATCACCATGACGACGGTACCAGTACTCATTAGTACCACGCTGACACGCCATGAGATTAATCAGGTGAGATTCCAAAATACTATCTTGGACATTCACTTTATCCATAAAATCACTTGCCGAGATGTTTTGCATGTGTATACCACTTTTCAAGATGTGGTTCACTGCATATGACAGTCCAGACAGATCGCTTTCAAACAGGAGATGAAACAAATAAGGAATGCATTGTCGAAACCTAGCATCTCCTGCATACAATCGCAAAGTCCGGTATTCAGAAGCAGGAATTTGATGAGGTCGCTCATCATATCTTCCTCCCTGACCTGTTGGAAAAAGCTGTGGGAAACACCGAGCTTCCAAACTTTCCTCCCAAACACTAATGGGACTCCCTTTGGCTTGTTTCATTTGAAACAACTCAATAGCATTCCCCATGACTTCCTTTGAATGCAAAGGATGAACACTATAATGTTCATATATTTCCTCACTAGTAGAGGGTTCTACTTTCTCAATTTGACCAGCACACAAATCGCTATCCTCTTCCTCACTTACTTCCTCTTCTGCAACATATACATTCTTATAGTATTTATTATTTTTTTTCAAATACAATGTTGCCTTTTTAACTTTCCTAACATCTACTAAATCTTGCCATATTTTCTTATTCTTTGTCGGAACCCCATTAACTAAGATAACCAGAGGTTCCTCTTCCACTTTTTCTACTCCAATTGTGTTAATGTTTTTCTTCAAATCTAGAGGCAAATAAACAACTCTTCCCTTTAACCCTCTCTGTAAATCTGATGGAGGCAATTTCCCTGTCTTTGGCTCCATTCTTACAATAGCCTGAAAGGGATGGATACTTTGAATCAAAATAGATTCATAAGTATTTAAATCCTTCAATTCAGAAGGAATCTCAACCAATTCCAGATTATTATGAACTGCTCTAGCAGGCATCTGGTTTTGTTTTAATTTGTTACAACAATAAGTACACACACGTTGATCCAATCCCAAATCAAAACAATTTTCTACCATCAAGTATGTTGCAAAATCCTTCCATTCACTATTATTTTCCCTTTCACTTTTTGCATATAAATCCACTAACTTAGTCTGATTCTTATAATAAGTGCGTCGACAACACACACAAGTGAAATTAGGCCTCTCACTTGATTTCATGTCAAACGTCGCAATTTCCCTCTGGAAATTATCTGTACTGGAAACATGTACAGTATCTTCCAAATGACCCTCTATTTCTTGCTCAATTTCAACATTCTCCTCTTTACTTCCAAAGTAACAAAACTCAATTTCTTCACATATATTCCTCACATCTATTTCAGAACCATGCAAAAGAGCAGCGCATAATTGTTTCAGCATAATTGCTGGACTCTTAGCATAATACAACATTCTAACTAACTTCCTCACTTTGTTATGATGCACTGCTAGCATCCTGAAATGATGAAAAACACTCTGGCATACTCTCCTGGAAAGACAAGCCAGTGAATGACCATGCAAACCTGTCAATTCTCTCACTCTGCAAGGATCTAATTCTTGCAACAACCTTATTTTCTGCTTTAAACTTTTCTTGTTAAATGTCCGTACAAAATCACAAAGCAAATTGATGGAATCCTGTCGCACACTGCAAATACTACTACACTTCCAGGTGTACACAGGACCCTTAGCACGTCTTCCTAAAACCTCATTACCTAACAACTCTTCTGCCTCTGTTGTCACAAGTTTTTCTTTTTCAACTGGACAACCATCTTTCATTTCATAAGCACGACCACTGATGTCAACTGCATGCACCAAATCATTATCCTGGAAATAACTCTCTTCATTAAAAAATGCCTCACAGCTTGAACTATGTATCCATTCTCCAGAAAAAACTTCACAAAAATTACTACGATTAACTATTCTCTTCCATCTACTATTTCTTTTGAAATCAAAAATTTCCTTGTTTAGCTTCCTAATTCTATTGATTATCAAAATAAATAACTTACGTTTAATTTCAAAAGCCTGATCAATAACTTTCTCAACTTTTTTTTTTCTCCTATAAAAAACTAATTTCTGTTGACCTTTCTTAATATTTTTTAACAAATTGCCAATTATCCTGTTGCGGAACATTCGTTTACGAATCTCCCAAAACTGTTGTTTCCTTCTACTATCATGCACAGATTTATCTCTTGCTCTAGCAGTAACATATTCATTTGTCCTTTTCTTTCCATTTGATTTACTTGTCATATTATGGATTGAAACATTTTCTGTACTAATATTTTTTTTATTACAAATATTTCTTATGAAATATTTAGAGCTCTTACCCGGTGCTTTCTTCATGGCTTGAGAAATCTTTTTGTTAGAGGACTGCTGCATTTTTTTTTTCTCCTGCTGTCTTTGACGTTTTGCAGCCTTTATCTCTCTTATTTTTGTAGGCATCTTGAAATGATCTGCAGTTGAATCTGAGGAAAAAGATAATAAAAAATGTTATTAAACATTATTATCAAACAGTAAATCAGTAATAGTGATCAAAAACATAACACACTACTTGACATTTTATTTTGAAGATTTTTTAGTCATTGCCATTTTTACAATACAGAAATACCAGAAAAGAAATGACATTTATATTTATGTTACATATGCTATTTTATATGTGAATCTGATCTAATTTTATGAGCATATTTTAATATTTTATTGAAAACACTACACATAACCTGTTTTTGAAGGTGTTTTTATTTTTAAATTAAACGGTTTACCTTTTTACTTTTTATTGATTATAAATTTTAAAAATAAATGTTTATAATTCCAAAGGCTGAAGCAAGTCAGCTTCCCATCCGATATCATATAATTCAGACAAATCTGCATCCTCATCACGCTCTTCTTCATCCTCAGGATTTAAATCATCCAATGGATCAACATCCACTGATGTTTCAATTACAAGTTCAATGATGAGGTCAAAATCAACTGATTGCAGATTGTCGCTCATGTTGAGGTTGTCTTTATCTTTAAAGAAAGATAACAACAATGAGATGTTGCAGAGTAAGAGACAAATCTCACAGATTATAATAGTAAAATTATTTAACAAGAGTAACATTTTGCAGCTATTATTTAACCATGTCCAGCGATGCTGAGCAGGTGAAGCCTATGTCTAATTTTTCACTGAACAGGACTCATCTGTTCTTAACCTTGGATAAGCCTCAACGACTCTGTGTCCCCTGCACATACTCAAATGTTAAAGTGCAGATTTATATTAAATGGCACATCCCCAGGCATGCACCAGTTAATGTGCACCACTGTTTTACCACCCATGGTGTGCCGCATTTACAATCAGATAGGAGAAAGCTGCTTCAAAACCCTGCGCCTGCTTGAAGCTTGCATAGGTCTTGACGCACCATTGTATAGATGGGGCACCCCTGAGCCTTGCTGGAGCTGCATCGCACTTACGATACAACTCCAGCAATGCGCCACCTTTACAGCACAGATACGTCACGCATCTGTGCCATTTTTGCCCCATACTGCGCCGCATTGTAAATGCAGCACACCATGGGTGGCGGAACAGCGGCGCAAAATGACTGGCACATCCACTGCTGCATCGGTTTCATGTGGCACGTTTTTTTTACACCATGACACATCTGCCTAAATGCATCAATTTGTAATTTTCTCGCCTCATAGCAAATCTTTTGCACCGCCACTGCGTCACAAAAGTGACGCACAGTGGCGCAAAAGATGCATACACCTATCATAAATCTGTCCCTAGCATTTTAAATGATTAATTCAGGATGACGATAAGGTGTGGCCTATGCAGAGGTTTGTTTAAGGTGAGGCCTACTCAGGGTTGCAGATCAAAGTTACGCTTGATGAAGAATACAGAGGAGATAATACATGTAAAGGCCTACCAATGAAGTAAGTAATGTCCACTTTATTGCACCAGTCATCATAAATGTATCCCTAAGCTTCTTATCTTGTTACAGATGAACCACCATATGTACATGACATTTTAAGTAATTTCCACATGTGCAGTGTTTTCAAAATATAATTTGAAAATCGTTTTTGGGGAAAAGTAATGGTTTGCAAAATTATGACAAGGACATAATGGTGTATGCTTCTCTATAAAACATTTCAGTATCTCTAATGTCATTTTTCCCATATTACATTATAAGACCTTTCCCCATGAAGCACATTCCTTGTAAATATGCTCCCACCTGTGCATTGCAAATTTAGATTTTCACTGTTTCAGACACATAGCCATGTTGAAAGTGACCCAAAAAAATTGCAAACGTTTCCCCATGAAGCACATTCCTTGTAAATATGCTCCCACCTGTACATTGCAAATTTAGATTTTGACTGTTGCAGACACATAGCCATGTTGAAAGTGACCCAAAAAATTTGCAAACGTTTAAAAAAAAAAAACATTCATGTGTCTTAATGACATTTTAAGTCATTTCCCCATGGAGAATGTTTTCTAAGTGGCACAAAAGAGGTATACACCTATCATAAATCTATCCCTAGCATTATAAATGATTAAATCAGGATGACAATAATATGTGGCCTATCCAGAGGTTTGTTTAAGGTGAGGCCTACTCAGGATTGCAGATTAAAGTTACGCTTGATGAACAAAACAGAGGAGAAAATTTTATTGTAAATGCCTACCAATGAAGTAAGTGATTTCTACTTCATTGCACCAGTCATCATAAATGTATCCATAACCTTACTTAAATTGTACTTAAGACACATAAAAGCGTTTTTTGATTGGCTTTCCTGCATGGTAGGGTCACTTTTAACATGGCTATGTAACATAAACATTCAAAATCAAAATGTTCCATGTACAGGTGGGAGCATATTTACAAGCAATTTGCGCCACAAAGAAAGGTCTGACATTAAAATGGCAAAAATAACATCAGGGACAGTCAATTGCCTTATAAAAAACCATACACCATTATGTCCTTCTCATGCATTTAAAAACAATTCCTTTTTCCCAAAAACGATTTTCAAATCATAATTTCAAAAAACTGCACATGAGAAAATGACTTAAAATGTCATTGAAACACATTAAAGCATTTTTTGATTGGTTTTCCTGCATTGTTGATTCATTTTTATCATGGCTATGTAACACAAACATTGATAATTAAAATTTTCATGCACATGTAAGAGCATATTTACAAGCAATTTGCGCCACAGAGAAAGGTCTTACACTAAAATGAGAAAAATAACATCAGGAACAGTCAATTGCCTTATAAAGAACCATACACCATTATGTCCTTGTCATGATTTTATAAACAATTCCTTTTCCCCAAAAACGATTTTAAAATCATAATTTCTAAACACTGCACATCAGAAAATGACTTAAAATGTCATTAAAACACATGAAAGCGTTTTTTGATTGCCTTCCCAGCATGGTTTGGTCACTTTTAACATAGCTATTTAACACAAACATTCAAAATCTAAATTTTCCATGCACATGTGAGAGCATATTTACAAGCAATTTGCGCCACATAAATCATAATTTTCTCCTTAAAGCACACTATTCTCTATCTAAAGTAAAGAAATATTTTCTCACCTTAGCAAATACTTTGAGTTTGAAAACAGTCTCAGAAACACACCAATTTGTCTTCAGCAGAGCAAAAGGTATGCACTCCAGAGTCTGCATCTATCAAAAGCACAGAAATGGTGTAATTCTTCACACATATTTCTCATGTCACCCAATCAAAACTCTTCCCTCACTTTTTTTCAAATGAAAACCCTTCCCCCTCTGCCCTTTCTGCCTATTTTCCATAGCAACCACCTCTTGGAGAAACTCTGGTGTTTGCAAATTCACACAACAATGTTGCAATTGAACTCTGAACTCTCAGTGCACCTGCATATCCAGTGCTTTCTTTCATTTAATGATTTTTTATTGACCACTCAAAATACATCTTTCAAAGAACACATCTCTACACCCTAACTTTCTGTTTTCATCAATCAAAATCCACCAATCACTGTTACTACTTCATGAACACAGAAACTCCACAGTTTTTTTCATTTCAAACTCACATTTTTTCAACTGCCATTTCATTGCCACACTTCATCTGACTGCAGGAGAACCTTCTCTCACCATGTTTTCTGTCTGGATTGTTGGTCATAGTTATATTCACTGGGCTCAAAGGTACGTTGAAAGCAGGAATTTACCTAACCTCAATTTACAAGATGTGGAAATTAAGTGGTTTGGCCACAGAGGATTAAAATGTCACCAATTGATACCATTGGTGAAAACCTTTATGCATTTGCCCAAACCTGACCTGTTAATTGTGCACTGTGGAGGTAATGACTTGGGCACTTTGACTGGTGTAGGTCTGGAAATGCTTTTAAAGGACACCTTTGAGCAATTAATGGCACTTTTTCCTCAGACTGCCTTGGTATATTCAAATATATGCCAAAGACAGAAATGGAGGTGGTCAAACCAATTTTGTCCACAAATTGAGAAGTCGAGGAAGCATGTAAACAAATCTGTTTCAGCTTACATGAGAGACCATGGAATGGGCTCCCTGTACAACAATAACTTGCGTTACTACATGCAAGATATCTACAGAGGAGATGGAGTTCACTTCTCAGATGAGGGCAACAGAGTTTTCACTCTGAATTTAAAAATGTGCATTGGTACCTACTTATAAGTACCAAAATGTACCATAAACCCAAAAGCTCTTCTCAGAGCTACCCTACATCTAATCACTCACAATTATTATTTTACTCTAACTTTTTTCACTAATTTTCAACAAAGTACGCTCCCTGGGGCGCTACCCGGTACGCGTACCGGGAGCTAACCTCGCGAAATTTAAAAAAAAAATGTTTTTTTTTCGCACATATGGGCCTCCTCAGCCACCCTCACAAAACCTAGGGGGTCAAGATAAGTCTACCATGCTCCCTTCTACCTATTCTGAACATTATTTGCCCTCCATCTTGTATCATAATTCGACCGAAACACAAAATGGTGGACTCCCGTTACGCTTAAGGTTCGCGTACCAGGGCGCTCACCGGTTCGCGTACCGGGTCGCTTCCTGGAAAGCGCACCATCAAAAAAGGTGGGAAAGTAGTTCACACAAAAGCCACTTGAGACAATTTCACCAAATATAGATTAGCTCATACTACATACCAATCCCTACCATTTTCACAAATTTGATTGGAATTCCATTTAACCATTTAGCCTATAGAACTCACTAAATACCGTGAGGTAAATTACTTCACAAAACACATCTGAAGTGTTGGAATTGACAACCAATTAAAATGTTACTTTCATTTTCTACTTTTTTTACCTGACATTTGATTGGTTATGTACCCGAATATATATAAAGGAAGAGAAGGAAACACAGCCATTTTGACTACTACTTCCTGGTGTACATTTCTATTAGAATTTTCATTAATAACTTCAACTTCTTTTTAAAGGTAAGTTGTTATTTTTAAAACTGAAGTATATTGAGCACTTTAAGTTAATATGGTAAACTTTTTCTGTTAGTTATATACTATCCCTCTGTAGTACTTATAAATTTAGATACACTTTTTTATATTCCTACTTCCACTCTGATACTATACACTGCCCAAAGATAAATTCTCTGTTAAAAACTGCCTATCTAAAATTAATCCCAACAGTGCCCTACCTCTACTAATATATATTTTATTTATGCAAATTTCAGGAAAAATGGAAAGTGAACAAAACATTTCATTTGAAATTGTCCTTCCAGAGTCCAACACAGAAATCATTGATCCAAATGAGATTGAATTTATGGATGAATCTTGGGACCAAGAACTACTGCAATGTGTACAAGCAGTAGATAACCTCCTTGCAAATGAGGACATTTTACAACCTCAGAGACTACAATCTATATTCCATGATTATGAAATTTCTGACAATGAAATGTTAGAAAGTTTAATAAATTATGAAACACAATAAAAAAAACTTAAAAAAAAAAAAAAAAAAATAATCAACAAAACCAACAATCAATTAACATACAGCATTTGAAAAGTCTATCATTCATTTTTCATTGTGATACGCTCCCCAGAACGCTTCCCGGTTCGCGTACCGGGCGCTAACCACGAAAAAAAATAAAAAAAAAATTTTTTTTTTTTGCTTAGCGGGGCCCCTTTAAAGCCTCCACATCAAACCTAGGGGGTCAGGGAGGAGCTAGTATGCCCCCTTATGGTTATTTCCCCCTTTGTTTTGGCCTCCTCTTGTCTCTCAATCCTACCGAGAGACAAGATGGCGGCCGCTCCGGACTGTTTAGAATGTTGACAGACACCGGAGAGCCAATCAGCTTAGCTACGCGAAGTTCCGGTACGCTTAAGGTCCGCGGACCGGAGCGCTGCCCAGAGCGCGCTTACAGATATATATCTTTTTTTAAACGTTAATTTCTCAAAATCCACTGGAGCACATATATTGAGACCTACAAAAGGCACATCGGGCTACCAGTCCCTACAATTTTGCCAAGTTTCGTGCAAATCCATTCAGCCGTTCGGGCTAAAAGTGAGGCTAACCGCCCTATGGAAAACTCAATGTTAAAAACACGTTTTGGGACCCCCCTTTTTTCTCGGCCCCCCCTGGACGAACCCCCCCAAAATTTTCAGGGACTGCTCAGAAACAAAATGTTCCATTTTCCTGAAAATTTCAGCAAATTCCGTCCACAAACGCCAAAGTTATTAGACATAGAATTTTCAAAAAACCCATAGAGAAAAAATCCTAACTATATATACCTACTGGCGACCGCCAGTAGGTAATATATTCACTGAAAAAACCATAGGTTATACACCATATATAGTTAGGAATTAGCATTTAAAAAACCTTATTTTACTCACACAAAACCAATGAAATTCCATATATAGTTAGTTGTACTAACTATATATCACGCACCCGCAATCCACTGCTGATGATGTCACATATTACATCATTCATGACATGGTCAGTGACATCACTGATGACATCACTGATGACATCTCAAATGACATCACTGATGACATCACTGATGACATCTCAAATGACATCACTGATGACATCACTGATGACATCTCAAATGACATTACTGATGACATCACTGATAAAATCATTCATGTGATAATACGATGAACCTCTTCAGACTCTAATATAACCTTAGATACACTCAGTGTAAACACAGACTCACAGATTGTCACTCATCCATGAAGTTACACACACACCTAGACAGTCATGCAAACAATCAATCACACCTCCATTTCCTTAACTATACAGTTAAACACACCTTACTTATTCAAACATATACTAAAACATATTTACTCACTTATACAATCCTGGATACAAGTTCACAATGATCCATACAGCCACTCACACATTCACTGGCTCTTATGCACAGTTATTTATATATGTCAACTCTCACATGTACTGTATTTTACATATGTACTTAATTTGACATGTAGCACTGAGATATCTATTCACTCACCAATACAGTCATGCACACAGTCAACCGCCCATACAGCTGTTTCCAACATGCACTTTTGAATCCATACATCTATGCACAGAGTCATACACTTCCCAGCCACCCACACACACACTCAGTCTCCCATACAAATGCTTGGGCAACCAATCAATAACCTATATAGTTACTCATATAGCTACTGATCAACACATGCAGCAGTTTACAGAACAACAGACATAATGATGCACAAATTAAGACAGTTTAGTCACTAACCCATGCACTCAGTGAGACACATTTAATCACTCACTCATACATTCAGTCATGCACCTACTAAATCCTTCGTCCAGACACTTATACATCGACTCATTCATAAATATGTAAGACATATTTTAACTTTACAGAAAAATACAGTCACTGGATGTTGTCATCAGTGATGTCATCAGTGATGTCATTTGAGATGTCATCAGTGATGTCATCAGTGATGTCATTTGAGATGTCATCAGTGATGTCATCAGTGATGTCACTGACCATGTCATGAATGATGTAATATGTGACATCATCAGCAGTGGATTGCGGGTGCGTGATATATAGTTAGTACAACTAACTATATATGGAATTTCATTGGTTTTGTGTGAGTAAAATAAGGTTTTTTAAATGCTAATTCCTAACTATATATGGTGTATAACCTATGGTTTTTTCAGTGAATTTTTAAGGTTTTGTAAATGCTAGTTCCTAACTATATATGGTCTATAACCTATGGTTTTTTCAGTGAATTTCATTGGTTTTTTAATAGCTAATATCAAAACCTTTACAATGTATTATTCTTTAAAAAGAAAAATATTTTTTACATGTTTTTTATACAATTTTTTTTTTATTTTTTTTTTGTTTCGCTCCCAGTACGCGTACCGGTTAGCTTCCCGTTAGCTCAATCCGGAGGCGCGACCCGGTACGCGAACCGGTAAACGTTCCTTTTGCGCACCTCTCGCGTTACAAAACAACATCGTGACGCTTCGCGTCAGCATGACGTTTCGCGTTCTCGCGTAATACGTCATATTACGTGCTACGTTCGCGTACCCGGAAGCGCAGCGGTACGCGAACCGGAAGCGATCCGCGGCGCGGCGCCGACCGCGTAACGTAAACATAGCAGGTCATGTGACTCGGTAATAACACTTTTCATTGGTTCATTTCACTTTTGGTTTCCTAATGATGTAATACTAGATCATGTGATCTAAAATGAACACTTTTCATTGGTTTAGAACTTTTGTTTTTCCCAAATGATGAAAACCCCTCCTTCTTTCCTCACTCTGACTTTCATCTTGGTGAGAGAAAGACCCTTTATTGAGACTTTGAGATGGCTTCATTAGTAGCTTCAGCTGGTGCTAGCCCACCACCTCCACCAAATCCAAGAAAGAGAGGACCACCTGCAGAAGTAATTTTGCAAGAAGAGGAAGAACAGGAAGAGGAGGAAGATGAGGAAGAGCCAAGGTTTTTGCCAGAGGAGCCCAGGAGGTACAATCGAAAGGAGAATTACATCTGGCAATTCTACAGAATTCCTGAGGGGCAAAAGAAAGTGAATGCACGCTACGTGTTTTGCCGTATATGCGGTGATAGATTGTCAAGGGGCACTGATAAAAAATACAGTTATGGCAATCATACTATGCATCGGCATATGAGTAGGTGGCACCCAAATAATTATAGTGCTGCCCAGCTACGTGACGAGCAACAAAATCCCCTCCCAATGGCAAGAAGATCGGTGGTTCCAGAGGTGTCGGGACCAGAGGCGAGGGAGATGATCGCAAACATCCAAATGTTGTTTGGGCACGTAAAGCAAGTGTGCGTGGAATGTGGCACTTTCATCTGCTACAGAGAAAGTAGCATCACTTTGATTTTGCGAGCAATTCAAAATCATATTAATGTTTGTACGAAACGCACCAAAAAAGAAATTCTTTTTTTTTTTTTTTGCTCCTGTTGAGCCCTTTATAATGGATCGTTTTTGTTTCCCCCCCCCCAAAAAAAAACCAAAAAAATTTTAAAAACGTTCAGAAAATACAAAAAAAGTAAAAAAATGTTCAAAAAATACTAAAAAAAATATAAAACAACAAAAACATTAAAAAAAAGTTCTTTTCAGAACTAACTCCCCATTATAAAAAAATTGGTAGAATATTTGGAACTCTGCCAACCTCTATTTCTCTTAGTTCGCTCCCGGAGCGCTACCCGGTACGCGTACCGGAAGCTAACCAAAAAATTTTTTTTTTTTTAAAAAGAACAGTAAGTATAAGGTAAGCAAACAGACAGTTATGTGAAAAGAAAGACAGCTCTAGGGAGTAAACAATAAGATACTGTTACCTACAATCCACTGCTGATGATGTCACATATTACATCATTCATGACATGGTCAGTAACATCAACAGCAGTGGATTGTAGGTAACAGTATCCTTAGTTTACTCCCTATAGCTGTCTTTCTTTTAACATAACTGTCTCTTTCCTTCCCTTATAGTTACTGTTCTTTTTTAAAAAACATTTTTTTGATCAGTCATAAACAGTGACATTAATAGAAACAGAGAGAGTGAACAAGAGTGAAGAACTATGGTCCTCCTCAGCCACCCTCAGAAAACCAAGGGGGTCAAGATACATCTACCGTGCCCCCTTCTACCCATTCTGAACATTATTTGCCCTTCATCTTGTATCTTGATTCGACCGAAACACAAAATGGTGGACTGCCATAACGCTGCTGGTTTGCGAACCGGGCAACTTCCCGGGAAGCGGTCCAAAAAAAAAAAGTTGGGAAAGTAATTCACAGACACTAAGAGTAATAGAGATGGAGTGAGTGAACAAGACTGAGGAACTATGAGAACAGAGGGACTGAGAAAAAGAGTGGAAGGAGTTGAGTAAATAGGTAATAGAGAAAGGAATGAGGAAAGTAGCAAAGGCAGGAAACTGAGGATTAAAGAAGTGAAGCAGTGGATCTAATAGTAGGTGAATGTGATAGAAATGTAACGAAAAGAGTACAACTATTTACCTTGTAATTGCCGTTAAATTAATCACATTTTATTTCTATACTTTCAATCTGTGAAAGAGAGAACCAACATTTGAAAAAAATTAAAATATGTATTTAAAAATTACAAAAGACAAGGGAAAATATTGAAGGACAAATAGTTTTTCAACAACTTTGACACTGACAGAAGCTTCTGCTTCTCCAGGTCCTCTACACAATCCTAAAGATATACATTTTAAACTAACAGTATCTTGATGCAGATGAAGTGAGGCCTATCTTAAAACATGGTGCATCTTTTGCATTGCTCTTGTTTCAGAAAAGTGTCGCTTCAGTATGCCAATAACATGTCTCCTATCCAGAGATTTGTTTGAGGTGAGGCCTACTCAGAGTTCAAGATGAGATTTACACTTGTTGAAGTGTACAGAGGAGATAATATCTGTGAAAGTCTACTAATGAAGTGAGTCATGTCCACTGCACTCTTCAACAAAGTAGAAACCTCCTATGTTTCCCTGGACAGACCTAAACTTGATCTGCACAATGTGATTCGTAATGATAGGAAACACAGGTGATGTAATTGAAATATGTGCAATTTATTTTGCTCATTTCACAATCACATCACTTGTGTTTCCTTTGCTTAGGTATCTCATTGTGCAGATGTAGTCCAGCATATGAAAGAATACGTAGAAGTGCAGCACTGCATACAATAAATTTAACACTTACAGAAAACTCACCTTCTCCATGCCTCCTACACAGTTCTACATATACATCATAAATGCAAACAGTACAGAATTAATTATACATGTTAAATGGTTTATTTTTGCTGTTCTCAGAATGTATCAAAATTCACTAAAAACAGTGACTTGAAGGTATTCATCATGTAACAGCGGGGAAAAAAAAACACAATCAAAATGATTGTGTTTAAAAAACCCATACAACATCAGAAATTAAAATTCAGAACTCCTTAAAGTTAACTTACTTTCCATGACGTCCAAGGATGTCCTATGAACAGCTTACACTCTTTTGTGCTGTTCTTACTTTCAGCCCGCCACTTTCTGAAAGAAAACCTCCATCGTTTTTAAAAACACGTTACATGCAATAAATGACTTCTTGCTCTCTACCACTATTTTCCACAAGGCCAAATCTAGTCAGAGATATTTATAACTCTTGGATTTCTTGTAAGCCAATCCCATCATTTGGCATTTCCGCAACTTTCACAATTAAAATGTTGAAGATCATTTTCACAATCCTGGAATAGTAATATCTTCCCCTTCTTGCTCAGTCATGTTCTACATTTCCTATGACACTGATACTGCTTAATATGAAGCAGACTTACACTACCTCTATGAGTACTACAATTATTTAATTCTCTACATCACTTTTAATCACAAAGCAATGTAAAACAGTAGACAGCATTGCAGACTTACATTCCCTCTACTCCATGTTTTGATTGGCTGCTTCAATTAGCTTATGAAAAGAAACAGTTTTTCTGAACTCATTCAAAGTGCACATACATCTCCATGATGTCCAATCCTATGATTAGAAGTTATGTCTCTGAACTACACTTATCCTCAAGGCCAAATTGTGTAGGAGCCATTAGAACTTCTTGAAATTCCACAGATCATATCCCGAGATTATTTCCCTAAAATTTTGGTTTTAAAAACACCAGGTAAGAGTTTTTAAGGTCATACGGCAATTTTTTTTTGAAAATTAAAACAGAATCATTGCAGAATGACCAGCCATTTCTAGACTTTAAATAAGCTGTGTAATGTCCTGATGATATTGAAGGGCCGTCATGATATATAATTGCTGTAGTTACAAAAGTCCTTCCTGATATTGACAACTGCGAAGCTACAAAATTTTTTATTAAAGTTGTCAATTTTGTTCCATCAGGCCTACATCGTTGGAACATTAAAATGACGTACTGGCCATATGTTCGTATAAATAATGTGGACATCATTTCAGATTTACATTGGCTACACTCCATGTTGTGATTAGCAGCTTTTACTAGCTTATTAAAGGAGACTGATTTACTGTCTGGCAAAGTTAAATATATAAATCTTTCTGAGTCTACACTAGTAGTACTTGATACCATACAGTTCTCGCAGTCATGCTGCCATTGATAAGAAAGCCCAAACAGCTGATCTACATCTACACCTTCAGCATGTAATACATCAAGCATATACATTAAAAACTCCTGACAATCTTGCTGAATATTTTGAGAGAATTGTGTTTGGCCTGAACATCTATCTAACAGATTTCTAATTTCAGACACACTTTCTATGTTTCTTCTATCAGTGGTACATTTCTCTAACACAGAATTTAACAAACTGCAAAATCTTTGATCAGAATTGACCACAATCTCTTCTTTTACATTTTTTAGAGAAAACAAAACATTAATTACTACATTAGCATAGCAGTTGACACCAGAACTGTTTTCAAACTGAAAACCAACAACATCTTCAACAGAATCCTCTTTGTTTCTGCTTGTAATTTTAGGTTCATTCACTTTTTGTCTTTTTGCTACAACCTCCCCAGTATTGTTCTCATTTCTTCGTTTCCGGCCTACCAGACGTTTCTCAAACAAAGGAAACTGAGGCAAATGTGGCGCATACTCTCTTCTTAACCTATTGTATTCCTTAACACAATCTAGATCTGCACAAATGTTTCTGACATCACACTCAATCAAGTACAATCCCGATAAAGTTCTAACTCGTGACAATGCCACATATGCCATACCCTCCTTGAACACAGAACTGCCAATATTCACCAATGCAGTGTCTACACTTAAACCTTGCGATTTATGAATTGTCACCGCATATGCCAAGCAAACAGGGAACTGCTTACGGCGAACATATAAGTCTTTTACAAGCAAAAATCTAGCAGAACAACGAGCAATTAGCTGTACTTCCTCAATGCCATCAAATTTAATTTTTAAAAATTCAATTCCATCTCTATTTCTGTATTTCACAAAATCAACAACATTACCCATTGATCCATTTACCAGACCTCTTTCAACATGTAAATTCCTTCTTAAAATTATACGGCAGTTCAAGCACACATTCAGAGTCTTTTCAAAACCTGCAGTTTTAGATATACTCTTCTCTAATGAATCCAATTTTGTTTTCAGATTCTCAGACAAAATAATTGTTGATCCCATATGCTCTACTCTATCAATAGCTTCCAGTTTCACAATCTCTTGCTTTTCTAAATGCAACATTTTGTTGTTAAATTTGGCACATTCTGCAAGAGTTGGCATCAAACATATTCCAGATTTCTTATCAGTAATTTTCTGAAAAATATTCTCAGGCAAAACATCTTGTTCTGGATATAAATTTGACAGTAATCGTGCATGTAAAGCTTCTTTCCCATGCTCGGTCACTTTTCCAATTCTAACATCTTGTAGAATAGTCTTGTAAACTTCATCCTTTGCCTGACGCATATTTTCATGCAGTTCAGCATAATTGAAGTTTAACCATATATTGACGTTGCCAATGCTGCCTAGGCACTTCCTGGTATCTTCATGCGTGAGCATTTTGAACACAGGTTGCCCTTTCACTGGTGTCAGCTGCAGAAGATCTCCAAAAACAATGATGTGTTTGCCACCAAATAACACATCATACTCTGTTTTGAGAACTTCTTGCATCCTCAAATGCACAAAGGCAAGCATGACATTGGAAACCATGCTTACTTCGTCAATGATAAGAAGTTTCATTTTCCTCAAGATTCTTGAAACTTCAAAACAAGCATCTCCAGATAGCTTGTGATATTCTAATTTGTTGTCATGCTCCACTGGCAGCATCAGTAAACGATGTAAAGTAATCCCTTTAATATTATGTGCTGCCAGTCCAGTTGGAGCAGTGACAACACAAGACAGCGATGACTCTGTCCTTTCCTGCAAATAGCATGAAATTGCTTTAATGAGGAAACTTTTTCCAGTTCCCGCTTCTCCACTCACGTACAGTCGGACAGGCTTCAACGACGTACATGAGCACTCTTTCTTATCATGACTTAATCCATGATCAATTTGCATGGTAACTTCGTCATATATTTTCCTCTGCTCAACGTTGAGTTGCCTTTCCAACTCTTCTAAGTTAACCGCATCCTCTTGAGCATGTGCCATGGCTCTTTCCACCTCATTCATAGCAGTGGCAGCTTCATTTTCAATAAGAGGTCCTCCTAGTGGATCCTGACTCAATGAAGCAGAACTCTGACTGTCCTGAGAACTGTCTCTGGCAATCTCGGCTGCAATCGTTGCTTCCTGCTCAATTTCCGCATTCAACATTTCTACATATTTGGGAAAAGCAGGACATTCTATGGTCTCCTTGGCGGCATTGAAAGAGTCTTCGTAACAGAGGAAATCTCCAAGCAGTTCCTCTTCTGCACGCCAAGGCTTGAAAAGTTGCAAAAGTGCTAAATAGAAAAACTCCTTTTTTTCAGGAGATTCGCCACTCAATTTTCGATGGTTTATCAAGTGGCATTTTCTTTGCTTGACCAGACATCCCTCACTTCCTATTACAGCATACACTCCTTTCTCAGTATCTTCTTTGATGTTCCTCTTGAACATGTAATTTTGCAGAACCTCATACAGACAAACATTCTCTAGGTGACTGCTTCGATTTGGATAATATGTATCCAACATGTTTGTCTTCAAAATGTCGGTACTGTTTGGCTCCTTTTCCGCCAAATACTCAATTTCCCGCACAGGTTTGAGAACTCGATTACGCGTTGCAGCAAGACCAAGACTCGCCCAAACGATACTCCTGGACTTGGCATAGAGACTTGCTGAAGACAACCGGTCAGAACATTCGTACGCTCCGATTTCTCGATGCGACAACATCTTCAGACTGAAACTGTACAACTTCTTGCTGAGGCTCTTTTCATGGGAAATGTCCTCCCACATATCCTTCAATTCTGTCTTCTCTTTTTTGGTGATGTAAGACGTCACATACCGAGCCACAGCCATACAGTTATCAGCCACAAACTGTATATCCATGTTAGCATTCCACATGGACAAAATCACCGGGTTGTAGTCGTTGATGTACTTGGACTCTTCGTTCCTCTTCAAATTGTAAGTGTTTTTAGGTGATTTCTTCATCACATTATGTCGCAGCGAAGACATCAAACTGTTTACTCTTCCTTTAGAAATCACCGGTCGTGGAAAGCCGAAACGACATTTGGTGTAGAACTTGTCTTTGTTTCGGAATTTACGACGGCAGTACTTTCCACATCGATGGCTTTGGAAACGCAGAACTTTTTCTCTTAGGCTTTTCTTCTCCTTTGCGTTTGGAACAGCACACGTAGAATACTGTTGGATGAAACTCATCACTGAGTCTTCTGGATCCGTTCCAAATTTAGGTGCATCCTTGATCCACAGCAACATATGTATATGAGGAGCACCTCTTGCTTGGTACTCCTTTCTCCAGAAGAAATCCAACACCTCTCCAAGAGGTGGATTCTTCTTATTCATGATGAAAGACATCATAGCTTCAAATCTATGATTGAAGTACCTACATACATTGACTGGATCCAAAGAGCACAGTTCTCCGGGTGTCTTGAATTCGATGTTTTCTACGTTAGCATTTGCCTCTCGTAGAAATTGAAGTAAGTCTTCCCAGCCATACTCGGCACAACTCAGAGTGAGGAACCATGTGGGAGTACCTAAGTTCCTCAGCATACATTTTAAATCACCATGACGACGGTACCAGTACTCATTAGTACCACGCTGACACGCCATGAGATTAATCAGGTGAGAATCCAAAATACTATCTTGGAAATTCACTTTATCCATAAAATCACTTGCCGAGATGTTTTGCATGTGTATACCACTTTTCAAGATGTGGTTCACTGCATATGACAGTCCAGACAGATCGCTTTCAAACAGGAGATGAAACAAATAAGGAATGCATTGTCGAAACCTAGCATCTCCTGCATACAATCGCAAAGTCCGGTATTCAGAAGCAGGAATTTGATGAGGTCGCTCATCATATCTTCCTCCCTGACCTGTTGGAAAAAGCTGTGGGAAACACCGAGCTTCCAAACTTTCCTCCCAAACACTAATGGGACTCCCTTTGGCTTGTTTCATTTGAAACAACTCAATAGCATTCCCCATGACTTCCTTTGAATGCAAAGGATGAACACTATAATGTTCATATATTTCCTCACTAGTAGAGGGTTCTACTTTCTCAATTTGACCAGCACACAAATCGCTATCCTCTTCCTCACTTACTTCCTCTTCTGCAACATATACATTCTTATAGTATTTATTATTTTTTTTCAAATACAATGTTGCCTTTTTAACTTTCCTAACATCTACTAAATCTTGCCATATTTTCTTATTCTTTGTCGGAACCCCATTAACTAAGATAACCAGAGGTTCCTCTTCCACTTTTTCTACTCCAATTGTGTTAATGTTTTTCTTGAAATCTAGAGGCAAATAAACAACTCTTCCCTTTAATCCTCTCTGTAAATCTGATGGAGGCAATTTCCCTGTCTTTGGCTCCATTCTTACAATAGCCTGAAAGGGATGGATACTTTGAATCAAAATAGATTCATAAGTATTTAAGTCCTTCAATTCAGAAGGAATCTCAACCAATTCCAGATTATTATGAACTGCTCTAGCAGGCATCTGGTTTTGTTTTAATTTGTTACAACAATAAGTACACACACGTTGATCCAATCCCAAATCAAAACAATTTTCTACCATCAAGTATGTTGCAAAATCCTTCCATTCACTATTATTTTCCCTTTCACTTTTTGCATATAAATCCACTAACTTAGTCTGATTCTTATAATAAGTGCGTCTACAACACACACAAGTGAAATTAGGCCTCTCACTTGATTTCATGTCAAACGTCGCAATTTCCCTCTGGAAATTATCTGTACTGGAAACATGTACACTATCTTCCAAATGACCCTCTACTTCTTGCTCAATTTCAACATTCTCCTCTTTACTTCCAAAGTAACAAAACTCAATTTCTTCACATATATTCTTCACATCTATTTCAGAACCATGCAAAAGAGCAGCGCATAATTGTTTCAGCATAATTGCTGGACTCTTAGCATAATACAACAGTCTAACTAACTTCCTCACTTTGTTATGATGCACTGCTAGCATCCTGAAATGATGAAAAACACTCTGGCATACTCTCCTGGAAAGACAAGCCAGTGAATGACCATGCAAACCTGTCACTTCTCTCACTCTGCAAGGATCTAATTCTTGCAACAACCTTATTTTCTGCTTCAAACTTTTCTTGTTAAATGTCCGTACAAAATCACAAAGCAAATTGATGGAATCCTGTCGCACACTGCAAATACTACTACACTTCCAGGTGTACACAGGACCCTTAGCACGTCTTCCTAAAACCTCATTACCTAACAACTCTTCTGCCTCTGTTGTCACAAGTTTTTCTTTTTCAACTGGACAACCATCTTTCACTTCATAAGCACGACCACTGATGTCAACTGCATGCACCAAATCATTATCCTGGAAATAACTCTCTTCATTAAAAAATGCCTCACAGCTTGAACTATGTATCCATTCTCCAGAAAAAACTTCACAAAAATTACTACGATTAACTATTCTCTTCCATCTACTATTTCTTTTGAAATCAAAAATTGCCTTGTTTAGCTTCCTAATTCTATTGATTATCAAAATAAATAACTTACGTTTAATTTCAAAAGCCTGATCAATAACTTTCTCAACTTTTTTTTTCTCTTATAAAAAACTAATTTCTGTTGACCTTTCTTAATATTTTTTAACAAATTGCCAATTATCCTGTTACGGAACATTCGTTTACGAATCTCCCTAAACTGTTGTTTCCTTCTACTATCATGCACAGATTTATCTCTTGCTCTAGCAGTAACATTTTCATTTGTCCTTTTCTTTCCATTTGATTTACTTCTCGTGTTATGGATTGAAACATTTTCTGTACTAATATTTTTTTTATTAGAAATATTTCTTATGAAATATTTAGAGCTCTTACCCGGTGCTTTCTTCATGGCTTGAGAAATCTTTTTGTTAGAGGACTGCTGCGTTTTTTTTCTCCTGCTGTCTTTGACGTTTTGCAGCCTTTATCTCTCTTATTTTTGTAGGCATATTGAAATCTTGAAATGATCTGCAGTTGAATCTGAGGAAAAATATAATAAAAAATGTTAATAAACATTATTATCAAACAGTAAATCAGTAATAGTGATCAAAAACATAACACACTACTTGACATTTTAATTTGAAGATTTTTTAGTCATTGCCATTTTTACAATACAGAAATACCAGAAAAGAAATGACATTTATATTTATGTTACCTATGCTATTTTATATGTGAATCTGATCTAATTTTATGAGCATATTTTAATATTTTATTGAAGACACTACACATAACCTGTTTTTGAAGGTGTCTTTATTTTTAAATTAAACGGTTTACCTTTTTACTTTTTATTGATTATAAATTTTAAAAATAAATGTTTATAATTCCAAAGGCTCAAGCAGGTCAGCTTCCCATCCTATATCATATAATTCGGACAAATCTGCATCCTCATCACGCTCTTCTTCATCCTCAGGATTTAAATCATCCAATGGATCAACATCCACTGATGTTTCAATTACAAGTTCAATGATGAGGTCAAAATCAACTGATTGCAGATTGTCGCTCATGTTGAGGTTGTCTTTATCTTTAAAGAAAGATAACAACAATGAGATGTTGCAGAGTAAGAGACAAATCTCACAGATTATAATAGTAAAATTATTTAACAAGAGTAACATTTTGCAGCTATTATTTAGCCATGTCCAGCGATGCTGAGCAGGTGAAGCCTATGTCTAATTTTTCACTGAACAGGACTCATCTGTTCTTAACCTTGGATAAGCCTCAACGACTCTGTGTCCCCTGCACATACTCAAATGTTAAAGTGCAGATTTATATTAAATGGCACATCCCTAAGCATGCACCAGTTAATGTGCACCACTGCTTTACCACCCATGGTGTGCCGCATTTACAATCAGATAGGAGAAAGCTGCTTCAAAACCCTGCGCCTGCTTGAAGCTGGCATAGGTCTTGACGCAGCATTGTAGAGATGGGGCACCCCTGAGCCTTGCTGGAGCTGCATCGCACTTACGATACAACTCCAGCAATGCGCCACCTTTACGGCACAGATGCGTCACGCATCTGTGCCGTTTTTGCCCCATGCTGCGCCGCATTGTAAATGCAGCACAACATGGGTGGCGGAACAGTGGCGCAGGATGACTGTCACATCCCTGGTGATGCGCCACTCATCATAAATCTATCCCTAAGCTTCTTATCTTGTTACAGATGAACTGCCATATGTATCATCAAAATATTTTACATATTATAAATAGCGAATTTTAAGGAATAAATAGCGATTCTTTACTATTCCTAATTTGCAATGAGCAAATTGCTAATTGCAAATTACCCATTCATTTCCATAGGCTAGGAGGCTCATAGGAATTAATGTTGCAATTTGTGATTAGCAATTAGCTCATCACAAAATAGGATTTTTTTCAAGCGTGCAGGGGTATCTCAAGAACACCCTGCTGCACCCCTGAAAAAGAAATTTGGGAGCACATGGCACACCTACATGCCCTAATGGCATGTATGGGCGTCATATGGGACCTTTTTTTTTAAAAAAAAAAAAATGCTTTTTGAAAAGAATTCGCAAATTACCACAAACTAGAAGTTGGTGGTAGTTTCCAAATCCTTAATATCATTTTTTACATATTTTTTTTTTGATACATTGCATTTAAGGAATCACAAATTTTGAATTATTGACATTTTAAGTAATTTCCACATGTGCAGTGTTTTCAAAATATAATTTGAAAATCGTTTTTGGGGAAAAGTAATGGTTTGCAAATTTATGACAAGGACATAATGGTGTATGCTTCTCTATAAGGCATTTCAGTATCTCTAATGTCATTTTTCCCATATTACATTATAAGACCTTTCCCCATGAAGCACATTCCTTGTAAATATGCTCCCACCTGTGCATTGCAAATTTAGATTTTGACTGTTTCAGACACATAGCCATGTTGAAAGTGACCCAAAAAAATTGCAAACGTTTTAAAAAAACACATTCATGTGTCTTAATGACATTTTAAGTCATTTCCCCATGGACAATGTTTTCTAAGTGGCACAAAAGAGGTATACACCTATCATAAATCTGTCCCTAGCATTTTAAATGATTAATTCAGGATGACAATAAGATGTGGCCTATCCAGAGGTTTGTTTAAGGTGAGGCCTACTCAGGATTGCAGATTAAAGTTACGCTTGATGAAGAATACAGAGGAGATAATTTATTGTAAAGGCCTACCAATGAAGTAAGTGATTTCTACTTCATTGCACCAGTCATCATAAATGTATCCGTAAGCTTCTTATCTTGTTAGACATCAACCGCCATATGTATCATATAACTATTTTGCATTTCCAAAAAAGCGAATTTTAAGGAATAAATAGCGATTCTTTACCATTCCAAATTTGCTTTGAGAAAATTGCTAATTGCAAATTACCCATTCATTTCCATGGGCTAGGAGGCTCATATAAATGAAGGTGCAATTTGCGATTAACAATTTGCTCATCACAAATTAGGAATTTATTCCAAAGGTGCAGGGGTGTCTCAAGAACACCCTGCTGCAACCCTGAAAAAGAAATTTGGGGGCATATGGCGCACATAAATTTTAACAACATTCCTTTACCTCAAAAACGATTTTCAAATCATAACTTCAAAACACTACACATGGGAAAATTACTTAAATTGTCCTTAAGACACATAAAAGCGTTTTTTGATTGGCTTTCCTGCATGGTAGGGTCACTTTTAACATGGCTATGTAACACAAACATTCAAAATCAAAATTTTCCATGTACAGGTGGGAGCATATTTACAAGCAATTTGCGCCACAAAGAAAGGTCTGACATTAAAATGGGAAAAATAACATCAGGGACAGTCAATTGCCTTATAAAGAACCATACACCATTATGTCCTTCTCATGAATTTAAAAACAATTCCTTTTTCCCAAAAACGATTTTCAAATCATAATTTCAAAACACTGCACATGAGAAAATGACTTAAAATGTCATTGAAACACATGAAAGCGTTTTTTGATTGGCTTTCCTGCATGGTTGGTTCACTTTTATCATGGCTATGTAACACAAACATTGATAATTAAAATTTACATGCACATGTAAGAGCATATTTACAAGCAATTTGCGCCACAGAGAAAGGTCTTACACTAAAATGAGAAAAATAACATCAAGAACAGTCAATTGCCTTATAAAGAACCATACACCATTATGTCCTTGTCATGATTTTATAAACAATTCCTTTTCCCCAAAAACGATTTTAAAATCATAATTTCTAAACACTGCACATGGGAAAATGACTTAAAATGTCATTAAAACACATGAAAGCGTTTTTTGATTGCCTTCCCAGCATGGTTTGGTCACTTTTAACATGGCTATTTAACACAAACATTCAAAATCTAAATTTTCCATGCACATGTGAGAGCATATTTACAAGCAATTTGCGCCACAGAGAAAGGTCTTACACTAAAATGAGAAAAATAACATCAGGGACAGTCAATTGCCTTATAAAGAACCATACACCATTATATCCTTGTCATGAATTTAAAAACAATTCCTTTTCCACAAAAACGATTTTCAAATCATAATTTCTAAACACTGCACATCAGAAAATGACTTAAAATGTCATTAAAACACATGAAATCATTTTTTGATTGGCTTTCCAGCATGGTTGCGTCACTTTTAACATGGCTATGTAACACAAACATTCAAAATCAAAATTTTCCATGCACATGTGAGAGCATATTTACAAGCAATTTGCGCCACATAAATCATAATTTTCTCCTTAAAGCACACTATTCTCTATCTAAAGTAAAGAAATATTTTCTCACCTTAGCAAATACTTTGAGTTTGAAAACAGTCTAAGAAACACACCAATTTGTCTTCAGCAGAGCAAAAGGTATGCACTCCAGAGTCTGCAGCTATCAAAAGCACAGAAATGGTGTAATTCTTCACACATATTTCTCATGTCACCCAATCAAAACTCTTCCCTCACTTTTTTTCAAATGAAAACCCTTCCCCCTCTGCCCTTTCTGCCTATTTTCCATAGCAACCACCTCTTGGAGAAACTCTGGTGTTTGCAAATTCACACAACAATGTTGCAATTGAACTCTGAACTCTCAGTGCACCTGCATATCCAGTGCTTTCTTTCATTTAATGATTTTTTATTGACCACTCAAAATACATCTTTCAAACAACACATCTGTACACCCTAACTTTCTGTTTTCATCAATCAAAATCCACCAATCACTGTTACTGCTTCATGAACACAGAAACTCCACAGTTTTTTTCATTTCAAACTCTCATTTTTTCAACTGCCATTTCATTGCCACACTTCATCTGACTGCAGGAGAACCTTCTCTCACCATGTTTTCTGTCTGGATTGTTGGTCATAGTTATATTCACTGGGCTCAAAGGTACGTTGAAAGCAGGAATTTACCTAACCTCAATTTACAAGATGTGGAAATTAAGTGGTTTGGCCACAGAGGATTAAAATGTCACCAATTGATACCATTGGTGAAAACCTTTATGCATTTGCCAAAACCTGACCTGTTAATTGTGCACTGTGGAGGTAATGACTTGGGCACTTTGACTGGTGTAGGTCTGGAAATGCTTTTAAAGGACACCTTTGAGCAATTAATGGCACTTTTTCCTCAGACTGCCTTGGTATATTCAAATATATGCCAAAGACAGAAATGGAGGTGGTCAAACCAATTTTGTCCACAAATTGAGAAGTCGAGGAAGCATGTAAACAAATCTGTTTCAGCTTACATGAGAGACCATGGAATGGGCTCCCTGTACAACAATAACTTGCGTTACTACATGCAAGATATCTACAGAGGAGATGGAGTTCACTTCTCAGATGAGGGCAACAGAGTTTTCACTCTGAATTTAAAAATGTGCATTGGTACCTACTTATAAGTACCAAAATGTACCATAAACCCAAAAGCTCTTCTCAGAGCTACCCTACATCTAATCACTCACAATTATTATTTTACTCTAACTTTTTTCACTAATTTTCAACAAAGTACACTCCCTGGGGCGCTACCCGGTACGCGTACCGGGAGCTAACCTCGCGAAATTTTTTAAAAAAATGTTTTTTTTTCGCACATATAAACCTCCTCAGCCACCCTCAGAAAACCTAGGGGGTCAAGATAAGTCTACCGTGCCCCCTTCTACCCATTCTGAACATTATTTGCCCTCCATCTTGTATCTTAATTCGACCGAAACACAAAATGGTGGACTCCCGGAACGCTTAAGGTACGCGAACCGGGGCGCTCAACGGTTCGCGTACCGGGTCGCTCCCTGGGAAGCGCACCATCAAAAAAGGTGGGAAAGTAGTTCACAGAAAAGCCACTGGAGACAATTTCACCAAATATAGATTAGCTCATACTACATACCAATCCCTACCATTTTCACAAATTTGATTGGAATTCCATTTAGCCATTTAGCCTGTAGACCTCTCTAAATACCGTGAGGTAAATTACTTCACAAAACACATCTGAAATGTTGGAATTGACAACCAATTAAAATGTTACTTTCATTTTCTACTTTTTTTACCTCACATTTGATTGGTTATGTACCCGAATATATATAAAGGAAGAGAAGGAAACACAGCCATTTTGACTACTACTTCCTGGTGTACATTTCAATAGGATTTTCATTAATAACTTCAACTTCTTTTTAAAGGTAAGTTGTTATTTTTAAAACTGAAGTATATTGTGCACTTTAAGTTAATATGGCAAACTTTTTCTGTTAGTTATATACTATCCCTCTGTAGTACTTATAAATTTAGATACACTTTTTTATATTCCTACTTCCACTCTGATACTATACACTGCCCAAAGATAAATTCTCTGTTAAAAACTGCCTATCTAAAATTAATCCCAACAGTGCCCTACCTCTACTAATATATATTTTTTTTATGCAAATTTCAGGGAAAATGGAAAGTGAACAAAACATTTCATTTGAAATTGTCCTTCCAGAGTCCAACACAGAAATCATTGATCCAAATGAGATTGAATTTATGGATGAAACTTGGGACCAAGAACTACTGCAATGTGTACAAGCAGTAGATAACCTCCTTGCAAATGAGGACATTTTACAACCTCAGAGACTACAATCTATATTCCATGATTATTATGAAATTTCTGACAATGAAATGTTAGAAAGTTTAATAAATTATGAAACACAATAAAAAAAGCTTAAAAAAAAAAAAATCAACAAAACCAACAATCAATTAACATACAGCATTTGAAAAGTCTATCATTCATTTTTCATTGTGGTACGCTCCCCAGAACGCTTCCCGGTTCGCGTACCGGGCGCTAACCACGAAAAAATTTTTTTTTTTTTTGCTTCGCGGGGCCCCTTTAAAACCTCCACATTAAACCTAGGGGGTCAGCGAGGATCTACTATGCCCCCTTATAGTTATTTCCCCCTTTGTTTTGGCCTCCTCTTGTCTCTCGATCCTACCGAGAGACAAGATGGCGGCCGCTCCGGACTGTTTAGAATGTTGACAGACACCGGAGAGCCAATCAACTTCGCTACGCGAAGTTCCGTTACGCGTCAAGTACGCGTACCGGGGCGCTGCCTGGTCCGCGCTTACAGATATATATCTTTTTTTGAACGTTAATTTCTCAAAATCCACTGCAGCACATATATTGAGACCTACAAAAGGCACATCGGGCTACCAGTCCCTACAATTTTGCCAAGTTTCGTGCAAATCCATTCAGCCGTTCGGGCTAAAAGTGAGGCTAACCGCCCTATGGAAAACTCAATGTTAAAAACACGTTTTGGGACCCCCCTTTTTTCTCGGCCCCCCCTGGACCAACTCCCCCCAAATTACCAGGGGCTGCTCAGAAACAAAATGTTCCATTTTGCTGAAAATTTCAGCCAATTCCGTCCACAAACGCCAAAGTTATTAGACATAGAATTTTCAAAAATCCCATAGGGAAAAAATCCTAACTATATATACCTACTGGCGACCGCCAGTAGGTAATATATATATATATATATATATATATATATATATATATATATTCACTGAAAAAACCATAGGTTATAGACCATATATAGTTAGGAATTAGCATTTACAAAACCTTGAAAATTCACTGAAAAAACCATAGGTTATAGACCATATATAGTTAGGAATTAGCATTTAAAAAACCTTATTTTACTCACACAAAACCATTGAAATTCCATATATAGTTAGTTGCACTAACTATATATTGCGCACCCGCAAATCCACTGCTGATGATGTCACATATTACATCATTCATGACATGGTCAGTGACATCACTGATGACATAACTGATGACATCTCAAATGACATCACTGATGACATCTCACTTGACATCAATGATCACATCACTGATGATATCATTCATGTGACAATACAATGCATCTCCTCACATTTTAATATAACCTCTGTTTCACCCAGTGTTAAAAACAGAGTATAATTTTTGAAACCATTGACACACCAATACTAGTTACTACATACGTACTCACTGATTCCTACGTCTACACACACATTCACTCATTCACCCATACAATCATTCATACATACAATCACTCATGTTTACAACACAATCATATGCACTCATACACCTATACAGACACTCACACTCTGCCACTCATCCATGGAGTTACTCACACACCTAGTCAGTCCTGTAAAGAATCAATCACACTTCCATTTTCTACTCTATACAGTTAAACATAGAGCACCTTACGTTTTCAACCATATACTAACACATACTTACTCTCTTATACAATCATTGATACAAGTACACATTGATCTGTACAGAGTCACACACCTCCCATCCAGCCACACACACACTCAGTCTCCCATGCAAATACTTGGGCAATCAATCAATAACCCATATAGTTACTCATATAGCTACTGATCAACACATGCAGCAGTTTACAGAACAACAGACATAATGATGCACAAATTAAGAACAGTTTAGTCACTAACCCATGCACTCAGTGAGACACATTTAATCACTCACTCATACATTCAGTCATGCACCTACTAAATCCTTCGTCCAGACACTTATACATCCACTCATTCTTCAATATGTAAGACATATTTTAACTTTACAGAAACATAGTCACTGGATGTTGTCATCAGTGATGTCATCAGTGATGTCATTGAGATGTCATCAGTGATGTCATCAGTGATGTCCTGACCATGTCATGAATGATGTAATATGTGACATCATCAGCAGTGGATTGCGGGTGCGCAATATATAGTTAGTGCAACTAACTATATATGGAATTTCAATGGTTTTGTGTGAGTAAAATAAGGTTTTTTAAATGCTAATTCCTAACTATATATGGTCTATAACCTATGGTTTTTTCAGTGAATTGTCAAGGTTTTGTAAATGCTAATTCCTAACTATATATGGTCTATAACCTATGGTTTTTTCAGTGAATTTCAATGGTTTTTTAATAGCAAATATCATAAGCTGTCGAATGTCAAGTACGTGGTAAGAATTTTTTTTTTCGTGTTTATGCACACTGATCTGCTTTGATTGCTGCCCCCCACCCCTCATTTCTATTAGGAGTACTCTCTCTTTGCAGATAGTGAAGGGTAGTTAACGCAGCCCTTTCCCCCTTTGTAATCCGTCGTGCCTGCTTCTCTCTCCATTTGATTGATTGTTCTCTTTGGTTCATTCTCTATTTACAAACAAGCACAGAGTCGCAATACTCTGTTTAGTCTTTGCAGATAGCGAAAAATCGTGTAAAAAAACAAAAGGAATCGAGCAAAATCAGTAGGCCACTAATGGGATCTCTTTTGACCTCGCTAAAATAGAAACATTAGGAACAACCTGTTGAAAATAGCAATGCGTATGTATATAAGCGGCGTTCATTTGTGTTCACAGTACCCCTTGTTGATTGTTTCAATCGAGCATTGAATTGTTCGAAGTTAATTCTCTTAACGATCTTCTCTACCTGCAAACGAGGAAGAATAGGAATATTCTATCTCCCTTTGCAGATAGTGAAGGGTAGGTAACGCAAGCCTTTAACACGTCGTACCTATTTCATTCCTCATTGATTGATTGATTGTCCGAACATTGACTGTTTGGGAATTAGTTCTTTTTGGAGGTATTCCCTGTTTGCAAATAAACGTAGGAAAATCTTTGCAAGTAGTGAAAGGGTACGTAATGCGGACCGTTCTCCCCCGTTGTAATCTGTCATGCCTATCTACTCCCCACTGATTGATGCACCTTTTTCACCCGGACCATTTACTAGAGATACGTCATCTGGCCCGACCAGAGAGCACCCCTAGTGAAAAGGACATATGCAATAATAACGAAGTGATCACTGTATCCTGTTAACAGAAACTTTACCATGAAACAACCTGGAAAGAAAAAAATAGGAAAACGAAAATCAGTAGGCCACTGATGAACATGAACTTTTATTAAACAACGAACAAAGAAACGATAACATAACGTAATGATAAAACCTATTAATGTCCTAGAAACAAGAAAACGTTAAAATATGCCAGTGGTGAGAGACCAGAAAAACAGTAAGAGAAACCAAATCACCCCTCGCTGTCCCACCGCCTGCCACGCCAAAAAAATCGATAGACTAGGGAAAATGCAAGTCAGTAGAACATCCACCCCCACTCTGGAAACTTCCAAGGTGGGGCAGGGTTCCGGCTACGCCCAGCCGGGAGCAGCCCATATAAGGCAGGTCCTGCTGCCACGCCTCGGCCAGGAGATCCTAACGTAGGGTGTAGCCGGAGGAGAGGCCGAGACCAGCGGGACCCGGCCAGGGGATTGCCTTTACAACGCTGAACAGTTGCAGGGGGGGGGAATGTCTCCTCGACCCTCCCCTCTCTCTCCCAGTCCGGCCGCGGTGGCCCTTGAGAGTTGCAGGTAGTCCCGCCACATGCTCTTCCGGTCCGACCACCAACGGTCGGGGGGCCGAGGCCGACGGGATCCGGCTGCAGCCGATAAACCAAGAAACCCGTTCATGGGGCCAGAGCCAGGGGCGTCCGGCCGACATCCACCGGAAGCCCGGCCCGAAGACGGACGGGACACTTCTTTCTTTTATAATGGCTGCGACAACACTGGAGGGGGATGTCTTGCACATGCCTCCGACCCCCCCCTCGTCCTCATCGCCTGGTCCGGCCATAACAAATCTCAAGCGAGACGCCGTGGGGTGCACTGGGAGGGAGAGACGGTGCGAACAGGCCTCTCCCGCCTCCCCAGGTGGAGGCTTCCCAGCTGCACCCTCAGCGCTCCAGGCGGTGGCATCCTAACAACTACAGTGCTGCACAGTTTCGGAACGACCTAGATAACGGTTCTTCCACTGTGGCCATGCTGCAACGTCTCGCCCGGCAGGGTGGAGCCCGTCCGCTCATGTGACCCCGCGATCGCCGGTAGCTGCCGAACTCTCAAAATGGCGGTCGACCTGGCAAGAGCGGGCCCAACATAAAGAAATGGCCCGGTCACTGGTTGACTCCACCACCGTAGTCCTCCACGACCTTGAAGATTCTAGAGGAGCCGCGGGAGTCTCCGACCCCCGATGGGGAATGACTGCCATGATCGCCCGTGGAGTGACGAAACTGTATCCGCGGGACGTCGGCGCTCCCATGCTGGCGCCAGCCTCACTTTGAATTACTACAATCCTGCAGACCTTACTTCCGGTGAAAGCACAGTGTGACCCGGTAGGAAAAATTATTGCACCCCCTCCCCTTTTTGACTGATAGTTCAAACCACCGATCCTTTCCTTTGCCCTTTTAACGGAACTTTGGACTGCCTCCCCCTCTTTTACATTTTCTAGAGAAAACAAAACATTAACCACTACATTAGCATAGCAGTTGACACCAGAACTGTTTTCAAATTGAAAACCAACAACATCTTCAACAGAATCCTTTTTGTTTCTGCTGTGACCCTGCTACAGCACAGGCATTGTCCCCAGCAGTAATTCTGCAATGCCGGTAAGAATAGCTGTGGTGCCTACTGGACTCACTCACCCCCGCGGCGCCCCACGCCGTTTTTTGCTGGGCGGCAACTTACTAGACATCACTTTCGTGCCATCTAGATTTCAGCGCGTTCTGCTGCCTTGGAACTATTCGCACAACAGACCGCTACTGACAAGAATATTTCATTATTGGTGCTGTCAATTTCAATAAATCTATTGGATAATTAAAAAGAAATTGCCACGGTCTCTTCGTTGTTTAAATGTTTTTACTGTTTTTGTTTTGTTGTATATATTTATATGTTATTAAAGTTTTATATTCCTACTACTTTGTTGGAGTGCTATATATTTTTAATGTGACACATAATTGTAAAAACTTTGATGTACAAAGAGTCATTCCTGGAATCTTCCGCTTCAGGCTCGGTCCCCTCCCCAATCACAATACAGGATGGTTTTCAGATAGTAGGAACGCGTGTGCTGTGACGGATCACATCGGGTGTGGGCCTTGATCTACTATAACTCCTTTGAAGAGGGGTGATTCTTTACAGCTGGGGCCATAAACTACATCTGCAGGGCTAGCTGATAGCCTAGGACCGGCCTGGACATTCGGACACAGAGGAAGAGGAGTGTCAGAGGGTGCGGTAGTGAATAGGGCGAAAGGGAGGTGTCGGGCGGGCACAGAGTGTGATTCTCAGGGAAGAGCAGCGCAGATGGGGGAAGGTTTATTGCCCATGCATAAGACAGAGAGCGGTGGTGACCAGTGCCTGGGGGAGATGCTTACGAGGGTGAGGAGCCATGCTACGAATCGACAGCGTGCAGAGAGTGGGTCTGGTCAAGACATCTAAAATGGCTGCCGTGCACGACAAAAGTGTGGCATTTCAAAAAAGGCAAGATGGCGCAGACAATGTTTTTCAACACTTCCTCATTTCCTTCGAATCGAACGTTAACAGACGTTGGGGCATATTACCAAAGTTAAGCGATATTTATCGCTAACGATGCTTACCAACCAATTTTTTACCACTAAGCATCGTCAGAAATTATCGAAGATAAACCTTACTATTATCAAGGTTTATCGCAAATGCGATAATAAACGGCCGCAATGCATGAATATCGCTAAAAAGTCAGCGATATTCATGCATTACCGAGCTAATACTCTTAGCCATGTTATCCACCTCCCATTGGATAACATGGCTAAGAACTGCTCAGGGCAGGTGTTACTTTTTGGAGATATTCGCGCTTAGCGCGAATATCTCCAAAAGTTGGTAATAGGAGATAGATATCTTGCATGTTGTAATGCAAGTTATTGTGGTATATGGAACTCATACCATAATCTCTCAGGAAAGCAGAAACTGATCCTTTTGGGACCGCCTAAAAAGGCCTAGGGGGTGAGGAGTACTCTACTTTGCCCCCTTTTCACGTTCCGAACTATTTTATTTTACTCTCTTCTGTAATTACACAAAATACCAGCGATAAGATGCATCGGAGACACACAGTGAGAGAAAGGAGGCCGGAGATGAAGAAGACATGTCAAATACACATTGGAGATAATATAGTGGCAGAAGGGAAGTAAATATGAGTAAACTTACCATGTAACATAAAAATGTTGCACTCTATACTATAAGTCTCATTTTATACTACAATCACTTCGCTACAACCTCATAAATTAAAAATAAAAATAAATAATGTCTCAAACAATTTTTGATTTCTAAATATAAATTTATTCTTCAGAATTTTCTAAATTTGAAACAACTAGTAACATGTCCTCATCAGTAATTTCCTCTTCAATCATCTCATCTGGAATCTCCTCATTAAAAGTCTGCAATGATGATTCTTGTAACTCTATGGTCTCCAAACACTCGATAAATTCGCCATCAAGAGATTGATCAAAAAAATCATTCAAGTCATCTCCTCCTTCTGACAATATTTCATTATTGGTGCTGTCCATTTCAATCAATGTAGTGGAATCATTCAAGTCATCTCCTCGTGACAATATTTCATTATTGGTGCTCTCAATTTCAATCAATGTAGTGGAATCATTCAAGTCATCTCCTCCTTGTGACAATATTTCATTATTGGTGCTGTCCATTTCAATCAATCTAATGGAATCATACAAGCCATCTCCTCCTTGTGACAATATTTCATTATTGGTGCTCTCAATTTCAATCAATGTAGTGGAATCATTCAAGTCATCTCCTTGTGACAATATTTCATTCTTGGTGCTGTCCATTTCAATCAATCTAATGGAATCATACAAGTCATGTCCTCCTTGTGACAATATTTCATTATTGGTGCTCTCAATTTCAATCAATGTAGTGGACAATTCAAAAGAAATTGCCACGGTCTCTTCATTGTGAGCCATTTTATTTTGAAATTGCTTGCTGTAAATTGCAGAAAAAAATAATCACTTTCATTTATCGTTTTTAGTAATACATAATATAAAACTAACTTCATCAAGTATTTAGTATAACAGAAGGACTGCAAATAAATAACAGAAAACATTTTTCAAATTATCTTCAAGTGTACAACATAGTTCCCCTTACAAATTAACAACTCACCTTTTTAAAAGTAGCAGAAGTGTTAGTACTGTGTAAATCAAACACCAGAAATTCACCACCAAAAATTCCTCACAAATGTACCTCAGACAGTAGTATCACAAAATGGCTGTGGTTTCCTCTCATTTGACATATATACATAACCAATTAACTTTCATCACACACAAATACAAAACCAAAGTAACATTTTAATTGGTTCTAAATTTCAACACTTTCAAATGTGTTTTCCCCATGCAATTTTCCATAGGACATTTACATACGTCTACAGCCTGAATGGCTGAACGGAATTACACCAAACTTGGCAAAATGGTACATCAAACCTAAGAGGTCAGGAATGATCTACTATGCCCCCTTATGGTCATTTCCCCCTTCGCTTTGGCCTCCTCTTGTCTCTCAATCCTACCGAGGGACAAGATGGCGGCCGCTACGGACTGTTTGGAATGTTGACAGACGCCGGAGAACCAATCAGCTTCGCAAAGCTCCGTAACGCGAAAAGTACGCGAAGCGGAGCGCTGTTACAGATATATATCTTTTTTTCAACGTTAATTTCTCAAAATCCACTGGAGCACATATATTGAGACCTAGCAAAGGCACATCGGGCTACCAGTCCCTAATATTTTGCCAAGTTTCGTGCAAATCCATTCAGCCGTTCGATTATTATTATTTTGGTTTTTTTTTGCCCCGCGGGGCCCTTTTAAAACCTCCACATCAAACCTAGGGGGTCAGCGAGGATCTACTATGCCCCCTTATAGTTATTTCCCCCTTTGTTTTGACCTCCTCTTGTCTCTCGATCCTACCGAGAGACAAGATGGCGGCCGCTACGGACTGTTTGGAATGTTGACAGACGCCGGAGAACCAATCAGCTTCGCTTCACAAAGCTCCGTTGCGCGAAAAGTCCGCGAACCAGAGCGCTAACCGGTCCGCTGTTACAGATATATATCTTTTTTTAAACGTTAATTTCTCAAAATCCACTGGAGCACATATATTGAGACCTACAAAAGGCACATCGGGCTACCAGTCCCTACAATTTTGCCAAGTTTCGTGCAAATCCATTCAGCCGTTCGGGCTAAAAGTGAGGCCAACCGCCCTATGGAAAACTCAATGTTAAAAACACGTTTTGGGACCCCCCTTTTTTCTCGGCCCCCACTGGACGAACCCCCCCCAAATTTTCAAGGGCTGCTCAGAAACAAAATGTGCCATTTTCCTGAAAATTTCAGCCGATTCCGTCCACAAACGCCAAAGTTATTAGACATAGAATTTTCAAAAAACCCATAGAGAAAAAATCCTAACTATATATACCTACTGGCGACCGCCAGTAGGTAATATATATATATATATATATATATATATATATATATATATATATATATTCACTGAAAAAACCATAGGTTATAGACCATATATAGTTAGGAATTAGCATTTAAAAAACCTTATTTTACTCACACAAAACCATTGAAATTCCATATATAGTTAGTTGCACTAACTATATATCGCGCACCCGCAATCCACTGCTGATGATGTCACATATTACATCATTCATGACATGGTCAGTGACATCACTGATGACATCACTGATGACATCTCAAATGACATCACTGATGACATCACTGATGACATCTCAAATGACATCACTGATGACATCATCTAGTGTCTGTGTGTTTTTGTAAAGTTTAAATATGTTTTACATATTGAAGAATGAGTGGATGTATGGAAGACTGAGTGTGTGTGTGGCTGGCTGGGAGGTGTGTGACTCTGTGCATATCAATGTGTACTTGTATCAGTGATTGTATAAGAGAGTAAGTATGTGTTAGTATATGTGTGAAAAGTATGGTGTTCTGTGTTTAACTGTATAGATGAGGAAATCGAAGTGTGATTGATTCTTCACAGGACTGACTAGGTGTATGAGTGCATATGATAGTGTTGTAATAATGAGTGACTGTATGTATGAGTGATTGTATGGGTGAATGAGTGAATGTGTGTGTAGACGTAGGAATCAGTGAGTGCGTATGTAGTAACTGGTATTGGTGTGTCATGATGTCATCAGTGATGTCATTTGAGATGTCATCAGTGATGTCATCAGTGATGTCATTTGAGATGTCATCAGTGATGTCATCAGTGATGTCACTGACCATGTCATGAATGATGTAATATGTGACATCATCAGCAGTGGATTGCGGGTGCGCGATATATAGTTAGTGCAACTAACTATATATGGAATTTCAATGGTTTTGTGTGAGTAAAATAAGGTTTTTTAAATGCTAATTCCTAACTATATATGGTCTATAACCTATGGTTTTTTCAGTGAATTTTCAAGGTTTTGTAAATGCTAATTCCTAACTATATATGGTCTATAACCTATGGTTTTTTCAGTGAATTTCAATGGTTTTTTAATAGCAAATATCATAAGCTGTCGAATGTCAAGTACGTGGTAAGTAAAAACATTTTCGTGTTTATGCACACTGATCTGCTTTGAATACTGCCCCCCACCCCTCATTTCTATTAGGAGTACTCTCTCTTTGCAGATAGTGAAGGGTAGTTAACGCAGCCCTTTGCCCCCTTTGTAATACGTCGTGCCTGCTTCTCTCTCCATTTGATTGATTGTTCTCTTTGGTTCATTCTCTATTTACAAACAAGCACAGAGTCGCAATACTCTGTTTAGTCTTTGCAGATAGCGAAAAATCGTGTAAAAAAACAAAAGGAATCGAGCAAAATCAGTAGGCCACTAATGGGATCTCTTTTTGACCTCGCTAAAATAGAAACATTAGGAACAACCTGTTGAAAATAGCAATGCGTATGTACATAAGCGGCGTTCATTTGTGTTCACAGTACCCCTTGTTGATTGTTTCAATCGAGCATTGAATTGTTCGAAGTTAATTCTCTTAAGGATCTTCTCTACCTGCAAACGAGGAAGAATAGGAATATTCTCTCTCCCTTTGCAGATAGTGAAGGGTAGGTAACGCAAGCCTTTAACACGTCGTACCTATTTCATTCCTCATTGATTGATTGATTGTCCGAACATTGACTGTTTGGGAATTAGTTCTTTTTGGAGGTATTCCCTGTTTGCAAATAAACGTAGGAAAATCTTTGCAAGTAGTGAAAGGGTACGTAATGCGGACCTTTCTCCCCCGTTGTAATCTGTCATGCCTATCTACTCCCCACTGATTGATGCACCTTTTTCACCCGGACCATTTACTAGAGATACGTCATCTGGCCCGACCAGAGAGCACCCCTAGTGAAAAGGACATATGCAATAATAACGAAGTGATCACTGTATCCTGTTAACAGAAACTTTACCATGAAACAACCTGGAAAGAAAAAAATAGGAAAACGAAAATCAGTAGGCCACTGATGAACATGAACTTTTATTAAACAACAAACAAAGAAACGATAACATAACGTAATGATAAAACCTATTAATGTCCTAGAAACAAGAAAACGTTAAAGTATGCCAGTGGTGAGAGACCAGAAAAACAGTCCGAGAAACCAAATCACCCCTCGCTGTCCCAACTCATGCACTCTGAAAGTTCAAAGTTTTGAGGAGTGCTTGTAACATTGTCTGAAGCCTATTTGCAATTGCTTCATCTTCACTATTCTTAAAGTAAGTGGGGGCTGTTGTGATGCGGTGCCACCCTGAACCGCTTGACGGAGGCCCCCGAGGGACGGTGTCATGTCGCGGACTCGGAGGGGGCGCTTGGCTCCGGCCCCCTCCCCAAGTCGTGTTGCCCTGGTGTGGCCTGAGATCGCCCCCGACATAGGTGGCCGGCTCCCGGGGTCAAGCGGAACTTTTTTCCTTTTGGTGACTCTTCCATTCTTCACCTTGTCCCACAATCCGTTTCACCTAAAGACACGCTGTAGTGGGGCACCCCTTTTCCGTTTCATTTGCCATTCAGCCCGCTTTTGCTACACTGTGCCTCTTCCGCTATTCAGCTGGTTACCGCCCGCTCTTTCGACTACAGCGTCTCGCTCACCATGTACTTGAGTTGCTCCCGCTCTTGCGGTGCAGCGATAGGCGGCTGCCACAGGACTCTCAAAATGGCGGCCATCTCTTCAGATTTGGGCGTGGTCCACTAAAATGGGCCTGCGACACCTTGGAACTCGGACGCTTGTCTGCTAGAGCTTGGGCTCCATTCTCGAAAGCGTCCCCTCATCCTTGAAGATTCTACAAAAGTCTTGGGGGCCCCCGACTCCCGCAGGCTTCTGGTGGGGAGCGCCTAGCATGATTGCTCGTGGAATGGCCACGACGGAGCTACGAAATGGTGGTGCTCTCATGCTAACGCCAGCTTCAGTCTGAAACATCCAGAAACACTGTAGACTACCAATTCGATCAGTTCCGGTAGCGCTCCAACGTGACCCGGTAGAGAAGAACTTGCCCTCCCCTCTTTGACTGATGGTTCTTGTTGCCTGTCCCTTCTGTTGTCATTTAACAGAACTATTTAGCCTGCTGAAAGGGGTTGTGTGCCGTCCGCTGGTTGGTGGAGACATTTTGACTATATTCTGGACCTGCGTTGTCGCGTAATGCGTCATATGACGTGCCGCGTTAGAAAGTTTAATAAATTATTAAACACAATAAACAATCCTTAAAAAATAAAAAAAAATAAAAAATAATCAACAAAACCAACAATCAATTAACAACAGTATTTGAAAAGTCTATCATTCATTTTTCATTGCAGTACGCTGCCCAGAAAGCTTCCCGGTTCCCGGACCGGGCGCTACCCACGCAAAAAAAACAAAAAAAAAAATTATATTTTTTTTTGCCCCGCGGGGCCGTTTTAAAGCCTCCACATTAAACCTAGGGGGTCAGGGAGGATCTACTATGCCCCCTTATGGTTATTTGCCCCTTTGTTTTGGCCTCCTCTTGTCTCTCGATCCTACCGAGAGACAAGATGGCGGCCGCTACGGACTTTTTGGAATGTTGACAGACGCCAGAGAACCAATCAGCTTCGCTTCACAAAGCTCCGTTGCGCGAAAAGTACGCGTCCTGGAGCGCTGCCCGGTCCGCTGTTACAGATATATATCTTTTTTTAAACGTTAATTTCTCAAAATCCACTGGAGCACATATATTGAGACCTACAAAAGGCACATCGGGCTACCAGTCCCTACAATTTTGCCAAGTTTCGTGCAAATCTATTCAGCCGTTCGGGCTAAAAGTGAGGCTAACCGCCCTATGGAAAAATCAATGTTAAAAACACGTTTTGGGACCCCCCTTTTTTCTCGGCCCCCCCTTGACGAAACCCCCCCAAATTTTCAGGGGCTGCTCAGAAACAAAATGTGCCATTTTCCTGAAAATTTCAGCCAATTCCGTCCACAAACGCCAAAGTTATTAGACATAGAATTTTCAAAAAACCCATAGGGAAAAAATCCTAACTATATATACCTACTGGCGACCGCCAGTAGGTAATATATATATATATATTCACTGAAAAAACCATAGGTTATAGACCATATATAGTTAGGAATTAGCATTTAAAAAACCTTATTTTACTCACACAAAACCATTGAAATTCCATATATAGTTAGTCGTACTAACTTTATATCGCGCACCCGCAATCCACTGCTGATCATGTCACATATTACATCATTCATGACATGGTCAGTGACATCACTGATGACATCACTGATGACATCTCAAATGACATCACTGATGACATCACTGATGACATCTCAAATGACATCACTGATGACATCACTGATGACATCTCAAATGACATCACTGATGACATCACTGATGACATCTCATTTGACATTACTGATCACATCACTGATGACATCATTCATGTGATAATACGATGAACCTCTTCAGACTCTAATATAACCTTAGATACACTCAGTGTAAACAGACACTCACAGACTGTCACTCATCCATGGAGTTACTCAGACACTTAGTCAGTCATGCAAAGAATCAATCACACCTCCATTTCCTCAACTATACAGTTATACACACCTTACTTATTCAAACATATACTAAAACATATTTACTCACTTATACAATCCTGGATACAAGTTCACAATGATCCATACAGCCACTCACACATTCACTGGCTCTTATGCACAGTTATTTATATATGTCAACTCTCACATGTACTGTATTTTACATATGTACTTACTTTGACATGTAGCACTGAGATATCCATTCACTCACCAATACACTCATGCACACAGTCAACCGCCCATACAGCTGTTTCCACATGCACTTTTGAACCCATACATCTAGTGAATCAACTGCTCACACATCTATGCAGAGAGTCATACACCTCCCAGCCACCCACACACACACTCAGTCTCCCATACAAATGCTTGGGCAACCAATCAATAACCCATATAGTTAATCATATAGCTACTGATCAACACATGCAGCAGTTTACAGAACAACAGACATAATGATGCACAAATTAAGACAGTTTAGTCACTAACCCATGCACTCAGTGAGACACATTTAATCAGTCACTCATACAGTCAGTCATGCCCCTACTAAATCCTTCATCAAGACACTTATACATCCACTCATTCTTCAATATGTAAGTCATATTTTAACTTTACAGAATTATACAGTCACTGGATGTAGTCATCAGTGATGTCATCAGTGATGTCATTTGAGATGTCATCAGTGATGTCATTTGAGATGTCATCAGTGATGTCATCAGTGATGTCACTGACCATGTCATGAATGATGTAATATGTGACATGATCAGCAGTGGATTGCGGGTGCGCGATATATAGTTAGTACAACTAACTATATATGGAATTTCAATGGTTTTGTGTGAGTAAAATAAGGTTTTTTAAATGCTAATTCCTAACTATATATGGTCTATAACCTA
This sequence comes from Lissotriton helveticus, assembly GCF_964261635.1. Classification (NCBI taxonomy): domain Eukaryota; kingdom Metazoa; phylum Chordata; class Amphibia; order Caudata; family Salamandridae; genus Lissotriton; species Lissotriton helveticus. The sequence continues at coordinate 1,201,176,784 of NC_136069.1, forward strand.
TGGTTTTTTCAGTGAATTTTCAAGGTTTTGTAAATGCTAATTCCTAACTATATATGGTCTATAACCTATGGTTTTTTCAGTGAATTTCATTGGTTTTTTAAAAGCTAATATCTGTAGCTGTAAAATGTATTCTTCTTTAAATCCAAAAATATATGTTATATGTTTATTAATAATTTTTTTTTTAATATTTTTTTTTCTTCGCTCCCGGTTCGCGAACCGGGAAGCTTCCCGTTAGCTCAATTTGATGCCGCGACCCGGTCCGCGAACCGGTAAACGTTCCGTTTGCGCAACTGCCGCGTTAGAAATCAACATCGTGATGCGTCGCGGAAGCGCGACGTATCGCGTTGTCGCGTAATGCGTCTTATGATGCGCCGCGTTAGCGCACCCGGAAGTGCTCTGGTACGCGAACTGAGACGCGAAGCGCAGCTCCCCGGCAGCGATCAGGGGCGCATCGCGAAAGCGCGACGTATCGCGTTGCCGCGTAATGCGTCTTATGACGCGCCGCGTTAGCGCACCCGGAAGTGCTCCGGAGCGCGAACCGAGGCGCGAAGCGCAGCGACCCGGAAGCGATCCGGGGCGCGTTCTGCAGCGTGTAACATAAGCGTACCAGGTCATGTGACTTGTTAATAAAACTTTTCATTGGTTCATTTCACTTTTGGTTTCATAATGATGTAAGGCTAGGTCAGGTGACCTCAAAATAACACTTTTCATTGGTTTAGAACTATTGTTTTTCCCAAATGATGAAAACCCCTCCTTCTTTCCTCACTCTGACTTTCATCTTTGTGAGAGGAAGACCTTTCTTGATAGTTCAGCAATGGCTTCATTGGTAGCTTCAGCTGGTGGACCCCCACCACCACCACCACCTCCTCATGGGAAGAGAGGACCACCTCCCCAGTTCATCAGCAACACAGAGGAGGAAGAGGATGAGCAAGAGGAAGAGGAGGCAGAAGGACCACAGTTTTTAGAAGAGCAGCCCCGGGTTTCTCATCGGAAAACCAGTTTTATTTGGCAGTTTTTTTCGATCCCTGAAGCGCAGAAGAAAGTAAATGCCAGATATGTCACCTGCCTCATATGTAAGGATAAGTTATCTAGAGGCACCTTAAAAAAATACAGCTTCGGTAACTACACCATGCATCGTCATATGAGCAGGTGGCATCCTTTAAACTACAGCCGGGCAGAGATACGTGACCAGCAGGACAACCCAACAACTCCTGTGGCCAGATCATCACAGATATCTTTGACACCAGCAGAGGCACGGGAAACCGTGCCAAACATTCAGGACAACTTTGTCCATATGAAGTTTACCTGCTTGTATTGTGGTGCATTATTGTCTTGTGGTAATATGAGTATTACCTTAATCAACCGAGCTTATGAAAATCACAATTGCCCTAAACGCCCCAGACAGTAATTTTTTTTTGTTGCTCCTGTTGAGCCGTTTCCAATGCCTGTTTTTTGTTGTTTCCCCTCCATCAAAAACAAAAAAAAAACATAAAACTGTTCAAAAAATACAAAAAAAAAAAAAAATGTTCAGAAAAATAAAAAAAAATATAAAACAACAAAAACATAAAAAAACAGTTCTTTTCAGAACTACCTCCCCTTTCAAAAAAAAATTGCTAGAATGTTTAGCACTCTGGCAAGCTCTATTTCTTTTGGTTCGCTTCCCCGTTCGCTTCCCGGTTCGCGAACCGGGAGCGAACCCAAAAAAATTTAAAAAGAAGAGTTAGTATAAGGGAAGTAAACAGAGAGTAATGTTAAAAGAAAGACAGCTATAGGGATTAAACCAGAGATACTGTTTAATAGATCTATTTACCGAAGAAAAGATGGAAGAGGGTATAATTGTGAAAGAAAAAAAAGAGAGTAGAACAATAACAAAGAAGAGTTTCTTGGAGAATGTGAGTGAATGTTCAAAATAAGATTAAAACATGTGGAATAACAGAGAGAAAAAACAGAAAACAGAAAAGAAAAAATAACAGAAAAAGAATAATTGAAACAGCAAAGAAATGTAAATAACATAGAGCCATATCATCAACATAGCCAATAAAAGTTTTGCAGCTTTTATCGGCAGAAATGTGTCGCTAAAGCCGCTTTTGCAGCAGAAAACTGCCGCTAAAACCACTTTTGCAGCAGTTTTCTGCCAATAAAAACAGCAATAATTTTATTGGCTGTGTTCATAATATGCTCCTTAGTGTGCTTCAACTACACAGAGAAAGCATTATGAACAAGTAGTGAAAGAGTGATCAGTCAAAGACACTAAGAGTAATAGAGACGGAGTGAGTGAACAAGAGTGAGGAACTATGAGACGAGAGGGACTGAGAAAAAGAGTGGAAGGAGTTGAGTAAGTAGGTAATAGAGAAAGGAATGAGGAAAGTAGCAAAGGCAGGAAACTGAGGGTTAAAGAAATGAAGCTGTGGAACTAATAGTAGGTGAATGTGATAGAAATGTAACAAAAAGAGTACAAAACATTTACCTTATAATTGTCGTTAACTTACTCACTTTTTATTTTTATACTTTCAATCTGTGAAAGAGAGAACAAACATTTGAAAAATATTAAAACATGTATTTAAAAATTAGAAAAGACAAGGGAAAAGATTGAAGGACAAACAGTTTTTCAACAACTTTGACACTTACAGAAGCTTCTGCTTCTCCAGGCCCCCTACACAGTCCTAAAGATATACATTTTAAACTAACAGTATCTTGATGCAGATGAAGTGAGGCCTATCTTAAAACATGGTGCATCTTTTGCACTGCTGTTGTCTCACAAAAGTGTCGCAAGACACTAACATTTTAAATGATTGTTTCAGGATGCCAATAAGATGTGTCCTATCCAGAGGTTTGTTTGAGGTGAGGCCTACTCAGGGTTCCAAATGAAAATTCGAGTTGTTGAAGAGAACAGAGAACATAATACATCTGAAGGCCTACCAATGAAGTAAGTCATGTCCACTTCACTCTTGAACAAAGGCCAGACCTCTTCTGTGTCCGTGGACAGACCTAAATTTCATCTGCACAATGTCATTCGTAAACTTAGGAAACACTGGTGATGTAATTGAAAAATGTGGAGTTTCTTTTCCTCATTTCACAATCACATCACCTGTGTTGCCTTTGGTTAGGTATCTCATAGTGCAGATGGAGTCTAGCATATCAAAGAGTACATAGAAGTTGAGCAGTATATACAACAATTTTGACATTTACAGAAGACTTAGCTTCTTATCTTGTTGGAGATGAAGTCAGGCCTGTCTTGCAACATGGTGCATCTTTTGCATCACTGCTGCATCGGTTTCATGTGGTTTTTTACAGCATGACACATCTGCCTAGATGCATCAATTTGTAATTTTGTCACCTCATAGCAAATCTTTTGCACCGCCGCTGCATCACAAAAGTGACGCACAGTGGTGCAAAAGAGGCATACACCTATCATAAATCTGTCCCTAACATTTGAAATGATTGATTCAGGATGACGATAAGGTGTGGCCTCTCCAGAGGTTTGTTTAAGGTGAGGCCTACTCAGGATTGCATATCAAATTTATGCTTGTTGAAGAATACAGAGGAGATAATACATGTGAAGGCCTACCAATGAAGTAAGTCATATCCACTTCACTCTTGAACAAGGGCCAGACCTCTTCTGTGTCCGTGGACAGACCTAAACTTCATCTGCACAATGTCATTCGTAAACTTAGGAAACACAGGTGATGTAATTGAAAAATGTGGAGTTTCTTTTCCTCATTTCACAATCACATCACCTGTGTTGCCTTTGCTTAGGTATCTCATAGTGCAGATGTAGTCCAGCATATGAAACAGTACCCAGAAGTGCAGCACTGTATGCAACAACTTTGACACTTACAGAAGCCTCACCTTCTCCATGCCTCCTACACAGTTCTACATGTACATCATAAATGCAAACAGTACAGAATTAATTATACATGTTAAATGGTTTATTTTTGCTGTTCTCAGAATGTATCAAATTTCACTAAAAAACAGTGACTTGAAGGTATTCATCATATAACAGCGGGGAAAAAAAACCACAATCAAAATGATTGTGTTTAAAAAACCCATACAACATAACAAATCAGAATTCAGAACTCCTTAAAGTTAACTTACTTTCCATGACGTCGAAGGATGTCCTATGAACAGCTTACACTCTGTTGTGCTGTTATTACTTTCAGCCCGCCACTTTCTGAAAGAAAACCTCCATCGTTTTGAAAAATATGTTACATACAATAAATGACTTCTCGCTCTCTACCACACGTTTCCACAAGGCCAAATCATGTCAGAGCCATTTATAACTCTTGGAATTCTTGTAAGCCAATCCCGTCATGTTGTATTTCTGCAACTTTCAGAATTAAAATGTTGAAGATCATTTTCACAATCCTGGATTACTAATATCTTACCCTTCTTGCTCACTCATGTTCTACATTTCCTATGACACTGATACTGCTTACTATGAAGCAGACTTACACTACCTCTATGACTACTACAATTATTTAATTCTCTACATCACTTTTAATCACAAAGCAATATAAAACAGTAGACAGCATTGCAGACTTACATTCCCTCTACTCCATGTTTTGATTGGCTGCTTGAATTAGCTTATAAAAAGAAATAGTTTTTCTGAACTCATTCAAAGTGCACTTATTTTTCCATGACGTCCAGTGTTATGGTAAGAAGTTATGTCTCTGTACTACACTTATCCTCAAGGCCAAATCGTGTAGGAGCCATTAGAACTTCTTGAAATTCCTCAGAGCACATCCCGAGATTCTTTCCCTAAAATTTTGGTTTTAAAAACACCAGGTAAGAATTTTTAAGGTCATACGGCAATTTTTTTTTGAAAATTAAAACAGAATCGTTGCAGAATGACCAGCCATTTCTAGACTTTAAATAAGCTGTGTAATGTCCTGATGTTATTGAAGGACCGTCATGATATATAATTGCTACAGTTACAAAAGTCCTTCCTGATATTGACAACTGTGAAGCCACAAAATTTTTAATTAAAGTTGTTATTTTGTTCCATCAGACCTACATCGTTGGAACATTAAAATGACATACTGGCCATTTGTTCGTATAAATAAGGTTGACATCATTTCAGATTTACATTGGCTACATTCCATGTTGTGATCAGCTGCTTTTACTAGCTTATTAAAGGAGACTGATTTACTGTCTGGCAAAGTTAAATATATAAATCTTTCTGAGTCTACACTAGTAGTACTTGATACCCTACAGTTCTCGCAGTCATGCTGCCATTGATAAGAAAGCCCAAACAGGTGATCTACATCTACACCTTCAGCATGCAATACATCAAGCATATACAATAAAAACTCCTGACAATCTTGCTGAATATTTTGAGAGAATTGTGTTTGGCCTGAACATCTGTCTAACAGATTTCGAATTTCAGACACACTTTCTATTTTTGTTCTATCAGTGCTACATTTCTCTAACACAGAATTTAACAAACTGCATAATCTTTGATCAGAATTGACCACAATCTCTTCTTTTACATTTTCTAGAGAAAACAAAACATTAACCACTAAAGTAGCATAGCAGTTGACACCAGAAGTGTTTTCAAATTGAAAACCAACAAACAGAATCCTTTTTGTTTCTGCTTATAATTTCAGGTTCATCGACTTTTCGTCTTTTTGCTACAACCTCCCCAGTATTGGTCACATTTCTTCGTTTCCGGCCTACCACACGTTTCTCAAACAAAGGATATTGAGGCAAATGTGGCGCATACTCTCTTCTCAACCTATTGTATTCCTTAACACAATCTAGATCCACACAAATGTTTGTGACATCACACTCAATCAAGTACAATCCCGATAAAGTTCTAACTCTTGACAATGCCACATATGCCATACCCTCCTTGAACACAGAACTGCCAATATTCACCAATGCACTGTCTACACTTAAACCTTGCGATTTATGGATTGTCACCGCATATGCCAAGCAAACAGGAAACTGCTTACGGCGAACATATAAGTCTTTTACAAGCAAAAATCTAGCAGAACAACGACCAATTAGCTGTACTTCCTCAATGCCATCAAATTTAATTTTTAAAAATTCAATTCCATCTCTATTTCTGTATTTCACAAAATCAACAACATTACCCATTGATCCATTTACCAGCCCTCTTTCAACATGTAAATTCCTTCTTAAAATTATACGGCAGTTCAAGCACACATTCAGACTCTTTTCAAAACCTGCAGTTTTAGATATAGTCTTCTCTAATGAATCCAATTTTGATTTCAAATTCTCAGACAAAATAATTGTTGATCCCATATGCTCTACTCTGTCAATAGCTTCCAGTTTCACAATCTCTTGCTTTTCTAAATGCAACATTTTGTTGTTGAAGATGGCACATTCTGCAAGAGTTGGCATCAAACATATTCCAGATTTCTTCTCAGTAATTTTCTGAAAAATATTCTCAGGCACAACATCTTGTTCTGGATATAAATTTGACAGTAATCGTGCATGTAAAGCTTCTTTCCCATGCTCGGTCACTTTTCCAATTCTAACATCTTGTAGAATATTCTTGTAAACTTCATCCTTCGCCTGACGCATATTTTCATGCAGTTCAGCATAATTGAAGTTTAACCATACATTGACGTTGCCAATGCTCCCTAGGCACTTCCTGGTATCTTCATGCGTGAGCATTTTGAACACAGGTTGCCCTTTCACTGGTGTCAGCTGCAGAAGATCTCCTAAAACAATGATGTGTTTGCCACCAAATAACACATCATACTCTGTTTTGAGAACTTCTTGCATTCTCAAATGCACAAAGGCAAGCATGACATTGGAAACCATGCTTACTTCGTCAATGATAAGAAGTTTCATTTTCCTCAAGATTCTTGAAACTTCACAACAAGCATCTCCAGATAGCTTGTGATATTGTAATTTGTTGTCATGCTCCACTGGCAGCATCAGTAAACGATGTAAAGTAATCCCTTTAATGTTATGTGCTGCCAGTCCAGTTGGAGCGGTGACAACACAAGACAGCGATGACTCAGTCCTTTCCTGCAAATAACATGAAATTGCTTTAATAAGGAAACTTTTTCCAGTTCCCGCTTCTCCACTCACGTAGAGTCGGACAGGCTTCAACGACGTACATGAGCACTCTTTCTTCTCATGACTTAATCCATGATCAATTTGCATGGTAACTTTGTCATATATTTTCCTCTGCTCAACGTTGAGTTGTCTTTCCAACTCTTCTAAGTTAACCGCATCCTCCTGAGCATGTGCCATGGCTCTTTCCACTTCATTCATAGCAGTGGCAGCTTCATTTTCGATAACAGGTCCTCCTAGTGGATCCTGACTCAATGAAGCAGAACTCTGACTGTCCTGAGAACTGTCTCTGGCAATCTCGGCTGCAATCGTTGCTTCCTGCTCAATTTCCACATTCAACATTTCTACATATTTGGGAAAAGCAGGACATTCTATGGTCTCCTTGGCGGCAGTGAAAGAGTCTTCGTAACAGAGGAAATCTCCAAGCAGTTCCTCTTCTGCACGCCAAGGCTTGAAAAGTTGTAAAAGTGCTAAATAGAAAAACTCCTTTTTTTCAGGAGATTCGCCACTCAATTTTCGATGGTTTACCAAGTGGCATTTTCTTTGCTTGACCAGACATCCCTCACTTCCAATTACAGCATACACTCCTTTCTCAGTATCTTCTTTGATATTCCTCTTGAATATGTAATTTTGAAGAACCTCATACAGACAAACATTCTCGAGGTGACTGCTTCGATTTGGATAATATGTATCCAACATGTTGGTCTTCAAAATGTCGGTACTGTTTGGCTCCTTTTCCGCCAAATACTCAATTTCCCGCACAGGTTTCAGAACTCGATTACGCGTTGCAGCAAGACCAAGACTCGCCCAAACGATACTCCTGGATTTGGCATAGAGACTTGCTGAAGACAACCGGTCAGAACATTCGTAAGCTCCGATTTCTTGATGCGACAACATCTTCAGACTGAAACTGTACAACTTCTTGCTGAGGCTCTTTTCATGGGAAATGTCCTCCCACATATCCTTCAATTCTGTCTTTTCTTTTTTGGTGATGTAAGATGTCACATACCGAGCCACAGCCATACAGTTATCAGCCACAAACTGTATATCCATGTTAGCATTCCACATGGACAAAATCACCGGGTTGTAGTCGTTGATGTACTTGGACTCTTCGTTCCTCTTCAAATTGTATGTGTTTTTAGGTGATTTCTTCATCACATTATGTCGCAGCGAAGACATCAAACTGTTTACTCTTCCTTTAGAAATCACCGGTCGTGGAAAGCCGAAACGACATTTGGTGTAGAACTTGTCCTTGTTTCGGAATTTACGACGACAGTACTTTCCACAACGATGGCTTTGGAAACGTAGAACTTTTTCTCTTAGGCTTTTCTTCTCCTTTGCGTTTGGAACAGCACACGTAGAATACTGTTGTATGAAACTCATCACTGAGTCTTCTGGATCTGTTCCAAATTTAGGTGCATCCTTGATCCACAACAGCATATGTATGTGAGGAGCACCTCTTGCTTGGTACTCCTTTCTCCAGAAGAAATCCAACACCTCTCCAAGAGGTGGATTCTTCTTATTCATGATGAAAGACATCATAGCTTCAAATCTATGATTGAAGTACCGGCATACATTGACTGGATCCAAAGAGCACAGTTCTCCGGGTGTCTTGAATTCGATGTTTTCGATGTTTCCATTTGCCTCTCGTAGAAATTCAAGTAAGTCTTCCCAGCCATACTCGGCACAGCTCAGAGTGAGGAACCATGTGGGAATTCCTAAGTTCCTCAGCATACATTTTAAATAACCATGACGACGGTACCAGTACTCATTAGTACCACGCTGACACGCCATGAGATTAATCAGGTGAGAATCTAAAATACTGTCTTGGACATTGACTTTATCCATAAAGTCACTTGCCGAGATGTTTTGCATGTGTATACCACTTTTCAAGATGTGGTTCACTGCATATGACAGTCCAGACAGATCGCTTTCAAACAGGAGATGAAACAAATAGGGAATACATTGTCGAAACCTAGCATCTCCTGCATACAATCGCAAAGTCCGGTATTCAGAAGCAGGAATTTGATGAGGTCGCTCATCATATCTTCCTCCCTGACCTGTTGGAAAAAGCTGTGGGAAACACCGAGCTTCCAAACTTTCCTCCCAAACACTAATGGGACTCCCTTTGGCTTGTTTCATTTGAAACAACTCAATAGCATTCCCCATGACTTCCTTGGAATGCAAAGGATGAACACTATAATGTTCATATATTTCTTCACTAGTAGAGGGCTCTACTTTCTCAATTTGACCAGCACACAAATCGCTATCCTTTTCCTCACTTACTTCCTCTTCTGCAACATAAACATTCTTATAGTACTTATTATTTTTTTTCAAATACAATGTTGCCTTTTTGACTTTCCTAACATCCACTAAATCTTGCCATATTTTCTTATTCTTTGTCAGAACCCCATTAACTAAGATAACCAGAGGTTCCTCTTCCACTTTTTCTACTCCAATTGTGTTAATGTTTTTCTTCAAATCTAGAGGCAAATAAACAACTCTTCCCTTTAATCCTCTCTGTAAATCTGATGGAGGCAATTTCCCTGTCTTTGGCTCCATTCTTACAATAGCCTGAAAGGGATGGATACTTTGAATCAAAATAGATTCATAAGTATTTAAATCCTTCAATTCAGAAGGAATCTCAACCAATTCCAGATTATTATGAACTGCTCTAGCAGGCATCTGGTTTTGATTTAATTTGCTACAACAATAAGTACACACACGTTGATCCGATCCCAAATCAAAACAATTTTCTACCATCAAATATGTTGTGAAATCCTTCCATTCACTATTATTTTCCCTTTCACTTTTTGCATATAAATCCACTAACTTAGTCTGATTCTTATAATAAGTGCGTCGACAACACACACAAGTGAAATTAGGCCTCTCACTTGATTTCACCTGAAACGTCGCAATTTCCCTCTGAAAATTATCTGTACTGGAAACCTGTACACTATCTTCCACATTACCCTCTTCTTCTTGGTCAATTTCAACATTCTCCTCTTTACTTCCAAAATAACCAAACTCAATTTCTGCACAAATATTCTTCACATCTACTTCTGAACCATGCAAAAGAGCAGCGCATAATTGTTTAAGCATAATTGCTGGACTCTTAGCATAATACAACATTCTAACTAATTTCCTCACTTTATTATGATGCACTGCTAGCATCCTGAAATGATGAAAAACACTCTGGCATACTCTCCTGGAAAGACAAGCCAGTGAATGACCATGCAAACCTGTCACTTCTCTCACTCTGCAAGGATCTAATTCTTGCAACAACTTCATTTTCTGCTTCAAACTTTTCTTATTAAATGTCCGTACAAAATCACAAAGCAAATTGATGGAATCCTGTCGCACACTGCAAATACTACTACACTTCCAGGTGTACACAGGACCCTTAGGACGTCTTCCTAAAACCTCATTACCTAACACCTCTTCTGTCTCTGTTGTCACAAGTTTTTCTTTTTCAACTGGACAACCATCTTTCACTTCATAAGCTCGACCACTGGTGTCAACTGCATGCACCAAATCATTATCCTGGAAATAACTCTCCTCATTAAAAAATGCCTCACAACTTGAACTATGCATCCATTCTCCGGAAAAAACTTCACAAAAATTACTACGATTAACTATTCTCTTCCATCTACTATTTCTTTTGAAATCATAAATCGCCTTGTTTAGCTTCCTAATTCTATTGATTATCAAAATAAATAACTTACGTTTAATTTCAAATGCCTGATCAATAACTTTCTCAACTTTTTTTTTTCTCTTATAAAAAACCACTTTCTGTTGACCTTTCTTAATATTTTTTAACAAATTGCCAATTATCCTGTTGCGGAACATTCGTTTACGAATGTCCCTAAACTATTGTTTCCTTCTACTATCATGCACAGAGTTATCTCTTGCTCTAGCAGTAACATTTTTGATTGGCCTTTCCTTTCCGTTTAAAATGCTTCTCTTTTTCTGGACTGAAACATTTTCTGTAGTAATATTTTTTTTACTACAAATATTTCTTATAAATGTTTTTGTGCTCTTACCCGGTGCTTTCTTGGTGACTTGACAAGTTTTTATCTTAGAGGACTGCTGCATTATATCATTTACCTGCTGTCTTTGACGTTTTGCAGCCTTTCTAAGTCTTTCTTTAGTTGGCATGCTGAAATCCTGAAATGATCTGCAGTTGAATCTGTGGTAAAATATAATAAAAAAACAGTCATCAAAAACTTAACACACTACTTGACATTTTTAGTGCTTGGCAAATTTAGAATACAGAAATAGCAGAAAAGAAATGGAATTCATATTCATTTTACCTGTGCTGTTTTATATGTGAATCTGATCTAATTTTATGAGCATATTTTAATATTTTATTGAAGACACTACACATAACCTGTTTTTGAAGGTGTCTTTATTTTTAAATGAAACGGTTTACATTTTTACTTTTCATTTATTATAAATTTTTAAAAATAAATGTTTATAGTTCCATAGGCTCAAGCACGTCAGCTTCCCACCCTATGTCATACAATTCTGACAAATCTGCATCCTCATCATGTTCTTCTTCATCCTCAGGATTTAAATCATCCAAGGGATCTACTTCCACTGATGTTTCAATTACGAGTTCAATTATGAGGTCGAGATCAACTGATTGCTGATTGTCGCTCATGTTGATGTTGTCATTATCTTTAAAGAAAGAGAACAACAATGAGATGTTGCAGAGTAAGGCACAAATCTCAGAGACTATAATAGTAAAATTGTTTAACAAGAGTAACATTTTGCAGCTATTATTTAGCCATGACCAGCGATGCTGAGGAGGTAAGGCCTATGTCCAAGTTTTCAGTGAACAGGACTCATCTCTTCTTAACCTTGGATAAGCCTCACCAACTCTGTGTCCACTGCTCATACTTAAATGTAAAGTGGCAGATTTATGTTAACTGACGCATTCCCAGGGATGCACCAGTTAATGTGCACCACTGCTCTGCCACCCATGGTGTGCCGCATTTACAATGTGGAGCACCATTGAGTGAAAACAGCACAGATGCGTCACGCATCTGTGCCGCAAAAGCAGCACATTGCAGGAATCACGTCGTAAGCGCAACATGTCTACTGCAATGCACAGGAGCAAGCCACACATTGCATGGTGCATCACTCCTTATGCCTGTTTCAAACAGGCGTAATGATTTGATTCAGCAATGCTATAAAGCTGAGTCAGTGAAATCTTCTAAATTTCACTGTGTTAGTTTTACAGGGCTTTCTTGCAAATTAATGCATACCTTGCAACAAAACACCTATATGAAAACTGACGCAGGTTTCATGTGGCACAGGACTTTACAGCATGACACATCTGCCTAGATGCATCAATTTTTAAATATGTCGCCACATAGCAAATCTTTTGCACCGCCGCTGCGTCACAAAAGTGACGCACAGCGGCACAAAAGAGGCACACGGCTATCATAAATCTGTCCCTAACATGTTAAATGATTGATTCAGGATGACGATAAGGTGTGACCTATCCAGAGGTTTGTTTAAGGTGAGGCCTACTCAGGGTTGCAGATTAAATGGAGATGGGGTACCCCTGAGCCTTGCTGGAGCTGCATGGCACTTGCGATGCAGCTCCAGCAATGCGCCACCTTTACGGCACAGATGCGTCACACATCTGTGCTGTTTTTGCCCCATGGTGCGCCGCATTGTAAATGCAGCGCACCATGGGTGGCGGAACAGCGGCGCAGGATGACTGGCACATCCCTGGGGATGCACCAGTCATCATAAATCTATCCCTAAGCTTCTTATCTTGTTGGAGATGAAGTGAGGCCTGTCTTGCAACATGGTCCATCTTTTGCATCACTGCTGCATCGGTTTCATGTGGCACGTTTTTTTTACAGCATGACACATCTGCCTAGATGCATCAATTTGTAATTTTGTCACCACATAGCAAATCTTTTGCACCGCCACTGCATCACAAAAGTGACGCACAGTGGCGCAAAAGAGGCATACACCTATCATAAATCTGTCCCTAGCATTTTAAATGATTAATTCAGGATGACGATAAGGTGTGGCCTATCCAGAGGTTTGTTTAAGGTGAGGCCTACCTACATTCATGGGGAAATGAATTAAAATGTCCTTAAGACACATGAAAGCGGTTTTTTAAAGCCTTTGCAGCATTTTTGGGTCACTTTTAACATGGCTATGTAACTTAAACAATCAAAATCTAAATTTGCCAAGCACAGGTGGGAGCATATTTACAATGAATTTGCACCACGGGGAAAGGTCTTACATTAAAATGGAAAAACAACATCAGAGACACTCAAATGCCTTATAAAGAAGCATACACCATTATGTCCTAGTCATAAATGTTAAAAGCATTCCTTTTCCTCAAAAACGATTTTCAAGTCTTAATTTGAAAACACTGCACATGGGGAAATGACTTAAAATGTCCTTAAGACACATGAACGCGTTTTTTGATTGCCTTTGCAGCATTTTTGGGTCACTTTTAACATGGCTATGTAACTCAAACTATCAAAATGTAAATTTGCCAAGCACAGGTGGGAGCATATTTACAAGGAATTTGCACCACGGGGAAAGGTCTTACATTAAAATGGGAAAAATAACATCAGAGATACTCCAATGCCTTATAAAGAAGCAGACACCATTATGTCCTTCTCATAAATGTTAAAAGCATTCCTTTACCTCAAAAACGATTTTCAAGTCATAATTTGAAAACACTGCACATGGGGAAATGACTGAAAATGTCCTTAAGACACATGGAAGCGTTTTTTGATTGCCTTTGCAGCATTTTAGGGTCACTTTTAACATGGCTATGTAACTCAAACATTCAAAATCTAAATTTGCCAAGCACAGGTGGGAGCATATGTTATGTTATGTTATGTTATTTTAATTTATATAGCGCTCAGATGCCGCAGCCAAGAGGCGTCCCGGCGCTTTCCAGAGATGGTAAACACAACACAGCAAAGGTGAATGGGACCAGAGAAAATTAAACTGAAGAAAACAGGAAGGTTTTTAATGTCTTCCTGAAAGGAAGCAAATCAGGAGTGTCACGAAGCGTGGGAGGCAAAGAATTCCAGAGAGCCGCCGCCAACACTGAAAATGAGCGACCGCCCATTCTGGCTCTTTTAAAGCGGGGCACAATGGCAAGATTGGAGCCAGAGGATCGAAGGGTTCTGGTCGGGGCATAGTGTTGGATAGTCTGCGATAAAATAGGAGGAGAAGCAGTTTTAAGAATTTTAAAAGTTAGACACAATACTTTAAACTGAATTCTTTGCCTTACTGGCAGCCAGTGTAAATCTCGAATAGTACTGCGGGCAGAGACAAACTTCGGAAGACCAACAAGCATCCTGGCCGCCGCATTTTGTACCCTCTGAAGGCGGGCCAGTTCAGCTTGGTTCACGCCTAAAAACAGAGAGCTGGCATAGTCCAGTCTGGTAAGAACCAGAGCTTGGACTATAATCTGCCTGGTGTCGGCATCGAAAAACTTAAAGATGGGTCGTAAGCCGTGCAGCGCACCAAAACAAGTACCAGCTACACGTTTAGTGTGGGCGGAAAAAGAGAGCTTGTCATCAAGCCACACTCCGAGATTTCTGACTTCGACTACGGGGGTGGGAACAGGGCCCAATTCAGATGGCCACCATTGATCGCCCCAAAGTCCACCTTCCCTACCAAAGATGATAACCTCGGTCTTAGAGGCATTGAGTTGTAATGGATTGCTCGCCATCCAGCCCGCCACCGCTTTGAGGGCAGACTGAAAGGTAGGGGCATCCATGTTGGAGTCACCATTAAGTGCCAGCGCCAACTGTGTATCGTCGGCGTACGACACCATAGTGAGACCAAAACTATGGGCTACCTCCGCCAGGGGCTGAACATATAAATTAAAAAGGGTAGGACTAAGGGCCGATCCCTGCGGGACACCCTGATGAATAGGGCGCGAGGCCGAGACAAACGGAGGAGTAGACACTCTAAAAGTTCGATCCGAAAGAAAGGATCCAAACCACTCGAGTGCCCTCTCTCTGACTCCAGCCTCCATGAGACGGTGCAAGAGGATCTGATGGGAAACCGTGTCAAAGGCGGCACTTAAATCCAATAGGATCAGTGCCGCCGTCTGACCCTGGTCCAGCATCTTCCTAATGTGTTCCACCACAACCAAGAGCGCAGTCTCGGTGCTGTGGCCAGCACGGAACCCGTTCTGGGAGTTATCCAGAATATTAGATTCCTGCAGGTGAGAAGATAGGATCTTATTAGCATGAGACTCTGCTAATTTAGCTAGCCTGGGGAGGAGAGAAATTGGCCGGTAGTGTTCAGATTTAGTAGGATCAAGGGCCGGCTTTTTAAGGATAGGAATAACAGTTGCCTGTTTCCAAGCCCGGGGAACCGTACCGGTGTTAAAGGACAGATCCAGTAAACTGTGCATTGCGGGATAACAGGACTGGGCGAATTCCCGGAATTGCAAAGGTCTCATGGGGTCGTCCGGGGAGCCGGATTTAACTTTAATCGTTAAGGCTTTAAACTCCGCCAGTGTGGGGCTAGGAATAATAAGCAGCGGTTTAGAGACTGTGAAGGCAGTGGCATTTTCCCCGTGAGGGGCTTGAGAAAAGGACCTGTAGATGGCTTCTACTTTTTCCACGAAGAATGAGGCCAGATCCTCACAATGGGCCATCGAAGCTTCGAGAGTGGTAGTGTTGATCTTTTTACAGGTTAGGTCGTTGCAAACCCTAAATATAACCTTGGTAGGGTTGGTGCTGTTCTTAATCTCCTGAGAGTAGAAAGCAGCCCTGGCTGCACAGACAGCCCGATGGTAAACTCTAGGGCAGGCCCTATACGTCGACTTAAGGTCTACATCGTACTTTTTACGCCACGTACGTTCAGCTTTTTTGCATGAGGATTTAAGCTGTCTGAGGGATTCGTCATACCAGGGACTGGAGGGACTAGACCTAGCCTTACTCCATCTAACTGGTATGAAAGAATCCAAAGATTGATTTACCCACTCGCAAAAGTTGTCGTAACCAAGGGAAACTTCTGTGGGGGGTGGAGGATGATCTTTCATCAGGAGCAGATGGAAATGCTCAGGGTCTAGGTTTCGCCAAGGGCGTTTAAGGATGTCCGGAGGATTGTTTCTGAGGGGAGGATTAGAGATCGAGATGTGAGTCTCGATCAAATAGTGATCGGTCCAGGCCATCGGTTTGGGTTGAAGCACAGAGATATTGGAGGTCAAATTTGTCAGAACAGGATCTAACAAATGACCACCTATGTGAGTCGGAGACTGTATCAATTGATTAAGTTGAAATGCCTCAAGATCCGCCAACAGGCAATGGACCGAATTATTCAATGGAGCTTCCATGTGTAGGTTCAAATCGCCAATGATCGTAAAATTCACAGTTTTCATGGCTAAAGAGGCGACCACTTCCGGAAGGCTAAACCGGAAGGCACCATCCGGGCCAGGAGGCCTGTAGATTAATAGTCCAGAAAAAGTGAAGTGGGGATTCACTGTAATATTAAAATGAGCACTCTCACACCCTGCTATAGTAGTGGGTTTCCAAGCACACGGAAAATGAGATTTTACCGCAGCTGCGATACCACCCCCTCTGGCATTACGATGGTGGCAATACATAGTGTATCCAGCCGGAAGGGCTAAGTTGATGATAGCCGTAGACTGGTCGTGAAGCCAGGTTTCGGTGAAGAAGAACATATCCGGATTTTCATCTGAAATCAATGAATAAACCTCTTGATGATGACAAGTTAGAGATCTAACATTGAGGTGGAAAATTTTCAAGGTGGTTTGAGTAGCTCCCCCTGCGACTGGGCGAGATTTAAAAGCCCCAGGCAGTCTAGATTGTAGACTTACAATGAGCTGCGGCTTAGGGAGTTGGAACGAGCATGAGGGGCAGAGGAGGGGCAGAGGAATATTTACAAGGAATTTGCACCACGGGGAAAGGTCTTACATTAAAATGGGAAAAATAACATCAGAGACACTCCAATGCCTTATAAAGAAGCAGACACCATTATGTCCTTCTCATAAATGTTAAAAGCATTCCTTTACCTCAAAAACGATTTTCAAGTCATAATTTGAAAACACTGCACATGGGGAAATGACTTAAAATGTCCTTAAGACACATTGAACGTTTTTTGATTGCCTTTGCAGCATTTTAGGGTCACTTTTAACATGGCTATGTAACTCAAACATTCAAAATCTAAATTTGCCAAGCACAGGTGGGAGCATATTTACAAGGAATTTGCACCACGGGGAAAGGTCTTACATTAAAATGGGAAAAATAACATCAGAGACACTCCAATGCCTTATAAAGAAGCAGACACCATTATGTCCTTCTCATAAATGTTAAAAGCATTCCTTTTCCTCAAAAACGATTTTCAAGTCATAATTTGAAAACACTGCACAGCTCCTATGCACAAAAACACCCTGTCAGTACTAATACTTCACATTTTCTCCAATTACAATTTCTCAAAGAAACAAAATCTATTTGTAAAACACTTGAGGCAAAGCAACATTTTAAAAACACAACTTTCTTCATAATTTTCTCCTTAAAGCACACTATTCTCTATCTAAATTAAATAAATCTTTTCTCACCTTAGCAAATACTTTCTGAGTTTCAAAACAGTCTCAGAAACACACCACTTTGTCTTTAGCAGAGCAAAAGGTATGCACTCCAGAGTCTGCAGCTATCAAAAGCACAGAAATGCTGTAATTCTTCACACATATCTCTCATGTCACCCAATCAAAACTCTTCCCTCACTTTTTTCAAATCAAAACCCTTCCCCCCTCTGCCCTCTCTGCCTTTTTTTGCATAGCAACAACCTCTTGGAAGACCTCTGGTGTTTGCAAGTTCACACAACAATGTTTCAATTGAACTCTGAACTCTCAGTGCACCTGCATATCCAGTGCAATCTTTCATTTAATGATTTTTTATTGACCATTCAAAATACATCTTTCAAAGAACTCATCCATGCACCCTAACTTTCTGTTTTCAGCATTCAAAGTCCACCAATCACTGTTACTGCTTCATTAACACAGAAACTCCACAGTTTTTTTCATTTTAAACTCTTATTGTTTCAACTGCCATTTCATTGCCACACTTCATCTCACTGCAGCAGAACCTTCTCTCACCATGTTTTCTGTCTGGATTGTTGGACATAGTTACATCTACTGGGCTCAGAGGTATGCTGATAACAGCAATTTACCTAACCTCAATTTACAAGATGTGGAAATTAAGTGGTTTGGCCACAGAGGATTAAAATGTCACCAATTGATACCATTGGTGAAAACCTTTATGCATTTTCCAAAACCTGACCTGTTAATTGTGCACTGTGGAGGTAATGACTTGGGCACTTTGACTGGGGTAGGTCTGGAAATGCTTTTAAAGGACACCTTTGAGCAATTAATGGCACTTTTTCCTCAGACTGCCTTGGTATATTCAAATATATGCCAAATACAGAAATGGAGGTGGTCGAACCAATTTTGTCCACAAATTGAGAAGTCGAGGAAGCATGTAAACAAATCTGTTTCAGCTTACATGAGAGACCATGGAATGGGCTCCGTGTACAACAATAACTTGCGTTACTACATGCAAGATATCTACAGAGGAGATGGAGTTCACTTCTCAGATGAGGGCAACAGAATTTTCATTCTGAATTTAAGACTGTGCATTGGTACCTACTTATAAGTACCTAAATGTACCATAAACCCAAAAGCTCTTCTCAGAGCTACCCTACATCTGATCACTCACAATTATTATTTTACTCTAACTTTTTTCACTAATTTTCAACAAAGTACGCTCCCCGGGGCGCTACCCGGTACGCGGACCGGAAGCTAACCTCGCGAAATTTTTTAAAAAAATGTTTTTTTTCCGCACATATGGGCCTCCTCAGCCACCCTCAGAAAACCTAGGGGGTCAAGATAAGTCTACTGTGCCCCCTTCTACCCATTCTGAACATTAGTTGCCCTCCATCTTGTATCTTAATTCGACCGAAACACAAAATGGTGGACTCCCGTAACGCTTCAGGTTCGCGTACCGGGGCGCTCGCCAGTTCGCGTACCGGGGCGCTCCCCGGGAAGCGCTCCATCAAAAAAGGTGGGAAAGTAATTTACAAAAAAACGACTGGAGACACT
Source organism: Lissotriton helveticus (assembly GCF_964261635.1). Taxonomy (NCBI): domain Eukaryota; kingdom Metazoa; phylum Chordata; class Amphibia; order Caudata; family Salamandridae; genus Lissotriton; species Lissotriton helveticus. The sequence continues at coordinate 1,201,195,964 of NC_136069.1, forward strand.
TTCACCAAATATAGATTAGCTCATACTACATACCAATCCCTATCATTTTCACAAATTTGATTGAAATTCCATTTAGCCATTTAGCCTGTAGACCTCTCTAAATACCGTGAGGTAAATTACTTCACAAAACACATCTGAAGTGTTGGAATTGACAACCAATGAAAATATTACTTTCATTTTCTACTTTTTTTACCTGACATTTGATTGGTTATATACCTGAATATATATAAAGGAAGAGAAGGAAACACAGCCATTTTGACTACTACTTCCTGGTGTACATTTCAATTGGATTTTCACTAATCACTTCAACTTCTTTGTAAAGGTAAGTTGTTATTTTAAAAACTGAAGTATATTGTGCACTATCAGTTAATATGGTAAACTTTTTCTGATAGTTATATACTATCCCTCTGTAGTAGTTATAGATTTAGATAGACTTCTCTGTTATAGTTATGGATAGAGTTAGGTTTCTCTTGTATAATTATGAATTTACTTACGTTAAATCACATACACTTTTTTATATTCCTACTTCCCCTCTGATACTATACACTGCCCAAAGATAAATTCACTGATAAAAACTGCCTATCTAAAATTAATCCCAACAGTGCCCTATCTCTACTAATATATTTTTTTTTTATCCAAATTTCAGGCAACATGGAAAGCGAACAGAAAGTTTCATTTCAAATTGTCCTGCAAGAGAGCAGCCAAGAATTAATTGATCCAAATTATATAGAATTTATGGATGAAACTTGGGACCAAGAACTACTGCAATGTGTGCAAGCAGTAGATGACCTCCTTCAAAATGAGGACATTTTACACACTCAGAGATTACAAGCTATGTTCAATGAAAATGACGACATTTCAGACAGTGAAATGTTAGAAATGTTATTAAATTTTGAAACACAATCACAATAATAAATAATTGCTTAAAAAATAAAGAAATTAAAAAATAATCAACAAAACCAACAATCAATTAACATACAGTATTTGAAAAGTCTGTCATTCTTTTTTCCTTATAGTACGCTCCCCAGAACGCTTCCCGGTTCGCGGACCGGGCGCTCCCTGCGCAAAAAAACAATTTTTTTTTTTTTTTGCACTGCGGGGCCCTTTTAAAGCCTCCACATCAAACCTAGGGGGTCAGGGAGGATCTACTATGCCCCCTTATGGTCATTTCCCCCTTTGTTTTGGCCTCCTCTTGTCTCTCGATCCTACCGAGAGACAAGATGGCGGCCGCTCCGGACTGTTTAGAATGTTGACAGACACCGGAGAGCCAATCAGCTTCGCTACGCGAAGTTCCGTTACGCGTCAGGTACGCGAACCGGAGCGCTGCCTGGGGTGCGCTTACAGATATATATCTTTTTTTGAACGTTAAATTTCTCAAAATCCACTGGAGCACATATATTGAGACCTAGCAAAGGCACATCGGGCTAACAGTCCCTACAATTTTGCCAAGTTTCGTGCAAATCCATTCAGCCGTTCGGCCTAAAAGTGAGGCCAACCGCCCTATGGAAATTAACATGGGAAAAACACGTTTTGGGACCCCCCTTTTTTCTCGGCCACCCCTTGACGAACCCCCCCCAAATTTCCAGGGGCTGCTCAGAAACAAAATGTTCCATTTTCCTGAAAATTTCAGCCAATTCCGTCCACAAACGCCAAAGTTATTAGACATAGAATTTTCAAAAATCCCATAGGGAAAAAATCCTAACTATATATACCTACTGGCGACCGCCAGTAGGTAATATATATATATATATATATATATATACATATATCCAAAATTGTCAGTCGCTCTACACCCCTGCCTCTTCCGGCGGTGGGCCTCGACGGGATAGCGAATCCCTGAAAATACCAAACTTAATTCACGATCAGTTTGAAGAAAGGATTGTCCGGGCCAACTTGTGCAGAAATACAAGCTTTTATTAAGGCTCCACTCGACGTGTTTTGAGGTTACTCCCTCTTGTTCACGAGCGTGAGTGTTTGTGTAAGAGTGATTTAAATACTGACACATGTTCATAAACACAGTGAACAGACCCACAGGTCTGCAACATTAGCGAGCTACATTGTAACTGGTCATTATTAAACAATTTCTTCATAGAACACGTAATGCAGATTTGAGGCAACGTGCAAAAAATTAATCACTTAAATGCAGCATCACAGCTGATAAAATTAAACATTATGATTTTCAAAATGAGCGATCGTATTTAAACGAGCGTCAAAACATATTAAATGTCTCTTAAATGCCTTCAATATCTAAGCATTTTGACATATTTGGCAATCATGCCCCAGTGGGCACCTTCCTCCAAAGCCTAAAGGATTGTGAGTTACGCTGTGCATCTGTCTCTTGTTCATCAGAACAGAATCAATAAAGTTTTGAAATGAAGCAAAAAATACCCAAAGCCAAAAACAAAATTACCAATCTGGCCGTAAATAAGGGGGGGGGCATATATCAATCCATAATAGGTACCCCAAGAAAGAAATGAGATTGAGCGCTCTCAAAAGAATACGCTGATAGATCAAAACCGCTTGAGCAAAGTTCAGCAACTTGCAGTCGCATTCATGCTCTATATGCAGTCATGCTTGTCAAAAACTGCCAACATGGTAGATCAGGCGTTTCTGACTTAAGTCACAATTAAGCCCCAGTGGGCACAATATCACATCATACTTGGTCAGGCAACCAGAGGAGGAAGGGTTGCCATTTCTTCATTTTCATTCGTTCTCAACTGCCATACGTGAAGTGAAGTGGAGTCAGATGACCGTGCAATGCATTCTCTAGTTCAGCCTTTCAGAGATCTGAGAAAATAAGATCAGAACATAGTGACCAACTGTGCAAACGTGAATAAAGATGCATTCAATGCATAAAACAACCACATACATCTCAACAAACCATTAAAATTCAAACGAGCTGAAGTGACTCTCTTAGATACATAATGATGTTAAGTACTAATGTGAAAAACAGCTAACCCAAGTGTACTTCCAGTTCTTCATCATGATTGTGACCTCCTGGCTACATCGTGTGATATTTTATGATGAGTTTGGATTTTGCTCTGCGTAACTCCTGCAATCTGTCACCACCTCGCTCTCTAAGGGGAACTGACAACAGGACGCAGAAGGACAAAAGACTAGCATTGCTTCTGTGTTGGGACTCAAAATGTCTTGCAATGGGGTAACTTTTGTCCCCTTTCGTAATTGCCCTCATGTGTTGCAACACTCTGTCTTTTGCTTGAAGTTTAGTACTGCCAATATAGTATAATTGGCAGGGGCATTTCAGGGCATAGACCGCATGATCGGTGTGGCATGATGTATGTGTAATAATTTTAAACGTGTCAAGTTCTTTAGATAATTTGACCTCCTTAATACTTGCACTGAATCTGCAGGCCTTACCCTTCCCACTTTACACATAGAATCCCCTCACTGGGTTCATTTTAGTTTTCCCGGGAATAAGTGTGGTGCAAACCATGTCTTTAAGAGATTTTGCTCTTCTGTATGTTATTTGGGGATGTTGGCTGATCCCCAAAACTAGATCTTTCTCCAATTTGAGGACATTTCAGTATTTGTCAATTGCTTTTCTGACTTCTCTGGCTTGACCATGAAAGTCAGTGATAAATCTAGTGGTGATGGTTTTGAGATTCTCTGGGCCTTTGTTTTTCTCTTTAAGGAGACTTCCCCTGTCTGATGCCGTGACTTTCTTGATGGCTGATTTAATACATTTGCTGCTGTATCCTTCCTGCCTGAAACTTTCTGTCATTAAACCCACTTCTTTGGCATAATCTTCTTTTTTGGAACAATTACGCTTCGCCCGTAAGAATTCTCCCATGGGTATAGAATTAACTAGATTGGTGGGATGATAGCTCCGGGCATGGAGGAGACTGTTGCCAGCAGTCTCTTTCCTAAACAGAGCAGTGGCTAAGGCGTTGTCAACCACCTTAACCTTAAGATCAAGAAAATCAACCTCAATGCTATTGAAATGACAAGTAAACGAGAGGTTGAGGTCATTTCTATTAAAGGTTTCCACATAGTTCAGTGCCTCCTCACTTGTCCCATTCCAGATGACGAAAATATCATCGATATATCTGAGCCACTTAATGACTCTTTTCTTATACTCCTGGGACTGTCGCACCACCTGCTCCTCCCACCAGCCTAAGTACAGTTCTGCAAAACTGGGGTCGAAGCAGGATCCCATCGCAGTCGCGAGGAGTTGATGATAGATCTCCCCATTAAAAATAAAGTAATTTTGAGTGAGACACGACAGAGCCATATCTAGTATCATTTCGGTATGCAACAGATACAATATGGATCTAGATTCTAGGAAGTGTCTACACGCTTGTATCCCCAAGTGGTGTGGGATGCAGGTGTATAAGCTGTTGACGTCGAGGGTCATCAGCAACCATCCTGGCGTCCATCTAATGCCCTCTATCTTCCTCAAAAAATCTCCAGAGTCCTTCAGGTACGAGGGGAGATCCTGTACAAGCGGTTGCAGGAAGAAGTCGACTTAACGCGACGTGTTCTCCCAGCAACTACCTCGGGACGAAACAATGGGTCTACCTGGGGGTCTCGTGAGGCACTTGTGCACCTTTGGAAGAAGGTAAAGGGTGGGCAGTTTGGGATATTTGCATTGGAGAAAGTTGAGTTCTTCTTTCTCTATAAGGCCCCTGTCCCTCCAGTCAAAGAACTGTTCCTGATACTTGCTGGTGCTCTCCTTGTAGGACAGTCTGCTGCTTTTCTCGTATTTCAGCTTATCACCAAGCTGGGCAAGACCCTCATCAACATACATCTGGAATGGGAAAATTACTATGTTCCCACCCTTGTCGGATTTCTTGATAACTATAGATTTATCTTTGCTCAGTCCATCAATAGCTTCAAATTGTTTTTTAGTTAAGTTTGATTTTCCATATTTAACTTTTTTGGATAATTTGTCAAACTCTTTCATGACACCTGCGCTTTACAAGTACAGCACATTTACATTTACATGAGATCTTCCTATTCGCACCCCTCAGGGTCATTCAGTATACGCAGGTTACTCCTACGAGAATTATTCTCCAATATTTCTAACCCATATTGAAGGGCCACTTCATCCCTTTTGAGAGTAGCTAAATCTGCTTTCACAACACCGAGCTGACCTGTTAACGCTCCCTCAGTGGATTCCAAAGTCTCAGTTCTGGCATTTAAAAGATCCACTTTCCTATCTAATTACTCGCAAAACTCCTGATCTCTCCTTGATTTGCAGCTGAGACCTCAAACCCCTTCTTAATTTCTGCTGAAAGTGAAGCCAGAAGGATCTCTAGGGAAGATATTGAGTGTTCCTCTGGTTCTTGAGCCATTATGCCTATGTTAGAGCCACCGACCTCTACCTGAGACAGACCCTGAGACATACCCTGGTATATGGCTTGGGGCTCCTGGCCATCCACCTCTATTGTACTCTCCCTCTGTACCAAAGCAGTTATCTTAGTATCTGATGTAGCAGTCTCTCCTGAGAGTGGGGGGGGCCTTGATACTTCTGATGCTTCATTGTTAACAAGCTCCCCTGCGGATTCAGTCATCCCCCATTTCCTTTCCTGCAAGCCTCTCCTTGCCTCACCAAGCTCAGGACCTCTGAAAGTACTTTAAAATAAGATCTTAAAGAGGGAGTGATCCTGAGCTTGGCATCTGAAGGGGTGTTTTTGGCTATACCAGGTTTTGTACTCCTATTTTTACATCTCCGCAAAGGAAAATCGAAGTTTTCTACCCTGTGATTGTAACGCTTCTACTTCCCTGACCCTTTTTAATAATGTAATTGCTTATTTCCAGGCTCTTTGTCGTGCTGTTTAATGTTCTTTCCAGCAGATGTTGCCTTAGGGAGACCCTGGGTCCCTACACCACATTTTCTCCCCTTCCTAGGGGCTTTAACAAAAACTGGGACAGGGGCTGAGACGGTAACTATATTAGCACATCCTACCTGGGACTGAGGCTGGGAGCCCTTGCTGACCGCCTTGAGCCTGAGGCTGCTCCTGCTCCTGTACCTGTGTCTCAGAAGACTCTAGCCCCCTGCAGAAGTGCTCTGGAGACTTCCTCCTATTCACCCCTGTCACATGCCGAAGCTCCTTCCAACATGGGCAGTATGTATCTAGTGCTGCCTCTTCCCCGGGTAACCCAAAGGAGACCGCAAGTTGCTGCTCTGTGGCTCCTCCTAAGCTTCAGTGCTGCCGCCTCCCACCGCATCAGGTGGGGGAAGCCGAAACTGGGCTGGGCGAGGCAGAAACGATAGAACCAGCAGAAAAACAGACAGCACACTGAAGGCTCCCTAATACGGGTACAGCAGCAGCTCAGCAAGCTGTGTCCCAATCTCTGGTGCCCTGCCACCAGACAGCCTCCAGGCCCGCAGCAATAGCTAGTCTCCCCCTTGAACTCAACTCGAGGAATGCCAATGTTCCTACCTCTCGGGGGGCAGTTCACTCAGTTGCTATGTCAGGAACCCAGGTTGTGATCGGATTCCCTGTTCACCCTCAGCCCCTGTCCACTGGCAGATCGAATCACGTCTGCAGCAGGAGCCCACAATTCAAACTCTCTACTCCAGGCACTGGGCTGCCCTCCTGCTTACCGGTGTCTCTGATGAACTTCGCACACTGCCACACCACAAACCAGCTGGATCGCTGCGGCAGCTGCTCTACCTCAGAGCCAAGTCGCATAGAAGCCTGCTTCACCACAAAGTCACATACGTGATCCTCACTTTCATTGACACATCACCAAGCTCGATCCAGGCCGCAGCTGTTGTGCTGTAATGGATGTTTGCCCGCGGTGTATCTGGGGTCGCTCTCACTCCAAGGAACCAGTACTGCTGCCTCCCGCCACCCACCGCATTGGGCGGAGGAAGCCGAGACTGGGCTAGGCTGGCCTGGGCTGAATTCCGAGGATGGGTCTGAGCACACCCACGGCGAGGCGAGGAAAAAATGATGGGACCGGCAAAAAGCAGACAACAAACGGAAAGCTTCCCAATATGGTCGTCAAGATAGGCGGGGCAGCCCTGCATACCGGACAGGTAGAGAAAATCCTTCCTTAGACTAGCAGGAAGACATAGAAGTGAGCAGTTCCTCCGGGTGCAGTGGCAGCTCAGCATGCTGCCGTCATGTTCTCCCTCCCCCCAGACCCACTTACATCATTCATGACATGGTCAGTGACATCGTTCATGACATCACTGATTACATATATATTTATATTGGCCAAAGTGTATTGAAGAATGAGTGGATGTTTGACTGTCTGAATGGATGATTTAATAGGTGTGTGACTGACTGTATAAGTGAATGATTCAACATGTCTTACAGAATGCAGGGGTTAGTTACTGTGTGAATATCTGTATCAGTCTGTCTGTTGGTATGTAAGCGGTTGTATGGATTGGTGAGTAGCTACATAAGTGTCTATATGGGTTATTGATTGCTTGCCTCAGTATTTGTATGAGTGCCTGAGTGTCTGTGTGGGTGGGTGGGGTGGGTGACTCACTGCATGGATATGTGAGTGAGTGATTCACTGGGGGTGTGGGTTCAAGAGTGCATCTGTGAGGGGTTGTATGGGTGGGTCAGTGTGTGTATGGGTGTGGTGGTGAGTGAATGGATGTCCCAGTGATACATGTGTAAATAACTACATATGTGAAAGGCAGTATGTGTGACAGTTGGAGTATATAAATGACTATAAATGAGAGTGAGTAATTATGAGAATGGCTGTATGGGTGAATGTGTGCTTGTATGAGTGATAGTAAAAGAGAATAATTATGTGTTATTATCTGTAGGAATAAGTAAATTGGTGTGTGTATACCTGTATAGGTGAGTAAATGGGAGTGTGATTTATTATTTGCATGATTGACTAGGTGAGTTAGTACCTTTATGGATGAATGGTGATGTGTGAGTCTCTGTATAGGTGTATGAGTGCAAATGATAGTGCTGTGTTAATAAGTGACTGCATGCATGAATGACTGTATGGGTGTATGAGTGGATGTGTGTGTAGACCTAGGTATCAGCGAGTGGGTATGTAGTAACTGGCATTGGTGTATCTATGGTTTTGATAATAGTAGTCTGTTTTGTAGAGTGGGTGTATCAAAGGTTATATTAGGGTGTGAGGAGGTAAATCAGAATATTACGTGGATGATCTCATGAGTGATGTCACTGACCATGTTATGAGTGACGTAATATGTGATGTCATCAGCAGTGCATTGTGGCCAAATTTCTAGAGTTTTATACGAGTGAAATGTCCAACTAACTATAACTTCCCTAAAACCTATGGTTTTTTCACTGAGTTTCAAAGGATTTATAAATGCTAATTTCTAACTATAACGTCCCAGAAACCTATGTTTTTTTCAGTGAATGTCAAAGGTTATTTACATGCTAATTTCTAACTATAACATCCTTGAAACCTATGTTTTTTTTCAGTGAATTTCTAAGGTTTTTAAATGATAATTTCTAACTATGCCTACAGGGGTAGGACATGTGAAGAAAGAGTAAGAAAGACACAGAAAGAAGCAAGAGAAATGCAGAAAGAAGCAACAGAAGTCCAGTAAGACAAAGAAAAGTGCAAGAAGAACCAAGAATTATGCAGAAAGAACCAACAGAGGTGCAGAAAAAGGCCTTGTTGCAAAGTCATCCTGTGCCCCCAACTTTTTACTGAGTGCTACTGGTGGTAACTGACTCTGACTAACCAGGGCCAAAGTCAGTGCTATGCTACAAGACACTTAGAATAAAGTGAAAATACCTACATACACTAGGGTACACTATGGGTTGGGATACCCCTGTTATTGGCATGACCTCCCCTGTAAGCCCCGAGTACATAATAGGGCAGGGGGAAAAAATGACCTCTAACTCAGAGGCGCAGAAAAAGGTAAGAGAAGTGCATAAAAAGGCATTAAAGGTGCAAAATCAGCGACAGGGCTGAATAAAGAGGCAAGTAAGGTGCAGAAAGAACCAACAGAGGTGCAAATAGAGGTAAAAGAGCTGCAGAAAGAAAGAAGAGAAGTGCAGCAAGAGGCAAAAGAAATGCTGAAAGAAGCAACAGCTGTTTAAAAAGAAGCAAGATAAGTGCAGATGGAGGCAAGTGAGGTGCTGAAAGAAGCAAGAGCAGTGCATAAAGAACCAACAGTGGTGCAAAAAGAAGGAAGAGGGGAATGAAAGAGGTAAGAGAATTGTTGAAAGAAGCCACAGATGTGTAGAAAGAGGCAAGAGAGGTGCATAAAGAAGCAAGTGAGGCGCAGAAAGAAGCAAGAACAGTGCAGAAAGAACCAACAGAGGTGCTGAAAGAGGCACTAGGGGAGCAGAAGGAAGGAATAGAAGTGCTGAAAGAAGCAGCAGAGGTGCTGAAGGCAGCACAAAGGGTGCAGAAAGGTATATAACAATATCATAAAAGTACGACACAGATAAAAAACCACAAGGAATGGGGCCTAATACAAAGATACCTATACAATCAGTACAAAAATGTTAACAGATGTCTATACAATTCATCTTGAGTAATAAAGTTAAAAACTATGCTAAAAATTCGAGGTTCTGGAACTACTGAACAGGTTACACTTGAAGTAAGCCGAGAATGGAACAAGGGAAGAATAAAACAAGCATGATGGAAGGGGAACTATAAAAAGTAGTAGTAGTGCAAAAAATTAACATCAAGTGCCATCATGCAACATATTTAGTGTTTCTCAATTTTGCGGCCATCCTTAAGAAGTTAACAGTGCAAAAAAGTGTAAAAACCTCTTCGGACAATTTTAAAAACAACAGAGCCACCTTTGCCTGTTTAAACCCGGCATTCTTTAAAATATGTTTTGAAAATAACTTCCTGGGGTAAGCATAGAAGAGGCACAGCAAGACAAAGTTGAGCATATCCTGCGTAGACTTCTGGTCGCAGCCGCAGGGGCCCCTCAACTCAATAGATGTTATGTACCCCGCAGGATTCCCCAGTGTGTGATGAAGTAGGTTCAACCTAAATCGAGTCATTAAAAATCTATCCTGTACATTATAAAAATAGGACAGGTATTGCTCCATACCTATGCTCGATTTAGCCAGGAGGTGGGCTCTCACCGACGATTTTGCCAGCTCCGTGTCTTCCCTAATGGAAGCCATTTTCTGTAGGAATGCTGACTTAACAATTGCCTTATCCCGGGCTAACAATTTTCTAGGGTTATTAAAATAATCAGCATGGCCCAGACCTGAAAGGGTCTCCCTTCCGTATTTAAGCCAGGGGATATTTCGCCCGTGCTCCCTGGAAATACAAACTGTTATTATCTGCTGGCTTAATACTGCTTTAGGGTTAGTTCAAATTTTGAGCCAACAAATAAGAGGTTTTAGTTGAATCCTATCTCTGATATAAGTGAGACCCAGATATTTGTGAGTCAAATGGGAGGGTATACTCTGGGTGACTCTGAGTAGCCACTGTAGGAATTTGTTTTCTTCAATTTCGATCCTCGATGGGTCAATGAAGCCCCAAACCTCACTGCCATATAATGTTCTGGTATTACAGATGGCGTTGTACAAATTCAGGATTTGCTCAAGTGCCAAGCGACCCAACCTGTGTGCAAAGTACATGATTGCCCCAGAAGAGCTAATAAGAATTCTGCATTTCTCATCTGACAGTGTTTTAAAACAAATGCGGCTATCAAGTAAAATTCCCAGATAAGAAAATGCCTGCACTTTTTCCAAACAGTGGGTGCCGATCCTATAATTAAATTTCCTGCATGGCCTTTTTCCCATCTCCATAATATATGATTTGGCAGACAAATCCAGGTTCTCCATGAAGTTGACAAAGCCATCTATGAGGTGCTGAAGGCCCTGCGCAGTGCATGACAAAGCACTGCATCGTCCGCATAAAGCAAGACAGGGATCCCTCTTCTTCCTATCCTCGAACAGTCCACTCCTAGTGCTCCCAGCGCCTTATCTAGATCATTAATATATAAAGTAAATAAAAAAGGGGCCTGGATGCAACCCTTTCACACACCACTAGAACATGGAAAGGAATCAGAGCTATCTCTCTCATCGTTGTATCTGACCTGGGCTGAGGTGTACTGATGCAGAGTACTTAGAATATTGACCAAGCCTGTGTTGACACCCAAGGTCCCCAGTAACTCCCACAGTTTCTTACGGTTGACCCAATCGAAAGCTGCTGTGAGGTCCATAAATGCCAAGTACACCGTCTCATCACTAGCGACGGTGTACTTGGCTACCAGGAGGTAGAGATTGAGACATTGGTCAGAGGTTGAATGAACCGGCCTAAAACCATACTGTGTATCCAAAATAATGTCATGTTCATCCGCCCAGTCCATAAGCCGATTAGGAATGGCCCTCCCCAGGACTTTCACTGTTACATTGATGAGGGAGATAGGCCTGTAACATTGTGGGTTGTCCCTGTTGCCCTTTTTAAAAATCGGCACAATTATCGCAGTGGACCAGGATGAAGGCATGTCTGACTCCACTGCTGTGTTTATCACTCTAGTTAGAATGGGCGCCCACATGTCTACCTGAGTTAGTAGGAGATCTGGGGGGATCCCATCAGGGCCCGGGGCCTTGTTCCGGGTCAGACCCTCAATTCCCGCTTTTATTTCTCCCAGGGAGAAAGGAATTTGGTCAACCCTTCGATTTCCTATCTCTAGTGGTGGTGCTAAATTGCTCTTGCTATAATGATTGTAGAGGCCTTAAAAGTGTCTACCCAGGCCTCTGGCAAGACATGGCATGCAAGCTTGTATTTATTCATGTCTTGGAAGCAAGTTTTGTTTATTATTTTCCAGAATGCGGTCGTATCCTTTGATTTGGCCGCTTCCCTCAAATTCTCCCAAGCCTGATGCCGCAGTGAGATTTTGTGGTGTTTTAGTGCCTGTTTATACCATCCCCTGCAGGTGGACACCATTGTCTTGTCTGTGGGGACAGTCTTTAAAGCTACCTTCAGTTCCCTCAAGGCACTGGAGCACTGCCGATCGAACCACCTAGGTATGTCCAGTTCCTCCCTTGGCAGTCTGCGCCTAAGCAGGCCAACGATACATTTTGCGAGTCCCTTGAATGCTGTGATTAGGTCCGCCCCCTCTACTGTTGGGTCTAGACTCTTCCAGACCTGCTGATCATTCTCCGTGAGTAGTGCCCTATAGAAATTTTCACAGTTAGTGTTAGACCATCACAGTCTCCTTCCTTGGTCGGTGGCTGAAATTGAACGGCTGATCTGCTTTCGGTCAGAATGCTTAACTGAGTCAGGGTCCCTTATGATCAACACCAGAATGTTATGATCACTAAAGGTACTACATTCTACATTAAAACTTAAGATCCGGCACTTTAAAGAGCTCGGGACAAAAATAAAATCAATAACAGAGCCCCTTCCCTTGCCTTTGAAAGTTGGGTGAATCTGAAGGTCGGCACCCACTCGGATAAGATCCATCATGTGTGTGAGGACATTTATGCCCAGAAGCTTACTTAACTCAAATCCCTCCCTAGTATGTTCCATATGCAGTTCCACTTCCCTCGGGCAAGAGGACCATTCCCCCTCACTACTAATCAAGTGGGGGCACAAATGGCAGTTAAAATCTCCCAATAACACCAAATGAGTGCTTGCAACCCCCAGTACTTCAATTCCTGCCAGCCTGTGATCCAGCTCGGCCAGGCTAAATAGGTTCTGTCCGCCTGTGATGGCATTGTAAAAGTTGATAAAAATTAATTTTAGGCCCTTGTTCGTGTACCTCATCCCCTGTGTACAATCTGAGTCCCAGGCTAGGTCCTCCATTTCCCCTGTAACCTCAGGTCCACATAAGTAATTAGGCCTCCCTTGGCTCGCCCTGATGGAGATTTACGTGCTGGGACAAAATAAATTTTGTAGCTTTCCAATGCTAGTGGGCTACAGTTTGCCTCCCACATTTCTTGCAGACAGATAATATGAAATCTCCTAATGTAGACTAACTAGTCCTGATTTTTTTAATTTCCTGGACAGTCCTGCTACATTCCAAGAAATTATGTCAATTTTTCCCTGCCCTCCTACTAGTGGGGTTTTGGGCCTGTGATCGATATTTACACTTGAAGATGCAACAAGACTGCCTGGATTTGTCTCTAAATCCAACCTGCTAGGGGCTCCAAGACTGATAAGGGGTGTGGATACCTCGGCCATCGCCACGACTTTCCCTCCTTTGTCCCTATTATGGGGCACATATTCCCGTGCCACCCCACGTCCTGGCGGTGACCCCCCAGTCAGTCAATCTAGTTCGCTTAAAGCAGAAACACTTTGGAGTAGCGTATATCGATTAAATAACGGGGTAAAGGGACCCTCCCAAGTTGACCTCGGTGGATTTCGTCTCAAGCCTTCACGATTATTTGAATGCATCAAGTCCCTATAAAAGAAACTGAGTGGAAGCAATCTGATACTTGTGCCACCCCCCTCCTGATAGATCCCCTTCCGTTGGTTATTCAAAAGTTCTCTTGCCATCTCCGGGTACCTAAAATTTAAAATCATGCAATCTCCCGGAAAACCCTTCCTGTTGTTTCCGATCCAGGACAGTCTTCTTGTCATGAGGATATGTCTATGATTTCTAATATTGAAACCTATATTATTGACCAGCCAACGGACTGCTTTATTGATCAGGGAGAGCGCTTGTTTCTTACCTCTCATCGTTGCATGCCGGGATCCCTGTCAAAACCACAGTGTAGGGGCTTGAAGCCGTTGGGAGGTCGAGTACAGGTAGACCCCGGGTATTCGGTGCCTGGTCCGCTATTAATAACCCTGCTTCATCAGGTATAGCAGATCAACCCTCAGGGGGTCTAGTTGCTAGAAGGGTGTTAGGTCTGTGCTCTAACCTCTCCTCCCTTGTCTGCCCATTAGCTTCCCGGTTGCTAGGTGGGCCTGGATCCTTACCCTGGTTGGTTCCCTCTATTGGGCCCTTCTTTGCCACCTCCTTCCTAGTCGTGGGCCGATCGTGTTCATTAATTGCCCCCCTGCACTTTCTTTCATATGTGCTACCTTGAGGTGTGTGCTAATCTCGGCATCCCCCCATTGGACCCAAGCCCCCTCTTCAATGAGGCTGGGATACTACCTTGTGCGAGTAGCCGGGAAAGTTGCCCCTCGATTACATTCAGTCTCTCATACAGAGGCCCCAACTGGGAGGTTAATATTATATCCAGCTTGGACAGTAATCCCTTCCCTGAAACATCTCTGTCTCCCTACAGCTCTGACTCTGGGTAGAGATTGCTGGCACCCCTTCTTAAATGACCCCCTTCATTTTGGCTCCTCCCCTCTGTCTTGATTTTTTCGGTATGTGATGTCTCCTTTCCCATTACCTGGGGCCATGGCGTCAGCTAAAGAGGTGGCCGTCGATGATATGCCCTTGGCCTGCAAGATCTTTTTGGATTGGGTGACCACCTCGCCGCGAGGTGGGGTGAGTCTTTTATCTGACACATCTATAGGTATCACGTCCTCCTCTTCCCCTGACCCTACTAATTCAGGGGTCATAGAAATGCGGCCTGTGGGGCCCTCCATCTCTTGTATGATATTCTGAGTTAGACTCAAATCATCGTCAGAGAACTCGATGGCTTGTGGTGATGGATCCGCCCCTGTCGTGATAAGAGGGTGTGAATTATTGCCTGTGTAGTGTTACTGATTACCGTATTAGGTTGGCCTGGGGGGATCCCAGTGAGAGGGGATGTACACCTAGCTATAGAGCCCAAGGAGGATCTCTTGTATTCTATTAGCTTGTCCAGGGAGAGTCTCTTTTCTGTTAACTGAATTTCATGGGTTAAAATGGACTCAGCCCTTGTTAAAAAAAGCATCCAGGGTCCCCTTTACCCCTCCCCCCACCACTGAGCTTACAGCTGTGCGTTTACTCATCGCACAAATAATGGCAACAGTCTCAATATATGACAGGAATGGGCCACTTTTAGGGTGACCGTGCTCAGTACCTTGTGGTTAGCAGAGAGTCTGGAATGTCTCTGTCCTGCGCGCCCACTCTTTGCCCACCTCCTATGGCTTGGCGGTACAGTGCTGGGCCTATAGGTGTTGCTGTCAGGCCTGACCCGGTCTTCTCCTAGATATCTTTTAGTCCAGGAGAGTTCTATGGATCCAGGTAGATGAATTAATAAAAATTTAGGGTGGAGGCCCAACCCGGCCTCTTCTGGCTCTGCGGGAGGGCTGGGCCTGCTTTGAAGGCCTCCGGCGCCCTCCGCTGACGTGTAGCGTGTGAGCCTCATGCAGCCCCCTGAGAGTTGTAGGCAAAGGGTAGCTGCTGGCAGAGATGATCGATAGCCGTTCCCCTCACTCAATCAATCAATCACTGACATTTATAGAGCGCACTACATACCCGTAGGGTCTCAAGGCGCTGGGGGTGGGGGGGTGCCACTACTGCTCGAACAGCCATGTCTTCAGCTTTTTCCTGAAAGAGAGGTGGTCTTGGGTCAGGCGCAGGTCGGTCGGGAGGGAGTTCCAGGTCTTGGCGGCCAGGTAGGAGAAGGACCTTCCTCCCGTAGTCGTTCTTCGGATACGGGGGACGGCGGCGAGGGCGAGGTTGGCTGATCGGAGGTGGCGTTTGGGAGCGTAGAAGTTGACTCGGCTGTTGAGGTAGCTCGGGCCTTGGTCGTGTAGGGCTTTGTGTGCGTGGGTGAGGAGGCGGAAGGTGATTCTTTTGTTGACGGGGAGCCAGTGCAGGTCTCTCAGATGTCCGGAGATGTGGCTGGTTCGTGGGATGTCGAGGATGAGTCTGGCTGAGGCGTTCTGGATCCGCTGGAGTCTCTTCTGGAGCTTGGCGATGGTACCGGCGTAGAGGGCGTTGCCGTAGTCCAGTCGGCTGGTGACGAGGGCCTGGGTGACGGTCTTCCTGGTCTCGGTGGGGATCCACCAGAAGATCTTCCGTAGCATGCGTAGGATGTTGAAGCATGCCGAGGATACGGCGTTGACTTGCCTGGTCATGGAGAGGGAGGAGTCCAGGATGAATCCCAGGTTGCGTGCATGGTCTGTCGGTTTGGGTGCGGTGTCCAGGGCGGGAGGCCACCAGGAGTCGTCCCAGGCGGAGGGTGAGGAGCCCAGGATGAGGACCTCCGTCTTGTCCGAGTTCAGCTTCAGGCGGCTGGTCGTCATCCACTCGGCTACCTCTTTCATCCCTTCATGTAGGTTGGCTCTGGCGGCGGCGGGGTCGCTGGTCAGGGAGAGGATCAGCTGGGTGTCGTCGGCGTAGGAGATTATGTTGAGGTTGTGTTGGCGTGCGATGGCTCACGGCGGCGGTGCTGGCAAAAATGGGCAGACGGAATGCAGAGCATCCTCCCGGGCAGCAAGTAAGGCTGGGCAAGAGTCTGAAAGAGTTAGAAACATCCAGGCGTGTCCCCAGAAAGACTCAAGAGTGGTACAGAAAGAGACAAGAGAGGTCCATAAAGAGGAAGAAATGTGCAGAAAAGGGCAACAGAAATGCAGAAAAACAAAGAAAGGTGCAGAAAGAAGTAAGAGAGGTGTAGATAGAAGAGTGTGAGGTGAAGAAAGAAGCAAGAGAGGTGCAGAAAAAGGTAAGAGAAGTGCAAAAAGGGGCAAGCAAGGTGCAGAAAGAGGCGAGAGCTGTAAAGAAAGAGGCAAGAGAAGTGTACAGAGAGGCAAGAGAGGTGTAGAAAGTGACAAGAGAGGTGCAGAAAGAGGTTAGAGGTGTAGAGAGAGTCAAGAGAGGTGCAGAAAGAGGAATAAAGGTACAGAAAAAGGCAAAAGAGCAGCAGAGAGAGACAAGAGAAGAACAAAAATAGTCAAGAGAGGTATATTAAGAGACAAGAGAGATGCAGAAAGAGGAAGAAATGTTCAGAAAAAAGGCAAGCGAGGTACAGAAAGAAGCAAGTGCGCTGTTGAAAGATATAAGAGAGGTGCAGAAAGAGGTAGGAGAGGTGCTAAAAGAGGCAACAGAATTGCAAAAAGAGGCAAGAGGGATGAAGAAAGAAGAAACAGTGGAGGAAAAAGCCAAGAGATATGCAGATACAGGCAAGAGTGGTGAAGAAAGAGTCAAGCACGGTGCAGAAATAAGGGGGAAGTGAGGAAAGAGGCAAGAGAGGTATAGAAAGAGGCAATAAATGTGCAGAAAGAGGCAAGGGAGGTGCATGAAGAGGCAAGAGGGTTACAGAAAGAAGAGAGTGAGCTGCAGAAAGAGGGAAGAGAGGTGTACAAAGAGGCAAGAGAGGTGCAGAAAGAGGCAACGGAGGTGCATAAAGAAGCATGAGGGGTGCAGGAAGAAGAGAGGGAGTTGCAGAATGCAGTGAGAGAGGTGAAGAATGAGGCAAGATAGGTGTAGAAGGAGGTTAGAAGTGTAGAAAAAGTAAAAAGAGGCAAGAAAAGAGCCAATAGAATCAAGAGAGGTGAATCAAGAAGCAAGAGAAGTGTAGAAAGAGGAAGCCATGTTCAGAAAGAGGCAAGAAAAGTGCAAAATGAGGCTGGAGAGGCACAGAAATAAGATAGTGAGAGGCAGAAAGACGCAAGAGAGGTGAAGAAAGAGCCAAGAGCGGTGCAGAAGGAGGTTAGAGGTGTAGAAAGAGTCAAGAGTGGTGCAGAAAATGTCACGATAGGTGCAGAAAGAGGCAAGAGTTGTGAAGAAAAAGAGGAATGGTGCAGAAGGAGGCAAGAGAGGTGAATAAAGAGGCAAGAGAAGAGCAATAAATGACAAGAGAAATGCAGAAAGAGGCATGAGAGTTACAAAAAGAGAAAAGAGAGGTGCAGAAAGAGGCAAGGGGTGAAGAAAGCAAAGTGAGATGAAGAAAGGGGAAATAGAGGTGAAGAAAGAGGCAAGAGAGGTGCAGAAGGAGGTTAGATGTGTAAAATGAGTCAAGAGAGGTGCAGAAAGAGGAAGAAAGGTACAGAAAAAGGCAAGTGAGCTGCAGAAAGAAGCAAGAGGAGAGCAAAAAGAGTCAAGAGAGGTGCATCAAGAGGCAAGAGAAGTGCAGAAAGAGGAAGACATGTTCGGAAAGAGGCAGGAGAGGTGCAGAAAGAGGAAGACTTGTTCAGAAAGAGGGAAGAGAGGTACAGAAAGAGGCAAGAGATGTACAGAAAGAGGAGAGTGGGCTGCAGAAAGAACAAAGAAAAGTGCAGAAAGGGGCAAGAGAGATGCAGAATGAAGCAAGAGAGGTGCAGAAAGAAAAGAGTGAGCTGTAGGAAGAAGGAAGAGAAATGCATAAATAGGCAAGAGAGATGCATAAAGAGGCAAGAGTAGTGCAGAAAGAGGCAAGAGAGGTGCAGAAAGAGTCACAATAGGTGCAGAAAGAGGCAAAAGTTGTGAAGAAAAAGAAGAATGGTGCAGAAGGAGGCAAGAGAGGTGAATAAAGAGAAAAGAAAGGTACAGAAAGGGAAAGGAGAGGTGCAGAAAGAGGCAAGGGGTGAAGAAAGCAGAGTGAGTTGAAGAAAGAGGAAATAGAGGTGAAGAAAGAGGAAAGAGAGGTGCAGAAGGAGGTTAGAGGTGTAAAATGAGTCAAGAGAAGTGCAGAAAGAGGAAGAAATGTACAGAAAAAGGCAAGTGAGCTGCAGAAAGAGGCAAGAGGAGAGCAAAAAGAGTCAAGAGAGGTACATCAAGAGGCAAGAGAAGTGCAGAAAGAGGAAAACATGTTCAGAAAGAGGCAAGAGAGGTGCAGAAAGAGGAAGACTTGTTTGGAAAGAGGCAAGAGAGGTACATAAAGAGTCAATAGAGGTACAGCAAGAGGAGAGTGACTGCAGAAATTACCAGGAGAAGTGCAGAAAGAGGCAAGAGAGGTACAGAAAGAAGCAAGAGAGGTGCAGAAAGAAGAACGTGAGGTGCAGGAAGAAGCAAGAGAAGGGAATAAAGAGGCAAGAGAGATGCAGAAAGTGGCAAGAGATGTATATAAAGAGGCAAGATAGGTACAGAAAGAAGAGAGTGAGCTGCAGAAAGAACCAAGAGAAGTGCTGAAGGAGGCAAGAGAGGGGAATCAAGTGGCAAAAGTAATGCAGAAAGAGGAAGACATTTTCAGAAAGAGGCAAGAGAGGTACAGAAAGAGGCAAGAGGGGTACAGAAAGAGGCAAGTTAGGTACAGAAAAAGGAGAGTGAGCTGCGGAAAAAACCAAAAGCGCAGAAAGAAGCAAGAGCTGTGCAGAAAGAAGAAAGTGAGCTGCAGGAAGAAGCAAGAGAGGTGCAGATAGAGGCAAAGGAGATGAAGAAAGAGGCAAGCAAGGTGCAGAAAGAGGCAACAGAGGTGTATAAAGAGGCATGAGAGGTGCAGAAAGAAGCAAGCGAGGTGCAGATAGAAAAAAGGGAGGTGCAGAAAGAGGCCAGAGAGCAGAATAAAGTAGAAGAAAGGTACAAAAAGTGGCAAGAGAGTTACAGAAAGTGAAAAGAGAGGTGCAGAAAGAGGCAAGAGGGGTACAGAAAGAAGAGAGTGAGTTGAAGAAAGAGGAAAGAGAGATTAGGAAAGAGCCAAGAGAGGTGCAGAAGGAGGTAGACGTGTTGAAAAAGTAAAAAAAGATGCATAAAGAGGAAGAAAGGTAAAGAAAAGGGCAAGTGAGCTGCAGAAAGAGTCAAGAGGAGAGAAAAAAGAGTCAAGAGAGGTGCATCAAGAGGCAAGAGAAGTTCAGAAAGAGGAAGACATGTTCAGAAAGAGGCAAGAGAGGTGCAGAAAAAGGAAGACATGTTCAGAAAGAGGCAAGAGAGGTAAATAAAGATGCAAGAGAGGTACAGCAAGAGGAGAGTGAGCTGCAGAAAGAACCAGGAGAAGTGCAGAAAGAGGCAAGAGAGGTACAGAAAGAAGCAAGCGAGGTGCAGAAAGAAGAGAATGAGCTGCAAGAAGAAGCAAGAGAAGTGCAGAAAGAGGCAAGAGAGATGCAGAAAGAGCTAAGAGAAGTGCAGAATGAGGCAAGAGAGGTGAAGAAAGAGGCAAGAGAGGTGCAGAAGGAGGGTAGAGGTATAGAAAGATTCAACAGAGGTGCAGAAAGAGGAAGAAAGGTGGAGAAAAAGGTAAGTGTGTTTCAGAAAGAGGCAAGAGGAGAGCAAAGAGAGTCAAGAGAGGTGCATCAAGAGGCAAGAGAAGTGCACAAAGAGGAAGACATGTTCAGAAAGAGGCAAGAGAGGTACAGAAAGAGGAAGACATGTTCAGAAAGAGGCACAAGAGGTACATAAAGGGGCAAGAGAAGTGCAGAAAGACGCAAGAGAGATGCAGAAAGAGCTAAGAGAAGTGCAGAATGAGGCAAGAGAGGTGAAGAAAGTGGCAAGAAAGGTGCAAAAGGAGGGTAGAGGTATAGAAAGAATCAACAGAGGTGCATAAAGTGGAAGAAAGGTAGAGAAGAAGGTAGGTGAGGTTCAGAAAGAGGCAAGCAAGGTAGAGAAAGAGGAGAGTGAGCTGCAGAAAGAACAAAGAAAAGTGCAGAAATGGGCAAGAGAGGTGCAGAATGAAGCAAGAGGTGCCGAAAGAAAAGAGTGAGCTGCAGGAAAAAGCAGGAGAAGTGCATGTAGAGGCAAGAGAGATGCAGAAAGAGGCAAGAGTAGTAGAGAAAGAGGCAAGGGAGGTGCAGAAAGAGTCAAGGTAGGTGCAGAAAAAGGCAAGAGATGTGAAGAAAAAGAAGAAAGGTGCAAAAGGAGGTAAGAGAGGTGCAAAAAAGAGGCAAGAGAAAAGCAGAAAGTGGCAAGAGAAATGCAGAAAGAGGCAAGAGAGGTACAGAAAGACAAAAGAGAGGTGCAGAAAGAGGCAAGAGGGGTGAAGAAAGAAGAGACTGAGTTGAAGAAAGAGGAAAGAGAGGTGAAGAAAGACGCAAGAGAGGTGCAGAAGCATGTTAGAGGTGTAGAATGAGTCAAGAGATGTACAGAACGAGGAAGAAAAGTACAGAAAAAGGCAAGTGAGCTGCATAAAGAGGCAAGAGGAGAGCAAAAAGAGGCAAGAGATGTATATAAAGAGGCAAGAGAGGTACAGAAAGAGGAGAGTGATCTGCAGTAAAAACCAAGAGAATTGCAGAAAGAGGCATGAGAGGTGCATCAAGATGCAAAAGTAATGCAGAAAGAGGAAGACATGTTCAAAAAGAGGCAAGAGAGGTACAGAATGCAGAAAGAGGGGTACAGAATGAGGCAAGTGAGGTACATAAAAAGGAGAGTGAGCTGCGGAAAAAACCAAGAGCAGTGCAGAAAGCAGCAAGAGAGGTGTACAAAGAAGCAAGAGACGTGCAGAAAGAAGAGAGTGACCTGCAGGAAGAAGCAAGAGAGGTGCAGATATAGGCAAAAGAGGTGAAGAAAGAGGCAAGCAATGTGCAGAAAGAGTCAACAGAGGTGTATAAAGAGGCATGAAAGGTGCAGAAGGAAGCAAGAGAGGTGCAGATAGAAAGGTGTGAGGTGCAGAAAGAGGCAAGAGAATTGCAAAAAGTGGCAAAAGAGGTGCAGAAAGAATAAAGAGTGGAGTAGAAAACCAAGAGATGTGTAGAAAGTAGCAAGTGATCTGCAGAAAGAGGGAAGAAAGGTGTACAAAGAGGCAAGAGAAGTGCATAAAGAGGCAACAGAGGTGCATAAAGAGGCATGAGGGGTGCAGAAAGAAGAGAGGGAGTTGCAGAATGCAGTGAGAGAGGTGAAGAAAGAGGCAAGATAGGTGTAGAAGGAGGTTAGAAGTATAGAAAAAGTAAAAAGAGTCAAGAAAAGAGCAAAGCAAATCAAGAGAGGTGAATCAAGAGGCAAGAGAAGTGCAGAAAGAGGAAGCCATGTTCAGAAAGAGGCAAGAAAGGTGCAAAATGAGTCTGGAGAGGTCGAGAAATAAGATAGTGAGAGGCAGAAAGACGCAAGAGAGGTGAAGAAAGAGCCAAGAGTGGTGCAGAAGGAGGTTAGAGGTGTATAAAGAGTCAAGAGAGGTGCAGAAAATGTCAAGATAGGTGCAGAAAGAGGCAAGAGTTGTGAAGAAAAGAAGAATGGTGCAGAAGGAGGCAAGAGAGGTGAATAAAGTGGCAAGAGAAGAGCAATAAGTGATAAGAGAAATGCAGAAAGAGGCATGAGAGTTACAAAAAGAGAAAAGAGAGGTGCAGAAAGAGGCAAGGGGGTGAAGAAAGCAAAGTGAGTTGAAGAAAGAGGAAATAGAGGTGAAGAAAGAGACAAGGAGGTACAGAAGGAGGTTAGAGGTGTAAAATGAGTCAAGAGAGGTGCAGAAAGAGGAAGAAAGGGGCAGAAAAAGGCAAGTGAGCTGCAGAAAGAGGCAAGAGGAGAGCAAAAAGAGTCAAGAGAGGTGCATCAAGAGGCACGAGAAGTACAGAAAGAGGAAGACATGTTCAGAAAGAGGCAAGAGAGATGCAGAAAGAGGAAGACTTGTTCAGAAAGAGGGAAGAGAGGTACAGAAAGAGGCAAGAGATGTACAGAAAGAGGAGAGTGGGCTGCAGAAAGAACAAAGAAAAGTGCAGAAAGGGGCAAGAGAGGTGCAGAATGAAGCAAGAGAGGTGCAGAAAGAAAAGAGTGAGCTGTAGGAAGAAGGAAGTGAAATGTATAAATGGGCAAGAGAGATGCATAAAGAGGCAAGAGTAGTGCAGAAAGAGGCAAGAGAGGTGCAGAAAGAGTCACGATAGGTGCAGAAAGAGGCACGAGTTGTGAAGAAAAAGAAGAATGGTGCAGAAGGAGGCAAGAGAGGTGAATAAAGAGGAAAGAGAGGTACAGAAAGAGAAAAGAGAGGTGCAGAAAGAGGCAAGGGGGTGAAGAAAGCAGAGTGATTCGAAGAAAGAGGAAATAGAGGTGAAGAAAGAGGCAAGAGAGGTGCAGAAGGAGGTTAGAGGTATAGAATGAGTCAAGAGAGGTACAGAAAGAGGAAGAAAGGTACAGAAAAATGCAAGTGGCTGCAGAAAGAGGCAAGAGGAGAGCAAAAAGAGTCAAGAGAGGTGCATCAAGAGGCAAGAGAAGTGCAGAAAGAGGAAGACATGTTCAGAAAGAGGCAAGAGAGGTGCATAAAGAGGAAGACTTGTTTGGAAAGAGGCAAGAGAGGTACATAAAGAGTCAATAGAGGTACAGCAAGAGGAGAGTGAGCTGCAGAAATTACCAGGAGAAGTGCAGAAAGAGGCAAGAGAGATACAGAAAGAAGCAAGAGAGGTGCAGAAAGAAGAACGTGAGGTGCAGGAAGAAGCAAGAGAATGGAATAAAGAGGCAAGAGAGATGCAGAAAGTGGCAAGAGATGTATATAAAGAGGCAAGATAGGTACAGAAAGAGGTGAAGAAAGAGCCAAGAGTGGTGCAGAAGGAGGTTAGAGGTGTATAAAGAGTCAAGAGAGGTGCAGAAAATGTCAAGATAGGTGCAGAAAGAGGCAAGAGTTGTGAAGAAAAGAAGAATGGTGCAGAAGGAGGCAAGAGAGGTGAATAAAGTGGCAAGAGAAGAGCAATAAGTGATAAGAGAAATGCAGAAAGAGGCATGAGAGTTACAAAAAGAGAAAAGAGAGGTGCAGAAAGAGGCAAGGGGGTGAAGAAAGCAAAGTGAGTTGAAGAAAGAGGAAATAGAGGTGAAGAAAGAGACAAGAGAGGTACAGAAGGAGGTTAGAGGTGTAAAATGAGTCAAGAGAGGTGCAGAAAGAGGAAGAAAGGGGCAGAAAAAGGCAAGTGAGCTGCAGAAAGAGGCAAGAGGAGAGCAAAAAGAGTCAAGAGAGGTGCATCAAGAGGCACGAGAAGTACAGAAAGAGGAAGACATGTTCAGAAAGAGGCAAGAGAGATGCAGAAAGAGGAAGACTTGTTCAGAAAGAGGGAAGAGAGGTACAGAAAGAGGCAAGAGATGTACAGAAAGAGGAGAGTGGGCTGCAGAAAGAACAAAGAAAAGTGCAGAAAGGGGCAAGAGAGGTGCAGAATGAAGCAAGAGAGGTGCAGAAAGAAAAGAGTGAGCTGTAGGAAGAAGGAAGTGAAATGTATAAATGGGCAAGAGAGATGCATAAAGAGGCAAGAGTAGTGCAGAAAGAGGCAAGAGAGGTGCAGAAAGAGTCACGATAGGTGCAGAAAGAGGCACGAGTTGTGAAGAAAAAGAAGAATGGTGCAGAAGGAGGCAAGAGAGGTGAATAAAGAGGAAAGAGAGGTACAGAAAGAGAAAAGAGAGGTGCAGAAAGAGGCAAGGGGGTGAAGAAAGCAGAGTGATTCGAAGAAAGAGGAAATAGAGGTGAAGAAAGAGGCAAGAGAGGTGCAGAAGGAGGTTAGAGGTATAGAATGAGTCAAGAGAGGTACAGAAAGAGGAAGAAAGGTACAGAAAAATGCAAGTGGCTGCAGAAAGAGGCAAGAGGAGAGCAAAAAGAGTCAAGAGAGGTGCATCAAGAGGCAAGAGAAGTGCATAAAGAGGAAGACATGTTCAGAAAGAGGCAAGAGAGGTGCAGAAATAGGAAGACTTATTCAGAAAGAGGCAAGAGAGGTACATAAAGAGGCAATAGAGGTACAGCAAGAGGAGAGTGAGCTGCAGAAATTACCAGGAGAAGTGCAGAAAGGGGCAAAAGAGGAGCAGAAAGAGGCAAGAGAGATACAGTAAGAAGCAAGAGAGGTGCAGAAAGAAGAAAGTGAGGTGCAGGAAGTGGCAAGAGATGTATATAAAGAGGCAAGATAGGTACAGAAAGAGGAGTGTGAGCTGCAGAAAAAACCAAGAGAAGTGCTGAGGGAGGCAAGAGAGGTGAATCAAGTGGCAAAAGTAATGCAGAAAGAGGAAGACATTTTCAGAAAGAGGCAAGAGAGGTTCAGAAAGAGGCAAGAGGGGTACAGAAAGAGGCAAGTTAGGTACAGAAAACGGAAAGTGAGCTGCGGAAAAAAACAAAAGTGCAGAAAGAAGCAAGAGCTGTGCAGAAAGAAGAGAGTGAGCTGCAGGAAGAAGCAAGAGAGGTACAGATAGAGGCAAAAGAGGTGAAGAAAGAGGCAAGCAAGGTGCAGAAAGAGGCAACAAAGATGTATAAAGAGGCATGAGAGGTGCAGAAAGAAGCAAGCGAGGTGCAGATAGAAAAAAGTGAGATGCAGAAAGAGGCAAGAGAGCTGAAGAAAGTAGAAGAACGGTACATAAAGTGGCAAGAGTTACAGAAAGAGAAAAGAGAGGTGTTGAAAGAGGCAAGAGGGGTATAGAAAGAAGAGAGTGAGTTAAAGAAAGAGGAAAGAGAGATTAGGAAAGAGCCAAGAGAGGTGCAGAAGGAGGTTAGACGTGTAGAAAAAGTAAAAAAAGATGCATAAAGAGGAAGAAAGGTAAAGAAAAGGGCAAGTGAGCTCCAGAAAGAGTCAAAAGGAGAGAACAAAGAGTCAGGAGAGGTGCATCAAGAGGCAAGAGAAGTGCAGAAAGAGGAAGACATGTTCAGAAAGAGGCAAGAGAGGTGCATAAAGAGGAAGACTTGTTTGGAAAGAGGCAAGAGAGGTACATAAAGAGTCAATAGAGGTACAGCAAGAGGAGAGTGAGCTGCAGAAATTACCAGGAGAAGTGCAGAAAGAGGCAAGAGAGATACAGAAAGAAGCAAGAGAGGTGCAGAAAGAAGAACGTGAGGTGCAGGAAGAAGCAAGAGAATGGAATAAAGAGGCAAGAGAGATGCAGAAAGTGGCAAGAGATGTATATAAAGAGGCAAGATAGGTACAGAAAGAGGAGAGTGAGCTGCAGAAAGAACCAAGAGAAGGGCTGAAGGGGGCAAGAGAGGGGAATCGAGTGGCAAAAGTAATGCAGAAAGAGGAAGACATTTTCAGCAAGAGGCAAGAGAGGTACAGAAAGAGGCAAGAGGGGTACAGAAAGAGGCAAGTTAGGTACAGAAAAAGGAGAGTGAGCTGCGGAAAAAACCAAAAGCGCAGAAAGTAGCAAGAGCTGTGCAGAAAGAAGAAAGTGAGCTGCAGGAAGAAGCAAGAGAGGTGCAGATAGAGGCAAAAGAGATGAAGAAAGAGGCAAGCAAGGTGCAGAAAGAGGCAACAGAGGTGTATAAAGAGGCATGAGAGGTGGAGAAAGAAGCAAGCGAGGTGCAGATAGAAAAAAGTGAGGTGCAGACAGAGGCAAGAGGAGAGCAAAAAGAGTCCAGAGAGGTACATCAAGAGAAGTGCAGAAAGAGGAAGACATGTTTAGAAAGAGACAAGAGAGGTGCAGAAAGAGGCAAGAGATGTATATAAAGAGGCAAGTGAGGTACAGAAAGAGGAGAGTGAGCTGCAGAAAGAACCAAGAGAATTGCAGAAAGAGGCATGAGAGGTGCATCAAGATGCAAACGTAAGGCAGAAAGAGGAAGACATGTTCAGAAAGAGGCAAGAGAGGTACAGAATGCAGAAAGAGGGGTACAGAAAGAGGCAAGTGAGGTACATAAAAAGGAGAGTGAGCTTCAGAAAGAACCAAGAGAAGTGCAGAAAGCAGCAAGAGATGTGTAGAAAGAAGCAAGAGACGTGCAGAAAGAAGAGAGTGACCTGCAGGAAGAAGCAAGAGAGGTGCAGATATAGGCAAAAGAGGTGAATAAAGAGGCAAGCAATGTGCAGAAAGAGTCAACAGAGGTGTATAAAGAGGCATTAAAGGTTCAGAACGAAGCAAGAGAGGTGCAGATAGAAAAGAGTGAGGTGCAGAAAGAGGCAAGAGAATTGCAAAAAGTGGCAAAAGAGGTGCAGAAAGAAGAAAGAGTGGAGTAGAAAACCAAGAGAGGTGTAGAAAGAAGCAAGTGAGGTGCAGAAGAGGCAAGAGAGCTGAAGAAAGTAGAAGAAAGGTAGATAAAGTGGCAAGAGAGTTACAGAAAGAGAAACGAGAGGTGCAGAACGAGGCAAGAGGGGTACAGAAAGAAGAGAGTGAGTTGAAGAAAGAGGAAAGCGAGATTAGGAAAGAGCCGAGAGAGGTGCAGAAGGAGGTTAGATGTGTAGAAAAAATAAAAAAAGATGCATAAAGAGGAAGAAAGGTAAAGAAAAGGGCAAGAGAGCTGCAGAAAGAGTCAAGAGGAGAGCAAAAAGAGTCAATAGAGGTGCATCAAGAGGCAAGAGAAGTGCAGAAAGAGGAAGACATGCTCAGAAAGAGGCAAGAGAGGTACATAAAGAGGCAAGAAAGGTACAGCAAGAGGAGAGTGATCTGCAGAAAGAACCAGGAGAAGTGCAGAAAGAGGCAAGAGAGGTACAGAAAGAAGCAAGAGAGGTACAGAACGAAGAGAGTGAGCTGCAAGAAGAAGCAAGAAAAGTGCAGAAAGAGGCACGAGAGATGCAGAAAGAGCAAAGAAAAGTGCAGAATGAGGTAAGAGAATTGAAGAACGAGGCAAGAGAGGTGCAGAAGGAGGGTAGAGATATGTAAAGATTCAACAGAGGGGCAGAAAGAGGAAGAAAGGTGGAGAAAAAGGTAAGTGAGTTTCAGAAAGAGGCAAGAGGAGAGAAAAAAGTGTCAAGAGAGGTGCTTCAAGAGGCAAGAGAAGTGCAGAAAGAGGAAGACATGTTCAGAAAGAGGCAAGAGAGGTACAGATAGAAGCAAGAGAGGTGCAGAAAGAAGAGAGTTTTATGCATGAATAAACAAGAGAATTACAGAATGAGGCCAGAGAGGTGACGAAAGAGGCAAGAGAGGTGCAGAAGGAGGGTAGAGGTATTGAAAGAATCAACAGAGGTACAGAAAGAGGAAGAAAGGTAGAGAAAAAGGTAAGTGAGGTTCAGAAAGAGGCAAGCGAGGTACAGAAAAAGGAGAGTGAGCTGCAGAAAGAACAAAGGAAAGTGCAGAAATGGGCAAGAGAGGTGCAGAATGAAGCAAGAGGTGCCGAAAGTAAAGAGTGAGTTGCAGGAAAAAGCAGGAGAAGTGCATGTAGAGGCAAGAGAGATGCAGAAAGAGGCAAGAGTAGTGGAGAAAGAGGAAAGAGAGGTGCAGAAAGAGTCAAGATAGGTGCAGAAAAAGGCAAGAGATGTGAAGAAAAAGAAGAAAGGTGCAAAAGGATACAAGAGAGGTGCAAAAAAGAGGCAAGAGAAAAGCAGAAAGTAGCAAGAGAAATGCAGAAAGAGGTAAGAGAGGTACAGAAAGAGAAAAGAGAGGTGCAGAAAGAGGCAAAAGGGGTGAAGAAAGAAGAGAGTGAGTTGAAGAAAGAGGAAAGAGAGGTGCAGAAGCATGTTAGAGGTGTAGAATGAGTCACGAGATGTACAGAACGAGGAAGAAAAGTACAGAAAAAGGCAAGTGAGCTGCAGAAAGAGGCAAGAGGAGAGCAAAAACAGTCCGGAGAGGTGCATCAAGAGGCAAGAGAAGTGCAGAAAGAGGAAGACATGTTCAGAAAGAGACAAGAGAGGTGCAGAAAGAGGCAAGAGATGTATATAAAGAGGAAAGAGAGGTACAGAAAGAGGAGAGTGAGCTGCAAAAAGAACCAAGAGAATTGCAGAAAGAGGCATGAGAGGTGCATCAAGATGCAAAAGTAAGGCAGAAAGAGGTAGACATGTTCAGAAAGAGGCACGAGAGGTACAGAATGCAGAAAGAGGGGTACAGAAAGAGGCAAGTGAGGTACATAAAAAGGAGAGTGAGCTTCAGAAAGAACCAAGAGAGGTGCAGAAAGCAGCAAGAGAGGTGTAGAAAGAAGCAAGAGACGTGTAGAAAGAAGAGAGTGACCTGCAGGAAGAAGCAAGAGAGGTGCAGATATAGGCAAAAGAGGTGAAGAAAGAGGCAAGCAATGTGCAGAAAGAGTCTACAGAGGTGTATAAAGAGGCATGAAAGATGCAGAAAGAAGCAAGAGAGGTGCAGATAGAAAAGAGTGAGGTGCAGAAAGAGGCAAGAGAATTGCAAAAAGTGGCAAAAGAGGTGCAGAAAGAAGAAAGAGTGGAGTAGAAAACCAAGAGAGGTGTAGAAAGAAGCAAGTGAGGTGCAGAAGAGGCAAGAGAGCTGAAAAAAGTAGAAGAAAGGTAGATAAAGTGGCAAGAGAGTTACAGAAAGAGAAAAGAGAGGTGCAGAACGATGCAAGAGGGGTACAGAAAGAAGAGAGTGAGCTGAAGAAAGAGGAAAGAGAGATTAGGAAAGAGCCAAGAGAGGTGCAGAAGGAGGTTAGACGTGTAGAAAAAATAAAAAAAGATGTATAAAGAGGGAGAAAGGTAAAGAAAAGGGCAAGTGAGCTTCAGAAAGAGTCAAGAGGAGAGCAAAAAGAGTCAAGAGAGGTGCATCAAGAGGCAAGAGAAGTGCAGAAAGAGGAAGACATGTTCAGAAAGAGGCAAGAGAGGTACATAAAGAGGCAAGAAAGGTACAGCAAGAGGAGAGTGAGCTGCAGAAAGAACAAGGAGAAGTGTAGAAAGAGGCAAGAGAGTTACAGAAAGAAGCAAGAGAGGTACAGAACGAAGAGAGTGAGCTGCAAGAAGAAGGAAGAGAAGTGCAGAAAGAGGCAATAGAGATGCAGAAAGAGCTAAGAGAAGTGCAGAATGAGGCAAGAGATTTGAAGAAATAGGCAAGAGAGGTGCAGAAGGAGGGTAGAGGTATGGAAAGATTCAACAGAGGGGCAGAAAGAGGAAGAAAGGTGGAGACAAAGGTAAGTGAGTTTCAGAAAGAGGCAAGAGGAGAGAAAAAAGTGTCAAGAGAGGTGCTTCAAGAGGCAAGAGAAGTGCAGAAAGAGGGAGACATGTTCAGAAAGAGGCAAGAGAGGTGCAGAAAGAGGCAAAAGTGGTACAGAAAGAGGCAAGCGAGGTACAGAAAGAAGAGAGTGAGCTGCAGAAAGAACAAAGAAAAGTGCAGAAAGAGGCAAGAGAGGTGCAGAAAGAGGAAGACAAGTTCAGAAAGAGGCAAGAGAGGTACATAAAGAGGCAAGAGAGGTACAGCAAGAGGAGAGTGAGCTTCAGAAAAAACCAGGAGAAGTGCAGAAAGAGGAAAGAGAGGTACAGAAAGAAGCAAGAGAGGTGCAGAAAGAAGAGAGTTTTCTGCACGAATAAACAAGAGAATTGCAGAATGAGGCAAGAGAGGTGACGAAAGAGGCAAGAGAGGTGCAGAAGGAGGGTAGAGGTATTGAAAGAATCAACAGAGGTACAGAAAGAGGAAGAAAGATAGAGAAAAAGGTAAGTGAGGTTCAGAAAGAGGCAAGAGGAGAGCAAAAAGAGTCAAGAGAGGTGCATCAAGAGGCAAGAGAAGTGCAGAAAGAGGGAGACATGTTCAGAAAGAGGCAAGAGAGGTGCAGAAAGAGGCAAAAGTGGTACAGAAAGAGGCAAGCGAGGTACAGAAAGAAGAGAGTGAGCTGCAGAAAGAACAAAGAAAAGTGCAGAAAGGGGCAAGAGAGGTGCACAATGAAGCAAGAGGTGCCAAAAGAAAAGTGTGAGCTGCAAGGAAAAGGAAGAGAAGTGCATGTAGAGGCAAGAGAGATGCATAAAGAGGCAAGAGTAGTGGAGAAAGAGGCAAGAGAGGTGCAGAAAGAGTCAAGATAGGTGCAGAAAGAGGCAAGAGATGTGAAGAAAAAGAAGAAAGGTGCAAAAGGAGGCAAGAGAGGTGCAAAAAAGAGGCAAGAAAAAAGCAGAAAGTGGCAAGAGAAATGCAGAAAGAGGCAAGAGAGGTACAGAAAGAGAAAAGAGAGGTGCAGAAAGAGGCAAGAGTGGTGAAGAAAGAAGAGAGTGAGTTGAAGAAAGAGGACAGAGAGGTGAAGAAAGAGGCAAGAGAGGTGCAGAAGCATGTTAGAGGTATAGAATGAGTCAAGAGATGTACAGAACGAGGAAGAAAAGTACAGAAAAAGGCAAGTGAGCTGCAGAAAGAGGCAAGACGAGAGCAAAAAGAGTCAAGAGAGGTGCATCAAGAGGCAAGGGAAGTGCAGAAAGAGGAAGACATGTTCAGAAAGAGACAAGAGAGGTGCAGAAAGAGGCAAGAGATGTATATATAAAGAGGCAAGAGAGGTACAGAAAGATGAAAGTGAGCTGCATAAAGATCCAAGAGAATTGCAGAAAGAGGCAAGAGAGGTGTAGAATGCAGAAAGAGGGGTACAGAAAGAGGCAAGTGAGGTACATAAAAAGGAGAGTGAGCTTCGGAAAGAACCAAGAGAAGTGCAGAAAGCAGCAAGAGAGGTGTAGAAAGAAGCAAGAGACATGCAGAAAGAGGAGCGTGAGCTGCAGGAAGAAGCAAAAGAGGTGCAGATATAGGCAAAAGAGGTTAAGAAAGAGGCATGAGGGTGCAGAAAGAAGCAAGAGAGGTGTAGATAGAAAAGAGTGAGGTCCAGAAAGAGGCAAGAGAATTACAAAAAGTGGCAAAAGAGGTGCAGAAAGAAGAAAGAGTGGAGTCGAAAACCAAGAGAGGTGTAGAAAGAAGCAAGAGAGGTGCAGAAAGACGTAAGAGAGTTGCATAAAGAGGCAAGAGGGGTGCAGAAAGAAGAGAGTGAGTTGCAAAAAGAGGAAAGAGAGGTGCAGATAGAGGCAATAGAGGTGAAGAAAGAGGCAACAGAGATGTATAAAGAGGCAAGAGAGGTGCAGAAAAAGGCAAGAGAGGTGCATAAAGAAGCAAGAGGAATGCCAAAAAAAAGGATTGAGCTATAGAAGAGGTATAGAAAAAGGCAAGACAGGTGCGGAAACAAGAGAGTGAGATGCAGAAAGAAGCAAGAGATGTGCAGAAAGAGGTAAGAGAGGTGGAGAAAGAGGTTAGAGGTGTAAAGAGAGCCAAGAAGGGTACAGAAAGAGGAATAAAGGTGCAGAAAAAGGTAAGTGAGCTGAAGAGAGAGGCAAGATAAGAACAACAAGAGTCAAGAGAGGTACATCAAGAGGCAAGAGAGGTGCAGAAAAGGGCAAGAGTGTAAGCATGGGCGTAAAATCCGTTCCGCTCGTGGATTTTGCGTATTTTCGGCAAATTCGCAATCCGCGAACTCTCGTGAACTTGCCTAAAATTCGTAAATCCGTGCGAAGCGGATTTTTTGCTTGGTCGCACTTGCCAACTAGA
This sequence comes from Lissotriton helveticus, assembly GCF_964261635.1. NCBI lineage: Eukaryota > Metazoa > Chordata > Amphibia > Caudata > Salamandridae > Lissotriton > Lissotriton helveticus. Next base: position 1,201,227,621 of record NC_136069.1, read on the forward strand.
ATACTATACAATTTTGCGGGAGTAAACACTTGCGAACACGTAGATGCAGCGGGCAGCGACAATCTCGCAATTGCGAGATTGCAAAATTTACAATTTCGCACAAGAAATCCAGCAGCAGGCAGCATAAACCTTGAAAATTATGATTTTTATCAGAATAACTCCTCAGGTTGACATTTGCCTGCACTTATTTTTTGCAAGGAGTCCATTTTGGGGGGGGGGGGGTGGGAGGAAGGAAGTGCCCCACAGTCTCCAACTTCCTGTTCCTGTCCAGCAGGCTCCTCCCAGTGCTTTCTTCATGTGCTGGTCACTTAGATTTGAATCTTGACCTGGAAGGATTACTTTTTGTGGTTGCTGCTGGATATTTGGATTTGTGCAAAACTGAAAGCACTCAGCAGGTGCAAAAGTTCAATCTTATCATTAGTAACCATTCCCTGTAGTGCCTGGAAGGATTACTTTTTGTGGATGCTGCTGGATATTTGGATTTTTGCAAAACTGAAAGCACTCAGCAGGTGCAAAAGTTCAATCTTATCATTAGTAACCATTCCCTGTAGTGCTTCCTGAGGGGCCCCTTCAGAGTACAGTTGCCCACTTGCAACTATTCTATGACCCTGCTCTGACCCTCACAGCAGGCTCAGAGAATAGCTACAAGTATACAACAAAGGTCCTGTTAAAAAAATTACACTGCAACAGAAAGCAATTACAGATAAGGAAGCAGGTGCCAGCCTGGAAGTTCAAATTCAGTGACACATTAATCAGCCCCTAATTCATTCATGTCAGTTGAGGCAGGGCATGTGTGCTTTTCCCCCCATAATCTACAGTGATGAACTAGAGGGTGGCATGGGTGAGCCAGAGGGTGGCATGGATGAGCCAGAGGGTGGCAGTGGTGAAACAGAGGGTGGCAGTGGTGAAACAGAGGGTGCCTTGATGAAAAAGACGTAGAAACAACATGGTCACGACCGTTGCTACCCGACAAGTAAGTTCGCGTTTGCAAACTGGTAAAAAACCCTTGCGAAATGGCAGAAACACTTGCAAACACAAAAAAAAGGAATCCGCAAAATTCGCGAGAGTTCGTGGATTTTGCGGATTGTGAATCCGTAAATACGCAATTTCACGGATTGCCAATTCGCAAAATCCGCCCATGCTTACAAGAGAGCTGCAGAAAGAGGCAAGAAGTGTGCAAAAAGAAGAGAGTTAGCTGCAGAAAGATGGAAGAGAGGTGTTAAAAAGAGGCAAGAGAGGTGCAGAAGGAGGCAAGAGAGGTACATAAAGAGGAGAGTGAGCTGCAGAAAGAACCAAGAGAATTGCAGAAACAGGCAAGAGAGGTACAGAAAGAGAAACGAGAGTTGCAGAAAGAGGCAAGGGGTGAAGAAAGTAAGCATGGGTGAATTTTGCGAATTCGCCATTCGCGAATTTGCGGATTTGCAAATTCGCGATCCGCAAAATTCGCCAATTTGTGCGAATTTGCGGATTTTTATATTTTTGCGTGTTCGTGGGGCGCTTTGCGTGTTCGCGGGGTGTTTTGGCATGTCACCCCAAACGCGGGGTGATTAATGATTGTGTAACTTAATTTGACCTTCAACTCGAGCACCTGCTTTACTTTATCTATCAGTGCTTCCTGTTGAAGCTGACTTTGTAGCTATTTTATAATGGCTCTGGCAGCTTGCCGGCGCCATTCTAAAATAGTTACAAAAGTCAGCTTCAACTTTTGACCCAATCCGTTCCGCTCGCGGATTTTGCGGGGAATTCGCAAATCTCGCAGATTGCGAATTTGCCGAAAATCCGCAAAATCCGCGAGCGGAACGGATTTTCCACCCATGCTTAGAAGAAAGAAGAGAGTGAGTTGAAGAAAAATGAAAGAGAGGTGAAGAAAGAGGCAAGAGAGGTGGAGAAGGAGGTTAGAGGTATAGAGTGAGTCAAGAGAGCTGCAGAAAGATCAAGAAAGGTAGAAAAAAGGCAAGTGAGCTGCAGAAAGAGGCAAGAGGAGAGCAAAAAAAATCAAGAGAGGTGCATCAAGAGGCAAGGGAAGTGCAGAAAGAGGAAGACATGTTCAGAAAGAGGCAAGAGAGGTACAGAAAGAGGCATGAGAGGTGCATCAAGATGCAAAAGTAATGCCAAAAGAGGAAGACATGTTCAGAAAGAGGCAAGAGAGGTGCAGAATACAGAAAGAGGGGTTCAGAAAGAGGCAAGTGAGGTACATAAAAAGGAGAGTGAGCTTTGGAAAGAACCAAGAGAAGTACAGAAAGCGGCAAGAGAGGTGTAGAAAGAAGCAAGAGACGTGCAGAAAGAAGAGAGTGAGCTACAGGAAGAAGCAAGAGAGATGCAGATATAGGCAAAAGAGGTGAAGAAAGAGGCAAGAAAGGTACAGAAAGAGGCAACAGAGGTGTATGAAGAGGCATGAATGGATCCAGAAAGAAGCAAGAGAGGTGCAGAAAGAAAAGAGTGAGATGCAGAAAGAGGAAAGAGAATTGCAAAAAGTGGCAAAAGAGGTTCAGAAAGAAGAAAGAGTGGAGTAGAAAACCAAGAGAGGTGTAGAAAGAAGCAAGTGAGGTGCAGAAAGAGGCAAGAGAGGTGCAGATAGAGGCAATAGAGGTGAAGAAAGAGGCAACAGAGATGTATAAAGAGGCAAGAGAGGTACAGAAAGTAGCAAGAGAGGTGCATAAAGAAGCAAGAGGATTGCAGAAAGAAAGGATTGAGCTGCAGAAAGAGGAAAGAGAGATATAGAAAGAGGCACGACAGGTGCAGAAACAAGAGAGTGAGCTGCAAAAAGAGGCAAGAGAGGTGCAGAAAGAGGTAAGAGAGGTGAAGAAAGAGGCAAGAGAGGTGGAGAAGCATGTTAGAGGTGTAGAATGAGTCAAGAGATGTACAGAACGAGGAGGAAAAGTACAGAAAAAGGCAAGTGACCTGCAGAAAGAGGCAAGAGGAGAGCAAAAAGAGTCAAGAGGGGTGCATCAAGAGGCAAGAGAAGTGCAGAAAGAGGAAGACATGTTCAGAAAGAGACAAGAGAGGTGCAGAAAGAGGCAAGAGATGGATATAAAGAGGCAAGAGAGGTACAGAAAGAGGAGAGTGAGCTGCAGAAAGAACCAAGAGAATTGCAGAAAGAGGCATGAGAGGTGCATCAAGATGCAAAAGTAATGCAGAAAGAGGAAGACATGTTCAGAAAGAGGCAAGAGAGGTGCAGAATGCAGAAAGAGGGGTACAGAAAGAGGCAAGTGAGGTACATAAAAAGGAGAGTGAGCTTCAGAAAGAACCAAGAGAAGTGCAGAAAGCAGCAAGACAGGTGTAGAAAGAAGCAAGAGACATCCAGAAAGAGGAGAGTAAGCTGCAGGAAGAAGCAAGAGAGGTGCAGATATAGGCAAAAGAGGTGAAGAAAGAGGCAAGCAAAGTGCAGAACGAGTCAACAGAGGTGTATGAAGAGGCATGAAAGGTGCAGAAAGAAGCAAGAGAGGTGTAGATAGAAAAGAGTGAGGTGCAGAATGAGGCAAGAGAATGGCAAAAAGTGGCAAAAGAGGTGCAGAAAGAAGAAAGAGTGGAGTAGAAAACCAAGAGAGGTGTAGAAAGAAGCAAGAGAGGTGCAGAAAGACGCAAGAGAGTTGCATAAAGAGGCAAGAGGGGTGCAGAAAGAAGAGATTGAGTTGCAAAAAGAGGAAAGAGAGGTGCAAATAGAGGCAATAGAGGTGAAGAAAGAGGCAACAGAGATGTATAAAGTGGCAAAAGAGGTGCAGAAAGAGGCAAGAGAGGTGCATAAAGAAGCAAGCAGAGTGCAGTTAAAAGGAGTGAGCTGCAGAAAGAGGGAAAAGAGGTATAGAAAGAGGCAAGACAGGTACAGAAACAAGAGAGTTAGCTGCAGAACAAGGCAAGAAATGTGCAGAAAGAGGTAAGAGAGGTGGAGAAGAGGTTAGTGGGGTAAAGAGAGCCAAGAAGGGTACAGAAAGAGGAATAAAGGTGCGGAAAAAGGTAAGTGAGCTACAGAGAAAGGCAAGATAAGTACAACAAGAGTCAAGAGAGGTACATCAAGAGGCAAGAGAGGTGCAGAAAGGGGCAGGAGAGATGCAGAAAGAGGGAAGAGATGGGTGTGCAAAAAGAAGAGAGTGAGCTGCAGAAAGATGGAAGAAAGGTGTTAGAAAGAGGCAAGAGAGGTACAGAAGGAGGCAAGAGAAGTACAGAAAGAGGAGAGTGAGCTGTAGCAAGAACCAAGAGAATTGCAGAAAGAGGCAAGAGAGGTACAGAAAGAGAAAAGAGAGTTGCAGAATGAGGCAAGGGGTGAAGAAAGAAGAGAGTGAGTTGAAGAAAGATGAAAGAGAGGTGAAGAAAGAGGCAAGAGAGGTGCAGAAGGAGGTTAGAGGTGTAGGGTGAGTCAAGAGAGGTGCAGAAAGATGAGGAAAGGTACAGAAAAAGGCAAGTGAGCTGCAGAAAGAGGCAAGAGGAGAGCAAAAAGAGAAAAGAGAGGTGCCTCAAGAGGCAAGAGAAGTGCAGAAAGAGGAAGACAAGTTAAGAGAGAGGCAAGAGAGGTACAGAATGTAGAAAGAGGAAAGAGGGGTGCAGAAAGAGGCTAGTGAGGTACAGAAAAAGGAGAGTGAGCTTCGGAAAGAACCAAAAGACGTTCAGAAAGCGGCAAGAGAGCTTTAGAAAGAAGCAAGAGAAGTGCAGAAAGAAGAGAGTGAGCTGCAGGAAGAAGCAAGAGAGGTGCAGACAGAGGCAAAAGAGTTGACGAAAGAGGCAAGCAAGGTGCAGAAAGAGGCAACAGAGGTAAAGAAAGAGGCATTTGAGGTGCAGAAAGATCAAGAGAGGTGCTGATAGAAAAGAGTGAGGTGCAGAAAGAGGCAAGAGAATTGCAAAAAGTGGCAAGAGAGGTGCATAAAGAGGAAAGAGTGGAGTAGAAAACCAAGAGAGGTGCATATAGAGACAAGAGAGGTGAAGAAAGAGGCAACAAGGTGCATAAAGAGATGAGAGGTGAAGAAAGAGGCAATAGAGGTGTAGAGAGAAGCAAGAGAGGAGCAGAGAGAGGCAAGAGAGTTGCATAAAGAGGCAAGAGGGGTGCAGAAAGAATAGAGTGAGTTGCAGAAAGAGGAAAGAGAGGTGCAGATAGAGGCAATAGAGGTGAAGAAAGAGGCAACAGAGATGTATAAAGATGCAAGAGAGGTGCAGAAAGAGTCAAGAGAAGTGCATAAAGAAGCAAGAGGAGTCCAGAAAGAAAAAAGTGAGCTGAAGAAAACGGTAAGAGAGGTATAGAAAGAGGCCGGACAGGTGTAGAAACAAGAGAGCGAGCTGCAGAAAGAGGCAAGAGAGGTGCAGAAAGAGGTAAGAGGTGTAAAGGGATTCAAGAAGGGTATAGAAAGAGGAATAAAGGTGCAGAAAAAGTAAGTGAGCTGCAGAGGGAGGCAAGATAAGATCAACAAGAGTCAAGAGAGGTACATCAAGAGGCAAGAGAGGTGAAGAAAGAGGCAAGAGAGCTACATAAAGAGGCAAGAGGGTGCAAAAAGAAGAGAGTGAGCTGCAGAAATATGGAAGAGAGGTGTTAGAAAGAGGCAAGAGAGGTTTAGAAGGAGGTTAGAGATGTGGAAAGAGTCAAGAGAGGTGCAGAAAGAGGAGGAAAGGCACAGAAAAAGGGAAGTCAGCTACGGAAAGAGGCAAGAGACGAGCAACACATGTCAAGAGAGGTGAATCAAGAGGCAAGGGCAGTGTAGAAAGAGGAAGCCATGTTCAAACAGTGGCAAGAATGGTGCAGAATGAGGCAAGGGAGGTATACAAAAAAGAGAGGGAGCTGCAGAAAGATGCAAGAGAGATACAGAAAGAGGTAAGAGCGGGACAGAAAGAGGCAAGAGAGGTACAGAAAGAGGAGAGTGAGCTGCAGAAAGAACCAAGAGAAGTGCAGAAAGAGGCAAAAGAGGAGCAGCAAGAAGAGAGTGAGCTGCAGGAAGACACGAGAGAGGTGCATAAAGAGGCAAGAGAGATGCATAAAGAGGCTTGAGAAGTGCAGAAAGAGGCAAGATCGGTACAGAAAGAGTCAAGAGATGTGAAGAAAGAAGAAGAAAGTTGCGGAAGGTGGCAAGAGAGGTACAGAAAGTAGAAGAAAGGTACAGAAAGAGGCAACAGAGGTGCAGAAAGAGAAACAAGAAGTGCAGAATGAGGCAAGAGGGGTACAGAAAGTAGAAATTGCTTGGAAGAAAGAGGAAAGAGAGGTGTAGAAAGGGTAAAGAGAGCTGCAGAAAGAGGCAACAGAGGTGAATAAAGAGGCATTAGAGGTGCAGAAAGATCAAGAGAGGTGCTGATAGAAAAGAGTGAGGTGCAGAAAGAGGAAAGAGAATTGCAAAAAGTGGCAAGAGAGGTGCATAAAGAGGAAAGAGTGGAGTAGAAAACCAAGAGAGGTGCATATAGAGGCAAGAGAGGTGAAGAAAGAGGCAAGCAAGGTGCATAAAGAGGCGAGAGGTGAAGAAAGAGGCCATAGAGGTGTAGAAATAAGCAAGAGAGTTGCATAAAGAGGCAAGAGAGTTGCACAAAGAGGCAAGAGGGGTGCAGAAAGAATAGAGTGAGTTGCAGAAAGAGGAAAGAGAGGTGCAGATAGAGGCAATAGAGGTGAAGAAAGAGGCAACAGAGATGTATAAAGATGCAAGAGAGGTGCAGAAAGAGTCAAGAGAAGTGCATAAAGAAGCAAGAGGAGTCCAGAAAGAAAAAAGTGAGCTGCAGAAAATGGTAAGAGAGGTATAGAAAGAGGCTAGACAGGTGTAGAAACAAGAGAGTGAGCTGCAGAAAGAGGCAAGAGAGGTGCAGAAAGAGGTAAGAGATGTAAAGGGATTCAAGAAGGGTATAGAAAGAGGAATAAAGTTGCAGAAAAAGTAAGTGAGCTGCAGAGAGAGGCAAGATAAGATCAACAAGAGTCAAGAGAGGTACATCAAGAGGCAAGAGAGGTGCAGAAAGAGGCAAGAGAGCTGCATACAGAGGCAAGAGGGGTGCAAAAAGAAGAGAGTAAGCTGCAGAACGATGGAAAAGAGGTGTTAGAAAGAGGCAAGAGAGGTTTAGAAGGATGTTAGAGATGTAGAAAGAGTCAATAGAGGTGCAGAAAGAGGAGGAAAGGCACAAACAAATGCAAGTGAGCTACGGAAAGAGGCAAGAGAAGAGCAACACATGTCAAGAGAGATGAATCAAGAGGCAAGAGCAGTGCAGAAAGAGGAAGCCATGTTCATACATTGGCAAGAAAGGTGCAGAATGAGGCAAGAGAGGGACAGAAAGATGGGAGTGAGCTGCAGAAAGATGCAAGAGAGGTACAGAAAGAGGAAAGAGTAGGACAGAAAGAGGCAAGAGAGGTACAGAAAGAGGAGAGTGAGCTGCAGAAAGAACCAAAGGAGTACAGAAAGAGGCAAAAGAGGTGCAGAAACAAGAGAGTGAGCTGCAGGAAGACACAAGAGAAGTACAGAAAGAGGCAAGAGAGATGCAAAAAGAGGCAAGAGAAGTGCAGTAAGAGGCAAGATAGGTACAGAAAGAGGCAAGAGATGTGAAGAAAGAAGAAGAAAGTTGCAGAAGGAGGTAAGAGAGGTGCATAAAGAGGCACGTGAGGTGCATACAGAGGCAAGAGAAAAGCAGAAAGAGGCAAGAGAAATATATAAAGAGTCAAGAGAGGTGCAGAAAGTAGAAGAAAGGTACAGAAAGAGGCAAAAGAGTTGTAGAAAGAGAATAGAGAAGTACAGAATAAGGCACGAGGGGTGCAGAAAGTAGAGATTGATTTGAAGAAAGAGGAAAGAGAGGTGGAGAAAGAGTAAAGAGAGCTGCAGAAGGAGGTTAGAGGTGTAGAAAGATTCATGAGAGATGTAGAAAGAGGAAGAAAGGTACAGAAAAAGGCAAGTGAGCTGCATAAAGAGGCAAGAGGAGAGCAAAAAGAGTCAAGAGAGGTGCATCAAGCGGCAAGAGAAGTGCAGAAACAGGACGACATGTTGAGAAAGACGCAAGAGAGGTGCAGAAAGAGGCAAGAGAGATACAGAAAGAGGCAAGTGAGGTACAGAAAGAGGAGAGTGAGCTGCAGAAAGAACCAGGAGAAGTATAGAAAGCGGCGAGGGAGGTGCAGAAAGAGGCAAGAAAGGTGCAGAATGAGGCAGGAGAGGTACAGAAAGAAGAGCTTGAGCTGTAGAAAGATGTAAGGGAGGTATAGAAAGAAGAAAGAGGGGGACAGAAAGAGGCAGGAGAGGGACAGAAAGAGGCAAGAGAGGTATAGAAAAAGAGAGTGAGCTGCAGAAAGAACCAAGAGAAGTGCAGAAAAAGGCAAGAGAGGTGCAGAAAGAAGCAGGAGAGGTGCAGAAAGAAGCAAGAGATGTGCTGAAAGAGGCAGGAAAGGTGAAGAAAGAGACAAGCAAGGTGCAGAAATAGGTGAGAGGTAAAGAAAGAGGAAGAAATGTGTTGAAAGAGGCAAGAGAAGTACAGAAAGAGGCAAGAGAGCTGCATAAAGAGGCAAGAGATCCACTTTCCTATCTAATGACTCGTTAAACTCCTGATCTCTCCTTGATTTGCAGCAGAGACCTCAAACCCCTTCTTAATATCTGCTGAAAGTGAAGCGAGAAGGATCTCTAGGCAAGATATTGGGTGTTCATCTGGTTCTTGAGCCATCATGCCTATGTCGGAGCCTCCTACCTCTACCTGAGACAGACCCTGAGACATACCCTGGTATATGGCTTGGGGCTCCTGGCCTTACACCTCTATTGCACTCTCCCTCTGCACCAAAGCGACTCTCAGTGTCTGATGTAGCAGTCTCTCCTGAGAGTGGGGGGGCCCTTGATACTTCTGATAGTTCATTGTTAACAAGCTGCCCCGTGGGTTCAGTCATCCCCCGTTTCCTTTTCTGCAAGCCTCTCCTTGCCTCACCTAGCTCAGGACCTCTGCAAGTACTTTAAAATAAGATCTTAAAGAAGGAGTGATCCTGAGCTTGGCATCTGAAGGGGTGCTTTTGCCTCTAGCAGGTTTTGTACTCTTTTTTTTACATCACCGCAAAGGAAAATAGAGGTTTTCTTCCCTGTGATTGTAACGCTTCTACTTCCCTGACCCTTTTTAATAATGCCAGGGCTTATTTCCAGACTGTCTTTATCTTGCTGTTTAATGTTCTTTCCAGCGGACTTTGCCTTAGCCAGACCCTGGGTCCCTCCACCACATTTTCTCCCCTTCCTAGGGGCTTTAACAAAAACTGGGACAGGGGCTGAGACGGTAACTATATTAGCACATCCTACCTGGGACTGAGGCTGGGAGCCCTTGCAGACCCCAGAACCACCTTCAGCCTGAGGCTGCTACTAGTCATGCACCTCTGTCTCAGAAGACTCAAACCCCCCTGCAGAAGTGCTCTGGAGGCTTCCTCCTCATCACCCCTGTCACATGCCGCAGCTCCTTCCAACATGAGCAGTATGTATCTAGTGCTGCCTCTTCCCCGGGTAACCCGGAGGAGACCGCAAGCCGCTGCTCTATGGCTGCTCCTAAGCTCCAGTGCTGCCGCCTCCCACCGCATCAGGTGGGGGAAGCCGAAACTGGGCTGGGTCTGAAGCACATCCACGGCGGGGTGAGGCAGAAATGATAGAACCAGCAGAAAAACATAAAGCACACTGAAGTATATGAAAGTAAAAATGTAGAGATTCAGCTCTTAACCGCTTCTGACTCGATAAACAATCTGGAACAGAAAAACAAAGATTTAGCTCAAATCCCCGGAGCTTATACTGAAGTAGAAATTCTGAGAATCATAAGGAAAAGTAGGCTAGATAGCGCACCAGGACCGAACGGCGTCCCCCAGGCAATTTACAAGCAAGATCCTCATTATTGTGCCTGTAAACTGAACAGTCTGTTTCAGACGATACATGTTAACAGTCGCATTCCGGAAAGCTGGAGAGGCGCGATCATCAATCCAATATATAAGGGCGGGGATCGTACGGATCCAGCAAATTATCACCTGATCGCGCTGATAGATGCAGAGGCCAAATATTACGCTTCATTGATTCTAACCAACCTTCTAAAATGGTCAGATGATAATAAAAAAATTCCCGCAAATCAGTCAGGGTTTCGGCGTGGTACAGGCACACCGGCAAATGTCATAGCAATAAGCCTGATTGCAGAAAACAGCCTACGAGACCGACAAGCACTTTATACCAACACTTGGATGCAGGTTAAGATCGATAACGGCCGAAGGCTAACAAGGAAGATTACAACCAGTGAAGGATTAAAACAAGGTTGCGTCTTGGCCCCTCATCTGTTCAACCTATTTATGGCCGATTTGACACCAAGGCTAGATGGGGTCAATGCACATCAGCCACGGCAAGGGACTTTACCCCTTACACATCTATCTTACGTAGACGATGTTGTCCTTCTTAGTCAAACAAGAATAGGACTGCAACATCTAATCCATGAGTTGGCTGAATTCACCCAAAAGAATCTGATGGAAATAAATAGTAAAAAAACAAAGGTCATGATTATAACGCATCGTCGCTCTACACAGCCGAAATTTACAATTAACAACATAAACCTGGAAGTGGTGGACAGCTACAAATATTTGAGGATACATTTGGATAGACGGCTCACATTCTCCACGCACTTTGACACTGTTGAAAAGAAGGGAACTGCCTTATTTCATGCATTCTGCAGATTATCCAAACAGCTTAAAGGTCCCTTGTTCACACCCCTTCTCACAGTTATCAAAACCAAGCTACTTCCAATGATAGTTTATGGCAATGTGGTACATAATGTTCAAATGAATATTTTGTGTACCGTGCGATGCTTCACCAGCACAGGTACGTCTCGAATTTGGATTGCAGTCCCAAATATTGCATAAAAGATATGAGTCAAAACTTTGGTAGAACGTCTGGCTCAACTGTGATGTAGAAATTAACTCTGCCATTGGGCCGCCTTGCAAAGCAACCCTAAATTTCATTATGCAAAGTACCTAAATTCCTCCCTGAAAAGCACTGAGATGACAGATATTTGGCAAAGGAAATTACCAGTATCAGCATTTAAGCAGATTGTGAAAAAAGCAGCTCACTTGCACTCATTGACCGAAGACAAAACAACTTTAAGACGACGAGCACATGCATGGATGATTTTACAATCCTACAAAAGGCCAGTACCAGCTGCCAATCTAGGCCTCGCTTTTCCTCCCCACCTAAAACTAAAGTATTTGAAGTTATGCATGGGAAAACTGCCAACAAATGCCGACCAACCTGACTGGAGGATTCCGGGCCCTAAGGATTGTAACCTATGTGGCGCAGCAGTGCAAGATTTCATACATCTGATTTGTATCTGTCCAGTGTTGGAGTGTGATCACCGGAGTCTACTCAGGAGAAAGTTTAACAAAAAAGGTATTCGCACATGCCGCTCAGCAATATTAAACGTGTTGGACTCAGTCAATCCACAATTCATCTGTCGAATAATTAAATATGTAACCAATTTTGAAAATTTACTGAAAAGATAAAGTCAGAACTTTTTTTTTTATATAATTTCTTTTTTTATTGAAAATTAAAACACATAAAAGATACAGTGGCAGACGCCTTACATCACAGAATGGCTAATTCTCAAACAAATAAATGGTGAGCAATGAACGGAGAGTCCAGACGGTGAAGCCAGAGCTCGGGCTAAAATGGCGTGCGATTTTGCAATACACAACAATAATCAATCCTATATATCGACATTATTAACTCTTCCATCACTCCTTGAAAACAGGATATTAAATGCAAGATAATCGAGTGGGTGTCGAAAGTAACACGATAAAAACAATAAGCGAAGCTACGATCGTTATCCATTTGCAGCAATTAAGGAGAAAACATTGTGAAAAGTCTAAAGCAATCCCAGCACTAGGACCCGTGCGCCCACCGAACCAGATAACCCCCCGGGAAGGCAGCTACCACCAGGATTGAAAAAGTTGTTTGAAACATAAAAACACACACACATACAAACAACGAACACCCCCCCCCCTCCCTGCACCCCTGCATAAGGCTTACGCCCAACCCCAACTAGCAGTGTGCCTGTCGCACCATCTAACTAAGTACCAAATGTGGAAAAATGGAGGAGGAATTTGTCATACATGCTCCCGGTCTCCCCTCCCCCCCGCCAAAAGTGAAAGACCCCTACTATTAAAAGATTGAAAGAAATCGATTAGCGAAACTACATAGGGGAAGTTATAATAACCACCGGACCTCCCGCATCAGCAAAGGTAGCAGAGTCCCATGTCCATTAAAGTCTCAATAGCGAACCCAGACAGTCAGGCTCATCCCTGGCCCTTGCGTTCCTTCATGCGAGCTCCCACCATTAGAACCACCGGAAAGACAGGGAAGTCAAGGAGTCCAAGGAATTTCAAACGTTTACAGCAGAAACAAGTAAAAGTTATTAGGCCTTGAAGTGAATCAATCGCGCTGCAGTATTCCCCCATCGACAGAAAATGTCTATAGCATTTCCTCGACGGATGTGGTAAAGTCAGATGGGGGAAGAGGGATGGAAAGTCAATCGAGAAGGTAACAAAGGAGTCCTACAGACGTGAACGGTCCAGTGATTCCATCTCAAGCGACAATGGTGGTGGATGCAAGAAATTTTCAGAGATCTCAGCTCGCAAGCTGGTACTCGAGCGTTAATCAGGGGCATCAGAACCATGTTCAGCACGGGGTCCTCCTCCTCGGTTAAAATCCGCTCTGCAGGGAACTTAACTTGTGTCGATGCTGGTAAAGGGTCAGAGTCCGGTCTCAAACAGATAGTCTCAACTACATCGGTCATTTTGTGGATGACGGTGTCAACTTGATAGTGAAGTGCCCCGATGGCGGCCATTATGGTACTGAGTGTCGGGGTACACTCCGTCCGATCCATCTCCTCACGCTCGATAAGAACCAAATCGATTATCCCGGAAGGGCCGGACTGCTCCGGGGGGACAGACAAGAGCGGGGCGGACGGTAACGAAGGGCGACCTAGCGAATAGGTGATTTTGCTCTGCCTCGGCAGGCGGGGACCCCAGCCCGCGAGACCCGGGAGGCGGTGCAAGGTCTCCGGGGAGGGGACCCCCGCTCACGGTCACAGATCTTTGGTGTCGCCGGTCCTGTATCATCAAACATACCACTCGATCGCCATCCGAATTGGGCAAGCATGACCTCCACTTCGAAAGACCGGACCCTGCCCACGTCCCGCGGCCGATGTTATTCAACTGGGACCCAGCTGGGTCAATACTCGAGGCCCCGGCTTCCAGACTGGGTTAGGCCGAAAAAGGAGACACGGTGTAGCTCCGTCATTCGAGCCAGCAAAAGTCTAGGAAATGCACCATTGGGATCCGCAACTCCTCAGCCACACGGAGGTCCGGTGCAAAATCAGGATAATTAACAGGATTGTAGAGCCAGTGGCGGAGGTCGACGGAGCCGGGAGCTTATGTGGCCATCTTGGTTGCTGTCGTAGTTCCTCCCCACCGATTTTGAAGTCGGAACTTTGATCTTGCAATTTATACTGGTTGATTTAAAATTTGTTTCTCAAACTATTAACTAATATTGAGAACTCATGTAAAGGACAATAAGGCCAAATTTGTAACCCACCAAGTTGCATAAAAAAAAATAAACAATACAAAAAATGTATACATGTTTTTTACAACAAATGTGGTATTAAAATTGTATTTAATGAATAATAGTACGCAAAGGAAAGTATTTATTAACTGGAATATTGTAACAGTTTTTTATTAACTATACAATAAAGAATTTATATAGCACACTGAAGGCTCCCCAATATGGGTACAGCAGCAGCTCAGCAAGCTGTTTCCTGATCTCCGGTGCCCTGCCGCCAGACAACCTCCAGGCCCGCAGCAATAGCTAGTCTCCCCCTTGAACTCAACTCGAGGAATGCCAATGTTCCTACCTCTCGTGGGGCAGTTCACTCAGTTTCTATGTCAGGAACCCAGGTTGCGATCAGATTCCCCCTTCACCCTCAGCCCCCGTCCCCAGGCAGATCGAATCAGGTCTGCAGCAGGAGCCCACAATTCAAACTCTCTACTCCAGGCACTAGGCCGCCCCTCCTGCTTACCGGTATCTCTGATGGACTTCGCACACTGCCACACCACAAACCAGCTGGGTCGCTACATTTGGATAGACGGCTCACATTCTCCACGCACTTTGACACTGTTGAAAAGAAGGGAACTGCCTTATTTCATGCATTCTGCAGATTATCCAAACAGCTTAAAGGTCCCTTGTTCACACCCCTTCTCACAGTTATCAAAACCAAGCTACTTCCAATGATAGTTTATGGCAATGTGGTACATAATGTTCAAATGAATATTTTGTGTACCGTGCGATGCTTCACCAGCACAGGTACGTCTCGAATTTGGATTGCAGTCCCAAATATTGCATAAAAGATATGAGTCAAAATTTTGGTATAACGTCTGGCTCAACTGTGATGTAGAAATTAACTCTGCCATTGGGCCGCCTTGCAAAGCAACCCTAAATTTCATTATGCAAAGTACCTAAATTCCTCCCTGAAAAGCACTGAGATGACAGATATTTGGCAAAGGAAATTACCAGTATCAGCATTTAAGCAGATTGTGAAAAAAGCAGCTCACTTGCACTCATTGACCGAAGACAAAACAACTTTAAGACGACGAGCACATGCATGGATGATTTTACAATCCTACAAAAGGCCAGTACCAGCTGCCAATCTAGGCCTCGCTTTTCCTCCCCACCTAAAACTAAAGTATTTGAAGTTATGCATGGAAAAACTGCCAACAAATGCCGACCAACCTGACTGGAGGATTCCGGGCCCTAAGGATTGTAACCTATGTGGCGCAGCAGTGCAAGATTTCATACATCTGATTTGTATCTGTCCAGTGTTGGAGTGTGATCACCGGAGTCTACTCAGGAGAAAGTTTAACAAAAAAGGTATTCGCACATGCCGCTCAGCAATATTAAACGTGTTGGACTCAGTCAATCCACAATTCATCTGTCGAATAATTAAATATGTAACCAATTTTGAAAATTTACTGAAAAGATAAAGTCAGAACTTTTTTTTTTTATAATTTCTTTTTTTATTGAAAATTAAAACACATAAAAGATACAGTGGCAGACGCCTTACATCACAGAATGGCTAATTCTCAAACAAATAAATGGTGAGCAATGAACGGAGAGTCCAGACGGTGAAGCCAGAGCTCGGGCTAAAATGGCGTGCGATTTTGCAATACACAACAATAATCAATCCTATATATCGACATTATTAACTCTTCCATCACTCCTTGAAAACAGGATATTAAATGCAAGATAATCGAGTGGGTGTCGAAAGTAACACGATAAAAACAATAAGCGAAGCTACGATCGTTATCCATTTGCAGCAATTAAGGAGAAAACATTGTGAAAAGTCTAAAGCAATCCCAGCACTAGGACCCGTGCGCCCACCGAACCAGATAACCCCCCGGGAAGGCAGCTACCACCAGGATTGAAAAAGTTGTTTGAAACATAAAAACACACACACATACAAACAACGAACACCCCCCCCCCCTCCCTGCACCCCTGCATAAGGCTTACGCCCAACCCCAACTAGCAGTGTGCCTGTCGCACCATCTAACTAAGTACCAAATGTGGAAAAATGGAGGAGGAATTTGTCATACATGCTCCCGGTCTACCCTCCCCCCCGCCAAAAGTGAAAGACCCCTACTATTAAAAGATTGAAAGAAATCGATTAGCGAAACTACATAGGGGAAGTTATAATAACCACCGGACCTCCCGCATCAGCAAAGGTAGCAGAGTCCCATGTCCATTAAAGTCTCAATAGCGAACCCAGACAGTCAGGCTCATCCCTGGCCCTTGCGTTCCTTCATGCGAGCTCCCACCATTAGAACCACCGGAAAGACAGGGAAGTCAAGGAGTCCAAGGAATTTCAAACGTTTACAGCAGAATCAAGTAAAAGTTATTAGGCCTTGAAGTGAATCAATCGCGCTGCAGTATTCCCCCATCGACAGAAAATGTCTATAGCATTTCCTCGACGGATGTGGTAAAGTCAGATGGGGGAAGAGGGATGGAAAGACAATCGAGAAGGTAACAAAGGAGTCCTACAGACGTGAACGGTCCAGTGATTCCATCTCAAGCGACAATGGTGGTGGATGCAAGAAATTTTCAGAGATCTCGAGCTCGCAAGCTGGTACTCGAGCGTTAATCAGGGGCATCAGAACCATGTTCAGCACGGGGTCCTCCTCCTCGGTTAAAATCCGCTCTGCAGGGAACTTAACTTGTGTCGATGCTGGTAAAGGGTCAGAGTCCGGTCTCAAACAGATAGTCTCAACTACATCGGTCATTTTGTGGATGACGGTGTCAACTTGATAGTGAAGTGCCCCGATGGCGGCCATTATGGTACTGAGTGTCGGGGTACACTCCGTCCGATCCATCTCCTCACGCTCGATAAGAACCAAATCGATTATCCCGGAAGGGCCGGACTGCTCCGGGGGGACAGACAAGAGCGGGGCGGACGGTAACGAAGGGCGACCTAGCGAATAGGTGATTTTGCTCTGCCTCGGCAGGCGGGGACCCCAGCCCGCGAGACCCGGGAGGCGGTGCAAGGTCTCCGGGGAGGGGACCCCCGCTCACGGTCACAGATCTTTGGTGTCGCCGGTCCTGTATCATCAAACATACCACTCGATCGCCATCCGAATTGGGCAAGCATGACCTCCACTTCGAAAGACCGGACCCTGCCCACGTCCCGCGGCCGATGTTATTCAACTGGGACCCAGCTGGGTCAATACTCGAGGCCCCGGCTTCCAGAC
The DNA here is from genome assembly GCF_964261635.1 of Lissotriton helveticus. Classification (NCBI taxonomy): domain Eukaryota; kingdom Metazoa; phylum Chordata; class Amphibia; order Caudata; family Salamandridae; genus Lissotriton; species Lissotriton helveticus. The sequence goes on from NC_136069.1 coordinate 1,201,244,338, forward strand.
TGGGTTAGGCCGAAAAAGGAGACACGGTGTAGCTCCGTCATTCGAGCCAGCAAAAGTCTAGGAAATGCACCATTGGGATCCGCAACTCCTCAGCCACACGGAGGTCCGGCGCAAAATCAGGATAATTAACAGGATTGTAGAGCCAGTGGCGGAGGTCGACGGAGCCGGGAGCTTACGTGGCCATCTTGGTTGCTGTCGTAGTTCCTCCCCACCGATTTTGAAGTCGGAACTTTGATCTTGCAATTTATACTGGTTGATTTAAAATTTGTTTCTCAAACTATTAACTAATATTGAGAACTCATGTAAAGGACAATAAGGCCAAATTTGTAACCCACCAAGTTGCATAAAAAAAAATAAACAATACAAAAAATGTATACATGTTTTTTACAACAAATGTGGTATTAAAATTGTATTTAATGAATAATAGTACGCAAAGGAAAGTATTTATTAACTGGAATATTGTAACAGTTTTTTATTAACTATACAATAAAGAATTTATATAGCACACTGAAGGCTCCCCAATATGGGTACAGCAGCAGCTCAGCAAGCTGTTTCCTGATCTCCGGTGCCCTGCCGCCAGACAACCTCCAGGCCCGCAGCAATAGCTAGTCTCCCCCTTGAACTCAACTCGAGGAATGCCAATGTTCCTACCTCTCGTGGGGCAGTTCACTCAGTTTCTATGTCAGGAACCCAGGTTGCGATCAGATTCCCCCTTCACCCTCAGCCCCCGTCCCCAGGCAGATCGAATCAGGTCTGCAGCAGGAGCCCACAATTCAAACTCTCTACTCCAGGCACTAGGCCGCCCCTCCTGCTTACCGGTATCTCTGATGGACTTCGCACACTGCCACACCACAAACCAGCTGGGTCGCTACACCAGCGGCTCTTCCTCAGAGCCAAGTCGCATAGAAGCCTGCCTCACCACAAAGCCACACACGCGATCCTCACTCCCATTGACACATTACCAGGCTCGCTCCAGGCCACAGCTGTTGCGCTGTAATGGAGGTTCGCCCGCGGTGTATCTGGGGTCACTCTCATTCCAAGGAGCCAGTACTGCTGCCTCCAGCCACCCACCGCATTGGGCGGGGAAAACCGAGACCGGGCTAGGCTAGGCTGGCCTGAATTCCGAGGCTGGTTCCAAGCACACCCACGGCGAGGCGAGGAAAAAACTATGGGACTGGCAAAAAGCAGATAACAAATGGAAATCTTCCCAATATGGTCAAGATAAGCAGGGCAGCCCTGCATACCGGACAGGTAGAGAAAATCCTTCCTTAGACAAGCAGGAAGACATAGAAGTGAGCAGTTCCTCTGGGTGCAGTGGCAGCTCAGCATGCTGCCTTCATGTTCTCCCTCCCCCCAGGCCCACTTACATCATTCATGACATGGTCAGTGACATCATTGATGACATCACTGATTACATATATATATATTGGCCAAAGTGTATTGAAGAATGAGTGGATGTTTGACTGTCTGAATGGATGATTTAATAGGTGTGTGACTGACTGTATAAGTGACTGGTTCAACATGTCTTACAGAATGCAAGGGTTAGTTACTGTGTGAATATCTGTATGAATCTGTCTGTTGGTATGTAAGCGGTTGCATGGATTGGTGAGTAGCTACATAAGTGTCTATATAGGTTATTGATTGCTTGCCTCAGTATTTGTATGAGTGCCTGAGTGTCTGTGTGGGTGGGTGGGGTGTGTGACTCACTGCATGGATATGTGAGTGAGTGATTCACTGGGGGTGTGGGTTCAAGAGTGCATCTGTGAGGGGCTGTATGGGTGGGTCAGTTTGTGTATGGGTGTGGTGGTGAGTGAATGGATGTCCCAGTGATACATGTGTAAATAACTACATATGTGAAAGGCAGTATATGTGACAGTTGAATTATATAAATGACTATAAATGAGAGTGAGTAATTGTGAGAATGGCTGTATGGGTGAGTGTGTGCTTGTATGAGTGATAGTAAAAGAGAGTAAGTATGTGTTAGTATCTGTAGGGATAAGTGAGGTGGTGTGTGCATACCTGTATAGGTGAGTAAATGGGAGTGTGATTTATTTTGTGCATGATTGACTAGGTGTGTTAGTAACTGTATGGATGAATGGTGTAGTGTGAGTCTCTGTATAGGTGTATGAGTGAAAATGATAGTGCTGTGTTGATAAGTGACTGCATGCATGAATGACTGTATGGGTGTATGAGTGGATGTGTGTGTAGACCTAGGTATCAGTGAGTATAGTAACTGGCATTGGTGTGTCTATGGTTTCAAAAATGGTAGTCTGTTTTTTAGAGTGGGTGTATCAAAGGTTATATTAGGGTGTGAAGAGGTACATAAGAATATCACGTGGATGATCTCATGAGTGATGTTACTGACTATGTTATGAGTGACGTAATATTTGATGTCATCAGCAGTGCATTGCGGCCAAATTTCTATGGTTTTATACAAGTGAAATGTCCAACTAACTATAACATCCCTGAAACCTATGTTTTTTTCCCTGAGTTTCAAAGATTTTTTAAATGCTAATTTATAACTATAACGTCCCTGAAACCTATGTTTTTTTAAGTGAATTTCAAAGGTTTTTTACATGCTAATTTCTAACTATAACATCCTTGAAACCTATGTTTTTTCAGTGAATTTCTAAGGTTTTTTAAATGATAATTTCTAACTATGCCTTCTGAGGTAGGACATGTGAAGAAAGAGGAAGAAAGACACAAAAAGAAGCAAGAGAAATGCAGAAAGAGGCAACAAAAGTCCAGTAAGACAAGGAAAAGTGCATGAAGAACCAAGAATTATGCAGAAAGAACCAACAGAGGTGCAGAAAAAGGCCTTGTTGCAAAGTTATCCTGTGCCCCCAACTTTTTACCGAGTGCTACTGGTGGTAACTGACTCTGACTAACCATGCCCAAAGTCAGTGCTATGCTGAAAGACACTTAAAATACAGTGAAAACACCTAAATACACTAGGGTACACTATGGGTTGGGATACCCCTGTTATTGGCATGACCTCCCCTGCAAGGCCCGAGTACATAATAGGGCAGGGGGAATAAAACTACCTCTAACTCAGAGGCGCAAAAAGAGGTAGGAAAAGTGCATAAAAAGGCAGGAAAGGCAGAATCAGCGACAGGGATATAGAAAGAGGCAAGTAAGATGCAGAAAGAAGTCAGAGCAGTGCAGAAAGAACCAATAGAGGTGCAAATAGAGGAAAAAGAGGTGCAGAAAGAAAGAAGAGAAGTGCAGCAACAGGCAAAAGAAATGCAGAAAGAAGCAACAGATGTTTAAAAAGAAGCAAGATAAGTGCAGAAAGAAAAAAGTGAGGTGCAGAAAGAAGCAAGAGCAGTGCAAAAAGAACCAACAGAGGTGCAAAAAGAAGCAAGAGGGGAAAGAAAGAGGTAGGAGAGGTACACAAATAGGCAAGAGAGGTATAGAAAGAGGCACGAGGGATGCAAAAAGAAGTAAGAGAAGTGCAGAAAGAGTTAAGAGAATTGTTGAAAGAAGCCACAGATGTGTAGAAAGAGGCAAGAGAGGTGCATAAAGAAGCAAGTGAGGTGCAGAAAGAAGCAAGAACAGTGCAGAAAGAACCAACAGAGGTGCTGAAAGAGGCACTTGGGTGCAGAAGGAAGGAAAAGAAGTGCTGAAAGAAGCAGCAGAGGTGCTGAAGGCAGCACAAAGGGTGCAGAAAGAGGCAAGAGAAGTACAGAAAGAAGCAACAAAGGTACAGAAAGACTCATCATCAACATCATCAAAATTACTTTACTCGGTATACAACAATACCATAAAAGTACGACACAGATAAAAAATCACAAGGAATGGGGCCTAATACAAAGATACCTATACAATCAGTACAAAAATGTTAACAGATGTCTATACAATTCATCTTGAGTAATAAAGTTAAAAACTATGCTAATAATGAGAGGATCTGGAACTGATGATCAGGTTACATTTGAAGAAAGCTGAGAATGAAACAAGGGAAGTATAAAACAAGCATGATGGGAGGGGAGCCCCTTCAATATAGTTCATTATAAAAACCATCATGAGTACTAGTGCAAAAAATTAACACCAAGTGCCATCATCCAACATCTTTAGTGTTTCTCAATCTTGAGAAGTTTACAGTGCAAAAAAGTGAAACACCTCTTCGGACAATTTTAAAAACAACAGAGTCACCTTTGCCTGTTTGAACCTGGCATTCTTTAAAATACATTTTAAAAATAACTTCCTGGGGTAAGCATAGTAGAGGCACAACAAGACAAAGTTGAGCGTATCCTGCGTAGACTTCTGGTCGCAGCCGCAGGGGCGCCTCAACTCAATAGATGTTATGTACCCCGCAGGATTCCCCAGTGTGTGATGAAGTAGGTTCAACCTAAATCGAGTCATTAAAAATCTATCCTGTACATTATAAAAATAAGAAAGGTATGACTCCATACCTATGCTGGATTTAGCCAGGAGGTGGGCTCTCACCGACAATCTGGCAAGCTCCTTGTCTTCCCTAATGGAAGCCATTTTCTGTAGGAATGCTGACTTAACAACTGTCTTATCCCAGGCTAACAATTTTCTCGGGTAATTAAAATAATCAGCATGGCCCAGACCTGAAAGTGTCTACCTTACGTATTTAAGCCAGGGGATATTTCGCCCGTGCTACCTGGAAATACAATCTGTTATAATCTGCTGGCTTAAAACCGCTTCCGGGTTAGTTCAAATTTTGAGCTAACAAATAAGAGGTTTCAGTTGAATCCTATCTCTGATGTAAGTGAGACCCAGTTCTTCATGAATCAAATGGGAGGGTATACTCTGGAGGACTCTGAGTAGCCGCCGTCGGAATTTGTTTTCTTCAATTTGAATCCTCGATGGGTAAATGAAGCTCCAGACCTCACTGCCATATAATGTTTTGGCATTACAGATGGCGTTGTACAAATTCAGGATTTGCTCAGGTGCCCAGCGACCCAACCTGTGTGCAAAGTTTATGATTCCCCCAGAAGAGCTAGTAAGAATTCTGCATTTCTCATCTTACAGTGTTTTAAAACAAATGCGGCTATCAAGTTAAATTCCCAGATAAGAAAATGCCTGCACCTTTTCCAAACAGTGGGTGCCGATCCTATCATTAAATTTCCTGCATGGCCTTTTTCCCATCTCCATAATATGATTTGGAGACATTGGCAGACAAATCCAGGTTCTCCATGAAGTTGACAAAACCATCTATGAGGTGCTGAAGGCCCCACGCAGTGCGTAACAAAAGAACTGTGTCGTACGCATAAAGCAAGACAGGGATCCCTCTTCTTCCTATCCTTGAACAGTCCACCCTAGTGCTCCCAGCACCTTATCTAGACCATTAATATATAAAGTAAATAAAAAAGGTGCCAGGATGCAACCCTGTCTCACACCCCTAGAACATGGAAAGGAATCGGAGCTATCTCCCTCATCGTTGTATCAAACCTGGGCTGAGGTGTACTGATACAGAGTACTTAGAATATTGACCAAGCCTGTGTTGACACCCAAGGCCCCCAGTAACTCCCACAGTTTCTTACGGTTGACCCAATTGAAAGCTGCTGTGAGGTCCATAAAAGCCAAGTACACCGTCTCATCACTAGTGACGGTGTACTTGGCTACCAGGAGGTAGAGATTGAGACATTGGTCAGAGGTTGAACAACCCGGCATAAAACCATACTGTATCCGAAATAATGTCATTTTCATCCACCAGTCCATAAGCCGATTAAGAAAGGCCCTCCCCATAACTTTCACTGTTACATCGATGAGGGAGATAGGCCTGTAACATTGTGGGTTGTCCCTGTTGCCCTTTTTAAAAATTGGCACGATTATCGCAGTGGACCAGGATGAAGGCATGCCTGACTCCACTGCTGTGTTTATCACTCTAGTTAGATTGGGTGCACACATGTCTACCTGAGTCAGTAGGAGATCTGAGGGGATCCCATCAGGGCCCGGGGCCTTGTTCAGGGTCCGACCCTCAATTCCCACCTTTATTTCTCCCAGGGAGAAAGGAATTTGGTCAACCCTTCGATTTCCTATCTCTACTGGTGGCGCTAAATTGCTCATGCTATCATGATTGTAGAGGCCTTTAAAGTGTCCACCCAGGCCTCTGGCAAGACATGGCATGCAAGCTTGGATTTATTCATGTCTTGGAAGCAAAATTTGTTTATTATTTTCCAGAATGCGGTCGTATCCCTTGATTTGGCCGCTTCCCTCAAATTCTCCCAAGCCTGGTGCTGCAGTGAGATTTTGCGGTGTTTTAGTGCCTGTTTATACCCACCCCCTGCAGGAGGACACCATTGTCTTGTCTTTGGGCACAGTCTTTAAAGCCTCCTTCAGTTCCCTCAAGGCACTGGAGCATTGCCGATCGAACCACCTAGGTATGTCCTGTTCCTCCCTTGGCATTCTGTGCCTAAGCAGGCCATCGATACATTGTGCGACTCCCTCGAATGCTGTGATTAAGTCCGACCCCTCTACTGTAGGGTCTAGACACTTCCAGACCTGCTGATCATTCTCCGTGAGTAGCGCCCTATAAAATTTTTCACAGTTAGTGTTAGACCATCACAGTCTCCTTCCTTGGTTGGTGGCTGAAATTGAACGGCCGATCTGCTTTCGGTGTGAATGCTTGACTGAGTCAGGGTCCCTTATGATCAACACCAGAGGGTTATGATCACTAAAGGCACTAAATTCTACATTAAAACTTAAGATCCGGCACTTTAAAGAGCTCGGGACAAAAATAAAATCGATAACAGAGCCCCTTTTCTTGCCTTTGAAAGTTGGGTGAATCTGAAGGTCGGCACCCACTCGGATAAGATCCATCATGTGTGTGAGGACATTTATGCCCAGAAGCTTACTTAACTCAAATCCCTCCCTACTATGTTCCATATGCAGTCCCTATTCCCTTGGGCAAGAGGACCATTCCCCCTCGCTACTAATCAAGTGGGGGCACAAATGGCAGTTAAAATCTCCCAATAACACCAATTGAGCACTTACACCCCCCAGCACTTCAATTCCTGCCAGCCTGTGATCCAGCTCAGCCAGGCTAACTAGGGTCTGTCCGCCTGTGATGGCATTGTAAAAGTTGATAAAAATAAATTTTAGGCCCTTGTTTGTGTACCTTATTCCCTGTGTACCATCTGAGTCCCAGCCTAAGTCCTCCCATTTCCACTGTAACCTGAGGTCCACATAAGTAATTAGGCCTCTCGCCCTGATAGAGATTTACATGCTGGGACAAAATACATTTTGTAGCCTTCCAATGCTAGTGTGCTACAGTTTGCCTCCCACGTTTCTTGCAGACAGATAATATGAAATCTCCTAATGTAGACTAACCAGTCCTGATTTTTTAATTTACTGGACAGTCCTGCTACAATCCAAGAAATTATGTCAATTTTCCCTGCCCTCCTACTTGTGGGGTTTTGGGCCTGTGATTGATATTTACGCTTGAAGAGGCAACGAGACTGCCTGGATTTGTCTCTAAATCCAACCTGCTAGGGGCTCCAAGACTGATAAGGGGTGTGAAGACCTCAGCCATCATCACGACTATCTCTCCTTTGTCCCTATTAGGGGGCATATCCTCCCGTGCCACCCCATGTCCTGGCGGTGACCCCCCCAGTCAGTCAATCTAGTTCGCTTAAAGCAGAAACACTTTGGAGTGGCGTATATCGATTAAATAATGGGTTAAAGGGACCCTCCCAAGTTGACCTTGGTGGATTTCGTCTCAAGCCTTCACGATTATTTGAATGCATCAAGTCCCTATAAAAGAAACTGAGTGGAAGCAATCTGATACTTGTGCCACCCCCTTCCTGATAGATCCCCTTCCATCGGTTATTCAAAAGTTATCTTCCCATCTCCGGGTACCTTAAATTTAAAATCACGCAGTCTCCCGGAAAACCCTTCCTGTTGTTTCCGATCCAGGACACTCTTCTTGCCATGAGGATATGTCTATGATTTCTAATATTGAAACCTACATTATTGACCAGCCAATGGCCTGCTTTATTGATCAGAGAGTGCGCGGTTACTTACCTCTCATCGTTGCATGCCGGGATCCCTGTCAAAACCACAGTGTAGGGGGTCGAGTACAGGTAGACCCTGTGTATTCGGTGCCTGGTCCGCTATTAATAACCCTGTTTCATCAGGTATAGCAGATCTACCCTCAGGGGGTCTAGTTGCTATAAGGGTGTTAGGTCTGTGCTCTAACCTCTCCTCCCTTGTCTGCTGGGGGGAGGGGGTGCCGCTACTGGTCGAAGAGCCAGGTTTTGAGGAGTCTTCTGAAGGCCAGCAGGTCCTGAGTCTGTCATAGGCTGGTGGGGAGAGCGTTGCATGTCTTGGCTGCAAGGTAGGAGAAGGATCTGCCACCGGCGGTGGTTTTCCAGAAGCGGGGAACTTTGGCAAGGGCGAGGTTGGCTGAGCGGAGGTTTCGGGTGGGGGTGTGGAAGCTGAAACGGTTGTTGAGGTATGTAGGTCCGGTGTTGTGTGGGGCTTTGTGTGCAATGATGAGGAGTTTGAAGGCGATCCTCTTGTTGACGGGGAGCCAGTGCAGGCCTCTCAGGTGAGGTGTGATGTGGCTGCATCGGGGGACGTCGAGGATCATCCGTGCCGAGGCGTTCTGGATACCTTGAAGTCGTCTCAGGAGCTTGGTTATTGTTCCTGAGTAGAGGGCGTTCCCGTAGTCGAGTCTGCTGGTGATGAGGGCCTGGGTGGCGTTTTTTCTCGTGTCGGGAGGGATCCATTTGAAGAACCTGCAGAGCATGCGGAGGGTGTTGAAGCAGGACGTGGAGACGGCGTTGACTTGCCTGGTCATGGAGAGGGTGGAGTTGAGGATGACCCCCAGGTTGTGAGCGTGGTCTGTGGTTTCCGGGGCTGTGCCTAGCGATGTGGGCAACCAAGAGTCGTCCCAGGCTGATGGGGTGGGTCCGAGAATGAGGACCTCCATCTTGTCTGAGTTCAGCTTCAGTCTTCTGTCCTTCATCCAGTCGGCTATGGCCTTCATTCCTCTGTGGAGGTTGGCTTTGGAGGTGTGGGGGTCTTCAGTGAGGGATATGATCAGCTGGGTGTCGTCAGCGTAGGAGATGATGTTGAGGTTATGTTGTCGAGCGACGTGGGCGAGCGGTGCCATGTAGATATTGAACAGCGTCGGGCTGAGGGAGGATGCCACAGATGATCTCGGTTTATTTCGAGCGGAAGGGTGGGAGGCAGACGCTCTGGGTTCTGCCGGGGAGGAAGGATGTGGTCCAGGCCAGGGCCTTCACTTGAAATCCGGCATCATGGAGGCATGCTGATAGGGTGCAGTGGCAGACTGTGTCAAAGGCTGCTGATAGGTCCAGAAGGATGAGGGTGGCTGTTTCTCCTTTGTCTATCAGTGTCAGTGGCGGCGATGAGGGCGGTCTTGGTGCTGTGGTTGCTGCGAAAACCGGATTGAGAGGGGTCCAGGATGTTGTTGTCTTCGAGGTAGCGGGTTAGCTTTTCGTTGACAATCTTCTCTGTCACTTTTGCCGGGAAAAGGAGCAGGGAGATGGGCCGGAAGTTCTTGAGGTCCTTGGGGTCTGCCTTGGGCTTCTTCAGAAGGGCGTTGATCTCGGCGTGCTTCCAGCTTTCCGGGAAAGTTGATGTCTCGAAGGAACTGTCGATTGTTTTTCGGAGGTGGGACACGATGGTTGTGCTGGCTTTGTTGAAGAAGTGGTGAGGGCAGGGGTCAGATGGGGATCCGGAGTGGTTGGAGTTCATGATTTTGATGGTGTCTTTGTCGCTGATGTTGGACCAGGCGGTCAGGCAGCTGGTGCGGGTAATGGTCGCATGGGTGGTGGACTCGGTGGTGGGTGCGGGGGTATCGGAGTTGAAGCTGTCGTGGATGTCAGTGATCTTGCGGTGAAAGAAGGTGGCCAGGGAGTCGCACAGGTCTTGTGATGGTGGGATGCTGAAGAGCTCTTTGGTGTTGTGTGAGTTGTTGTCTAAGCGGTCCTTGAAGGTGGTCCTCTTGGTGGTCCTGATGAGTTGGTGGTGTCTGCAGCTGGCGCTCTTGTGGGCTGTGTGGATGTCTGGTGTTCTGTGATGGAGCCATTTCTTCTCCAGCTTCCGGCAGGTGCGCCTGGAGATCCGGAGGTCTTTGGTGAACCAAGCGGCTTTCTTGTTGGTGTGGTTGGTTGTGGAGGTCTTGAGAGGGGCGAGGGTGTTGGTGCAGTCGTTGATCCACTGGTTGAGGTTGGTCGCGGCGGGGTCCGGGTCGGTGGGGTCGGCGGGTGGTCTCAGGGCGAGAGTGGTGGTCAGTTGGTCCTTGGTGATCTTGCCCCTGCAGCGGCGTGGCAGCTGTTGGGTGCGGTGGTGTGTGGTGGGTTTCCAGAAGGTGAAGTGGACGCATCTGTGGTCGATCCAGTGGGGCTCGGTGGTGTGGTTGAAGGAGATGTGGGGGCTGGTGGAGAAGATGGGGTCCAGCGTGTGCCCGGCGGTGTAGGTGGGTGCTGTCATGAGTTGTTTGAGTCCAAGGTTGGTGAGGTTGTCGATCAGGGCGGTGGAGTTGGCATCGTTGTTGTTCTCGAGGTGGACATTCAGGTACCCGAGGAGGATGTAGTCCGTGGAGGCGAGGGCGTGAGTACTGACGAGGTCGGCCATGGTGCCGCTGAACTGTGGTTATGGTCCGGGTGGTCTGTAGACAAGTGTTCCACTGAGGGTGGTGTTGGGGTCGGTGTGGATCTGAAAGTGCATGTGCTCGGCGGTGGTGAGGGTGTCGTCGGTGTTGGTCAAGACTCTGACGGTGTCCTTGTGGATGATGGCGATTCCCCCGCCCACTCCGTTGGTGCGGTCTCTGCGGGAGATCTTGTAGCCATGTGGGATGGCTATGGCAATGTCTGGTGCAGAGGTGGCGTTCCGCCAGGTCTCCGTCATGAAGGCGACGTCGGGAGCGGTGGAGTCTAGGAGGTCCCAGAGTTCGATGGCGTGTTTGCGAGCGGAGCGAGTGTTGAGGAGGATGCAGCGGAGGTGGTTGGGTTCTCTGGTTGGTGGTTTGCTGGGCAGAATGCTGGTGAATCTGCAGTTCCGGCAGGCGAAGGGCCCTTGGGTGCGCTTCAGGGTGGCTCGGTAGCAGGGGTGGTCTCGTTCAGTGTTGAGTGCGTGGAGGGTACTGGAGTCATAGTGTAGTCTGGCGTTGTGGGGAACGCGGGCTCCAGGGGTTCTGGCGCTGGGCGCGGTTCAGGCGTGGACGTGCGCAGACGGGCTTGCCTTTGGCACTCCTTCAGTGCTCCAGCGGCCTGCCCGCTGCGCGCGTCCGCTACATGGCCGCCGTGCGGCCTCCATAAGAGGCGAAGTGGGAGGGAGGAGCAGCTGGGAGGCGGGAGAGGGGTGGCCAATGGGCGAGGGCCGGGAAAAGGGGGCAGGGCCATGGGGGAGCAGCAGCAGGAAGCGGGGGGCGGGGGGGACAGAGGGCAGGGGCGCAAGGAGCGCCTGAGAAGGCAATACAAAAACAAAATACAAAATGAGAAATTACAAAATGAAAACACAGCAATAAAGCACAGGAGGGAAAACACAGCAGAAGAGCACAGGGGGAAAACGCAGTCACCGGAGACCGGGGGCGAGCCCTCGGCTGTGGCGGTGCAGGGGGCAGAGACTCGGGCAGATACGAGGAGCCGTGCGGCGTGGGGGGTGACCTGGGGTCAGATTGCTAGGTGGGCCTGGATCCTTACCCTTGTTGGTTCCTTCTATTGGGCTCTTCTTTGCCACCTCCGTCCTAGTTGTGGGCCGATCGTGTTCATTATTTTCCCCCCTGCGCTTTCTTTCATATGTGCTACCTTGGCGTGTATGCTAATCTCAGTGTCCCCCCCATTGGACCCTAGCCCCCTCTTCAATGAGTCCGGGATACTACCTTGTGCGAGTAGCCAGGAAAGTTGCCCCTCAGTCACATTCAGTCTCTCACATAGAGGCCCCAACTGGGAGGTTAATATTATTTCCAGCTTGGACAGTAATTCTCTATCCCTTCCCTGAAACATCTCTGTCTCCCTACAGTTCTGACACTGGATAGAGATTGCGGGCACCCCTTCTTCAATGACCCCCAGTGCTTTGGCTCCTCCCCTCTGTCTTGATTTTTTCAGTATGTGATGTCCCCCTCTCCCTGAGCTATTACCTGGGGTCTTGGCATCAGCTAAAGAGGTGGCTGTAGTTGATATTCCCTTGGCATGCAAGATCTTTTTGGATTGGGTGACCACCTCGCCGCGGTCCCTTGGGGTGAGTCTTTTTTCTGACACATCTATAGGTATCACGTCCTCCTCTTCCCCTGACCCTACTAATTCAGGCGTCATAGAAATGCAGCCTGTAGGGCCCTCCTTCTCTTGTATGATATTCTGTGTCTGACTCAAATCATCATCAGAGAACTCAATGGCTTGTGGCGTTGGATCTGCCCACTGGGGTGATAAGGGTGTGTGAATTATTGCCTTTGTAGTGTTACTGATTACCGTATTAGGTTGGCCGGGGGATCCCAGTGAGAGGGGATGCACACCTAGCTATAGAGCCTAAGGAGTATCACTTGTATTCTATTAGCTTGTCCAGGGAGAGTCTCTTTTCTGTTAACTGAATTTCATGGGTTAAAAGGGACTCAGCCATTGTTAAAAATCAACCAGGGTCCCCTTTACCCCTCCCCCACCACTGAGCTTACAGCTTTACTTTTACTCATCTCACAAATAATAGTAACAGTCTCAATATATGACAGGAATGGGCTACTTTTAGGGCGACCGTGCTCAGTCCCTTGTGGTTAGCAGAGAGTCTGAAATGTCTCCCTCCTGCGTGCCTACTCTTTGACCACCTCCTATGGCTTGGCGGTACAGTGCTGGGCCTATAGGTGTTGCTGTCAGACCCGCCCCCGGTGTTCTTCCAGATATCTTCTAGTCCGGGAGAGTTCTAAAGATCCGGGTAGATGAATAAATAAAAATTAAGGGGGGTGGAACAAACCTGACCTCTTCTGGCCCCTGACGGGCACGGACGGGCCCACCCTTGGCCCGGGCTGTGCCCGGGCAGTGCCCGCACACGTCCCGTGCTACGGGAGGGCCAGGCCGGCTTTGAAGGCCTCCGGCGCCCTCCGCTGACGCGTTGCGTGTGCACCTCACGCAGCCCCCTGGGAGTTGTAGGCACAGGGGGGCTGCTGGCAAAGATGATCGATGGCCGTACCCCTCACGGCAGCGGTGCTGGCAAAGATGGGCAGACGGAATGCAGAGCATCCTCCCGGGCAGCAGGTAAGGCTGGGCAACAGTGTGCAAGAGTTAGAAACATCCAGGCATGTCCCCAGAAAGACTCAAGAGTGGTGCAGAAAGAGACAAGATTGGTCCATAAAGAGGAAGAAATGTGCAGAAAAGGGCAACAGAAATGCAGAAAAACAAAGAAAGGTGCAGAAAGAAGCAAGAGAGGTGCAGATAGAAGAATGTGAGGTGAAGAAAGAAGCAAGAGAGGTGCAGAAACTCCAGAAGAGACTCCAGCGGATCCAGAACGCCTCGGCGAGACTCATCCTCGACATCCCCCGACGCAGCCACATCACCGGACACCTGAGAGATCTGCACTGGCTCCCGGTCAACAAGAGAATCACCTTCCGGCTCCTCACCCACGCGCACAAAGCCCTACACGACCAAGGCCCGAGCTACCTCAACAACCGGATCAGCTTCTACACTCCCAAGCGCCTCCTCAGATCAACCAACCACGCCCTCGCCGCCGTCCCCCGCATCCGAAGAGCGACAACAGGAGGAAGATCCTTCTCCTACCTGGCCGCCAAGACCTGGAACTCACTTCCGACCAATCTGCGCCTGACCCAAGACCACCTCTCCTTCAGGAAGAAGCTCAAGACCTGGCTGTTCGAGCAGTAGCGGCACCCCCCCCCCTCCCAGCGCCTTGAGACCCTACGGGTGAGTAGTGCGCTCTACAAATGACCTGATTGATTGATTGATTGAGAAAAAGGTAAGAGAAGTGCAAAAAAGGGCAAGAGAAATGCAGAGAGAGGAAATAGTGGAGTAGAAAGCAGAGAGAGGTGCAGATAGAGGCAAGCGAGGTGAAGAAAGAGGCAAGCAAGGTGCAGAAAGAGGCGAGAGCTGTAAAGAAAGACGCAAGAGAAGTGTACAGAGAGGCAAGAGAGGTATAGAAAGGGACAAGAGAGGTGCAGAAAGAGGTTAGAGGTGTAGAGAGAGTCAAGGGAGGTGCAGGAAGAGGAATAAAGGTACAGAAAAAGGCAAATGAGCAGGAGAGAGAGGCAATAAAAGAGCATAAATAGTCAAGAGAGGTACATTCAGAGACAATAGAGTTGCAGAAAGAGGAAGAAATGTTCAGAAAAAGGCAAGAGAGGTACAGAAAGAAGCGAGTGCGCTGTTGAAAGATGTAAGAGAGGTGCAGAAAGAGGTAGGAGAGGTGCAGAAAGAGGCAACAGAATTGCAAAAAGAGGCAAGAGGCATGAAGAAAGAAGAAACAGTGGCGGAAAAATACAAGAGATGTGCAGATAGAGGCAAGAGAGGTGAAGAAAGAGGCAAGCAAGGTGCAGAAATAGGGGAGAAGTGATGTAAGAGGCAAGAGAGGTATAGAAAGAGGCAAGAAATATATAGAAAGAGGCAAGAGAGGTGCATGAAGAGGCAAGAAGGTTACAGAAAGAAGAGAGTGAGCTGCATAAAGAGTGAAGAGAGGTGTACAAAGAGGGAAGAGAGGTGCAGAAAGAGGTGACAGAGGTGCATAAAGAGGCATGAGGGGTGCAGAAAGAAGAGAGGGGGTTGCAGAATGCAGTGAGAGAGGTGAAAAAAGAGGCAAGAGAAGTGCAGAAAGAGGAAGACATGTTCATAAAGAGAGCAAGAAATGGAGAGGCAAGATGGCGGCCATTGCGTGGGCTGTGTAGGCAGCTCGGTCCCTTCGCTCTGGACTATGGAGAGATAAAGGGAAGATAGCTGCGGCGGCGGTGAATTTCTTCGTGTACAAACGGGAGATTGTGGCATTTCTCTTTTGCGGCACTGGTTGGCGACTACCTTTCCCTCCCGTGGCTGCTGGCTCCGGACTGATTTTTGAGGAGGAGCCTTTCTGTATCCGCCCGGCGTGTTGCTCCATAACGGATCCTTCAGTAAACGGCTGGCCGGATGGTGTCTGGAATGCTGCTTTTCCGGCTGATTAGAGCCCCGTCTTGGCAGTTCCCGGCGTTCTTCTTTGGGATCCAGCAGTGTGTGGCTCGTGGACGTGGTGGGACGCAAGGAGCCAGTACAAAAAAAATGACTTTGAAGGTAATGACTAGAGGCGGGAAGACTAAAGCTCAGCCGGCGGCGGCGGTGGACAACAAAGAAAGCGAACACGGTGAGAGGGGGGAAAGAAATGCTACCCCACAGACTGCCTTAAACATTAAACAAAAGAAAGCTGAACGTATGAAAGTGAGTACAAATATATCTACGACTAAACAAGGGGCTCTGACTTTGCCAGTATTGTTTGAGAGGCAGATATCCAAAGGTGCCCCTTCACAGTCTCCAACCGTTACAACTGTACACGCTAGCAGTAGCGATACATTGATTCTGGAAACAGACAGAATTATCTCGGTCTGTGAAATTGTATCCGTGGAAGCTGGCAATGAAGCTTCAATGTTGCCGATAGCTAGTTCTGAACAGGAGAAAGAAATCCTGAATAAAGAGAATGCAGAGAGAGGTATTGTGGGAGATGTGTCCTCAAGACGGTTTTATCCCGAGAGTTGATTGATAGTCTGGTGGCAGAGACTAATGTATTATCACTTAAGGAGGGCGCACCTTCTCAAGACCTGACCGGCCCACAGGAATCAGTTGACAATTTTTATTCTATGTCAGATCACTCATCTGACGAAAGTACTAATCTCAGCAAAGACTGGGCAGATTATCTGGAGGAGGGTAGTAGCTCAGATGGCAAAAGATCGAAGGAGGCCTCTCCTGTCACAACGATTAAGAGGTTAAAGACCAGAGGGGCGCGAGCCTCAAACTCAAAAAGCGAACAGCGAGAAGGCGATACAGTCTCCATTGAGAATAGACCGCTTGAGATAGATAATGAACCAGCAGGAATTAATAATTTTGATTTAGGCATTAGTAGGGCTGAACAGGAAATAACTTTATATATTATTTATGACACTATGATGGAGCATAGGGCTGAGATAAAATCGGAGAATACCCGCACACAGGCGACATGTCGTGAGGTACAAAATGCTGTTCGGCGAGTAATAAAAATTTGCTCCGATACGACTTTGAGAGTGACTGAAGCCGAATCCAGAATATCAGCCCTAGAGGGCGATCTGGCTGTTCAGAGACAGGAATTAAGTTCTGTTAAAGCTCATCGCGACAACATCAGCTATACATTGGCCAAGCTGGAAAATCAAGCTCGCCGCAATAATCTACGCATTTTAGGCATTCCAGAAAAAAAGGAAGAAGCGGATGTGCGGACGTTTGTGTGTGATCTTTTTACTGAGGCATTCCCAGAACTGACTCTTTGGGACTGGTCCATGGAAATATCAAGGGCACATAGATTCCCATTTACTGCGAGGAAACCCAGGCAAGGCGAAGAAGACCTCCCAAGAGCTATTCTCGTTCACTTTAATAATTTTTTAGCAAGGGAGGCTGTTTTTGGGCTGGCAAGCCTGGATAAGAAGAGAACAGCGAAAGAATGTAATTTTTTTGTCAGGCCTGACTTCTGTCAGGCAACTGTCAGTAAACGCTGGCATTTGCGCCAGCTGATACCTGGGTTTCAGAAAAAAGGAGCTATTGTCTATCTCCAAAATCCTGCCAAACTTAAAGTTATAGCCAAAGGACAGACAAAGGGGTATATTATCAAGGGGTTTTATCTCCGCTTTTTTGGCTTTAAAAGCCAAGAAAGCGGAGATAAAATTATCTCCCTATTACCAAGCTGTCGCTAACACCAGTTAGCGACAGCTAATAGGAGATAGCGACCATCATGGGCCCCACTTTGCATGTCAGTGATATTTATCACTAATGATATGCAAAGTGGGCGTGCCAAGATGTTAGCGACTGGAAACAGTCGCTAACATCGCTATCTCCTATTACCAACTTTTGGAGATATTTGCGCTAAGGGCGAATATCTCCAAAAGCTAACACCTGCCCTGAGCAGTTCTTAGCCATGTTATCCAATGGGAGGTGGATAACATGGCTAAGAGCATTTGCTCGATAATGCATGAATATCGCTGACTTTTCAGCGATATTCATGCATTGCGGGCGTTTTTTATCGCATTTGCGATAAACCTTGCTAATAGCAAGGTTTATCTGCGATAAAAATCGCCGATGTGCGGCGATAATTTTTGTCTCTAAACAAGTTAGAGACAAAAATTATCGCTAGTTGTTGATAATATACCCCAAAGTTCTTTATTTCTGAAATTGAGGCTAAAGAATATTTGATTTCCATGTAATTGTGTTTGGACCCTTAACTACTAATCTTATCTTCCTTGTGTGTATAAGATGTTGCCTAGAATGCGCTTGTGGTGTTCTTTAATATAGTAAGATATGGCGTTCTCTCTTCATTCCGGAGTGGGGGGGCGGCTGCTGTCATTTCAGGGACTGGAAGTCCTTGTGTCTCAGGTGTTGGGTTGGGTGGTGTGGGTGGGTGGGTTGGTTGAAATGTGTCACTGGGTGGGGGTTGATGGGAAGGGGTGTTGGTGTGGGTGGAGGGGGGTGTAAACTCAGCAACAGTCATGATGGCTTTCAAATTAAACTTTAGTTTTTTTCAAAAATCAAGTCGCAGGTATTTGTCAGATGAAAATGATAGAAATATCGATAACTATGGCTTCTTAGGTCAGGGAATTTTTCACTTTTTTGTTCAGATATGGATAGAAAATTAAAGATATGCTCATTCAACATCTGTGGGCTCAATGATTTAAAGAAACGGGATATGTTACTTAAAATTATACAGCTGTCTTCAATTGATATATTATGCTTTGCAAGAGACGCATATAGCATGGGGAAGAGGGGATGTATGAAGAATTGGGGGCTAGATTTGGTAGCATGCTCTAAACAAACTGGGTGAAGCAAGGAGTAGTCAATCTCATGAAGCGGGGTCTTGGTACATGCATAAGGTCTCTGGAGGATAAATGGGGCCGCTGGGCATTCGTGGAGATGATGATTGCTCAACAAAAGTTCACGTTGTGCACGGTGTATGGTCCAAATCTGGATGATTCTGAACTTATGGGGTTTTTGAATACGGAATTGGCTCAGTGGCCTCAACCACTGGTTTTATGTGGTGATCTGAATATTCACATTGAGGCTAATGTTGATATAAGAACTAATATGTGGGGAGAAAACAGCAGGTTTATAAGGCTCTATGAGAATTAGTGATAGATCATGCGCTATTCGACGTTTGGAATAGTTTATATACAGATCAGCCAGGATATACATTTTTTTCGGCCCCACATAATAAATTCGTCCGGTTGAATTATTTCTTCATATCATCACAATCTAGAGGGAAGGTTAAGCCAGAGATCTTACCCAAACTTATCTCTGATCATAATCCTATAATTTTAGAAGTTAAATTGGATTTTTAGATCGGAGAAGGTATGCGGCCCTGGTCTTTCGACAGAAACCTGATGATGAATATTGCTCATTTATGGTAAAGTTGCTCTGGGAGTTTTTTAGATTTAATAAGGGGACAGCGGTGATTAAAATAGTCTGGGATGCTCTTAAGGCCACCGTTAGGGGGATACCCTTAGTTTTGCAAATATACGACGTAAAAAAAACTAGAGAAATACATGAAAGAGTGTGCTATAAAATGTAAATGTAAATGTATTTGAGCTTGTAAAGCGCACTGCTACCCGTCCTTAG
Source organism: Lissotriton helveticus (assembly GCF_964261635.1). Lineage (NCBI taxonomy): Eukaryota > Metazoa > Chordata > Amphibia > Caudata > Salamandridae > Lissotriton > Lissotriton helveticus. The sequence goes on from NC_136069.1 coordinate 1,201,263,078, forward strand.
GTTTCCTGGCACTGTATAACTCTGGGGAACCCGTCCCGGCTTTCCCTGTTGGATGGTCCCTGCTGGGAGTCCCCAAGGTGGAGCCAGGCATCCCCGGAGTTGATGGGGCCGTTGTGGAGGTTAGACAAGCTAATGCCCAGAGTTGCCGAGTGGAACCCCTGATTAGAATAAGCACCGAAGCGAGAATTATCGAGTCCGCTGACCCAAGTCCACGACCCTGCCACGTCCGGAATTGAACCCTGGTCGCGGGCCGACTTCTGCTCCCAGGTCTCCAGCCTCTAACCAGTGAGCCACACTACTCCACTATGGTGATTTTAGCAGAACATAAATTAGCAGATGTAATTCGGCAAGGGCAAGATCCGTCTGTGGTTCAAAAAGAGCTTACTGTTAGGAGAGCAGCAGTTTACTCTAACATGGCTGACCAATTGGCGGCAAAGTATTCTCAAAATAATAAAGAGGCTTCTGAATTTGGGAAAAAACTGGCAGAATTTTATCAAAAAGGCTAAGGCAAAAGGCAGCATTCAGTGATATATCTAAGATTACAGACACAAATGGTGTACTTCGAGAAACTAAAGAGAGCATTTTAGAATCATTTCAATGTTTCTACCAATCACTTTATAGTGCTTCGACGGATGAGATAGGGGGTTCTATAGTTGGGGATTATTTGAGAGATTTAGAAACTATGGAGTTAACAGAAGCGCAAAGATTACTTGTGTCTGCACCCATTACGTGGGAGGAGTGTGAAATTGCTATATTGGGTTTAGCTTTAGGCAAGGCAATGGGCCCTGACAGCATTCCTATCGAGTTTTATCGCACTTTCAGACATATACTTAAGAATAAATTAGTGGAAGTTTTTCAGCAATCTTTTTTGGGAAATCCCCCTGATTCCTGGTCAGAAGCTGTCATAGTAGTTTTTAAGAAAAAGGGCAAGCCAGAATTGGATATGGGGTCATATAGATCAATCTCATTGCTCAACTCAGATAGTAAAATGTATTCAAAAGCTATTGCTAATAGGCTAAATGATATAATGCCCTGTTTGATTTCTAGAAGACAGCATGGATTTATAAAGAATCGTGACACAACAGACCATATAAGAAGGATTATCTCTATGTTAGATTGGTCTCAAGTCACCAACTCCCCAGTAGCGGTAGCCCTATTGGATGCTGAAAAAGCATAGAACAGGGTTGCCTGGGGGTTTTTATGGTCTGTTTTAGCTTGGAAGGGCTTTCCGAGGGAATTTGTAATGGCAATTCAAGCTTTATATGCTCAGCCCAAGGCCTCTATCCGCATCACAGGCAGGCTATCTGGTAATATCATAATAACAAGGGGGACGAGACAGGGCAGTCCCTGTTCCCCCCTGTTATTTGCGTTATACATCGAGCCTGTTAGACCTGTATGCCTTTGGGTAGTCCCTCCTAATTATTTATTTATTTTTGTCCCCTTTTTGCCCCTCAAGACCCTTCATTTTTTTTTTATGCCCACTGAATTTTTGAGGTGTTGACCTAGGGGTTAGGTGTTCTTTGACCTCATAGTCCTTTTTCCCTGAGGCCTGGGTGCCTTTCTGACTAGATTTAGGAAAACCCACAAAATGGTGGCCAGTAACTGCCACAACTGCCACCTCAGAGAACGGACCCATAGGTTAGTATAGGGACATTCCAGAATCTTCTGGACCCTTCTGGACCAACTGGGGTCAGCCTATATAAGGCGGAATGTTGGGCAGCCATTTTAGAAGGTAGAGTTAGTGGGCACTGAAGGGAACTGGAGTCCAGGCTGCAGGACGAGGAGGTTGTTACACGGAAGAAGCTGACTGTCTCCAGGGGCTGCTGCCTCTCAGGCTGTTGCTGCCCTTCTTTCTGTTGACCTGACCCAATTCGGAAGAGAGCTACGAACCCCCCTCCTCCCCCCTGTTCATCCCACAGGAGGGAGATGGCACTAACCAGAACGTGAGAGGGAAGTCAGGACATTATCCAAGGCGGTGAGTGCGGTTGGATAGCCTGGGGAAACTGACCCTTAATGCCTACGGTGGCCTAGAGAAACGGAGAATCCGACTGACCCTCGCGCAGCCTTAAAGTCACAGGGCCTTGCTCGGGACTCCGAAGGTCTACTGTTTAAACACAGGCAGATCGGGAACTTAACCCTTACTCCCCCCTGTTTCCACACAAACAGTCCGTAACATTCACCACAGGGACGCCCGGGCCACTTACTGAGAGCGGGAAGCCGGAAGAGGGTTCTGTGGTGTGGCGGCTGAGGTGCCTGATACCGGAGCGAGCCCGCTGGTGCCGCGAGAGGAAGCTGATTCATGCTGGCAGGAAACTGAGGCAGCGTCGGGGAAGGCGTGGGGCGGGGTTGCCTGGAGTCCGAGGCTTCCGCCTTTGAGCGCCGAGCGTCCGCCTCCGCATTGCCGGCTCTGAGTACCACAAGGACCAGGGAGAGGTCAGAGTGTGAGGCGACAGGGCCGGTGAGACTTGTTACTCTTGTGAGAGCCTGCCGCGGGTTAGCGAGTTGAGGAACCCACAGGCGAGGCTCTGGGAACCCGTGCTAAAGTGAAGGTACGGATTCAGCGCGTTAGCGAAAGCTTGCGAGGGAAAGAGGGAGCGGCTCCTCCTCCTTTCAAGAGGTGAATTAAGATCGTGACTGTTCCTGGAAGCTAAGGCATAACGTCTTTGGTGAATGATTGTCGCATAAGAATGTGCCAAAGCGCTTTACTTGCTGTCTCGTGCTGAAAGTGAGAGTGGAGTCTGAATTCAGGCACGAGGCGGCATAGTTGAAATGAAATGCTAATAGGAACTTTTCACTAGAAGAAGCTACTCCATGAAACTGTATGTACTGTTAACGTATAGGAGAATGAGAAGACTGGCTCTAAAACCTGCATAACTACTGTACAATTTGTTAACCATTTCAAATGTAAATTGGGGCATGTAAACTTCCCCCCAGTTATAGAATTCTATCTAGTGCACATTGTCCTGTCTATTCAAAATTATTTGATAGGGTGATCAGCCCAGTTGACCTTTCAGTACCCAAGGGGTTGTTGTGAACTGACTACCTGACGGGGGTCCTGTCTAGTTGTGACCTGCTTCACAGGAATCTAAAGAATAACTGAGCTAAAGGCCGGGGAATTCCCACTGGGTTCCTTACGACTGAGGGACAAGTGTATCATTAAGACCAAGAATAACTATGAGTGTGCAATGTAATACATGTCAACTGTTCATGCTCAGGTAGATTGAAAACTGAAGCGGAAAGGATTCTAATAATCCTACCTGAGTGGGGTTAAAATAGTGAACTATAGAGTCAAGAATGATTTTGGTGATTTGTGGAACAAGTAATGTAATTGCACTGTTTGAGTTGTAAATGTGGTCATAAAGGCGTCTAAAAGGAAGACGAGGAACTACCATAAGAGAGTATAGAGCTTTTCTACTTTTATAACAAAATCAAGGTGTAGTGTCATTTTTGAGTGGATGGACGTTATGTTATTGTGAGGGTGTGACGCAAATTTAACACATGGACCTTTGAGTTAAGACTTTCCATTTAGTGCCAAGCTACCCTATGTGACTTGGAGATTCCAGGTCCAACATAATTGGTGCCTAGCGGTGGGATCAGAACAGCGTTTGCGTCCACTGTGAAGTAACAAAGTGTACTCCACAGGCCTACACCTGGAGCTTTCTCCTTGCGGACTCCCTAATTACATTTTTGTTTTTCCAAATTTACTCCTGGTGGTGGGTGGCGGTAGCTTCGAATTGCCCTTTTAAACCAATTCTTCCTGAGTGGTTGTCCCTATATCTCTCATAAGCAAAATGGAATTTGCTCTGGAGGAACTGGAGACCTATACTACAGCCCAGCTTAGAGACTTTTGCCAGAAGATGGGATTTTTTTTTAAGCGTGGTGCCAAAAAGGGGGAACTCCAGACCAGTTTGAGGGCTTGGGTGGCAGCACATAGAGAGGGAAAGGAGGAGGAAGAGGGGACGGACCGGGACACAGTCATAGAGGTAGAAGGATTGTTTCCACTTGAGATGGGGAACCTACTACCAGGACCTAGGACCTTTTCAAGGGAGGGCAGCAGTGTCTCCGGAAGAAGCTTAACCGAAGCTGAACTAGTGGACAGTAGGGAAAAGAGACAGCTAAAGTGGGAGTTAGCTAAGATGGAAAAGGAGAGGAAGGAACAGAGGATGGCTCACGAGTTGAATCTTAGGGAGCTAGAACTCAAGGCCCTACAGATGGGACCTTCTAATTCTCCAAATGGTGGCAGCGAAACAAAAGAACTGACCAGGGAATCCAGACCCTACCTACCTAAGGATATAGTTGCCAGCTACAGCCCAGGGGAGGACATCGCCAAGTGGCTGGCTGCCTATGAGGTCTCCTTAAGAGCCCATGGGATCCAAGAAAAACACTGGGGGGGTGGGTTGTACAAATACATGCCTCCTACTGGACGGGACACACTATTGGCCCTGGAACAGGAAGAGTAGACCCACTACCCCACCATGAAAGTGGCACTACTTCAGAAATTTGGACTAACCCCAGAGAAGTACAGGCAGAAGTTCAGGGGAAGTCACAAGTTAGGCACACAGAATTGGGTGGATTTCCTGGACTATGCAAGGAAGGCACTAGAGGGTTGGATACAAGGCAGCGAGGTGAGGGACTATGAGGGGTTGTACGACCTTATTCTCAGAGAGCACCTACTCGAGAAATGTTTTCCCAAGCTGCGTCAACGCCTGGTGGACAGCAAGCTGACCAACCCCCGGAAGCTTGCAGAGGAGGCGGACATCTGGGCAAGTACCCGGGTGTCCTCAAAGGGGACTGGAGGGGATTCCCAAAGGGCCGGACAGGGCGCCCCCCAGAAGAAGGAGGGGGAGATAAAAAGCGGGAGTTCTCAAAAGGTCCCCAAAATAGTTTCCAGGGAAAGGGAACAGGATTCACCCCTAAGGCTAACCGGCCCAGTAACCCTCATCCTGGCCAAAGTCAGCCCAAGGGTTGTCCACTACTTTGAGTGTGGTGGTATTGGACATTATAAGGGAGATGTCAAGTGCCCAAAAAGACCACCCCCTCCCACCGGAGGAAAAGCCCCAGGAGTCGCTAGTGTAGTGCTCGGGGAGGAGTTGCCCTTAGATAAGGGGGGTGAGTGGGCAGGTGTCACCTTAGTGTCCCTGGGAGATCGGGAAATGGTTCCTAAGATCCAGGTGCCCTCAAATACTGTAAAGTATGGGCAATGGGTCACCATCAATGGCCAAAGAGGGAAAGCTCTGAGAGACACAGGAGCCAGTATGACTATGGTAAGGAGTCAACTGGTGTCTCCAGAGCAGGTGATTCCACATATACTCCACCCCGCCGCGATGGCTGACGGCAGATTGGGCCACTACCCTGTGGCCGAGGTTCCCTTTGAGTGGGAAGGGGTTGCAGGTTCACTTCGAGTTGCCGTAAGCCCTGCCCTGCCAGTCGATTGTCTGTTGGCAAATGACATGGAGCACAATGCTTGGAATGAGGTGGAATACCGGACTCATTCGGAGATGCTGGGTACACCTGACTGGGCCTGTGCAAGCACAAGGTCTGCGACTACCCGAAGAGGGAGTTCTCCTGGGCTGGTGCCTGGAACAATGGCCCAGCCCGCTGCCAAAAAGGGAAAGACCCGAAGTCAGGAGAAGCCTGCTTCGGCTTCCACGCCCCATGAGACAGATCGGCCACCTGCGGTGGTGGGCCAGGAGTCCGTGGAGGGTGAAGTAGTCTCCTTGGAGGACCTACCCATCCCTGCTGAGTGGCATGTGGAGGGAGGGCCTACCACGGAGGAGTTTTGTAAGGGCCAGAAGGAGTACCCTACCCTTGAGGGACTGAGGCGACAGGCCGAAGCCCAGGCAGCAGGGAACGTTGCAGGGCACTACCATATTTCCTGGTAGGACGGACTCCTCTACAGTGAACCCAAGGTACCTCTGCCCGGTTCATCCCGGGCCTTGGTAGGCCCTCAACGATACCGAGCCTTTCTTCTAGAATTGGCTCATGAGATTCCCTTGGCAGGACACTTAGGTCAGGACAAGACCTTTGCCCGGCTTGTCCCCCACTTTTACTGGCCTCAGATGAAAGTGGCTTCTGACACATACTGTCGGACGTGTGTATCCTGTCAAGCCAGTGGGAAGACAGGGGAGAAGCTGAAAGCTCCCATGGAACCACTTCCGGTCGTTAGCACCCCCTTTGAAAGGGTGGGCATCGACATCGTGGGGCCATTGGATCCACCAACTACCGCTGGTCACAGGTTTATCCTGGTTCTGGTGGATCACGCCACGCGGTACCCAGAGGCAATTCCTCTGAGGACTGTCACTGCACCTGTTGTGGCTAGGGCCCTGATGGGGATCTTTACCCGAGTGGGTTTCCCCAAGGAAGTTGTGTCCGACAGGGGACCAATTTTATGTCAGCATATATGCGGGCAATGTGGAAGGAGTGTGGAGTGACCTACCGGTTCACCACTCCGTACCACCCCCAGTCCAATGGACTGGTAGAAAGGTTCAACAAGACCTTGAAAGGCATGATAAGAAGTCTGCCTGAGAGCCTGCGGAGGAAATGGGACGTCCTCCTGCCCTGTTTGCTATTCTCCTACAGGGAAGTGCCGCAGAAGGGAGTGGGCTTCAGCCCCTTCGAGCTTCTGTATGGGCACCCTGTACGTGGACCTCTCAGCCTGGTGAAGGATGGATGGGAAAAGTATCCCAGGAAGCCTCCCAGGATGTTGTGAGCTACATGCTGGCTTTCCGGAGCCAAATGGCAAAGTTGTGGAAGCAAGCTTCTGACAACTTGGAAGCCAGCCAAGCAGTAATGAAAGAGTAGTATGACCACAACGCTCACCCGGTGGAGTTGGAGCCTGGCCCGAAAGTGTGGGTGATGGAGCCTGGAGAGCTAAGTGCTCTCCAGGATCGCTGGACAGGCCCCTTTGAGGTGTTGGAGAAGAAGGGTAAGGCCACTTACCTGGTGGATCTTAAGACCCCTCGACAGCCCCTATGGGTGCTGCATGCTAATTGCCTCAAACCCCACCATGAGAGGCCTGAGGTCATCTTGATGATGGTGACTGATGGAGGAGAGGAAGCGGAAAGCGAGCCTCTACCTGACCTTTTTTCGTCTCAGGAAAAGGATGGGTCGGTGGAGGGAGTGATTCTCTCCCCATCCCTAACTACTGAGCAGCGGGAGGACTGCCGTCAGATATTGGAGCAGTACTCTTCGTTGTTCTCCCTTGTCCCGGGAAGGACCCACCTGTGTACCCATGATGTGGACACAGGAGACAGCCCACCAGTGAAGTCAAAGACCTACCGGCTGTCAGACAAGGTGAAGGCCAGCATCCACGGTGAGGTTACCAAGATGCTGGAGCTAGGAGTTATTGAACCTTCCAGTAGCCCCTGGTCCAGTCCGGTGGTTTTAGTACCAAAAGCTGCCCCACCGGGCACCACTCCAGAACTAAGGTTCTGTGTGGATTACTGGGGACTGAACTCAGTGACCAAGACTGATGCTCATCCGATCCCTAGGGCGGATGAATTGATTGACCGGCTGGGAGCTGCTAAATCAACCTGCTCTATTTTTAAGGGGTATTGGCCAACACGGATTTCTTTTTTAATGTATCTATAATTCAGTAAAGTGTTTGAAGAGCAAAACATTGTCACACATTGTTTCCTAATCACTTTCCTCAATTTTACCTGAGTACTTTTGACCTTACTTCAGGGTACTGGCAGATCTCCCTTACAGATGGAGCAAAGGAAAGGTCAGCTTTCTCCATGCCTGAGGGACACTACCAGTTCTGTGTGATGCCCTTTGGGCTCAAGAACGCCCCTGCCACTTTTCAGCGGCTGGTGAACCAGGTCCTCTCTGGAATGGAGGCTTTCTCCGCTGCTTACCTGGATGACATTGCCGTCTTCAGCAGCAGTTGGGAGGACCATTTGCGTCACTTGCAAGCTGTTCTCCAGGCCCTGAAACAGACTGGCTTGACAATCAAGGCCAGTAAATGTCAGATTGGGCAGGGGTCGGTTGTGTACCTAGGCCACTTGGTGGGTAGGGGAACAGTGCAGCCCCTCCAGGCAAAGATTGAGGCAATCATGGTCTGGGAACCCCCCAAGACCCAGACTGAGGTCCGAGCTTTCCTGGGCCTCACAGGTTACTACCGTCGCTTTGTGAAGGGGTATGGCACTATTGTAGCGCCCCTCACAGAGCTCACATCCAAGAAACAACCTCGACGGGTAGTCTGGACAGAGGCTTGTCAGCAAGCCTTTGTGAAATTGAAACAGGCAATGTGTGCAGCACCGGTCCTGAGGGGCCCAGACTTCTCCAAGGAGTTCATTGTCCAGACAGACGCATCAGAGCATGGCATTGGGGCAGTGTTATCGCAACTCAATGAAGAGGGTCTGGATCAGCCTGTAGTCTTCTTGTCCAGGAGGCTGCTTCCCCGGGAACAGAAGTGGAGTGCAATTGAGCGAGAAGCCTTTGCAGTGGTATGGGCTCTGAAGAAGTTGCGGCCATACCTGTTTGGCTCGCACTTCCTGGTTCAGACTAACCATCGACCTCTTCGTTGACTGATGCAAATGAAGGGGGAGAATCCCAAGCTGTTGAGATGGTCCATCTCCCTACAGGGAATGGACTTCCGGGTGGAACATCGGCCTGGAGTGGACCACGCCAATGCAGACGGTCTCTCTAGGTATTTCCGCCTTAGTGATGAGGACTCCCAAGGGGTTGGGTAGCTCTCCCCACTTTCAGCTGGGGGGACGCGTGTTAGACCTGTCTGCCTTTGGGTAGTCCCTCCTAATTATTTATTTATTTTTGTCCCCTTTTTGCCCCTCAAGACCCTTCTTTTTTTTTGCCCACTGAATTTTCGAGGTGTTGACCTAGGGGTTAGGTGTTCTTTGACTTCATAGTCATTTTTCCCTGAGGCCTGGGTGCCTTTCTGACTAGATTTAGGAACACCCACAAAATGGTGGCCAGTAACTACCACAACTGCCACCTCAGAGAACGGACCCATAGGTTAGTATAGGGACATTCCAGAATCTTCTGGACCCTTCTGGACCAACTGGGGTCAGCCTATATAAGGCGGAATGTTGGGCAGACATTTTAGAAGGTAGAGTTAGTGGACACTGAAGGGAACTGGAGTCCAGGCTGCAGGACGAGGAGGTTGTTACACGGAAGAAGCTGACTGTCTCCAGGGGCTGCTGCCTCTCCGGATATTGCTGCCCTTCTTTCTGTTGACCTGACCCAATTCGGAAGAGAGCTACGAACCCCCCTCCTCCCCCCTGTTCATCCCACAGGAGGGAGATGGCACTAACCAGAACGTGAGAGGGAAGTCAGGACATTATCCAAGGCGGTGAGTGCGGTTGGATAGCCTGGGGAAACTGACCCTTAATGCCTACGGTGGCCTGGAGAAACGGAGAATCCGACTGACCCTCGCGCAGCCTTAAAGTCACAGGGCCTTGCTCGGGACTCCGAAGGTCTACTGTTTAAACACAGGCAGATCGGGAACTTAACCCTTACTCCCCCCTGTTTCCACACAAACAGTCCGTAACATTCACCACAGGGACGCCCGGGCCACTTACTGAGAGCGGGAAGCCGGAAGAGGGTTCTGTGGTGTGGCGGCTGAGGGGCCTGATACCGGAGCGAGCCCGCTGGTGCCGCAAGAGGAAGCTGATTCATGCTGGCAGGAAACTGAGGCAGCGTCGGGGAAGGCATGGGGCGGGGTTGCCTGGAGTCCGAGGCTTCCGCCTTTGTGCGCCGAGCTTCCGCCTCTGCATTGCCGGCTCTGAGTACCACAAGGACCAGGGAGAGGTCAGAGTGTGAGGCGACAGGGCCGGTGAGACTTGTTACTCTTGTGAGAGCCTGCCGCGGGTTAGCGAGTTGAGGAACCCACAGGCGAGGCTCTGGGAACCCGTGCTAAAGTGAAGGTACAGATTCAGCGCGTTAGCGAAAGCTTGGGAGGGAAAGAGGGAGCGGCTCCTCCTCCTTTCAAGAGGTGAATTAAGATCGTGACTGTTCCTGAAAGTTAAGGCATAACGTCTTTGGTGAATGATTGTCGCATAGGAATGTGCCAAAGCGCTTTACTTGCTGTCTCGTGCTGAAAGTGAGAGTGGAGTCTGAATTCAGGCACGAGGCGGCAGGGTTGAAATGAAATGCTAATAGGAACTTTTCACTAGAAGAAGCTACTCCATGAAACTGTATGTACTGTTAACGTATGGGAGAATGAGAAGTCTGGCTCTAAAACCTGCATAACTACTGTACAATTTGTTAACCATTTCAAATGTAAATTGGGGCATGTAAACTTCCCCCCAGTTATAGAATTCTATCTAGTGCACATTGTCCTGTCTATTCAAAATTATTTGATAGGGTTATCAGCCCAGTTGACCTTTCAGTACCCAAGGGGTTGTTTTGAACTGACTACCTGACGGGGGTCCTGTCTAGTTGTGACCTGCTTCATGGGAATCTAAAGAATAACTGAGCTAAAGGCTGGGCAATTCCCACTGGGTCCCTTACAACTGAGGGACAAGTGTATCATTAAGACCAAGAATAACTATGAGTGTGCAATGTAATACATGTCAACTGTTCATGCTCAGGTAGATTGAAAACTGAAGCGGAAAGGATTCTAATAATCCTACCTGAGTGGGGTTAAAATAGTGAACTGTAGAGTCAAGAATGATTTTGGTGATTTGTAGAACAAGTAATGTAATTGCACTGTTTGAGTTGTAAATGTGGTCATAAAGGCGTCTAAAAGTAAGACGAGGAATTACCATAAGAGAGTATAAAGCTTTTCTACTTTTATAACAAAATCAAGGTGTAGTGTCATTTTTGAGTGGATGGACGTTATGTTATTGTGAGGGTGTGACGCAAACTTAACACATGGACCTTTGAGTTAAGCCTTTCCATTTAGTGCCAAGCTACCCTATGTGACTTGGAGATTCCATGTCCAACAGAGCCCTTTTTAAATAGACTGGAAAATAACATCGGAATTGAAGCAGTCAGGATACACAATGTAGCATATAAGGTGTTCGCATATGCGGACGACATTGCTATAGTTACGTCAGACATCAAGAAGGCAATGCCTAGGATAGTTGAAGCTGCAGACATATTTGGGGGGCAATCGGGGTATAAACTAAATGTAGCAAAGACACAGCTACTCCATTCAGAAGCTGGACGCCCAATTTATATGAAATGTGACCTAAGTGTTACATATGTGGGTATTAAAATCTCCCCAAAAATAGATGAGATTGTGTGTCTAAACTATGATACAAGAATAGCCGCAGCAAAAAAGACTCTAGAGAGATTAAACAATCTTCATTTTACCTTATATGGGCGTTGCAATGTCTTAAAGATGCTCATACTTCCAAAATTCTTGTACCTATTCCGGAAGATTCCCTTAACTGTCCCAAATGCTGTTTTTGCACAAATTGATAGAATGTGTGGTAGGTTTTTGTGGAGATATCATAGGATTAGGAGGGCTATGAAATGGTGTGCGCTGCCCAGAGTTAGAGGAGGTTGGGGGATACCTAGTTTTCGCTTATATAACTGGGCTGCTTTATTACAATACATGGGTGTCTTGGTGTTGCCTGATGTTGATAGGGAGGAGGCATTCTGTCCTTCAATATACGAAATGCTATTGGGCGAGGAGGTGCAACAATGTTTAGTACGCACAATTGAACCCAATTATTATAAAAAAACTAAATTTAAAATTATGTGGGCGGCTTTTGACATCTGGCGTAAGGTCAAAAAGAAAATTGGTTGACCTATTTATTTGAGCTATTATACTCCTTTAGGTAATTGTTCTCTATTATCAGATATCCTTAAAGATCAAATAATGACCAGATGGATTCGGGGAGGTGTACGACATTTGGGGGATCTAATTCAAGGGGGTCAGGTTGATTCTTTTACATCTTTACAACAGAAGTATAATATAGAACAAACTGATTTTTTTAAATATCTTCAGATTCATAGTTTTATTGAACAGAAGATATCCCAAGATCAGATAGTATTAAATAAGGTCAAAAAGAAGGAAGCTGTTCGTGTAGGATCAAGGATTGGTGCTATATATCAGCTTATAATGAGCAATTTAGAGGATGATATAACATCTTGGGAGGAAAAATGACGAGGTAAATAAGGGGTGGAAAAAATAGATTTGGAAAGAATAATTGAAGTCTCCAGTAAAGTATTATTTAATGGGTTGTTGAAGAGCCAGCACTTTATGTCAATATTTGATTTATATTACACTCCCGGGAAAATAGCTAAATGGAATGTTGATAGATGAAGCAAGTTTAACCGATGTGGAGAATTTGCTGTGGATGCTATACATACGTTCTTCTATTGTCCTAAATTGGGTCAGTTCATTAAGGATATACAATATTTTTTGAATGTTAGTTTAGACATCCATATACAATTATCTGCGGAACTGGTTATATTCGGTTTGCAGGAAAATGATGGTGTTAGGTCTGAATGAGAGGAAGGTTTTATTTTTATAGGTATGTCAATTTTTCAATTATGTGTAATAACACAATGGCTCGATATAGACCCACCTGTTTTTAATAATTGGCTATCCAGACTATTATCTATATATCATCTTGCGATGGCGAGTCCTTTTTTGGATCGCTGGGATAACGGCTGCCTTTGTGGTGCGTGAACTTGTACTTTGCTGCCAGAATTCGACAATTGCAGCGCTCTGAGGCAATCGCCAGGACTTCTCTGCCTACAGCGCTATTTGGCAGCGCTAGAACAATCACTGCTCGCGTTTCCCGCTTCGCGGGAAACACTCGCTGCGGGGGGCTTGTTGGCCACAAGGAGGTCAGAAAACACCAGCGCCCACAAGGCACCAGGGCTTGGTGAACCTCCCTGCCACGCCCCCCTCACCTGAAATAAATCGAGTGAACAATTGAGGAAGAGCGGAGTCCTTTTTTGGATCGCTGGGATAACGGCTGCCTTTGTGGTGCGTGAACTTGTACTTTGCTGCCAGAATTCGACAATTGCAGCGCTCTGAGGCAATCGCCAGGACTTCTCTGCCTACAGCGCTATTTGGCAGCGCTAGAACAATCACTGCTCGCGTTTCCCGCTTCGCGGGAAACACTCGCTGCGGGGGGCTTGTTGGCCACAAGGAGGTCAGAAAACACCAGCGCCCACAAGGCACCAGGGCTTGGTGAACCTCCCTGCCACGCCCCCCTCACCTGAAATAAATCGAGTGAACAATTGAGGAAGAGCGGAGTCCTTTTTTGGATTGCTGGGATAACGGCTGCCTTTGTGGTGCGTGAACTTGTACTTTGCTGCCAGAATTCGACAATTGCAGCGCTCTGAGGCAATCGCCAGGACTTCTCTGCCTACAGCGCTATTTGGAAGCGCTAGAACAATCACTGCTCGCGTTTCCCGCTTCGCGGGAAACACTCGCTGCGGGGGGCTTGTTGGCCACAAGGAGGTCAGAAAACACCAGCGCCCACAAGGCACCAGGGCTTGGTGAACCTCCCTGCCACGCCCCCCTCACCTGGAATAAATCGAACGGAAACACCGCGCATCGCGGGACGCGCGTGGGCGGCGCCGGGCTAAGCCCGGGCAAAGGGCGGGCCCTCTGTGGCCCTCAGTGGCCGAGGTAGGCCGGGCTGGGCCCTGTTATTTTATTTTTACCTTTTTATTTTGTTGTCAGCACATCTCCGCTGCTCTCAAATCGCAGCAAACATTCAAACAAATATATACGGATGATCTGCTGACCATAACTCTGTCATCTGCTCTAGTGAACTTATCGGCTTCCTTCACTATCCTAGTATTTATATTTTGGAAACTGTGTGTCCTGATATCTGTGACTGCCTATTAGGCGTAAGGACTATCTTTTAAAGAACCATCATGTCTACCAAGAAATTACGATCCGGGAAAGTGTTAAGGGATAAAGTAGAGGTGATATCTGAACCCGCACGCCTGAGGAAAAAATCAGAAAATAGTGCGTTAGTGAAAGGCCAGATGCAGCTGGAACACATTTGGGAAAAATCGGGAAATAAACTCGCAAAAGACCCAATAATTTTAAAGTCTGGTTTATCGCCTCACTCCCAACCACAAACCAAGTTAGAAATGGATTTAAACACTGATGTACTGATTGAACTAAATCAATCTTCTTTCCCACAAATGATGGACATGAATTCCTTGGCTCATGATCATAATACTTTTATTGAAAGAGAAAAGGAAGGCGAAGACTTTGCTGCTACATCCATCTCCACCAGTATTGATCTTGAACTCTGTGGTCGATACATGGATAAGAAACCCTCTGCCCAGGTTGTGGATAGTAAAACTCCAATTAGAGCAACTCCATCTGGAATGCTTTTATATAGCAGCACTCCATCAAACAAATCTCAAGATGACTTATTAACACATAGTGATTTGAAGTCTCCTCAATTTAACTTATCAGGGATTTGGTCTTTTGTCCAATCTAGCTATCCAAAAAATGAGAAACCAATCTCTGAATCGCTGATAGCACTTGAACAAATTTTGTCCTCCATATTGTTGCTCCTTGGTAAATTTGCTGTGAGTTCTGATTGTATTTTATCATCTGTGTCTGAGATATTGAAGGAAATGTTGACTAAAAAGGGTGTTAATGTTCCATCACCCCCCTTTGAACCTGTAGTAGAAAATATTATATTACCCCCTACTGAACCTGCAGTTCGGAGTCCATCAAACTGTACTAATCTTTTGCAGGGCAATATTCCTATGAAATTATCCATTAAGGCAGACATCCATACACCCCTTAAGAGCCCTATCTTAGCATGCACTGGACAGAGCAAATTTGCAAAGCTCACTGTCAAAGATGATAGCTTGATAGAGGTGGTGCAAACGATCGAAAATGATCTTTTTCCCATTTTTACCCATGAAAAAAAGGGCCTGGATGGATTGCCGGCTCAGACTAAAACCAGAAAAGAAAAAACAAAAGGGAAAAATAGGAAGTTACTACGTAAATATAAGAAAAAAAGGCCAAGGCAAATTATTTTTCAGAACATAAGTCCTGAAGCACGAGAGGAGTCAGGAAATGGGGAAAATCCACTACTGAATACTATCAAAAATAAGGTAGCGAGCGATGCACTTAATGATGCATTGGAGGATAATATGGTTGGGAGCTGTACAAATGAGGTGACTCTATCTCATGTGTCACAAGCGCCGGAACCCTTATCTGTGCTGACTGATGGTATGGGAATTCCGCCGCAAGTGGTAAAAGTATTAAATCCAACTGCATCCACTTTCCGGCCGCAACCTAATACTACTAGTGGCCTAACTATTCAACCAGTAAAATGTGCAACGATGACTGTGGATACACTAATACTGGATTTTCTTCCGTTGTTTGATCAAGATGTAAAAATGAATAGGTCTTGGCTCCTTAATTGTTTCAAAGAGACTGGTAACTTAAAATTGATTTTGTCAAATGATATTGACTTGGTTTTTCCAATAAAATCAAGCATTGGACAGCGAACAAGAGTAATTTTTTACTCAAAAATAATTACTAATCTTGTTCTACAACAGGCGGAATTTTTCCAATGTAGAGGAATCGATGTATTGCCCCACTATAACAGGGCCTTGTCTATTGCCCCTAGAGATAGTATTAATAATCTAGTACCTATACAGGATGATTATTACTTTGGTAATAAAGACCTAAAAATCTGGGTCTCAAAGGGCAAAAGAATGGTATCCCAGGCCCTGCCATTGCCTGAAAATACAGATGTTCCTCTAATAGAAGACAATCAGATGTGGAACTGGTTACCGGGGGTTCTATCTACTAATTCCGTGAACAACCCACGACTCTTCCAACATCTTTAACAATAATTTAAAAATTGTCTCCTGGAATGCTGCCGGCATGTTTAATTCCCCTGAGAAATTTGACTTTCTATCCACATTAAATGTCGATGTAATATGTCTGCAGGAGACGTGGTGTAAAAATCTCCCCTATGTAGGGAAAGAGTTTTTTGTCCTAGAGGCTCCAGCAAAACCCTCAAAAAAAGGCCATGCGAAAGGTGGAATAGCTTGTCTGCTATCCACCTCTCTTCAATGGCAATATACACATTACTCTGACTCTAGTAATCTTTTTCAATCTATAACTATCACTAACCTGGGCAAAGTTGGTACACGGTCTTCGTTTGTTATTTTAAATGCATACATTCCCCCTGAGGAATGTTTTAATTCAGTTATGAAGCGAATGTTTTCCTATGTAGCAAAGCTATTGGATGCTGAATATCCCCCCTATATACTAATGGTTGGAGATTTAAATAGTAAAATATCCAACTCTAGTTTAGTCAAGTTTAGAAATAAATCGAAGGAAGAAGTGTACAAGATACCGCAAATGGCTTGGCCTCCTAAAATAAAATCTAATAAAAGAGGTAAGATTCTTTTGGAGGAACTAAGCCTCTTTGAAGGGCTTATTATTAATGGTAGAATGCCCTCGGATAGTCCTGCCCATTACACACATGGCTCATATAGGGGTGAGTCTATCTTGGACTACGCCATTACGGACTTTGAGTCGTTCCATTTGATTATGGATATGGCGATCACTCATTCTATACTGAGTGATCACAAAATAATTAATTTGACTCTTTCACTAACCCCTTCTGAAACTAACTCCTGGTCCTTAAAGCATAGAGATCTTTCCATTGATCGAAGGTCGGGTAGATGCTTTTGTGGTCCCACTGCCATGAAGGATGTACAAAGCCTCCTGGCTCAAACTCTACTAGAACTTGACCAGTGGGAGGGTACAGAATTCCTACAATTCGAAATCCTTATTAAAAAAGTTATTGGATTCGCTAAGAAAAAGGGAATTCCTAAAAGACCACATTTCTCACCTAGTCCTCTATTTTTCCTGAATAGGGAGATAAATGCACTAATCAGGAATCAATATCTTAATAGAACTGTGGAAAATGAGTCTCTACTAGCACTATTAAAACGCAGAAGAGTTAGACTGAGACTCAAATTGAAAAGAGAAAAAGAAGATCTACTTTGGATTAGTCTGAGGGAGGCAATAACCTTTAATCGATCCAGAGAATTTTGGTCTATAATAAGGAAAGGTTGCGGTACCATAGTAGCTCCCCGCCCCATAGCTATTAGCGAAAAAGTCTGGACAGTATTTGTAACTGCATTATATGCTCCAAATGAAGTATTGGAGGATATAGGCATGTTGGAGTTAAATGATATGCAAAAAAGCAATTTCCCTACAGAAAAAACAATAGTTGCTGCAATAAAGAGTATGCGCTCTACAGGAGCCATGGGTCCAGACGAACTCCCCATGACAATCATCAAGCAGGATATCTCTACCTGGAGTAGGATTCTTCTCCCTTTATTTCAGGCTTGTTTTCAAACAAGAACTGTCCCTGACTCTTGGAGGGGTAGTATATTAATTCCCATATTTAAAAAGGGGGATCGGGAGCTGCCATCTAATTATCGCCTAATAGCTTTGTTAGATGCCATAGGAAAAATTTTCGCCAAATGTGTATTAATGTTAATTATGGAATGGGCAGAAACCAATAAGATTTTACCAATGGAACAAACTGGTTTCCGTGAAGAACACGGAACGCTCGATAATTTGACACTATTGCAGGTGATCAGTGACAAGTATGTACGCATCCGTGATGGTGGCTTATATGCCGCATTTATTGATTTCTCCACGGCGTTCGACAAAGTGGACCGCCCATCGCTGTGGAGAAAATTGGCGGCATTGGGTATGCCAGGATACTTACTTGCATTGGTTCGTTCTCTGCACATGAACACATGGTGCAAGGTGCTACAAGGCGGTGAAGAGGGTCTTACTTCATCTATTCCCTCCCTGAATGGCCTCAAACAAGGGTGCATATTGGCACCTATATTGTTCTCCTTATATATGGCTGACCTCCCAATTTTTATTTCATCTTGTGAGGGAGCGGCACCGAAAATTGGAGGATCTGCTATATCTATTTTAATGTATGCAGACGATATTCTTGTCTTGGATTTGACCCCGAAGGGTTTATCTAATCGCCTGCTTGCATTAAATGAATTTGCTGTAGCACACCATATGAAAATTAACACTTCTAAAAGTAAAATCATGTGTATTTTTGGTAAGAGAAAATGCAGATCGAGCAATTATAAGTGGTCTATTGGGGGGCAAAAACTTGACGTGGTTAAAACATATCCTTTTTTAGGCAAAATAATATCAGTGAATCTTAGTGAGATTCCCCATATCGAACATAACTCTCGTAAAGCACTGACCCATGGAACGGGGTTATGTTCGTTATATAATGCCACTGGGAAGAGACACTTCTCACTTTTTCTGGAAGTTTTTAAAGCAAAAGTGCCAGCTACTCTATTATATGGAATAGAATTAGTGGAGATGAAATATTGGGGATTCCTTCAAAAAATGGAAGGACGGGTGCTTCGGAAAATTACATCCCTTAGTAACGCATGTTCTACCTCCTCATGCAGACTAGAATTTGGTCTCCGAAGCTGCTGGACACAGGGATTGGTGGCCCTGGTAAGATGGGTAGCATGCTTGGCTAGAGGAAAACCTGGTACACTAAGAGAGCTTGTTAAAAAGGAGTTACTGGGTAATCTTAATGATTGTTCCTCTTTACTAAAAATTTTTAGGAAAGCTGTGGTCCTGCTAGAGTTGGATGAGAGTACCCTATTCTTACTTACTCCCTCCGAACTTAAAACTTCATTAAAAAGAGCTTCGTGGGAGTTATGTTATAAGCTGGATACTCTTGCCCAACCCAGATTATATGACAGGGAACCTCTGCTAGAGACATACACCCCCAAGCTGGCCCAACAATATTTGACCTGGAATATTCCTCATGGAGTTCGTAGGTTATGGTATCTCCTACGACATGACTTGCTCCCTCTTAATTCACTGTTAGCAAAATGGCACGGGAGTTCCCCGATATGTAACTTTTGTGATGTCGCTGTTCAAGATCGTAACCACGTCTTGTTTATTTGCCCTGCTTTACGTTCTTTGCGATTTAAGTGGATTAAACCTATTTGTTTACAATTGGGAATCTCAAATGCTAAATTGTTTATACATGCACTTTACTGCCCTCCTAATGAATTGTTTTGTTGTAGAATTTTTAAAATTTTTAAAGGGTTCTTAAATATTTATTGAGGTTACTGTAATGATGCCGTGGTTCACTTTAAAAGCTGATGACTGTAGTGTTTTGTTTATGTATTATTAACTATGTATGTTTATATATCCTTTTTCTTTATTTGTTATTATTGTATTATGTTACGTTTAATTTTTTTATGTGGCCCTCAGTGAGAGCCAAAACATAATAAAAACTTGAAACTTGAAAACTTGGCAATGTATAAGTCTAAAGGCAGTAGAAGAAAGGTATTTGGCCAGAAAAGATGGTCCCCTATGTCAAAATGGATATGAAACTATGACCAAATGATTTATTTTACGATGTGGGGAGGCAAAGAATGCACTGAGAATTGAAAGATTGATTATATGGCTTGTCAGGGTCTTCCAAATTTGCCCAATTTCGATATTTTCGGTATTGTGTCATGTTTTTTTGACTCTTTGACTGTTTGCTGACAAAATTAAAAATAAATAAAAAAAGAGGCAAGAAAGGTGCAGAATGAGGCTGGAGAGGTACAGAAAGAAGATAGTGAGAGGCAAAAAGATGCAAGAGAGGTGAAGAAAGCCAAGAGCGGTGCGGAAGGAGGTTAGAGGTGTAGAAAGAGTCAAAAGAGGTGTAGAAAGAGGTAGAAAGGTAAAGAAAAAGGCAAGTGAGCTACAGAAAGAGGCAAGAGGAGAGCAAAAAGAGTCAAGAGAGGAGCAACAAGAGGTAAGAGAAGTGCAGAAAGAGGAAGACATGTTCAGAAAGAGGCAAGAGAGGTACAGAAAGAAGCAAGAGATGTACAGAAAGAGGAGAGTGGCATGCAGAAAGAACAGAGAAAAGTGCAGAAAGGGGCAAGAGAGGTGCAGAAAGAAGCAAGAGAGGTGCAGACAGAAAAGAGTGAGCTGTAGGAAGAAGCAAGAGAAATGCATAAAAAGGCAAGAGAGATGCATAAAGAGGCATGAGTAGTGCAGAAAAAGGCAAGAGAGGTGCAGAAGGAGTCACGATAGGTGCAGAAAGAGGCAAGAGTTGTGAAGAAAAAGAAGAAAGGTGCAGAAGGAGGCAAGAGGGGTGAATAAAGAGGCAAGAGAAAAGCAATATGTGGCAAGAGAAATGCAGAAAGAGACACAAGAGGTACAGAAAGAGAAAAGAGAGGTGCTGAAAGAGGCAAGGAGTGAAGAAAGCAGAGTGAGTTGAAGAAAGAGGCAAGAGAGGTGCAGAAGGAGGTTAGAGGTATGAAATGAGTCAAGAGAGATGCAGGAAGAAGAAAAAAGGTACAAAAAAAGGCAACACAGCAGCAGAAAGAGGCAAAAGGAGAGTAAAAAGAGTCAAGAGAGGTGAATCAGGAGACAAGAGAAGTGCAGAAAGAGGAAGACATGTTCAGAAAGAGACAAGAGAGGTGCAGAAAGAGGCAAGAGATGTTTATAAAGAGGCAAGCGAGGTACAGAAAGAGGAGAGTGAGCTGCAGAAAGAAACAAGAGAAGTGCTGAAAGAGGCAAGAGAGGTGCATCAAGAGGCAAACGTAATGCAGAAATAGGAAGACTATTTCAGAAAGAGGCAAGAGAGGTGCAGAAAGAGGCAAGTGGGGAACAGAAAGAGGCAAGTGAGGTACAGAAAAAGGAGAGTGAGCTGCGGTAAGAACCAAGAGCGGTGCAGAAAGAAGCAAGAGATGTGCAGAAAGAAGAGAGTGAGCTGCAGGAAGAAGCAAGAGAGGTGCAGATATAGGCAAAATAGGTGACGAAAGAGGCAAGCAAGGTGCAGAAAGAGGCAACAGAGGTGTATAAAGAGGCATGAGAGGTGCAGAAAGAAGCAAGAGATGTGCAAATAAAAAAGAGTGAGGTGCAGAAAGAGGCAAGAGAGGTGAAGAAAGTAGAAGAAAGGTGCAGAAAGTGGCAAGAGAGGTACAGAAAGAGAAAAGAGAGGTAAAGGAAGTGGAAAGAGGGTTACAGAAAGAAGAGAGTGAGTTGAAGAAAAAGGAAAGAGAGATTAGGAAAGAACCAAGAGAGGTGCAGAAGGAGGTTAGACGTGTAGAAAGAGTCAAGAAAGATGCACAAAGAGGAAGAAAATTAAAGAAAAGGGCAGGTGAGCTTCAGAAAGTGTTAAGAGGAGATCAAAAGGATTCAAGAGAGGTGCATCAAGAGGCAAGACAAGTGCAGAAAGAGCCAAGAGAGATGCAGAAAGCGGCAAGAGATGTATAGAAAGAGGCAAGAGAGGTACGGAAAGAGGAGAGTGAGCTGCAGAAAGAACCAAGAGAAGTGCTGAAAAAGGCAAGAGAGGTGCATCAAGAGGCAAAAGTAATGCAGAAAGAGGAAGACATTTTCAGAAAGAGGAAAGAGAGGTGCAGAAAGAGGCAAGAGGGTACAGAAAGAGGCAAGTGAGGTACAGAAAAAGGAGAGTGAGCTGCGGAAAGAACCAAGAGCGGCGCAGAAAGAAGCAAGAGATATGCAGAAAGAAGAGAGTGAGCTGCAGGAAGAAGCAAGAGAGGTACAGATAGAGGCAAAAGAGGTGATGAAAGAGGCAAGCAAGGTGCAGAAAGAGGCAACTGAGGTGTATAAAGAGGCATGAGAGGTGCAGAAAGAAAAGAGTGAGGTACAGAAAGAGGCAAGAGAGGTGAAGAAAGTAGAAGAAAGGTACAGAAAGTGGCAAGAGAGGTACAGGAAGAGAAAAGAGACGTGCAGAAAGAGGCAAGAAGGGTACAAAAAGAAAAGCGTGAGTTGAAGAAAGAGGATAGAGAGATTAGGAAAGAGCCAAGAGAGGTGCTGAAGGAGGTTAGACGTGTAGAAAGAAACAAGAAAGATGCATAAAGAGGAAGAAAGGTAAAGAAAAGGGCAAGTGGGCTGTATAAAGAGTCAAGAGGAGAGCAAAAAGAGTCAAGAGAGGTGCATCAAGAGGCAAGAGAAGTACAGAAAGAGGAAGAAATGTTCAGAAAGAGGCAAGAGAGGTACAGAAAGAGGAAGCCATGTTCAGAAAGAGGCAAGAGAGGTACATAAAGAGGCAAGAGAGGTACAGCAAGAGGAGAGTGAGCTGCAGAAAGAACCAGGAGAAGTGCAGAAAGAGGCAAGAGAGATAAAGAAAGAAGCAAGAGAGATGCAGAAAGAAGAGAGTGATCTGCAGAAAGAAGCAAGAGAAGTGCAGAAAGAGGCAAGAGAGATGCGGAAAGAGCTAAGAGAAGTGCAGAATGAGGCAAGAGAGGTGAAGAAAGAGGCAAGAGAGGTACAGAAGGAGGTTAGAGGTATAGAAAGGAAAAACAGAGGTGCAGAAAGAGGAAGAAAGGTACAGAAAAATGTAAGTGAGGCTCAGAAAGAGGCAAGAGGAGAGCAAAAAGAGACAAGGGAGATGCATCAAGAGCCAAGAGAAGTGCAGAAAGAGGAAGACATGTTCAGAAAGAGGCACAAGAGGAACAGAAAGAGGAGAGTGAGCTGCAGAAAGAACTAAGAGAAGTGCAGAAAGCGGCAAGAGATGTGCATCAAGAGCCAAAATTAATGCAGAAAGAGGAAGACATGTTCAGAGAGAAGCAAGAGAGGTGCAAAATGCAGAAAGAGGAAAGAGGGGTACAGAAAGAGGCAATGAGATACAGAAAAAGGAGAGTGAGCTTCGGAAAGAACCAAGAGAAGTGCAGAAAGCAACAAGAGAGGTGGAGAAAGAAGCAAGAGAAGTGCAGAAAGAAGAGAGTGAGCTGCAGGAAGAAGCAGGAGAGGTGCAGATAGAGGCAACAGAGTTGAAGAATGAGGCAAGCAAGGTACAGAAAGAGGCAACAGAGGTGAATAAAGAGGTATGAGAGGTGGAGAAAGAAGCAACCGAGGTGCTGATAGAGGCAAGAGAATTGCCAAAAGTGGCAAGAGAGGTGCAAAAAGAGGAGAGAGTGGAGTAGAAAACCAAGAGAGGTGCATATAGAGGCAAGAGAGGTGAAGAAAGAGGCAAGCAAGGTGCATAAAGAGGTGAGAGGTGAAGAAAGAGGCAATAGAGGTGTAGAAAGAAGCAAGAGAGGAACAGAAAGAGGCAAGAGAGTTGTATAAAGAGGTAAGAGGGGTGCAGCAAGAAGAGAGTGAGTTGCAGAAAGATGAAAGAGAGGTGCAGATAGAGGTAATAAAGGTGAAGAAAGAGGCAACAGAGATGTATAAAGAAGCAAGAGAGGTGCTGAAAGAGTCAAGAGAGATGCATAAAGAAGAAAGAGGAGTGCAGAAAGAAAGGATTGAGCTGCAGAAAGAGGGAAGAGAGGTATAGAAAGCGGCAAAACAGGTGCAGAAACAAGATAGTGAGCTGCAGAAAGAGGCAAGAGAGGTGCAGAAAGAGGTAAGAGAGGTGGAGAAAGAGGTAGATGTGTAAAGAGAGTCAAGAAGGGTACAGAAAGAGGAATAGAGGTGCAGAAAAACGTAAGTGAGCTGCAGAGAGAGGCAAGATAAGATCAACAAGAGTCAAGAGAGGAACATCAAGAGGCAAGAGAGGAGCAGAAAGAGGATAGAGAGCTTGTTGGACTTGGCCCTCTTGGCAGGGTCCTCCCTGAACTTTTTGCCTTTCTCCAATATTCTCTGTGACCTGTTTTTGTTGGTTTAATGACTCTGGGCACTTTACCACTGCTGACCAGTGCTAAAGTGCATATGCTCTCCCTACTGTAAAGTGTATATGTGATTGGATTCCATGATTGGTTCAGTGGATTTACTGTCAGTCCCCAGTAAAATGCACCAGGAGTGCCAGGGCTTGTAAATACCAATACTGCTAGTGGGCCTTCAGCGCTGGTTGCGCCACCCAGAGAAGCAGCCTTTTAAAATGTGTCTAGGGTCTGCCATTGCAGAACCTGTGTGCAGTTTGGTACTGTCATGCTGGCTGGGCAAGTGCACCCACTTGCCAGCCTCTAAACCTTCCCTTTGCTTCATGTGAGTCACCCCTATGGTAGGCACTAGGGCAGGGTGCATTGTAAGTGTAAGGTAGGACAAGCCCTGATATGTGTGGCATGTCCTAATAGTGAATCACAGCCAATTTTTTTTTTTTTTATATTGTAAGGCTTCCTGTTCTCATAGGCCAAGATGGGCTGCTGGAAGTATTACACCCTATAATCCCAGCAGGCTCAGGAAACATGGTAGAGGGTCAGGTTTAGTATGCCTGAACTCAGAATAATAAAATACTTATTTTGGTAAAGTTTATTTTATTATCCTGTGTTTGCAAATGCTACTTTTAGAAAGTTAGCATTTGCTTGCCTAACCATTTCAGCCCGCCTCTGCTAGGATGTGTATCTGCTGTCTGGGTTGTGTGAGTGACAGGGCTGGGTGATGACAGGTGGTGAATGCAAGGATTACACCTAGGTGGGTGGTGGGAGTGCCCCTAGACTCTGAATAGAGCTGTGCACTGCCACCACAATGCTGGCTCCACCTCCTGGGGAGCGACTCAGCCCGACACCTGGCCCAGGAAGAGGGAAGAGTGTCAACAGAGTACTCCTGGCTGCCACTGTCATCACAATGCTGGCCCCACCTCCTGCGGAGCGTCTGATGTCCCTGCTCCTCACACTGAAAGGAAAAGCCAGGAACAGCACAACAGAGAGCTTCAATACAGAAATAGGCTATGCCAAGGCCCCCCTGGCCTGGAAGAACAAAAGAAACTGAGTATAAGTATAGGAGCCTCGCTCCCAAGAAATTAGATCCTGTTTCCCACAACGAACCTCTGCTCAACTAGAAGGAAGAAGAAGAAGCTGAAGGACTGATCTGCTGTCTGCCTTGCTGAGGAAGGAGAGAAAAAAACCTAAGAAGGACTTTGCTGAATTGTGCTTGAAACTGACTCCAAGGGCTTGACTGAGCTTGCCCCCTGAGCTGAAACCCAGGACCAGTGGGTTCATTGTGTCTTCGCTCATCTTGTGGATTAAGCCGTGTGTTCTTCCTGCCGGAGCTGGGACTGCACCCCCTCGCCCCCTCCTAGGGCCGTGGCACTCGGGAGCTGGCATGCCTTTCACCCGCTGAGAGCCTCGCTCTGCTAGAGCCGCTCTCTGTCCCTCGGGTCAGGCCGCCTTCTCCTCTGCCACCCCGCCTGCCACTGGAGTGCGCCCAAGTGCTCTCTCCCCCCTTCCGTCGGAATTACTCTTGTGAGCACGATCTACACCTGGGTGGCCATCCATATCCCTGGACGTCCCCAGCCGCCCCGCTTTGCCTCCAAGTAAGTGATCCAAGGCGCGCCGCCCTCTGAGTTGACCCCCAATACAGTCCGTGCTGTAGGTCGTGGGCCACGCCTGCCTGTTTGAACTCACCCCGCCCCCTAACCAAGAGGACATCGGAAGACTGAGCATCGTACCCCAAGGTACTGCACACTTCAAGCTTGCTACAACGGGCTCGGGGCCCGCAACGTTCTTTATTCCCCGCCTGCAGTGGAGTGTGCGCCACGTACCTCTGCCTGGGCGCGTTGAACTGCCCGCTGTGTTTTTAAAGCATGGACTTAAAGTGCTGCATACTGAGGGGAAGAAGCTGTATGCTGCACACCACAGAACTGAACAGTGCGTTTGTTATTTAATTTGAACCGAGCGCTTCGCCTTCTGAATTCAACCTTTGCCCCTCACACTCTGCTAGTGCCCAGTACGCTGAAATCCCCCCGCAGTATGAGCCGCACAAACTGGGTACGGCTCGTACCATTGTTTTGCATTGCCTTCAAGCTGTACGCCGTGTACGCCGGCTCACATGGGATGCGTGAGAGTCAGTAGGGCTCTTCCTTTGGGCCCCGTACGGTGTGCACAGAAGCGCTAGGAGGCGTTCAGGCCTCAACGAACAGCGCATCAAAGTGTTAGGCATTGCCTGCAACTCTGTGGAGCCGGGTTGGAAATCTAGTACCCATCTTTTTAAAACCTTGAACAGTCTCTGAAAACCAGTGAAGTTGTTTTGAGAGGTATGCACACCTTGTTACCGAGACTGAACATAGATATTACAAACTGTGGCGTCACCATTTTTAGGAGTAACTGGAACTGTTCTAAAGATCAAAAGAACTGTCTGGAAGCAGCTTAAAGTGAATTAAGACTTTCTACGGACAATTGCCATATTGAAATCTGGTGGCCCCCAATTCAAGAAAACGTTATAAAAGGTCTTGTGATAAATTGAACTGCATTGTGATATATATTTTTACATAAAGTGACCGTATTTTTACAGAACCTAAGCCTGGTGTCCATTTGTGGGGGGAGTCAGTGTGTTTTACTGTGAAAGGACATAAATGCTTAACTGTAGCGCCCAAAGTTTAGCCTTGTCTGCTCGCGCCACGCAACCTAAAGGGTGAGCAGGGGTCATTCTGAGGAGTAGTTCCCTTGCCCTGATTAGAGTGGTGATTTCTGCCTGTCTTTGGTGCCAACCTCAGCCTGCAAGGAATTCCATTTCTAACAGTGCTGCAGAAAGAGACAAGAGGTATGCAAAAAGAAGAGAGTGAGCTGCAGAAAGATGGAAGAGAGGTGCAGAAGGAGGCAAGAGAGGTACAGAAAGAGGAGAGTGAGCTTCAGAAAGAACCTAGAGAATTGCAGAAAGAGGCAAGAGAGGTACAGAAAGAGGAAAGAGAGGTACAGAAAGAGGCAAGAGGGGTGAAGAACGAAGAGAGTGAGTTGAAGAAAGAGGCAAGAGAGGTGAAGAAGGAGGTTAGAGTTGTAGAGTGAGTCAAGAGATGTGCAGAAAGAGGAAGAAAAGTACAGAAAAAGGCAAGTGAGCTGCAGAAAGAGGCAAGAGGAGAGCAAAAAGAGTCAAGAGAGGTGCATCAAGAGGCAAGGGAAGTGCAGAAAGAAGAAGACATCTTCAGAAAGAGACAAGAGAGGTGCAGAAAGAGGCAAGAGATGTATATAAAGAGGCAAGAGAGGTACAGAAAGAGGAGTGAGCTGCAGAAAGAACCAAGAGAAGTTCATAAAGAGTCAAGAGAGGTGCATCAAGAGGCAAAAGTAATGCAGAAAGAGGAAGCCATGTTCAGAATGAGGAAAGAGAGGTGCAGAATGCAGAAAGAGGGGTACAGAAAGAGGCAAGTGAGGTACAGAAAAAAGTAGAGTGAGCTTCGGAAAGAACCAAGAGACGTGCAGAAAGCGGCAAAAGAGGTATAGAAAGAAGCAAGAGAGGTGCAGTAAGAAGAGAGTGAGCTGCAGGAAGAAGCAAGAGAGGTGCAGATATAGGCAAAAGAGGTGAATAAAGAGGCAAGCAAGGTGCAGAAAGAGGCAACAGAGGTGTATGAAGAGGCATGAATGGTGCAGAAAGAAGCAAGAGAGGTGCATATAGAAAAGAGTGAGGTGCAGAAAGAGGCAAGAGAATTGCAAAAAGTGGCAAGAGAGGTACAAAAAGAAGAAAGAGTGGAAAAGAAAACCAAGAGAGGTGTAGAAAGAAGCAAAAGAGGTGCAGAAAGAGGCAAGAGAGTTGCATAAAGAGGCAAGAGGGGTGCAGAAAGAAGAGAGTGATATGCCGAGAGAGGAACAAAAGGTGCAAATAGAGGCAATAGAGGTGAAGAAAGAGGCAACAGAGATGTTTAAAGAAACAAGACAGATACAGAAAGAGGCAAAAGAGGTGCATAAAGAGGCAAGAGGAATGCAGAAAGGAAGGATTGAGCTGCAGAAAGAGGGAAGAGAGGTATAGAAAGAGGCAAGACAGGTGCATAAACAAGAGAGTGAGCTGCAGAAAGAGGTAAGAGAGGTTCAGAAAGAGGTAAGAGAAGTGGAGAAAGAGGTTAGAGGTGTAAAGAGAGTCAAGAAGGGTACAGGAAGAGCAATAAAGGTGCAGAAAAAGGTAAGTGAGCTGTAGAGAGAGGCAAGATAAGATCAACAAGAGTCAAGAGAGGTACATCAAGAGGCAAGAGAGGTGCAGAAAGAGGAAAGAGAGCTGCAGAAAGAGACAAGAGGTTTGCAAAAAGAAGAGAGTGAGCTGCAGAAAGATGGAAGAGAGGTGTTAGAAAGAGGCAATAGAGGTGCAGAAGGAGGCAAGAGAGGTACATAAAAACGAGAGTGATCTGCAAAAAGAACCAAGAGATATGCAGAAAGAGGCAAGAGAGGTACAGAAAGAGAAAAGAGAGGTGCAGAAAGAGGCAAGGGGTGAAGAAAGAAGAGAGTGAGTTGAAGAAAGAGGAAAGAGAGGTTTAGAAAGAGGCAAGAGAGGTGCAGAAGGAAGTTAAAGGTGTAGAGTGAGTCAAGAGAGGTACAGAAAATGGAAGAAAGGTTCAGAAAAAGGCAAGTGAGCTGCAGAAAGAGCCAAGAGGAGAGCAAAAAGAAACAAGAGAGATGCATCAAGAGGCAAGAGAAGTGCAGAGAGAGGAAGACATGTTCAGAAAGAGGCAAGAGAGGTTCAGAAATAGGCAAGCGATGTATATAATGAGGCAAGAGAGGTACAGAAAGAGGAGAGTGAGCTGCAGAAAGAACCAGGAGAAGTGCAGAAAGAGGCAAGAGAGGTGCATCAAGAGGCAAAATTAATTCAGAAAGAGGAAGACATGTTCAGAGAGAGGCAAGAGAGGTGCAGAATGCAGAAAGAGGAAGTGCAGAGAGAGGAAGACATGTTCAGAAAGAGGCAAGAGAGGTGCATAAATAGGCAAGCGATGTATATAATGAGGCAAGAGAGATACAGAAAAAGGAGAGTGAGCTTCGGAAAGAACCAAGAGAAGTGCAGAAAGCGGCAAGAGAGGTGTAGAAAGAAGCAAGAGAAGTGCAGAAAGAAGAGAGTGAGCTGCAGGAAGAAGCAAGAGAGGTGCAGATAGAGGCAAAAGAGTTGAAGAAAGAGGCAAGCAAGGCAACAGAGGTGAATAAAGAGGCATGAGAGGTGCAGAAAGAAGCAAGAGAGGTGCTGATAGAAAAGAGTGAGGTGCAGAAAGAGGCAAGAGAATTGCAAAAAGTAGCAAGAGAGGGGCAGAAAGAGGAAAGAGTGGAGTAGAAAACCAAGAGAGGTACATATAGAGGCAGGAGAGATGAAGAAAGAGGCAAGCAAGGTGCATAAAGAGGTGAGAGGTGAAGAAAGAGGCAATAGAGGTGTAGAAAGATGCAAGAGAGGAACAGAAAGAGGCACAAGAGTTGCAGAAAGAGACAAGAGGTTTGCAAAAAGAAGAGAGTGAGCTGCAGAAAGATGGAAGAGAGGTGTTAGAAAGAGGCAATAGAGGTGCAGAAGGAGGCAAGAGAGGTACATAAAAACGAGAGTGATCTGCAAAAAGAACCAAGAGATATGCAGAAAGAGGCAAGAGAGGTACAGAAAGAGAAAAGAGAGGTGCAGAAAGAGGCAAGGGGTGAAGAAAGAAGAGAGTGAGTTGAAGAAAGAGGAAAGAGAGGTTTAGAAAGAGGCAAGAGAGGTGCAGAAGGAAGTTAAAGGTGTAGAGTGAGTCAAGAGAGGTACAGAAAATGGAAGAAAGGTTCAGAAAAAGGCAAGTGAGCTGCAGAAAGAGCCAAGAGGAGAGCAAAAAGAAACAAGAGAGATGCATCAAGAGGCAAGAGAAGTGCAGAGAGAGGAAGACATGTTCAGAAAGAGGCAAGAGAGGTTCAGAAATAGGCAAGCGATGTATATAATGAGGCAAGAGAGGTACAGAAAGAGGAGAGTGAGCTGCAGAAAGAACCAGGAGAAGTGCAGAAAGAGGCAAGAGAGGTGCATCAAGAGGCAAAATTAATTCAGAAAGAGGAAGACATGTTCAGAGAGAGGCAAGAGAGGTGCAGAATGCAGAAAGAGGAAGTGCAGAGAGAGGAAGACATGTTCAGAAAGAGGCAAGAGAGGTGCATAAATAGGCAAGCGATGTATATAATGAGGCAAGAGAGATACAGAAAAAGGAGAGTGAGCTTCGGAAAGAACCAAGAGAAGTGCAGAAAGCGGCAAGAGAGGTGTAGAAAGAAGCAAGAGAAGTGCAGAAAGAAGAGAGTGAGTTGCAGGAAGAAGCAAGAGAGGTGCAGATAGAGGCAAAAGAGTTGAAGAAAGAGGCAAGCAAGGCAACAGAGGTGAATAAAGAGGCATGAGAGGTGCAGAAAGAAGCAAGAGAGGTGCTGATAGAAAAGAGTGAGGTGCAGAAAGAGGCAAGAGAATTGCAAAAAGTAGCAAGAGAGGGGCAGAAAGAGGAAAGAGTGGAGTGGAAAACCAAGAGAGGTGCATATAGAGGCAAGAGAGATGAAGAAAGAGGCAAGCAAGGTGCATAAAGAGGTGAGAGGTGAAGAAAGAGGCAATAGAGGTGTAGAAAGATGCAAGAGAGGAACAGAAAGAGGCACAAGAGTTGCAGAAAGAGACAAGAGGTTTGCAAAAAGAAGAGAGTGAGCTGCAGAAAGATGGAAGAGAGGTGTTAGAAAGAGGCAATAGAGGTGCAGAAGGAGGCAAGAGAGGTACATAAAAACGAGAGTGATCTGCAAAAAGAACCAAGAGATATGCAGAAAGAGGCAAGAGAGGTACAGAAAGAGAAAAGAGAGGTGCAGAAAGAGGCAAGGGGTGAAGAAAGAAGAGAGTGAGTTGAAGAAAGAGGAAAGAGAGGTTTAGAAAGAGGCAAGAGAGGTGCAGAAGGAAGTTAAAGGTGTAGAGTGAGTCAAGAGAGGTACAGAAAATGGAAGAAAGGTTCAGAAAAAGGCAAGTGAGCTGCAGAAAGAGCCAAGAGGAGAGCAAAAAGAAACAAGAGAGATGCATCAAGAGGCAAGAGAAGTGCAGAGAGAGGAAGACATGTTCAGAAAGAGGCAAGAGAGGTTCAGAAATAGGCAAGCGATGTATATAATGAGGCAAGAGAGGTACAGAAAGAGGAGAGTGAGCTGCAGAAAGAACCAGGAGAAGTGCAGAAAGAGGCAAGAGAGGTGCATCAAGAGGCAAAATTAATTCAGAAAGAGGAAGACATGTTCAGAGAGAGGCAAGAGAGGTGCAGAATGCAGAAAGAGGAAGTGCAGAGAGAGGAAGACATGTTCAGAAAGAGGCAAGAGAGGTGCATAAATAGGCAAGCGATGTATATAATGAGGCAAGAGAGATACAGAAAAAGGAGAGTGAGCTTCGGAAAGAACCAAGAGAAGTGCAGAAAGCGGCAAGAGAGGTGTAGAAAGAAGCAAGAGAAGTGCAGAAAGAAGAGAGTGAGTTGCAGGAAGAAGCAAGAGAGGTGCAGATAGAGGCAAAAGAGTTGAAGAAAGAGGCAAGCAAGGCAACAGAGGTGAATAAAGAGGCATGAGAGGTGCAGAAAGAAGCAAGAGAGGTGCTGATAGAAAAGAGTGAGGTGCAGAAAGAGGCAAGAGAATTGCAAAAAGTAGCAAGAGAGGGGCAGAAAGAGGAAAGAGTGGAGTAGAAAACCAAGAGAGGTGCATATAGAGGCAAGAGAGATGAAGAAAGAGGCAAGCAAGGTGCATAAAGAGGTGAGAGGTGAAGAAAGAGGCAATAGAGGTGTAGAAAGATGCAAGAGAGGAACAGAAAGAGGCACAAGAGTTGCATAAAGAGGCAAGAGGGGTGCAGAAAGAAGAGAGTGAGCTGCAGAAAGATGAAAGAGAGGTGCAGATAGAGGCAATAGAGGTGACAGAGTAGTATAAAGAAACAAGAGAGGTGCAGAAAGAGTCAAGAGAGGTGCATAAAGAAGCAAGAGGAGTCTAGAAAGAAACAAGTGAGGTGTAGAAAAGGGTAAGAGAGGTATAGAAAGAGGCCGGACAGGTGTAGAAACAAGAGAGTGAGCTGTGGAAAGAGGCAAGAGAGGTGCAGAAAGAGGTAAGAGGTGTAAAGAGAGTCAAGAAGGGTATAGAAAGAGGAATAACGGTGCAAAAAAAGTAAGTGAGCTGCAGAGAGAGGCAAGATAAGATCAACTAGAGTCAAGAGAGGTACATCAAGAGGCAAGAGAGGTGCGGAAAGAAGCAATACAGCTACATAAAGAGGCAAGAGGGGTGCAAAAAGAAGAGAGTGAGCTGCAGAAAGATGGACGAGAGGTGTTAGAAAGAGGCAAGAGAGGTTTAGAAGGAGGTTAGAGATGTAGAAATAGTCAAGAGAGGTGCAGAAAGAGGAGGAAAGGCACAGAAAAAGGCAAGTGAGCTACAGAAAGAGGCAAGAGAAGAGCAAAACATATCAAGAGAGGTGAATCAAGAGGCAAGGGCACTGCAGAAAGAGGAAGCCATGTTCACACATTTGCAAGAAAGGTGCAGAGTGAGGCAAGAGAGGGACAGAAAGATGGGAGTGAGCTGCAGAAAGATGCAAGAGAGGTACAGAAAGAGGAAAGAGCAGGACAGAAAGAGGCAAAAGAGGTCCAGAAACAAGAGAGTGAGCTGCAGAAAGACACAAGAGAAGTACAGAAAGAGGCAAGAGAGATGCAAAAAGATGCAAGAGAAGTGCAGAAAGAGGCAAGATAGGTACAGAAAGAGGCAGGAGAAGTGAAGAAAGAAGAAGAAAGTTGCAGAATGAGGCAAGAGAGGTGCATAAAGAGGCAAGTGAGGTGCATACAGAGGTAAGAAAAAAGCAGAATGAGGCAAGAGAAATGTATAAAGAGTCAAGAGAGGTGCAGAATGTAGAAGAAAGGTACAGAAAGAGGCAAAAGAGTTGCAGAAAGAGAATAGAGAAGTGCAGAATAAGGCAAGAGGGGTGCAGAAAGTAGAGATTGATTTGAAAAAAGAGGAAAGAGTGGTGAAGAAAGAGTAAAGAGAGCTGTAGAAGGAGGTTAAAGGTGTAGAAAGACTCATGTGAGATGTAGAAAGAGGAAGAAAGGTACAGAAAAAGGCAAGTGAGCTGCAGAAAGAGGCAAGAGGAGAGCAAAAAGAGTCAAGAGAGGTGCATCAAGCGGCAAGAGAAGTACAGAAACAGGACGACATGTTCAGAAATAGGCAAGAGAGGTGCAGAAAGAGGCAAGAGAGATACAGAAAGAGGCAAGTGAGGTACAGAAAGAGGAGAGTGAGCAGCAGAAAGAACCAAGAGAAGTATATAAAGCGGCGAGAGAGGTGCAGAAAGAGGCAAGAAAGGTGCAGAATGAGGCAGGAGAGGTACAGAAAAAAGAGAGTGAGCTGTAGAAAGATGTAAGGGAGGTACAGAAAGAAGAAAGAGGGGGACAGAAAGAGGCAGGAGAGGGACAGAAACAGGCAAGCGAGGTACAGAAAGAGGAGAGTGAGCAGCAGAAAGAACCAAGAGAAGTGTAGAAAGAGGCAAGAGAGGTACAGAAAGAAGCAGGAGAGGTACAGAAAGAAGCAAGAGAAGTACAGAAAGAGGCAAGAAAGGTGAAGAAAGAGACAAGCAAGGTGCAGAAATAGGTGAGAGGTAAAGAAAGAGGAAGCAATGAGTAGAAAAAGGCAAGAGAGCTGCTGCATAAAGAGGCAAGAGATCCACTTTCCTATCTAATGACTCGCAAAACTCCTGATCTCTCCTTGATTTGCAGCTGAGACCTCAAACCTCTACTTAATATCTGCTGAAAGTTAAGCCAGAAGGATCTCTAGGGAATATATTGAGTGTTCCTCTGGTTCTTGAGCCATCATGCCTACGTCGGAGCCTCCTACCTCTACCTGAGACAGACCCTGAGACATACCCGGGTATATGGCTTGGGGCTCCTGGCCTTCCACCTCTATTGAAATCTCCCTCTGCACCAAAGCAGGTCTCTCAGTATCTGATGTAGCAGTCTCTCCTGAGAGTGGGGGGGGAGCCCTTGATACTTCTGATGCTTCATTGTTAACAAGCTCCCCTGTGGGTTCAGTCATCCCCCGTTTCCTTTCCTGCAAGCCTCTCCTTGCCTCACCAAGCTCAGGACCTCTGGAAGTACTTTAAAATAAGATCTTAAAGCGGGAGTGATCCTGAGCTTGGCATCTGAAGGGGTGCTTTTGGCTCTACCAGGTTTATACTCCTTTTTTTACATCCGCGCAAAGGAAAATAGAAGTTTTCTTCCCTGTGATTATAACGCTTCTACTTCCCTGACCCTTTTTAATAATGTCAGTGCCTATTTCCAGACTGTCTTTGTCGTGCTGTTTAATGTTCTTTCCAGTGGACTTTGCCTTAGCGAGAGCCTGGGTCCCTCCACCACATTTTCTCCCCTTCCTAGGGGCTTTAACAAAAACTGGGACAGGGGCTGAGACGGTAATCTATATTAGCAAATCGTACCTGGGACTGAGGCTGGGAGCCCTTGCAGACCGTAGAACCACCTTGAGCCTGAGGCTGCTCTTGCTCCTGCACCTGTGTCTCAGAAGACTCAAGCCCCCCTGCAGAAGTGCTCTGGAAGCTTCCTCCTCGTCACCCCTGTCACACGCCACAGCTCCTTCCAACATTGGCAGTATGCATCTAGTGCTGCCTCTTCCCCGGGTAACCCGGAGAAGACCGCAAGCCGCTGCTCTGTGGCTCCTCCTAAGCTCCAGTGCTGCCGCCTCCCAACGCATCAGGTGGGGGAAGCCGAAACTGGGCTGCGTCTGAAGCACATCCGCGGCGGGGCGAGGCAGAAATAATGGAACCAGCAGAAAAGCAGACAGCACACTTAAGGCTCCCCAATACGGGTACAGCAGTAGCTCAGCAAGCTGTTCCCTGATCTCTGGTGCCCTGCCGCCAGACAGCCTCCAGGCTGGCAGCAATAGCTAGTATCCCCCCTGAACTCAACTCGAGGAATGCCAATATCCCTACATCTCGGGGGAGGGGGGCAGTTCACTCAGTTGCTATGTCAGAAACCCAGGTTGCGATCGGATTCCCCATTCACCCTCAGCCCCCGTCCCCTGGCATATCGAATCAGGTCTGCAGCAGGAGCCCAGAATTCAAACTCTCTACTCCAGGCACCGGGCCGCCCCTCCTGCTTACCGGTGTCTCTGATGGACTTTGCACAATGCTACACCACAAACCAGCTGGATCGCTACATCAGCTGCTCTACCTCAGAGCCAAGTCGCATAGAAGCCTGCCTCACCACAAAGCCACATACGCTATCCTCACTCCCATTGACTCATCACCAGGCTCGCTCCAGGCCACAGCTGTTGCGCTGTAATGGAAGTTCGCCTGCGGTGTATCTGGGGTCGCTCTCGCTCCAAGGAACCAGTACTGTTGCCGCCGCTTTGGACGGGGGAAGCCGATCCCGGGCTAGGCTGGACTGGGCTGAATTCCGAGGCTGGGTCCGAGCACACCCATGGCGAGGCGAGGAAAAAAAGATGGGACCGGCAAAAAGCAGACAACAAACAGAAAGCTTCCCAATATGGTCAAGATATGCGGGGCAGCCCTGCATACCGGACAGGTAGAGAAAATCCTTCCTTAGACTAGCAGGAAGACATAGAAGTGAGCGGTTCATATGGGTGCAGTGGCAGTTCAGCATGCTGCCATCATGTTCTCCCTCCCCCCAGGCCCGCTTACATCATTCATGACATGATCAGTGACATCATTGATGACATCACTGATTACATATATATATATATTGGCCAAAGTGTATTGAAGAATACTCTGAATGTCTGAATGGATGATTTAATAGGTGTGTGACTGACTGTATAAGTGACTAGTTCAACATGTCTTACAGAATTCATGGGTTAGTTACTGTGTGAATATCTGTATCATTCTGTCTGTTGGTATGTAAGCAGTTGCATGAATTAGTGAGTAGCTACATAAGTGTCTATATGGGTTATTGATTGCTTACCTCAGTATTTGTATGAGTGGGTGAGTGTCTGTGTGGGTGGGTGGGGTGTGTGATTCACTGCATTGATATGTGAGTGAGTGATTCACTGGGGGTGTGGGTTCAAGAGTTCATCTGTGAGGGGCTGTATGGGTGGGTCAGTGTGTGTATGGGTGTGGTGGTGAGTGAATGGATGCCCCAGTGATACATGTGTATATAACTACATATGTGAAAGGCAGTATATGTGACAGTTGGAGTATGTAAATAACTATACATGAGAGTGAACAATTATGAGAATGGCTGTATGGGTGAGTGTGTGATTGTATGAGTGATAGTAAAAGAGAGTAAGTATGTGTTAGTATCTGTAGGAATACGTGAGGTGGTGTATGTATACCTGTATAGGTGAGTAAATGGGAATGTGATTTATTCTTTGCATGATTGACTAGGTGTGTTAGTAACTCTATGGATGAATGGTGATTTGTGAGTCTCTGTATAGGTGTATGAGTGCAAATGATAGTTTTGTGTTGATAAGTGACTGCATGCATGAATGACTGTATGGGTGTATGAGTTGATGTGTGTGCAGACCTAGGTATCAGTGAATGAGTATGTAGTAACTGGCATTTGTGTGTATGGTTTCAAAAATGGTAGTCTGTTTTTTAGAGTGGGTGTATCAAAGGTTATATTAGGATGTGAGGAGGTACATAAGAATATCACATGGATGATCTTATGAGTGATGTTACTGACCATGTTATGAATGACGTAATATGTGATGTCATCAGCAGTGCATTGCGGCCAAATTTCTATGGTTTTATACGAGTGAAATGTCCAACTAACTATAACGTCCCTGAAACCTATGTTTTTTTTCTCTGAGTTTCAGAGGTTTTTTAAAGGCTAATTTCTAACTATAACATCCTTGAAACCTATGTTTTTTTCAGTGAATTTCTCAGGTTTTTTAAATGATAATTTCTAACTTTGCCTACAGAGGTAGGACGTGTGAAGAAAGAGGAAGAAAGGCACAGAAAGAAGCAAGAGAATTACAGAAAGAGGCAACAGAAGTCCAGTAAGACAAAGAAAATTGCAGGAAGAACCAAGAACTATGCAGAAAGAACCAACAGAGGTGCAGAAAAAGGCCTTGTTGCAAAGTCATCCTGTGCCCTCAACTTTTTACTGAGTGCTACTGGTGGTAACTGACGCTGACTAACCAGGCCCGAAGTCAGTGCTATGCTGAAAGACACTTAGAATACAGTAAAAACACCTAAATACACTAGGGTACACTATGGGATGGGATACCCCTGTTATTGGCATGACCTCCCCTGCAAGGCCCGAGTACATAATAGGGCAGGGGGATTAAAACTACCTCTAACTCAGAGGTGCAGAAAGAGGTAAGAGAAGGGCATTAAATGGCAGGAAAGGTGCAGAATCTGCGACAGGGGTGTAGAAAGAGGCAAATAAGGTGCAGAAAGAAGTCAGAGCAGTGCAGAAAGAACCAACAGAGGTGCAAATAGAGGTAAAAGAGGTGCAGAAAGAAAGAAGAGAAGTGCAGAAAGAGGCAAAAGAAATGCTGAAAGAAGCAACAGATGTTTAAAAGAAGCAAGATAAGTGCAGAAAGAACCAACAGAGGTGCAAAAAGAAGCAAGAGGGGAAAGAAAGAGGTAGGAGAGGTACACAAAGAAGCAAGAGATTTATAGGATGAGGCAGGAGGGATGCAAAAAGAAGGAGGGGAATTGCAGAAAGAGGTAAGAGAATTGTTGAAAGAAGCCACAGATGTGTGGAAAGAGGCAAGAGAGGTGCATAAAGAAGCAAGTGAGGTGCAGAAAGAAGCAAGAACAGAGCAGAAAGAATCAACAGAGGTGCTGAAAGAGGCCTTGTTGCAAAGTCATCCTGTGCCCCCAACTTTTTACTGAGTGCTACTGGTGGTAACTGACGCTGACTAACCAAGCCCGAAGTCAGTGCTATGCTGAAAGACTCTTAGAATACAGTAAAAATTATACCTCACTTGTGTGGGTGGGCCAAAGGACTGTGACTAGGATGACACCAAAACAGTAGAATTCTTTGTGCTTTATTTGTCAATCCCGAATGCTACAATTTCTTAAAAATACATTTTTGGCCTGTTCTGCTTTGGCCCACCCACACAAGTGAGGTATCATTTTACTCGGGAGAACAAGGGGAATGCTGGGTGGTAGGGCATTTGTGCCGGCACGGAGATCCACGCAAAAATGTATGTAAAAGTGTTTTTTTAACCTAATTTTAAGGTTTGCAGTGAATTCTGGGTAGGAAAACGTTGGGGGACCCACGGATGCCATACCTCCCTGGACTCCCCCGGGTGTTTAATTTTCAGAACTGTTTGGGTTTGGTATTTTCCAAAGATGGCCGCCGAGCCCCGGGCCAAAAACTCAGGTGCCCCCCCAAAAAATAAGGTAGTTTTGCTATAGGTAATTTATTTAGTCTCCACTGTACGATTTGGGCCTTTTCCCGTTGCAGCCACTATGCCTACCCAGGCAAGTGAGGAACCATTTTTATCAGGAGACCTGGGGGAACGCTGGGTGGGCGGAAATTTGAGGAACCACGTAGATTCCACAACTTTACCACACAGAAATTTGAAAAAAGCGATTTTGTAGCACAATTTGATGTTTGCAGTGGATTCTGTGCAGGAGAATGATGAGGGACCCACGCAAGCCATACCTCGCTGGAGTCCCCCGGGTGTCTAGTTTCCAGAAATGTGTGGGTTAGGTAGGTTTCCCTAGATGGCCACCGAGCCACGGGTCAAAAACTCATGGGAACCCCCTTGCAAAACCAAATTGTTTCGACTGAATTAAGTTTTCAGTTCAACAGCGTGAGATTCTTGGGACAATATTGCATGGAAATTTTTACAGACATTTTCTAGTTTGCAGGACATTGTGGATAAAAAATTAACTTTGAATTCACAAGAAAGACATGACCATATACTCCCAAGGTTTATATATAATATCTACATTTAGTAAGTTATTTATAGCTGTAATGTACACCTTAACAGAGTTACTCAAAAGTCAAACATTCCAGCACGGCTATCTATTCCTCAAAAACACACACATACAGGTTGGATTTGGCTACGTATGGGCGAAATTTGCAAATTCGCGTTCCGCGAATTAGCACGAAATCGTATTCGCAATCCGCAAAATCCGCGAATGTGGTGATTTTTGGTTTTTTGCGTGTTCACGGGGTTTTTTGTGTGTTCGCAGGGTTTTTTGCGAGTTCGCGGGGCTTTTTGCATGTTTGCGGGCTGCTTGCATGGCGAAGTTACTCATGTGGTCGTATATGGGCACAGCACCCTCTGGTTCACATCTGCCACCCTCTGGTTCATCACTGCTACCCTCTGGTTCACCACTGCCACCCTCTGGTTCACCCCTGCCACCCTCTGGTTCACCCTGGCCACCCTCTGGTTCACCACTGCCACCCTCTGGTTCAGCACTGCCACTCTCTGGTTCACCCTTGCCACCCTCTGGTTCAGAACTGTCACCCTCTGGTTCACCACTGCCACCCTCTGGTTCACGACTGCCACCCTCTGGTTCATCACAGCACCTCTGGTTCATCACTGCCACCCTCTGGTTAACCACTTTCACCCTCTCGTTCAGCACTGCCACCCTCTGGTTCACCACTGCCACCCTCTGGTTCACCCCTGCCACCCTCTGGTTCACCACTGCCACCCTCTGGTTCATCACAGCACCCTCTGGTTCACCCCTGCCACCCTCTGGTACAGCATTGTCACCCTCTAGTTCACCACTGCCACCCTCTGGTTCACGATTGCCACCCTCTGGTTCATCACATCACCTCTGGTTCACCCCTGCCACCCTCTGGTACAGCACTGTCACCCTCTGCTTCACCACTGCCACCCCCTGGTTCACAACTGCCATCCTCTGGTTCATCACAGCACCTCTGGTTCACCATTGCCACCCTCTGGTTAACCACTTGTCATCCACTGGTTCAGCACTGCCACCCTGTGGGTCACCACTGCTACCCTCTGGTTCACCCCTGCCACCCTCTGGTTCACCACTGCCACCCTCTGGTTCATCACAGCACCCTCTGGTTCACCACTGCCACCCTCTGGTACAGCACTGTCACCCTCTGGTTTACCACTGCCACCCTCTGGTTTATGACTGAAACCCTCTGGTTCATCACAGCACCTCTGGGTCACCACTTCCACCCTCTGGTTAACCACTGTCACCCTCTGGTTCAGCACTGCCACCCTCTGGTTCACCACTGCCACTCTCTGGTTCACCACTGCCACCCTCTGGTTCACCCATGCCACCCTCTGGTTCACCAATGCCACCCTCTGGTTCACCCCTGCCACCATCTGATTCATCACTGCCACCCTCTGGTTCACCCCTGCCACCCTCTGGTTCAGCACTGCCACCCTCTGGTTCAGCACTGTCACCCTCTGGTTCACCCCTGCCACCCTCTGGTTCATCACTGTCACCCTCTGGTTCATCACTGCCACCCTCTGGTTCACCCCTGCCACCATCTGATTCATCACTGCCACCCTCTGGTTCACCCCTGCCACCCTCTGGTTCAGCACTGCCACCCTCTGGTTCAGCACTGTCACCCTCTGGTTCACCCCTGCCACCCTCTGGTTCATCACTGCCACCCTCTGGTTCACCCCTGCCACCATCTGATTCATCACTGCCACCCTCTGGTTCACCCCTGCCACCCTCTGGTTCAGCACTGCCACCCTCTGGTTCAGCACTGTCACCCTCTGGTTCACCCCTGCCACCCTCTGGTTCATCACTGTCACCCTCTGGTTCATCACTGCCACCCTCTGGTTCACGACTGCCAACCTCTACCGATACCTTTTTTGACGCAGCGGCAGCACAAAAGATGCGCCATGGTGCTGGGTATTAACAACGTGACGCATCTGAGAGATGCTTCACGTTGTAAAGCCCTGCGCCATCAGGAGGCGTTCCGGCGCAGGGGAGGGCGTTCCTGCACAGGAACGCCCCGTAAATGTGGCAGAGTGAAATCTACAAGAATTCACCTAGTCACTTTTAGGCCAATGCTGCGTCAAAACCCTGCGCCTGCTTGAAGCAGGCAAAAGGCTTGATGCAGCATTGGGGAGATAGGGCCCCCCAGAGCATTGCTAGAGCTGCGTCGCAAGGGCGACGCAGCTCCAGCAATGCGCTGCTTTTACGGCACAGATGCTTGACGACCATGGGTGGCAGAGCTGCGGCGCAAAATAACTGGCGCATCCCTAGGGATGCGCCAGTTATTGAAAATCTGCCCCTATACATTTAGCCAACGAGGGAGCACTTACTGATTAGACAGTAGAAAGCACTCCAGTTGAGTAGAGGTATTGCACAAAAAGGTGGCAACTTCGTGGACAAACACGCAGGGCGGGATTCATTCTGCCCCCTGTTAGACTCGTTTTTTGTGCCCTTCTGCCCTCTGTTAGACTCGTTTTCCCCTTGTTTTTCTGCCCTTCTGCCCTCTGTTAAACTCGCTTTTCCCTTGTTTTTCTGCCCTTCTGCCCCTGTTGGACTCGTTTTTTGTGCCCTTCTGCCCTCTGTTAGACTCATTTTTCCCTTGTTTTTCTGCCCTTCTGCCCTCTGTTAGACTCGTTTTTGTGCCCTTCTGCCCTCTGTTATTCCCTTGTTTTTGTGCCCTTCTGCCCTCTGTTATACTCGTTTTCTGTGCCCTTCTGCCCTTTGTTAGAATCGTTTTTGTGCCTTTCTGCCCCGTTATACTTGTTTTTTGTGCCCTTCTGCCCTCTGTTAGACTCGTTTTTCCCTTGTTTTTCTGCCCTTCCGACCTTTGTTAGACTGCTTTTTGTGCCTTTCTGCCCTCTGCATCACCACATCATCACTCAGCGCTACCCCAGCATCACTCAGCACCACCAGATTATCACTCGGCACTACCACATTATTACTCAGCACCACCACAGCACCACTCAGCGCCACCACAGCATCACTCAGCGCCACCACAGCATCACTCAGCACCACCACATTATCACTCAGCACCACCACAGCACTACTCAGCACCACCACAGCATCACTCAGCACCTGCTTGAAGCAGGCAAAAGGCTTGATGCAGCATTGGGGAGATAGGGCCCCCCAGAGCATTGCTAGAGCTGCGTCGCAAGGGCGACGCAGCTCCAGCAATGCGCTGCTTTTACGGCACAGAT
Source organism: Lissotriton helveticus (assembly GCF_964261635.1). NCBI lineage: Eukaryota > Metazoa > Chordata > Amphibia > Caudata > Salamandridae > Lissotriton > Lissotriton helveticus. The sequence continues at coordinate 1,201,304,679 of NC_136069.1, forward strand.
GCTTGACGACCATGGGTGGCAGAGCTGCGGCGCAAAATAACTGGCGCATCCCTAGGGATGCGCCAGTTATTGTAAATCTGCCCCTATACATTTAGCCAACGAGGGAGCACTTACTGATTAGACAGTAGAAAGCACTCCAGTTGAGTAGAGGTATTGCACAAAAAGGTGGCAACTTCGTGGACAAACACGCAGGGCGGGATTCATTCTGCCCCCTGTTAGACTCGTTTTTTGTGCCCTTCTGCCCTCTGTTAGACTCGTTTTCCCCTTGTTTTTCTGCCCTTCTGCCCTCTGTTAAACTCGCTTTTCCCTTGTTTTTCTGCCCTTCTGCCCCTATTGGACTCGTTTTTTGTGCCCTTCTGCCCTCTGTTAGACTCATTTTTCCCTTGTTTTTCTGCCCTTCTGCCCTCTGTTAGACTCGTTTTTGTGCCCTTCTGCCCTCTGTTATTCCCTTGTTTTTGTGCCCTTCTGCCCTCTGTTATACTCGTTTTCTGTGCCCATCTGCCCTCTGTTAGAATAGTTTTTGTGCCTTTCTGCCCCGTTATAATAGTTTTTTGTGCCCTTCTGCCCTCTGTTAGACTCGTTTTTCCCTTGTTTTTCTGCCCTTCCGACCTTTGTTAGACTGCTTTTTGTGCCTTTCTGCCCTCTGCATCACCACATCATCACTCAGCGCTACCCCAGCATCACTCAGCACCACCAGATTATCACTCGGCACTACCACATTATTACTCAGCACCACCACAGCACCACTCAGCGCCACCACAGCATCACTCAGCGCCACCACAGCATCACTCAGCACCACCACATTATCACTCAGCACCACCACAGCACTACTCAGCACCACCACAGCATCACTCAGCACCACCACAGCATCACTCAGCACCACCACAGCACCAATCAGCACCACCACAGCACCACTCAGCGCCACCACAGCATCACTCAGCACCACCACAGCATCACTCAGCACCACCACATTATCACTCAGCACCACCACAGCACCACTCAGCACCACCACAGCATCACTCACCACCACCACAGCATCACTCAGCACCACCACAGCACCACTCAGCACCACCCCAACATCACTCAGCACCATCCCAGTATCACTCAGCACCACCACAGCACCACTCAGCATCACCACAACACCACTCAGCACCACCACATCACCACTCAGCACCACCCCAGCATCAATCTGCGCAACCATTCAACAACAACTGGTTCAAATATGTTCTCTCAATGTTTCAAACTTTATTACAAATGTCACAAAAAGATGTTAATATTTCACTTCTGTTCTTGGATTTTCGTCACAATAAAATACACTGAACATAATCTTCACAAAAGTTATTTACAAAAGTTTAAGCTATTGCCATTATAAATTAAAATCACTTTTATTTAAGTATTAATTATTTAAAAAAATTAAAAGCCATTGTAATTTGTAATATCAATACAGCTAAGTCACGTAAATACAAAACATGTTGCATTACAAATGCTATAGGTGTCACATTTGCGAAAGTTATAACTATTGGAATTGTAAATGACAAAGCTATTAATTTAGCTATTTTCAAAACCAACACATAAATAAAAAAAATTGTCATTTACAAGACCAATAGCTCAAACTTTCCTAATGGGAGACCTATTGCATTGCAAATGCTTGTTTTTATATCTGTCAGTGCTTCCTGTTGATGTTTAATTTTCGTGACAGGCGCCTCATTGCCTACTTGTAACTATTCTCTGACCCTGCTTCAAGGGTCAGAGCAGGGTCAGAGAATAGTTGCAAGTAGGCAACAAGGCGCCAGGAAGCACTTACAGGCTTACAGCAGCAGGTGCCCAAGTTGAAGTTAATTTCATTGTAACCCTTTTGTAAAAGGTTACAAAAAATTAGATTCAACTTTTGCACCTGCTGCTGTAACCCTGTAAGTGCTTGGCTGAAAATTCGACCCCGCTGATTCGCAGATTTTACCGCGATTTCGCGAGATTCGCAGATCGCGAAATTGCAGAAAATCCGCAAATTCCGCGAACGGAACGAATTTTCAGCCCATGCTTAGATTTGGCACGAGGGCGAGTGATGGTTCAGTACATAAAATTTTATTAACAAGATATTTCAACGAAATGAAATGCTCTGTCAATAAATAAATGCATAAAAACGGAACCAGTGACTCGCAACTCGTGAGCTGTAAAGCCACGACAAGGCACCAACCGTTTTACATGCCATTCACGCACCTTTCATACCTGATACACACCAGACCATTGACACCATCCGGAAGGAAAAGCAACACATTACAACATTCACAAAAATGGACAAGGTACACCCTACTGCAGAATGAGAAAAAAGACAAATATTACTGCAGGGCCATCTAATCCGCAAGCACACACACATACAGGTTGGTTTTGGCACGAGGACGAGTGATGATTCAGTACATACAATTGTCTTCGCAAGTTATTTCACAAAAATGAAATGCACTGCGAATAATTGAAAGTATGAGAAACTGAACCACTGACTCACAGCTCGTGGGCTGTAGCAACGTCAAGGAACCAACTGCTTTATAGGCCATTCATACACCTTTCATACATGTGACACATACAAAACATTCACACCGCCAGCCGCGGGCCCATCACATTACAACACTCACACCAGCAGACAGCGCCATTCAAGGGCCCATCACTTTCACACGCCCACATTCCTGACACTGCAACTACACAAAATGATGGACTGCGTGGAGTGTCGCTCAACTAGCAGTGTGTGTAGTGACCAACAGAAAGTAACTACTCACACACCGCCAGCCGAGCGCCAGTCCACCCACATCACCATACAAGCACCAAGCCATGCACACCGCCAGCCAAGCACCACTCCGCGCACACCACCAGCCAAGCATCACTCCATGCACACCGCCAGCCAATCGCCACTCCACGCACACCAACAGCTAAGCGCCACTCCACGAACACCGACAGCCAAGCGCCACTCCACGCACACCAACAGCCAAGTGCCACTCCATGCACACCGACAGCCAAACACTACTCCACGCACACCGACAGCTAAGCACCACTCCATGCACACCGACAGCCAAGCACCACTCCACACACACCACCAGCCAAGTGCCACTCCATGCACACCGCCAGCCAAGCGCCACTCCAAACACACCACCAGCCAAGCACCACTCCATGCACACCTCCATCCAAGCACCACTCCTCGCACACTGCCAGCTAAGCACCACTCCATGCACACCGACAGCCAAGCACCATTCCACGCACACCGACAGCCAAGCACCACTCTATGCACGCCGCCAGCCAAGCGCCACTCCACGCACACCGACAGCCAAGCACCACTCCACGCACACCGCCAGCCAAGCACCACTCCACCCACACTGCCAGCCTAGCGCTAGCCTACGCACACCACCATCACATTTTGAATTTTTTAAACAAAAAAAATAATAATTGCAAATAGATAAAAATCTAGTAACACAAAATCTGTAACTAAATACATTGCACAAATGCCAACCGTAAAAAGAATACAAATTATGTAAAAAACACAGACCAGGCAGTACATTTTACCACTCATGGATTCTCCCAAAAAATCTTTTGTGTGTGGTAAGCTCTATAACAAGCAGGTACACACAACCCAGGGTTAGAAGGACACCCAGGACAGTAAAGACGAGTCTCCTTCCGCAAACCTCTTCGCCAACAGACTTTACATCTCCTAGTGGGAAAGTCTTTTGTAGATGTGGGAGGAATGTATTCAGGAAAGTGGCGATCTTTAAATCGAGCCACATCCTCCACCACTCCAAATCCAGGAACACTTACTTGCTCAACAACAACAAAGCTAGATATCACAGAGTGCTGAAACTGAAGAAATGTCAACTTTGACCCAGGAGAACACTCCTTGAACACAATAAAAACATTGAAAGTCGCTAAGTTGAAAAAATGGATGGCCAACTTCTTATACCAAACATAAGCCTTCTGAATAGCAGTGTAAGGTTCCAACCTCTGATCTACTCTGTCAACACCACCCATGTGCTTATTGTACTCCAGAATGCACACAAGTTTGTGCACTTCAGCAACCTGACCCCAAACTGGCAGAGGTGAAGTACTCTCATCATGGATGGTAGTCAGCATGTACACATCCCTCCTGTCCACAAATTTCACAGCTAGTAGTTTGCCACATCGTAAGGAACTGCACTGACCACTCTGAAGTTTCTTGCAAACAAGCTCCTTTGGAAAACCTTTGCGGTTAGAGCGGATTGTGCCACATGCAAAAGTATCCACTTTAAACAATTCCTTAAACAATTGCACAGCAGTGTAGAAGTTATCAAGGTACAAATGGTGGCCTCTGTTGAACAGTCTTCTAGCAAGATCCCACACAATTTTCTCTGACACTCCAAAAGTGGACGGACAACAAGGGGGGTCAATAGTGGAATCTCTACCAGTGTACACACGAAAATTAAAAACATAGCCTGTCTTACTCTCAGAAAACATATACAGTTTAATTCCATAGGTGCCCTCTTGCTAGGGATGTACTGCCTAAAAACCAAATGACCCTTGAACAAAACCAAAGGCTCAATTTCAAGAAGTCTTTATTCGATAATTAAATCATAAAAGACATGTAACACAATTTACAGTAGCTAAAATACATGTACAATTCCTAAAATAGAATAAGGTAATATTAAAACAGTCGAAGACCATATTAAATCATTTATACAAAACTTCATTGAAAATTCATTAAAAGTTACAATAGATCCTTAATCAAATAACCTTAGTAATCCAGGCACACTAAACGGGAACACATTTACACATAGTCCATTGCAGATCAGTGAAATACGCTGGAACCTAGGCCAAGTTGATAAGTCTTGCTCTTAGGATCCAGGCCCAACCTAAGAATTTCGCTACTCCAGTTACAGTTAAGGGTGACAGGTCGGACTTTAGTAATCTACTAGCATTCGCGGCTGAGCGTGTTCTCAAGTTTCTACAAACTGGGCTAAGCCACTTTGCTCGAGGGGCAGTGTACAACGGGCAGGCAAAAAGAAAATGGTTAACACTTTCATCCTGTCCTGAACACCTAGGACAATGCCCCGGGCCTCCCTTACCCCACTGTTTAGTATACTCCCTTAAATGCAAAGAACCGCACCTAAACTGATGATATACTTTGCGGTCCAGGGGCTTAGTTATAACATCCCAATTATTTTCAAAACTGGGGACATCTTTCATAACAACAAATGTACCAGTATGGTTAGTATCTGTCAGTCCAAAGTGTCTATTGTTCACCACCCAGTCCCAATATTGCTGCTTTAGATCTTTCTTAGAGGGAAAAGTTGCAGTGTCAGGGTTTAACCAGAGTTCCCCGTGGCCCATGGCACACAGGGTGGTTCTTAAGGCTTTGAACCAACCAATATTGGGGGAGCCGGGAAGATCCCTAACCTCTAAGCATGCTCTTGCATAAAGCTGAAGTTCGGGCGTGGTCCAGAGTAGTCGCCAAAAAGCTAGTGGACGAAATCTGGCCAGGTCCTCCACAGGCTGACACCCAAGATTGTACAAAAGTGGGATCCACGGGGATGACTGTGGAAGGCCAATGGCCGTCCTTAGAAATTTATTTTGGGCAACCTTCAAGGGGTCAAGGTTACTATAGCCCCAAAGCTCTGCTCCATACAAGACAGATGGTAGAACTTTCATACCATAAATTTTCATTAAAGGAGACATGGGCCTGGAAAAGGAGCTTTTATGTTCTTTGAGCAGGGCTCCTCCTATCTGCGTATGCTTTAATGCCAATAGGTTAACCTGTTGAGACCAACTAAGGGTCTCACTAAACGTAACTCCGAGATAGGTAAACAGTTTTGTCTGTTCCAGAGATGTACCTCCCATAGTGACCCTAGCTGTAATCGGGGAGTGTCCTCTTAGTACCATAAATTTTGTTTTTGACACATTTACCTCAAGCTCATGCTCGCAGCAGAACAGTTCAAACCTTGACAACGCCTGTTGAAGGCCCTGTCTGGTCTTGGATATTAAAAGGGTGTCGTCTGCGAACATGAGCAATGGGATTTTCATTCCAGCCAGGGACGGGGCATCAGTAGGATGATTGGCAAAGTATTGAATAACCCCATTTATATATAAAGAAAACAGGGTGGGTGCTAAAACGCACCCTTGCCTTATACCTTTAGCGACTGGAAATTTATCTGTTACCTCCCCTGGTTTACCCCAACGTACTTGGGCATATGTATGAGCATGTAGGTTGACCAGGAGGCTTATAAGAGGAGCCGGCTTACCCAGCTTCACTAAACGGTCCCACAGTTTAGCCCTTGGTACAAGGTCAAATGCAGACCTTAAGTCCACAAAGGCTGCGTAAAGGTTACCTTTGCCTAGGGTGACGGTTTTCCAATAGAGGAGAATAAACCGAAGAGCCTGATCTAGGGTGCTCACATGTGACCGAAAGCCAGCCTGGAGTGGTGTAAGAATGTTAAACTCATCAATCCAGTCTTGAATCCTACCAAGAACAAGGCGGGCTATGATTTTTTGTACCACATCTATTAGGCTGATCGGCCGGTAGTTGGAAGGAACCGACCGATCGTCTTTCTTGTAAATTGGCAGGATTTCTGCCCCAAACCAAGACTCAGGGATCTGAGCACCAGAGGCTAATGCATTTGCCAATTGAACTATATAGGGGACCCAGAGGTCCTGATCCTCTTGAAATAAGTTTAAATCCAAAGTGGATAGGACACTTGTAACCACTTTGCCAGGAGATATACATTGAAAAACCCTCATAAACGCCGTGTATTCCGAATAGCGGCTTATCTTATTCTCCGCCCCACACTGGCGTTGTGGCAATAGTCATAGGGTTTGACAATTTATACTGTGCCAGCCTCGCCCGAGGCGATCTCTGGTGTATCGTGGCAGTATCCAGAGAAAAGGTTTTACCCCACTGGTAAGTATTCAAAGAAGTAAAAATAGTCTCCAATCTACAAACTGAAATTTATTCACGTTGTTGGGCACCTATAGTAAAATTGATAGGTGGGTATGCTCTTAGGACTGGGTAAAGGGTCCTTCGCATATCACTTTAATGGAGTACGTCGACATGTTTCAGCTCAACTGGCCCGTAGGTCTATGGAGCTTTCGTCAGGACAGAAAACACATATAGAAAAAAGGATAAAAATACTCTCACTATTTGTGAAGTAGTTTGGTGATTAAAAACGTAGTAGTCTTACCCACTATGGTTCAGGATATTCCACCTAAGGAAGAGAAAGGAGGCAGTGTCTGGCTTGTTATTTTTAGTGGTCAAGGCATATTTAATTTATATGCTAACAATGTAATCTCCTTTTACACAGAAATTTAATTATGGTACATTTTTAAGAAACACTCTGTATGAAAATGCTCGTGACGAATTAAACAAAGAGGCAATATAGTGGGAACTGATGCGGGCAAAATATGTCAATTATTCAGAAAACTAGTCTGGTCTTACAAAGAACTTTCGTTGTAATCAAGTCATGTACGAAATTAGAGTCATCGCCCTTCTACATGATGTAAGCAGAGTAAGGGTACTTATATCAGAGCTCTCAGATAACAAACAAATTATTCAGAAAACTAGTCAGTTCTTACAAAGAACTTTCGTTGTAGTCAAGTCATGTACGAAATTAGAGTCATCGCCCTTCTACATGATGTAAGCAGAGTAAGGGTACTTATATCAGAGAACAAACAAATTCATACCTTTATTGTGGGTAGATATGTCGTGAACCTGGGAAAAGAAATACCAGCAATAATCTCTAAATTGACAACTGGGGAGATATAAAGGTAAAATTGGAAATACCTCGTGTGAGGTCTTACCTTGAGATTAAATCATTATACTCCCTCAGAGGGTATGGACAGTTAGTCCCAAGATGAAAAAGGTATCAAAAGTTAACAAGATTACATATTCTAACCCGTATTTGTGACGGGCTTCAGTGAAAATCGAGTCCTCACCCGCGTTGGAAACTGATTCCGCGTCTTGTGCTGGCGCTGCCCTCCGGACGCCTGAGCCACGTTTCCGGCGGGGTTTTAGTGATGAAATCATCGTTATAGAAACAGGACAAGCTGCAATACGGAAAGCTCGTAATGTCGGGCTATGTAATTCATACAATTACTCAGGTCATAACCAATATTTCTTGAAAACTGCACTATTGTTTAAACATTTGGAAAATACATTTGAAAAATACATCATTGAAATAGCTCGATAAACAATTCCCAATTACGAGCAAAATGGTGCCATGAAATTTCATCATTAAGACCATGTTTATTTGTCTTAAGACGATCTACCCAACGTTGTTCCCTCTCATAAAGTACTTTCTCTACATTGGGGGTGTTTTCCGGCAATCTTTCAATGACAGTCCATTTTAGTTCTTCAATGCTATGTTTCAGCTCAACAAAATGTGAACAGAGCTTCGTTGTGTTTTTTTGAAGGCGGATATTGCTCTTATGTTCTCCTATCCTTAGTTTAACCTTTCTGCACGTCATCCCAATGTACTTTTTTTCACAGGGGCAGGTTACCATGTAAATCACATGGGATGAATTGCAGTTGCTGTGTTGTTTTTGAATCCAGTTCAATGTAGGTGTCAGTTGTAAAGTTTTTGTTTTGGATGTGGATTTACAGGCCAAGCATGATCCACAGGGATAATGTCCTGTCACTGGCGCCATGTGAACGTCTCTTATTGACTTTTCCAATGTCAGTTGTCTTGGGCGAGTGTGAACCAAGAAATCGCGAAGGTTATTGGTTCGTCTATTGGCAAAGCGTGGTTTTGGCCAATCATATTTTCCTGTGTTTAGGATATGCCAGTTCTTATTGATTAATTTATTTATTTGATATGTCACAGGGCTAAAAGTTGTAACACAGGTCATAGGTGGTTAAGAGATTTTCTCTCGGTTGGTTCATAGCCCTCTAGCGGCATTTAGATACAGTAGACAATTGGCCATCATGTTGTTTTTACAAAGCCATGGCACGTCCATGGGGAGTGCCTTTGCTCCTTCGGTGGCAGGACTCTATGTGAGCAACTTTGAAACAAAATATGTCCTGACATCAGACAACCCTTTCGTTTCCAGTATATTGTACTGGAAATGTTATATTGATGATGTCCTACTAATCTGGCGTAATGATCAAGATCTGAACCAATTCATGGAGTGGCTCAACACACGAGACCGCTGGCTTCATTTCACTCACACTGCTGACAAAGAAAGTATCGACTTTCTGGACTTAACCATCTACATAAAAGAGAACAACATTGAGACAAAAACCTTCAGAAAACCCACTGCAAAAAACAGCTTGCTATCATATAAAAGTTACCATCCTCAACCATTGAAAGACAACTTGCCATATAGCCAGTTTTTACGTCTCAAGAGGAATTGTAGCAAGACGACCGACTACCAGAAACAAGCAAAAGATCTTAGTGAAAGACTTGTGAAAAGACAATATAAACCGTCTACTGTATCTAAATGCCGCAAGAGGGCTATGAACCAACCGAGAGAAAATCTCTTAACCACCTATGAAAAAACTACAACAGCAGATCTCACGACCTGTGTTACAACTTTTAGCCCTGTGACATATCAAATAAATAAATTAATCAATAAGAACTGGCATATCCTAAACACAGGAAAATATGATTGGCCAAAACCACGCTTTGCCAATAGACGAACCAATAACCTTCGTGATTTCTTGGTTCACACTCGCCCAAGACAACTGACATTGGAAAAGTCAATAAGAGACGTTCACATGGCGCCAGTGACAGGACATTATCCCTGTGGATCATGCTTGGCCTGTAAATCCACATCCAAAACAAAAACTTTACAACTGACACCTACATTGAACTGGATTCAAAAACAACACAGCAACTGCAATTCATCCCATGTGATTTACATGGTAACCTGCCCCTGTGAAAAAAGTACATTGGGATGACGTGCAGAAAGGTTAAACTAAGGATAGGAGAACATAAAAGCAATATCCGCCTTCAAAAAAACACAACGAAGCTCTGTTCACATTTTGTTGAGCTGGAACATAGCATTGAAGAACTAAAATGGACTGTCATTGAAAGATTGCCGGAAAACACCCCCAATGTAGAGAAAGTACTTTATGAGAGGGAACAACGTTGGGTAGATCGTCTTAAGACAAATAAACATGGTCTTAATGATGAAATTTCATGGCACCATTTTGCTCGATAATTTACACGGAGATTCCTTTGCTAGATACACATGAATCTAAAATCACCACATGTATTTTGAAAAGATGGATAGGTGTCATTTACATCGTAATTAGGAATTGTTTATCGAGCTATTTCAATGATGTATTTTTCAAATGTATTTTCCAAATGTTGAAACAATAGTGCAGTTTTCAAGAAATATTGGTTATGACCTGAGTAATTGTATGAATTACATAGCCCGACATTACGAGCTTTCCGTATTTCAGCTTGTCCTGTTTCTATAACGATGATTTCATCACTAAAACCCCGCCGGAAACGTGGCTCCGGCGTCCGGAGGGCAGCGCCAGCACAAGACGCGGAATCAGTTTCCAACGCGGGTGAGGACTCGATTTTCACTGAAGCCCGTCACAAATACGGGTTAGAATATGTAATCTTGTTAACTTTTGATACCTTTTTCAGCCTGGGACTAACTGTCCATACCCTCTGAGGGAGTATAATGATTTAATCTCAAGGTAAGACCTCACACGAGGTATTTCCAATTTTACCTTTATTTCTCCCCAGTCGTCAATTTAGAGATTATTGCTGGTATTTCTTTTCCCAGGTTCACGACATATCTACCCACAATAAAGGTATGAATTTGTTTGTTCTCTGATATAAGTACCCTTACTCTGCTTACATCATGTAGAAGGGCGATGACTCTAATTTCGTACATGACTTGACTACAACGAATGTTCTTTGTAAGATCTGACTAGTTTTCTGAATAATTTGTTTGTTATCTGAGAGCTCTGATATAAGTACCCTTACTCTGCTTACATCATGTAGAAGGGCGATGACTCTAATTTCGTACATGACTTGATTACAACGAAAGTTCTTTGTAAGACCAGACTAGTTTTCTGAATAATTGACATATTTTGCCCGCATCAGTTCCCACTATATTGCCTCTTTGTTTAATTCGTCACGAGCATTTTCATACAGAGTTTTTCTTAAAAATGTACCATAATTAAATTTCTGTGTAAAAGGAGATTACATTGTTAGCATATAAATTAAATATGCCTTGACCACTAAAAATAACAAGCCAGACACTGCCTCGTTTCTCTTCCTTAGGTGGAATATCCTGAACCATAGTGGGTAAGACTACTAAGTTTTTAATCACCAAACTACTTCACAAATAGTGAGAGTATTTTTATCCTTTTTTCTATATGTGTTTTCTGTCCTGACGAAAGCTCCATAGACCTACGGGCCAGTTGAGCTGAAACATGTCGACGTACTCCATTAAAGTGATATGCGAAGGACCCTTTACCCAGTCCTAAGAGCATACCCACCTATCAATTTTACTATAGTTGCCCAACAACGTGAATAAATTTCAGTTTGTAGATTGGAGACTATTTTTACTTCTTTGAATACTTACCAGTGGGGTAAAACCTTTTCTCTGGATACTGCCACGATACACCAGAGATCGCCTCAGGCGAGGCTGGCACAGTATAAATTGTCAAACCCTATGACTATTGCCACAACGCCAGTGTGGGGCGGAGAATAAGATAAACCGCTATTCGGAATACACGGCGTTTATGAGGGTTTTTCAATGTATATCTCCTGGCAAAGTGGTTACAAGTGTCCTATCCACATTTGATTTAAACTGATAAGTTCTGGGGAACTGATAGGACAACTATTCCTCTTCCCTCTTCCGTGATAAATACCTCTTGAAATAAGTCAGCTGGGATGCAATCCGGGCCGGGTGCCTTGCCCCTTGGGATGGATTGCAGGATATGTTTAACTTCACTACTCGTGAATTTAAGAGGAGCAATCGGAATAAGACATGGTATGTCATCCTGAGTATTACTACAATTCCTAAATTGATCCTCAAAGTAGCAAACCCACTGAAGTTGACCAACCGAGGCAGGGCTTGGCGATCTTCCAGTGATTTGCCCATTTTAGTAAATGCCAGAACTGACACATGTTCCGGGAGCTAAATGCTTCGGTTAACTGTGCCCACCGTTCCTCGTCCCAGTTGGACTTAGCTTTGTGCCTTGCATTTTTATAAGCCTTCCTACAAGACCTTATTTGGCTGTGGTTTTTTTGTTTTATTGAATTAAACAGATCCCCTTGGGTTCGACGGCAATCCTCATCAAACCAGGATGTAGTTTTCTGTTTCCCCCTCCTACCCTGCTTGGAGATGGTCTTTACAAATAGCTTTTTCAGCTCCAAAAATAGACTAGTGTGGATATTAGTGATTATTACATTAATATCCTCCTGTGACCCACAACTAGAAATGACTTCCAGAGAGTTTGGTACCAGTGTTCTAATCTCCTTACGTGCCTCAACATTAACAGAGACTTTAGGCCACCGTACCCTTCTCATGTCGTTACTAAGTACAACTTCATCCTGAACGACATTTAGCCTACAGCTCTCTAGCCCCAGAAAACTGTGACCCCTTAATTCCATCACCAACGGATCATGATCACTTTCCGGACGACTCGAGACCAACATATCCTCAACTGTGGCCCACATCTTTACATCAACCAAAATGTAATCTGTACGGCTACTGTGTCTGCCGTTGCTAAAGGTATGTCTACCTGTCCTATCCGAACGCACTCTACCATTTACTGCTAGCAAGCCCTTATCCAGGCACAACCCTTTAATGAATGTAGCAGATGGCGTCCATTTCCTAATCGGGGCTAACTCAAGCTGGGGAATCCCCCAAGTCATATCCTCAGCCTCAGTGAGTAAGCCGTCCCCTACACTCAGGGGTTCAAAACAGGAATTAAGATCCCCCAATACAACCATGAACCCATTTACATGTGCACCTGACAAAAAGTCGTCCAAGATGTGGAGGGTTGTAGCCACCCTTCCACCCCGGGTACCCCTGACATAAATATTGATCAACAGAATATCAAGGCCTTTAAGAGTTCTTATTCTAACCATCAATATGTCGGGACTATCAATTAGTACCTCCTCTACTCTTACTCCCTCATATTGGCGAACCCAAGTAGTCAGGCCTCCCATAGCGTGCCCTCTATGACCTTTGATTGCTGGTTTGCTAAAATTTAAGTAACCAACGAGGAACACCGGTGAGAGTGCCCAGGTTTCCTGGAATGACCAAACATCACATTGTTTTATGAAATCCACCCATTCCGTATTACACATTCGAGACTCAAGCCCAGCTATGTTCCAAGTACCAAACTTGGTACCGCTTGAAACCCCCCCAGCAGTAATACTGGCCTTTACTATATCATCATCCATGGTGCCCCTAAAATGTCTGTCCTTTGGGGTAACATCGTCACTCCTAATATTAGTTTCGACCACCCCATAAACAACTGACTCAAATTTCCGGCCCCCATTTCACGACCCCCCGTTATGGCCAATCACCTTATCATCAACCTCTACAGTCGCTACATCCTGAACCACCACATCTATTTCCTGTTTCCTACCCCGAGCCCCGTCAGAGAGATCACGCTTCTCATTACCACAATGTATTGACTTCTCAATTGATGTTATCCCATGATGGGGGACCATTTCTGGGGTAGAAGAAGTACCCGTACAATCTAAGTTATCCTTGGGGACTACGAGTGAAAAAACAAGTCAATCATTATAGTCCAACCCCGACAATGGTTCATACAGATTTTGCAGTGGAATATTCCAATGCTCATTGTACCGGATGGAATTAGTACGGTTACTTGTTATGGGAAAGTGGCTAGAAGGATAACGGCGGGGAAGAAGGGGGTCGGAAATGTTGTTGTTATTAGTGGGATGGGAGAAGGAGGATGTATAATTTGGCATGTTCAGGAGGGGAGTATATCCACTAGAGCTGGGGTAAACAGGAGGTCTAAGCAAGGCCTCTGGGTAAAAATAGCTCAAATTTCGAGTGGAAACACCTCCTTCCTTATTTCCGGGGTACCAATCACTTATATGTGAGACCACTCTGTGATCTTTAAAATTAACGATGAAAATGTCGCCCTCTATATCTTTTGGACGGAGGCCCACCCAGTGACACCTTCTTACCGAGATGATATCACCGTTTAAGTGAGCTGGGAGGGGTCTATTTGTTCTCAGCCAAAAGATAACCTTATTTTTCAAGTTTGCATTTTGTGCAGGGTTTCCATTTGCGATCGGGGGAACACCAGTTAAAAGGATCACAAAGTTTGACGATTCCGGGGGTAGATCCACTATATTCTTACGAATTAAGTATGTTCTATGGGTTGTAGTTTTTGTTTTATCAACCCCTGTGGGCATAGTTTGCTTATTTATAGTAGGAATCGGTTCATTAGAAGCCAACATGTGCTTTTCTTTAGCTGGCTTGAATGCTAATGTCGGTTTGGTTGATGATGGGGTGGCGTTAGTGTTTTTGACGGATGGATTTCCATTTATTTTGGGTGGTATACTTGGGGTCAGGGTTGTGGTGGTGGGATTGCCGTTCGTTTGGAACTGATCCTTAGAGTTCTTTATATGGGGGATTTTGTTCGGATCAGCAATTGCTAGAAGGCTATCCATTTTTTCCCCCAAAACCCTAACTCTCTCCATAAGTGGGAGCATATAGGATTTTAAAATTTGATCAAAGAGTTCTATGGAGTCTTTTTTCGACATAGGTGATGATTCTTCAGTGGTAGGTAAAATGGAATGGATATGGGAACCTGGTGAAGCCACCCTCACGGACGGGACATTTATTTTAATTTTGGGTGTTACTACCGGGGGTGGAGGACTCAGATTGTTAAGACATTTTCTTTTAACCCCACCCTTTCTCCTCTTCTTCCTAGGCGGGGAACGAAAAACCCTACGTAGGTTCATAGGTTTAATTCCGGTGCCATTTTTACTGTGTATCGGAATTGACTTGGTGGGAACTACACTATCAGTTGAGTGATTAGACAGAGTAGAGTGGAGTTGTGGGGCTATAGTTGGGGCTGCTGGGGTGTTAAGATCTATAAGGCTATTAGAAACAGTAGGTGGACTGATACAGTTATCATCACTATTGATACCAGAGTTAATAGCAGATGTATTAAGATCACGAAAAATGCTAGGAAAATGATCAGTACAGAACAGATCGGCATCTCTGTCCAGCCTACCAATACTTCCTGTGTCTTGAGTAGTAGTTCGATCAAGCGGGAGGGACAGGGGTTTTTGTTTCAAATGTTCGATGGATCGACGTCGGTCAGCACGTTTCTCTGCTAAAAGGAGTTCTTTGTCTATTTCCTTGTTAGCCTTCTCAAAATATTTATCCAAAGGCCCAAGGATCGAGACCCCAACACAGGATGGTAGTGAGTTGGACATAACTGTGGAGAATCTTAGGGTAATGGGTGCACCAAAGACCAACTAACCTGAGTACGACAGAGGCAAAGTGTAGATATTAGGGACCGGGCCCAGCCCGGCCTCCTTAGGCCCCTGACGGCCACAGACGGTCCCGCCCTTGTCCCGGGCTTCTCCCGCGCGCTCCCGCGCAGCGGAGATGACGTGTGCAGTTTATAGGGGAGTAGTAGAAGGGGGCGTGGCAAACAGGGAGAGCGGCCCAGGTGACTCGGGTCAGGTCAGCAACAGGGACTCCTGGGAAACGGAGTCCGAGTACCGACACGCTTGCAGCCCTGCTTTGTCTGTCGCCCACAGCAGTCTTTGAAGGTTCCTACTCCCAAGCGCCCACAGAGAGCAAGCGCCGCTAAGCGGGTCCGGCAAGAAGTAGCGCTTCAGGGAGGAAAAGGCGCTCAAGATTTCAATAGCGCAGGTAAGCTCCAGCAACAACAGGGGTCCAGTCCCAGCAGGCAGGCACAAAAGTAAAATGAAATCCCCAGTAAAATGAAATCCCCAAAACCAAAGACTCATCAATAGAAATGTATTTCCCAGGAATGTAAATCTATGAAAATCGATCAACAAAGTGATCAAGAACAGGTTGAATCTTAAAAAGACGGTCACAGTCAGGGTGACTAAGTGGCAACGCCAAAGAATTATCCACAAAATGCAACATGCGTAGCAAAAGTAAATACCGATCATGAGTCATAACAGCTGGAAATATGGCTGTTGCCATCAAGGGACTGGTAGACCAATATGAAGCCAGGTTCGGCTTCTTTAACAAACCCATCAATAAAGTCAATCCCAAAAAACTCTTCAGCTCTTCCAGATTTGTGGGAGTCCACCGGGTAGCTCTAGAGTGGGGCCTAAGTTTGTCACTGTTGACCCTCAAAAACTGTTCAGAATACAAATTAGTCTGCTCAACAATCTCACCCAAAAACACATCATCCATAAATAACTGAAAATACTGTATAGGCAAAAAGTTTTCACAATCCACTCTACACCCTGCATCACCGCTAAAGGCAGGCAACACCGGCTGTACCATGTTAGGATGAACCCAGAGTCCAACACTTCCAGTAGGAAGACTAGCAGTCTCAGGCTGCAATTCAGATGCCTCTTACACCATCGGCACAGCAGTGTCCTCCTCTAAAACAGGCCCTTCATCTGCACTGAGAGTACCTTCATCATCCGATGATTCCATCTGGAGAGAAAACTCACTGCCAGAATCTTCCCCTCCCTCCTCTCCCTCAGACGCACTGTCAGTGTCATAGTCCGGCTCGGAGGAAGATTCAAGAAGCATACCTACCACCTGCTGAGCAGTCATTCTACGGCCAGCCATAATGATTACTAACAAAGGTAACGGGACAAACAAATCAACAACTACAATCACTTTGTGAAATAAGCAATGAACAAAATTCACCTTTATCAAAAATAACTACACAGTGCAAAACAATACCACTCACTTGCCAGAAGCAATTAAACTCACCACCACGTAGTATGCACTGACACAGTATGGATCAACAATATCCCACTAAAAAAGAAAGAGAAAAAAATAGACATAAGACAATGCAAAACACATCACAAAAATGTTCATGCTCAAAACACTAACTAAATGCCACTAAGACACCACTTACAAAAAAAAATTCAAGCATTGAAATATTACTCATTTGGAGTACATACAACAAAAATAATTTTCTTACCTACAAAAATGCAACTACACAAAACTGCAGAACAACCACTGTTGAAACTGCAAACAGGAATAAAAAGCTTTAGACTAGATTTAAAAAGAAGAAAAAAAAACATTAGAATCACAATCACAAAAAATACACTAGTCCAACAGGTCAAGTTAAGGGGTAGGTGGGCCTAACAGTATACCATCAATAGGGGAGCAACCCTTGCCCTTGAGGCCACCCCCAACAAGACAAAAATGTAAAAAATTCTGGAGTCTACTGGCTTCTGCCCCCTCTTGGGAACAGATGGGACTAAACACATACTGCTACTCTGCCACCCAAAGAGGGCAGAAAAGGCCACAATCATCCTCCCATAAAGGAAGGGGAATGACTCATGACCATGGGGCGGATCCCCAAAATAAAAGTAAACCCTGGTGCCCTAGTGGCCCTACAAAAAAAAACCAGCAGAACTGCCTTTCCAGGTGATACCAAAGGGGATGATGGACGGTGCGCATGAGAAAATCTAACACTCACCCCCAGGCAACTGATCTTGATTTAATCCATCATCATTGTTTAGCTCACCTCACCAGCCCAGTTCAGACATGGCCATATGCAAATCAGACTGACCCTGTGCCCTTTGATTGCCCTTAGTTGGCAGACGTGGGTACCTTGCTCACTTTGCCACTGGACTCAAGCTAACCTGGCTGATAACGGCTGATTAGCCAGTAACCGGTCCCATTATGGTTGTTTTTCTAAACATTTGACACCCCCCGGGGGCAACCAAAGGCTTACAACATTCCCCTTAAAGGGGAGCAACCCTTGTCCAAGGGGTTGCTCCCCAAAACAAAAAAAACATTAAGGCTACTCAAAATGGCCACCAAAAGGAAAGTGACCCTTCCCCAAGGGGCCACTCCCCTGCTCTTTGCCCCAATGCATGGTTTCTATAAAAAAATATTTACTTTCTGCCCCCCCGGGGGGCAGACAAAGCAAAAGTAATTGCCCCCTAAAGGGGAGCAACCCTTGTCCAAGGGGTTGCTCCCCAAAAAAAAAAAAAAAAAGGGCTACTCAAAATGACCTCCAAAAGGAGAGTGACCCTTGCCCAAGGGGCCACTCCCCTGCTCTTTGCCCCAGTGCATGGTTTTTATAATAAAACATTTATTTGCTACTGCCCCCAAAAGGGAGGCGACCCTTGCCCACGGGGTCACTCCCAAAAACTAAAAAAAACAATACGGCCACACAAGATGGCCCCCAAATGGAGAGTGGCCCTTGCCCAAGGGGCCACTCCACTGTTCTTTGTCCCAGTACGTCGGAAAATGTTAATAAAACTAAAACTATTTATTTTCTAATGCCCCAAAATGAGGAGCGTCCCTTGTCCAAGGTGACGCTCCCCTAAACAAAAAAAACAAAAGGGCTGCACAAAATGGCCCACATTATTAGAGTGACCCTTGCCCAAGGGGCCAATCCCCTGTTTATTGCCCCAAAATGCCGATTACTGTTAAAAAATGTAAATTCTGCCCCCCCCCGGGGGGCAGACAAAGCCAAACAATTTGCCCCCAAAAGGGGGAGCGACCCTTGCCCAAGGGGCCGTTCCCCGAACGCACAAACACTGCCAATTAAAAAAAAAATCCCTGGTGTCTAGTGGGCATTCCTGCTGCACGATCGCAGGATCGTACAGCAGGAATGCTCTAAAGAGGCATCGAGGGAAAGGAAAACCCTTTTCTTTCCCCCGATGCCTCTTTAGTTTAAATCCCCCCGCCCCAGTCCCCAAACTTACCTCTTTCTCCTCCGAAGCACAGGAAGAAAAGGGCTTCCCTGCGCGTCGGAGGAGAAAGGGAACCTCCAATGACGTCATCACGCCTCGCGCGCTGACGTCATTGATGACGCGGGCGGGGGGGAGGGCGGGGGGAGGCAGGGGAAGGTCTTCTTCTGCCTTCCCCGCAGAAACTAAGAAAATCAGGCACCCGCGGGGAAGCGCTGGAGCTCCCCCCGCGGGTGGGGCTCATGATGAGCTGGGCTTGTCATGAGCACCCGAGCACTGTATGCCATGAGGAGCTCAGCTCATCATAAGCATACAAGGGGTTAAAATCATGCAATCTCCCGGAAAACCCTTCCTGTTGTTTCCGAACGAGGACACTCTTCTTGCCAGGAGGATATGTCTATAATTTCTAATATTGAAACCTACATTATTGACCAGCCAATGGACTCCTTTATTGATCAGGGAGCGCGCGCTTTCTTACCTCTCATCGTTGCATGCGGGATCCCTGCCAAAACCACAGTGTAGGGGCTTGAAGCCGGTGGGAGGTCGAGTACAGGTAATAACCCTTACTAAGCTGTGTGTTTGTGTCCCTCCTGAGGCGGAAGCCGGGAGCTTTTGCTGTTCTGTTATTTTCGTAATTTTTAACTCACTTGTTAATTTGCTGGATTTAAAAAGCTTTTAACTGCTGATACCTCTTCCCACCTCTTCGCTGCCTGGGCCACTCTCGGCCTAGTATTGACGCTGAGTAGTTGGTCCTGGGTTAAACATTCACGGAGGCCATATTGAGTGTGTGCAAGCGCTCTGACGCGCTCTAGCTGCGCATAAAAGGGGCGTCTTTGAGCCCTGCGATCGATTAAGCTGTGTGTTTGAGTCCCTCCTGAGGCGGAAGCCGGGAGGTTTTGCTGTTCTGTTATTTTCGTGATTTTTAAATCACTTGTTAATTTGCTTGATTTAAAAAGCTTTTAACTGCTGATACCTCTCCCCACCTCTTCGCTGCCTGGGCCACTCTCAGCCGAGTATTGACACTGAGTAGTTGGTCCCGGGTTAAACATTCACGGCGGCCATATTGAGTGTGTGCAAGCGCTCTGACGCACTCTAGCTGTGCATAAAAGGGGCGTCTTTGAGCCCTGCGCTTGATTAAGCTGTGTGTTTGTGTCCCTCCTGAGGCGGAAGCCGGGAGGTTTCGCTGTTCTGGTATTTTCGTGATTTTTAACTCACTTGTTAATTTACTTGATTAAAAAAGCTTTTAACTGCTGATACCTCTCCCCACCTCTTCTCTGCCTGGGCCACTCTCAGCCGAGTATTGACGCTGAGTAGTTGGTCCCGGGTTAAACATTCATGGCGGCCATATTGAGTGTGTGCAAGCGCTCTGATGTGCACTAGCTACGCATAAAAGGGGACGGACATGTCTCCTCGGAGCGGACGCGACCAACGGACGTGCCGGACCTGTGCCGGAGTCGTGCAAGAGTCCTGCCCGTCTGCGCCCATCCACAACCATGATGCGGCCTCGGCGGCTAGCAGATTAATTGATCTTGGTACCATCCCTATTATCTCCTACGGTAGGGAGTCCTTATTGAATCTCAATCCTAATCACTGTAACTTTTTGCATATTTCTCTACCCTACCCCATCACCCACCTCCTTCCCTATACTCACTGTAGCCTTGGAAAAAGTGTATGTAATCTATTGAAGCATAGCCCCCTCCGGCAGGTACCTGCCCGACACCCCCCTGCCAGTAACAACATTAGTATCAAAGCGGGCTTAATTAACTGCCGCTCTTTAGTTAAACACTCTTTAGATATAGCGCAAACCCTGGAAGACAACAAGTGGGATCTCCTCTTTTTAACTGAGACCTGGTTGGGAGATTAAACCAATCCCGCCTTATGCTTGGCCGTTCCCCCGGATTATAACATCCTGTGCGCCAATAGACTGAGTCCTAATCCAGGTGGAGGTGTCGCCATAATCTATCGATCACAATGGTCTATTTCCTCCTACCCCTATGCTCAAATAGATTCCATTGTGGCACTTCCATTCTGCATTAAATTTGCCGCCAACATAAATTGCTCAGGCCTAGAAGTCCATCGCCCTCCCAAATCCAAGCTTTCTCATCTCCCTGTTCTTTTCGACTATGTCCTTCAGGCGATCTCCCGCTATGCCAACTTCACTCTCCTAGGGGATTTTAACCTCCATGTGGAAAATGCTGATGACCCCACTAATTCTAACTTCCTGTCCACCCTATCTGATGGTGGACTAAATCAATTGGTCTCTAATCCGACCCATAAGGCCGGACATACCCTTGACCTGATCTGCTCTAACTTGGCAAACATCTGCACCAGTGAACCTCTCCCAGTGATCTGGTCGGATCATTTCTTAATCCCGTTTTCCATCCTTTTCCACCACCAAGACAGGCCCGACTCCCGGCCAAAACAGTAGGCCGTAATAGGAGTAAGATTACCCCAGATAGCTTAGCAGCTCATTTTACTCCGGCCGCCTCCATCGGAGTCACTGAACTGGATTCTAGGCTAACTGACTTTAATTCCAGAATCTCTTCTGCCATGGATATTATTGCTCCTGTTAGGCCCATCAAAACCTTTCGAGCTGCCCCCACCGCACCCTGGTACTCTGATGAATTGCGTAAATGCAAATCGAGGGAAAGGAAAACCCTTTTCTATCCCCCGATGCCTCTTTAGTTTAAATCTCCCCGCCCCAGTCCCCAAACTTACCTCTTTCTCCTCCGAAGCGCAGGAAGAAAAGGGCTTCCCTGCGCGTCGGAGGAGAAAGGGAACCTCCAATGACGTCATCACGCCTCGCGCGCTGACGTCATTGATGACGCGGGCGGGGGGGAGGGCGGGGGGAGGCAGGGGAAGGTCTTCTTCTGCCTTCCCCGCAGAAACTAAGAAAATCAGGCACCCGCGGGGAAGCGCTGGCGCTCCCCCCGCGGGTGGGGCTCATGATGAGCTGAGCTTGTCATGAGCACCCGAGCACTGTATGCCATGAGGAGCTCAGCTCATCATAAGCATACAAGGGGTTAAAATCATGCAATCTCCCGGAAAACCCTTCCTGTTGTTTCCGAACGAGGACAATCTTCTTGCCAGGAGGATATGTCTATAATTTCTAATATTGAAACCTACATTATTGACCAGCCAATGGACTCCTTTATTGATCAGGGAGCGCACGCTTTCTTACCTCTCATCGTTGCATGCGGGATCCCCGCCAAAACCACAGTGTAGGGGCTTGAAGCCGGTGGGAGGTCGAGTACAGGTAATAACCCTTACTAAGCTGTGTGTTTGTGTCCCTCCTGAGGCGGAAGCCGGGAGGTTTCGCTGTTCTGGTATTTTCGTGATTTTTAACTCACTTGTTAATTTGCTTGATTAAAAAAGCTTTTAACTGCTGATACCTCTTCCCACCTCTTCGCTGCCTGGGCCACTCTCGGCCGAGTATTGACGCTGAGTAGTTGGTCCCGGGTTAAACATTCACGGAGGCCATATTGAATGTGTGCAAGCGCTCTGACGCGCTCTAGTTGCGCATAAAAGGGGCGTCTTTGAGCCCTGCGATCGATTAAGCTGTGTGTTTGAGTCCCTCCTGAGGCGGAAGCCGGGAGGTTTTGCTGTTCTGTTATTTTCGTGATTTTTAAATCACTTGTTAATTTGCTTGATTTAAAAAGCTTTTAACTGCTGATACCTCTCCCCACCTCTTCGCTGCCTGGGACATTCTCAGCCGAGTATTGACACTGAGTAGTTGGTCCCGGGTTAAACATTCACGGCGGCCATATTGAGTGTGTGCAAGCGCTCTGACGCGCTCTAGCTGTGCATAAAAGGGGCGTCTTTGAGCCCTGCGCTTGATTAAGCTGTGTGTTTGTGTCCCTCCTGAGGCGGAAGCCGGGAGGTTTCGCTGTTCTGGTATTTTCGTGATTTTTAACTCACTTGTTAATTTGCTTGATTAAAAAAGCTTTTAACTGCTGATACCTCTCCCCACCTCTTCTCTGCCTGGGCCACTCTCAGCCGAGTATTGACGCTGAGTAGTTGGTCCCGGGTTAAACATTCATGGCGGCCATATTGAGTGTGTGCAAGCGCTCTGACGTGCACTAGCTGCGCATAAAAGGGGACGGACATGTCTCCTCGCAGCGGACGCGACCAACGGACGTGCTGGACCTGTGCCGGAGTTGTGCCAGAGTCCTGCCCGTCTGCGCCCATCCGCAACCATGATGCGGCCTCGACGGCTAGCAGATTAATTGGTCTTGGTACCATCCCTATTATCTCCTACGGTAGGGAGTCCTTATTGAATCTCAATCCTAATCACTGTAACTTTTTGCATATTTCTCTACCCTACCCCATCACCCACCTCCTTCCCTATACTCACTGTAGCCTTGGAAAAAGTGTATGTAATCTATTGAAGCATAGCCCCCTCCGGCAGGTATCTGCCCGACACCCCCCTGCCAGTAACAACATTAGTATCAAAGCGGGCTTAATTAACTGCCACTCTTTAGTTAAACACTCTTTAGATATAGCGCAAACCCTGGAAGACAACAAGTGGGATCTCCTCTTTTTAACTGAGACCTGGTTGGGAGATTAAACCAATCCCGCCTTATGCTTGGCCGTTCCCCCGGATTATAACATCCTGTGCGCTAAGACTGAGTCCTAATCCAGGTGGAGGTGTCGCCATAATCTATCGATCACAATGGTCTATTTCCTCCTACCCCTATGCTCAAATAGATTCCATTGAGGCACTTCCATTCTGCATTAAATTTGCCGCCAACATAAATTGCTCAGGCCTAGAAGTCCATCGCCCTCCCAAATCCAAGCTTTCTCATCTCCCTGTTCTTTTAGACTATGTCCTTCAGGCGATCTCCCGCTATGCCAACTTCACTCTCCTAGGGGATTTTAACCTCCATGTGGAAAATGCTGATGACCCCACTAATTCTAACTTCCTGTCCACCCTATCTGATGGTGGACTAAATCAATTGGTCTCTAATCCGACCCATAAGGCCGGACATACCCTTGACCTGATCTGCTCTAACTTGGCAGACATCTGCACCAGTGAACCTCTCCCAGTGATCTGGTCGGATCATTTCTTAATCCCGTTTTCCATCCTTTTCCACCACCAAGACAGGCCCAGACTCCCGGCCAAAACAGTAGGCCGTAATAGGAGTAAGATTACCCCAGATAGCTTAGCAGCTCATTTTACTCCGGCCGCCTCCATCGGAGTCACTGAACTGGATTCTAGGCTAACTGACTTTAATAACAGAATCTCTTCTGCCATGGATATTATTGCTCCTGTTAGGCCCATCAAAACCTTTCGAGCTGCCCCCACCGCACCCTGGTACTCTGATGAATTGCGTGAATGCAAATCGAGGGAAAGGAAAACCCTTTTCTTTCCCCCGATGCCTCTTTAGTTTAAATCCCCCCGCCCCAGTCCCCAAACTTACCTCTTTCTCCTCCGAAGCGCAGGAAGAAAAGGGCTTCCCTGCGCGTCGGAGGAGAAAGGGAACCTCCAATGACGTCATCACGCCTCACGCGCTGACGTCATTGATGACGCGGGCGGGGGGAGGGCGGGGGAGGCAGGGGAAGGTCTTCTTCTGCCTTCCCCGCAGAAACTAAGAAAATCAGCACCCGCGGGGAAGCGCTGGCGCTCCCCCCGCGGGTGGGGCTCATGATGATCTGAGCTTGTCATGAGCACCCGAGCACTGTATGCCATGAGGAGCTCAGCTCATCATAAGCATACAAGGGGTTAAAATCATGCAATCTCCCGGAAAACCCTTCCTGTTGTTTCCGAACCAGGACACTCTTCTTGCCAGGAGGATATGTCTATAATTTCTAATATTGAAACCTACATTATTGACCAGCCAATGGACTCCTTTATTGATCAGGGAGCGCGCGCTTTCTTACCCCTCATCGTTGCATGCGGGATCCCTGCCAAAACCACAGTGTAGGGGCTTGAAGCCGGTGGGAGGTCGAGTACAGGTAATAACCCTTACTAAGCTGTGTGTTTGTGTCCCTCCTGTGGCGGAAGCCGGGAGGTTTTCTGTTCTGTTATTTTCGTGATTTTTAACTCACTTGTTAATTTGGTTGATTTAAAAAGCTTTTAACTGCTGATACCTCTCCCCACCTCTTCGCTGCCTGGGCCACTCTCGGCCGAGTATTGACGCTGAGTAGTTGGTCCCGGGTTAAACATTCACGGAGGCCATATTGAGTGTGTGCAAGCGCTCTTACGCGCTCTAGATGCGCATAAAAGGGCGTCTTTGAGCCCTGCGCTCGATTAAGCTGTGTGTTTGAGTCTCTCCTGAGGCGGAAGCCGGGAGGTTTTGCTGTTCTGTTATTTTCGTGATTTTTAAATCACTTGTTAATTTGCTTGATTTAAAAAGCTTTTAACTGCTGATACCTCTCCCCACCTCTTCGCTGCCTGTGCCACTCTCAGCCGAGTATTGACACTGAGTAGTTGGTCCCGGGTTTAACATTCACGGCGGCCATATTGAGTGTGTGCAAGCGATCTGACGCGCTCTAGCTGCGCATAAAAGGGGCGTCTTTGATCCCTGCGCTTGATTAAGCTGTGTGTTTGTGTCCCTCCTGAGGCGGAAGCCGGGAGGTTTCGCTGTTCTGGTATTTTCGTGATTTTTAACTCACTTGTTAATTTGCTTGATTAAAAAAGCTTTTAACTGCTGATACCTCTCCCCACCTCTTCTCTGCCTGGGCCACTCTCAGCCGAGTATTGACGCTGAGCATTTGGTCCAGGGTTAAACATTCATGGCGGCCATATTGAGTGTGTGCAAGCGCTCTGACGTGCACTAGCTGCGCATAAAAGGGGACGGACATGTCTCCTCGCAGCGGACGCGACCAACGGACGTGCCGGACCTGTGCCGGAGTCGTGCCAGAGTCCTGCCCGTCTGAGCCCATCCGCAACCATGATGCGGCCTCGGCGGCTAGCAGATTAATTGGTCTTGGTACCATCCCTATTATCTCCTACGGTAGGGAGTCCTTATTGAATCTCAATCCTAATCACTGTAACTTTTTGCATATTTCTCTACCCTATCCCATCACCCACCTCCTTCCCTATACTCACTGTAGCCTTGGAAAAAGTGTATGTAATCTATTGAAGCATAGCCCCCTCTGGCAGGTACCTGCCCGACACCCCCCTGCCAGTAACAACATTAGTATCAAAGCGGGCTTAATTAACTGCCGCTCTTTAGTTAAACACTCTTTAGATATAGCGCAAACCCTGGAAGACAACAAGTGGGATCTCCTCTTTTTAACTGTGACCTGGTTGGGATATGAAACCAATCCCGCCTTTTGCTTGGCCGTTCCCCCGGATTATAACATCCTGTGCGCCAATAGACTGAGTCCTAATCCAGGTGGAGGTGTTGCCATAATCTATCGATCACAATGGTCTATTTCCTCCTACCCCTATGCTCAAATAGATTCCATTGAGGCACTTCCATTCTGCATTAAATTTGCCGCCAACATAAATTGCTCAGGCCTACTAGTCCATCGCCCTCCCAAATCCAAGCTTTCTCATCTCCCTGTTCTTTTAGACTTTGTCCTTCAGGCGATCTCCCGCTATGCCAACTTCACTCTCCTATGGGATTTTAACCTCCATGTGGAAAATGCTGATGACCCCACTAATTCTAACTTCCTGTCCACCCTATCTGATGGTGGACTAAATCAATTGGTCTCTAATCCGACCCACAAGGCCGGACATACCCTTGACCTGATCTGCTCTAACTTGACAGACATCTGCACCAGTGAACCTCTCCCAGTGATCTGGCCGGATCATTTCTTAATCCTGTTTTCCATCCTTTTCCCACCACCAAGACAGGCCCAGACTCCCGGCCAAAACAGTAGGCCGTAATAGGAGTAAGATTACCCCAGATAGCTTAGCAGCTCATTTTACTCCGGCCGCCTCCATCGGAGTCACTGAACTGGATTCAAGGCTAACTGACTTTAATAACAGAATCTCTTCTGCCATGGATAATATTGCTCCTGTTAGGCCCATCAAAACCTTTCGAGCTGCCCCCACTGCACCCTGGTACTCTGATGAATTGCGTAAATGCAAATCAGCATGTAAACTCTTGGAGAGATGCTGGAGACAATCATACTCCCATGACAGCAAACTCAAATACAAGGCAGCCCTTATAGACTATAGGAAGAGGATAATCGATCACAAGAGAATCTACCTGGAGGAAAAAATTAACCGGGCACAAGGCTCTTCAAGGGAAATTTTTAACACCGTCAGATCTTACACCGATCCCATGGCCCTTAAACGACAATCACCAGTGTCTCAAATCCTCTGCAACCGCCTTTCGGACTACTTTGAGGAAAAAATTGCTGTTATATATGACTCCTTTCCATGTTATAACGATCCAGGCCCCACTGATAACTGTTTAGCCAACTCAGATTCTGCCCCTGTCTTCACAAACTTTGAAGAAATTACCCCAGAACGTTCTCTGTCAGAATTATTAAAATGCAGATCAGGGTCACCCATTGATCCTTGGCCGGCCAAACATTATAAATCCCTGGCCCCTCTTCTCAACCCCATCTTGAACGAGATATGGAACGACTCCCTTCGGACAGGCATTTTCCCCGATTCCTGGAAGCATGCCAGATTGGTCCCTATTCTTAAAAAACCCAATGCTGACCCTAATGAACCAGCTAACTATAGGCCTATCTCGCTATTACCCGCCCCCGCAAAAGTGCTTGAAAAGCTAGTTCACAAGCAACTAGCGGACTTTCTAGAAACCCATGGAGCCTTTCATGACTCTCAACATGGGTTTAGAACCGGCCACAGTACCGAGTCGGCTCTAATAGAAATGGCCGACTCTGTGAGATGGAAGCTGGATGAGGGGTCTAGAGCGGTGTTGGTGCTGCTCGACTTGTCGGCAGCATTTAACACCGTCTCCCACCCTGTCCTTCTTGACCGTCTTCGATCTAAAGGCATTCAAGGTAAGGCACTGGAATGGCTTGCCTCCTTTTTAAAGAATCGGACTCAGGCGGTATTTACCCCCCCCCTTCACTTCGGACAGCTGTCCGCTTAAGTGGGGAGTCCCGCAGGGTTCCTCACTAAGCCCCCTTCTATTTAATGTTTACTTTTCCCCTCTGGCCGAGATTGTTGCCCAATCAGGTATAAAGGCTACCTCATATGCTGACGACATTCAGCTTCTGTTTTCTTATAACAATCCTTCTCAGTCCACTTTTGATCCTTTAAAAAACTGCCTCCGTAACATCGCTCGATGGATGGACGACAATTTTCTCCGGCTTAATGCCGGAAAAACCGAGGTTCTTTTCTTCCATCAACCCTCTCCACTAGACTCTAATCTCTGGTGGCCCCATGAACTAAGCATGCCCCCTTACCCAAGGAATCAGTAAAAAACCAATGGGTAAGACGGGACCCTTGCCTCTCATTTCATAAACAAATTCAGACGGTGTCCGCTGCGTGTTTCTCCAAAATCAGGATGGTTAAAAAGTTAATCAATTTCCTACCTAGTAACACCAGGAGAACAATTGTCCAGGCATTGATCTCTTCTCACCTAGACTACGCCAACGGTCTTTATATTGGTCTTGCCTCTGGCCTCTGTCATCGACTCCAGACGGTCTAGAACGCTGCAGTCCGGCTGGTCTGTGGCATCTCCCTTCGTGAGCACATTTCACCATACCGGCGAAGACTCCATTGGCTTCCAATCCAAAAAAGAGCAGAATTCAAGGCCCTAATTCTGGCTCACTGGGCAGTTAAGGGAAAGAGCTCTGCATACCTTTCCTCCTGCCTTCATCCCTACAGTAATGCCAGACTCCTTCGTTCCAGCTCAAAAAATCTTCTCATCACCCCCAGATTCAAAAAAGTACGCTCCGGAGGTAAAACGTTCCAAGTATGTGCTGCCTCCCATTGGAACAAACTTCCTACTTCCATCCGAATGATCCAGGAAGAGCTACCATTCCGAAAAGCCCTGAAATCATTTCTATTCTGCTAGTTCTACCTGAGTAAGATCCAGCACACATTCACACAGGAGCGCCGGGACACCCCGTTGGGGTAGCTGTGCGCTATACAAAATACACTAAATAAAAATAAAATAAATAAATAACCCTGTCTCATCAGGTATAGCAGATCTACCCTCAGGGGGTCTAGTTGCTATAAGGGAGTTAGGTCTGTTCTCTAACCTCTCCTCCCTTGTCTGCCCATTAGCTTCCCTGTTGCTAAGTGGGCCTGGATCCTTACCCTTGTTGGTTCCCTCTATTGGTCCCTCCTTTGCCACCTCCTTCCTAGTCGTGGGCGATCGTGTTCATTATTTGCCCCTCCTGTGCTTTTTTTCATATGCGCTATCTTGGGGTGTGTGCTAATCTCAGCGTCCAACCATTGCACCCTAGCCCCCTCTTCAATGAGGCTGGGATACTACCTTGTGCGAGTAGCCGGGAAAGTTGCCCCTCGATTGCATTCAGTATCTCTGACAGAGGCCCCAACTGGGAGGTTAATATTATATCCAGCTTGAACAGTAATTCTCTATCCCTTCCCTGAAACATCTCTGTCGCCCTACAGTTCTGAAACTGGGTTGAGATTGCGGGCACCCCTTCTGCAATGACCCCCTTTGCTTTGGCTCCTCCCCTCTGTCTTGATGTTTTCGGTATATGATGTCCCCCTCTCCTTGAGCTATTAACTGGGGCCTTGGCGTCAGCTAAAGAGGTGACCGTGGTTGACATGCCCTTGGCCTGCAAAATCTTTTTGGATTGGGTGACCACCTCGCCGCGGTACCTTGGGGTGAGCCTTTTATCTGACACATCTATAGGTATCACGTCCTCCTGTTCCCCTGACCCTACTAATTCAGGCATCATAGAAATGCGGCCAGTAGGGCCCTCCTTCTCTTGTATGATATTCTGTGTCTGAGTCAAATCATCGTCAGAGAGCTCGATGGCTTGTGGCGATGGATCCACCCCCCTGTGGTGAGAAAGGGGTGTGAATTATTGCCTTTGTAGTGTTACTGATTATCGTATTAGGTTGGCCCGGGGGGGATGCCAGTGAGAGGGGATGTACACCTAGCTATAGAGCTCAAAGAGGATCTCTTGTATTCTATTAGCTTGTCCAGGGAGAGTCTCTTTTCTGTTAACTGAATTTCATGGGTTAAAATGGACTCAGCCCTTGTTAAAAAAGCATCCAGGGTCCCCTTTACCCCTCCCCCCCACCACTGAGCTTACAGCTGTACGTTTACTCATCGCACAAATAATGGCAACAGTCTCAATATATGACAGGAATGGGCCACACTTAGGGTGACCGTGCTCAGTACCTTGTGGTTAGCAGAGAGTCTGGAATGTCTCCGTCCCGCGCACCCACTCTTTGACCACCTCCTATGGCTTGGTGATACAGTGCTGGGCCTATAGGTGTTGCTGTCAGGCCCGACCCCCGGTCTTCTTCCAGATATATTCTAGTCCAGGAGAGTGCTATAGATCCGGGTAGATGAATAAATAAAAATTAAGGGGTGTGGTTTCACCCGGCCTCTACCGGCCCCTGACGGGCACGGATGGGCCCACCCTTGGCCTGGGCAGCGCCCGGGCGCGTCCCGCACTGCGGGAGGGCCGGGCCGGCTTTGAAGGCCTCCGGTGCCCTCCGCTAACGCGTTGCGTGTTCGCCTCACGCAGCCCCTGGGAGTTGTAGGCACACAGGGGGCTGCTGGCAGAGATGATCGATGGCCGTTCCCCTCACGGCGGCGGTGTTGGCAAAGATGGGCAGACGGAATGCAGAGCGTCCTCCTGGGCAGCAGGTAAGGCTGGGCAACAGTGTGCAAGTGCTAGAAATATCCAGGCACGTCCCGCACTGCGGGAGGGCCTGGCTGGCTTTGAAGGCCTCCGGTGCCATCCACTGACGCGTTGCATGTGTGCCTCATGCAGCCCCCTGGGAGTTGTAGGCACAGGGGCCTGTTGGCGGAGATGATCGATGGCCGTTCCCCTCACTGCGGCGGTGCTGGCAAAGATGGGCAGATGAAATGCAGAGCCTCCTGGCAGCAGGTAAGGCTGGGCAAGAGTGTGCAAGAGTTAGAAACATCCAGGCACGTCCCCAGAAAGACTCAAGAGTGGTGCAGAAAGAGACAAGAGAGGTCCATAAAGAGGAAGAAATATACAGAAATGCAGAAAAACAAAGAAAGGTGCAGAAAGAAGCAGGAGAGGTACAGACAGAAGAGTGTGAGGTGAAGAAAGAAGCAAGAGAGGTGCAGAAAAAGGTAAGAGAAGTGCAAAAAGAGGCAAGAGAAATGCAGAAAGAGGAAAGAGCGGAGTAGAAAGCCGAGAGAGGTGCAGATAGAAGCAAGCGAGGTGAAGAAAGAGGCAAGCAAGGTGCAGAAAGAGGCGAGAGCTGTAAATAAAGAGGCTAGAGAAGTGTACAGAGAGGCAAGAGGGGTGTAGAAAGGGATAAGAGAGGTGCAGAAAGAGGTTAGAGGTGTAGAGAGAGTCAAGAGAGGTGCAGAAAGAGGAATAAAGGTACAGAAAAAGGCAAATGAGCTGCAGAGAAAGGCAAGAGAAGAGCAAACATAGTCAAGAGAGGTACATTAAGAGACAAGAGAAGTGCAGAAAGAGGAAGAAATGTTCAGAAAAAGGCAAGAGAGGTACAGAAAGAAGTGAGTGCGCTGTTGAAAAATGGAAGAGAGGTGCAGAAAGTGGTAGGAGAGGTGCAGAAAGAGGCAAGAGAATTGCAAAAAGAGAAAAGAGGGTTGGAGAAAGAGGAAACAGTGGAGGAAAAAGCCAAGAGATGAGCAGATAGAGGCAAGAGAGGTGAAGAAAGAGGCAAGCAAAATGCGGAAATAGGGCAGAAGTGATGAAAGAGGCAAGAGAGGTATAGAAAGAGGCAAGACATGTGCAGAAAGAGGTAAGAGGGGTGCATGAAGAGGCAAGAGGGTTTCAGAAAGAAGAGAGTGAGCTGAAGAAAGAGGGAAGAGAGGTGTACAAAGAGGCAAGAGAGGTGCAGAAAGAGGCAACAGAGGTGCATAAAGAGGCATAAGGGGTGCAGAAAGAAGAGAGGGAGTTGCAGAATGCAGTGAGACAGGTGAAGAAAGAGGCAAGATAGGTGTAGAATGAGGTTAGAAGTATAGAAAAAGTACAAATAGGCAATAAAAGAGCAAAAGGAATCAAGAGAGGTGAATCAAGAGGCAAGAGAAGTGCAGAAAGAGGAAGACATGTTCAGAAAGAGGCATGAAAGGTGCAGAATGAGGCTGGAGAGGTACACAAAGAAGATAGTGAGATGCAAAAAGATGCAAGAGAGGTGAAGAAAGAGCCAAGACCGGTGCAGAAGGAAGTTAGAGGTGTAGAAAGAGTCAAGAGAGGTGCAGAAAGAGGAAGAAAGGTACAGAAAAAGGCAAGTGAGCTGCAGAAAGAGGTAAGAGGAGAGCAAAAAGAGTCAAGAGAGGAGCAACAAGAGGTAAGAAAAGTACAGAAAGAGGAAGACATGTTCAGAAAGAGGCAAGAGAGGTACAGAAAGAGGCAAGATATGTACAGAAAGAGGAGAGTGGGCTACAGAAAGGACAACGAAAAGTGCAGAAAGGGGCAAGAGAGGTGTAGAAGGAAGGTAACTTCCATTTTCAAACACCTTGACAACAGTGAAACAATTTGGGATTTCGTTGTTTTCATCCAGACAGAAATTTAAAAAAAGGAGTACCTTATCAGTTGATGTATGCAGCTCGCACAACTTTTCAGTCTTCGGAGATTTGTTATTGTCTTCTACTGGACCTCAGCGTCTTGTGGCTTCTGACTGCAACCACACCCTTCTTCGTTTTGCCACCTCCTATTCGGGTCTTAATTCTCTTCCTGCTTTTCTCTGGCATCCCAGCCCTCCCACTGTGGTAGACCTCTACCAGTCTAAGGTGAAGCAAGACACCCGTCTGTGTGGCACTGAAAAGTGTGGTCCGGATGAGCTGAGTAGTCCACATTGGCAACATCATTTTCTTCTCCTCTCCTTGTGGCAACTCTAAGTGCTTCAGAGCTCACCTTGTCAATGTAGTAGGGAGGACGGTGGCAGAGTCTCCCCGACCCACTTGACGCCAGCATAGCTGTCATGTGAGTGTCAGACAGGTTTGCATTATCGTGTTTGTCTACCTGACGTCAGGAAATCAGTTTTTTAAAAATACGTTTTAATCTGGGAATTTTACATTTGCTGTCACTTACTGGTTCAGTCCCCTTCACGCTCCTAACGCCGCACTCCTAGTATCATAAGGGGCAACAGGGGCTCATTCCAACACAGGGAAGTCTGGGTTCGATACTCCCGCCTGCCCGCCCCGTTCCGACTCGGCAATTAGTGTCGTTGAGCGGAGGGCGGACAGGTAAGAGCCAGACACACTTCCGGTCGGAGCAGCGGTTAGCGTTCTAGGCTTTTCTTAGGAAGGGCTATTTAGACAGACAATCGCCGGCTGACTGCGGTAGGGAGGACGGTGGCAAAGTCTCCCTGACCCGCTTGACGCCAGCATAGCAGTCATGTGAGTGTCAGACACGCTTGTATTATCGTGTTTGTCTACCTGATGCCAGGAAATCAGTTTTTTAAAAATACGTTTTAATCTGTGAATTTTACATTTGCTGTCACTTACTGGTTCAGTCCCCTTCACGCTCCTAACGCCGCACTCCTAGTACCATAAGGGGCAACAGGGGCTCATTCCAACACAGGGAAGTCTGGGCTCGATACTCCAGCCTGCCCGCCCCGTTCTGACTCGGCAATTAGTGTCGTTGAGCAGAGGGCGGACAGGTAAGAGCCAGACACACTTCCGGTCGGAGCAGCGGTTAGCGTTCTAGGCTTTTCTTAGGAAGGGCTATTTAGCCCTCCCTCTGCTCTGAGCGTGCAGCGGTCACGCCTAAGAGCGTGCCTAAGACAAGCCGAAGAGAAGCCCGTCTGCGCCCGTCCGCAACCGGACAGGGCCATGGGCCATGGGCCATGGGCTCTGTCTCAAAGGACATAGATGTAATTATGAGACATAGTATCCGGTACTCATCCCAGGCGCTTAAAGATCTGCAGCCAGAACCTCTGGTAGGTTGTGCCATGCGCTCTCTGTCATGCCACGAAGGCCCATTTTCATGCCTACATTGCTGTTTTCAGGCATTCTTTACTAATCTGGTCATTGGTAGTAATGTCCAGAAAATCAAGGTACCTATTAGGCCTTGTTTCCAAACATCCTTTACCAATTCTTCCACCAGCTTGAACACTGAGGAAACTCCGCCAGTGAATAGTTTAAAACGTTTTCTTTTAAACATTCGTTCCCTACCAAAGCACAATCTTGAATTCTGGGATCTGGTTAATACCGTAAATCCAGATATTTGCTTCCTCACAGAAACTTGGTTAAAACCCCACACAGTTCCCGCCATTACGTTAGGGGTTCCGATGGGATATAAGGTCCTTAAACTAGATCGTCCTGTCAAAACCGGGGGAGGCATTGCTATAGTATATAGAGAAGAAGGTTTGAAGATTTCTTTACTAGAACAAAGAAGTTGTCCCATGATGGAAATCATGGTCTTTAAGATCAATTCCACCTCAAGAACTCACTGGAAGGGGGCATTAGTATACCGTCCCCCGGGGCCAAGTGCGGGCTTCTCACTTTCTCTAGTGGAATTTCTGGCTCCATATTTAAAAGCCAAAGAAGATTTTATTCTCCTCGGAGATTTTAATGTTCATGCAGACATCCCTAGCCACCCCGATACTGCATTATTACTCTCAGATCTTAAAATATTAGGGTTAGAGATTCAAAATAAGGGTCCCACACATATTGGTGGACATACTTTGGACCTAATTTTCACCAACTGTCCTAAAATTAAATATTGGTCAATGTCTCAAGTGTGTTGGTCTGACCATCACATGGTTGAATTCTTTTTCTGTGGTCTTGCCATACCACATCAAAAATCTCTTCCCGCTATTTTGCGGAGACCATGGCATAAAGTAACACTAGATGAATTACAGAGGGTCTGGAAGGAACCCATCCTCACAGAGATAGACAATGTTGAGTCCGGCCTAACCAAGTATAATAAAGCTCTTTTAGAAGCAGTGGATCTACTGACCCCTCTGAAGCATCACAAACAGCATCCAGTATCTAAACAAGAGTTATGGTATACTGAAGAGCTTAGAGGGGAGAAGCAGAAGTGTAGAAAGCTCGAAAAAGCTTGGAGGAAATCACACACGGAAGCTAGTAAGAAAATGTATATTGATGCCCTGGCCTCCTATCACAAAAACATAAAGATGGCCAGGAGGAGCTGTCTTGCATCACAATTGGCTGAAGCAGGCAACTCTTCCAGAGAACTCTATAAGATCCTACAGTCCTTCGTAAAACCAGTGGCCTGTGAGAGTCCTGATGACTTTTCTCAGGCCCTGTGTGATGAAATATTGTTGTTCTTCGAGAATAAAATAGAGCTTATCTATGAGAAAATTAAATGGGCAGGGATTGTTAGGAGTAATATCGCTAGTTTCTCCCCGATATCACCTATTTCACCTCTGCCACCCGTGCGTGGTAATATTTTATTTACCACGTTTCCGGAGGTTAATCTTCCTGATGTTACCTCCCTGGCCAGTCAAATTAAAACAGGATCCCCTTTAGATCTTTTGCCAGCAAAGATGGTGGGATCTTTAGGGAATCTGCTCCTACCTGGAATTCAAACTGTGATCAATCTCTCCCTTAGAGAAGGACATGTGCCAGGTGAATGGAAGAAAGCGGTAGTGAACCCTATTCGAAAGAACGCAGCCCTGCCATGGTCAGACCTTTCCAACCTCCGTCTTATCTCCCTCCTTCCTCATATCAGCAAGATGACCGAGAAACATGTGAACACCCATCTGTCTAAGTTCATCGAGGCAGCGGGTGGTCTGGACCATTCTTAATCTGGGTTCAGACCTAACCACAGCACCGAGTCAGCCCTCCTCTCCGTGACCAATAACATCAGGATGGCACAGGATAGAGGGGGTTCTATGATCTTGGTGCTGTTGGATTTGTCCGCTGCCTTCAACACGGTTTCACATGATATTCTTCTCGGTCGTCTGCGGAAGGTGGAGATAGGCGGCTCAGCTCTGGCCTGGCTTAAGAGCTTTCTCTCGGGCCGATCACAAACTGTCAGGTTGGGCTCCCATCAATTGATCTCTAGGGAGCTCACTAAGGGGGTCCCACAGGGCTCATGCCTAAGCCTCAAACTCTTTAATGTGTATGTGGCCCCCCTGGCGGATATTGTGAGAGAATATGGGTTCAATCCAATATCGTATGCTGACGATACTCAGCTTTTGTTTCCCTTCCATACCCTGACACCGGCAATTAACACGCATTTGCCACTGGTATGAGAGCAGTATCTGACTGGATGGCCTCCAATTGCCTACAATGCAATGTGGGCAAGACGGAGGTCATGCTTTTTGGAGAAGCCCCCCTCTTGTGGTCACCTGAGTGGTGGCCCTTGGATCTAGGATCTGCTCCCTGTCCTAAGCAGATAGTAAAAAACTTGGGGGTACGGCTTGACCAGGCGCTATTATTAAAGGAACATGTGAATCTGGTAGCGGGAACCTGTTTCAGGACCATTGAACTCCTGAGGCGTGTGTTCCCGTTCCTGGATGATTGTTACAGGAAAACCCTGGTTCAGACACTGGTTGTCAGTAGGTTGGATTATTGCAATGGACTGCTCCTATCTGCCAATGAGGAACAATTGAGCCATCTGCAGGTGGTCCAGAATACTGTGGCCAGATTAGTTCTTGACGCTCCTCCTAGGTCCTCTTCACAACCCCTTCTGTATAAACTCCATTGGCTGCCCATTCGTCAGCAGATTGAGTTTAAAGTGAGCTGTGTAATCCACAGATGTCTTCATGGATCTGGCCCTAAATATCTGGCTGAATTATTTCGGCTGTATATTCCGACCCGCTCATTGCGCTCTAGCAACCAATTATTGCTTCAGGTCCCTCGTATCAAGAAGGCAAGACAAGGGGGTCGTGCCCTGTCCTACAAGGGCCCTACTCTGTAGAACACTTTGCCCCTCATCCTGAGACAAATCACTAACTTTTATGCCTTCAAGAAATCCTTGAAGACACACCTGTTTCCGGCTGCGTAAGATCTAGGGCACTCTATGACTATGATTTCGATCTGGCATCTTGGAAGATCATAAGCGCGGAGATACCCTTCTAGGGTCAATTCCTGCGCTATAAAAGAATATAAATAAATAAATAAATAAGCAAGAGAGGTGCAGAAAGAAAAGATTGAGCTGTAGTAAAAGCAAGAGAAATGCATAAAGAGGCAAGAGGGATGCATAAAGAGGCAAGAGTAGTGCAGAAAGAGGCAAGAGAGGTGCAGAAAGAGTCACGATAGGTGCAGAAAGAGGCAAGAGTTGTGAAGAAAAAGAAGAAAGGTGCAGAAGGAGGCAAGAGAGGTAAATAAAGAGGCAAGAGAGGTACAGAAAGAGAAAAGAGAGGTGCAGAAAGAGGCAAGGGGGTAAAGAAAGCAAAGTGAGTTAAAGAAAGAGGAAATAGAGGTGAAGAAAGAGGCGAGAGAGGTGCAGAAGTAGGTTAGAGGTATAGAATGAGTCAAGAGAGGTGCAGAAAGAGGAAGACATGTTCAGAAAAACGCAGAGAGGGGCAGAAAAAACTAAGAGAAGTCCAGAATGAGGCAAGAGAGGTGAAGAAAGAGGCAAGAGTGGTGCAGAATGAGGTTAGAGGTATAGAAAGAATCAACAGAGGTGCAGAAAGAGGAAGAAAGGTACAGAAAAGGGTAAGTGAGGTTCAGAAAGAGGCAAGAGGAGAGCAAAAAGAGTCAAGAGAGGTGCATCAAGAGGCAAGAGAAGTGCATAAAGAGGAAGGCATATGCAGAAAGAGGCAAGAGAGGTACAGAAAAAGAAAAGAGAGGTGCAGAAAGAGGCAAGGGGTGAAGAAAGCAGAGTGAGTTGAAGAAAGAGGAAATAGAGGTGAAGAAAGAGGCAAGTGAGGTGCAGAAGGAGGTTAGAGGTGTAGAATGAGTCAAGAGAGGTGCAGAAAGAGGAAGACATGTTCAGAAAGAGGCAAGAGAGGTGCAGAAAGAGGCAAGATATGTTTATAAAGAGGCAAGAGAGATAAAGAAAGAGGAGAGTGTGCTGCAGAAAGAACCATGTGAATTGCTGAAAAAGGCAAGAGAGGTGCATCAAGAGGCAAAAGTAATGCAGAATGAGGAAGATATTTTCAGAAGTAGAACAAAGGTACAGAAAGTGGCACAAGAGGTACAGAAAGAGAAAAGAGAGATGCAGAAAGAGGCAAGAGGGGTACAGAAAGAAGAGAGTGAGTTGAAGAAAGAAGAAAGAGAGACTAGGAAAGAGTCAAGAGAGGTGCAGAAGGAGGTTAGACATGTAGAAAGAGTCAAGAAAGATGCATAACAAGGAAGAAAGGTAAAGAAAAGGGCAAGTGAGCTGCAGAAAGTGTCAAGAGGAGAGCAAATAGAGTCAATAGAGGAGCATCAAGAGGCAAGAGAAGTGCAAAAAGAGGAATACATGTTCAGAAAGAGGCAAGAGAGGTGCAGAAAGAGAATGAAATGTTCAGAAAGAGACAAGCGAGGTACATAAAGAGACAAGAGAGGTACAGCAAGGGAAGAGTGAGCTGCAGAAAGAACTAGGAGAAGTGCAGAAAGAGGCAAGAGAGGTACAGAAAGAAGCACAGGAAGTGCAGAAAGAAGAGAGTGAGCTGAAGGAAGAAGCAAGAGAAGTGCAGAAAGAGGCAAGAGAGATGCGGAAATAACTAAGAGAAGTGCAGAATGAGGCAAGAGAGGTGCAGAAAGAGTCACGATAGGTGCAGAAAGAGGCAAGAGTTGTGAAGAAAAAGAAGAAAGGTGCAGAAGGAGGCAAGAGAGGTAAATAAAGAGGCAAGAGAGGTACAGAAAGAGAAAAGAGAGGTGCAGAAAGAGGCAAGGGGGTGAAGAAAGCAGAGTGAGTTGAAGAAAGAGGAAATAGAGGTGAAGAAAGAGGCAAGAGAGGTGCAGAAGTAGGTTAGAGGTATAGAATGAGTCAAGAGAGGTGCAAAAAGAGGAAGACATGTTCAGAAAGATGCAGAGAGGGGCAGAAAGAACTAAGAGAAGTCCAGAATGAGGCAAGAGAGGTGAAGAAAGAGGCAAGAGAGGTGCAGAATGAGGTTAGAGGTATAGAAAGAATCAACAGAGGTACAGAAAGAGGAAGAAAGGTACATAAAAGGGTAAGTGAGGTTCAGAAAGAGGCAAGAGGAGAGCAAAAAGAGTCAAGAGAGGTGCATCAAGAGGCAAGAGAAGTGCATAAAGAGGAGGATATGGGCAGAAAGAGGCAAGAGAGGTACCGAAAGAGAAAAGAGAGGTGCAGAAAGAGGCAAGGGGTGAAGAAAGCAGAGTGAGTTGAAGAAAAAGGAAATAGAGGTGAAGAAAGAGGCAAGTGAGGTGCAGAAGGAGGTTAGATGTGTAGAATGAGTCAAGAGAGGTACAGAAAGAGGAAGACATGTTCAGAAAGAGGCAAGAGGTGCAGAAAGAGGCAAGAGAGATAAAGAAAGAGGAGAGTGTGCTGCAGAAAGAACCATGTGAATTGTTGAAAAAGGCAAGAGAGGTGCATCAAGAGGCAAAAGTAATGCAGAATGAGGAAGATATTTTCAGAAGTAGAACAAAGGTACAGAAAGTGGCACAAGAGGTACAGAAAGAGAAAAGAGAGATGCAGAAAGAGGCAAGAGGGGTACAGAAAGAAGAGAGTGAGTTGAAGAAAGAAGAAAGAGAGATTAGGAAAGAGTCAAGAGAGGTGCAGAAGGAGGTTAGACGTGTAGAAAGAGTCAAGAAAGATGCATAACAAGGAAGAAAGGTAAAGAAAAGGGCAAGTGAGCTGCAGAAAGTGTCAAGAGGAGAGCAAATAGAGTCAAGAGAGAAGCATCAAAAGGCAAGAGAAGTGCAAAAAGAGGAATACATGTTCAGAAAGAGGCAAGAGAGGTGCAGAAAGAGACAAGAGAGGTACAGCAAGGGGAGAGTGAGATGCAGAAATAACTAAGAGAAGTGCAGAATGAGGCAAGAGAGGTGAAGAAATAGGCAAGAGAGGAGCAGAAGGAGGTTAGAGGTATAGAAAGAATCAACAGAGGCACAGAAAGAGGAAGAAAGGTACAGAAAAAGATAAGTGAGGTTCCGAAAGAGGCAAGAGGAGAGCAAAAAGAGTCAAGAGTGGTGCATCAAGAGGCAAGAGAAGTGCAGAAAAAATGAAGACATGTTCAGAAAGTGGCAAGAGAGGTGCAGTAAGAGGTAATAGAGGTACAGAAAGAGGCAAGTGAGGTACAGAAAGAGGAGAGTGAGCTGCAGAAAGAACAAAGAAAAGTGCAGAAAAGGGTAAGAGAGGTGCAGAAAGAAGCAAGAGGTGCAGAAAGAAAAGAGTGAGCTGCAGGAAGAAGCAAGAGAAGTGCACGTAGAGGCAAGAGAGATGCAGAAAGAGGCAAGAGTAGTGGAGAAATAGGCAAGAGAGGTGCAGAAAGAGCCAAGAGATGGGAAGAAAAAGAAGAAAGGTGCAAAAGGAGGCAAGAGAGGTGCATAAAGAGGCAAGAGAAAAGCAGAAAGTGGCAAGAGAAATGCAGACAGGGGCAAGAGAGGTACAGAAAGAGAAAAGAGAGGTGCAGAAAGAGGCAAGAGGGGTGAAGAAAGAAGAGTAATTTGAAGAAAGAGGAAAAAGAGGCGAAGAAAGAGGCTAAAGAGGTGCAGAAGGAGGTTAGAGGTGTAGAATGAGTCAAGAGATGTGCAGAAAGAGGAAGAAAGGTACAGAAAGTGAGCTGCAGGACGAGGCAAGATATAAGCAAAAAGAGTCAAGAGAGGTGCATCAAGAGGGAAGAGCAGAAAGAGGAAGACATGTTCATAAAGAGGCAAGAGAGGTGCAGAAAGAGGCAAGAGATGTATATAAAGAGGCAAGAGAGGTACAGAAAAAGGAGAGTGAGCTGTAGAAAGAACTAAGAGAAGTGCAGAAAGAGGCAAGATAGGTGCATCAAGAGGCAAAAGTAATGCAGAAAGAGGAAGACATGTTCAGAAAGAGGCAAGAGAGGTGCAGAATGCAGAAAGAGGGGTACAGAAAGAGGCAAGTGAGGTACAGAAAAAGGAGAGTGAGTTTCGGAAAGAACCAAGAGAAGTGCAGAAAGCGGCAAGAGAGGTGTAGAAAGAAGCAAGAGAAGTGCAGAACGAAGAGAATGAGCTGCAGGAAGAAGCAAGAGAGTTGCAGATATAGGCAAAAGAGGTGAAGAAAGAGGCAAGCAAGGTGCAGAAAGAGGCAAGAGAATTGCAAAAAGTGGCAAGAGAAGTGCAGAAAGAGGAAAGAGTGGAGTAGAAGACCAAGAGAGGTGCATATAGAGGCAGGAGAGGTGAAAAAAGAGGAAAGCAAGGTGCATAAAGAGGTGAGAGGTGAATAAAGAGGCAATAGAGATGTAAAAAGAAGCAAGAGAGGAACAGAAAGAGGCAAGAGAGTTGCATAAAGAGGCAAGAGTGGTACAGAAAGAAGAGAGTAAGTTGCAGAAAGAGGAAAGAGAGGTGCAGATAAAGGCAATGGAGGTGAAGAAAGAGGCAACAGAGATGTATAAAGAAGCAAGAGAGGTGCAGAAAGAGGTAAGAGGAAAGCATAAAGAGTCAAGAGAGGAGCAACAAGAGGTAAGAAAAGTGCAGAAAGAGGAAGACATGTTCAGAAAGAGGCAAGAGAGATACAGAAAGAGGCAAGAGATGTACAGAAAGAGGAGAGTGGGCTGCAGAAAGGACAACGAAAAGTGCAGAAAGGGGCAAGAGAGGTATAGAATAAAGCAAGAGAGGTGCAGAAAGAAAAGAGTGAGCTGTATGAAAAGCAAGATAAATGCATAAAGAGGCAAGAGTAGTGCAGAAAGAGGCAAGAGAGGTACAGAAAGAGAAAAGAGAGGGGCAGAAATAGGCAAGGGGTGAAGAAAGCAGAGTGAGTTGAAGAAAGAGGAAATAGAGGTGAAGAAAGAGGCAAGAGAGGTGCAGAAGGAGGTTAGAGGTGTAGAATGAGTCAAGAGAGGTGCAGAAAGAGGAAGACATGTTCAGAAAGAGGCAGAGAGGGGCAGAAATAACTAAGAGAAGTCGAGAATGAGGCAAGAGAGGTGAAGAAAGAGGCAAGAGAGATGCAGAAGGAGATTAAAGGTATAGAAAGAATCAACAGAGGTGCAGAAAGAGGAAGAAAGGTACAGAAAAAAGTAAGTGAGGTTCAGAAAGAGGCAAGAGGAGAGCAAAAAGAGTCAAGAGAGGTGCATCAAGAGGCAAGAGAAGTGCAGAAAAAAGAAGACATGTTCAGAAAGTGGCAAGACAGTTGCAGTAAGAGGTAAGAGACGTGCAGAAAGAGGCAAGAGATGTGAAGAAAAAGAAGAAAGGTGCAAAAGGAGACAAGAGAGGTGCATAAAGAGGCAAGAGAAAAGCAGAAAGTGGCAAGAGAAATGCAGAAAGAGGCAAGAGAGGTACAGAAAGATAAAAGAGAGGTGCAGAAAGAGGCAAGCGGGGTGAAGAAAGAAGAGTGAGTTGAAGTAAGAGGAAAAAGAGTTGCAGAAGGAGGTTAGAGGTGTAGAATGAGTCAAGAGAGGTGCATCAAGAGGCAATAGAAGTGCAGAAAGAGGAAGACATGTTCAGAAAGAGGCAAGAGAGGTACAGAAAGAGAAAAGAGAGGTGCAGAAAGAGGCAAGGGGTGAAGAAAGCAGAGTGAGTTGAAGAAAAAGGAAATAGGGGTGAATAAAGAGGCAAGTGAGGTGCAGAAGGAGGTTAGAGGTGTAGAATGAGTCAAGAGAGGTGCAGAAAGAGGAAGACATGTTCAGAAAGAGGCAAGAGAGGTGCAGAAAGAGGCAAGAGATGTTTATAAAGAGGCAAGAGAGATACAGAAAGAGGAGAGTGTGCTGCAGAAAGAACCATGTGAAGTGCTGAAAGAGGCAAGAAAGGTGCATCAAGAGGCAAAAGTAATGCAGAAAGAAGAAGATTTTTTCAGAAGTAGAAGAAAGGTACAGAAAGTGGCATGAGAGGTACAGAAAGAGGCAAGAGAGTTGCATAAAGAGGCAAGAGGGATGCAGAAAGAAGAGAGTGAGTTGCAGAAAGAGGAAAGAGAGGTGCAGATAGAGGCAATGGAGGTGAAGAAAGAGGCCACAGAGATGTATAAAGAAGCAAGAGAGGTGCAGA
Organism: Lissotriton helveticus; assembly: GCF_964261635.1. Classification (NCBI taxonomy): domain Eukaryota; kingdom Metazoa; phylum Chordata; class Amphibia; order Caudata; family Salamandridae; genus Lissotriton; species Lissotriton helveticus. The sequence goes on from NC_136069.1 coordinate 1,201,347,568, forward strand.
AGGACTCAAGTGAGGTGCATATAGAAGCAAGAAAAGTCCAGAAAGAAAAAAGTGAGCTGCAGAAAATGATAAGAGAGGTATAGAAAGAGGCCCGGCAGGTGTGGAAACAAGAGAGTGAGCTGCAGAAAGAGGCAAGGGAGGTGCAGAAAGAAGTGAGAGGTACAAAGAGAGTCAAGAAGGGTATAGAAAGAGGAATAAAGGTGCAGAAAAAGTCAGTGAGCTGCAGAGAGAGGCAAGATAAGATCAACGAGAGTCAAGAGAGGTACACCAAGAGGCAAGAGAGGTGCAGAAAGAGGCAAGAGATCTGCATAAAGAGGCAAAAGGGGTACAAAAAGAAGAGAGTGAGCTGCAGAAAGATGGAAGAGAGGTGTTAGAAAGAGGCAAGAGAGGTTTAGAAGGAGGTTAGAGATGTAAAAAGAGTCAAGAGAGGTGCAGAAAGAGAAGGAAAGGCACACAAAAAGGCAAGTGAGCTGCAGAAAGAGGCAAGACAAGAGCAAAACATGTGAGCAGAGGTGAATCAAGAGTCAAGGGCAGTGCAGAAAGAGGAAGCCATGTTCAAACAGTGGCAATAAAGGTGCAAAATGAGGCAACAGAGGCACAGAAAGAAGAGAGTGAGCTGCAGAAAGATGCAAGAGAGGTACAGAAAGAGGAGAGTAAGCTGCAGAAAGAACCAAGAGAAGTGCAGAAAGAGGCAAAAGAGGTGCAGAAAGAGAGTGAGCTGCAGCAACATGCAAGAGAAGTACAGAAAGAGGCAGGAGAGATGCAAAAAGAGGCAAGAGAAGTGCAGAAATAGGCAAGATAGGTACAGAAAGAGGCAAGAGACGTAAGGAAAGAAGAATAACTTTGCAGAAGGAGGCAAGAGAGGTGCATAAAGAGGCAAGTGAGGTGCATAAAGAGGCAAGAGAAGAGCAAAAAGTGGCAAGAGAAGTGTAGAAAGAGTCAAGAGAGGTGCAGAAAGTAATAGAAAGGTACAGAATAGAGGCAAAATAGGTACAGAAAGAGAAAAGAGAAGTGCAGAATGAGGCAAGAGGGGTGCAGAAAATAGAGATTGATTTGAAGAAAGAGGAAAGAGAGGTGAAGAAAGAGTAAAGAGAGCTGCAGAAGGAGGTTGGAGGTGTAAAAAGACTCATGAGAGGTGTAGAAAGAGGAAGAAAGGTACAGAAAAAGGCAAGTGAGCTGCAGAAAGCGGCAAGAGGAGAGCAAAAATAGTCAAGAGGGGTGCATCAAGAGGTAAGAGAAGTGCTGAAAGAGGAAGACATGTTCGGAAAGAGGCAAGAGAGGTGCTGAAAGAGGCAAGTGAGGTACAGAAAGAGGAGAGTAATGCAGAAAGAACCAAGCTAAGTATAGAAAGTGACAAGAGAGGTGCCGAAAGAGGCATGAAATGTGCAGAATGAGGCAGGAGGGGTACAGAAAGAAGAGAGTGAGCTGTAGAAAGATGCAAGGGAGGTACAGAAAGAAGAAAGATGGGGACAGAAAGAGGCAGGTGAGGGACAGAAAGAGGCAAGAGAGGTACAGAAAGAGTAGAGGGAGCTGCAGAAAGAACCAAGAGAAGTGCAGAAAGAGGCATGAGAGGTGCAGAAAGAAGCAGGAGAAGTGCAGAAAGAGGCAAGAAAGGTGAAGAAAGAGACAAGCAAGGTGCAGAAATAGGTGAGAGGTAAAGTAGAGGAAGTAATGTGTAGAAAGTGGCTAGAGAAGTACAGAAAGAGGTAAGAGGTGTAAAGAGAGTCAAGAAGGGTATAGAAATAGGAATGAAGGTGCAGAAAAAATAAGTGAGGTACACAGAGAGGCAAGATAAGATCAACAAGAGTCAAGAGAGATATATCAAGAGGCAAGAGAAGTGGAGAAAGAGGCAAGAGAGCTGCATAAAGAGGCAAGAGGGGTGCAAATAGAAGAGAGTGAGCTGCAGAAAGATGGAAGGGAGGTGTTGGAAAGAATTAAGTGAGGTGCAGAAGGAGGTTAGAGATGTAGAAAGAGTCAAGAGAGGCACAGATAGAGATTATATACCTATACCACCTAATCCTAACCGACGGGTGCAGAAAGAGGAAGACTGCTAGAGAAAAAGGCAAGTGAGCTACAGAACTAGGAATGAGAAGAGCAAAACGTGTCAAGAGAGGTGAATCAAGAGGCAAGAGCAGTGCAGAAAGAGGAAGCCATCTTCAAACTGAGGCAAGAAAGGTGCAGATTTAGGCAAGAGAGGAACAGAAAGAGGCAAGAGATGTACAGAAAAGAGGAGAATGAGCTGCAGAAAGAACCAAGAGAAGTGCAGAAAGAGGCAAGAGAGGTGCAGAAAGAAGCAAGAGAGGTGCAGAAAGAAGAGAGTGAGCTGCAGGAAGAAGCAAGAGAGGTGCAGAAAGAGGCAAGAAAGATGCAGAAAGAGGCAAGAGAAATGCAGAAAGAGGCATGAGAGATGCAGAAAGAGTCAAGATATGAGCAGAAAGAGGCAAGAAATGTGAAGAAAGAAGAAGAAAGGTGCAGAAGGAGGCAAGAGTGGTGCATAAAGAGGGAAGTGAGGTGCATAAAAGAGGCAAGAGAAGAGCAGAAAGAGGCAATAGAAATGCAGAGAGGCAAGAGAGGTGTAGACAGAGAAAAGAGAAGTGCAGAATGAGGCAAGAGGGGTGCATAAAATAGAGATTGATTTGAAGAAAGAGGAAAGAGAGGTGAAGAAAGAGTAAAAAGAGCTGCATAAGGAGGTTAGAGGTGTAAAAAGACTCATGTGAGGTGTAGAAAGAGGAAGAAAGGTACGGGAAAAGGCAAGTGAGCTGCAGAAAGAGGCAAGAGGAGAGCAAAAAGAGTCAAGAGGGGTGCATCAAGAAGTAAGAGAAGTGCTGAAAGAGGAAGACATGTTCAGAAAGAGGCAAGAGAGGTGCTGAAAGAGGCAAGTGAGGTACAGAAAGAGGAGAGTAATGCAGAAAGAACCAAGATAAGTATTGAAAGCGACAAGAGCGGTGCCGAAAGAGGCAAGAAATATGCAGAATGAGGCAGGAGAGGTACAGAAAGAAGAGAGTGAGCTGCAGAAAGAACCAAGAGAAGTGCAGAAAGAGGCATAAGAGGTGCAGAAAGAAGCAAGAGAAGTGCAGAAAGAGGCAAGAAAGGTGAAGAAAGAGACAATCAAGGTGCAGAAATAGGTGAGAGGTAAAGTAGAGGAAGAAATGTGTAGAAAGAGGCTAGAGAAGTACAGAAAGGGGTAAGAGGTGTAAAGAGAGTCAAGAAGGGCATAGAAAGAGGACTAAAGGTGCAGAAAAAGTAAGTGAGCTACACAGAGAGGCAAGATAAGATCAACAAGAGTCAAGAGAGGTACATCAAGAGGCAGGAGAGGTGGAGAAAGAGGCAAGAGAGTTGCATAAAGAGGCAAGAGGGGTGCAAAAAGAAGAGAGTGAGCTGCAGAAAGATGAAAGAAAGGTGTTGGAAAGAGTTAAGTGAGGTGCCGAAGGAGGTTAGAGATGTAGAAAGAGTCAAGAGAGGCACAGAAAGAGATTATAGACCTATACCACCTAATCCTAACCGACAGGTGCAGAAAGAAGAAGACAGCCAGAGAAAAAGGCAAGTGAGCTACAGAACTAGGAAAGAGAAGAGCAAAACGTGTCAAGAGAGGTGAATCAAGAGCAGTGCAGAAAGAGGAAGCCATGTTCAAACTGAGGCAAGAAAGGTGCAGATTTAGACAAGAGAGAACAGAAAGAGGCAAGAGAGGTACAGACAAGAGGAGAGTGAGCCGCAGAAAAAACCAAGAGAAGTGAAGAAAGAGGCAAGAGAGGTGCAGAAAGAAGCAAGAGAGGTGCAGATAGAAGAGAGTGAGCTGCAGGAAGAAGCAAGAGAGGTGCAGAAAGAGGCAAGAAAGATGCAGAAGGAGGCAAGAGAAGTGCAGCAAGAGGCATGAGAGAGGCAGAAAGAGTAAAGATATGAGCAGAAAGAGGCAAGAAATGTGAAGAAAGAAGAAGAAAGGTGCAGAAGGAGGCAAGAGTGGTGCATAAAGAGGGAAGTGAGGTGCAGAAAGAGGCAAGAGAAGAGCAGAAAGAGGCAATAGAAATGCAGAGAGGCAAGAGAGGTGTAGACAGAGAAAAGAGAAGTGCAGAATGAGGCAAGAGGGGTGCATAAAATAGAGATTGATTTGAAGAAAGAGGAAAGAGAGGTGAAGAAAGAGTAAAGAGAGCTGCATAAGGAGGTTAGAGGTGTAAAAAGACTCATGTGAGGTGTAGAAAGAGGAAGAAAGGTACGGGAAAAGGCAAGTGAGCTGCAGAAAGAGGCAAGAGGAGAGCAAAAAGAGTCAAGAGGGGTGCATCAAGAGGTAAGAGAAGTGCTGAAAGAGGAAGACATGTTCAGAAAGAGGCAAGAGAGGTGCTGAAAGAGGCAAGTGAGGTACAGAAAGAGGAGAGTAATGCAGAAAGAACCAAGATAAGTATTGAAAGCGACAAGAGCGGTGCCGAAAGAGGCAAGAAATATGCAGAATGAGGCAGGAGAGGTACAGAAAGAAGAGAGTGAGCTGCAGAAAGAACCAAGAGAAGTGCAGAAAGAGGCATAAGAGGTGCAGAAAGAAGCAAGAGAAGTGCAGAAAGAGGCAAGAAAGGTGAAGAAAGAGACAATCAAGGTGCAGAAATAGGTGAGAGGTAAAGTAGAGGAAGAAATGTGTAGAAAGAGGCTAGAGAAGTACAGAAAGGGGTAAGAGGTGTAAAGAGAGTCAAGAAGGGTATAGAAAGAGGACTAAAGGTGCAGAAAAAGTAAGTGAGCTACACAGAGAGGCAAGATAAGATCAACACGAGTCAAGAGAGGTACATCAAGAGGCAGGAGAGGTGGAGAAAGAGGCAAGAGAGTTGCATAAAGAGGCAAGAGGGGTGCAAAAAGAAGAGAGTGAGCTGCAGAAAGATGAAAGAGAGGTGTTGGAAAGAGTTAAGTGAGGTGCCGAAGGAGGTTAGAGATGTAGAAAGAGTCAAGAGAGGCACAGAAAGAGATTATAGACCTATACCACCTAATCCTAACCGACAGGTGCAGAAAGAAGAAGACAGCCAGAGAAAAAGGCAAGTGAGCTACAGAACTAGGAAAGAGAAGAGCAAAACTTGTCAAGAGAGGTGAATCAAGAGCAGTGCAGAAAGAGGAAGCCATGTTCAAACTGAGGCAAGAAAGGTGCAGATTTAGACAAGAGAGAACAGAAAGAGGCAAGAGAGGTACAGACAAGAGGAGAGTGAGCCGCAGAAAAAACCAAGAGAAGTGCAGAAAGAGGCAAGAGAGGTGCAGAAAGAAGCAAGAGAGGTGCAGTTAGAAGAGAGTGAGCGGCAGGAAGAAGCAAGAGAGGTGCAGAAAGAGGCAAGAAAGATGCAGAAGGAGGCAAGAGAAGTGCAGAAAGAGGCATGAGAGAGGCAGAAAGAGTAAAGATATGAGCAGAAAGAGGCAAGAAATGTGAAGAAAGAAGAAGAAAGGTGCAGAAGGAGGCAAGAGTGGTGCATAAAGAGGGAAGTGAGGTACAGAAAGAGGCAAGAGAAGAGCAGAAAGAGTCAATAGAAATGCAGAGAGGCAAGAGAGGTATAGACAGAGAAAAGAGATGTGCAGAAAGAGGCAAGAGGAGTGCAGAAAGAAGAGAGTGATTTGAAGAAGAAGGAAAGAGATGCAAAGAAAGAGGCAAGAGAGGTGCAGAAAGAGGAAGAAAGTTGCAGAAGGAGGCAAGAGAGGTGCATAAAGAGGCAAGTGAGGTGCATAAAGAGGCAAGAGAAGAGCAGAAAGAGGCAAGAGATATTAAGAAAGAGTCAATAGAGGTACAGAAAGTAGAAGAAAGGTACAGAAAGATGCAAAAGAGGTGCAGAAAGAGAAAAGAGAAGTGCAGAATGAGGCAAGAGTGGTGCACAAAGTAAAGATTGATTTGAAGAAAGAGGGAAGAGTGGTGAATAAAGAGTAAAGTAAGCTGCAGAAGGAGGTTAGAGGTTTAGAAAGACTCATGAGAGGTCTAGAAAGAGGAAGAAAGGTACTGAAAGTGGCAAGTGAGCTGCAGAAAGAGGCAAGGGGAGAGCAAAAAGAATCAAGAGAGGTGCATCAAGAGGCAAGAGAAGTGCAGAAAGAGGAAAACATGTACAGAAAGAGGCAAAAGAGGTGCAGAAAGAGGCAAGAAAGATACAGAAAGAGGCAAGAGAGGTACAGAAAGAGGAGAGTGAGATGCAGAAAGAACCAAGAGAAGTGCAGAAAGAGGCAAGAGAGGTGCATAAAGAAGCAAGAGAGGTACAGAAAGATAAAAAGAGGTGCAAAAAGAAGCAAGAGAAGTGAAGAAAGAGGTAAGAAAGGTGAAGAAAGAGACAAGCAAGGTGCAGAAATAGGTGAGAGATAAAAAACGAGGAAGAAAGGTGTAGAAAGAGGCGAGCAAAGTACAGAAAGAGGCCAGAGAGCTGCATAAAGAGGCAAGAGGGTTGCAAACAAAAGAGAGTGAGCTGCAGAAAGATGGAAGAGAGGTGTTAGAAAGAGTTAAGGGAGGTGTAGAAGGAGGTTAAAGATGTAGAAAGAGTCAAGTGATGTGCAGAATGAGACTATATACCTATACAACCAAATCCTAACCGACAGGTGCAGAAAGAGAAAGACAGCCACAGAAAAAGGCAATTGAGCTACAGAAAGAGGAAAGAGGAGAGCAAAATGTGTCAATAGTAAGTATGGGTGAAATTTGATAATTTGCGGTCCGCGAAATCGCACGAAAGCGAATTTGCGATCCGCAGAATTCGCGAATTCGTGCAAATTGGTTTTTTTGCGTGTTTGCGGGGTTTTTTGCTTAATTGCGGACCGCTTGCAGCGTACCGACCACGAGGTTGCCCATGCGGTCGTACATGGGAGAGGCCATCTTGTGCGCGTTGCGTATTTCCATTTCCTGGCACTATTGGTAATGTCGCGTTGTGTGCGGGGCTCTATTACAAGTTTGGCGTGTTTTTGCCTGCTCGCGGGGGAAATATCGCACAAACTTACCCACGCGGTCCTCAATGGGCGCGGCCATCTTGTTTTTAATTCATTGCTATGGTCCTGTGCGTGCGTTTTGAATCCTGCTTGAATATTTGCCATCCTTTCTTTCTTTGAACTTTTTTTTGCTCATTATCTATCTCTCTATCTGTCTAGATCTATATTTTGTGATTTTTTCAACTTTTTGTTACTTTATAACTCCTTTTTTTGTTTAGCTCTCTCTTTCATTTTTTTTTTCTTTCTTCCCCCTATTCTTTTCTTCTATCGGCCAGGACCATGGCAAAGGGAGCTGCCAAATCAAAGAGGAAGGGTCCCGCACCCCATTGCCGGCTCCCTTTACCGTCGATTGAGGGGAGTTAATGTAGTGGCCAGGGAGGTTTTCACCGCGGTGGAGGTGGCCGCCCTGGTATTTTTTGTTCTGCGCCACCTTCCGAAGACCGTGGCAGCAGGTGGCAGGCCCGGTCAAGGGTATGGCCTCTGGGAGTGTCGCCAGCAGTGGGATAAGGTGTGACGGGCCATGCGGAGGGAGTCGGGGGTCCGGCGCACCTACGACCAAGCGACGCACAGGTGGGCCGACGTCCTCGACCGGGAGCAGGACCTGCTCCACCTGCTAGGTGTGGAGATCCCTGGCCTTGGTAAGTAGCTATTTACTAACTACTTTGTTTTCTTCTGCTCTGTGTTATATTGCTAATATATGTTTTTCCCGAAGAGCAAGAATGCTGCAGATTCGAGTACATTGCAGGTAAATTAATGTTTAAATAGCTTCTGTGATTGCAGGTGCTCGCCTGCTCAGTGGCGTTGCTCCAATGCTTACTTGTTTGCAACTTTGTGCTCATTAGCACAAAGCTTTAGCGCTGGGACGCTCAAGGGCAGCCATGCGCTCTATAAATCCAATTCCATTCCATTTGAGCAGAACTGCGTAATGCTAGAGAGACTAGAGACTCAAGTCTAGTCCTTCCTTTGTACTCCTGTTGCCACTAAGAAGAAGAGATAGTGATGGATTGATAGGTTGAGTATATTATGTTTTGTTATTAGTAGTAGTAGTAGGACATTTTTTTGTGCTCTGCAATCATGATGACGGACTGTGTCTGTCACGTCGCGTGCTGCTGAGTGCTGGCAGTCATAGAAGAACCTTTTTGTTGTTTGTTTAGTTGGCGATTTACATAACTTTCCAAGTAGACGGCCTGCGAATCCAGCAATTCTGTACTAGTAGTATCCTCCTAGTTGATCAGATCAGATAGGTTAATACATGTAGTGCAATTGTTGCTAATTTGTTTCCCAGAGATAATTTTAGACTGTGGTCAAAGAAATCAAATATTTCAAAAAAACAATCATCCATGTTGTGTTTCTTTATTTCATGATCATCAGCACCTCCCAGGGGCAAGGCGACTAGCAGCACCATTGAGACTCCGGTGGAAGAAGGTAGATAGTCACAGCAGTCCCTTGCAGGCTCTTCTGCTGGCCTCAGTAAGTTGTTCTATTGTTATATTAATACTTATACTTCCCTAACTTTTACAGCTCCTATTCATTACAAACTGTTTCCTAATTCTATTTCTTACAAAATAGTCTTTGATCTTCTTCTAATCTAGACTACTTTCTACATTCTTATCCTGCCTCTACCATCACTCTCTGTGCCACTACTATTTATGATTATGAGTCGGTCTGTGTAGGAAGCTAAGCTTGCCCAGTCGGCAAATGGTGGTAAACAAAACTCTGACCCAGAACAGAAATTGAACCCCCAATCCCCTGACCGACTATGTAGTGTGTCTGACCAATGATTTTACGACCCAGAACAACAGAAGAAGACTACCACCGAGTCCCGGCTTATCTGAGTCACTGAAACATGACTTCCAAGTGCAGTAGTTTAAACCCTTCCGCTTACTCACTCGTGAACAAAAACCACACAGTGTTTGTTAGTTTTAAAGTTTTATTTTCAATTAAGAAATGAAAAAAAATGTTCTTTATTTTTAATAGCGTAGTATTCGGAGCGAGCACTGCTGATAGATGACGTTAAAGTTTAAACAACATTCCCATGAATTAAATTACTTTAACGTAATAGTTAACAGACACATGAAATTATTAGAAAAACTGTGCGGGAGCCACCACCTTCTTTAAAGTACTTAAAGTACTGCTGGTGATGACTTACTAGTAGTTGGTGAATCGTCCTGTTGGGAGAAGGGCAATGTAATCTTCTTTCTGTAATTAGAAAAATGGTGCACGTTAAGCAAGCATTCATCAGTTGTTCTAAGAAGTGTAGCATTTAATAGAATAAGCATATAAAAAGTTAACACCCTCCCCTAAACCGTTACTATTTTTCAATCCCAGTAATAAAAAATCTGTTATGTAACATTTCCTTCCATTACGAGACGAAATTGGGGGTTGTGTATGGCATCTGAAAATATGACATGTTTTTTCTAGAAGTCACATCTGATGTGGCACAGCTGACCACCAGTGCCGGGGCCAGCACTGTGGAGGGCTCCACTCTAGGGGCGGATGCAGCGGCGCCACCAGGAGGAGATAGGGGGGAAGGCTCAGCGGCGGCGGACGGTGGTAAGTTATTATACTCCTTACTTATTGACATTTTTGAGTAGGCTCGCAAAGGAGTGTATGATGTACTGTAAAGTACACTAGTATAAGTACACTGTACTGTTAAGAACAGTTACTAATTTAGAACTACTTTTTTAGCTATCACGGAGAAGACAGTCAACCTTGACTTGTAATAGCATTACCCCCTCATGGGTCCTCCCCGTCCCAGTCCTAACAACGTGAGGCAGTCCTGCCTCCACCCAGCCAATCACAACGCCAGTATTTCTTTACTACATAAGCCCCGCCCACCTACCGCCATGCCTGTTTTTTTTCTGCTCCGACGGCTGTCGGAACGCTGGTGCTCCCGGTTCCGGTCCCTGGATCCAGTTTCCCTTGGTGGCGGTTCCGTGAGTTTTTCATCTGTGTTTTCATTGAAACTGTTGTTTTCATGTTGTATTGCACGGCTCGGCCGCTCCGGTTTCCGGTCGGCCGGGCTCCTGTTCTGGGGGTCAGGTACGCTCCCCACTCATGTGCTGGGCTGGGGCGGGGAGTTTTAATGGTGTCCTGTCCTCGGGTCGTTCCGGCGCTGCTGCACTATCGCAGCGTCTGGCCCCCGCGGCCATTCTCTTTTTGACTTGTGGCTGTGGGTGGAGACGTCAGGGCTGCCCTCTTTTATTTCATTCTTCAACACACCTTTGCGTGATTGGTTGATTGGGGGCAGTATTTATTGGAGGTTGCTGGGCACTTCCTTTGTTGTGGTGATTTCCTGTTTGGTTGCTTCTGGGTTTTTGTCACCATGAGTGAGGGGGCTTCTTCTCCTGTGCCGGCTAAGGCTGTTTCCAAGCAGCATAATGTTCAGGATCTACAGGAGGACGACGTCTTACAGATTTCTAGAGCTGATTTGCGTGACTTGATTGATTCTGCGGTCCAGTCTGCGCTGCTTGAGCCTGCGGCTAAGCGGGCTAAGGATGATGAGGATGAACTGGACAATTCCCCTAAGGGAAAGTACATCCAGGGCAAGGTTTGTTCGGACATGCTGGTGCATATTCGAGAGGTGCTTGGGTTTGACCCTAAAACCCTGTCTGAAGATGGGTTTTACGCACAGTATAGTTCCTCTGTGGTGGATGACCTCCCCTTCCATGATGTCCTGAAGGATATCCTCACGAAAGAGTGGCTGGAGGTGGATAAGCAGGGTATTCCGCGATTCCTGGGGAAGCGATATCGCCTGGCGGACTTTGATTCCCAGTTTCCTGCGATTCCGAAGGTCAATTCTCTTTTGTCTTCTATGGCTTCCTCCTCTTCCTCTTTATCTTCGGAGGAGGCTTCCCTGTCTGATCCGGTGGAGCGTAAGGTGGAATCTGCACTCAAGCGTTCTTATGCCGCTTCTCACTTTGGGGTGCGTGCTAGCACTTATGCGGCCTATGCGTCACAGGTCCTGCTCAAGGATTTCGAGAGGCTGTTTGACTGTCTTCAGGATCATGGGGACCCTACTCCTGTGTTGGCTCAAATGGAGGTTTTGGCGCAATTCCTGTCAGATGTCACTTTTGATTCCTTGTGGGCTTTCTCCTCGGCTGCTGGGGCGGCGGTGGCTGGGAGGAGGTCTCTGTGGACTAAGCCATGGTGTCTTGATGCTGCTCAGAAATCTTTGGTCCATAAACTGCCTTTTGAGGGTCCTCGTCTCTTTGGGGATGCCTTGAATTCGATGGTGCAGCGCTCTGCGGAGGAGAAGAAGTTGTTGAAGCCTTTTCAGCCTGCTCCTAAGAAAAGGTCTTTTTTCCAGAAGCAGGGGTTTCAGGGGGTTTTGTCCTCTCAGCCCTTTCGTGGTCGGGCCCGTGGTCGGGGGGCCGCGTTCCATTATAAATCCCGGCCTCATCAGCAACAGCAGCAGCAGCTGCCGCAGCCTCCCTCTGGTGCTGGACAAAAGTGACTATGCCGCTGTGGGGGCTTGTCTCCATTTGTTTCTGGACCGTTGGTCAGCTCTGATCTCCGATCAATGGGTCTTGGATGTCATCAGGTGGGGTTACCGGATTCCCTTCCGAGGCCCTCCCCCTCTGGATTGTCTTCTGGTTACCCCATTGTCAAGGGACCCCGTGCGGCGGCCTGCCATGTTGTCCGGCGTCGCCATGTTGTTCCAGAAAGGGGCGGTGGTGCCGGTTCCAGTGGAGGAAGTGGGCCTGGGGTTCTATTCCCGTCTGTTTCTGGTTCCAAAGCCCGATGGTTCCTTCCGCCCCATTTTTAATCTTCGTTCCCTGAACAAGTTGGTGAGGTTGGATCATTTTCGGATGGTCACGTTGCAGTCCGTCATTCCCCTCATCCAGGAGGGAGATTTTTTGGCTTCCCTGGACTTGGAGGACGCCTATTTTCATGTTCCGGTCCATCCTGCCAGTCAGCGGTTCCTGAGGTTTGTGGTCCGGGGGATGCATTACCAGTTTCGGGTTCTGCCATTCGGCCTCTCCACTGCTCCCAGGACTTTTACCAAGGTATTGGCTCCTGCTGTGGGGGTTTTGCAACATCAGGGTTTCTCCGTGTTTCCCTATATTGATGATTGTTTGGTCTCTGCTTCCTCTTTCCCTCAGGCTCTTCTGGCGGTGGAGGCTACGTTGTCCCTGTTCCGGGTGCTGGGGTTCAAGGTGAATTTGGCCAAGTCTCATCTGGATCCTGTTCAGAGACTTCAGTTCATCGGGGGTCTGTTCGACACCTCTCTGGGGGCGGTGTTTCTCCCTCCTGTTCGGGTCCTTTCCTTACAGACTCTGCTGCGGGATCTGTTGAGTCGTCCCTCTGCCCCTGCTCGTGTTTGGTTGCGGGTCCAGGGGTTGATGGCTGCGACCACTGCTGTCGTTCCGTGGGCTCGCCTCCATCTCAAGCCCTTGGTGACTCATCTGTTGGCTCGGTGGGACCCCTCCTGGGCGGATTACGAGACTATGATTCCCCTCTCTCCTGCTCTGGTTCGGGACTTGGACTGGTGGCTTTGCACTCCCAACCTGGAGAAGGGGGTGCGGTTTTGTCTTCCTCCTCCCCTTTTGTTGACGACGGATGCCAGTCTCTGGGGTTGGGGGGCCACTTTGGGGTCCTTGGAAGCCAAGGGTCGGTGGTCTCAGGGGGACAGCACCCGTTCCTCGAACTGGCGGGAGTTGGCGGCTGTCTGGGAGGCGGTGCGGTTCTTTCAGGTTCCTCTCCTGGGGGCGAATCTGTTGGTTCGTACCGACAACCAGGTGGCTCGTTGTTACTTGAACCGTCAGGGGGGGACCAGGTGCGCGTCTCTGAACATGTTGGCCTCCATGATTTGTGCTTGGGCGGAATCTCATCTGTTGGCCTTGAGGGCGGTGTACATTCCGGGACGGTTGAATTTTCATGCGGACGCTTTGAGCCGCGACCTTCCATCTTCTGTTCTGTACCATCTCTCTCTTCCTCTGTTCCTGTCCCTTTGCATTCGGTTCGGGACTCCTTGGATTGATCTTTTTGCGTCCCCTCACAACTCTCTCCTGCCCCGGTTTTGTTCGGAGGTGCTGTGTCCTCAGGCTTGGGCGGTGGATGCTCTTTCGATTCCCTGGCCTTCGGGCCTTCTGTATGCATTCCCTCCCATTCCCCTCCTCCCGAGGGTGCTGCAGAAGATTCGGATGGAGAAGGTTTCGGTCCTGTTGATTGCTCCTTTCTGGCCTCGCCGCATTTGGTTTCCTCTCCTGCTGAAGCTGGCGGAGGGTCGGTTTGTCCGGCTTCCTTTGTGTCCATCTCCTCTTCAGTTTCCACTCCTGTCTCTGCCTTGTCTTCGTCGTTTGCAGCTGACGGCTTGGCTCTTGAGCGGTTGACTTTGGAGTCTTTGGGTTGTTCTTCAGTGGTGGCTCGTGACATCCAGTTGTCTCGCCGCCCTTCGACCCTTAAGTGCTATGGGCGCCATTGGGGTTCTTTTGTTTCTTGGTGTTCTTCTCATGGGGTGGATCCTGTACTGGGGGTTCCTACTTCTGTGTTGGAGTTTCTCCGGGATGGTTTTTTGAAAGGCCTTTCCCCTTCCACGTTGTCTGCTCAGTGGGTGGCGGTTCGTGCTTGTCGGGGTCCTGGGGCCTCCTTGGAGGGTGGTGCTCCTTTGGTTAGTCGACTTCTTCGGAGCTTTCGGCTTCGTCGGCCGGTTTCTCCTGTTCTCATTCCTTCTTGGGATTTGCCTACTGTTTTGCGTGGTCTGCAGTTGCCCCCTTTTGAGCCTTTGCTGGAGGCAGATTTGTTGTGGCTGTCCGCTAAGGTGGCTTTCCTGTTGGCCATTACCTCCGCTCGCAGGTTGGGTGAGTTGGGTGCCTTGCTCGTTTCGTTTCCCTATTTGCAGTTCCTTCCGGATCGGGTCATTTTGCGGCTTGATCCGGCTTTTCTGCCTAAGGTTTCTTCGAGTTTTCATTTGCAGCAGGAGGTGATTCTTCCTGATTTGCCTGCTGAGGGGGATTCCCTTGTTCCCCCTTCTTTGGATGTTCGCAGGGCTCTCCAGATTTACGTCCAACGTTCCCTGGGGTTCCGGAGTTCTCCTGCCCTGTTTGTCTCCTGTGGGGGTGTGGCTAAAGGGAAGAAGGTTTCCACTTCCACGATCAGTCGGTGGGTCCGTTTGGCGGTCTGTCAATCTTACAAGTCTTTGGATTTGCCTCCTCCGTCTCATGTACAAGGTCGGTCGACGCGTTCTGTGTCTGCTTCCTGGGCTGAGGCGGCGGGGGTCTCTATCCAGGAGATTTGTAGGGCGGCCACCTGGCAGTCTCATCACACATTTGTGCGACATTATCGGCTTGATGTTTTACATGCCTCTGCTGACAGTTTTTCTGTTGGCGTCTTGAACGCTGTTGTTCATTGATCTTTTATTGATTAAAGTTTTGTACTCTGCATGGATCCCTGGTGTCCTGCGTGTTTTCTTTATGGGTTCTCTGCTTGTGAGTTCCTCACGTTGTTAGGACTGGGACGGGGAGGACCCATGAGGGGGTAATGTCTTATTACTTACCGGTAATCTTCATTACCCCGATTAGGGTCCTCCCCGTCCCAGTCCTCTTCCCTCCCACCCTCCCGCTGTGTTTGTGTCGGAGTCTTGTTGATAACAGGCATGGCGGTAGGTGGGCGGGGCTTATGTAGTAAAGAAATACTGGCGTTGTGAATGGCTGGGTGGAGGCAGGACTGCCTCACGTTGTTAGGACTGGGACGGGGAGGACCCTAATTGGGGTAATGAAGATTACCGGTAAGTAATAAGACATTAGCGGCGGTACTTCTCGGGTAAGCAATGGCCCCCTCTATTTGACTTCAACTCAGCTGGCAAACTTTTATCGTGAAGCCAAGTCATATCAGATTTACTTTAGGGATGTGAAGAACGAAAAGTGAAAGAAGGGTGAAACAAAGGACGAGCGAGTCTCAACATTTATGACTGTAAAGAATGGTGTTTTTGAATGCAAGTCAAGAGAAGAAGACGGTGGTTTCCAAAATATAATGAAAAGGGTGTTAGTTGGTTGTTGAGAAAAAGAAAACTTGGGACATTTGAGACATTAAGAAGAATGATAGATGTACTTTGGAAGCCTGGATGTGATCTTCTTTATCCTCGTCGGTAGTAGAGGTGTATGATGTAGTAGAGCAGACGCTGAGTGGATAAAGATTGTTACTTTGAACAGCATGTCCGTGCCAGAGTAGCAAAGCTGAGGAAATCCAGTACAGTACTTTACTTTGCAAGCGCAGCATCTATTGTGTATGGATTGTATAGTTGACAACATTATATTTTATTTCAGCTGTGTAATGGGTGGACTATCGCTGTAGTTCACTCAATCTATCAAAACAAAGCACCTAAAGGCATCCATCATATAACCAAAGATCATGTGATCGTCAGGATAATAATATATGATCAGAATTGAATAATCTCCATTCTTCTTTTGTTATAGTAAAGGCCCGGGGGGGGGGGCAGTGCGAAATATATCATTACATTGAGCAATAGCCCTTGATGTAACCGAGTATGGCCAGTGGCAGAGCCACCCCTATAGAAAAGTAAGAGCTTCCTATCCCCACCTACATGTACTGCTTAAAGTACTGCGAGTCTGCGTCATCATGGCTTGTGTCTCTTTTTCTTGGGTGCAAGCTGAGTGAGCTGCCATGCCGGCTACCACAAGTTCACGTACCACTAATTTCTTTTGCAAAACAAGAGAAAAAAACAGAAGACTTTTTTTAGTACTCTCTGACTATGTATGTAATGTATTAGTGAGTCCATCCATAGTCCTGCTAGTGGAATTCCTGAAACTCCCAATAATGTCACAGGCCTACAAAGACGGCGGAAAGATACATGGCAAAATGTTATACTGTGTTTGCTACTTGCTGGTGTTACTGAGAGTCAACTTTCAGTAAAATTATTTTGACTTTATGTTAAAGACTATTGGCTACAGTATTTTTCTTTCTTTCTTCATATAGATGCTACTCCAACAAAGCTCACCAGAAAGGAGATGGCTGTTTGGGCCAGGGCCCGTAAGCTGGAGGCTATTTGTGCCGAGTATCGGCGGCTGTTAGCTCGGGAGCAGGAGGAGGAGACAGCAACCACTGCATCCTCCTCCAGGGCCCCCGTGTCCACCAGCCAGAAGCGTCCCGCCAAACGGAGCCGTGACCCGTCAGCCTCCCGCCGCCGCCGCACAGCAGCAACATGATCAGCTGCCCCTCCCAGATCCTGGATGGTACGTCAGTGCCGCCTCCGTAAGAGAGTGGAGTACCTGGAGCGGGTGGCCAAAAAACATCAGCGCCAGCTCGGGACCTCCGCAAAGAGCTGCGGGACGTGCAGCAACAGCTGTCCACACTACGCCACCAGAGGAAGTGACTGTCCTTTGCCCCTTTTTTAAAGACTGTTGGGGGGTGGGAATTGGGTGTTTGGGATAGGGGACTTTTGGACTTTTGGACAGTCCTTGGGGTTAGGGAGGGGGGTGAGTTGGGTTAATTAATTTTATTGTATGACTACATAGATATATTTCTTAATAATTATTTTTTATACCAAAACATAGTATACGCATTCATATTATTTTGTGTGGGCGTGGGCGGTGGTTACTGGACGTTTGGTTTCTTCCAACTTACCAGCATGAATGAAACATCTAGTCCTGAAATGTACCAAAGTGCCATTAACCGAGTTAGTAGTCCTAGCCCATTATTCTACCTTTCCAAAATGCTTATCTTAACTGTGATTCGTGTTTCAGAATAGGGGTAGCCACAGGGCTGCCTGCATGGCAAATGTTGATTAGGGTTGGTTGTTGACATGTATCCTCGACGGATGAAATATCATTGTTGTGCTGGTAGTAGTAGTGGTACACACTGGCAGTAGCAGCATATGAAAAAAGAAGGAAATGAAACATTGAGTGGCCTGAGCGTAGCATTAGAAACAGTACGATAGATAGTACGTTACAGAACAGTGCCATAAATTGTAGCCTAAGCAGTGCTAAAGTATTCTAAATATAACTTTACTAGCTTTGTGGACTATGGCTACTATAAGAAATATTATGAAGGCAAAGGATACTTATCTGGCAACCGCCATTCCTGCTCCTAACGAAGCATTGTTCAAAAGAAAATTGGTTCTGTTGGGTACGGACAACACTTATTTTCAACGTTATTAATAACTTAATAACTGATGCCCCCTCTGGAAGAAAATAGAAAAGAGACTTCTTACAATCAATGAAAAGATAGCCTACAAGTGACTTTATATTCTCTTTATATTAAATGAATCACTCTCTTACAAACAAGGAATTTTGTCTGTACAAAGACTGTCAATATCTTAAATATAGTGCAAAAGAAAGTGAAGACAATGAATAGTGATCACCACACGAAAAACAATAATACAAAAGACAATATATACATAATCAATGCATTCAATTCGACAATCTATACAAATATATAACAGTTACAAAGGTCTTGTTTTGCAAAGGCCATCCACTGATGTAAACTTCTTGAACCCTTTTGATTTCTTTTATTTCATTGGAGTTCTAGAGTTGAGGGGCCTGTAGGAAGTGTCGACGTTTCGACCCTATCATACGCCAACTTGTTGGTTGCGGCGGGTCTTTATCAAGACGATTAAGTGCACGACAGTCTGCAAATAAGTCAAGAATACTTTTATCAGAGGGGGATTTGGATTAAGTGATTTAACAACTTGCAAGGGTGGTGTGACTACTCACCCTGGATTCCAAGTGCAAGAGTGTCACCTGAGCTCGTGATAAAATCTTGTGTTCTGTAAAAAGAGGAGGGACGTGTCAGTCTCTAATATCACCTACCGATTAGGTGCTATCACAATCTAAAAGTGCGCGGTGACACTGGTCACATATGTCACTCACTGAAGGTTTCAGCTAATGCCAACATAACGTGGCAACAAGTATCTCCAAACGATATATTTTGGTGCCGAGGTAATAAAGTTACACCAAAATTGCAGTTACACCTAAAGTCGACTAATGCTTAATGGCTTTGTAGTATACTGCGTGTCGATACTCAGGATATATAGGGGAGGACTCGCTCTATATCACATCATGCGTGCATGCGTGGGCGGAACATTTCGCTATGTGTCTCCATGTGTGCTCATAACGTTACTAAGTGCCGACTCGATCTGCGCTAAAGTTTGAGATGGCTTGTTGGGCTGAAGTATCAGGACCAACGCGAGTGCTTACCGGTTAGAGCACCTGAGGTCGCTGTGTGCCTAATTGCTCTGCGTTATATGCGTCTATGTTTGCACGATTTAGCATAAGATGGCTCGTTGGGCTGAAATATCAGGACCAACGCGAGTGCTTACTGGCTAGCGCGCAATGTGCCTACTCGCTCTGTAAAGTGCGCATCTATATTCGCATGGTTTGACATAAGTATTAAAAGATTCCCAAACCTACCAGCAGGTTGGAGTAACCCTGATTCTATCCAATCCAGCACGGTGGCTTCGTAAAAACTGCTAATGCCCGGCTTCTGATCTCCGACTTGTTTGCTCAAATCAGTCAGCTCCCTGCAAACATGTGGACGCGGGATTTATGCATCATGACGTTAGGCGTCTCTTTTTTGTTCAGGACCACTGACATTGATCCCCCCCCCCCCTTGGGTTAGCTGTAATTTTTTCCAATACTCTCCACCTCAAACTTTCTGCAGGGTAGTTGTGCAGTGAAAAATGTTCGACTAGGGGAGCCCCTAATATTTTGCAACAAATGCGACTCATGTGTTGTAGGATCATTTGTTTAATTTTTTGTGTGGTCTGCCCAACGTATGGTTTATTGCAAGGACACATAATGATGTAAATTACGTTTGATGTGTTGCAATTAGTCAGAGACGGTAGTTTGTATGTCTTATTCTCATAAGTGAAGGTCTGACCTTCTACACTCAGAGGACACGCTTTACACGTGCCACACTTAAAATGGCTTTGGATTTATGCATCATGACGTTAGGCGTCTCCGCGTATCAAGGAAAATACGCGGTTGCTATGGCAACCCTTCACGGTGTTTGTTAACTATTGAGCTTTTTTACGCCAGGGCTGGAAAGAGTATGATTACTCTAACACCCCCATGGGATGTCTCAGGCCATATTAATGAAGCTCGCCATGTTGTTTCAAACAGATGATGTTTATCGACACAC
Organism: Lissotriton helveticus; assembly: GCF_964261635.1. NCBI lineage: Eukaryota > Metazoa > Chordata > Amphibia > Caudata > Salamandridae > Lissotriton > Lissotriton helveticus. The sequence goes on from NC_136069.1 coordinate 1,201,366,582, forward strand.
GATTTCGAAGTTTATTCTACTACATGACACATTTCAAATTTGTGCCACGTTTTGAATCATACAATTGAATGGGATCAATCACATTGACAAGGTTAAACAGAATACATATTACGTATATTTCTAGTCCATGCTGATTAGAACTGTACACTCAATTAACAACAACGGTAAAGTTCTGGCCTACTCTGGAGAATACAATTATACAGTCATGCAGATTTATCCTGTTCGATGTTGCTATTTCAATGACGCCATAGTCTAAAAATAAATAATAAACACTAGATTGGTTACTAAAACAGTTCCAACTCATTAGAGCAATATATTCAATTTAGAACAAAATTAGTTTTTTGGTAGATAAAATTTGCAACCAAACAATCTAGCAAATTCAGGAGGATACAATTATATAGTCATAGTGCTTGATCCTAATATATTATGCTGTATCATTGACACAATTTTCTAAGACCGAACAATAAATTGGTTGCTAAAATGGTTCATTGAGACAGTACATTCAATTCAGAGCAAAATTTGTGTTTTGATAGATTACATTTACAATCGTGCATGTTATTACTTGGACAAAACTCTAACTTGTAATGTACATCCCGGAGCATGATTGTCTAACACTTGGGTTATAGTTGAAAAAATCAAGTATTACAGTAAACCCATTTGCTTAGCAATCTCTTCGTGCTCGTTGAGCCCTTGTGATACAGAATCTAACATGTGTATCCATTTACACTCTTTTTTGTTCAGGACCACTGACATTGATCCCCCCCTTGGGTTAGCTGTAATTTTTTCCAATACTCTCCACCTCAAACTTTCTGCAGGGTAGTTGTGCAGTGAAAAATGTTCGACTAGGGGAGCACCTAATATTTTGCAACAAATGCGACTCATGTGTTGTAGGATCCTTTGTTTAATTTTTTGTGTGGTCTTCCCAACGTATGGTTTATTGCAAGGACACATAATGATGTAAATTACGTTTGATGTGTTGCAATTAGTCAGAGACGGTAGTTGGTATGTCTTATTCTCATAAGTGAAGGTCTGACCTTCTCCACTCATAGGACATGCTTTACATGTGCCACACTTAAAATGGCCCACTACTGGTGGTAGGCCAAGTTGGTCTCTCAAAATAGGTTGTTTTCGAGGTGCCAAGTATGCTTGTACAACATTATCTTTAAGATTGGTCCCTCGTTTAAAGGCAAACAAAGGACCTTCTTTCATCCGGAGTTCTGATGCTACTAAATTCCAATGTTTTTGGATGATTTTTTTTATGTTGTTGCTTCTTGGATTAAATGTGGTAACGCATACAAGATTATCTACCCCATCTTTCTTTTCTTTTTGGGTGAGCAGCTGGTCTCTAGAGTAATACCACGCCCTTTTTCTGGCGCGTTTTAACCGGCCCAGTGGGTAGCCTCGTTCTCGAAGTCTTTTAGTTAAGATGTCAGTTTCTCTAAAGAAATCGTCTCTCTTCATGCAATTACGTCTTAATCTAAGGTATTGGCCGAACGGCAAGTTGCGTGGATGACAAGAGTCATATTTCAATATCGTGTTTCTCTACGTCGGCTTTCTGAACAAGTCACAGTAAATGAGTTTGTTCTCCACTTTGAATGTTGAATCTAAGAAGTCGATGGTATTGTTATTATATGACATAGTAAATTGGATGTCTTCACTTCTCTAATTCAACCACAAGAGGAAGTTTTGTAACTGGGATTCGGAGCCTGACCAGATCATGATGACATCATCTATATAGCTTTCCCAGACAGCTATGGAATGGATGTATGGATTATCCAGTGAATAGAGATGTTCTTCATAGCTGTCCATATAGATGTTGGCCAGGCTCGGAGCGTATGTTGCTCCCATCGCAACTCCTTTACACTGGAAGTAAAATTGCTGCTGGAATACAAAATAATTTCTCTTCATGGCTATCTCTAGGAGCTCCACCAGGAAGTACGTGGGCACCCAATGCGGTGCAGGGCATTTTTCAAGTACATCTCTGACCACTTCTATCGCCTTATTCTGTGGTATTGATGTATAGAGCGAACACACATCCAGTGTTACCATCAGTTGCGTATTACAATCAAATGGCTGGTTTTCTAGTAACTGTATGATGTGTGTCGTGTCTCTCACGAATGGCTTGGTTTGTAAGACCAGAGGTTGTAGGAAGAAATTAATAAATTGATTAGCTGGTTCCAAAACAGATCCGCACCCCGATATGATCGGTCTTCCGGGCGGTTTTTCCAGCCACTTATGTACCTTTGGTAAGGTGTATATTGTGGGGATACGCGGTTCCTTTTTGATCAAAAAATCCTTCTCCGGGGGACTGAGGAATCCGTGTTTTACACCCTCCTCCACCAGTGTTTCTATGAGGATCTTGATGCTGGTGGTCGGGTCTTTCACAATGGGTTGGTAACTGTCTCGTGCTTTCAATTGCTGGTCAATCTCTGACACATAGTCTGTAGTATTCTGCAGCACAATCGCACCTCCTTTGTCCGCTGCTTTTACTATAATTGATTGGTTGTTTCGAAGTTCAGTTATGGCAGCTCTCTCTTCTTTGGTCACATTATGTTTTATATAATGTCTCTCGTTCAATGTGTCCATCACTTCTTGCATAACAATTTGTTCAAATGCCAAAATACGTTGGCTCATGCATTATGCATTAGGGGTGAATGTTGAAGGTGGTTTGAACGGTGTGGCTGTAGACTTAGGTGTATATGTATTTCTGCCAAAGTAATACTTTAACCTCACTTTTCTGAAAAACTTTTGTAACTCCAATTTTGTTGTAAAGGAGTCTGGTCTACTCGTAGGCACGAATGATAATCCTTTACTTAGGACTTGCCTTTCTGCTGCGGTGACCCTGTGATCAGAGAGATTAATGATGGGGTCTGAAGAGTTCAGGGCGGGTGATGCCTGTCCACTTGTCCCAAGTTGGTTTTGGGTCGCCGGCTCTTCAATATTAGATGTTCCTACTGATGGTAGATCATTAAGACCCAATAGTGACACCGATTCTCCAGTGGTTGATGGTGTATCAGCCATTTCATGTTCTATAAGTTCATTCCTTCCATCTGGTATGTAATCTGTAGTCACTAATTCTTCGATATTTTGTGGTCTCACTGATTCCGTAGTGATTGATGGTAAATCACTTCTCACAATTATATCCTAGATTGTCACTGGTTCCTTAATGGTTGGATCTGGTGCGTTGGTGGCCCTTACCATCGGTACGTTTGTCTCCAAGTCGAGATCTCTCCGTGTCCTTCCGATGGGTAGAATCGTACTCGTGGTGCGCCTCTCCTGGGTGTTCCTCCTCGATTCCATCTCCTCTGGGTGCCCCAACCTCGATCGGCTAACGAAGCATTGGCCAACAGCCACTGCCTCAACGTGGACGGTAGTACCCGCACGTCCTTTTCCTCACTTTACCCTTGCCCGGAAAACGGTCGCTTTTGTCAATTTTTCCACCATTAACCCGATTAGGACTGGGTTGGAAATATCACCGGTCCCCCGATAATTTGCGATCACACACGAGATCAGCCCTGAGGAGTCACGGTCATTTGCCGTTGACGAAACACGTGTCGGCTGGACTGTTGTTTTCTGTGGTGTTTTTCCCTAATGGGGAGCACCATTTGTGAATAAACAAACACCTTGACACAACATTTATGGTGATCTGATTCCCTTAGTGTGAATATTTGCGAGACACTTCATAGCAATTTACTTGTTTTTGTGTGCTCTTAATTCTGCTCACACGTTTTGGAAGAGGGGGCACTCTGCCTTTTCTCTCCCCTACAGAGGTTGTGGTTTTCCTCTGACCAAGATGCACCAAACCTGATACACTCTAAATCTACCCATCTTGTTTCTCCTTAATGTGCCGTGACTAGTTGAGCACCACCATTTCTGAATACTTTCAAAACCTCCTCGCAGACTCTAAATCCATTTTACAACATGTTTCTGGTGCTGCTTAGACCTTATCCTCCCCTGCAAGTGTGTGGAATTTCTTGTCGTCATAGTCATACCTCAATGAAAAACCACACAGCCTGTGGGAAAAGGGTTAGGGTTTTTGAAGATTGGATGGGAATGGTGTTTTTTGGGAAAAGTTTTGTGGAGAGAAGAAAAAAAAAATACTGCATGGACAAGCAACAAATAAAGAGAAACACATTTTTGTATCCAAAGATATCCATAAATCTTTTACGGGACATAAAGGTAGTGCACTACTGCATAAAAATAGCAAAGAAATGTATGAAATAGCTGGAAAGATGACTTTGAAGCAGAGAATAAAGAAACGCACCCAGTCACATTTGTAGAAGTTCAAGTTTTTTACAACAATAACATTTAAAAGATAAGGAGAAGTTTGGAGAAAATAATGTAACTTTATGTTGTAGTTGTCCTGTTGAATTGGTGAAGTTGCATGCATCCTGCCATTCCTCTTATTCTTGATATACTCCTCCATTCCATCTTACGCTCCGTCGATGAATATTGGTGATCAGACACACTGTCCACTGGCTGCCTGATGAGTAATTGCGGATTGCGTCTGAGTTCAGCGTTTGTTCCATGGCACATAGTAAAAGCCGTCGTGTAATTTTTGATGGGAAAAAACAGTAAGTGAACCAGTTAAAAAAATATAAGGTACACTGTGTAGTGCAAAAATAACACTTTCAGTTTCAGAGTAGACAGTATTACAAAACATACAAGCATCATTTCGAAAGTGCGCACTCTGAGTCTCCTTTTCAAGGATAAATAAGTGTGGCCGAAATTTGCGGACCTTTCCCCTCAAGCTAGGTGTAAAGTGTAAACTGCGATTTTAGAACCCTAACCCTAACCCTAAGCCTAGGACCTAACCCCCCTTTTTCACCATGGATTTAGTCCAAACCACTTGATTCCGATATTAGACCTTCCCAGCAATGCCCCAAGACCCGCCAACCCACCCGCAAAAAATCAGACCCCCCAAACAGGCAAAAAGCAAAAATGCAAAATCTCATACTTAGAAAATTTTCGGCCTTCCTTCAATTCTGTCCAAACGCGCTCTGCAGCTAGGCCATAACTCCCCTTTTCCAGCATGGATTTCCTTAAAAAAAAAATTAAATCAAAATTAGACTGTGTCAGCAGTGCTCCCAGACCCCAAAACCCACCCCAGGGGTGGATGGGGCAGATGGGATAGAGAGACCTATGCAGACGGCGGACGATGTACTTGAGCTGACCCCGGATGGGGTGAATGGTGTACAGTCTGTTTCTTATGCTAACTCCAATATTTCTAATATAACCCTACCACCATCCCCCTTACATTGCACTGAAGAGCGCTTAGGAGCTCTAATGGGAGAGAAGGGTACTATAAATGAACAAGTAGAGCAAGCAGACCAAGATGGTGGAAACCAGGGATCAGTGATAGCTACGAGAGAAAATAGACCAGCTTCTGTTATGCAACCTCCAGTTAATGATGATGAAGATAGTAATGAGGACGAGAAAGAGGACCTCAATTCTGAAAGTGATATTGGGGTCTCTGAGACTGAATCTGAGTTGGAGTCCAAGTCTGTGACCACAGACAGTGAAGAAACACATGAAGTGACCACTAAAAGAAGGGGGAAAAGACTAAAAAATATATTACGCAGCAAATCAAAAACAAATATGAGTCCCTCACATACAGAAGTTTCGAAAAGGTGAGATTGGGATTATTCAACAACTTCACAACTCTATCAAGAGGACGCTGCTGCCGCACTAGATTCTTTATCCAACCCCAGCTCCTCTGCACAAGCTACAACGATGGATATGTTGTTTTCAACATTAAAACAAATGCAGGGGGAGGCTAGAGCTGAGTGTCGGAGGGCAAAGCAAGCTAATCAAAAAATACAAGTATCTCTTCGAAAAGTTAATAAACTATATTCGGACATGGCTTCAAGGGTTACTGAGGTAGAAACAAGAACTGAGAAATTGGAGACAGAAGTTGGGAACTGGAATGAGTATCGGAAGGAGCAGGAAAAGATGGCAACCGATGTACACTGGAAGCTTGAGGACTATGAGAACCGCCAACGCCGTAACAATATTAGGTTATTGGGGCTGGCAGAAGGAAGGGAAGGGCAGGATGTGTGGGCATTTGTCATTGAGTTGCTTAAAGGGGCCCTTCCTGAGTTAACGGGTTGGGCGTGGGAAAGGGAGATTCAAAGGGTTCCCTATGGTGCAAAAAAGGACCTCACCTAGTGTTAAACCTAGGGCAATTTTGATATTTGTTGGGAATTTCCTCCTAAGGCAGGAGATTATGGACAAAGCTAAACCTGAAGCTAGACGGACATACAATGGTATGACTTTTTTTGCTCGCCCCGATTTCTGCCATGTCACGGTTGAGAGGAGGTGGCGGATGAGGAAAATGATAACCCCTTTCCAAAGTTTGGGTTGCGAAGCGTATTTAATGTTCCCATCTCGTCTTAAAGTAATAGATAAGGGACAGATTAGGATCTTTTTCTCTGAGATTAAGGCGCAGGAGTATCTAGAAGAGATCAAGCAAAGAAAAGGGGGCACAAAAAATATGGAGGTTGCAATAATGCAGACAAAACAAAAAGTTTAACAATACCGTGGATTACTTGATGGTATAATGATATAAAGAAGTGAACGGTAACTAGAGCGGGGGAGGGAGGGAGGGAGCGGGTGACACCTGGGGCTCCAGCTGTCACGCATAGGTCAGGACTGACCTATTTGCCTGTATGGGGGGGTGGGGGGAGGAGGGGAGGGGGAGGGGTACAGGGAACTTGCTAGGTTCTTGGTTAAATATTTATGTACAGGGAAGACGTTTTGAAATATGCAACAGTCAATGGATAGATAGATCACTTAAAGCAGTAAATGATAAAATAAGGTGTGTTGTTGATGTTAATCTGTTGAGGCAAATAATCGATGTGCACTAATGGGTAGGCGTATAATTACAGTAAATGTCTGTGGCCTAAACGACCGAACCAAGAGGCAGCGGGTGGCGACCTGGCTAAGATCTTTAAATGTGGACTTGGTGTGTCTCCAAGAAACTCATATAGCGGGAGATCAGGGGTACTTGTTAAACCAGTTGGGATATCAAGTCCTAGCTTATTCTAAGCAGGGTGCCAAAAATAGGGGTGTGGCAATTTTGGCTAAAAAAAGGGATTTTACAATAAGGAGAAAGCTTGAAGATAGATGGGGGAGATGGGTCATTATAGAGTATAAAATCAATGAGGAATGGTTTACTTTAGGCTGTATATATGGTTCAACGGAGGATGACCCTGATATCTTTGATTTTTTTTTGGATCTGGAGCTGTCCACATGGTCTCCAAATATTATTTTGACTGGTGATTTTAACATTAATGGGGCAGGGGGGCTTGGACTGGCTTCTAATAGGGGGTATCAGGGTAGAAAAAGGAGAGTATGGTGCTCATTGGGTAACCTTGCAAGGAATAATGCTTTGATGGATGTATGGGGGACACTTCATCCCGATAAGCAGGGGTTCACTTACTATTCAGCACCCCATAGTGTATGTGCTAGGTTAGACTACTTTGTTGCTTCAAACTCTCTTCAATCAAAACTAAAAATTGAAAAACTGCCACGTATAGTCTCTGATCATAACCCTCTTATTCTAACAGTAAGCCATAGTAGCAGAAGACTGGAGCGTACATGGACTTTTGAGAGGGGATTGCTAAAGGATGAGGCATATATCGCCCATATGAAAGAGTGGATTACTGATTTTTTAAATATCAATAGAGGTAGTACGGAAGCTGGGAATGTTTGGGATGCATTCAAGGCAGCCATTCGGGGGGAGACAATAAGTTATAGCGTAGCGAAACTGAGGAAGGAAAGGCAAAGAGATGAAGACCTCATTAAAGCGGTGATAGAAGCAGAGGAGGAATTAACTAGTAACGTTATAAGGGGAGCACCTCTAGATCAGGTTTTAATAAAAATAGCGAAAGCAAAAATGGAAGCATCGGAGAGCATAGCCAACAAAGCTGCTAAAACATATTTAGCAAATAGAGAAAGATGTTATGAGTTTAATGAATCCGTGGGTCGAACTTTAGCAATTTGAACTAGGCAGAATGTGTCTACCAGTCAAATCCGAGAGGTTCAGGATGAAGTAGGAATTATGGTCTCAGATGATGAGGGAATAAGAGAAATCTTTAGAAAATTCTATACCTCGCTGTATAATCAAGAGAACCCAGCGGATATTTCTAAGATGGGTGATTACCTACGAGATATTCCAGTAACAATGTTATTGGAGAATGAGGCAAAGGGGCTGGAAGATCCACTTAGTTCCGATGAGATTTTTACTGCCTTGACTAGTTTACCCTCTGGGAAGGCCGCAGGACCTGATCAGATCCCAGTGGAATTTTTTAAAATCTTTTGGGATATAATCAAACAGGATTTGACATCTACATTGCAGCAGGCACAGGGAGGGACATCAATCCCGAAAAGCTGGGCAGGGGCAGATATTGTCATAATTTTGAAAGAGGGTAAGCCCCCTAACCAACCGGGATCATATAGACCCATAACATTGATGAATGCAGACACAAAAATATATTCGAAAGCATTGGCTCTTAGAGTTGCCAAAGTCATCAATAGACTTGTGAGCATTAATCAACATGGGTTTATACCAGGGAGAGGCACCACTCATCACATACAAAAAGTAATTACCCTCCTCGATGCTACAGAGGTAACAGGGGACCCGATGGCGATCATGTTACTGGATGCTGAAAAAGCATTTGATCGGGTCTCCTGGGACTTTCTCTGGTATATACTGAGGAGATTGGGGTTTGGAGGGGGGATTGTTAGAGCGTTACAGGTGCTATATGAGGCTCCTACCGCTCGCATTCGAGTAAATGCTGGATATACGCTTCCATTTAAAATCAAAAGGGGGACTCGACAGGGATGCCCTTGCTCCCCACTTCTGTTTGCTCTTTATATGGACCCTTATATACGCCGCATAGAATTAAATACTAATGTCTGCCCACTAGATACTTATGGGACTCAATGTAAAATCCTGGCTTACGCCGATGACGTGGCGATTGTGACTCCTAAACCTATGGAAGCCATGGTAGCGGTTGAGATGGAAGCACAACTGTTTGGCGAAGTGTCTGGTTATGCTCTTAACACTACTAAAACACAAATCATCAAAAATAGTAAAGCTCATTGCTTAGATAATCGGGTGGTGGAGAGTGGAGTATATTTAGGGGTAACAATCACCGCGGATCTAGACAAGTTAGTGGAGGTAAATATAGCACCGGTAATAAGTAAAACCAAGAAGGAACTAGACAGGCTACATAATATCCATTTCTCAATAGTAGGACGAACTAATATAATTAAAATGATCTTTTTACCGAAGTTCTTATACCTATTCAGGGCTAAACCCTTATTATTCGAGGGGAAATGGTTTCAAATCCTGGAGCACATGATAAACCGCTTTGTTTGGTCACATGGAAAGACCCGAAGGGCACTGAGATTTATGGCACTACCTAGTGAGCGGGGTGGATGGGCACTGCCAGACTTAAAATTATATTACTGGGCGGCATCCCTCCAAAATATGGCAGGGTTATTAGGAGGAGGGGAAAATGAAGGACAAGACCAGTTAGGAACCCTAGCAATCTACACATTGGTTTTAGGAGATCAGGCTGAGAATCTTTTGTTGAAAATCACTGACCATAGTTATTTTAAAAGGATTACATTTAAAACAGTCAAAGCAGCACACAGAATTTGGATCTCATTTGCGAAAAAGTTTGGGTTGGGGAGGTATAATGCTTACACTAGGTTAAAGAATAATGTCAGTCTTCCTGATGAAATATTCTCAGGAGTGATTTTTAATGAATGGTTAAGATGTGGGATTATGAAGATGGGGGATATGATGGGAGCACAGGGGGTAATGCAGTTTTCTGGTCTGCAGGCAATATATGGTTTGGATTCAACTCATTTCTTTAAGTACCTGCAAATAAGAAGCTTTATGTCGACAAAAACTGGAGGATTGGCGGGATTTTATACAAATCCCATATTGGATATCATAGAGAATGGTACAGAGGGAACAATAAGAAGATTTTATTCTGAGTTGATAGAGCATCAAGTTGATGATTTGGAAAAGTTTGAAAATAAGTGGACTCAGAAACTGAGGGTGAAGAAGAAGTGTTTTCATAGATCATTGGAATTGGGTCAGGAACTTCTGTGCTCAGCACCACTCCAGGCACAACATTATAAGACTCTTTATCTATTATATCACACACCTGCCAGGATAGCGCAATGGCGAGGGATAGTTGAAGTTACGTGTCCAAGATGTGATAGCGATGAAGCTGATCTTGTTCATATGCTTGCAACGTGTACTCATTTAAAAACCACCTGCGAGGAAATTGAACTATTTTTTAAAAATGCGTTAAGGATCGAAATTACACTTACCCCAGTAGTTGTGATGCTTGGAATAAATCAGAGTGCTATCCAAGGGCACTTTGAATACTTCATATTTTTGGCTATGGCCGTTTTGAGACTTTGTATTGGTACAGCTTGGCTGGACCGTATACCACCTATGTTCCATCAATGGTTAGCGAAGTTGTTGTCTGTCTAGAACCTCGAAAAAGCGATTTATGCTAGGAAAAGGGCAAACGCTAGGAAAATAGGTAAGGAAATTTGGGAACCTATCCAAAGATGGAGAGACATAGATCCAGGGTAGGTTGTATTTATGTTTTGACTATATTTGATGAAGGTTGATTGTAACTGTAGTGTGATTGTCTATACTGCTCTAACCTGTATAGTTTACGATATATTACTGGATCATATGATTAGGATTAACTGGTTTATGTTGTATTAGTGTATATGTTATTTTTTATTATCCTTTATGCAAATGTGTGCCCTGTACAAACATAAAATGGGGAAAATTTTGAATAAAAATATAAAAAAAATTAAAAAAAAGGAATTAGTCCAAACCACTTGATTCCGATATTAGATCTTCCCAGCAATGCTCCAAGACCCGCCAACCCACCCACAAAAAAAGCAGAACCCCCCAAACAGGCAAAAAGCAAAAATGCAAAATCTCATACTTAGAATATTTTCGTCCTTCCTTCAATTCTGTCCAAACGCGCTCTGCAGCTAGGCCATAACTCCCCTTTTCCAGCATGGATTTCCTTAAAAAAAAAATTACATCAAAATTAGACTGCGCCAGCAGTGCTCCCAGACCCCAAAACCCACCCCCAAACACCAGGAACCCCCTAAACAGCCCCCCAAAAACAGGCAAGTGAGCGAAAACGGAAACACTTTTTCAACATGGATTTAATCAAAACCACTTGATTCCGATATTAAACCTTCCCAGCAATGCTCCAAGACCCGCCAACCCACCCGCAAAAAAGCAGAACCCCCCCAAACAGGCAAAAAGCAAAAATGCTAAATCTCATACTTAGAATATGTTCGGCCTTCCTTCAATTCTGTCCAAATGCGCTTTGCAGCTAGGCCATAACCCCCCTTTTCCACCATGGATTTTCTTCAAACCACTTGCAATCAAAATTAGACCTTCCCAGCAGTGCTCCAAGACCCCCCGACCCAGCACCCCAAATCTAGAACACCCCCAAAGAAACCCCCAAAAACCTGCAATACTGGTATATTCAAAACATGGCAAATTGCGCTGCTCACAAAAAACACAAAAAACAAACAGCAATTGGTTTCAACAGAGACAGACAGCCATTGCTGTCCATTGCATGCACTCTTCTCATTATTCATTACCTGTTCTACTTTATATCCGCATCTTCTTCGGAAAGTGAGGGCCCACAGGGCAGCCTCTCCTGTCAATTTCAGAAGTAAGTCTGTCAACAATCAGCAAGCATGTAGTCAGTCAGTTATTTCAGTCCCACTTGAGGGGACTCATCTACGAAGACAAAGTGTATTTTTTCTCCATAATCCATACATCTGCCTAGAGTGAAATGGACAGGGGGAGTCCGGAGGAGGAGGATAGAGGAGCATGATTGAGTTGTGAACTTGTGAACATCAGGAATGCAGACTGCGGCACCTTCAAATCAATAAGGAAAATAAGATGAAGACAGTGCTGATGATGGACTTGTTGTGATTAGGTGTTTAGAGTTTTGTTGTGGTAAAAGTTGCAAAACAAAGAAAGACACACAGGAATAAAAGTGAATAAAAACAAATAAAAAAGGAAGTAATTTTCAGGCCTCGGTGTCAGGTAAGTAGAGCTCGCCCTCAAAGTCTATGAATTGAGACAGGAGTAGGTCAGGTAACTTAGAAGAACTTCAGTCGGTTTCACCTAAGTCGGTGTCCTCTTCTTCCTGCGTGCATTCACGTATTTTGTAATCGGGTGGTATGTAGTGCTGATTCATCTAGATTATTGTTAACCTCTCCACATTTTTGGGCGAGAGGCGGGTCCTTTTTGAAGTTACAATGGCACCAGCAGCACTGAAAACACGTTCAGAAGACACGCTTGTGAGTGAGCAAGACAAATAATTTAGAGCCAGGTTGGTGATCAGTTGCCATACAGACCTTTTCCTATACCAAAACACCAATGGGTTCTCATTAAGACAGACCTCTGTTGGGTCATCCAGATAAGCCTGCACCACCGACTCAAGGTTCTCCAGGGTTGGTCCACTTTGCGTACAATCTGTGGCCTTTGCAGCAGTGGACCGAGCAAACCCTTGCTGAGTTAGCCAATCCACTTCCGACAAGATTTTTTTTTGGCCTGGTGCAGGTGAGGATGATGACACAGTTGCTGGTGTCGTTAACGGCTGTGAGGGAAAGTGACTCCCTTCGGCCACGGATTCAGAAGGGGAACTTGACGCAGGATGGCATGCTGATTCAGTTGTACTTGTGCTGTCTCCTTGAAATTTCTGCCGCTCTTTTTCAAACCGAGTGGCTGACATAGCGAGCCAATGTTTGTACTTTGAAACATCTGCTTCATCAAAAGGAATGAATGCTTTGCTGGCCACTGCCTTTTTGTACCGTGGATCCAGAATAGTGGCACAAATGTAATGTTGTTCTGTATGTATGTTTTTAAGCCTTTCATTGTGAAGTAGGTGCCTTAATAACTTCTCCGCCAAATCATATGCTTCTCGCTTTTCAGCATGATCTCTGAACGCTGAAGACACGTCCTTCAGTTGATGCTCTAGCATGACCAACAATGGGATAGCTTAGCCCAAAGAACAGTCCTCCCTGCTGACTTCACGCGTGAAGATCTCAAAAGGATGAAGCATGTCTGTCAGGCTTGCAATTAGCTTCCATTCCTCCAACTCTAGCCTCATGTCTTTCTGAGTAGAACCCATTTTATAGACATACTCATTTATTACCCCCCACTGCTCAGACAGATGCTCAAGCATGTAAAAGGTTGAGTTCCAACGTGTTGCCACTTCCTGGATTAGTCCTTTGACTGGCAGTTTACGTTCATGTTGAATGCTCCTCAGCTGCTTCCGGGCCTTAAAAGAATGGCTGAAATGTGTGCAGATTCTTCGGCAGATGGTCAGTAATTTGATGATTGTGTCTTCTTTTTTCAAGAATTCTTGCACCACAATGTTAATACTGTGCGCCAAACACGGCACTCTGAAATATTCACCATCAGCCATGGCCCTAACTATATTACTACCATTATCCATGGAAACATAACCAACTATGCGATTTCTTGGATGCAGCCATTCTTTGACCTTCCTGTTAAACTCCTCCAAAAGGTTAGCTGCAGTGTGAGATTTCTCCATGTAAACATGCCAACTGTTGCATGTTTGCGAGTAGCTTGAAAAACTTTCTCCGTGTCAACACCTGTTTGTTTTAACTGTTCTGTGACCCCTGCATAAGAGACCCAGTGTGCAGTGGTGCACATGTAATCAAGGGCTTGGCAACTGGTCCACATCTCTGTTGTCATGTGGATAGTTTGAACAGCACTCTTAAGAATAGCTGCGCCAATCACCTCCAGCACATCTTGATGTAGTGCTGGAACAGCAACCCTGGCAAAATAGGACCGGCTAGGAACCTTCCATTTAGGGCAGACTGTTGCCACAAATTCAAGAAAACCCACCCCTTCCACGAAAGAGAAAGGGAGAAGGTCCAGTGCTAGCATTTTAGCCAGCTTTGCTTTATACAGACGTACCATTGGGTGGTTGCGTTCAAATGGTGCATCCGACCAAAACATGCTGCTAATGGTGGGCTGGACCGTTTTACATGATGATGATAATGATGATGCAGACTTCACACCAGTTAGGCTCATTGATTTAGTTTTTTACATTGGTGTCTGTCCCAGACTCTTAGTGTGCCTCATACATTTTGCAGGGGTAGAGGGTGTGGACGCTACCACTGTAGTACTGCTGACAGGGGTACTGGGTGTACCAGAAAAAATGTTGGTCGGTTCTTGACTTCCTCCCTGCACAATCAGCCCCTCGTCAGCATCAGATGCAATGTCAATGGATACATTTGGATCAGTTCTACTTTGGTTTTCCCGGATCTTCCTTAGGTGCGCCTCCCACCGGATAGTGTGGTGTTTTTGGAGATGACCTCTCTGGCCTCTGGTACCATAGTTGGTACAAAGCTTACCCTGACTAACTGATACTTTACAAATCGAACAAACGACCATGTTTTCTCCCTTTTGGCTAACAGTAAAGAAGTATCAAACTGGGGACTGGAGATGTCTGCTGGTGGTGGAGGTGCTACTTTGACTTTCAATGCCAGATGAAGTGGAGGATGAGCATGGCTGAATTTGTTTCTGTTGTTCACTTACAGCACCACTACTTGAGGTAATGGAGGTCGAGCTGGATGGAGGTCCCTGCCAGCCCTTCTGACGAGAAAATATGGAAGCTGTAGGTCGTTTTGGTGTTGTTGTTAACTGCGGTTGTGGTGGTACCAGTGCCACGCCGCCCAAATCCCGCTCAGCAGTCATTTGGGATAGGGTGAAAATGTTTGTCTGCTGCATGCCCGCCTCGGCTGGAGTGACGTCTGTAATGACTGGGTCATCGTCAGACTGTTCATCAGCAGCAGAAGACACCACTTCTTGTTCGTCGTCATCACCCATAAGTCGAAGCCTTGTGGGAACCTTCCTTTTAGGCGTAGCTACCTTTGTCGGCTCATGGCGTGCCTCACTCTCAGACTGCATTTGTGGGTTCCAGTAAGGATGAAGGTCATCAGAATGAAGGGGGCTTGAAGAAGAACTTGTAGTAGAAGTAGCACTCCTTGACCTTTTTCTTGCTGGGGATCTGGAAGACAATGGATCAACACCAGGAGGAGTGGCTTCCTCAGATGATACCTCCGCTTCAATATCAATTTCCTGATGTGCCCCAACTTCTAGAGGAACAAGCGTTGTAGGCAGTTGTGCCTCTCCATTAACCTCTAGTTGCACCTCTCCATGCACCTCTCCATATGCCTCTCCATGCCCATGAATGTGCGCTTGTACTAGTTGCACCTGTGGTTGTCGTTGCGGCTGTGGTTGTTGAACACTCGTCAGCTGAGTTACACCCGGCGTTGATTGGATGGTACTTTCTTGTGATGAGCCAACATCACTGGTCGATGGTGATTGAACAACCAAAGTGGCTGCCGCAGCAGTACTCATGGTTTTGGACCTAACTTGACGTGGTGGCACTGAGCCAAATGAAGCGGAGGAGCTGCTTCCAGCTTGGTCCCCAGCGGACACCGCTGCTGCTGCAGGCATAATTTTTTTTCCCCAAAAAAGGTGTCAGTGGGCACACCAGTCTCCTTGGTAGCTGGTGCCACTTGCTTCTTCTGCTCCTTCTTACTGGCAGTGGCACTGGCAACTTTTTTCGCTGAGGCGCTACGGCCACCTTTCTTTGGGGCCATCTTCTTCAGATGTCAGAACAGCAGGACACAGTTGCACGAGTTGCAGAGTTGTCTTGTCTGTAGCCACACGTGACGTCACGTGACGTTGTGCTGCACACACCGCTGCAGGACTTCTTCCTGGTACTGGTGGTTCTCTTGTGCACCTAAAAGCAATGGAAGCCAGAGGAACATCAGTTAAACACCCCAAAAAGTCGAAAAACATACAAAAATCACCACAATTCAATGCCATCCATGCCCTCAATGATGTTTATATTCAAGACACCCCACAGAAAGACTTGGCCCATGCACCACTCACTACCACTGGGACTAATGGATGAAAGCAAGGCAACCTGGGTGCAAGCCTGAGCACACTACCTGACTTCAAAATGGCCCCTTAACCCCCACCACATTTCCAGGCCCTACCTGGACCAGGCCTCAAAATGGCCCCCACCCACATGGCCAGGCCCCAAAACCACCACAAAAAGTCGACAAACACACACAAATCACCACAATCCAATGCCATCCATGCCCTCAATGATGTTTAAATTCAAGACACCCCACAGAAAGACTTGGCCCATGTACCACTCACTACCCCTGGGCCTAATGGATGAAAGCAAGGCAACCAGGGTGCAGGCCTGAGCACACTGCCTGGCTTCAAAATGGCCTCTTGACCCCCACCACATGGCCAGGCCCTGCTTCGACCAGTCCTCAAAATGGCCCCCACCCACATGGCCAGGCCCCAACATACACCACCGCAAAAAGGCGAAAAACACACAAAAATCACTACAATCCAATGCCATCCATGCCCTTAATGTTGTTTAAATTCAAGACACCCCACAGAAAGACTTGGCCCATGCACCTCTCACTACCACTGGGCCTACAGGCTATTGTGGCTTTACAGGCACCCCAAAATAAAAAATAAAAATCCATATATAGTGAGCTAAAATTCAATGACATAAATGAGATTTAAGTTCAACAAAACTCACAGAAACAGTTGTATCATGCACCTATGACTAACCCTGGGCCTACTAGAGAAGTGCAGAAAGAGGCAAGAGAGATGCAGAAAAAGGCAAGACTAGTGCAGAAAGAGGCAAGAGAGATGCAGAAAGAGGCAAGAGAAATGCAGAAAGAGGCAAGAGAGATGCAGAATGAGTCAAGATAGGTGCAGAAAGAGGCGCGAAATGTGAAGAAAGAAGAAGAAAGGTGCAGAAGGAGGCAAGAGAGGTGCATGAAGAGGCAAGTGAAGTGAAAAAAGAGGCAAGAGAAGAGCAGAAAGAGGCAAGAGAAATGCAGAAAGAGGCAAGAGAGGTGCAGAAAGAGAAAAGAGAGGTGCAGAAAGAGGCAAGAGGAGTGCAGAAAGAAGAGAGTGAGTTGAAGAAAGAGGAAAGAGATGTAAAGAAAGAGGCAATAGAGGTGCAGAAGGAGGTTAGAGGTGCAGAAAGAGGCAAGAGTGGTACAGAAAGAGGAAGAAAGGTCCTGAAAAGGCAAGAGAGATGCAGAAAGAGGCAAGAGGAGAGCAAAAAGAGTCAATAGAGGTTCATCAAGAGGCAAGAGAAGCGCAGAAAGAGGAAGACATGTTCATAAAGAGGCAAAAGAGGTACAGAAAGAGGCAACTGAAATCCAGAAAGAGGCAGGATAGGTGCAGAAAGAAGCAAAAGAGGTGCAGAAAGAAGAGAGTGAGCTGAAGAAAGAAGCAAGACAAGTGCAGAACGATGCAAGGGAGATACAGAAAAAGGAATGCAATGTGCAGAAAGAGGGGAGAGGTGCAGAAAGTAGAAGAAAGGCACAGAAAGACAAGTGAGCTGCAGAAAGAGGCAAGAGAAGAGCAAAAATAATCAAGAGAGGTAATTTAAGAGATAAGAGAAGTGCAGAAAGAGGAAGACATGTTCAGAAAGAGGCAAGAAAGGTGCAGAATGAGGGAGCAGAGGTACAGAAAGAAGAAAGTGAGCTGCAGAATCATGCAAGAGAGGTGCAGAAAGTGGGAAAAAAAGGGACAGAAAGAGGGAAAAAGGGACAAAAAGAGGCAAGAGAGATATATAAAGAGGAGAGTGAGCTGCAGAAAGAACCAAGAGAAATGCAGAAGGAGGCAAGAGAGGTGCATAAAGAGGCATGTGAAGAGTAGAAAGAGCAAGAGAAATGCAGAAAGTGGGGAGACAAATGCAGAAAGTAGATGAAAGGTGCAGAAAGAGGCAAGAGGGGTGCAGAAAGAAGAGAGTGAGTTGAAGAAAGAGAAAAGAGAGGTGAAGAAAGAGGCAAGAGAGGAGCAGAAGGAGGTAGGAGGTGTTGAAAGGTTCAAGAGAGGTACAGAAAGATGAAGAAAGTTACACAAAAAGGCAAGGGAGCTGCAGAAAGAGGCAAGAGGAGGGCAAAAAGAGTCAAAAGAGGTGCATCAAGAGGCAAGAGAAGTGCAGAAAGAGGAAGACATGTTCATAAATAGGCAAGAGATGTGCAGAAAGAGGCAAGAGAAGTACAGTAGGAGGCAAGATAGGTACAGAAAGTAGACGTAGACAAAATGTACAGAAAGAGGCAAGAGAAGTGCATACAAAGAAAAGAGAGGTACAGAAAGATGGGAAAGTTGGGTATAGAAAGAAGAGAGTGAGTTGAAGAAAGAGGAAAGAGAGATGAAGAAAGTGTCAAGAGAGGTGCAGAAGGAGATTAGAGGTGTGGAAAGAGTCAAGAGAGGTGAAGAAAGAGGAAGAATGTACAGAAAAAGGCAAGTGGGCTGCGGAAAGAGTCAAGAGGAGCAAAAAGAGTCAAGATAGGTGCATCAGAGGCAAGAGTAGTGCAGAAAGAGGAAGACATGATCATAAAGTGGCAAGAGAGGTGCAGAAAGAGGCAAGAGAGATATAGAAAGAGGCAAGAGAGGTACAGAAAGAGGAACGTGAGCTGCAGAAAGAACCAAGAGAAGTGCAGAAAGAGGCAAGAGAGGTGCAGAAAGAAGAAAGAGAGGTGCAGAAAGAAGAGAGTGAGCTGCAGGAATAAGCAAGAGAAGTGCAGAAAGAGGCAAGAGAGATGCAGAAAGGGGCAAGAAAAGTTCAGGAATAGAAAGACATGTTAAGAAAGAGGCAATAAAAGGTGCAGAATGAGGCAGGAGAGTTACTGAAAGAGGAGAGTGAGCTGCAGAAAGATACAAGCGAGGTACAGAAAGAGGCAAGAGAGGAACAGAAAGAGGCAGGAGAGGTACAAAAAGAGGAGAGTGAGCTGCAAAAAGAACCAAGAGAAGTGCAGAAAGAGGCAAGAGAGGTGAATAAAGAAGAAGAAAGATATAGAAGGAAGCAAGAGAGGTGCATAAAGAGGCAAGCTAGGTGCATAAAGAGGCAAGAGAAGAGTTCAAAGAGCAAGAAAAATGCAAAAAGAGGCAAGAGAGGTACAGAAAGTAGACGAAATGTGCAGAAAGAGGGAAGAGGGGTGCAGAGAGAAGAGAGTAAGTTGAAGAAAGAGGAAAGAGAGGTGAAGAGGGAGGCAAAAGAGTGCAGAAAGAGGAAGAAAGGTACAGAAAGAGGAGAGTGAGCTGCAGATAAGTGCAGAACGAGGCAAGAGAGGTGAAGAAAGAATAAGAAAGGTGCAGAAGGAGGAAAGAGAGGTGCAGAAAGTAGGAGAAAGGTACAGAAAGAGGCTAGAGGGTTGCAGAAAGAAGAGAGTGAGTTGAAGAAAGAGGAATATGAGGTGCAGGAGGAGGGTAGAGGTGTAGAAAGATTCAAGAGCGATGCAGAAAGAGGAAGAAAGCTACAGAAAAAGCCAATTAAGCCACAGAAAGAGGCAAGAGGAAAGCAAAAAGAGTAAAGAAAGGTACATCAAGATGCAAAAGAAGTACAGAAAGAGAAATACATGTTCGGAAAGAGGCAAGAGAGGTGCAGACAGAGGCAAGAGAGGTACAGAAAGAGGAGAGTGAGCTGCAAAAAGAACCAATAGAAGTACAGAAACAGGCAGGAGATGTGCAGAAAAAGCAAGAGAGGTGCAGAAAGAAGAGAGTGAGCTGAAAGAAGAAGCATGAGAAGTGCTGAAAGAGGCAAGTGAGATGCAGAAAGAAGCCAGAGTAGTGCAGAAAGATGCAAGAGAGGTGCAAAAAGAGTCAAGATAGGTGCAGAAAGAGGCAAGAGATGTGACAAAAGAAGAAGAAAGGTTCAGAAGGAGGCAAGAGAGGTGAATAAAGAGGCAAGTGAGGTGCAAAAAGAGGCAAGAGAAGAGCAGAAAGAGGCAAGAGAAATGCTGAAAGAGGCAAGAGATGTGCAGAAAGTAGAAACAAGGTGCAGAAAGAGTCAAGAGAGGTACAGAAAGAGAGTTGCAGAAAGAGGCAAAAGGGGTGTAGAAAGTAGAGAGTGAGTTGAAGATAGAGGAAAGAGAGGTGAAGTAAGAGGCAAGAGAGGTGCAGAAGGAGGTTAGAGGTGTAGAAAGAGTCAAGAGAGGTGCAGAAAAGAGAAGAAAGTTACTGAAAAAGGCAAGTGAGCTGCAGAAAGAGGCAAGATGACAGCAAAAAGAGTCAAGAGAGGTGCATCAAGAGTCAAGAGAAGTGCAAAAGAGGAATACATGTTCAGAAAGAGGCAAGAGAGGTGCAGAAAGAGGAAGACATGTTCAGAAAGGGGCAAGAGAGGTACATAAAGAGGCAAGAGAGGTACAGCAAGGGGAGAGTGAGATGCAGAAAGAACCAGGAGAAATGCAGAAAGAGGCAAGAGAGGTACAGAAAGAAGCACGGGAGGTGCAGAAAGAAGAGAGTGAGCTGCAGGAAGAAGCAAGAGAAGTGCAGAATGATGCAAGAGTGGTGAAGAAAGAGGCAAGAGAAGTGCAGAAGGAGGTTAGAGGTATAAAAAGAATCAACAGAGGTCTAGAAAGAGGAAGAAAGGTACAGAAAAAGGTAAGTGAGGTTCAGAAAGAGGCAAGAGGAGAGCAGCAAAAGTAATGCAGAAAGAGGAAGACATGTTCAGAAAGAGGCAAGAGAGGTGCAGAATGCAGAACGAGGTGTACAGAAAGAGGCAAGTTAGGTACTGAAAAAGGAAAGTGAGCTTCGTAAAGAACCAAGAGAAGTGCAGAAAGCGGCAAGAGAGGTGTAGAAAGAAGCAAGAGACGTGCAGAAGAAGAGAGTGAGCTGCACAAAGAAGCAAGAGAGGGGCAGATATAGGCAAAAGAGGTGAAGAAAGAGGCAAGCTAGGTGCAAAAAGAGGCAACAGAGGTGTATAAAGAGGCATGAAAGGTGCAGAAAGAAGCAAGAGAGGTGCTGATAGAAAAGAGTGAGGTGCAGAAAGTGGCAAGAGA
Source organism: Lissotriton helveticus (assembly GCF_964261635.1). Classification (NCBI taxonomy): domain Eukaryota; kingdom Metazoa; phylum Chordata; class Amphibia; order Caudata; family Salamandridae; genus Lissotriton; species Lissotriton helveticus. Next base: position 1,201,387,531 of record NC_136069.1, read on the forward strand.
ATTGCAAAAAGGGGCAAGAGAGGTGCAGAAAGAAGAAAGAGTGGAGTAGAAAACCAAGAGAGGTGTAGAAAGAAGCAAGAGAGATACAGAAAGAGGCAAGAGAGTTGCATAAAGAGGCAATAGGGATGCAGAAAGAAGAGAGTGAGTTGCAAAAAGAGGAAAGAGGTGCAGATAGAGGCAATAGAGGTAAAGAAAGAGGCAACAGAGATGTACACAGAGACAAGAGAGGTGCAGAAAGAGGAAAGAGAGGTGCATAAAGAAGCAAGAGGAGTGCAATAAGAAAGGATTGAGCTGCAGAAAGAGGGAAGAGAGGTATAGAAACCGGCAAGACAGGTGCAGAAACAAGAGAGTGAGCTGCAGAAAGAGGCAAGAGAGGTGCAGAAAGAGGTAAGAGAGGTGGAGAAAGAGGTTAGAGGTATAAAGAGAGTCAAGAAGGGTACAGAAAGAGGAATAAAGGTGCAGAAAGAGGTAAGTGAGCTGCAGAGAGAGGCAAGATAAGATCAACAAGAGGCAAGAGAGATAGGCGGGGGAAACATGGCGGCAGTAGGCTGACTGCCGTAGTGCTCCGCTCCGACCCTGTGTGAGTGCTGCTGTTCTCACCTCGTCCCTTTTTTTCTCTGGAAGCAAGTATGCCGCGTCTGATTGCGGCGCGTTTCTGACATTTTCCCGGATTAGGTCACAAATTGCATCCTCTCGTCAGGTGAAGTTACATTGTAGCACGGCTCGGGTCTCGGCTCCACCCCGATGTGTATCAGACTTGGCATGGAGGCGGAGGCGGGGTACGAGACCGAGACCGAGACCCAGAAACGCCCAGCGGGAGCGAGAGAGCGGCGGGAGCCAGAGCTGCTTCACTGGGGTCAGGCCGCCCTGGAGCTCCGCAGGACCAGACACGTGCGGAGTCTCCGTAGGGACTCCTACGCTGGTGGATGCAGCGAGAGGGAGCCTGAGAGGGAGCCTGTTTCCAGCGTCGGTACTTGCCCTGCACCGGGTCCCTTGGTCACGGAGACGGACGTAGGATCATTCGGAAGTGGGCTGCTGGGGGAAGTAACTTCCAAAACTTCCAAAACAGAGGTAAAGGGAAAGCACGGTGGGGAGGAAGGCGGGAGCAAACAGAAATTCTTGGAGGTCTCCCCTAAATCAATGAAAGCAGCTAGTGCTTCTAAGGATAGTTCAAACCAGAGCAAGGGCTGTACTAAAGGTCCGGGGAAGGCAAAGTGTTACCGAAAGAGGAAAGGCAAAAAAGCAGAGGCACCTCTATCGGAAAAGTCATCAGACTCCTCAGAGGTAGTGGGCTCAGTATCGGGGGGGCCATCTCAGGTTTCTACTCGTTCACCCTCCAGCTTGAATATAGAAAAAGCGTCCTCATACCTCTCAATTGAGGTAAAGCCTAAGAGAGGGAGAAAGTGCGGTAAGGCGGTCAAGCCTCCGCCAGCTTCATCATCAAAGATTACTCCCTCTCTGCGTTCATACTTTAAGGTGGTCCCTCAGGTGCTGGAAATAGGTCAAGAGAGTTCACTGAAAGAAAATTGTTCCATAGAACCACTGATTGTGAATACCGAAATGGCGTCAACGGGGCAAGGCCTGGAGCAAGATTCGGAGCAGGAATTTCCAAACAGATCAGTGGTTGAGTTGCTGGACCCAGATTTGGACGCTCTTCTGCACCTTAATGTGGGGACTGAGGAGGGCCAAATAGCTTCACCAGTTCCGAGACCGGTTTACGAGATTAATGCTGCGCTTGCTATACCAGCTCAAACTACTGCTTTACCCCCTCCATCCCCGCCCTCATCCTCTCTTGACGATATTTGGGGTAAAGATCATTTGACCAAGAGGCAAGAGAGATACATCAAGAGGCAAGAGAGGTGCAGAAAGAGGCAAGAGAGCTGCAGAAAGAGGCAAGGGTGTGAAGAAAAAAGAGAGTGAGTTGAAGAAAGAGGAAAGAGAGGTGAAGAAAGAGGTAAGAGAGGTGCAGAAGGAGGTTAGAGGTATAGAGTGAGTCAAGAGAGGTGCAGAAAGAGGAAGAAAGGTACACAAAGAGGCAAGTGAGCAGCTAAAAGAGGCAAGAGGAGAGCAAAAAGAGACAAGAGAGGTGCATCAAGAGGCAAGAGAAGTGCAGAAAGAGGAAGAGATGTTCAGAAAGAGGCAAGAGAGGTGCAGAAATAGGCAAGAGATGTATATAAAGAGGCAAGAGAGGTACAGAAAGAGGAGAGTGAGCTGCAGAAAGAACCAAGAGAAGTGCAGAAAGAGGCAAGAGAGATGCATCAAGAGGCAAAAGTGATGTAGAAAGAGGAAGACATTTCCAGAAAGAGGCAAGGGAGGTGCAGAATGCAACAAGTGGAAAGAGGGGTACAGAAAGAGACAAGTGAGATACAGAAAAAGGAGAGTGAGCTTCGGAAAGAACCAAGAGAAGTGCAGAAAGCGGCAAGCGAGGTGTAGAAAGAAGCAAAAGAAGTGCAGAAAGAAGAGAGTGAGCTGCAGGAAGAAGCAAGAGAGGTGCAGATAGAGACAAAAGGTTTCAAGAAAGAGGCAAGCAAGGTGCAGAAAGAGGCAACAGAGGTGAATAAAGAGGCATGAGAGGTGCAGAAGTAGGCAAGAGAGGTGCTGATAGAAAAGAGTGAGGTACAGAAAGAGGCAAGAGAATTGCAAAAAAGTGGCAAGAGAAGTGCAGAAAGAGGAAAGAGTGTAGTAGAAAACCAAGAGAGGTGCATATAGAGGCAAGAGGTGAAGAAAGAGGCAATAGAGGTGTAGAAAGAAGCAAGAGAGGAACAGAAAGAGGCAAGAGAGTTGCATAAAGAGGCAAGAGGGGTGCTGAAAGAAGAGAGTGAGTTAGAGAAAGAGGAAATAGAGGTGCAGATAGAGGCAATAGAGGTGAAGAAAGAGGCAACAGAGATGTATAAAGAAGCAAGAGAGGTGCAGAAAGAGTCAAGTGAGGTGTATAAAGAAGCAAGAAGAGTCCAGAAAGAAAAAAGTGAGTTGCAGAAAATGGTAAGAGAGGTATAGAAAGAGGCCCAACAGGTGTAGAAACAAGAGAATGAGCTGCAGAAAGAGGCAAGAGAGGTGCAGAAAGAGGAAAGAGGTGTAAAGATAGTCAAGAAAGGTATAAAAAGGGGAATAAAGGTGCAGCAAAAGTAAGTGAGCTGCAGAGAGAGGCAAGATAAGATCAACAAGAGTCAAGAGAGGTACATCAAGAGGCAAGAGAGGTGAAGAAAGAGGTAAAAGAGGTGCAGAAGGAAGTTAGAGGTGTAGAGTGAGTCAAGAGAGGTGCAGAAAGAGGAAGAAAGGTACACAAAGAGGCAAGTGAGCAGCTAAAAGAGGCAAGAGGAGAGCAAAAAGAGACAAGAGAGGTGCACCAAGAGGCAAGAGTAGTGCAGAAAGAGGAAGACATGTTCAGAAAGAGGCAAGAGAGGTGCAGAAATAGGCAAGAGATGTATATAAAGAGGCAAGAGAGGTACAGAAAGAGGAGAGTGAGCTGCAGAAAGAACCAAGAGAAGTGCAGAAAGAGGCAAGAGAGATGCATCAAGAGGCAAAAGTAATGTAGAAAGAGGAAGACATTTCCAGAAAGAGGCAAGGGAGGTGCAGAATGCAACAAGTGGAAAGAGGGGTACAGAAAGAGACAAGTGAGATACAGAAAAAGGAGAGTGAGCTTCGGAAAGAACCAAGAGAAGTGCAGAAAGTGGCAAGCGAGGTGTAGAAAGAAGCAAAAGAAGTGCAGAAAGAAGAGAGTGAGCTGCAGGAAGAAGCAAGAGAGGTGCAGATAGAGGCAAAAGGTTTCAAGAAAGAGGCAAGCAAGGTGCAGAAAGAGGCAACAGAGGTGAATAAAGAGGCATGAGAGGTGCAGAAGGAGGCAAGAGAGGTGCTGATAGAAAAGAGTGAGGTACAGAAAGAGGCAAGAGAATTGCAAAAAAGTGGCAAGAGAAGTGCAGAAAGAGGAAAGAGTGTAGTAGAAAACCAAGAGAGGTGCATATAGAGGCAAGAGGTGAAGAAAGAGGCAATAGAGGTGTAGAAAGAAGCAAGAGAGGAACAGAAAGAGGCAAGAGAGTTGCATAAAGAGGCAAGAGGTGTGCAGAAAGAAGAGAGTGAGTTGGAGAAAGAGGAAATAGAGGTGCAGATAGAGGCAATAGAGGTGAAGAAAGAGGCAACAGAGATGTATAAAGAAGCAAGAGAGGTGCAGAAAGAGTCAAGTGAGGTGTATAAAGAAGCAAGAGGAGTCCAGAAAGAAAAAAGTGAGTTGCAGAAAATGGTAAGAGAGGTATAGAAAGAGGCCCAACAGGTGTAGAAACAAGAGAATGAGCTGCAGAAAGAGGCAAGAGAGGTGCAGAAAGAGGTAAGAGGTGCAAAGAGAGTCAAGAAAGGTATAAAAAGAGGAATAAAGGTGCAGCAAAAGTAAGTGAGCTGCAGAGAGAGGCAAGATAAGATCAACAAGAGTCAAGAGAGGTACATCAAGAGGCAAGAGAGGTGAAGAAAGAGGTAAGAGAGGTGCAGAAGGAAGTTAGAGGTGTAGAGTGAGTCAAGAGAGGTGCAGAAAGAGGAAGAAAGGTACACAAAGAGGCAAGTGAGCAGCTAAAAGAGGCAAGAGGAGAGCAAAAAGAGACAAGAGAGGTGTGAGGTTCCGTGACGATTTTACCCGTGTTTGTAACATTGTCGCAAATGCATAATTTTGGTATCAGTGAACCGCAAATGATCCATTTAGTATATCCTGGTGTTTTCGCTATGCTACGAGCAAGAGCACTCCTGTTACAAACACATTTCTGTTCTACCCGTGGCATCCATCTTAGAACAAGGAAGCCATTTTGTATTCCTTGCCCTCACATAGTCAATGGACACGCAATGACCTCTTTTCATTTAAGGACACGTAGGCTTTAGCCGGCAATTCACCTTGCTAGTGACACGTGCACCTTAGGCCAGCAACGCTGTGGCAGCATGACTCGGCAAGAGCTGCCTCCTCAGCCTGAGGCCAGTCCTGCTATACTGGTTCTCGTGTTCGTTGGCCTGATCATGATTAGACGGCCGAAGCTGGTAGCCGTGCCCATTTACGACCCACAAACATCTCTTATCCTACTCTTCTATCTTCTGCACCTGGCTCTGCTCCTTTCCTTCTGGGCCTTTATTAGGGGGAGGTAACGAAATTTACGATGAGGCGGTCCGGGTCTTGAATGGAAAGTTGACATGGGATTATGATGGAATAGTGGGAACCCCTCGTTCGTAATGTTTTTAACATCAGATATTGTTGACGATTCCTGTGCAACGCCAAATATTTATTGTACAAGACACAAAGGTTTTGGAATGTGCTAACATGTAAAGAATTTGCCTGAAGCCCAATATTCAGTATATAAGGAGCAACCCTCTTTGTACAAATTGAACAGGCTCCTAGATACTGCCCATGTGTAGTTTCTGTGATTTCTGTGTCCCTGCAGTAATAAACCTTTGGTCTTTGACGCCACCATCGAGAAGCCCGTGTTTCTGTTTGTTTGTGCACCGAGACAGGTTGAACTCCGGGGTCTTCGGGTGTTTTCCCTGACACCTCTGGACGGAACCAAAAAGTCCAGAACTCCAATTGGCGCCCAACGTGGGCGACGTCATTCGGTACCGGTCCAAAAGCCTGAAGAGTTCGAGAAGCTTCGTGTGAAGATTTCAGAGGGAGGCGCCCCACTTCATCGATCCCGGCATATCGCAAAAGTGGCCCGACGTTCTCTTCCACGAGGGTTCCCGTTCAGACGGCTGCAGTGGTTCGTTGCCTTGACCGTCGCCCTGTCTTGGACCCGAGGTGCAGTCCTTAGTACAGCGAGACGTGACGGGTTTCTCCTTGGTGACGTCTTCAGTGCCTCAGTTAAGTATTAAGTGGTTGATAGTTGGTTACTTCGTAAGGGTTGCTCCTGTTTGGATAATCCTTTTAGTTTTTGGTTTGGTTCGGTTTCATAAGATTGTCGCTGGTTATTCTGGTTACGATAATCATTCAGTTCAGTTCGGGTATCGATACGTTTGTCAGTTCTGGTAGGCCTAAGTTCTTGGTTCGAGTGCGCACCTTTTTTTAATTTGTGTTTCGTCTGTTTTGTGTTCCGGATTATAAAATGGTAAGTCGGAAAAATTGTATGTTGTCTTGTTTTAGTTGCAACAGTGATTCCCAGTTGGAGGACTCGTGTTTTGTTCCTCCGATTGGAACTCCCCTTTATGATCTATATTGCAAATTTGGTGTGGGCCCTATCTCTTATAACGAGGTATGGATCCACTACACTAAGAAAGATGGTGTCCTTAGTTGGCCACTGCATGGTTGTTTCGAACCTCAAGTTCTTGATAATTTAGAAACGAAATTGTTCAAGAAGAAAGCCCGGCCGGCAATGTTTGATTCTTTCCGTTATTGGCGAAAAGAATCTAAACAGAGAGAAATTAAAAAGTTGAAAAAAGAACAGAAAGAGCAAGAGTTGACTTTAGAACAGTCTGCTAAGCAGCTGCAACTCAACGAGTTTGAGAAAGCGATGGAGGTGGCCAATAGAGAGCATAATTTAGCAATAGACAAGTGCTATCCTGCTTTGCCATCGAGTACAGCTAAGATAGTAGAGGACCCTGAAAAGGATCCCCTGTTATCTTACTTGTTACGATCACCCCCACCGTATGCACAGGGTGCTACGGCTCCACCTATAGCGAATGTTCAATTACCGGTTGCTGGACAACCTGGTGTTCCCGCTCCTCTGAATCAAGTTCCTGTACCTCCTGTGATCACTATTAATGTTCCTTCGGCACCCCCTCTTCCAGGGTTGCCGGCTCCTTTACCTATACCTGTATCGCTCACACCTGCTAGTTCACAAGCTGTTTTGCCCGCTACTCCTACTGTTCCTGATCTATCTGTTCCAACTGCTACTCTATTTACTGCTTCTGCTAATATTATGACTCCACTTTCTGTTCGTCGAAGAATCACTGATTCTGTCTCTAACATTCTATCTCCCTTCTATAAAACTCTGATTAAGACTCCTACCTCTGACTCTGTGCAGAGACGTAGTCAGCTTCCCAGTACTGAAGAAAGAGGGATATTAGATTCCACTGCTCTTAGATGGATTTCGAAAGTTGGAAGATATAATGTACAAGATGTATTAGATACATTTATGCAATGGAATGAACCGACACAGCGATATGTGTTCGATGAAATGTGTTTCCTTCTACGTGAGGAATTGGAAGAGGATGACCCTGAATCAAATCTAGAAGAATTAATTAATGTTCAGAAAGAGTTTGCTGCAGGTATGATAGTTGGACAAAATATAAAAGAAGCGATGGAACTGGTTTTAAGTTATAGGAATGACCCATCTCTTCGTTCTCCGAGGGAGTCAGAGAAACGTAGTACGAAACAAAATCGTCAATATCCAATGAGAGAGGTTCCACCAATTTGGCGTGAAGCTGTGCAAGCTAATGTCAACCTTGGTATTGCAGCCGCTCCGGCCCAATTCCAGAGAGTATGGATACATATTCCATGGAAGCGAGCTGAAGTATTAGCAGTGAAACAGGCCTTGCCAGATCCGCGTAAAAATCCTGCAGGGTACTACAAAGAGTTGGCTCAAACAGTTGACGCTTGTGTATTAAATCTAGCTGACATAGATCTGCTATTTGGTAATGTAGTACCGCAACCAATTTGGGCTAAAATTCGTAAAGAGAATCATCCAGTTGCCCTAGGTGGTGATTGGGCAGCTATAATTGCAGCGGATGGTCAACAAATAGGTGGTTCTAAACCTGAACCCTTAATTGCTAATTTGCCCGGTAGAATAATCGACTTAATGAAGACCCTAATGCCAGCATTACGCGTTAACTGGGACAAATTGTCCGCGTGCAAACAAAAGAAAGACGAAAGCGTCTCCGACTTTTTCACAAGATTCGAGGAGACTTTCGTGGATCACAGTGGTCAGGATATGAGCACAGAAGGAGGCCAGAGATTATTTGTTGATAAATTTGTGCACAATCTGTTGCCAGAACTTAGTGGTAAATTAAAGAATTCTGAAAGTGCGTGGGCTGTCTCTACGACTGCGCAAATACTTGCTACTGCCCAGTACTATGAAAATAGGGACAAAGAGGAGAAAGAAAAATCAGATAAAAAGACGAAAGAGTTAAAAACTAAAGTTCTTTTACAGCAAGCATATCCGCCTCGCACCAATCAGACCAATACACAGCAAGGGTCAAATCAAAGAACGGAGTATAATTCTCAGAGGCCACAGTACCAATGGAATCAGTGTGCTTATTGCAAAATGGAAGGCCATTATAAGACTGAGTGTCCAGTACGGGCACAAAATAATGCTGCGGCAGCTCAAAGAGGTCGTGGTGGTTATATGCAAAACTCTAGAGGTCGAGGAAGAGGTGCTATGCCTCCACAGACAAGTGATCGCCCTTCTAATTATTTCGACCAACGAAATGGACAATCTGCCCAACAGAATAGGTCTCAACAGTATCATGTTGAAGATTACTATGAAGCTAGTGAGGAAGGTCAGCCAAGGGAGTACTAGGACAGCCATGGACAAAGAGAGGGAGTAGTATCAGTTCCAGTAGATCAGAGTGGGCCTTATGTCGCAGTAGCAACATCAGGTATAGTCGAACCGTTTCTGTTGGATACTGGTGCAGCAAAAAGTTCTATCATACATGCGAAACTCCCTGGCGCACCTTTGTCTGGCTCAACAAACGTTTCAGTAGGTTTTTCAGGCGCCCCTGTTCACAACCCTGTTTCTGGTCCTTTGTCTATTTCTGTTGGACCCCGACAATTGAAAGCACCCCTGATTTTGCCGACAGGTTGTAATGAAAATCTGCTTGGTTTAGACTTGTTAAAACGCCTATATGCGACATTGTACTGTTCTCCAGAAGGAGTACAGCTTACGTTGGGTAAAAGAATCATCTCTCCAATGTATTTGTCGATGGATGCACTTCCACCAGAGCTGCGTTCACTCCCTGATACTCTTTGGGCGACTGGTCCTAATGATGTAGGTCTTTTAGAAATTCCACCATATGTAGTAACTTTGAAGGCGAATGTAAAATTTCCACGAATTCCACAATACAGAATATCTAGTGAAGGTGAGCGTGCGCTCCTACTGATAGTACAAGATCTGATCAAGAAAGGCGTTATAGAAGAAACTAGAGGTAATGTCTGCAATAGTCCTGTGCTGCCCATTCTGAAACGAACTGACCCAACAAAACCTCCAGTATATAGGTTTGTAATTGATCTTAGAGAGGTTAATAAAATTGTGATTCCACAGTTTCCTGTGGTTCCAGACATTACTGCATTGTTAACGTTGATTCCTGCTACAGCAGCATGGTTTTCAGTTATCGACTTGAAAAATGCCTTTTTCAGCATTCCGATAGCCGAGGAAAGCAGAGATATCTTCGGTTTCTCTCTAGGAGGACGAAGCTTCAGGTTTAAACGCGCTCCACAAGGTTATTGTGAAAGCCCATCCATCTACAGTCAAGCATTAAAAAGCCAGTTAGACTCATTTGTACTTCCTCCTGGTTCTGCTTTAATACAATATGTCGATGATCTTCTAGTGGCTGCCGATGACAAGGAAACTTGCAAAACAGCTACAATTTCCTTATTGCATCACTTGTCAAATTTGAATCACAAGGTGTCACCTTCAAAAATGCAATACTGTTGCCAAGAAGTGACCTACCTAGGTCATCTCTTGTCAAAGGAGGGAAGGAAGTTGACCCCAGAGAGAATAAAAGCAATTACACAGATGAATGTTCCTAGCACGCAGAGAGAAGTACGTGCCTTTTTAGGTATTACCTCATATTGTAGGCAGTGGATCCCAAATTTTTCTCTTTTGGCGAACCGTTGGTAGCTTTGACTGGGAAAAATGTTCCGAGTCCAGTGCCATGGTCTGCCGAATGCCAGGAGAGTTTTTCTGAGTTACGAAATGCACTGTGTTCAGCTCCTGTATTGGGTACACCCGATTACAGTAAACCATTCACGCTCTATGTCCATGAGAGAGAAGGTTGCGCGTTGAGTGTTTTGACACAGAAATTTGGTGATAAACAACGCCCTTGTGCGTATTTTTCATCAACATTAGATCCAGTAGCTAGAGCGTTGCCTAGTTGCTTGAGAGCTACAGCCGCAGCTGCAGCCTCCATTCGACAATCTGCTGGTTTAGTAATGAACAACATGCTAGTAGTTATGGTTCCTCATGCTGTAGATACACTCATGAACCGAACCAAGACGCAGCACCTTACCAGTGCTAGATTATCAGGTTACGAATTGACATTGTTAGCGAGTCACATTCAGATCAAAAGATGCAATGTATTGAATCCAGCAACATTGTTGCCGACTAGCCAAGAGTCGAGTGATTCCGAACCACACGACTGTTGTTTTAAAACTGAGGAAGAAACAAAAGGACGAATTGATTTAAAAGACACTCCATTATCAGATCCAGATGGCACGTTGTATGTTGACGGGTCTTGCTTCAAATTGGAGAATGGTGATGTGACTGCTGCCTATGCAGTAACGACTTTGAGTACGATTGTGGAGACTGCGAGAGTGAGTCAGAATTCTGCCCAGGCTGCAGAATTGATCGCGCTGACAAGAGCGTGCGTTTTAGCTAAGGGAAAGAGAGTGAATGTGTTCACAGATAGTCAGTACGCGTTCGGCGTGGCCCATAGTTTCGGCCGTTTGTGGAAAGAGAGAGGTTTCATTACGTCCCATGGGACTAAGATTCAACATGGCCAGCTAGTTAATGACTTGTTGGAATCTCTAACCTTGCCGACTGAAGTTGCGATTGTGAAATGCAGTGCTCATAAAGCAATCACGGATGATGTTGGTCGTGGGAATGCTTTTGCTGATGAGACTGCAAAACAGACAGCTAGAAATATGATGAGTAGAATGTATGTTGCAACGTCTGCAAGATGGATTTCTGAGTCTGGAATGTGTGAGGACACAGTGGAAAGCGTGAAGGAAATTCAGAAAGAGGCGACTGAGGAGGAAAAGCATGCATGGAAAGAGAGCACGGGTAAATTGGACTCGAGTGGGTGTTGGATTGACTTGTCGGAACAACAGCGTTGGATGTTGCCTGATGCGTATGTGCTTGCAGTAGTAACGATGGCACATGGAGCAGCGCACATCAGTTCTAAAGGGATTTGTAAGATGTTGGCTCCAGTTTGGAAGAATGATGGGATTAGTAAGTGTGCAGAGAGAGTGGTGAGAAATTGTATGGTATGCTTGATGCATAATCCTGGCAAGGGAATCCCCACACCTGCAGGTCACTTCGCTCCTCCTTCCTGCCCCTTTGAAGTGATCCAGCTAGACTTCATTCACATGGATCGTTGTAATAATCTGAAATACGTCCTAGTGGTAGTTTGTGCGTTCTCCAGATGGATCGAAGCATACCCACTGAAGGACAATACTGCATTGTCCACTGCCAAAATCCTTCTTAAAGAGTACTTCCCCAGATTCGGAATGCCACGGATTGTATGGTCAGATAACGGAAGTGAGTTCGTAGGGAAAGTTATGCAGAGTGTGTGTGCCGGCCTAGGGATTAGACAAAAGTGCCACAGTGCGAATCATCCCCAGTCCGTGGGTTTAGTTGAGGGTTACAATGGCACCCTTAAACTGAAACTTGCTAAGATACAAGCATCCACGGGTTTGCCCTGGCCAGATGCACTGCCTTTGGCTTTGTTATCAACAAGAGCAACTGTACATTCTAGAGTAGGGCTTAGTCCATATGAAATAATTTTTGGTCGTCCTGCAAATGTTTGGGGGGTACCTAGACCGAAAGAATTTAAGCAGCTGGAATACCCAATGTTAATTGATTATCTTTTCGACTTGACTGCTAAATTGAGCCTTATTCACCAACAGGTTTTCGATGCATTGCCAAAGCCACCGGAGAGTCCAGGTCATCAGCTGAAACCTGGGGATCAAGTAGTCATTAGAAATTTTGCAAGAACGAAAAATCTTCAGCCCAGATTCGTTGGCCCTTTCCAAGTCCTATTGGCGACGAGAACTGCTATTCGAGTGGCCGGAAGGAAGAATTGGATTCATACGACACATGTCAAACGTGTGCCTCTGCCACTTCCTTACGACAACTGGGTAAAGAAAGGAATCGGTGCCTCTGAAACAGAACAAGTCCCCAGGTTCATACCTTTCAGTGATGCAGAACTGATCACAGATACATCAAACTCTGACTCTCCTCCTGAAACTGCTCTTTTGAACCCTGAACATTTGCCATCTGCGAACGTGAACATTGTAACGTCAGCTGAAAATACATTGTTTCCAGATCAGACAGTTCCTGCAAAACTGAGATACAACTTGCGACCTCGCAATATGGACAAATAAAGCAGGCAACTGCCAATTTTCACATTTGAATTTTCTGATACATTGCCTCCAGCCAGGAAGTTTACTATTATTTTTGTTGTTTTAAAATTTTGCCTTGCCGTCTGGGTAGCCGTAGGGTCGTGGCTGTGTGCCTAGTTGAATCTGCGGGGGTCAGACATAAGGTCGATCTTTCTGTTAGTTCTGGGAACTCCCAGGACTGATAGAGGCATTTTCATCTACGTACACATCATCAGTGGTCACGAGCGGATTGTAGAAGATGGAGCTTCCTGAGCTGCAACGAAAGAATGTAATTTATGTGCGCAGAAATAGACTGTACAGAATACTTCACAGCAAATGCTTTCTAATGCAATGTGCAGTTACATTTTTAATTGTTTTAATAATGTTGGTGGGTGGAATCATCTTTGGTGTACATTTGATTTTTATGCCGGTAACTACAGTACCTCCCCTTGATCCTACTACTTCTACGGTTTCTTCTATGCATTCTTTTCACTCGTTTCCTGAACACGAACAAGCTCGACGCTCTGAATTTATTAACAATACATTTGTACAGCTCTTGCATCAACACCAACTGGTAGTTAATACTACAGACTGCTGGGTGTGTGGCTTGATACCTCACACTATGGATAAAGGCATTCCCTATCTAGTCTTGCCTTTCAGCTATAATGGATCATTTCAGGCCTTTCAGACCATTTTTTCATATGCCCTTGAGACCTATCCTCCGCGTCCACCACAGTCCACTAAATACAACTCAGCCAACAAAGCTTTAGTCCAGGGGATTATTGACATGATTAAAGACGTCAATAATACTCCATCATACCCTAGAGATGAATTACGGGTGTATTTGAGTTGGAACTCTACAGAGTATCGCCTTAGTTTGGGAGAAAGCAAGCGTAAAAGCTCCACTTCAGTCTGGGTCGTGCCTCACCGAGGTCAGGTCTGTTTGCAAGGAAATGGGAGAAATCTGAGAGCTCAGCTAGGGAGGAGTGAGTGCGTTGAGACTTACGTATTTCCGTCTAACTCCTCCCCTGCCTTCCTTACTGCTAGGGGTACTTACTTCATCTGTCAAGACAGAGCGTATACATGGCTGCCTGCTGACTTCTCAGGTTCATGTTATATTGCTCGATTGTTACCTCCGACATACACTGCTTCCTCTGATTATCACAAGACCAGAGTAGCAAGGGGTGTCTTCAGCAAGGAAGATACCGCTGGTCAGGAAGCTGGAGACTTCTTCAAAGGTTTCCTTCCGTTTTGGGGGCCTATGGCCAATAGTAGAAATCTACGTCAACTAACACGGGTAGTTGAATCTACTATTACAGAAACTGCTGGTGCCCTTAGTAACTTAACAGCTGAGCTTCAGGGGGATCGTCTCATGACGTTGCAGAACCGTATGGTTCTAGACGTAATACTTGCAGATCGAGGTGGGGTATGCAGAATGATCCAATCGAGCTGCTGTGTTTTTATTCCCAATAATGCTCCAACCGTCTATGAAGCGATCTCTAAGCTACACAAGATTTCCGACTCTATACACGTAGACAAGGGAAACTGGTCCTTCATGGAGTGGTTTTGGACTCTGGTATCAGCGTGGGGATGGAAGGTTCTGATGGTCATTGGTGTCATCCTAGTATTTCTGTTCTCATGCTGCCTTATTATCCAATGTGGTCCCGCTTTGTGTAGTCTCTGTGCTGCAACCTGTTTCAGAAAACGACCTGCATTAGGAGAAAAGGCACGAGACAGGATGATGATGCAACAACATGTCACTGACCTAATGAGCATAGAGTTAGATTCTGACATAGACTGAGTAATTGCCTATGTAAGGGCAAAAGGAGGGTCTGAGGTTCCGTGACGATTTTACCCGTGTTTGTAACATTGTCGCAAATGCATAATTTTGGTATCAGTGAACCGCAAATGATCCATTTAGTATATCCTGGTGTTTTCGCTATGCTACGAGCAAGAGCACTCCTGTTACAAACACATTTCTGTTCTACCCGTGGCATCCATCTTAGAACAAGGAAGCCATTTTGTATTCCTTGCCCTCACATAGTCAATGGACACGCAATGACCTCTTTTCATTTAAGGACACGTAGGCTTTAGCCGGCAATTCACCTTGCTAGTGACACGTGCACCTTAGGCCAGCAACGCTGTGGCAGCATGACTCGGCAAGAGCTGCCTCCTCAGCCTGAGGCCAGTCCTGCTATACTGGTTCTCGTGTTCGTTGGCCTGATCATGATTAGACGGCCGAAGCTGGTAGCCGTGCCCATTTACAACCCACAAACATCTCTTATCCTACTCTTCTATCTTCTGCACCTGGCTCTGCTCCTTTCCTTCTGGGCCTTTATTAGGGGGAGGTAACGAAATTTACGATGAGGCGGTCCGGGTCTTGAATGGAAAGTTGACATGGGATTATGATGGAATAGTGGGAACCCCTCGTTCGTAATGTTTTTAACATCAGATATTGTTGACGATTCCTGTGCAACGCCAAATATTTATTGTACAAGACACAAAGGTTTTGGAATGTGCTAACATGTAAAGAATTTGCCTGAAGCCCAATATTCAGTATATAAGGAGCAACCCTCTTTGTACAAATTGAACAGGCTCCTAGATACTGCCCATGTGTAGTTTCTGTGATTTCTGTGTCCCTGCAGTAATAAACCTTTGGTCTTTGACGCCACCATCGAGAAGCCCGTGTTTCTGTTTGTTTGTGCACCGAGACAGGTTGAACTCCGGGGTCTTCGGGTGTTTTCCCTGACACCTCTGGACGGAACCAAAAAGTCCAGAACTCCAGGTGCACCAAAAGGCAAGAGTAGTGTAGAAAGAGGAAGACATGTTCAGAAAGAGGCAAGAGAGGTGCAGAAATAGGCAAGAGATGTTTATAAAGAGGCAAGAGAGGTACAGAAAGAGGAGAGTGAGCTGCAGAAAGAACCAAGAGAAGTGCAGAAAGAGGCAAGAGAGATGCATCAAGAGGCAAAAGTAATGTAGAAAGAGGAAGACATTTCCAGAAAGAGGCAAGGGAGGTGCAGAATGCAACAAGTGGAAAGAGGGGTACAGAAAGAGACAAGTGAGATACAGAAAAAGGAGAGTGAGCTTCGGAAAGAACCAAGAGAAGTGCAGAAAGTGGCAAGCGAGGTGTAGAAAGAAGCAAAAGAAGTGCAGAAAGAAGAGAGTGAGCTGCAGGAAGAAGCAAGAGAGGTGCAGATAGAGGCAAAAGGTTTCAAGAAAGAGGCAAGCAAGGTGCAGAAAGAGGCAACAGAGGTGAATAAAGAGGCATGAGAGGTGCAGAAGGAGGCAAGAGAGGTGCTGATAGAAAAGAGTGAGGTACAGAAAGAGGCAAGAGAATTGCAAAAAAGTGGCAAGAGAAGTGCAGAAAGAGGAAAGAGTGTAGTCGAAAACCAAGAGAGGTGCATATAGAGGCAAGAGGTGAAGAAAGAGGCAATAGAGGTGTAGAAAGAAGCAAGAGAGGAACAGAAAGAGGCAAGAGAGTTGCATAAAGAGGCAAGAGGTGTGCAGAAAGAAGAGAGTGAGTTGGAGAAAGAGGAAATAGAGGTGCAGATAGAGGCAATAGAGGTGAAGAAAGAGGCAACAGAGATGTATAAAGAAGCAAGAGAGGTGCAGAAAGAGTCAAGTGAGGTGTATAAAGAAGCAAGAGGAGTCCAGAAAGAAAAAAGTGAGTTGCAGAAAATGGTAAGAGAGGTATAGAAAGAGGCCCAACAGGTGTAGAAACAAGAGAATGAGCTGCAGAAAGAGGCAAGAGAGGTGCAGAAAGAGGTAAGAGGTGTAAAGAGAGTCAAGAAAGGTATAGAAAGAGGAATAAAGGTGCAGCAAAAGTAAGTGAGCTGCAGAGAGAGGCAAGATAAGATCAACAAGAGTCAAGAGAGGTACATCAAGAGGCAAGAGAGGTGAAGAAAGAGGTAAGAGGGGTGCAGAAGGAGGTTAGAGGTGTAGAGTGAGTCAAGAGAGGTGCAGAAAGAGGAAGAAAGGTACAGAAAGAGGCAAGTGAGCAGCTAAAAGAGGCAAGAGGAGAGCAAAAAGAGACAAGAGAGGTGCATCAAGAGGCAAGAGAAGTGCAGAAAGAGGAAGACATGTTCAGAAAGAGGCAAGGGAGGTGCAGAAATAGGCAAGAGATGTATATAAAGAGGCAAGAGAGGTACAGAAGAAGAGAGTGAGCTGCAGAAAGAACCAAGAGAAGTGCAGAAAGAGGCAAGAGAGATGCATCAAGAGGCAAAAGTAATGTAGAAAGAGGAAGACATTTCCAGAAAGAGGCAAGGGAGGTGCAGAATGCAACAAGTGGAAAGAGGGGTACAGAAAGAGACAAGTGAGATACAGAAAAAGGAGAGTGAGCTTCGGAAAGAACCAAGAGAAGTGCAGAAAGCGGCAAGCGAGGTGTAGAAAGAAGCAAAAAAGGTGCAGAAAGAAGAGAGTGAGCTGCAGGAAGAAGCAAGAGAGGTGCAGATAGAGGCAAAAGGTTTCAAGAAAGAGGCAAGCAAGGTGCAGAAAGAGGCAACAGATGTGAATAAAGAGGCATGAGAGGTGCAGAAGGAGGCAAGAGAGGTGCTGATAGAAAAGAGTGAGGTAAAGAAAGAGGCAAGAGAATTGCAAAAAAGTGGCAAGAGAAGTGCAGAAAGAGGAAAGAGTGGAGTAGAAAACCAAGAGAGGTGCATATAGAGGCAAGAGGTGAAGAAAGAGGCAATAGAGGTGTAGAAAGAAGCAAGAGAGGAACAGAAAGAGGCAAGAGAGTTGCATAAAGAGGCAAGGGGGTGCAGAAAGAAGAGAGTGAGTTGGAGAAAGAGGAAATAGAGGTGCAGATAGAGGCAATAGAGGTGAAGAAAGAGGCAACAGAGATGTATAAAGAAGCAAGAGAGGTGCAGAAAGAGTCAAGTGAGGTGTATAAAGAAGCAAGAGGAGTCCAGAAAGAAAAAAGTGAGTTGCAGGAAATGGTAAGAGAGGTATAGAAAGAGGCCCAACAGGTGTAGAAACAAGAGAATGAGCTGCAGAAAGAGGCAAGAGAGGTGCAGAAAGAGGTAAGAGGTGTAAAGAGAGTCAAGAAAGGTATAGAAAGAGGAATAAAGGTGCATCAAAAGTAAGTGAGCTGCAGAGAGAGGCAAGATAAGATCAACAAGAGTCAAGAGAGGTACATCAAGAGGCAAGAGAGGTGCAGAAAGAGACAAGAGAGCTGCATAAAGAGGCAAGAGGGGTACAAAAAGAAGAGAGTGAGCTGCAGAAAGATGGAAGTGAGGTGTTAGAAAGAGGCAAGAGAGGTTTAGAAAGAGGTTAGAGATGTAGAAAGAGTCAAGAGAGTTGCAGAAAGAGGAGGAAAGGCACAGAAAAAGGCAAGTGAGCTACAGAAAGAGGCAAGAGAAGAGCACAACATGTGAACAGAGGTGAATCAAGAGGCAAGGGCAGTGAAGAAAGAGGAAGTTATGTTCAAACAGTGGCAAGAAAGGTGCAGAATGAGGCAAGAGATATACAGAAAGAAGAGAGTGAGCTGCAGAAAGAACCAAGAGAAGTGCAGAAAGGGGCAAAAGAGGTGCAGAAAGAAGAGGGTGAGCTACAGGAACACACAAGAGAAGTACAGAAAGAGGCAAGAGAGTTCCAAAAAGAGGCAAGAGAAGTGCAGAAAGAGGCAAGATAGGTACAGAAAGAGGCAAGAGACGTAAAGAAGAAGAAAGTTGCAGAAGGAGGCAAGAGAGGTGCATAAAGAGGCAAGTGAGGTGCATAAAGAGGCAAGAGAAGAGTAGAAAGTGGCAAGAGAAGTGAAAAAAGAGTCAAGAGAGGTGCAGAAAGCAATAAAAAGGTACAGAAAGAGGCAAAATAGGTACAGAAAGAGAAAAGAGAAATGCAGATTGAGGCAAGAGGGGTGCAGAAAGTAGAGATTGATTTGAAGAAAGAGGAAAGAGAGGTGAAGAAAGAGTAAAGAGAGCTGCAGAAGGAGGTCAGAGGTGTAAAAAGACTCATGAGAGGTGTAGAAAGGTACTGAAAAAGGCAAGTGAGCTGCAGAAAGAGGCAAGAGGAGAGCAAAAAGAGTCAAGAGGGGTGCATCAAGAGGTAAGAGAAGTGCTGAAAGAGGAAGACATGTTCAGAAAGAGGCAAGAGAGGTGCTGAAAGAGGCAAGAGAGATACAGAAAGAGGCAAGTGAGATACAGAAAGAGGAGAGTAAGCTGCAGAAAGAACCAAGATAAGTATAGAAAGCGGCGAGAGAGGTGCAGAAAGAGGCAAGAAAGGTGGAGAATGAGGCAGGAGAGGTGCAGAAAGAAGAGGGTGAGCTGAAGAAAGATGCAAGGGAGGTACAGATAGAAGAAAGATGGGGACAGAAAGAGGCAGGAGAGGGACAGAAAGAGGCAAGAGAGGTACAGAAAAAGGGAGAGTGAGCTGCAGAAAGAACCAAGAGAAGTGCAGAAAGAGGCATGAGAGATGCAGAAAGAAGCAAGAGAAGTGCAGAAAGAGGCAAGAAATGTGAAGAAAGAGATGAGCAAGGTGCAGAAATAGGTGAGAGGTAAAGAACAGGAAGAAATGTGTAGAAAGAGGCAAGAGAAGTACAGAAAGGGGTAAGAGGTGTAAAGAGAGGCAATAAGGGTATAGAAAGAGGAATAAAGGTGCAGAAATAGTAAGTGAGCTGCACAGAGAGGCAAGATAAGATCAACACGATTCAAGAGAGGTACATCAAAAGGCAAGAGAGGTGAAAAAAGAGGCAAGAAAGCTGCATAAAGAGGCAAGAGGGGTGCAAAAAGAAGAGAATGAGCTGCAGAAAGATGGAAGAGAGGTGTTAGAAAGAGTTAAGTGAGGCGCAGAAGGAGGTTAGAGATGTAGAAAGAGTCAAGAGAGGTGCAGAAAGAGATTATATACCTATACCACCAAATCCTAACCGACAGGAGCAGAAAGAGGAAGAAAGCCACAGAAAAAGGCAAGTGAGCTACGGAACTAGGAAAGAGAAGAGCAAAACGTGTCAAGAGAGGTGAATCAAGAGGCAAGAGCATTGCAGAAAGAGGAAGCCATGTTCAAACTGAGGCAAGAAAGGTGCAGATTTAGGCATAAGAGGAACAGAAAGAGGCAAGAGAGGTACAGAAAAGAGGGGAGTGAGCTGCAGAAAGAACCAAGAGAAGTACAGAAAGAGGCAAGAGAGGTGCAGAAAGAAGCAAGAGAGGTGCAGAAAGAAGATAGTGAGCTGCAGGAAGAAGCAAGAGAAGTGCAGAAAGAGGCAAGAAAGATGCAGAAAGAGGCAAGAGAAGTGCAGAATGAAGAAGAAAGGTGCAGAAGGAGGCGAGAGTGGTACATAAAGAGGCAAGTTAGATGCAGAAAGAGGCAAGAGAAGAGCAGAAAGAGGCAAGAGAAGTGCAGAAAGGGGCAAGAGGGGTGTAAAAAGAGTCAAGATAGGTGCAGAAAGAGGCAAGAGATGTGAAGAAAGAAGAATAAAGGCGCAGAAGGAGGCAATAGAGGTGCAACAAGAGGCAGGAGAAAAGAGCAGAAAGAGGCAAGAGAAATGCTGAAAGCGAAAAGAAAGTTTCAGAAAGAGGCAAGATGGTGCAGAAAGAAGAGAGTGAGTTGAAGAAAAAGTAAAGAGAGATGAAGAAAGAGGTAAGAGAGGTGCAGAAGGAGGTTAGAGGTGTAGAAAGAATCAAGAGAGGTGCAGAAAGAGGAAGAAAAGTACAGGAAAGGGCAAGTGAGCTGCAGAAAAAGGTAAGAGAAGAACAAAAAGAGTCAAGAGAAATCAGAAATAGGCAAGTGAGGTGCACAATGTAGAATAAAGGTGCAGAAAGAGGCAAGAAAGGTGCAGAAAATGAAAATAGAGGTACAGTAAGAGGCAAGAGAGGAGCAGAAAGAAAATAGTGAGTTGGAGAAGGAGGAAAGAGAGGTGAAGGATGAGGAAAGAGAGGTGAAGGATGAGGAAAGAGAGGTGCAGAAGGAGGTTAGAGGTGTAGAAAGAGTCAAGAGAGATGCAGAAAAAGGAAGAAAGTTACAGAAAAAGGCAAGTGAGCTCCAGAAAGAGTCAAGAGGAGAGCAAAAATAGTCAATTTTTGTACAACCAGAGGCAAGAGAAGTGCAGAAAGTGGAAGACATGTTCAGAAAGAGGCAAGAGAGGTGCAGAAAGAGAGCAAGAGATGTACAGAAAGAGTCAAGAGAGATACAGAAAGAAGAGAGTGAGCTGCTGAAAGAACCATGAAAAGTGCAGAAAGAGGCAAGAGAGGTGGTGAAAGAAGCAAGAGAGGTGCAGAAAGAAGAGAGTGAGCTGCAGAAAGAAGCAAGCGAAGTGCAGAAAGAGCAAGAGAGATGCCGAAAGAGGCAAAAGAAGTGCAGAAAGAGGCAAGAGAGGTACAGAAAAGTCAAGATACGTGCTGAAAGAGGCATGGGATGTGAAGAAAGAAGAAGAAAGGTGCAGAAGGAGGCAAAAGAGGTGTGTAAGAGGCAAGTGAGGTGCATTAAGAGGCATGAAAAGAGCAGAAAGAGGCAAGAGAAATGCAGAAAGAGGCAATAGAGGTGCAGAAAGTAGATGAAAGGTACAGAAAGAGTCAAGATAGGTACAGAAATAGGCATGAGATGTGAAGAAAGAAGAAGAAAGGTGCAGAAGGAGGCAAGAGAGGTGCATAAAGATGCAAGTGAGGTGCATAAAGAGGCAAGAAAAGATCAGAAAGAGGCAAGAGAAATGCAAAAGAGGCAAGAGCGGTGCAGAAAGTAGAACAAAGGTGCAGAAAGAGGCAAGAGAGGTGCAGAAAGAGAAAAGAGAGGTGCAGAAAGAGGCAGGAGGGGTGCAGAAAGAAGAAAGTGAGTTGAAGAAAGAGGAACACGAGGTGAAGAAAGAGGCAAGAGAGGTGCTGAAGTAGGTTAAAGGTGAAGAGAATGTCAAGAGAGGTGCAGAAAGAGAAAGAAAGGTTTACAGAAAAAGGCAAGTCAGCTGCAGAAAGACGCAGGAGGAGAGCAAAAAGAGTCAAGAGAGGTGTGCCAAGAGGCAAGAGAAATGCAGAAAGAGGCAAGAGAGGTGCAGAAACAGGAAAAAAGGTGCCGAAAGAGGCAAGAGAGGTACAGAACAAGTAAAGAGAGGCGCCAAAAGAAGAAGAACGGCACAGAAAGAGGCAAGAGAAGAGCAGAAAGAATAGAGTGAGCTACAGAAAGAGGCAAGGGATGTGCAGAAAAAGGCAAGAGAGGTAAATAAAGAGGCAATAAATATGCAGAAAGAGGCAAGAGAGGTGAAGAAAGAGGTAAGTGGTGTAGAAAGGGGCAAGAGAGTTACAGAAAGAGGAAGAAAGGCACAGAAAGAGGCAAATGAGGTGCAGAAAGAGACAAGAAAAGAGCAGAAGGAGGCAAGAGAGATGCAGAAAGAGGCAAGAGGGGCACAGAAAGAGGAAGAAAGGTGCAGAAAGAGGCAAGAGAGGTGCAGCAACAGGAAGAACGGTACAGAAAGATGCAAGAGAAGCGCAGAAAGAGGCAAGAGAGGTGCAGAAAGATGAGAGTGAGCTGCAGAAAGAGGGAGGAGAGGTGTAGCACGAGTCAAGAGAGGTACAGAAACAAAAAAGTGTGCTGCAGAAAGAGGCAAGAGATGTGTAGGAAGAGGCAAGAGAGCTGCAGAAAGAGGCAAGAGGAGAGTAAAAAGAGTCAAGAGAGGTGCATCAATAGGCCAGAAAAGTGCAGAAATGGGAAGACATGTTCATAAAGAGGCAAGAGAGGTGCAGAAAGGGGCAAGAGGGATACAGAGGATAGGCAAGTGAGGTACGGAAATAGGAGAGTGAACTGCAGACAGAACCAAAAAAAGGGCAGAAAGTGGCACGAGAGGTGCAGAAAGAATCAAGAGATGTGCAGAAAGAGACAAGAGAAGTGCAGAAACAGGCAAGGGAGGTGCAGAAATAGTCAATATAGGTACAGAAAGAGGCAATAGATTTGAAGAAAGAAGAAGAAAGGTGCAGAAGTAGGCAAGAGAGGTACAGATAGAGGCAAGATGGTGCATATAGAGGAAAGCTAGGTGCTGATAGAAGAGAGTGAGCTGTGGAAAGAGGCAAGATATGTTCAGAAAGAGGCAAGAGAAATGCAGAAAGAGGCAAGAGGTGTAAAAAGGGGCAACAGATGTACATAAAGACACAGGAGAGGTACAGAAAGAGGAAGAAAGAGGTAAGAGAAGAGCACAAAGCATAGAGTGAGCTGCAGAAAGAGGCAAGGGATGTGCATAAAGAGGCAAGAGAGGTGCATAAAGAGGCAAGAGAGGTGCTGATAAAAGAGAGAGAAGGGCAGAAAGAAGCAAGAGAGGTGTAGAAAGAAGTTAGTAAGTTGGCAAGAGAAGTTCAGAAAGAGGCAAGAAACATGCAGAAAGTGGCAAGAAAGGTGCAAAAAGTGATAAGCAGTGTAGAAAGAGGCAAAAGAGGTATAGAAAGAAGAAGAAAGGCACAGAAAGAGGCAAATGAGATGCAATAAGAGGCAGGAGAAGAGCAGAAGTAGGCAAGAGAGGTGTAGAAAGAGGCAAGAGTGGTACAGAAAGATAAAGAAAGGTGCAGAAAGAGGCAAGAGAGGTGCAGCAACAGGAAGAAAGGTACAGAAAGATGCAAGAGGAGTGCAGAAAGATGCAAGAAAGATGCATAAAGATGAGAGTGAGCTGCAGAAAGAAGCAAGAGAGGTGTAGAAAGAGGCAAGAGGGGTGTATATAGAGGCAAGAGGGGTGTAATAGGAGGCAAAAGAGGTGCATAAAGAGGCAAGAGAGGTGCAGAAAGAAGAGAGTGAGTTGAAGATAGAGGCACGAGAGGTACAGATAGAGGCAAGAGAGGTTAAGAAAGAGGCAAGCAAATTACAGAAATAGGCAAGAGAGGTGCAGAAAGAGGCAAGAGTGGTCCAGAAAGAAGAAAGAGGAGTGCAGAAAGGAAATAGTGAGCTGCAGAAAGAGGGAGTACAGCTATAGAAAGAGGCAAGAGTGGTCCAGAAAGAAGCAAGAGGAGTGCAGAAAGGAAATAGTGAGCTGCAAAAAGAGTGTGTAGAGCCAAAAAAGAGGCAAGAGAGGTGGAGAAAGAGGCAAGCGGGATGGAGAAAGGGGTTAGAGGTGTAGAGAGAGTCAAGGGTGCAGAAAGAGTAATAACGGTGCAGAAAAAGGCAAGTGAGCTGCAGAGAGAAGCAAGAGAAGAGCAAAAAGAGTGAAGAGAGATACATCAAGAGGCAAGAGAGGTGCAGAAAGAAGAAGAACTGTTCCAAAAGAGGCAAGAGACCTGCAAAATGAGGCATGGGAGGTACAGAAAGAAGAGTCTTACTTCCAATCCTCAAACACCCTCAGGCATCAAGAGGTTCCTAAAGAGCGAGGTCTGCACTTGCCTCTGTTAACAAACCGAAGTTGGTTGTGACACCACTGATTTATGAGCAGTGCACTAGAAGGGTACTATTACATGGTAGATGGGATTTGAAGTGGTATTGATCCTTGGTGCAAGCTCAAGGACAAGATGCACTCCAGTAGATAAACCTTTAGTCCCAGACTGAGGCATGGCTCAATAAATCAATAATACATCAATGACAGTGATAACAACATAGGGTAGTAGATTTGCAAACCATGAACGTTTAGTGGCAGATTAGCAAAGGTAAAAACTCAATTCATTTCATGTGGTCAAAAATCAGTAGTGAATACAGGCATATATAAATCAGTATGATTCAAATCAATTCAAAATAGCATATACGAGAACAAACTGCTCAAGGTTTTTATGAGAAATTGGGTTGGTTGACTGAGATGTTGCCCCAGGTCAAGTAAGAGCCGTAATCCTAGGCAGGGTGAACCACAAAAAGTCACTAGATTAACTTGTGCTTAACCCTGGGTAGCATGGCCCAAAAAGCAGTCAGGTTTAATCCAGAGGCAACATGTAAAGTTTTTATGCAGCACACCAATGGTATTCAAGTAAAAACTCAACTCAAGAAAAATACTTCTCCAATTTAGCAAATGAGAGTAACTTTTAATTAATCACTTGACTACAAAACAACAAAAATTCCAAACAGTAGAACTGAAGTTATAATAGCACCTTAAAGATCAAATCTCTTACCGTGGACATCTAGTCGTACAAGACCAGTTGCCCATAGCATAAAATGGCCAACCACGATGGAGAGCATTTTGGATACAAGCAGTGGATTGGGCCCAGTCAGCGCATACCTTCACACTTGATGTTCTCAGAAGGTAAAATTCAGTGGAGCAGGGCTGCAGGTGGTGGCCAAGGAAGGAGTCCTGTCATCAGGGAGCTGCTGGATGAAGGAGTGAAGATTTCTAGATTTCCATGTTTGGACTTAGTCATTTTTATGGAGCTCAAAAAACTTCAGCGGGATGAGGTATGAGGCTGTAGTAGAAGAGAGTTCCAAGAGGCCTGTGTCCCCTTTAGCAAAGGACTGCTGAACAGGATTTGATGCTGTGGAGGAGAACGTAACAAACTACTGAGAAGTCAGGTCGATCGGAGCTGCAGGCTTGTCCTGTTCTTCCCTCGGATCTCAGTGCAGTTTTTAGCCCAAAAGTTTCCCAAGGTTTGGATTTTGGCTATCAGAGAACTTTTAACACCTCCACCAAGGGTCCAGGACTGTAGGGGCTCCACTTAGGGTGTTAGATCTCACTCAGGCTGGGTCCAGGCCCGGTTTCAAGATGGTGGGAGCCTGTTATATCCCTGTAGTTGTGAAGAGGAGTCCCGCAAACTAGCCTTTGGAGTCACTCTAGTAGTCTTTGGTTCAGGTGATAAAGCAGGGGTCAAGCATCAGGGCAGGCCTCTGAGGGTTCAAGGCAGGCTCCGACCAGCAAAGCAGTCCTTCCAGGTGCAGCAAAGCAGTCTTGTGGAGTACACAGCAATAGGCATTCCTCTAAGAGTCCTTCCACGGGTCCAGAAAGTAAACTGAGAAGTGGTTCTGAGGGCCTATTTTTATGGTACCTTTTTTGATGTGGGGGCAGTTTCTAGAGGTTTCTCTTTGAAGTGCTTTGAGTCTCTTGACACCCCTACACTGGCTTTGAGGTGGAAGCAGAGACAATGTGGGGTGACAAGCCAGCAGATGGCCCATTCAGGCGCACAGTTCCTCTAAATTGTGACTGTCTAGGAGGAATTCACAAAACCTTACTGACAACTATACCTAGTCATGTGACGTGGGGAAGGCTACAGGCACTTAAAGTGGATTTCAAGGCTTGGCAAGGGTGTTATATTGTCAAGTCGAATTGGCAGTTTACAACTATGTTCAGGCTGCAATAGCAGGCCTGAGACAAGTTTTAAGGGGCTACATAAGTGGGTGACATAATAATAATAGTTGCAGCTCCATTGTTTTTTTTTTTTTTTTATCCTCATTTGCCCCTCCTCGCCCTTTTCTCTTACGATAGCGCCCTAGGGTGTATTCATCTCATATAATAGGACATTTTGCTCTCTTAGGTGAGGGTACACACCCTTAAACCGGCCCACGTGACGCATATTTCCACCGAGATTTCGTAGAGACTTAATCATTGGACTTTCTTCTACCCTTGCCTTCACAATTTCACCCGTATCCTTCACCCATAACAATTTAAAAAAGGAATCCAAAATCTGTATCTCTTCTCATGCTGGCCGACCATATCCAGCTTTGCTACAACTCTCATAGCTCTTATCCAGGCCAGGCCTGACGGAGGATCAGCGGAGACCCACAACTTGCAAATTTCCCTCCGGGCCAACAATATAGCATAGAACACCAACTTTACTTTATCGTCTACGGCCCTGCCCTGTCCTGTAAATCTGCTCTTCCCGTAATAACAAGTTCCGAGCTTACCTCAATGTGTTGGACCAAGGCAGCTGACAAGCATTTACTCACATCACCCCAGAAATCTTTTAACGCCGGGCATGTAACAAACATGTACATGTCGTCCTCATTTGGGCGGCTGCATTTAGGGCATCTCACAGTGCCACCATCTTTAAATTTCGCCAGTTTCTTTGGAGACCAATACGCCCTGTGGAGAGTAAACAAGTGGTTCCTTCTTAAATTCGCAGGTTTTACCACCTTGTAAAGAATCAACATAGTTACTTGCATTGGTCTTCTGTAGCAGTCCTCGGCAAGCACTCTCCCCACAGGCTTTCCGGCAATGTAAATGGTCCATCCTCCATTTCAACTATTGCCCAGTACCACGTCGCCACTTCTTTTTTAATCGGGGCCTCCAAAACTAGCTTCTCTTCAAACTCATTATATAGCCCTATTAAATGTTCTTTCCCAGCTGCCCAGCTTTGTATCTGAAGGTATTTAAACTTCGAGAATATATGCCCCCACTCTTGTTCACAGTAAGTCCATGGCAATAAACTACGATCTACAAGGTCCATTGTTATCATTTTATTTACAGACCCAGGGTTTATGGTATACCACTCTACAAGGAGCTTATAGGTAAATTAAATGTGCCAGTCATTTGTTGGTCAATATTACCATGATTAGCGGTGTGAGCACTAACACTTTAGTACTGGTTAGCTGTGGTGAAGTGCACAGAGTCCTAAGGCCAACAAAAATGAATTTTAGCACAAACAATGGTGGGAAAAGGACAAAACGTTTGGGGGTAAGAACCCCCTAAGGCTGACTGGTCTAACAGTTTTCATAAAGCAAATTGAGCAGGCACCGCTTTCAATGAAGGGAAGGTCCCTAATATGCTTATCTAAGAAGTCTGGTATGTTGGGGAGACATCAAGCAGAAGATATCAGCAGGTAAAGCATTTAAAAGGCAGAAACAAATAAAGATTCAGTAAGTGAGAATGGATTTGCCTAGGAGTCTAAATATTTTGGGCAGGAGAAAAGGAGCATCTCTTCTGAGGAGAGTGGAAAGGGCACCTACATCTAAATAACTGAGTAATACACAATTAAAAGTACAGATCTTAAGTGAAAACTATTTACCCATGATTCCCATGAACAGAACCAAACAGGATCAAGCATTTAATTTTAGAGTTCATTATTTAAACTGATGCCTTCATTAGCCATGGTCAACTTTACATGGAAAATCAAACTATATATATAAAATCACTGAAAAAAAACAGGTTTCAGGCACGTTATAGTTAGTTGGACATTTCACTCGTACAAAAGCATCGAAATGTGTTTGTTATAGTTAGATGAGCTAACTATAACTCGTGCCCCTGCAATGCACTGCTGATGACATCACATATTACATCATTCATTTTTTTATTTTATTTCTTTATATCCTCATTTGCCACCATTCTCACTTCAATGCACACTCAAGTTACCAATACTCACACTCAGCAAGCTGGGAGGCATAGGCGTCTGGAAATGGAAATACCCACCTAACGGTACGAGAACTTGCTTAGGTGCTAATGAAGAAACCAGCTGAGATACCTCTTCTACCAAGCTCCAAGAGCTAGATGACCCTCGTCTTAGAGTTATCAGTACCAGACTGGGAGAATCCGACATTGCCCAAAGAGTATTGAGGCAGTATAAGCATAGGATTCAGAAAAAAAATAAAAGGCCCTCAAATGATCAACTCTAGGTCCCATCTCGATTGCAGAATATTCCAGAATGTTCTCTTCTTCTTGCTGCCTGATCTCATTAGATCTAGCTTGGAGACTGCCAAGACTGAAGTCTGCCATTCTAAGGAGGGGGGTGGGGTCTGTCCGCTTTACACAAATTTGTCTCCCATCTAGGAAGATGTCGTAAAAAATGCAGCGATCTTTCAGGGCCCTTAACATTATCTGTCAAGCCAAAAATGATCAAGGGTAAGTCAATGGTAACACGGCTCCCTGGAGTATCTGCCAGAAATCTTCCAATGCTGTCCCAAAAAGAGACCAAGATTGGACACTCTTTAAACATGTGGATATCGGAAGCTGAAGCCAGCCCACATTTCTTGCAACATACAGGTAAGCCTTTGTTGATTTTTGAGAGTTTTAGTGGGGAATAGTAAGCCCTATGGATGGTGAACAGGTTATTCCTTTTTCACCATGCCGGTTTTACTATTTCATATAAGATCTTAAATTAACTCTGCCATAAAGTATCTCAGTCTTGTGATGGTAAGGAGCTTCCACACAGTTGCTCGGCAAGTTTGAATTTGCTGTCCACTGCTGCCGATATGGCTTGATACCAGAAAGAAACTTTCTTCTTCCCAGAGGGCCTAGTCACAAGCTGGTGTTCCAGGTAATTGCCTCCTCCTCGCAAGCTTCCATGGGTTGTTTTGTAAGTGTGACTGAACTCAGCTTACCAACTGAAGATATTTAAATTAAGAGAGACCCGCTCCAACCCTATCCCTAAGATGCTACCATGAAACAACAGTGCCTTCAGGGATTAAATCCCAACAGACTGCCAGTGCAGATTCCCTCAAAGGGGTTGCCCACCTATCCCTCAATCATTCTGGAGCCCAGGGGGAGTCCCAGAGGGGGGGTATGCTAGAGAAGTACCCAAGAGTGATTGAGCTCCTTAATTTTGCCCATGTTTTACCTAGGCCCTGAAGAACCTAGAGCTTAATTTTTTTTTTTTACTTTGGATCACCAAATTTTAAAACCTCCACCGGTAAATGTGCACCCCTAAGCATAGCTAAAAACATCCCTCCCATGCCAGTATTAACCAGCATTTTCAAAAGCATGAGTGAGTGTGAAAGTTGGAAGGCCCAAGCATAAAGCTGAATATCTGGCAAGGCAAGACCTCCCTCTTCTCTCCTGTGCCTGAGCCTTTTCCAAGCAATCCTGGAAGATTTGTATCCCCAATCAAACAAATTAATATCCCTCTGGATTTTATCAATTAAAGATTTCTCAAAATGAAGGGGAAAACAATTAAAAACGAAAGTGATTTTTGGGAGTATTGACATTTTGACCAGGTTAACTCTGCCAATGATAGATAGGGGGAGTGAGGCCCAATATTTCATTAGCCTCAGACACGCCCTTGCGACCATAGTCAGATTGGTCCCAGCAATCTTAGTGATGTCTTACAAGATATTTACCCCCAAATACCTCATTCTAGAACTTATCTGGTGCTGATGCTGGTTTGCCTACAGATTCCAGACCATGACCTCTGTCTTTGAAGCATTGATTTCATAGCGAGAAACCAAACCAAACTCCTGAACTAGACTGACAACAGCTGGAAATGCTGTACGTAAGTTGGGTGTAAGAATTAAAATATCATCAGCATAGAGAGGGCTACCTTCCTCTCCCACTCCCCATATTTGAAAGACTGAATATTAGGGTCACCCTGAGCCGTTGAGCAAATGGCTCAATATATAAATCAAAAAGGAGGGGGAGAGTGGGCAGCCCTGTCTATTCCCCCTAGAAATCTTAAAGGAGCCAATGATATTGCTGTTTACAAGGAGTCTGGCCGTTGGAGTCTTGTAGATAGACTGTATTTTACTGCAACACTTTTCTCCAAGGTTGAGTTTTTCCAAGACCTCCGAAAGATAGATACACTTCACTCTGTCGAAGGCCTTGGTAGTGTCCAAGTTCATAGGTGCAAATGGGATAGAATATGCAGAAGCCAGATCGATTGCTCCGATTAAATCAAATGTAAGGTGTGAGAGCTGTCGACCCTTAACAAAACCCTTCTGATCTAAATGCAGGATTTCTCGTGCCACCAGTCCCAATATTGCTATCAATATTAAAGTAAAGACTTTATGATTGGCATACAGGCGAGATATGGGCCTATAAGACCCACACTTAGATGGTGCTTTCCCTGGTTTCAAGATCAGAACTATAGTGGCCATGGGCGTCCGCAGAAATTTTTCCAGGGGGGGGCAACATTTTTACTTCATCACCATCCTCCGACATGATTGAGCACAAGTATTAAATACACAAATAAAAAAATCTAATAAGACAAAGAGCTTAAATAAACAAAGAAACTCATGGGGTGGGAGAAAAATCATGTGAGGCTTCACAGCAGATTACCTGGCAACCACAATGAAACAGAGGAAAAAACAAACAAGCATTGGCATAGCCAATAGGTCTCGCCTTTGGGACCTTATAAGTGTTTAGCCATGCAACACTTGAAGTTGTTGCACCAAGGATATTGTACTAGACAACTAAACACTTATAAGGTCCCAAAGGGGAGACCTATTGTTTATGTCAATGCGTTTTTTTTTAAATGACAAGCAGTGCTATATGGCTCCGGCTGCCACTTAGTCCACCACATCCCACGTAGATGCTGCAGCCATCTTTGAATGGTTTTAAAGCCAATTCAAAAGCTGTCACCAGTGTATGTTAATCCCTATCTCAACTGTGAGACTGCTCTCCTGCTTCCCAATTCTATTAAATACAAATGATGTAAAAAGAACACCCCTTTCTGAGCTGCACGGCTCATCCTACCCACGTTTCATGCGCAGATTTGAAATACTGATGGTTTGGGCTTCCCGTAATTCAACTGGTTGAGAGGTAGACAGGTGTAGAGAGGTAGAGAGAGAGAGGTAGAGAGAAGTAGAGAGAGAGGTAGAGAGGTAGAGAGAGAGAGAGGTAGAGAGAGAGAGGTAGAGAGGTAGAAAGAGATAGAAAGAGGTAGAGGTAGGGAGAGAGAGAGAGAGGTAGAGAGAGAGGTAGTGGTGTAAAGGTAGAGAGAGGTATAGAGATAGAGGGAGAGGTAGAGAGAGAGAGGGAGAGAGAGAGAGAGAGAGAGAGAGAGAGGTAGAGAGAGAGAGGTAGAGAGGTAGAGGTAGAGAGAGAGTAGGAGAGGTAGAGAGGGGGAGAGAGGTAAAGAGATAAAGAGGTAGAGAGAGAGGTAGAGAGAGAGAGGAAGAGAGAGAGGTAGAGAGAGAGATAGAGAGAGGTGAAGAGGGGTAGAGAGGCGTAGAGCGGGGTAGAGTGAGAGGTAGAGAGTGGTAGAGGTAGAGGTAGAGGTAGAGGTAGAGAGAGAAAGAGAGGTAGAGAGAGAGAGAGAGAGCAGTAGAGATAGAGAGAGAGAGAGAGAGGTAGAGAGAGACGTACAGGTAGAGCGAGAGATAGAGAGTGGTAGAGAGAGAGAGAGAGAGAGAGAGAGAGAGAGAGAGAGAGAGGTAGAGTAATAGAGGTAGAGAGAGAGAGGTAGAGGTAGAGGTAGGGAGAAGAGAGAGAGTTAGAGGGAGAGAGGGAGAGAGGTAGAGGTAGGGGTAGAGGTAGAGATGTCGAGGTAGAGAGAGAGTGGTAGAGGGAGAGGTAGAGAGGGAGAGAGAGAGGTAGAGAGAGAGGTAGAGAGAGAGAGAGAGGTAAAGAGGGAGAGGAAGAGGGAGAGGAAGAGAGAGAGGTAGAGAGAGAAGTAAAGAGAGAGGTAGAGAGGTAGAGAGAGAGAGAGGTAGAGAGAGGTAGAGAGGTAGAGAGGTAGAAAGAGGTAGAGGTAGGGAGAGAGAGAGAGGTAGACAGAGAGGTAGTGGTGTAAAGGTAGAGAGAGGTATAGAGATAGAGGGAAAGGTAGAGAGAGAGAGGAGAGAGAGAGAGAGAGAGAGAGAGGTAGAGAGAGAGAGGTAGAGAGGTAGAGGTAGAGAGGTAGAGGTAGAGAGAGAGTGGGAGAGGTAGAGAGGGTGAGAGAGGTAAAGAGATAAAGAGGTAGAGAGAGAGGTAGAGAGAGAGAGGAAGAGAGAGAGGTAGAGAGAGAGGTAGAGAGAGAGGTAGAGAGAGATGAAGAGGGGTAGAGAGGCGTAGAGCGGGGTAGAGTGAGAGGTAGAGAGAGGTAGAGAGAGAGGTAGAGGTAGAGAGAGAAAGAGGTAGAGAGAGAGAGAGCAGTAGAGATAGAGAGAGAGAGAGAGAGGTAGAGAGAGACCTACAGGTAGAGCGAGAGAGAGAGAGTGGTAGAGAGAGAGAGAGAGAGAGAGAGAGAGAGAGAGGTAGAGTAATAGAGGTAGAGAGAGAGAGGTAGAGGTAGAGGTAGGGAGAAGAGAGAGAGTTAGAGGGAGAGAGGGAGAGAGGTAGAGGTAGAGGTAGAGATGTCGAGGTAGAGAGAGAGTGGTAGAGGGAGAGGTAGAGAGGGAGAGAGAGAGGTAGAGAGAGAGGTAGAGAGAGAGAGAGAGGTAAAGAGGGAGAAGAAGAGGGAGAGGAAGAGAGAGAGGTAGAGAGAGAAGTAGAGAGGGGTAGAGAGGTAGAGAGAGGGTTAGAGAGAGCGGTAGAGAGAGAGGTAGAGAGAGAGGTAGAGGTAGAGTGAGAGGTAGGGAGAGAGAGAGCGGTAGAGAGAGAGGTAGAGAGAGAGGTAGAGGTAGAGAGGTAGAGAGAGAGAGGGGTAGAGAGAGGGAGAGGTAGAGAGAGGTAGAGAGAGAGGTAGAGGTAGAGAGAGCAGTATAGAGAGAGAGGTAGAGAGCGAGAGGTAGAGAGAGAGAGAGAGAGGTAGAGAGAGAGAGAGAGATAGAGAGAAGTAGAGAGAGAGGTAGAGGTAGGGAGAGATAGGTAGAGGTAGGGAGAGAGAGAGGTAGGGAAAGAGAGGTAGAGGTAGAGAGATAGAGAGAGAGGTTGAGAGAGAGGTAGAGAAAGAGAGGTGGAGAGAGAGAGAGGCAGAGGTAGAGAGGTAGAGAGAGGTAGAGATAGATGTAGAGGTAGAGAGAGAGAGGTAGAGAGAGACAGAGGTGTAGAGAGAGAGAGAGGGAGAGAGATAGCGAGAGGTAGAGAGGTGTAGAGAGGTAGGTAGAGGTAGAGGTAAAGAGAGACATAGAGAGAGAGAGGTAGAGAGAGAGGTAGAGAGAGAGAGTAGAGAGAGAGAGAGGTAGAGAGAGAGGTGGAGGTAGAGACGTAGTGGTAGAGAGGTAGAGAGAGAGAGAGGTGGAGAGAGAGAGGTAGAGAGAGAGAGGTAGAGAGAGCAGTAGAGAGAGAGGTAGAGAGGTAGAGAGTGAGAGGTAGAGGTCAAGAGAGAGAGAGGTAGAGAGAGAGAGAGGTAGAGAGAAGTAGAGAGAGAGAGGTAGAGGTAGGGAGAGATAGGTAGAGATAGGGAGAGAGAGAGGTAGGGAAAGAGAGGTAGAGAGAGAGAGGTACAGGTAGAGAGGTAGAGAGAGAGGTTGAGAGAGAGGTAGAGAGAGAGAGGTGGAGAGAGAGAGGTAGAGGTAGAGAGGTAGAGGTAGAGAGAGAGAGAGGTAGAGAGAGAGAGGTAGAGAGAGAGAGGTAGAGAGAGAATGGTAGAGAGAGAGAGGTAGAGAGAGAGGTAGAGGTAGAGAGGTAGTGGGAGAGAGGTAGAGAGAGAGAGAGGTAGAGAGAGAGAGGTAGAGAGAGAGGTAGAGAGAGAGAGGTAGAGAGAGGTAGAGAGAGAGAGAGATAGAGAGGGAGAGGTAGAGATAGAGAGGTAGAGAGAGTTAGAGATAGAGGTAGAGGTATAGAGAGGTCGAGATAGAGGTAGAGGTAGAGAGAGAGAGGTAGAGAGAGACAGAGGTGTAGAGAGAGAGAGAGGGAGAGAGATAACGAGAGGTAGAGAGGTGTAGAGAGGTAGGTAGAGGTAGAGGTAAAGAGAGACATAGAGAGAGAGAGGTAGAGAGAGAGGTAGAGAGAGAGAGATAGAGAGAGATAGAGAGAGAGAGGTAGAGAGAGAGGTGGAGGTAGAGACGTAGTGGTAGAGAGGTAGACAGAGAGAGAGGTGGAGAGAGAGAGGTAGAGAGAGAGAGGTAGAGAGAGCAGTAGAGAGAGAGGTAGAGAGCGAGAGGTAGAGGTCGAGAGAGAGAGAGGTAGAGAGAGAGAGAGGTAGAGAGAAGTAGAGAGAGAGAGGTAGAGGTAGGGAGAGATAGGTAGAGGTAGGGAGAGAGAGAGGTAGGGAAAGAGAGGTAGAGAGAGAGAGGTAGAGGTAGAGAGGTAGAGAGAGAGGTTGAGAGAGAGGTAGAGAGAGAGAGGTGGAGAGAGAGGTAGAGGTAGAGAGGTAGAGGTAGAGAGAGAGAGAGAGAGGTAGAGATAGAGAGGTAGAGAGAGAGAGGTAGAGAGAGAGAGGTAGAGAGAGAGAGGTAGAGAGAGAGGTAGAGGTAGAGAGGTAGTGGGAGAGAGGTAGAGAGAGAGAGAGGTAGAGAGAGAGAGGTAGAGAGAGAGGTAGAGAGAGAGAGGTAGAGAGAGGTAGAGAGAGAGAGAGATAGAGAGGGAGAGGTAGAGATAGAGAGGTAGAGAGAGGTAGAGATAGAGGTAGTGGTAGAGAGAGAGAGGTAGAGAGAGACAGAGGTGTCGAGAGAGAGAGAGAGAGCGAGAGGTAGAGAGGTGTAGAGAGAGGTGTAGAGAAGTAGGTAGAGGTAGAGGTAAAGAGAGACGTAGAGAGAGAGGTAGAGAGAGAGAGGTAGAGAGAGAGATAGAGAGAGAGAGGTAGAGAGAGAGGTGGAGGTAGAGAGTTAGTGGTAGAGAGGTAGAGAGAGAGAGAGGTGGAGAGAGAGAGGTAGAGAGAGAGAGGTAGAGAGAGAGGTAGAGAGAGAGGTAGAGAGAGAGAGAGATAGAGAGGGAGAGGTAGAGAGAGAGAGGTAGAGAGAGAGGTAGAGAGAGAGAGGTAGAGGGAGACAGAGGTAGAGAGTGAGAGAGATAGCGAGAGGTAGAGAGGTGTAGAGAGAGGTGTAGAGAGAGAGGTAGAGGTAAAGAGAGACATAGAGAGAGAGACGTAGAGAGAGAGAGGTAGAGAGAGAGGTAGAGAGAGAGAGAGAGGTAGAGAGAGAGAGAGGTAGAGAGAGAGAGAGGTAGAGAGGTAGATTGGAGATCCTAGCATTTCCAGAGGATTAAAGGCACTACTCATTTGTAACGTCATTCCTTTCACTGCACTTCCTGCTTTATCTAAATAACTAGGTCCCTCAAATACAAAAGGATGTTGTGGTCATAAAGCTTACAATTTGCAGCATCACAGTGGTTGCTACTGCAAAACCCCTTTTTAGAGTTGTGTATAACTTTCATGATTGACAAAAGGGGTTCTGCATCTTACTTCATATTGGAATTTGGAGGGGCAGTGGAAAGGGTGCTATCTTCAAATTGCAATTTACATTGACATATATCAATGGTTTTCAAACGCAATGGCAGTCGCAAACCGTTGATCTAATACCAACACTGAGCTGCAGTTGGTACATGATTCAGAAAAGAAAAGTTGTCCCTGTGGGACAGCTTTCCCTTCGTGAATCATGGCAGGCGACAGTGAGTACAGACAGTGGTCCAGGGGCTACACTCGATGCTGCAATGAACATGAGTTTGGAGCTCAAGGCGTAAACTCTTTAATCCATTTGATATGCAGACCCTTCTGTAATACTAGTGCTTATGGTGCAAAAAACAGGCATATCGTGTGTGGTGCAGACACTTCTGTCCATTGTTAACTGTTTTTTAATATATCCATTATTTTATTTTAGAAATAATGGATATATTAAAAAACGTATAACAAGAGTTAACAATGGAAACCAAAATATGAATTAAAAATATTTTGTTGACAACTGAAAAAGAGTTAAAACTGATTATTACCATGGAAAAGAAATTGATGAAACTTTAATGTTCGCTGAAAAGTGCACACATCCATCGGAACAGAAGTGTCTGCACCACACACAATATGGTATACGAAAGGGTACCTAAAGAGTAGGTACCAGGATGTAGTAGCACCAACAAAAGAAAGGAATATAGCTTGAGTACGAATAAATCACGAGTGCACAGAAGGACTTTCCAATTGATCTCGCAAAAAACAGGCAGACACACCCATTGCATCTCTGGGCGAATTGTGTAATTCGGTGCTGGCGTTAATGAGGCTTTGATGGTTTTCACCCCTTCCTAGGGCCCCTGGCTGCAGCTCCACTCTTCCGTAGCTTGAAAAATTTGCCCCCCCCGAAATTCGACTCTAGGTGCGCCTCTGCTTCAAGCTGTGGGAGCAGCCAGGCCCGGACCTTCTCTCTTGCCCATCAGCAGCAGTTTTCCCGCTCATCTAGCAGGACCGTCACTGCAAGCGCTTTCTCACGCTTTTAAAATTGACGGCCCTGCAGACAAACACCACTGTGGGGGCTGTTAATAGTGACGGACCGGTGTTCCAGGGGGGGGCAAGTGCCCCCCCTTGCCCTCCCCTGCGGACGCCCATGATAGTGGCATCTTTCCATGAAGGTGGTAGATTTAGGTCTTCTTGTAATATCTGATTGAAGAGGGACATCATAGTGGGAACAACCTTTTCGCTTATCCCTCTGTAAATCTCAGCTGGGAGCCCATCCGGGTACGCAGACTTTCCATTCCTGCAGCATAAGATAGTGTCCCTTACCTCAGTGTGAGAGAAGGCCAGATCTAGATGTTGCCACTGATTTCGGTTAAGGGAGGAAAGAGCAATATCTCCGAGCCACCTCTGTGCGCTATGGCTATCTACTCTGCCATCCTCACAATAAATGTCTTGAAAAAAGACCTGAAAGCCATCACAAATGTTCTCGTCAGTAGAATGTATACCATTGTCGTTGATATTTTCCTTAATATAACTACTTGCTCGGTCTGATTTGCTCTTCCAAGAGAGGAGCTTGCCTGCTCCTTCACCATACTCAAAGTGGGAGATCTTACTGGCCTCCCATCTTTTGAGTAAGCCTGGTGTTCAATACATTTTCTAGCTGGGCCTGTCAATCTATTGGACTTGAGGGGGGCTTGACTCAATAGATCTACTTCCGCATCCTTCAATCTGATTTCAATATCTGTGATCTCTTCTTTGTACTTTTTATTTCTGTAACAAAACCTGCTGGTATTTTGGCCTCACAGGGCGGCTTTTAGAGAATCCCAAACTGTGATTATTGGAGCTGTGCCAGAGTTTACCTCCAAGAACCATTCAACTTCTTGTGAAAGAAAGGAGATCTCCTCTTCCTCCAAAAGTAGGGCACAGTTGAAATACCATGTCCAAGTAAAGCTGGATACTTGACATTCCAACCTCTGAAGAACCCCGGAGAGCTCTGAAAGATGGGGTGCACGGTATGAGATATTTTTAGCCTTGCCTCTTAGCGAATGGCTGATCAAAACAAAATCGATTCTTGATTGGTGCCAATATTTATAGTTTTGGTGTGAGACACCTAACTGCTAGCCTGATCTATCTCTCTAGATATCCGATAAGGTAAACAGCTTCATTGCCCCGATTAAATACTTCCGAGATTTAGAAGGGACCACAGCTCTATTGTTTGGGGATTTATCCAGTAGAGTGTTCAAAACAATATTAAAGTCTCCTACCAGGACCATCGGTTCCCGGAAGTCAAGGAAAAGAGAGAAAATAGACTTGAGACTAGAGGGGTCATCGTGATTGAGACCATAATATCCAATCAAAAAGAGCAGGGTCTCCATTGTAACAACTTTAACGATGACCCATCTGCCATTTTGGGTCTTTTAGCTGAGATAGAATCTGAGCCCTAGCTGATTTTTAAATAAAATTAAGACCCTTCAAATATTTTCTGACTGACTAGTGCATGGATACGAGCCAACCCAACTTAGGCATTTAAAAAGGGCGGTTGTCTCTTCCTCAAGTAGATGATTTACCTGGAGGACAATGACCTGCACAGGGGAATCCTGTAGATATCGTATGATCTTATCTCTTCTCGGTCTAGTGCACAGGCCATTGATGTTCCAGGGAAGAATCTGTATAGAGTTCATGGTGTCTCGAAACTTTGCCTTCCACAAAAACAAAAATTTGAGACACCAACACCAGCACCAGCACCCAGATCATCACCATTCCAGCGCCGTTATCATCCATTTTAAAATTGGGAAAATCAAAAGTAGTGGGAATGGGGATTATTTTTATTTTTATCCCCTGCTGTACCTGCCCCATCCCTTCTGCCCCCCTGACCCATCCCCTGCCCTTGGTGAACCCTACCCCCAATCATCTGGACCAGTGGAGTCCAGATAGTTGCACCCCGGAGGTGGCCGCCCACCCCCTCCTTCCTTAAAAAAAGGAGAAAAAAACAATAATGAGGAAAAGAAAAAATAATTTAACCTATCCTATCCTGACTACAGCCAAATAAGAAGGAGATTCAAAAAGATATACTAACCTAAAAAAGTTTTTTTTTTTCTTTTTTCCATTTTCTTACTTTTTACCCATCCCATACATATATATATATATATCTTTTTTTTTTTGCTTTATAGGAGATTTCCTTTTATTTTTATTTATTTTTTTAATTTGTATGCAAACTTTGACTTTGTTTAACGCTGAGAGTGAATGTGCCACCCAGCTTCTCCGGCATAACCATTCCAAATCATGCTGCCGCTGTACTACCTCCCATGCTCATGCCCCAAACAGACTCCTGTGAGGCACTTTTGC
Source organism: Lissotriton helveticus (assembly GCF_964261635.1). Classification (NCBI taxonomy): domain Eukaryota; kingdom Metazoa; phylum Chordata; class Amphibia; order Caudata; family Salamandridae; genus Lissotriton; species Lissotriton helveticus. Next base: position 1,201,425,841 of record NC_136069.1, read on the forward strand.
CAGCATTACTCAACCAATAAGCAATTCATCGTTCTATCAATCTATTACCTCTGGTATGCTAGAGGTGGAAAGCTTGAGGGAAAGCTTAGAGAAACTAGGGGATGCTAGGAGAAGCTAGAAGAGGCATATTGAAGGGGATCTCCTCCAACTCCCTAAGCCTCACCCTTCTCCATTTTGGCGAGCAATTCCTCTGCCTCCTGTACTGATCTCACATTATATTTTATTCTTGAACATGATCCCCAGAGAAGCAGGGCATTTTAGTTGGGTCACAGCTCCTAGCGTCTTAAAGTCCTCCAACTTCCTACCCAGCTCCCATTGCCTGTCTAGCATTGCTCGAGCCAGGTCCGATCTGATTTGAAATTAAAAATCCTTGGCCTTCAGTGACTTATACTTGAGAGATGGATTAGGAATTTTCTCTTTCAGCGAGTAAGTATACAAATTTATGATGATCTTCCTTGTTTGGGTCTATTTGGGTTTCTTCTGAAGGGGTGGATCCTCTGTATGTCCCTCTTCAACTCATCTTCTGATTGTTCAAGTTTAAGGGACTCCTTTAAGAGTGTGATCATGAAGGACTTGAGATCTTTCCATTTGCTCCCCTCAGGGACATTCAGTATACACAAGTTATTTCAACGAGAATTATTCTCTAATATTTCTATCCTATCTTGAAGGGCCACTTCATCCCTTTTGAGAGTAGCTAAATCTGCTTTCACAACACCAAGCTGATCTGTTAACGCTCCCACAGTGGATTCCAAACTCTCAGTTCTGGCATTTAAAAGATCCACTTTCTTATCTAATGACTCGCAAAATTCCTGATCTCTCCTTGATTTGCAGCTGAGACCTCAAACTCCTTCTTAATATCTGCTGAAAGTAAAGCTAGAAGGATCTCTAGGGAAGATATTGAGTGTTACTCTGGTTTTTGAGCCATCATGCCTACGTCAGAACCTCCTACCTCTACCTGAGACACACCCGGGAAACATCCTTTAAAACGCAACTTTTACCACGCAGTGCCTTTACGACGCAACTTTTACAAAGCAAACCATTACAACACATTGCGCTGGGGGGCACTCTAGGATAGGGAATTGGTTTAATTTACTATCCAACACCTTCCCTACTATCCACGGGGACTGGAGTTGGAATAGTAAATTAAACTATTCACTATCGAGCACCCCAAAGCACTATGCGTTGTAAAGGCATGCATTGTAAAAACAGCGTTGTAAAGGCATGCGATGTAAAAGCATGCGTTGTAATGTCATACATCCGACAACCCCTGGAATACGTCTTGGGGCTCCTGGCCTTCCACCTCTATTGCACTCTCCCTCTGCACCAAAGCAGTTCTCTCAGGTTCTGATGTAGCAGTCTCTCCTGAGAGTAGGGGGGCCTTGATACTTCTGATGCTTCATTGTTAACAAGCTCCCCGGCAGGTTCAGTCATCTCCATCTTCCTTTCCTGCAAGCTTCCCCCTGCCTCACCAAGCTCAGGACATCTCTTGCATATAGAGGCAATAGATGTGCTGATAGAAGCGAGTGTAGAAAGAGGGAAGAGAGGTTCAGAAAGAGGCAAGAGAGATGCAGAACCGAAAATGTGGGCTGCAGAAAGAGGCAAGAGAGGTTCAGAAAGAGGCAAGAGAGGTTCAGAAAGAGGCAGAAAGAAGAAAGGGAGGTGCAGAAAGAGTTAAAGAGGTATAGAAAGGGGCAAGAGAGGTACAGAAAAAGGAAGAATTGTGCCGAAAGAGGCAAGAGAGGTACAAAACAAGGAAAGAGGGGTACCAAAAAAGAAGAAAGGCGCAGAAAGAGGCAAGAGAAATTCAGACAGAGGCAAGAGAAGAGCAGAAAGAATAGAGTGAGCTGCAGAAATAGGAAAGAGAGGGGCAGAAAGAGGCAGGAGACATGCAGAAAGAGGCACGGGAAGTGCTGAAAGAGGTAAGAGGTATAGAAAGAGGCAAGAGAAGTGTAGAAAGAGGACAAAAGGCATGGAAAGAGGCAAATGAGGTGCAGAAAGAGGCAAAAGAAGAGCAGAAGGAGGCAAGAGAGGTGCAGAAAGAGGCAAGAGAGGTACATAAAGAGGAAGAAAGGTACAAAAAGAGGAAAGAGAATAGCATTAACAGGAAGAAAGATGCATAAAGAAGCAAGAGAAGTGCAGAAATAGGCAAAAGAGATGCAGAAACAAAAGAGTGAGCTGCAGAAAGAGGCAAGAGAGGTGTAGAAAGAGGCAAGAGAGGTGCAGAAAGATGCAATAGAGGTGCAGAAAGAGGTAAGAGAAGAGCAGAAAGAATAGAGTGCGCTGCGGAAAGAGAGTAGAGAGGGGCAGAAAGAGGCAAGAGAGGTGCAGAAATAAGATAGTGAGTTGCAGAAAGAGGCAAAAGGGGTTCAGAAAGACGCAAGAGACATGCAGAAAGAGGCAAGAGACGTGCAGAAAGAGGCAGGAGGGATAGAAAGTGGCAAGAGAAGTGTAGAAAGAGGAAGAAAAGCACGGAAAGAGGCAAATGAGGTGCAGGAAGAGGCAAAAGAAGAGCAGAAGTAGGCAAGAGAGGTGCAGAAAGAGGCAAGAGAGGTACATAAAGAGGAAGAAAGGTACAAAAAGAGGAAAGAGAATAGCATTAACAGGAAGAAAGGTGCATAAAGAAGCAAGAGAAGTGCAGAAATAGGCAAAAGAGATGCAGAAACAAAAGAGTGAGCTGCAGAAAGAGGCAAGAGAGGTGTAGAAAGAGGCAAGAGAGGTGCAGAAAGATGCAATAGAGGGACAGAAAGAGGTAAGAGAAGAGCAGAAAGAATAGAGTGAGCTGCGGAAAGAGAGTAGAGAGGGGCAGAAAGAGGCAAGAGAGGTGCAGAAATAAGATAGTGAGTTGCAGAAAGAGGCAAAAGGGGTTCAGAAAGACGCAAGAGACATGCAGAAAGAGGCAAGAGAAGTGCAGAAAGAGGCAAGAGGTGTAGAAAGTGGCAAGAGAAGTGTAGAAACAGGAAGAAAAGCACGGAAAGAGGCAAATGAGGTGCAGGAAGAGGCAAAATAAGAGCAGGAGTAGGCACGAGAGGTGCAGAAAGAGGCAATAGAGGTACATAAAGAGGAATAAAGGTACAGAAAGAGGCAAGAGAGTAGCAGCAACAGGAAGAAAGGTACAGAAAGAAGCAAGAGAAGTGCAGAAAGAGGCAAAAGAGATGCAGAAACAAAAGAGTGAGCTGCAGAAAGAGGCAAGAGAGGTGTAGAAAGAGGCAAGAGAGGTGGAGAAAGGCAATAGAGATACATAAATAGGCAAGAGGGGTGCAGAAAGAAGGGAGTGAGTTTCAGAAAGAGGCAAGAGAGGTAAAGATAGAGGCAAGAAAGGTGCGGAAAGAGGCAAGCAAGGTGCAGAAAGAGGCGACAGAGGTGTATAAAGAGTCAAGAAAAATGCAGAAAGAGGCAAGAGATGTGCAGAAAGAGACAAGAGAGGTGCAGAAAGAGGCAAGAGGGGTGCAGAAGGAGGTTAGAGTTGTAGAAAGAGTCAAGAGAGGTGCAGAAAGAGGAAGAAAGGTACAGAAAAAGGCAAGTGAGCTGCAGAAAGAGGCAAGAGGAGAGAAAAAAGAGTCAAGAGAGGTGCATCAAGAGGCAATAGAAGTGCAGAAAGAGGAAGACATGTTCAGAAAGAGGCAAGAGAGGTGCAGAAAGAGGCAAGAGAGGTACAGAAAGCGGTTAGAGGTATAGAAAGAGGCAAGAGATGTGCAGAAAGAGAAAATAGAGATGAAGAAAGAGGCAAACGAGGTGCAGAAGGAGGTTAAAGGTGTAGAAAGAGTCAAGAGAAGTGCAGAAAGAGGAATAAAGGTACAGAAAAAGGCAAGTGAGCTGCAGAAAGAGGCAAGAGGATAGCAAAAAGAGTCAGGAGAGGTGCATCAAGAGGCAAGAGAAGTACAGAAAGAGGAAGACATGTTCAGAAAGAGGCAAAAGACGTGCAGAAAGAGGCAAGAAAGGTACAGAAAGATGCAAGTGAGGTACTGAAAGAGGAGAGTGAGCAGCAGAAAGAACCATGAGAAGTGCAGAAAGCGGCAAGAGAGGTGCAGAAAAAAGCAACAGACATGCAGCAAGAAGAGATTGAGCAGCAGGAAGAAGCAAGAGAAGTGCAGAAAGAGTCAAGAGACATGCAGAAAGAGACAAGAGAAGTGCAAAAACAGGCAAGAGAGGTGCACAGAGAGTCAAGATAGGTGCTGAATGAGGCAAGAGATTTGAAGAAAGAAAGGTGCAGAAGGAGGCAAGAGATGTACAGAAAGAGTCAAGATAGGTGCCTATAGAGGCAAGAGAGGTGCTGATAGAAGAGAGTGATATGTAGAATGAGGGAGGAGAGGTGAAGAAAGAGGCAAGAGAGATGAAGAAAGTAGAATGAGCTGCAGAAAGAGGCAAGAGAGGTTCAGAAAAAGGCAAGAGAAATTCTTAAAGAGGCAAGAGAGTTGAAGAGACAAGATGGCGGACACAGCAGTGTCCAAGTGAGACTGGCGTTCTGTAGCTCCCCACCGATGACTTTCCCCCACCTCCCTGGTAGTCTATGCTTGGAATGTGACTATACCTTCATCCGCTGGCTATGCTTAACGATTTCTTCCGGTATCAGCGGTTCTGGCGCCTTCAGCAGTTTTACTGGTGTCAGTCTTGTCTTCTCAGCCCCTGCACGCCGACTCTGAGGAACGACTGCCGACTCGGGACGCTTATCTCAGCCGCTCTACAGGCATCGACACACCCCAGGCAGGCAGCAAGCTACCTGGAAGATCCGTGGTGGATTGCGGCACCAGCATCGCCTGCAGCAAGCTCAGTGGTTCCCAAATATGCTGCTGGCACTGCGGGAAAAGGAAAAGGTTCTTGTACTCCAGCCACAGCTGCTGCCACGTCAGGGGGAGCAGGCGGAGGTGCTCCAGAGGATGTGGTTCACTTAGAGGACCCGGGTTCCACCGGCGCTGAGGAGAACGGTTCTGGAATTAGTTATGCCGCACAAAGAGTTAGATCTCACACCTTGAACCCGGGTAAACCTGATGCTGAGGTCAGAGGTACGAGGCCCAAAATCCCGGGGATGTTTAAAAAGAAGACGCAGTCAAAAGGTAAGACTGCTTACTTACACAATATACAGCCTAATATCTTACAAGAGGAATTGAAAGAGGTGGCAGTGGAAAGCAGGATTAAAAGTCCTAGTGCAGTGACGATTTATGAGGGAGATGTTTCAGCTTCCCTTCCTGATAATAACTTATCACAGGCAGATATGGCTATTAGTGAATCCGGGACTCTGCACCAAGTGATTTCTGATGTAAAAAGTCGACAAACACACAAAAATCACCACAATCCAATGCCATCCATGCCCTCAATGATGTTTAAATTCAAGACACCCCACAGAAAGACTTGGCCCATGCACCACTCACTACCCCTGGGCCTAATGGATGAAAGCAAGGCAACCAGGGTGCAGGCCTGAGCACACTGCCTGGCTTCAAAATGGCCTCTTGACCCCCACCACATGGCCAGGCCCTGTCTCGACCAGTCCTCAAAATGGCCCCCACCCACCGCCCCAAAATACACCACCCCAAAAAGGCGAAAAACACACAAAAATCACTACAATCCAATGCCATCCATGCCCTCAATGATGTTTAAATTCAAGACACCCCACAGAAAGACTTGGCCCATGCACCTCTCACTACCACTGGGCCTACAGGCTATTGTGGCTTTACAGGCACCCCAAAATAAAAAATAAAAATCCATATATAGTGAGCTAAAATTCAATGACATAAATGAGATTTAAGTTCAACAAAACTCATAGAAACAGTTGTATCATGCACCTATGACTAACCCTGGGCCTACTAGAGAAGTGCAGAAAGAGGCAAGAGAGATGCAGAAAAAGGCAAGACTAGTGCAGAAAGAGGCAAGAGAGATGCATAAAGAGGCAAGAGAAATGCAGAAAGAGGCAAGAGAGATGCAGAATGAGTCAAGATAGGTGCAGAAAGAGGCGCGAAATGTGAAAAAAGAAGAAGAAAGGTGCAGAAGGAGGCAAGAGAGGTGCATGAAGAGGCAAGTGAAGTAAAAAAAGAGGCAAGAGAAGAGCAGAAAGAGGCAAGAGAAATGCAGAAAGAGGCAAGAGAGGTGCAGAAAGAGAAAAGAGAGGTGCAGAAAGAGGCAGGAGGAGTGCAGAAAGAAGAGAGTGAGTTGAAGAAAGAGGAAAGGGATGTAAAGAAAGAGGCAAGAGAGGTGCAGAAGGAGGTTAGAGGTGCAGAAAGAGGCAAGAGCGGTACAGAAAGAGGAAGAAAGGTCCTGAAAAGGCAAGAGAGATGCAGAAAGAGGCAAGAGGAGAGCAAAAAGAGTCACTAGAGGTTCATCAAGAGGCTAGAGAAGCGCAGAAAGAGGAAGACATGTTCAGAAAGAGGCAAAAGAGGTACAGAAAGAGGCAACTGAAATCCAGAAAGAGGCAGGATAGGTGCAGAAAGAAGCAAAAGAGGTGCAGAAAGAAGAGAGTGGGCTGAAGAAAGAAGCAAGACAAGTGCAGAACAATGCAAGGGAGATGCAGAAAAAGGAATGCAATGTGCAGAAAGAGGGGAGAAATGAAGAAAGAGGCAAGAGAGGTGTAGAAAGAGACAAGAAATGTGCAGAAAGAAGTAAGAGAGGTGCATGAATAGGCAAGAGTGGCACACAAAAAAGAGAGTGAGCTGCAGAAAGAGGGAAGAGAGGTGTAGAAAGAGGCAAGAAAGGTGCAGAACAAGGCAAGAGAGGTGCATAACGAGGCAAGAGGGGTAGAGAAGGAGGTTAAAAGTATAGAAAGAATCAAGAGAGGTGCAGAAAGTAGAAGAAAGGCACAGAAAGGCAAGTGAGCTGCAGAAAGAGGCAAGAGAAGAGCAAAAATAATCAAGAGAGGTAATTTAAGAGATAAGAGAAGTGCAGAAAGAGGAAGACATGTTCAGAAAGAGGCAAGAAAGGTGCAGAATGAGGGAGAAGAGGTACAGAAAGAGAAAGTGAGCTGCAGAATCATGCAAGAGAGGTGCAGAAAGATGCAAAAAAGGGACAGAAAGAGGCAAAAAAGGGACAGAAAGAGGCAAGAGAGATATATAAAGAGGAGAGTGAGCTGCAGAAAGAACCAAGAGAAGTGCAGAAAGAGGCAAGAGAGGTGAAGAAAGAAGAAGAAAAGTGCAGAAGGAGGCAAGAGAGGTGCATAAAGAGGCATGTGAAGAGTAGAAAGAGCAAGAGAAATACAGAAAGTGGGGAGACAAATGCAGAAAGTAGATGAAAGGTGCAGAAAGAGGCAAGAGGGGTGCAGAAAGAAGAGAGTGAGTTGAAGAAAGAGGAAAGAGAGGTGAAGAAAGAGGCAAGAGAGGAGCAGAAGGAGGTAGGAGGTGTTGAAAGGTTCAAGAGAGGTACAGAAAGATGAAGAAAGTGACACAAAAAGGCAAGGGAGCTGCAGAAAGAGGCAAGAGGAGGGCAAAAAGAGTCAAAAGAGGTGCATCAAGAGGCAAGAGAAGTGCAGAAAGAGGAAGACATGTTCATAAATAGGCAAGAGATGTGCAGAAAGAGGCAAGAGAAGTACAGTAGGAGGCAAGATAGGTACAGAAAGTAGATGTAGACAAAATGTACAGAAAGAGGCAAGAGAAGTGCATACAAAGAAAAGAGAGGTACAGAAAGATGGGAAAGTTGGGTATAGAAAGAAGAGAGTGAGTTGAAGAAAGAGGAAAGAGAGATGAAGAAAGTGGCAAGAGAGGTGCAGAAGGAGATTAGAGGTGTAGAAAGAGTCAAGAGAGGGGAAGAAAGAGGAAAAATGTACAGAAAAAGGCAAGTGGGCTGCGGAAAGAGTCAAGAGGAGCAAAAAGAGTCAAGATATGTGCATCAGAGGCAAGAGTAGTGCAGAAAGAGGAAGACATGATCATAAAGTGGCAAGAGAGGTGCAGAAAGAGGCAAGAGAGATATAGAAAGAGGCAAGAGAGGTACATAAAGAGGAACGTGAGCTGCAGAAAGAACCAAGAGAAGTGCAGAAAGAGGCAAGAGAGGTGCAGAAAGAAGCAAGAGAGGTGCGGAAAGAAGAGAGTGAGCTGCAGGAATAAGCAAGAGAAGTGCAGAAAGAGGCAAGAGAGATGCAGAAAGGGGCAAGAAAAGTTCAGGAATAGAAAGACATGTTAAGAAAGAGGCAATAAAAGGTACAGAATGAGGCAGGAGAGTTACTGAAAGAGGAGAGTGAGCTGCAGAAAGATACAAGCGAGGTACAGAAAGAGGCAAGAGAGGAACAGAAAGAGGCAGGAGAGGTACAAAAAGAGGAGAGTGAGCTGCAAAAAGAACCAAGAAAAGTGCAGAAAGAGGCAAGAGAGGTGAATAAAGAAGAAGAAAGATGTAGAAGGAAGCAAGAGAGGTGCATAAAGAGGCAAGCTAGGTGCATAAAGAGGCAAGAGAAGAGTTCAAAGAGCAAGAAAAATGCAAAAAGAGGCAAGAGAGGTACAGAAAGTAGACGAAATGTGCAGAAAGAGGGAAGAGGGGTGCAGAGAGAAGAGAGTAAGTTGAAGAAAGAGGAAAGAGAGATGAAGAGGGAGGCAAAAGAGTGCAGAAAGAGGAAGAAAGGTACAGAAAGAGGAGAGTAAGCTGCAGATAAGTGCAGAACGAGGCAAGAGAGGTAAAGAAAGAAGAAGAAAGGTGCAGAAGGAGGAAAGAGAGGTGCAGAAAGTAGGAGAAAGGTGCAGAAAGAGGCAAGAGGGTTGCAGAAAGAAGAGAGTGAGTTGAAGAAAGAGGAATATGAGGTGCAGGAGGAGGGTAGAGGTGTAGAAAGATTCAAGAGTGATGCAGAAAGAGGAAGAAAGCTACAGAAAAAGCCAATTAAGCCACAGAAAGAGGCAAGAGGAAAGCAAAAAGAGTAAAGAAAGGTACATCAAGATGCAAGAGAAGTACAGAAAGAGAAATACATGTTCGGAAAGAGGCAAGAGAGGTGCAGACAGAGGCAAGAGAGGTACAGAAAGAGGAGAGTGATCTGCAAAAAGAACCAATAGAAGTATAGAAACAGGCAGGAGATGTGCAGAAAAAGCAAGAGAGGTGCAGAAAGAAGAGAGTGAGCTGAAAGAAGAAGCATGAGAAGTGCTGAAAGAGGCAAGTGAGATGCAGAAAGAGGCCAGAGTAGTGCAGAAAGAGGCAAGAGAGGTGCAAAAAGAGTCAAGATAGGTGCAGAAGGAGGCAAGAGAGGTGCATAAAGAGGCAAGTGAGGTGCAAAAAGAGGCAAGAGAAGAGCAGAAAGAGGCAAGAGAAATGCTGAAAGAGGCAAGAGATGTGCAGAAAGTAGAAACAAGGTGCAGAAAGAGTCAAGAGACGTACAGAAAGAGATAAGAGAGTTGCAGAAAGAGGCAAAAGGGGTGTAGAAAGTAGAGAGTGAGTTGAAGAAAGAGGAAAGAGAGGTGAAGTAAGAGGCAAGAGAGGTGCAGAAGGAGGTTAGAGGTGTAGAAAGAGTCAAGAGAGGTGCAGAAAAGAGAAGAAAGTTACTGAAAAAGGCAAGTGAGCTGCGGAAAGAGGCAAGATGACAGCAAAAAGAGTCAAGAGAGGTGCATCAAGAGGCAAGAGAAGTGCAAAAGAGGAATACATGTTCAGAAAGAGGCAAGAGAGGTGCAGAAAGAGGAAGACATGTTCAGAAAGGGGCAAGAGAGGTACATAAAGAGGCAAGAGAGGTACAGCAAGGGGAGAGTGAGATGCAGAAAGAACCAGGAGAAATGCAGAAAGAGGCAAGAGAGGTACAGAAAGAAGCACGGGAGGTGCAGAAAGAAGAGAGTGAGCTGCAAGAAGAAGCAAGAGAAGTGCAGAATGATGCAAGAGTGGTGAAGAAAGAGGCAAGAGAAGTGCAGAAGGAGGTTAGAGGTATAGAAAGAATCAACAGAGGTCTAGAAAGAGGAAGAAAGGTACAGAAAAAGGTAAGTGAGGTTCAGAAAGAGGCAAGAGGAGAGAAGCAAAAGTAATGCAGAAAGAGGAAGACATGTTCAGAAAGAGGCAAGAGAGGTGCAGAATGCAGAAAGAGGGGTACAGAAAGAGGCAAGTTAGGTACTGAAAAAGGAAAGTGAGCTTCGTAAAGAACCAAGAGAAGTGCAGAAAGCGGCAAGAGAGGTGTAGAAAGAAGAAAGAGACGTGCAGAAAGAAGAGAGTGAGCTGCACAAAGAAGCAAGAGAGGGGCAGATATAGGAAAAAGAGGTGAAGAAAGAGGCAAGCAAGGTGCAAAAAGAGGCAACAGAGGTGTATAAAGAGGCATGAAAGGTGCAGAAAGAAGCAAGAGAGGTGCTGATAGAAAAGAGTGAGGTGCAAAAAGTGGCAAGAGAATTGCAAAAAGGGGCAAGAAAGGTGCAGAAAGAAGAAAGAGTGGAGTAGAAAACCAAGAGAGGTGTAGAAAGAAGTAAGAGAGATACAGAAAGAGGCAAGAGAGTTGCATAAAGAGGCAATAGGGGTGCAGAAAGAAGAGAGTGAGTTGCAAAAAGAGGAAAGAGGTGCAGATAGAGGCAATAGAGGTAAAGAAAGAGGCAACATAGATGTACACAGAGACAAGAGAGTGCAGAAAGAGGAAAGAGAGGTGCATAAAGAAGCAAGAGGAATGCAATAAGAAAGGATTGAGCTGCAGAAAGAGGGAAGAGAGGTATAGAAACCGGCAAGACAGGTGCAGAAACAAGAGAGTGAGCTGCAGAAAGAGGCAAGAGAGGTGCAGAAAGAGGTAAGAGAGGTAGAGAAAGAGGTTAGAGGTATAAAGAGAGTCAAGAAGGGTACAGAAAGAGGAATAAAGGTGCAGAAAGAGGTAAGTGAGATGCAGAGAGAGGCAAGATAAGATCAACAAGAGGCAAGAGAGATAGGCGGGGGTAACATGGCGGCAGTAGGCTGACTGCCGTAGTGCTCCGCTCCGACCCTGTGTGAGTGCTGCTGTTCTCACCTCGTCCCTTTTTCGCTCTGGAAGCAAGTATGCTGCATCAGATTGTGGCGCGTTTCTGACATTTTTCCTGATTAGGTCACAAATTGCATCCGTTCGTCCGGTGAAGTTACATTGTAGCGCGGCTCGGGTCTCGGCTCCACCCCGATGTGTTTCAGACTTGCCGTGGAGGCGGAGGCGGGGAACGAGACCGAGACCGAGACCCAGAAATGCCCAGCGGGAGTGAGAGAGCGGCGGGAGCCAGAGTTGCTTCACTGGGGTCAGGCCGCCCTGGAGCTCCGCAGGGCCAGACACATGCGGAGTCTCCGTAGGGACTCCTACGCTGGTGGATGCAGCGAGAGGGAGCCTGAGAGGGAGCCTGTTTCCAGCGTCGTACTTGCCCTGCACCGGGTCCCTTGGTCACGGAGACCGACGTAGGATCACTCGGAAGTGGGCTGCTGGGGGAAGTAACTTCCAAAACTTCCAAAACAGAGGTAAAGGGAAAGCACGGTGGGGAGGAAGGCGGGAGCAAACAAAAATTCTTGGAGGTCTCCCCTAAATCAATGAAAGCAGCTAGTGCTTCTAAAGATAGTTCAAACCAGAGCAAGGGCTGTACTAAAGGTCCGGGGAAGGCAAAGTGTCCCTGAAAGAGGAAAGGCAAAAAGCAGAGGCACCTCTATCGGAAAAGTCATCAAAGAGAGCATCAATAACCTCAGACTCCTCAGAGGTAGTGGGCTCAGTATCGGGGGGGCCATCTCAGGTTTCTACTCGTTCACCCTCCAGCTTGAATATAGAAAAAGCGTCCTCATACCTCTCAATTGAGGTAAAGCCTAAGAGAGGGAGAAAGTGCGGTAAGGCGGTCAAGCCTCCGCCAGCTTCTTCATCAAAGATTACTCCCTCTCTGCGTTCATACTTTAAGGTGATCCCTCAGGTGCTGGAAATAGGTCAAGAGAGTTCACTGAAGGAAAATTGTTCCATAGAACCACTGATTGTGAATACCGAAATGGCGTCAACGGGGCAAGGCCTGGAGCAAGGTTCGAAGCAGGAATTTCCAAATAGATCAGTGGTTGAGTTGCTGGACCCAGATTTGGACGCTCTTCTGCACCTTAATGTGGGGACTGAGTAGGGCCAAATAGCTTCACCAGTTCCGAGACCGGTTTACGAGATTAATGCTGCGCTTGCTATACCAGCTCAAACTACTGCTTTACCCCCTCCATCCCCGCCCTCATCCTCTCTTGACGAAATTTGGGGTAAAGATCATTTGACCAAGAGGCAAGAGAGATACATCAAGAGGCAAGAGAGGTGCAGAAAGAGGCAAGAGAGCTGCAGAAAGAGGCAAGGGTGTGAAGAAAAAATAGAGTGAGTTGAAGAAAGAGGAAAGAGAGGTGAAGAAAGAGGTAAGAGAGGTGCAGAAGGAGGTTAGAGGTGTAGAGTGAGTCAAGAGAGGTACATAAAGAGGCAAGAGAGGTACAGCAAGGGGAGAGTGAGATGCAGAAAGAACCAGGAGAAATGCAGAAAGAGGCAAGAGAGGTACAGAAAGAAGCACGGGAGGTGCAGAAAGAAGAGAGTGAGCTGCAGGAAGAAGCAAGAGAAGTGCAGAATGATGCAAGAGTGGTGAAGAAAGAGGCAAGAGAAGTGCAGAAGGAGGTTAGAGGTATAGAAAGAATCAACAGAGGTCTAGAAAGAGGAAGAAAGGTACAGAAAAAGGTAAGTGAGGTTCAGAAAGAGGCAAGAGGAGAGAAGCAAAAGTAATGCAGAAAGAGGAAGACATGTTCAGAAAGAGGCAAGAGAGGTGCAGAATGCAGAAAGAGGGGTACAGAAAGAGGCAAGTTAGGTACTGAAAAAGGAAAGTGAGCTTCGTAAAGAACCAAGAGAAGTGCAGAAAGCGGCAAGAGAGGTGTAGAAAGAAGCAAGAGACGTGCAGAAAGAAGAGAGTGAGCTGCACAAAGAAGCAAGAGAGGGGCAGATATAGGAAAAAGAGGTGAAGAAAGAGGCAAGCAAGGTGCAAAAAGAGGCAACAGAGGTGTATAAAGAGGCATGAAAGGTGCAGAAAGAAGCAAGAGAGGTGCTGATAGAAAAGAGTGAGGTGCAAAAAGTGGCAAGAGAATTGCAAAAAGGGGCAAGAAAGGTGCAGAAAGAAGAAAGAGTGGAGTAGAAAACCAAGAGAGGTGTAGAAAGAAGCAAGAGAGATACAGAAAGAGGCAAGAGAGTTGCATAAAGAGGCAATAGGGGTGCAGAAAGAAGAGAGTGAGTTGCAAAAAGAGGAAAGAGGTGCAGATAGAGGCAATAGAGGTAAAGAAAGAGGCAACATAGATGTACACAGAGACAAGAGAGTGCAGAAAGAGGAAAGAGAGGTGCATAAAGAAGCAAGAGGAATGCAATAAGAAAGGATTGAGCTGCAGAAAGAGGGAAGAGAGGTATAGAAACTGGCAAGACAGGTGCAGAAACAAGAGAGTGAGCTGCAGAAAGAGGCAAGAGAGGTGCAGAAAGAGGTAAGAGAGGTAGAGAAAGAGGTTAGAGGTATAAAGAGAGTCAAGAAGGGTACAGAAAGAGGAATAAAGGTGCAGAAAGAGGTAAGTGAGCTGCAGAGAGAGGCAAGATAAGATTAACAAGAGGCAAGAGAGATAGGCGGGGGAAACATGGCGGCAGTAGGCTGACTGCCGTAGTGCTCCGCTCCGACCCTGTGTGAGTGCTGCTGTTCTCACCTCGTCCCTTTTTCGCTCTGGAAGCAAGTATGCCGCGTCTGATTGCGGCGCGTTTCTGACATTTTCCCGGATTAGGTCACAAATTGCATCCGCTCGTCCGGTGAAGTTACATTGTAGCGCGGCTCGGGTCTCGGCTCCACCCCGATGTGTTTCAGACTTGCCGTGGAGGCGGAGGCGGGGAACGAGACCGAGACCCAGAAATGCCCAGCGGGAGCGAGAGAGCGGCGGGAGCCAGAGTTGCTTCACTGGGGTCAGGCCGCCCTGGAGCTCCGCAGGGCCAGACACGTGTGGAGTCTCCGTAGGGACTCCTACGCTGGTGGATGCAGCGAGAGGGAGCCTGAGAGGGAGCCTGTTTCCAGCGTCGGTACTTGCCCTGCACCGGGTCCCTTGGTCACGGAGACCGACGTAGGATCATTCGGAAGTGGGCTGCTGGGGGAAGTAACTTCCAAAACTTCCAAAACAGAGGTAAAGGGAAAGCACGGTGGGGAGGAAGGCGGGAGCAAACAAAAATTCTTGGAGGTGTCCCCTAAATCAATGAAAGCAGCTAGTGCTTCTAAGGATAGTTCAAACCAGAGCAAGGGCTGTACTAAAGGTCCGGGGAAGTCAAAGTGTCCCCGAAAGAGGAAAGGCAAAAAGCAGAGGCACCTCTATCGGAAAAGTCATCAAAGAGAGCATCAATAACCTCAGACTCCTCAGAGGTAGTGGGCTCAGTATCGGGGGGGCCATCTCAGGTTTCTACTCGTTTACCTTCCAGCTTGAATATAGAAAAAGCGTCCTCATACCTCTCAATTGAGGTAAAGCCTAAGAGAGGGAGAAAGTGCGGTAAGGCGGTCAAGCCTCCGTCAGCTTCTTCATCAAAGATTACTCCCTCTCTGCGTTCATACTTTAAGGTGATCCCTCAGGTGCTGGAAATAGGTCAAGAGAGTTCACTGAAGGAAAATTGTTCCATAGAACCACTGATTGTGAATACCGAAATGGCGTCAACGGGGCAAGGCCTGGAGCAAGGTTCGAAGCAGGAATTTCCAAATAGATCAGTGGTTGAGTTGCTGGACCCAGATTTGGACGCTCTTCTGCACCTTAATGTGGGGACTGAGTAGGGCCAAATAGCTTCACCAGTTCCGAGACCGGTTTACGAGATTAATGCTGCGCTTGCTATACCAGCTCAAACTGCTGCTTTACCCCCTCCATCCCCGCCCTCATCCTCTCTTGACGAAATTTGGGGTAAAGATCATTTGACCAAGAGGCAAGAGAGATACATCAAGAGGCAAGAGAGGTGCAGAAAGAGGCACGAGAGCTGCAGAAAGAGGCAAGGGTGTGAAGAAAAAATAGAGTGAGTTGAAGAAAGAGGAAAGAGAGGTGAAGAAAGAGGTAAGAGAGGTGCAGAAGGAGGTTAGAGGTGTAGAGTGAGTCAAGAGAGGTACATAAAGAGGCAAGAGAGGTACAGCAAGGGGAGAGTGAGATGCAGAAAGAACCAGGAGAAATGCAGAAAGAGGCAAGAGAGGTACAGAAAGAAGCACGGGAGGTGCAGAAAGAAGAGAGTGAGCTGCAGGAAGAAGCAAGAGAAGTGCAGAATGATGCAAGAGTGGTGAAGAAAGAGGCAAGAGAAGTGCAGAAGGAGGTTAGAGGTATAGAAAGAATCAACAGAGGTCTAGAAAGAGGAAGAAAGGTACAGAAAAAGGTAAGTGAGGTTCAGAAAGAGGCAAGAGGAGAGAAGCAAAAGTAATGCAGAAAGAGGAAGACATGTTCAGAAAGAGGCAAGAGAGGTGCAGAATGCAGAAAGAGGGGTACAGAAAGAGGCAAGTTAGGTACTGAAAAAGGAAAGTGAGCTTCGTAAAGAACCAAGAGAAGTGCAGAAAGCGGCAAGAGAGGTGTAGAAAGAAGCAAGAGACGTGCAGAAAGAAGAGAGTGAGCTGCACAAAGAAGCAAGAGAGGGGCAGATATAGGAAAAAGAGGTGAAGAAAGAGGCAAGCAAGGTGCAAAAAGAGGCAACAGAGGTGTATAAAGAGGCATGAAAGGTGCAGAAAGAAGCAAGAGAGGTGCTGATAGAAAAGAGTGAGGTGCAAAAAGTGGCAAGAGAATTGCAAAAAGGGGCAAGAAAGGTGCAGAAAGAAGAAAGAGTGGAGTAGAAAACCAAGATAGGTGTAGAAAGAAGCAAGAGAGATACAGAAAGAGGCAAGAGAGTTGCATAAAGAGGCAATAGGGGTGCAGAAAGAAGAGAGTGAGTTGCAAAAAGAGGAAAGAGGTGCAGATAGAGGCAATAGAGGTAAAGAAAGAGGCAACATAGATGTACACAGAGACAAGAGAGTGCAGAAAGAGGAAAGAGAGGTGCATAAAGAAGCAAGAGGAATGCAATAAGAAAGGATTGAGCTGCAGAAAGAGGGAAGAGAGGTATAGAAACCGGCAAGACAGGTGCAGAAACAAGAGAGTGAGCTGCAGAAAGAGGCAAGAGAGGTACAGAAAGAGGTAAGAGAGGTAGAGAAAGAGGTTAGAGGTATAAAGAGAGTCAAGAAGGGTACAGAAAGAGGAATAAAGGTGCAGAAAGAGGTAAGTGAGCTGCAGAGAGAGGCAAGATAAGATTAACAAGAGGCAAGAGAGATAGGCGGGGGAAACATGGCGGCAGTAGGCTGACTGCCGTAGTGCTCCGCTCCGACCCTGTGTGAGTGCTGCTGTTCTCACCTCGTCCCTTTTTCGCTCTGGAAGCAAGTATGCCGCGTCTGATTGCGGCGCGTTTCTGACATTTTCCCGGATTAGGTCACAAATTGCATCCGCTCGTCCGGTGAAGTTACATTGTAGCGCGGCTCGGGTCTCGGCTCCACCCCGATGTGTTTCAGACTTGCCGTGGAGGCGGAGGCGGGGAACGAGACCGAGACCCAGAAATGCCCAGCGGGAGCGAGAGAGCGGCGGGAGCCAGAGTTGCTTCACTGGGGTCAGGCCGCCCTGGAGCTCCGCAGGGCCAGACACGTGTGGAGTCTCCGTAGGGACTCCTACGCTGGTGGATGCAGCGAGAGGGAGCCTGAGAGGTAGCCTGTTTCCAGCGTCGGTACTTGCCCTGCACCGGGTCCCTTGGTCACGGAGACCGACGTAGGATCATTCGGAAGTGGGCTGCTGGGGGAAGTAACTTCCAAAACTTCCAAAACAGAGGTAAAGGGAAAGCACGGTGGGGAGGAAGGAGGGAGCAAACAAAAATTCTTGGAGGTGTCCCCTAAATCAATGAAAGCAGCTAGTGCTTCTAAGGATAGTTCAAACCAGAGCAAGGGCTGTACTAAAGGTCCGGGGAAGTCAAAGTGTCCCCGAAAGAGGAAAGGCAAAAAGCAGAGGCACCTCTATCGGAAAAGTCATCAAAGAGAGCATCAATAACCTCAGACTCCTCAGAGGTAGTGGGCTCAGTATCGGGGGGGCCATCTCAGGTTTCTACTCGTTTACCTTCCAGCTTGAATATAGAAAAAGCGTCCTCATACCTCTCAATTGAGGTAAAGCCTAAGAGAGGGAGAAAGTGCGGTAAGGCGGTCAAGCCTCCGTCAGCTTCTTCATCAAAGATTACTCCCTCTCTGCGTTCATACTTTAAGGTGATCCCTCAGGTGCTGGAAATAGGTCAAGAGAGTTCACTGAAGGAAAATTGTTCCATAGAACCACTGATTGTGAATACCGAAATGGCGTCAACGGGGCAAGGCCTGGAGCAAGGTTCGAAGCAGGAATTTCCAAATAGATCAGTGGTTGAGTTGCTGGACCCAGATTTGGACGCTCTTCTGCACCTTAATGTGGGGACTGAGTAGGGCCAAATAGCTTCACCAGTTCCGAGACCGGTTTACGAGATTAATGCTGCGCTTGCTATACCAGCTCAAACTGCTGCTTTACCCCCTCCATCCCCGCCCTCATCCTCTCTTGACGAAATTTGGGGAAAGATCATTTGACCAAGAGGCAAGAGAGATACATCAAGAGGCAAGAGAGGTGCAGAAAGAGGCACGAGAGCTGCAGAAAGAGGCAAGGGTGTGAAGAAAAAATAGAGTGAGTTGAAGAAAGAGGAAAGAGAGGTGAAGAAAGAGGTAAGAGAGGTGCAGAAGGAGGTTAGAGGTGTAGAGTGAGTCAAGAGAGGTACATAAAGAGGCAAGAGAGGTACAGCAAGGGGAGAGTGAGATGCAGAAAGAACCAGGAGAAATGCAGAAAGAGGCAAGAGAGGTACAGAAAGAAGCACGGGAGGTGCAGAAAGAAGAGAGTGAGCTGCAGGAAGAAGCAAGAGAAGTGCAGAATGATGCAAGAGTGGTGAAGAAAGAGGCAAGAGAAGTGCAGAAGGAGGTTAGAGGTATAGAAAGAATCAACAGAGGTCTAGAAAGAGGAAGAAAGGTACAGAAAAAGGTAAGTGAGGTTCAGAAAGAGGCAAGAGGAGAGAAGCAAAAGTAATGCAGAAAGAGGAAGACATGTTCAGAAAGAGGCAAGAGAGGTGCAGAATGTAGATAGAGGGGTACAGAAAGAGGCAAGTTAGGTACTGAAAAAGGAAAGTGAGCTTCGTAAAGAACCAAGAGAAGTGCAGAAAGCGGCAAGAGAGGTGTAGAAAGAAGCAAGAGACGTGCAGAAAGAAGAGAGTGAGCTGCACAAAGAAGCAAGAGAGGGGCAGATATAGGAAAAAGAGGTGAAGAAAGAGGCAAGCAAGGTGCAAAAAGAGGCAACAGAGGTGTATAAAGAGGCATGAAAGGTGCAGAAAGAAGCAAGAGAGGTGCTGATAGAAAAGAGTGAGGTGCAAAAAGTGGCAAGAGAATTGCAAAAAGGGGCAAGAAAGGTGCAGAAAGAAGAAAGAGTGGAGTAGAAAACCAAGAGAGGTGTAGAAAGAAGCAAGAGAGATACAGAAAGAGGCAAGAGAGTTGCATAAAGAGGCAATAGGGGTGCAGAAAGAAGAGAGTGAGTTGCAAAAAGAGGAAAGAGGTGCAGATAGAGGCAATAGAGGTAAAGAAAGAGGCAACATAGATGTACACAGAGACAAGAGAGTGCAGAAAGACGAAAGAGAGGTGCATAAAGAAGCAAGAGGAATGCAATAAGAAAGGATTGAGCTGCAGAAAGAGGGAAGAGAGGTATAGAAACCGGCAAGACAGGTGCAGAAACAAGAGAGTGAGCTGCAGAAAGAGGCAAGAGAGGTGAAGAAAGAGGTAAGAGAGGTAGAGAAAGAGGTTAGAGGTATAAAGAGAGTCAAGAAGGGTACAGAAAGAGGAATAAAGGTGCAGAAAGAGGTAAGTGAGCTGCAGAGAGAGGCAAGATAAGATCAACAAGAGGCAAGAGAGATAGGCGGGGGAAACATGGCGGCAGTAGGCTGACTGCCGTAGTGCTCCTCTCCGACCCTGTGTGAGTGCTGCTGTTCTCACCTCGTCCCTTTTTCGCTCTGGAAGCAAGTATGCCGCGTCTGATTGCGGCGCGTTTCTGACATTTTCCCGGATTAGGTCACAAATTGCATCCGCTCGTCCGGTGAAGTTACATTGTAGCGCGGCTCAGGTCTCGGCTCCACCCCGATGTGTTTCAGACTTGCCGTGGAGGCGGAGGCGGGGAACGAGACCGAGACCGAGACCCAGAAATGCCCAGCGGGAGCGAGAGAGCGGCGGGAGCCAGAGTTGCTTCACTGGGGTCAGGCCGCCCTGGAGCTCCGCAGGGCCAGACACGTGCGGAGTCTCCGTAGGGACTCCTATGCTGATGGATGCAGCGAGAGGGAGCCTGAGAGGGAGCCTGTTTCCAGCGTCGGTACTTGCCCTGCACCGGGTCCCTTGGTCACGGAGACCGACGTAGGATCATTTGGAAGTGGGCTGCTGGGGGAAGTAACTTCCAAAACTTCCAAAACAGAGGTAAAGGGAAAGCACGGTGGGGAGGAAGGCGGGAGCAAACAAAAATTCTTGGAGGTCTCCCCTAAATCAATGAAAGCAGCTAGTGCTTCTAAGGATAGTTCAAACCAGAGCAAGGGCTGTACTAAAGGTCCGGGAAGGCAAAGTGTCCCCGAAAGAGGAAAGGCAAAAAGCAGAGGCACCTCTATCGGAAAAGTCATCAAAGAGAGCATCAATAACCTCAGACTCCTCAGAGGTAGTGGGCTCAGTATCGGGGGGGCCATCTCAGGTTTCTACTCGTTCACCCTCCAGCTTGAATATAGAAAAAGCGTCCTCATACCTCTCAATTGAGGTAAAGCCTAAGAGAGGGAGAAAGTGCGGTAAGGCGGTCAAGCCTCCGTCAGCTTCTTTATCAAAGATTACTCCCTCTCTGCGTTCATACTTTAAGGTGATCCCTCAGGTGCTGGAAATAGGTCAAGAGAGTTCACTGAAGGAAAATTGTTCCATAGAACCACTGATTGTGAATACCGAAATGGCGTCAACGGGGCAAGGCCTGGAGCAAGGTTCGAAGCAGGAATTTCCAAATAGATCAGTGGTTGAGTTGCTGGACCCAGATTTGGACGCTCTTCTGCACCTTAATGTGGGGACTGAGTAGGGCCAAATAGCTTCACCAGTTCCGAGACCGGTTTACGAGATTAATGCTGCGCTTGCTATACCAGCTCAAACTACTGCTTTACCCCCTCCATCCCCGCCCTCATCCTCTCTTGACGAAATTTGGGGTAAAGATCATTTGACCAAGAGGCAAGAGAGATACATCAAGAGGCAAGAGAGGTGCAGAAAGAGGCAAGAGAGCTGCAGAAAGAGGCAAGGGTGTGAAGAAAAAATAGAGTGAGTTGAAGAAAGAGGAAAGAGAGGTGAAGAAAGAGGTAAGAGAGGTGCAGAAGGAGGTTAGAGGTGTAGAGTGAGTCAAGAGAGGTGCAGAAAGAGGAAGAAAGGTACAGAAAGAGGCAAGTGAGCAGCTAAAAGAGGCAAGAGGAGAGCAAAAAGAGACAAGAGAGGTGCATCAAGAGGCAAGAGAAGTGCAGAAAAAGGAAGACATGTTCAGAAAGAGGCAAGAGAGGTGCAGAAATAGGCAAGAGATGTATATAAAGAGGCAAGAGAGGTACAAAAAGAGGAGAGTGAGCTGCAGAAAGAACCAAGAGAAGTGCAGAAAGAGGCAAGAGAGATGCATCAAGAGGCAAAAGTAATGTAGAAAGAGGAAGACATTTCCAGAAAGAGGCAAGGGAGGTGCAGAATGCAGCAAGTGGAAAGAGGGGTACAGAAAGAGACAAGTGAGATACAGGAAAAAGGAGAGTGAGCTTCGGAAAGAACCAAGAGAAGTGCAGAAAGCGGCAAGCGAGGTGTAGAAAGAAGCAAAAGAAGTGCAGAAAGAAGAGAGTGAGCTGCAGGAAGAAGCAAGAGAGGTGCAGATAGAGGCACAAGGTTTCAAGAAAGAGGCAAGCAAGGTGCAGAAAGAGGCAACAGAGGTGAATAAAGAGGCATGAGAGGTGCAGAAGGAGGCAAGAGAGGTACTGATAGAAAAGAGTGAGGTACAGAAAGAGGCAAGAGAATTGCAAAAAAGTAGCAAGAGAAGTGCAGAAAGAGGAAAGAGTGGAGTAGAAAACCAAGAGAGGTGCATATAGAGGCAAGAGGTGAAGAAAGAGGCAATAGAGGTATAGAGAGAAGCAAGACAGGAACAGAAAGAGGCAAGAGAGTTGCATAAAGAGGCAAGAGGGGTGCAGAAAGAAGAGAGTGAGTTGGAGAAAGAGGAAATAGAGGTGCAGATAGAGGCAATAGAGGTGAAGAAAGAGGCAACAGAGATGTATAAAGAAGCAAGAGAGTTGCAGAAATAGTCAAGTGAGGTGTATAAAGAATCAAGAGGAGTCCAGAAAGAAAAAAGTGAGTTGCAGAAAATGGTAAGTGAGGTATAGAAAGAGGCCCAACAGATGTAGAAACAAGAGAATGAGCTGCAGAAAGAGGCAAGAGAGGTGCAGAAAGAGGTAAGAGGTGTAAAGAGAGTCAAGAAAGGTATAGAAAGAGGAATAAAGGTGCAGCAAAAGTAAGTGAGCTACAGAGAGAGGCAAGATAAGATCAACAAGAGTCAAGAGAGGTACATCAAGAGGCAAGAGAGGTGCAGAAAGAGGCAAGAGAGCTGCATAAAGAGGCAAGAGGGGTATAAAAAGAAGAGAGTGAGCTGCAGAAAGATGGAAGTGAGGTGTTAGAAAGAGGCAAGAGAGGTTTAGAAAGAGGTTAGAGATGTAGAAAGAGTCAAGAGAGTTGCAGAAAGAGGAGGAAAGGCACAGAAAATGGCAAGCGAGCTACAGAAAGAGGCAAGAAAAGAGCATAACATGTGAACAGAGGCGAATCAAGAGGCAAGGGCAGTGAAGAAAGAGGAAGTTATGTTCAAACAGTGGCAAGAAAGGTGCAGAATGAGGCAAGAGAGATACAGAAAGAAGAGAGTGAGCTGCAGAAAGAACCAAGAGAAGTGCAGAAAGGGGCAAAAGAGGTGCAGAAAGAAGAGGGTGAGCTGCAGGAACACACAAGAGAAGTACAGAAAGGGGCAAGAGAGTTCCAAAAAGAGGCAAGAGAAGTGCAGAAAGAGGCAAGATAGGTACAGAAAGAGGCAAGAGATGTAAAGAAGAAGAAAGTTGCAGAAGGAGGCAAGAGAGGTGCATAAAGAGGCATGTGAGGTGCATAAAGAGGCAAGAGAAGAATAGAAAGTGGCAAGAGAAGTGTAGAAAGAGTCAAGAGAGGGGCAGAAAGCAATAGAAAGGTACAGAAAGAGGCAAAATATGTACAGAAAGAGAAAAGAGAAGTGCAGATTGAGGCAAGAGGGGTGCAGAAAGTAGAGATTGATTTGAAGTAAGAGGAAAGAGAGGTGAAGAAAGAGTAAAGAGAGCTGCAGAAGGAGGTTAGAGGTGTAAAAAGACTCATGAGAGGTGTAGAAAGGTACAGAAAAAGGCAAGTGAGCTGCAGAAAGAGGCAAGAGGAGAGCAAAAAGAGTCAAGAGGGGTGCATCAAGAGGTACGAGAAGTGCTGAAAGAGGAAGACATGTTCAGAAAGAGGCAAGTGAGGTGCTGAAAGAGGCAAGAGAGATACAGAAAGAGGCAAGTGAGATACAGAAAGAGGAGAGTAAGCTGCAGAAAGAACCAAGATAAGTATAGAAAGCGGCGAGAGAGGTGCAGAAAGAGGCAAGAAAGGTGCAGAATGAGGCAGGAGAGGTACAGAAAGAAGAGGGTGAGCTGAACTAAGATGCAAGGGAGGTACAGATAGAAGAAAGAAGGGGACAGAAAGAGGCAGGAGAGGGACAGAAAGAGGCAAGAGAGGTACAGAAAAAGGGAGAGTGAGCTGCAGAAAGAACCAAGAGAAGTGCAGAAAGAGGCATGAGAGATGCAGAAAGAAGCAAGAGAAGTGCAGAAAGAGGCAAGAAATGTGAAGAAAGAGATGAGCAAGGTGCAGAAATAGGTGAGAGGTAAAAAACAGGAAGAAATGTGTAGAAAGAGGCAAGAGAAGTACAGAAAGGGGTAAGAGGTGTAAAGAGAGGCAATAAGGGTATAGAAAGAGGAATAAAGGTGCAGAAAAAGTAAGTGAGCTGCACAGAGAGGCAAGATAGGATCAACAAGATTCAAGAGAGGTACATCAAGAGGCAAGAGAGGTGCCGAAAGAGGCAAGAGAGCTGCATAAAGAGGCAAGAGGGGTATAAAAAGAAGAGAGTGAGCTGCCGAAAGATGGAAGTGAGGTGTTAGAAAGAGGCAAGAGAGGTTTAGAAAGAGGTTAGAGATGTAGAAAGAGTCAAGAGAGTTGCAGAAAGAGGAGGAAAGGCACAGAAAATGGCAAGCGAGCTACAGAAAGAGGCAAGAAAAGAGCATAACATGTGAACAGAGGTGAATCAAGAGGCAAGGGCAGTGAAGAAAGAGGAAGTTATGTTCAAACAGTGGCAAGAAAGGTGCAGAATGAGGCAAGAGAGATACAGAGAGAAGAGAGTGAGCTGCAGAAAGAACCAAGAGAAGTGCAGAAAGGGGCAAAAGAGGTGCAGAAAGAAGAGGGTGAGCTGCAGGAACACACAAGAGAAGTACAGAAAGGGGCAAGAGAGTTCCAAAAAGAGGCAAGAGAAGTGCAGAAAGAGGCAAGATAGGTACAGAAAGAGGCAAGAGATGTAAAGAAGAAGAAAGTTGCAGAAGGAGGCAAGAGAGGTGCATAAAGAGGCATGTGAGGTGCATAAAGAGGCAAGAGAAGAATAGAAAGTGGCAAGAGAAGTGTAGAAAGAGTCAAGAGAGGGGCAGAAAGCAATAGAAAGGTACAGAAAGAGGCAAAATATGTACAGAAAGAGAAAAGAGAAGTGCAGATTGAGGCAAGAGGGGTGCAGAAATTAGAGATTGATTTGAAGTAAGAGGAAAGAGAGGTGAAGAAAGAGTAAAGAGAGCTGCAGAAGGAGGTTAGAGGTGTAAAAAGACTCATGAGAGGTGTAGAAAGGTACAGAAAAAGGCAAGTGAGCTGCAGAAAGAGGCAAGAGGAGAGCAAAAAGAGTCAAGAGGGGTGCATCAAGAGGTACGAGAAGTGCTGAAAGAGGAAGACATGTTCAGAAAGAGGCAAGTGAGGTGCTGAAAGAGGCAAGAGAGATACAGAAAGAGGCAAGTGAGATACAGAAAGAGGAGAGTAAGCTGCAGAAAGAACCAAGATAAGTATAGAAAGCGGCGAGAGAGGTGCAGAAAGAGGCAAGAAAGGTGCAGAATGAGGCAGGAGAGGTACAGAAAGAAGAGGGTGAGCTGAACTAAGATGCAAGGGAGGTACAGATAGAAGAAAGATGGGGACAGAAAGAGGCAGGAGAGGGACAGAAAGAGGCAAGAGAGGTACAGAAAAAGGGAGAGTGAGCTGCAGAAAGAACCAAGAGAAGTGCAGAAAGAGGCATGAGAGATGCAGAAAGAAGCAAGAGAAGTGCAGAAAGAGGCAAGAAATGTGAAGAAAGAGATGAGCAAGGTGCAGAAATAGGTGAGAGGTAAAAAACAGGAAGAAATGTGTAGAAAGAGGCAAGAGAAGTACAGAAAGGGGTAAGAGGTGTAAAGAGAGGCAATAAGGGTATAGAAAGAGGAATAAAGGTGCAGAAAAAGTAAGTGAGCTGCACAAAGAGGCAAGATAGGATCAACAAGATTCAAGAGAGGTACATCAAGAGGCAAGAGAGGTGAAGAAAGAGGCAAGAAAGCTGTATAATGAGGCAAGAGGGGTGCAAAAAGAAGAGAGTGAGCAGCAGAAAGATGGAAGAGAGGTGTTAGAAAGAGTTAAGTGAGGTGCAGAAGGTGGTTAGAGTTGTAGAAAGAGTCAAGAGAGGTGCAGAAAGAGATTATATACCTATACCACCAAAATCCTAACCGACAGCAGCAGAAAGAGGAAGAAAGCCACAGAAAAAGGCAAGTGAGCTACGGAACTAGGAAAGAGAAGAGCAAAACGTGTCAAGAGAGGTGAATCAAGAGGCAAGAGCATTGCAGAAAGAGGAAGCCATGTTCAAACTGAGGCAAGAAAGGTGCAGATTTAGGCATGAGAGGAACAGAAAGAGGCAAGAGAGGTACAGAAAAGAGGGGAGTGAGCTCCAGAAAGAACCAAGAGCAGTGCAGAAAGAGGCAAGAGAGGTGCAGAAAGAAGCAAGAGAGGTGCAGAAAGAAGAGAGTGAGCTGCAGGAAGAAGCAAGAGAAGTGCAGAAAGAGGCAAGAAAGATGCAGAAAGAGGCAAGAGAAGTGCAGAATGAAGAATAAAGGTGCAGAAGGAGGCAAGAGTTGTACATAAAGAGGCAAGTTAGATGCAGAAAGAGGCAAGAGAAGAGCAGAAAGAGGCAAAAGAAGTGCAGAAAGGGGCAAGAGGGGTGTAAAAAGAGTCAAGATAGGTGCAGAAAGAGGCAAGAGATGTGAAGAAAGAAGAATAAAGGCGCAGAAGGAGGCAATAGAGGTGCAAAAAGAGGCAAGAGAAAAGAGCAGAAAGAGGCAAGAGAAATGCTGAAAGCGAAAAGAAAGTTTCAGAAAGAGGCAAGATGGTGCAGAAAGAAGAGAGTGAGTTGAAGAAAAAGTAAAGAGAGATGAAGAAAGAGGTAAGAGAGGTGCAGAAGGAGGTTAGAGGTGTAGAAAGAATCAAGAGAGGTGCAGAAAGAGGAAGAAAAGTACAGGAAAAGGCAAGTGAGCTGCAGAAAAAGGTAAGAGAAGAACAAAAAGAGTCAAGAGAAATCAGAAATAGGCAAGTGAAGTGCACAACGTAGAATAAAGGTGCTGAAAGAGGCAAGAAAGGTGCAGAAAATGAAAATAGAGGTACAGTAAGAGGCAAGAGAGGAGCAGAAAGAAGAGAGTGAGTTGGAGAAGGAGGAAAGAGAGGTGAAGGATGAGGAAAGAGAGGTGCAGAAGGAGGTTAGAGGTGTAGAAAGAGTCAAGAGAGATGCAGAAAAAGGAAGAAAGTTACAGAAAAAGGCAAATGAGCTCCAGAAAGAGTCAAGAGGAGAGCAAAAATAGTCATTTTTTGTGCATCAAGAGGCAAGAGAAGTGCAGAAAGTGGAAGACATGTTCAGAAAGAGGCAAGAGAGGTGCAGAAAGAGAGCAAGAGATGTACACAGAGAGTCAAGAGAGATAAAGAAATAGGAGAGTGAGCTGCTGTAAGAACCATGAAAAGTGCAGAAAGAGGCAAGAGAGGTGGTGAAAGAAGCAAGAGAGGTGCAGAAAAAAGAGAGTGAGCTGCAGAAAGAAGCAAGCGAAGTGCAGAAAGAGCAAGAGAGACGCAGAAAGAGGCAAGAGAAGTGCAGAAAGAGGCAAGAGAGGTACAGAAAAGTCAAGATACGTGCTGAAAGAGGCATGGGATGTGAAGAAAGAAGAAGAAAGGTGCAGAAGGAGGCAAAAGAGGTGCATAAAGAGGCAAGTGAGGTGCATTAAGAGGCAAGAAAAGAGCAGAAAGAGGCAAGAGAAATGCAGAAAGAGGCAATAGAGGTGCAGAAAGTAGAAGAAAGGTACAGAAAGAGTCAAGATAGGTACAGAAATAGGCATGAGATGTGAAGAAAGAAGAAGAAAGGTGCAGAAGGAGGCAAGAGAGGTGCATAAAGATGCAAGTGAGGTGCATAAAGAGGCAAGAAAAGATCAGAAAGAGGCACGAGAAATGCAAAAAGAGGCAAGAGCGGTGCAGAAAGTAGAACAAAGGTGCAGAAAGAGGCAAGAGAGGTGCAGAAAGAGAAAAGAGAGGTGCAGAAAGAGGCAGGAGGGGTGCAGAAAGAAGAAAGTGAGTTGAAGAAAGAGGAACAAGAGGTGAAGAAAGAGGCAAGAGAGGTGCTGAAGGAGGTTAAAGGTGGAGAAAATGTCAAGAGAGGTGCAGAAAGAGAAAGAAAGGTTTACAGAAAAAGGCAAGTGAGCTGCAGAAAGACGCAGGAGGAGAGCAAAAAGAGTCAAGAGAGGTGTGCCAAGAGGCAAGAAAAGTGCAGAAAGAGGAAGACATGTTCAAAAAGATGCAAGAGAAATGCAGAAAGAGGCAAGAGAGGTGCAGAAACAGGAAAAAAGGTGCCGAAAGAGGCAAGAGAGGTACAGAACAAGTAAAGAGAGGCGCCAAAAGAAGAAGAACGGCACAGAAAGAGGCAACAGAAATGCAGAAAGAGGCAAGAGAAGAGCAGAAAGAATAGAGTGAGCTACAGAAAGGCAGAAAAAGGCAAGAGAGGTAAATAAAGAGGCAATGAATATGCAGAAAGAGGCAAGAGAGGTGAAGAAAGAGGTGAGTGGTGTAGAAAGAGGCAAGAGAGTTACAGAAAGAGGAAGAAAGGCACAGAAAGAGGCAAATGAGGTGCAGAAAGAGACAAGAAAAGAGCAGAAGGAGGCAAGAGAGATGCAGAAAGAGGCAAGAGGGGCACAGAAACAGGAAGAAAGGTGCAGAAATAGGCAAGAGAGGTGCAGCAACAGGAAGAACGGTACAGAAAAATGCAAGAGAAGCGCAGAAAGAGGCAAGAGAGGTGCAGAAAGATGAGAGTGAGCTGCAGAAAGAGGGAGGAGAGGTGTAGAAAGAGTCAAGAGAGGTACAGAAACAAAAAAGTGAGCTGCAGAAAGAGGCAAGAGATGTGTAGAAAGAGACAAGAGAGCTGCAGAAAGAGGCAAGAGGAGAGTAAAAAGAGTCAAGAGAGGTGCATCAAGAGGCCAGAAAAGTGCAGAAATGGGAAGACATGTTCATAAAGAGGCAAGAGAGGTGCAGAAAGGGGCAAGATGGATACAGGGGATAGGCAAGTGAGGTACAGAAATAGGAGAGTGAACTGCAGACAGAACCAAAAAAGGGCAGAAAGTGGCACGAGAGGTGCAGAAAGAATCAAGAGATGTGCAGAAAGAGACAAGAGAAGTGCAGAAACAGGCAAGGGAGGTGCAGAGATAGTCAATATAGGTGCAGAAAGAGGCAATAGATTTGAAGAAAGAAGAAGAAAGGTGCAGAAGTAGGCAAGAGAGGTACAGATAGAGGCAAGATGGTGCATATAGAGGAAAGCTAGGTGCTGATAGAAGAGAGTGAGCTGTGGAAAGAGGCAAGAGATGTTCAGAAAGAGGCAGGAGAAATGCAGAAAGAGGCAAGAGGTGTAAAAAGGGGCAACAGATGTACATAAAGACACAGGAGAGGTACAGAAAGAGGAAGAAAGATGCAGAAAGAGGTAAGAGAAGAGCACAAATCATAGAGTGAGCTGCAGAAAGAGGCAAGGGATGTGCATAAAGAGGCAAGAGAGGTGCATAAAGAGGCAAGAGAGGTGCTGATAAAAGAGAGGAGTGAGCTGCAGAAAGAAGGAAGAGAAGGACAGAAAGACGCAAGAGAGGTATAGAAAGAAGTTAGTAAGTTGAAGAAAGAGGCCAGAGAAGTTCAGAAAGAGGCAAGAAACATGCAGAAAGTGTCAAGAAAGGTGCAAAAAGTGATAAGCAGTGTAGAAAGAGGCAAAAGAGGTATAGAAAGAAGAAGAAAGGCACAGAAAGAGGCAAATGAGATGCAAAAAGAGGCAAGAGAAGAGCAGAAGTAGGCAAGAGAGGTGCAGAAAGAGGCAAGAGTGGTACAGAAAGATAAAGAAAGGTGCAGAAAGAGGCAAGAGAGGTGCATAAAGAGGCATGTGAGGTGCATAAAGAGGCAAGAGAAGAATAGAAAGTGGCAAGAGAAGTGTAGAAAGAGTCAAGAGAGGGGCAGAAAGCAATAGAAAGGTACAGAAAGAGGCAAAATATGTACAGAAAGAGAAAAGAGAAGTGCAGATTGAGGCAAGAGGGGTGCAGAAATTAGAGATTGATTTGAAGTAAGAGGAAAGAGAGGTGAAGAAAGAGTAAAGAGAGCTGCAGAAGGAGGTTAGAGGTGTAAAAAGACTCATGAGAGGTGTAGAAAGGTACAGAAAAAGGCAAGTGAGCTGCAGAAAGAGGCAAGAGGAGAGCAAAAAGAGTCAAGAGGGGTGCATCAAGAGGTACGAGAAGTGCTGAAAGAGGAAGACATGTTCAGAAAGAGGCAAGTGAGGTGCTGAAAGAGGCAAGAGAGATACAGAAAGAGGCAAGTGAGATACAGAAAGAGGAGAGTAAGCTGCAGAAAGAACCAAGATAAGTATAGAAAGCGGCGAGAGAGGTGCAGAAAGAGGCAAGAAAGGTGCAGAATGAGGCAGGAGAGGTACAGAAAGAAGAGGGTGAGCTGAACTAAGATGCAAGGGAGGTACAGATAGAAGAAAGATGGGGACAGAAAGAGGCAGGAGAGGGACAGAAAGAGGCAAGAGAGGTACAGAAAAAGGGAGAGTGAGCTGCAGAAAGAACCAAGAGAAGTGCAGAAAGAGGCATGAGAGATGCAGAAAGAAGCAAGAGAAGTGCAGAAAGAGGCAAGAAATGTGAAGAAAGAGATGAGCAAGGTGCAGAAATAGGTGAGAGGTAAAAAACAGGAAGAAATGTGTAGAAAGAGGCAAGAGAAGTACAGAAAGGGGTAAGAGGTGTAAAGAGAGGCAATAAGGGTATAGAAAGAGGAATAAAGGTGCAGAAAAAGTAAGTGAGCTGCACAAAGAGGCAAGATAGGATCAACAAGATTCAAGAGAGGTACATCAAGAGGCAAGAGAGGTGAAGAAAGAGGCAAGAAAGCTGTATAATGAGGCAAGAGGGGTGCAAAAAGAAGAGAGTGAGCAGCAGAAAGATGGAAGAGAGGTGTTAGAAAGAGTTAAGTGAGGTGCAGAAGGTGGTTAGAGTTGTAGAAAGAGTCAAGAGAGGTGCAGAAAGAGATTATATACCTATACCACCAAATCCTAACCGACAGCAGCAGAAAGAGGAAGAAAGCCACAGAAAAAGGCAAGTGAGCTACGGAACTAGGAAAGAGAAGAGCAAAACGTGTCAAGAGAGGTGAATCAAGAGGCAAGAGCATTGCAGAAAGAGGAAGCCATGTTCAAACTGAGGCAAGAAAGGTGCAGATTTAGGCATGAGAGGAACAGAAAGAGGCAAGAGAGGTACAGAAAAGAGGGGAGTGAGCTCCAGAAAGAACCAAGAGAAGTGCAGAAAGAGGCAAGAGAGGTGCAGAAAGAAGCAAGAGAGGTGCAGAAAGAAGAGAGTGAGCTGCAGGAAGAAGCAAGAGAAGTGCAGAAAGAGGCAAGAAAGATGCAGAAAGAGGCAAGAGAAGTGCAGAATGAAGAAGAAAGGTGCAGAAGGAGGCAAGAGTTGTACATAAAGAGGCAAGTTAGATGCAGAAAGAGGCAAGAGAAGAGCAGAAAGAGGCAAAAGAAGTGCAGAAAGGGGCAAGAGGGGTGTAAAAAGAGTCAAGATAGGTGCAGAAAGAGGCAAGAGATGTGAAGAAAGAAGAATAAAGGCGCAGAAGGAGGCAATAGAGGTGCAAAAAGAGGCAAGAGAAAAGAGCAGAAAGAGGCAAGAGAAATGCTGAAAGCGAAAAGAAAGTTTCAGAAAGAGGCAAG
Source organism: Lissotriton helveticus (assembly GCF_964261635.1). NCBI lineage: Eukaryota > Metazoa > Chordata > Amphibia > Caudata > Salamandridae > Lissotriton > Lissotriton helveticus. Next base: position 1,201,456,105 of record NC_136069.1, read on the forward strand.
ATGGTGCAGAAAGAAGAGAGTGAGTTGAAGAAAAAGTAAAGAGAGATGAAGAAAGAGGTAAGAGAGGTGCAGAAGGAGGTTAGAGGTGTAGAAAGAATCAAGAGAGGTGCAGAAAGAGGAAGAAAAGTACAGGAAAAGGCAAGTGAGCTGCAGAAAAAGGTAAGAGAAGAACAAAAAGAGTCAAGAGAAATCAGAAATAGGCAAGTGAAGTGCACAACGTAGAATAAAGGTGCTGAAAGAGGCAAGAAAGGTGCAGAAAATGAAAATAGAGGTACAGTAAGAGGCAAGAGAGGAGCAGAAAGAAGAGAGTGAGTTGGAGAAGGAGGAAAGAGAGGTGAAGGATGAGGAAAGAGAGGTGCAGAAGGAGGTTAGAGGTGTAGAAAGAGTCAAGAGAGATGCAGAAAAAGGAAGAAAGTTACAGAAAAAGGCAAATGAGCTCCAGAAAGAGTCAAGAGGAGAGCAAAAATAGTCATTTTTTGTGCATCAAGAGGCAAGAGAAGTGCAGAAAGTGGAAGACATGTTCAGAAAGAGGCAAGAGAGGTGCAGAAAGAGAGCAAGAGATGTACAGAGAGAGTCAAGAGAGATAAAGAAATAGGAGAGTGAGCTGCTGTAAGAACCATGAAAAGTGCAGAAAGAGGCAAGAGAGGTGGTGAAAGAAGCAAGAGAGGTGCAGAAAAAAGAGAGTGAGCTGCAGAAAGAAGCAAGCGAAGTGCAGAAAGAGCAAGAGAGACGCAGAAAGAGGCAAGAGAAGTGCAGAAAGAGGCAAGAGAGGTACAGAAAAGTCAAGATACGTGCTGAAAGAGGCATGGGATGTGAAGAAAGAAGAAGAAAGGTGCAGAAGGAGGCAAAAGAGGTGCATAAAGAGGCAAGTGAGGTGCATTAAGAGGCAAGAAAAGAGCAGAAAGAGGCAAGAGAAATGCAGAAAGAGGCAATAGAGGTGCAGAAAGTAGAAGAAAGGTACAGAAAGAGTCAAGATAGGTACAGAAATAGGCATGAGATGTGAAGAAAGAAGAAGAAAGGTGCAGAAGGAGGCAAGAGAGGTGCATAAAGATGCAAGTGAGGTGCATAAAGAGGCAAGAAAAGATCAGAAAGAGGCAAGAGAAATGCAAAAAGAGGCAAGAGCGGTGCAGAAAGTAGAACAAATGTGCAGAAAGAGGCAAGAGAGGTGCAGAAAGAGAAAAGAGAGGTGCAGAAAGAGGCAGGAGGGGTGCAGAAAGAAGAAAGTGAGTTGAAGAAAGAGGAACAAGAGGTGAAGAAAGAGGCAAGAGAGGTGCTGAAGGAGGTTAAAGGTGGAGAAAATGTCAAGAGAGGTGCAGAAAGAGAAAGAAAGGTTTACAGAAAAAGGCAAGTGAGCTGCAGAAAGACGCAGGAGGAGAGCAAAAAGAGTCAAGAGAGGTGTGCCAAGAGGCAAGAAAAGTGCAGAAAGAGGAAGACATGTTCAAAAAGATGCAAGAGAAATGCAGAAAGAGGCAAGAGAGGTGCAGAAACAGGAAAAAAGGTGCCGAAAGAGGCAAGAGAGGTACAGAACAAGTAAAGAGAGGCGCCAAAAGAAGAAGAACGGCACAGAAAGAGGCAACAGAAATGCAGAAAGAGGCAAGAGAAGAGCAGAAAGAATAGAGTGAGCTACAGAAAGGCAGAAAAAAGGCAAGAGAGGTAAATAAAGAGGCAATGAATATGCAGAAAGAGGCAAGAGAGGTGAAGAAAGAGGTAAGTGGTGTAGAAAGAGGCAAGAGAGTTACAGAAAGAGGAAGAAAGGCACAGAAAGAGGCAAATGAGGTGCAGAAAGAGACAAGAAAAGAGCAGAAGGAGGCAAGAGAGATGCAGAAAGAGGCAAGAGGGGCACAGAAACAGGAAGAAAGGTGCAGAAATAGGCAAGAGAGGTGCAGCAACAGGAAGAACGGTACAGAAAAATGCAAGAGAAGCGCAGAAAGAGGCAAGAGAGGTGCAGAAAGATGAGAGTGAGCTGCAGAAAGAGGGAGGAGAGGTGTAGAAAGAGTCAAGAGAGGTACAGAAACAAAAAAGTGAGCTGCAGAAAGAGGCAAGAGATGTGTAGAAAGAGACAAGAGAGCTGCAGAAAGAGGCAAGAGGAGAGTAAAAAGAGTCAAGAGAGGTGCATCAAGAGGCCAGAAAAGTGCAGAAATGGGAAGACATGTTCATAAAGAGGCAAGAGAGGTGCAGAAAGGGGCAAGATGGATACAGGGGATAGGCAAGTGAGGTACAGAAATAGGAGAGTGAACTGCAGACAGAACCAAAAAAGGGCAGAAAGTGGCACGAGAGGTGCAGAAAGAATCAAGAGATGTGCAGAAAGAGACAAGAGAAGTGCAGAAACAGGCAAGGGAGGTGCAGAGATAGTCAATATAGGTGCAGAAAGAGGCAATAGATTTGAAGAAAGAAGAAGAAAGGTGCAGAAGTAGGCAAGAGAGGTACAGATAGAGGCAAGATGGTGCATATAGAGGAAAGCTAGGTGCTGATAGAAGAGAGTGAGCTGTGGAAAGAGGCAAGAGATGTTCAGAAAGAGGCAGGAGAAATGCAGAAAGAGGCAAGAGGTGTAAAAAGGGGCAACAGATGTACATAAAGACACAGGAGAGGTACAGAAAGAGGAAGAAAGATGCAGAAAGAGGTAAGAGAAGAGCACAAATCATAGAGTGAGCTGCAGAAAGAGGCAAGGGATGTGCATAAAGAGGCAAGAGAGGTGCATAAAGAGGCAAGAGAGGTGCTGATAAAAGAGAGGAGTGAGCTGCAGAAAGAAGGAAGAGAAGGACAGAAAGACGCAAGAGAGGTATAGAAAGAAGTTAGTAAGTTGAAGAAAGAGGCCAGAGAAGTTCAGAAAGAGGCAAGAAACATGCAGAAAGTGTCAAGAAAGGTGCAAAAAGTGATAAGCAGTGTAGAAAGAGGCAAAAGAGGTATAGAAAGAAGAAGAAAGGCACAGAAAGAGGCAAATGAGATGCAAAAAGAGGCAAGAGAAGAGCAGAAGTAGGCAAGAGAGGTGCAGAAAGAGGCAAGAGTGGTACAGAAAGATAAAGAAAGGTGCAGAAAGAGGCAAGAGAGGTGCATAAAGAGGCATGTGAGGTGCATAAAGAGGCAAGAGAAGAATAGAAAGTGGCAAGAGAAGTGTAGAAAGAGTCAAGAGAGGGGCAGAAAGCAATAGAAAGGTACAGAAAGAGGCAAAATATGTACAGAAAGAGAAAAGAGAAGTGCAGATTGAGGCAAGAGGGGTGCAGAAATTAGAGATTGATTTGAAGTAAGAGGAAAGAGAGGTGAAGAAAGAGTAAAGAGAGCTGCAGAAGGAGGTTAGAGGTGTAAAAAGACTCATGAGAGGTGTAGAAAGGTACAGAAAAAGGCAAGTGAGCTGCAGAAAGAGGCAAGAGGAGAGCAAAAAGAGTCAAGAGGGGTGCATCAAGAGGTACGAGAAGTGCTGAAAGAGGAAGACATGTTCAGAAAGAGGCAAGTGAGGTGCTGAAAGAGGCAAGAGAGATACAGAAAGAGGCAAGTGAGATACAGAAAGAGGAGAGTAAGCTGCAGAAAGAACCAAGATAAGTATAGAAAGCGGCGAGAGAGGTGCAGAAAGAGGCAAGAAAGGTGCAGAATGAGGCAGGAGAGGTACAGAAAGAAGAGGGTGAGCTGAACTAAGATGCAAGGGAGGTACAGATAGAAGAAAGATGGGGACAGAAAGAGGCAGGAGAGGGACAGAAAGAGGCAAGAGAGGTACAGAAAAAGGGAGAGTGAGCTGCAGAAAGAACCAAGAGAAGTGCAGAAAGAGGCATGAGAGATGCAGAAAGAAGCAAGAGAAGTGCAGAAAGAGGCAAGAAATGTGAAGAAAGAGATGAGCAAGGTGCAGAAATAGGTGAGAGGTAAAAAACAGGAAGAAATGTGTAGAAAGAGGCAAGAGAAGTACAGAAAGGGGTAAGAGGTGTAAAGAGAGGCAATAAGGGTATAGAAAGAGGAATAAAGGTGCAGAAAAAGTAAGTGAGCTGCACAAAGAGGCAAGATAGGATCAACAAGATTCAAGAGAGGTACATCAAGAGGCAAGAGAGGTGAAGAAAGAGGCAAGAAAGCTGTATAATGAGGCAAGAGGGGTGCAAAAAGAAGAGAGTGAGCAGCAGAAAGATGGAAGAGAGGTGTTAGAAAGAGTTAAGTGAGGTGCAGAAGGTGGTTAGAGTTGTAGAAAGAGTCAAGAGAGGTGCAGAAAGAGATTATATACCTATACCACCAAATCCTAACCGACAGCAGCAGAAAGAGGAAGAAAGCCACAGAAAAAGGCAAGTGAGCTACGGAACTAGGAAAGAGAAGAGCAAAACGTGTCAAGAGAGGTGAATCAAGAGGCAAGAGCATTGCAGAAAGAGGAAGCCATGTTCAAACTGAGGCAAGAAAGGTGCAGATTTAGGCATGAGAGGAACAGAAAGAGGCAAGAGAGGTACAGAAAAGAGGGGAGTGAGCTCCAGAAAGAACCAAGAGAAGTGCAGAAAGAGGCAAGAGAGGTGCAGAAAGAAGCAAGAGAGGTGCAGAAAGAAGAGAGTGAGCTGCAGGAAGAAGCAAGAGAAGTGCAGAAAGAGGCAAGAAAGATGCAGAAAGAGGCAAGAGAAGTGCAGAATGAAGAAGAAAGGTGCAGAAGGAGGCAAGAGTTGTACATAAAGAGGCAAGTTAGATGCAGAAAGAGGCAAGAGAAGAGCAGAAAGAGGCAAAAGAAGTGCAGAAAGGGGCAAGAGGGGTGTAAAAAGAGTCAAGATAGGTGCAGAAAGAGGCAAGAGATGTGAAGAAAGAAGAATAAAGGCGCAGAAGGAGGCAATAGAGGTGCAAAAAGAGGCAAGAGAAAAGAGCAGAAAGAGGCAAGAGAAATGCTGAAAGCGAAAAGAAAGTTTCAGAAAGAGGCAAGATGGTGCAGAAAGAAGAGAGTGAGTTGAAGAAAAAGTAAAGAGAGATGAAGAAAGAGGTAAGAGAGGTGCAGAAGGAGGTTAGAGGTGTAGAAAGAATCAAGAGAGGTGCAGAAAGAGGAAGAAAAGTACAGGAAAAGGCAAGTGAGCTGCAGAAAAAGGTAAGAGAAGAACAAAAAGAGTCAAGAGAAATCAGAAATAGGCAAGTGAAGTGCACAACGTAGAATAAAGGTGCTGAAAGAGGCAAGAAAGGTGCAGAAAATGAAAATAGAGGTACAGTAAGAGGCAAGAGAGGAGCAGAAAGAAGAGAGTGAGTTGGAGAAGGAGGAAAGAGAGGTGAAGGATGAGGAAAGAGAGGTGCAGAAGGAGGTTAGAGGTGTAGAAAGAGTCAAGAGAGATGCAGAAAAAGGAAGAAAGTTACAGAAAAAGGCAAATGAGCTCCAGAAAGAGTCAAGAGGAGAGCAAAAATAGTCATTTTTTGTGCATCAAGAGGCAAGAGAAGTGCAGAAAGTGGAAGACATGTTCAGAAAGAGGCAAGAGAGGTGCAGAAAGAGAGCAAGAGATGTACAGAGAGAGTCAAGAGAGATAAAGAAATAGGAGAGTGAGCTGCTGTAAGAACCATGAAAAGTGCAGAAAGAGGCAAGAGAGGTGGTGAAAGAAGCAAGAGAGGTGCAGAAAAAAGAGAGTGAGCTGCAGAAAGAAGCAAGCGAAGTGCAGAAAGAGCAAGAGAGACGCAGAAAGAGGCAAGAGAAGTGCAGAAAGAGGCAAGAGAGGTACAGAAAAGTCAAGATACGTGCTGAAAGAGGCATGGGATGTGAAGAAAGAAGAAGAAAGGTGCAGAAGGAGGCAAAAGAGGTGCATAAAGAGGCAAGTGAGGTGCATTAAGAGGCAAGAAAAGAGCAGAAAGAGGCAAGAGAAATGCAGAAAGAGGCAATAGAGGTGCAGAAAGTAGAAGAAAGGTACAGAAAGAGTCAAGATAGGTACAGAAATAGGCATGAGATGTGAAGAAAGAAGAAGAAAGGTGCAGAAGGAGGCAAGAGAGGTGCATAAAGATGCAAGTGAGGTGCATAAAGAGGCAAGAAAAGATCAGAAAGAGGCAAGAGAAATGCAAAAAGAGGCAAGAGCGGTGCAGAAAGTAGAACAAATGTGCAGAAAGAGGCAAGAGAGGTGCAGAAAGAGAAAAGAGAGGTGCAGAAAGAGGCAGGAGGGGTGCAGAAAGAAGAAAGTGAGTTGAAGAAAGAGGAACAAGAGGTGAAGAAAGAGGCAAGAGAGGTGCTGAAGGAGGTTAAAGGTGGAGAAAATGTCAAGAGAGGTGCAGAAAGAGAAAGAAAGGTTTACAGAAAAAGGCAAGTGAGCTGCAGAAAGACGCAGGAGGAGAGCAAAAAGAGTCAAGAGAGGTGTGCCAAGAGGCAAGAAAAGTGCAGAAAGAGGAAGACATGTTCAAAAAGATGCAAGAGAAATGCAGAAAGAGGCAAGAGAGGTGCAGAAACAGGAAAAAAGGTGCCGAAAGAGGCAAGAGAGGTACAGAACAAGTAAAGAGAGGCGCCAAAAGAAGAAGAACGGCACAGAAAGAGGCAACAGAAATGCAGAAAGAGGCAAGAGAAGAGCAGAAAGAATAGAGTGAGCTACAGAAAGGCAGAAAAAAGGCAAGAGAGGTAAATAAAGAGGCAATGAATATGCAGAAAGAGGCAAGAGAGGTGAAGAAAGAGGTAAGTGGTGTAGAAAGAGGCAAGAGAGTTACAGAAAGAGGAAGAAAGGCACAGAAAGAGGCAAATGAGGTGCAGAAAGAGACAAGAAAAGAGCAGAAGGAGGCAAGAGAGATGCAGAAAGAGGCAAGAGGGGCACAGAAACAGGAAGAAAGGTGCAGAAATAGGCAAGAGAGGTGCAGCAACAGGAAGAACGGTACAGAAAAATGCAAGAGAAGCGCAGAAAGAGGCAAGAGAGGTGCAGAAAGATGAGAGTGAGCTGCAGAAAGAGGGAGGAGAGGTGTAGAAAGAGTCAAGAGAGGTACAGAAACAAAAAAGTGAGCTGCAGAAAGAGGCAAGAGATGTGTAGAAAGAGACAAGAGAGCTGCAGAAAGAGGCAAGAGGAGAGTAAAAAGAGTCAAGAGAGGTGCATCAAGAGGCCAGAAAAGTGCAGAAATGGGAAGACATGTTCATAAAGAGGCAAGAGAGGTGCAGAAAGGGGCAAGATGGATACAGGGGATAGGCAAGTGAGGTACAGAAATAGGAGAGTGAACTGCAGACAGAACCAAAAAAGGGCAGAAAGTGGCACGAGAGGTGCCGAAAGAATCAAGAGATTTGCAGAAAGAGACAAGAGAAGTGCAGAAACAGGCAAGGGAGGTGCAGAGATAGTCAATATAGGTGCAGAAAGAGGCAATAGATTTGAAGAAAGAAGAAGAAAGGTGCAGAAGTAGGCAAGAGAGGTACAGATAGAGGCAAGATGGTGCATATAGAGGAAAGCTAGGTGCTGATAGAAGAGAGTGAGCTGTGGAAAGAGGCAAGAGATGTTCAGAAAGAGGCAGGAGAAATGCAGAAAGAGGCAAGAGGTGTAAAAAGGGGCAACAGATGTACATAAAGACACAGGAGAGGTACAGAAAGAGGAAGAAAGATGCAGAAAGAGGTAAGAGAAGAGCACAAATCATAGAGTGAGCTGCAGAAAGAGGCAAGGGATGTGCATAAAGAGGCAAGAGAGGTGCATAAAGAGGCAAGAGAGGTGCTGATAAAAGAGAGGAGTGAGCTGCAGAAAGAAGGAAGAGAAGGACAGAAAGACGCAAGAGAGGTATAGAAAGAAGTTAGTAAGTTGAAGAAAGAGGCCAGAGAAGTTCAGAAAGAGGCAAGAAACATGCAGAAAGTGTCAAGAAAGGTGCAAAAAGTGATAAGCAGTGTAGAAAGAGGCAAAAGAGGTATAGAAAGAAGAAGAAAGGCACAGAAAGAGGCAAATGAGATGCAAAAAGAGGCAAGAGAAGAGCAGAAGTAGGCAAGAGAGGTGCAGAAAGAGGCAAGAGTGGTACAGAAAGATAAAGAAAGGTGCAGAAAGAGGCAAGAGAGGTGCAGCAACAGGAAAAAAGGTACAGAAAGATGCAAGAGGAGTGCAGAAAGATGCAAGAAAGATGCATAAAGATGAGGGTGAGCTGCAGAAAGAAGCAAGAGAGGTGTAGAAAGAGGCAAGAGGGGTGTATATAGAGGCAAGAGGGGTGTAATAAGAGGCAAGAGAGGTGCATAAAGAGGCAAGAGAGGTGCAGAAAGAAGAGAGTGAGTTGAAGATAGAGGCACAAGAGGTACAGATAGAGGCAAGAGAGGTTAAGAAAGAGGCAAGCAAATTACAGAAATAGGCAAGAGAGGTGCAGAAAGAGGCAAGAGTGGTCCAGAAAAAAGAAAGAGGAGTGCAGAAAGGAAATAGTGAGCTGCAGAAAGAGGGAGTACAGCTATAGAAAGAGGCAAGAGTGGTCCAGAAAGAAGCAAGCGGAGTGCAGAAAGAAAATAGTGAGCTGCAAAAAGAGGGAGTAGAGCCAAAAAAGAGGCAAGAGAGGTGGAGAAAGAGGCAAGCGGGATGGAGAAAGGGGTTAGAGGTGTAGAGAGAGTCAAGAGTGCAGAAAGAGTAATAAAGGTGCAGAAAAAGGCAAGTGAGCTGCAGAGAGAAGCAAGAGAAGAGCAAAAAGAGTGAAGAGAGATACATCAAGAGGCAAGAGAGATGCAGAAAGAAGAAGAACTGTTCCAAAAGAGGCAAGAGACCTGCAAAATGAGGCATGGGAGGTACAGAAAGAAGAGTCTTACTTCCAATCCTCAAACACCCTCAGGCATCAAGAGGTTCCTAAAGAGTGAGGTCTGCACTTGCCTCTGTTAACAAACCGAAGTTGGTTGTGACACCACTGATTTATGAGCAGTGCACTAGAAGGGTACTATTACATGGTAGATGGGATTTGAAGTGGTGTTGATCCTTGGTGCAAGCTCAAGGACAAGATGCACTTCAGTAGATAAACCTTTAGTCCCAGACTTAGGCATGGCTCAATAAATCAATAATACATCAATGACAGTGATAACAACATAGGGTAGTAGATTTGCAAACCATGAACGTTTAGTGGCAGATTAGCAAAGGTAAAAACTCAATTCATTTCATGTGGTCAAAAATCAGTAGTGAATACAGGCATATATAAATCAGTATGATTCAAATCAATTCAAAATAGCATATACGAGAACAAACTGCTCAAGGTTTTTATGAGAAATTGGGTTGGTTGACTGAGATGTTGCCCCAGGTCAAGTAAGAGCCGTAATCCTAGGCAGGGTGAACCACAAAAAGTCACTAGATTAACTTGTGCTTAACCCTGGGTAGCATGGCCCAAAAAGCAGTCAGGTTTAATCCAGAGGCAACATGTTTTTATGCAGCACACCAATGGTATTCAAGTAAAAACTCAACTCAAGAAAAATACTTCTCCAATTTAGCAAATGAGAGTAACTTTTAATTAATCATTTGACTACAAAACAACAAAAATCCAAACAGTAGAACTGAAGTTATAATAGCACCTTAAAGATCAAATCTCTTACCGTGGACATCTAGTCGTACAAGACCAGTTGCCCATAGCATAAAATGGCCAACCACGATGGAGAGCATTTTGGATACAAGCAGTGGATTGGGCCCAGTCAGCGCATTCCTTCAGACTTGATGTTCTCAGAAGGTAAAATTCAGTGGAGCAGGGCTGCAGGTGGTGGCCAAGGAAGGAGTCCTGTCATCAGGGAGCTGCTGGATGAAGGAGTGAAGATTTCTAGATTTCCATGTTTGGACTTAGTCATTTTTATGGTGCTCAAAAAACTTCAGCGGGATGAGGTATGAGGCTGTAGTAGAAGAGAGTTCCAAGAGGCCTGTGTCCCCTTTAGCAAAGGACTGCTGAACAGGATTTGATGCTGTGGAGGAGAACGTAACAAACTACTGAGAAGTCAGGTCGATCGGAGATGCAGGCTTGTCCTGTTCTTCCCTCGGATCTCAGTGCAGTTTTTAGCCCAAAAGTTTCCCAAGGTTTGGATTTTGGCTATCAGAGCACTTTTAACACCACCACCAAGGGTCCAGGACTGTAGGGGCTCCACTTAGGGTGTTAGATCTCACTCAGGCTGGGTCCAGGCCCGGTTTCAAGATGGTGGGAGCCTGTTATATCCCTGTAGTTGTGAAGAGGAAGCCCGCAAACCAGCCTTTGGAGTCACTCTAGTAGTCTTTGGTTCAGGTGATAAAGCAGGGGTCAAGCATCAGGGCTGGCCTCTGAGGGTTCAAGGCAGGCTCCGACCAGCAAAGCAGTCCTTCCAGGTGCAGCAAAGCAGTCTTGTGGAGTACACAGCAATAGGCATTCATCTAAGAGTCCTTCCACGGGTCCAGAAAGTAAACTGAGAAGTGGTTCTGAGGGCCTATTTTTATGGTACCTTTTTTGATGTGGGGGCAGTTTCTAGAGGTTTCTCTTTGTAGTGCTTAGGGTCTCTTGACACCCCTACACTGGCTTTAAGGTGGAAGCAGAGACAATGTGGGGTGACAAGCCAGCAGATGGCCAATTCAGGCACACAGTTCCTCTAAATTGTGACTGTCTAGGAGGAATTCACAAAACCTTACTGACAACTATACCTAGTCACGTGACGTGGGGAAGGCTACAGGCACTAATTGGCTCAGGGCAGGAAAATGTCAACTATCCAAAGTGGCATTTTCAAAATTGCAATTTAAAATCCAATGTTACCATTACAAAGGATTTTGAATTACAATTTCATAGATAGGGAAAGGTAGGTCTCACAGAAGTGAAAAATAAATGTAGGTATTTTGCACTGCCAGGACAAGTAACACATAAACGTACATGCCCAACCTTTTAATTGCATGCATCCTGTCCTATGGGCCTCTATGGCCTACCTTAGGGGTGACCCATATGCAATTAAAGTGAATTTCAAGGCTTGGCAAGGGTGTTATATTGTCAAGTCGAATTGGCAGTTTACAACTATGTTCAGGCTGAAATAGCAGGCCTGAGACAAGTTTTAAGGGGCTACATAAGTGGGTGACATAATAATAATAGTTGCAGGTCCATTGTTTTTTTTTTTTTTTTTAATCCTCATTTGCCCCTCCTCACCCTTTTCTCTTACAATAGCGCCCTAGGGTGTATTCATCTCATATAATAGGACATTTTGCTCTCTTAGGTGAGGGTACACACCCTTAAACCGGCCCACGTGAGACATATTTCCACCGAGATTTCGGAGAGACTTAATCATTGGACTTTCTTCTACCCTTGCCTTCACAATTTCACCCGTATCCTTCACCCATAACAATTTAAAAAAGGAATCCAAAATCTGTATCTCTTCTCATGCTGGCCGACCATATCCAGCTTTGCTACAACTCTCATAGCTCTTATCCAGGCCAGGCCTGACGGAGGATCAGCGGAGACCCACAACTTGCAAATTTCCCTCCGGGCCAACAATATAGCATAGAACACCAACTTTACTTTATCGTCTAAGCCCCTGCCCTGTAAATCTTCTCTTCCCGTAATAACAAGTTCAGGGCTTACCTCAATGTGTTGGACCAAGGCAGCTGACAAGCATTTACTCATATCACCCCAGAAATCTTTTAACGCCGGGCATGTAACAAACATGTGCATGTCGTCCTCATTTGGGCTGCTGCATTTAGGGCATCTCACAGTACCACCATCTTTAAATTTCGCCAGTTTCTTTGGAGACCAATACGCCCTGTGGAGAGTAAACAAGTGGTTCCTTCTTAAATTTGCAGGTTTTACCACCTTGTAAAGAATCAACATAGTTACTTGCCATTGGTCTTCTGTAGCAGTCCTCGGCAAGCACTCTCCCCACAGGCTTTCCGGCAATGTAAATGGTCCATCCTCCATTTCAACTATTGCCCAGTACCACGTCGCCACTTCTTTTTTAATCGGGGCCTCCAAAACTAGCTTCTCTTCAAACTCATTATATAGCCCTATTAAATGTTCTTTCCCAGCTGCCCAGCTTTGTATCTGAAGGTATTTAAACTTCGAGAATATATGCCCCCACTCTTGTTCACAGTAAGTCCATGGCAATAAACTACGATCTACAAGGTCCATTGTTATCATTTTATTTACAGACCCAGGGTTTATGGTATACCACTCTACAAGGAGCTTATAGGTAAATTAAATGTGCCAGTCATTTGTTGGTCAATATTACCATGATTAGCGGTGTGAGCACTAACACTTTAGTACTGGTTAGCTGTGGTGAAGTGCACAGAGTCCTAAGGCCAACAACAATGAATTTTAGCACAAACAATGGTGGGAAAAGGACAAAACGTTTGGGGGTAAGAACCCCCTAAGGCTGACTGGTCTAACAGTTTTCATAAAGCAAATTGAGCAGGCACAGCTTTCAATGAAGGGAAGGTCCCTAATATGCGTATCTAAGAAGTCTGGTATGTTGGGGAGACATCATGCAGAAGATATCAGCAGGTAAAGCATTTAAAACGCAGAAACAAATAAAGATTCAGTAAGTGAGAATGGATTTGTCTAGGAGTCTAAATATTTTGGGCAGGAGAAAAGGAGCATCTCTTCTGAGGAGAGTGGAAAGGGCACCTACATCTAAATAACTCAGTAATGCACAATTAAAAGTACAGATCTTAAGTGAAAACTATTTACCCATGATTCCCATGAACAGAACCAAACAGGATCAAGCATTTAATTTTAGAGATCATTATTTAAACTGATGCCTTCATTAGCCATGGTCAACTTTACATGGAAAATCAAACTATATATATATATAATCACTGAAAAAAAACATAGGTTTCAGGCACGTTATAGTTAGTTGGACATTTCACTCGTACAAAAGCATAGAAATGTGTTTGTTATAGTTAGATGAGCTAACTATAACTCGTGCCCCTGCAATGCACTGCTGATGACATCACATATTACATCATTCATATTTTTTATTTTATTTCTTTATATCCTCATTTGCCACCATTCTCACTTCAATGCACACTCAAGTTACCAATACTCACACTCAGCAAGCTGGGAGGCATAGGCGTCTGGAAATGGAAATACCCACCTAACGGTACGAGAACTTGCTTAGGTGCTAATGAAGAAACCAGCTGAGATACCTCTTCTACCAAGCTCCAAGAGCTAGATGACCCTCGTCTTAGAGTTATCAGTACCAGACTGGGAGAATCTGACATTGCCCAAAGAGTATTGAGGCAGTAGAAGCATAGGATTCAGAAAAAAAATAAAAGGCCCTCAAATGATCAACTCTAGGTCCCATCTCGATTGCAGAATATTCCAGAATGTTCTCTTCTTCTTGCTGCCTGATCTCATTAGATCTAGCTTGGAGACTGCCAAGACTGAAGTCTGCCATTCTAAGGAGGGGGGTGGGGTCTGTCCGCTTTACACAAATTTGTCTCCCAGCTAGGAAGATGTCGTAAAAAATGCAGCGATCTTTCAGGGCCCTTAACATTATCTGTCAAGCCAAAAATGATCAAGGGTAAGTCAATGGTAGCACAGCTCCCTAGAGTATCTGCCAGAAATCTTCCAATGCTGTCCCAAAAAGAGACCAAGATTGGACACTCTTTAAACATGTGGATATCGGAAGCTGAAGCCAGCCCACATTTCTTGCAACATACAGGTAAGCCTTTGTTGATTTTTGAGAGTTTTAGTGGTGAATAGTAAGCCCTATGGATGGTGATGAAGGTTATTCCTTTTTCACCATGCCGGTTTTACTATTTCATATAAGATCTTAAATGAACTCTGCCATAAAGTATCTCAGTCTTGTGATGGTAAGGAGCTTCCACACAGTTGCTCGGCAAGTTTGAATTTGCTGTCCACTGCTGCCGATATGGCTTGATACCAGAAAGAAACGTCCTTCTTCCCAGAGGGCCTAGTCACAAGCTGGTGTTCCAGGTAATTGCCTCCTCCTCGTAAGCTTCCATGGGTTGTTTTGTAAGTGTGACTGAACTCAGCTTACCAACTGAAGATATTTAAATTAAGAGAGACCCGCTCCAACCCTATCCCTAAGATGCTACCATGAAACAACAGTGCCTTCAGGGATTAAATCCCAACACACTGCCAGTCTAGACTCCCTCAAAGGGGTTGCCCACCTATCCCTCAATCATTCTGGAGCCCAGGGGGAGTCCCAGGGGGGGGGGGGGGTATGCTAGAGAAGTACCCAAGAGTGATTGAGCTCCTTAATTTTGCCCATGTTTTACCTAGGCCCTGAAGAACCTAGAGCTTAATTTTTTTTTTTTACTTTGGATCACCAAATTTTAACAAAAAAACCTCCACCGGTAAATGTGCACCCCTAAGCATAGCTAAAAACATCCCTCCCATGTCAGTATTAACCAGCATTTTCAAAAGCATGAGTGAGTGTGAAAGTTGGAAGGCCCAAGCATCAAGCTGAATATCTGGCAAGGCAAGATCTCCCTTTTCTCTCCTGTGCCTGAGCCTTTTCCAAGCAATCCTGGAAGATTTGTATCCCCAATCAAACAAATTAATATCCCTCTGGATTTTATCAATTAAAGATTTCTCAAATGAAGGGGAAAACAATTAAAAACGAAAGTTATTTTTGGGAGTATTGACATTTTGACCAGGTTAACTCTGCCAATGATAGATAGGGGGAGTGAGGCCCAAGATGTCATTAGCCTCAGACACGCCCTTGCGACCATAGTCAGATTGGTCCCAGCAATCTTAGTGATGTCTTACAAGATATTTACCCCCAAATACCTCATTCTAGAACTTATCTGGTGCTGATGCTGGTTTGCCTACAGATTCCAGACCATGACCTCTGTCTTTGAAGCATTGATTTCATAGCCAGAAACCAAACCAAACTCCTGAACTAGACTGACAACAGCTGGAAATGCTGTACGTAAGTTGGGTGTAAGAATTAAAATATCATCAGCATAGAGAGGGCTACCTTCCTCTCCCACTCCCCATATTTGAAAGACTGAATATTAGGGTCACCCTGAGCCGTTGAGCAAATGGCTCAATATATAAATCAAAAAGGAGGGGGGAGAGTGGGCAGCCCTGTCTATTCCCCCTAGAAATCTTAAAGGAGCCAGTGATATTGCTGTTTACAAGGAGTCTGGCCGTTGGAGTCTGGTAGATAGACTGTATTGTACTGCAACACTTTTCTCCAAGGTTGAGTTTTTCCAAGACCTCAGAAAGATAGATACACTTCACTCTGTCGAAGGCCTTGGTAGTGTCCAAGTTCATAGCTGCAAATGGGATAGAATATGCAGAAGCCAGATCGATTGCTCCGATTAAATCAAATATAAGGTGTGAGAGCTGTTGACCCTTAACAAAACCCTTCTGATCTAAATGCAGAATTTCTCGTGCCACCAGTCCCAATATTGCTACCAATATTAAAGTAAAGACTTTATGATTGGCATACAGGCGAGATATGGGCCTATAAGACCCACAATTAGATGGTGCTTTCCCTGGTTTCAAGATCAGAACTATAGTGGCATCTTTCCATGAAGGTGGTAGATTTAGGTCTTCTTGTAATATCTGATTGAAGAGGGACATCATAGTGGGAACAACCTTTTCGCTTATCCCTCTGTAAATCTCAGCTGGGAGCCCATCCGGGTACGCAGACTTTCCATTCCTGCAGCATAAGATAGTGTCCCTTACCTCAGTGTGAGAGAAGGCCAGATCTAGATGTTAGACAAAATACAAAGATTGTCGCGTTGTTCCTAATGACAGAGAAAGGTGTTGGTACAGTCTGTAGTGCAAGTGGATTAGAACAGGGTAGCCTGGTGGTCACCCTGGGAATCCATTTTGTTGGATTTAATGCCCTCACACACCCTTTCAGGTGTCATGCTTCATCATTTGGGCCTGCTCCTCGTTGGGTCGGCGGTGCAATACCCAACGGGCAACACCTCATAGAGGGGCTCTTTGGCGGAGATCTTTTTCCAACTGCCGTGTAGATGAAGTGCGGGTATGGGGCCAGGATTCAGGGTAGACGTAGCTAAGTGAGATAAAATAAAGCTAGTGGTACCAGAGACACTTTATTCAGGAAGGCCACTGCTTTAGTTAAAAATGATATCCTAGAGGAGAGTAGTGGAAAGTGATGTTTCCCACTCTCTTCTGGAATGTGTTAGAGTCCGGTCAACATGTTTCTCGCTACTCTAAAATTTATTGAGCGATTCTTCAGGACCAGGGGGACTAATTTAGCAAGTATCTAGGAGTATATGTAACTGTCTACACTATTGCCACATGGTATGGTGTATGTAAGCTCATATGGCTACCATCCTAGTGGGTGAAAAAAAGGGGGGGGTTAGTATTACTATATTACCCTTCTTCAGGTTGCGATTGTTAATACCTGTTGGAGGCAAAAAGGAGGGGTACAGAAATATATCGCAAACAAATTATAACACATTGCATTACAGACTGTGATACTTGTGTGTCACGCATGCTGTGAATCATGTGTGGCGTAGCATTGTTACACAAGTGCGTCAAGCACTCTCAACAGTGGGAATTCAGTGGGAGTGACATGTGAAGATAAAATCTTGTGTTAAAAAGAAAATACCAAGTTGGTATTTGTTGCACGCAGCTATTCATGACTCACCTAAGGTTAAAAACAATCAGACAACAACAGTGTCCAGCGGGTAAAGCTTCAGGAGATCTTTAACCACAATGCTATATATAGAGGGGAAAAGATCTCAGTAGTATTTACAATGATAATAGTGACCTGGTGATGTTCACAATCTATGGTCAGTAATCTAGATGTTGCCACTGATTTGGGTTAAGGGAGGAAAGAGCAATATCTCCGAGCCACCTCTGTGCGCTATGGCTATCTACTCTGCCATCCTCACAATAAATGTCTTGAAAAAAGACCTGAAAGCCATCACAAATTTTCTCGTCAGTAGAATGTATACCATTGTCGTTGATATTTTCCTTAATATAACTACTTGCTCGGTCTGATTTGCTCTTCCAAGAGAGGAGCTTGCCTGCTCCTTCACCATACTCAAAGTGGGAGATCTTACTGGCCTCCCATCTCTTGAGTAAGCCTGGTGTTCAAGACATTTTCTAGCTGGGCCTGTCAATCTATTGGACTTGAGGGGGGCTTGACTCAATAGATCTACTTCCGCATCCTTCAATCTGATTTCAATATCTGTGATCTCTTCTTTGTACTTTTTATTTCTGTAACAAAACCTGCTGGTATTTTGGCCTCGCAGGACGGCTTTTAGAGAATCCCAAACTGTGATTATTGGAGCTGTGCCAGAGTTTACCTCCAAGAACCATTCAACTTCTTGTGAAAGAAAGGAGATCTCCTCTTCCTCCAAAAGTAGGGCACAGTTGAAATACCATGTCTAAGTAAAGCTGGATACTTGACATTCCAACCTCAGAAGAACCCCGGAGTGCTCTGAAAGATGGGGTGCAAGGTATGAGATATTTTTAACCTTGCCTCTTAGCGAATGGCTGATCAAAACAAAATCGATTCTTGATTGGTGCCAATATTTATAGTTTTGGTGTGAGACACCTAACTGCTAGCCTGATCTATCTCTCTAGATATCCGATAAGGTAAACAGCTTCATTGCCCCGATTAAATACTTCCGAGATTTAGAAGGGACCACAGCTCTATTGTTTGGGGATTTATCCAGTAGAGTGTTCAAAACAATATTAAAGTCTCCCGCCAGGACCATCGGTTCCCGGAAGTCAAGGAAAAGAGAGAAAATAGACTTGAGACTAGAGGGGTCATCGTGATTGAGACCATAATATCCAATCAAAAAGAGCAGGGTCTCCTTTGTAACAACTTTAACGATGACCCATCTGCCATTTTGGGTCTTTTAGCTGAGATAGAATCTGAGCCCTAGCTGATTTTTAAATAAAATTAAGACCCTTCAAATATTTTCTGACTGACTAGTGCATGGATACGAGCCAACCCAACTTAGGCATTTAAAAAGGGCGGTTGTCTCTTCCTCAAGTAGATGATTTACCTGGAGGACAATGACCTGCGCAGGGGAATCCTGTAGATATCGTATGATCTTATCTCTTCTTGGTCTAGTGCATAGGCCATTGATGTTCCAGGAAAGAATCTGTATAGAGTTCATGGTGTCTCGAAACTTTGCCTTCCACAAAAACAAAAATCTGAGACACCAACACCAGCACCAGCACCCAGATCATCACCATTTCAGCGCCGTTATCGTCCATTTTAAAATTGGGAAAATCAAAAGTAGTTTGAATGGGGATTATTTTTATTTTTATCCCCTGCTGCACCTGCCCCATCCCTTCTGCCCCCCTGACCCATCCCCTGCCCTTGGTGAACCCTACCCACAATCATCTGGACCAGTGGAGTCCAGATAGTTGCACCCCGGAGGTGGCCACCCACCCCCTCCTTCCTTAAAAAAAGGAAAAAAAACAATAATGAGGAAAAGAAAAAAGAATTTAACCTATCCTATCCTGACTATAGCCAAATAAGAAGGAGATACAAAAAGATATACTAACCTAAAAAAGTATGTTTTTTTCTTTTTTTCGTTTTCTTACTTTTTACCCATCCCATACAAATATATATATATATATTTTTGCTTTATAAGAGATTTCCTTTTATTTTTATTTATTTTTTTAATTTGTATGCAAACTTTGACTTTGTTTAACGCTGAGAGTGAATGTGCCACCCAGCTTCTCCGGCATAACCATTCCAAATTATGCTGCCGCTGTACTACCTCCCATGCTCATGCCCCAAACAGACTCCTGTGAGGCACTTTTGCCAGCATTACTCAACCAATAAGCAATTCATCGTTCTATCAATCTATTACCTCTGGTATGCTAGAGGTGGAAAGCTTGAGGGAAAGCTTAGAGAAACTAGGGGATGCTAGGAGAAGCTAGAAGAGGCATATTGACGGGGATCTCCTCCAACTCCCTAAGCCTCACCCTTCTCCATTTTGGCGAGCAATTCCTCTGCCTCCTGTACTGATCTCACATTATGCATTTTATTCTTGAACATGATCCCCAGAGAAGCAGGGCATTTTAGTTGGGTCACAGCTCCTAGCCTCTAAAAGTCCTCCAACTTCCTACCCAGCTCCCATTGCCTGTCTAGCATTGCTCGAGCCAGGTCCGATCTGATTTGAAATTAAAAATCCTTGGCCTTCAGTGACTTATACTTGAGAGATGGATTAAAAATTTTCTCTTTCAGCGAGTAAGTATAAAAATTTATGATGATCTTCCTTGGTTTGGGTCTATTTGGGTTTCTTCTGAAGGGGTGGATCCTCTGTATGTCCCTCTTCAACTCATCTTCTGATTGTTCAAGTTTAAGGGACTCCTTTAAGAGTGTGATCATGAAGGACTTGAGATCTTTCCATTTGCTCCCCTCAGGGACATTCAGTATACGCAAGTTATTTCAACGAGAATTATTCTCAAATATTTCTATCCTATCTTGAAGGGCCACTTCATCCCTTTTGAGAGTAGCTAAATCTGCTTTCACGACACCAAGCTGATCTGTTAACGCTCCCACAGTGGATTCCAAACTCTCAGTTCTGGCATTTAAAAGATCCACTTTCTTATCTAATGTCTCGCAAAATTCCTGATCTCTCCTTGATTTGCAGCTGAGACCTCAAACCCCTTCTTAATATCTGCTGAAAGTAAAGCTAGAAGGATCTCTAGGGAAGATATTGAGTGTTACTCTGGTTTTTGAGCCATCATGCCTACGTCAGAACCTCCTACCTCTACCTGAGACACACCCGGGAAACATCCTTTACATCGCAACTTTTACCACGCAGTGCCTTTACGACGCAACTTTTACAACGCAAACCATTACAACACATTGCGCTGGGGGGCACTCTAGGATAGGGAATTGGTTTAATTTACTATCCAACACCTTCCCTACTATCCACGGGGACTGGAGTTGGAATAGTAAATTAAACTATTCACTATCGAGCGCCCCAAAGCACTATGCGTTGTAAAGGCATGCGTTGTAAAAAGCGCATTGTAAAGGCATGCGATGTAAAAGCATGCTTTGTAATGTCATACATCCGACAACCCCTGGAATACGTCTTGGGGCTCCTGGCCTTTCACCTCTATTGCACTCTCCCTCTGCACCAAAGCAGTTCTCTCAGGTTCTGATTGAGCAGTCTCTCCTGAGAGTAGGGGGGCCTTGATACTTCTGATGATTCATTGTTAACAAGCTCCCCGGCAGGTTCAGTCATCCCCCCTCTTCTTTTCCTGCAAGCTTCCCCCTGCCTCACCAAGCTCAGGACATCTCTTGCATATAGAGGCAATAGATGTGCTGATAGAAGCGAGTGTAGAAAGAGGGAAGAGAGGTTCAGAAAGAGGCAAGAGCGATGCAGAACGGAAAATGTTGGCTGCAGAAAGAGGCAAAAGAGGTTCAGAAAGAGGCAAGAGAGGTTCAGAAAGAGGCAGAAAGAAGAAAGGGAGGTGCAGAAAGAGGTAAGAGGTATAGAAAGGGACAAGAGAGGTACAGAAAAAGGAAGAAATGTGCCGAAAGAGGCAAGAGAGGTACAAAACAAGGAAAGAGGGGTACCAAAAAAGAAGAAAGGCGCAGAAATAGGCAAGAGAAATTCAGAAAGAGGCAAGAGAAGAGCAGAAAGAATAGTGAGCTGCAGAAATAGGGAAGAGAGGGGCAGAAAGAGGCAGCAGACATGCAGAAAGAGGCACGGGAAGTGCAGAAAGAGGTAAGAGGTATAGAAAGAGGCAAGAGAAGTGTAGAAAGAGGACAAAAGGCATGGAAAGAGGCAAATGAGGTGCAGAAAGAGGCAAAAGAAGAGCAGAAGGAGGCAAGAGAGGTGCAGAAAGAGGCAAGAGAGGTACATAAAGAGGAAGAAAGGTACAAAAAGAGGAAAGAGAATAGCATTAACAGGAAGAAAGATACATAGAGAAGCAAGAGAAGTGCAGAAATAGGCAAAAGAGATGCAGAAACAAAAGAGTGAGCTGCAGAGAGAGGCAAGAGAGGTGTAGAAAGAGGCAAGAGAGGTGCAGAAAGATGCAATAGAGGTGCAGAAAGAGGTAAGAGAAGAGCAAAACTAATAGAGTGCGCTGCGGAAAGAGAGTAGAGAGGGGCAGAAAGAGGCAAGAGAAGAGCAGAAGGAGGCAAGAGAGGTGTAGAAAGAGGCAAGAGAGGTGCAGAAAGATGCAATAGAGGTGCAGAAAGAGGTAAGAGAAGAGCAGAAATAATAGAGTGCGCTGCAGAAAGAGAGTAGAGAGGGGCAGAAAGAGGCAAGAGAGGTGCAGAAATAAGATAGTGAGTTGCAGAAAGAGGCAAAAGGGGTTCAGAAAGACGCAAGAGACATGCAGAAAGAGGCAAGAGAAGTGCAGAAAGAGGCATGAGGTGTAGAAAGTGGCAAGAGAAGTGTAGAAAGAGGAAGAAAAGCACGGAAAGAGGCAAATGAGGTGCAGGAAGAGGCAAAAGAAGAGCAGAAGTAGGCAAGAGAGGTGCAGAAAGAGGCAAGAGAGGTACATAAAGAGGAAGAAAGGTACAAACAGAGGAAAGAGAATAGCATTAACAGGACGAAAGGTGCATAAAGAAGCAAGAGAAGTGCAGAAATAGGCAAAAGAGATGCAGAAACAAAAGAGTGAGCTGCAGAAAGAGGCAAGAGAGGTATAGAAAGAGGCAAGAGAGGTGCAGAAAGATGCAATAGAGGCGCAGAAAGAGGTAAGAGAAGAGCAGAAAGAATAGAGTGAGCTGCGGAAAGAGAGTAGAGAGGGCAGAAAGAGGCAAGAGAGGTGCATAAATAAGATAGTGAGTTGCAGAAAGAGGCAAAAGGGGTTCAGAAAGACGCAAGAGACATGCAGAAAGAGGCAAGAGAAGTGCAGAAAGAGGCAAGAGGTGTAGAAAGTGGCAAGAGAAGTGTAGAAAGAGGAAGAAAAGCACGGAAAGAGGCAAATGAGGTGCAGGAGGAGGCAAAAGAAGAGCAGAAGTAGGCAAGAGAGGTGCAGAAAGAGGCAAGAGAGGTACATAAAGAGGAAGAAAGGTACAGAAAGAGGCAAGAGAGTAGCAGCAACAGGAAGAAAGGTACAGAAATAAGCAAGAGAAGTGCAGAAAGAGGTAAAAGAGATGCAGAAACAAAAGAGTGAGCTGCAGAAAGAGGCAAGAGAGGTGCAGAGAGAGGCAAGAGAGGTGGAGAAAGGCAATAGAGATACATAAATAGGCAAGAGGGGTGCAGAAAGAAGGGAGTGATTTTCAGAAAGAGGCAAGAGAGGTAAAAATAGAGGCAAGAAAGGTGCGGAAAGAGGCAAGCAAGGTACAGAAAGAGGCAACAGAGGTGTATAAAGTGTCAAGAAAGATGCAGAAAGAGGCACGAGATGTGCAGAAAGAGACAAGAGATGTGCAGAAAGAGGCAAGAGGGGTGCAGAAGGAGGTTAGAGTTATAGAAAGAGTCAAGAGAGGTGCAGAAAGAGGAAGAAAGGTACAGAAAAAGGCAAGTGAGCTGCAGAAAGAGGCAAGAGGAGAGAAAAAAGAGTCAAGAGAGGTGCATCAAGAGCCAATAGAAGTGCAGAAAGAGGAAGACATGTTCAGAAAGAGGCAAGAGAGGTGCAGAAAGAGGCAAGAGAGGTACAGAAAGCGGTTAGAGGTATAGAAAGAGGCAAGAGATGTACAGAAAGAGAAAATAGAGATGAAGAAAGAGGCAAACGAGGTGCAGAAGGAGGTTAAAGGTGTAGAAAGAGTCAAGAGAGGTGCAGAAAGAGGAATAAAGGTACAGAAAAAGGCAAATGAGCTGCAGAAAGAGGCAAGAGGATAGCAAAATGAGTCAGGAGAGGTGCATCAAGAGGCAAGAGAAGTGCAGAAAGAGGAAGATATGTTCAGAAAGAGGCAAAAGGCGTGCAGAAAGAGGCAAGAAAGGTACAGAAAGATGCAAGTGAAGTACTGAAAGAGGAGAGTGAGAAGCAGAAAGAACTATGAGAAGTGAAGAAAGCGGCAAGAGAGGTGCAGAAAAAAGCAACAGACGTGCAGCAAGAAGAGATTGAGCAGCAGGAAGAAGCAAGAGAAGTGCAGAAAGAGTCAAGAGACATGCAGAAAGAGACAAGAGAAGTGCAAAAACAGGCAAGAGAGGTGCACAGAGAGTCGAGATAGGTGCTGAATGAGGCAAGAGATTTGAAGAAAGAAAGGTGCAGAAGGAGGCAAGAGATGTACAGAAAGAGTCAAGAAAGGTGCCTATAGAGGCAAGAGAGGTGCTGATAGAAGAGAGTGATATGTAGAATGAGGGAGGAGAGGTGAAGAAACAGGCAAGAGAGATGAAGAAAGTAGAATGAGCTGCAGAAAGAGTCAAGAGAGGTTCAGAAAAAGGCAAGAGAAATTCTAAAAGAGGCAAGAGAGTTGAAGAGACAAGATGGCGGACACAGCAGTGTCCAAGTGAGACTGGCGTTCTGTAGCTCCTCACCGATGACTTTCCCCCACCTCCCTGGTAGTCTATGCTTGGAATGTGACTATACCTTTATCCGCTGGCTATGCTGAACGATTTCTCCCAGTATCAGCGGTTCTGGCGCCTTCAGCAGTTTTACTGGTGTCAGTCTTGTCTTCTCAGCCCCTGCACGCCGACTCTGAGGAACGACTGCCGACTCGGGATGCTTCTCTCAGCCGCTGTACAGGCATCGACACTCCCGGGCAGGCAGCAAGCTACCTGGAAGATCCGTGGTGGATTGCGGCACCAGCATCGCCTGCAGCAAGCTCAATGGTTCCCAAATATGCTGCTGGCACTGCGGGAAAAGGAAAAGGTCCTTGTACTCGAGCCACAGCTGCTGCCACGTCAGGGGGAGCAGGCGGAGGTGCTCCAGAGGATGTGGTTCACTTAGAGGACCCGGCCGGGTTCCACCGGCGCTGAGGAGAACGGTTCTGGAATTAGTTATGCCGCACAAAGAGTTAGATCTCACAACTTGAACCCGGGTAAAACTGATGCTGAGGTCAGAGGTACGAGGCCCAAAATCCCGGGGATGTTTAAAAAGAAGACGCAGTCAAAAGGTAAGACTGCTTACTACTTACACAATATACAGCCTAATATCTTACAAGAGGAATTGAAAGAGGTGGCAGTGGAAAGCAGGATTAAAAGTCCTAGTGCAGTGACGATTTATGAGGGAGGTGTTTCAGCTTCCCTTCCTGAAAATAACTTATCACAGACAGATATGGCTACTAGTGAATCCGGGACTCTGCACCAAGTGATTTCTGATGAAGATTCTGGCGACTCTGCTGGCAAATTTTATTCCATGTCGGATTTGTCTAATCTTTCGGGTACAGAGAGCAACGAAATTGACTGGCCAGACGATAGAAGCCTGGCAAGCTCAGTTCCTTTGTAGGGGGACGAAGGCAGCCTTATGGAGGGAAAAAAAGTACGCTAGGCCAGCCCCGCAGTACTTTCGCCTGGGGCACGAACACTGTCTACAGATTACTACGTAAATGATGGGTCTCCCACACTGGCCCCTCCCCTTGATTGAACTTGAGTCACCCGGAATAACTGGCGAAATAGTTGATTCTACTGAATCTGGGGATGCTCTCTCTAACTCTTGTGTAGGCTACCATGCTGAGACCGAGATTGAGACTGAAACCGAGGTCACCTTAGCTACGATTCTTCAAGCAATTACAATGCATCGGGAGGAAAGAAAAGCGGAGGCCTTGTGCACTCAAGGAGCGGTCCATAAACTACAAAATACAGTGTGACGGGTCATCAAGTCGACTAATGAACTGTCGAGGCGGAGGCAAGAATATCTTCAGTTGAAGATGAAATGGTGCAACAGAAGGCTGAAGTCGCCTCATTAACTGCTCTTAGGGATGACGTCAACTTGAAATATATTGACCTCGAGAATAGAGCGAGGAAAAATAATCTCCGAGTTATAGGTATTCCCAAAAAAGCTGAATGAAGCAATATCCAACAGTATATTCAGGAGCTGTTTTCAATAGCCTTTCCTGAATTAACGTAATGGAGATGGGCGGTTAAACTACAAAGAGTGCATCGATTCCCCTTCCACAAACACAGTGGGTGTAGGTCTTCTGATGAGAAACCTAAAGCAATTTTGATCTGTCTAAATAACTTTTTATCACGAGAAGCTTTATATGACTTAGCAAGACCAGATCGTAAGAGGAAGGGGAAGGGGATTGAGTTTTTTGTTCGCCCTGACTACTGTCAGGCTACAGTTCAACAGAGGTGGCATTTTCGACAGTTAATACAACAATTTCAAGTCAAAGGAGCCCTAGCGTTTTTACTGAATCCTTCCAAGCTAAAGATTGTGTATAAAGAGAAAACTCTTTTTTTTGTCTGAGGTTGCTGCAAGCGGCTTTTTTAGACACAATGTAGCTTAGTGATTTCATTTGACTAATGTATAACTAATTTGCAATTATGCTCTATTCTATGCTTTCAGTTTCTCTTTTTTGCTTCGGGAGGTGGAGGCCACACGGTGGGGGGGGTAACTACCCTTTCTCTCCATCACCAATGGGGACTGCTCAGTCCTTTTGTCTCATATGGGTGGGTTTCAGGGTAGGTGTGGTGGGTTCTCAGGGGAGAAAGGGTGGGTTGGGTGGGGTGGGTGGTGTGGTGGTGTGTGGGGCAAAGAATGACAGAGGAGTAATTAGTATAAACTACAACCAAGATTTATTTGATTTATTTGAGAAAGATTCTCTTAGCTTATACCGTTTTTTCACCTTTTTTGCTAATATCATCACTGCCACCCTCTGGTTTACCACTGCCACCCTCTGGTTCACCACTGCCACCCTCTGGTTCATCACTGCCACCTTCTGGTTCACCACTGCCACCCTCTGATTCACCACTGTCACCCTCTGGTTCACCACTGACACCCTCTGGTTCATCACTGCTACCCTCTGGTTCATGACAACACCCTCTTGGTCATCACTGCTACCTTCTGGTTCATCACAGTGCCCTCTGGTACATCACAACACCCTCTGGTTCACCACTGCCACCCTCTGGTTCACCACTGTAACCCACAGGTTCACCACTGCCACCCTCTGGTTCATTACTGCCACCGTCTGGTTCACCACTGCCACCCTCTGGTTCATCACTGCCACCCTCTGGTTCACCACTGCACATTCTGGTTCATCACAGCACCCTCTGGTATATCAATGCCAGCCTCTGGTTCATCACAGCAACCTCTGGGTTACAACTGCCACCCTCTGGTTCACCACTGCCACCCTCTGGTTTACCACTGTCACCATCTGGTTTACCACTGCCACCTTCTGGTTCATCACTGCCACCCTCAGGTCCATCACAGCACCCTCTGGTTCATCACAGCACCCTCTGGTTCACCGCTGCCACCCTCTGGTTCACTACTGCCACCCTCTGGTTCATCACTGCTACCCTCTGGTTCATCATTGCCACCATCTGGTTCACCACTACACCTTCTGGTTCATCATAGCACCCTCTGGTTCATCACTGCCACCCTCTGGTTCATCACAGCACCCTCTGGTTCACCACTGCCACCCTCTGGTTCACCATTGCCACCCTCTGGTTCATCACTGCCACCCTCTGGTTCACCACTGCCACCCTCTGGTTCACCACTGTCACCCTCTGGTTCACCACTGCCACCCTCTGGTTCATCACTGCTACCCTCTGGTTCATCACAACACCCTCTGGTTCATCACAGCACCCTCTGGTTCACCACTGCCACCTTCTGGTTCTTCACTGCCACCCTCTGGTTCACCACTGTCACCCTCTGGTTCATCACTGCCACCCTCTGGTTCATCACAGCACCCTCTGGTTCATCACAGCACGCTCTGGCTCACCACTGTCACCCCCTGGTTCACCACAGTCACCCACTGGTTCACCACTGTCACCCTCTGGTTCATCACTGCCACCCTCTGGTTCACCTATGCCACCCTCTGGTTCATCACTGCCACCCTCTGGTTCACAACTGCCACCCTCTGGTTCACCACTGTCACCCTCTGGTTCACCACTGCCACCCTCTGGTTCATCACTGCCACCCTCTGGTTCATCACAGCACCCTCTGGTTTACCACTGCCACCCTCTGATTCACCACTGTCACCCACTGGTTCACCACTGCCACCCTCTGGTTCATCACTGCCACCCTCTGGTTCACCACTGCCACCCTCTGGTTCATCAATGCCACCCTCTGGTTCACCACTGCACCTTCTGGTTCATCACAACACCCTCTGATTCATCACTGCCACCCTCTGGTTCATCACGGCACCATCTGGTTCACCACTGCCACCCTCTGGTTCACTGCTTTCACCCACTGATTCACCACTGCCACCCTCTGGTTCATCACTGCCACCCTCTGGTTCACCACTGCCACCCTCTGGTTCATCACTGCCACCCTCTTGTTCACCACTGCCACCCTCTGGTTCACCACTGTCACCCTCTGGTTAACCACTGCCACCCTCTGGTTCATCACTGCCACCTTCTGGTTCATCGCAGCGCCCTCTGGTACATCACAGCACCCTCTGGTTCACCACTGCCAACCTCTGGTTCACCACTGTCACCCACTGGTTCACCACTGCCACCCTCTGGTTCATCACTGCCACCCTCTGTTTCACCACTGCCACCCTCTCGTTCATCACTGACACCCACTGGTTCACAACTGCACCTTCTGGTTCATCACAGCACCCTCTGGTTCATGACTGCCAGCCTCTGGTTCATCACTGCAACCTCTGGTTCACAACTGCCACACTCTGGTTCACCACTGCCACCCTCTGGTTTACCACTGTCACCCTCTGGTTCACCACTGCCACCCTCTGGTTCATCACTGCACCATCTGGTTCATCACAGCACCCTCAGGTTCACCACTGCCACCCTCTGGTTCACCACTGTCACCCTCTGGTTCATCACAGCACCATCTGGTTCACCACTGCCACCCTCTGGTTCACTGCTTTCACCCACTGATTCACCACTGCCACCCTCTGGTTCATCACTGCCACCCTCTGGTTCATTTCTGCCACCCTCTGGTTCATCACTGCCACCCTCTTGTTCACCACTGCCACCCTCTGGTTCACCACTGTCACCCTCTGGTTAACCACTGCCACCCTCTGGTTCATCACTGCCACCTTCTGGTTCATCGCAGCGCCCTCTGGTACATCACAGCACCATCTGGTTCACCACTGCCAACCTCTGGTTCACCACTGTCACCCACTGGTTCACCACTGCCACCCTCTGGTTCATCACTGCCACCCTCTGGTTCACCACTGCCACCCTCTCGTTCATCACTGACACCCACTGGTTCACAACTGCACCTTCTGGTTCATCACAGCACCCTCTGGTTCATGACTGCCAGCCTCTGGTTCATCACTGCAACCTCTGGTTCACAACTGCCACACTCTGGTTCACCACTGCCACCCTCTGGTTTACCACTGTCACCCTCTGGTTCACGACTGCCACCCTCTGGTTCATCACTGCCACCCTCTGGTTCATCACAGCACCCTCTGGTTTACCACTGCCACCCTCTGGTTCACCACTGTCACCCACTGGTTCACCACTGCCACCCTCTGGTTCATCACTGCCACCCTCTGGTTCACCACTGTCACCTACTGGTTCACCACTGCCACCCTCTGGTTCATCACTGCCACCCTCTGGTTCACCACTGCCACCCTCTGGTTCATCAATGCCACCCTCTGGTTCACCACTGCACCTTCTGGTTCATCACAACACCCTCTGATTCATCACTGCCACCCTCTGGTTCATCACAGCACCATCTGGTTCACCACTGCCACCCTCTGGTTCACTGCTTTCACCCACTGATTCACCACTGCCACCCTCTGGTTCATCACTGCCACCCTCTGGTTCACCACTGCCACCCTCTGGTTCATCACTGCCACCCTCTTGTTCACCACTGCCACCCTCTGGTTCACCACTGCCACCCTCTCGTTTATCACTGACACCCACTGGTTCACAACTGCACCTTCTGGTTCATCACAGCACCCTCTGGTTCATGACTGCCAGCCTCTGGTTCATCACTGCAACCTCTGGTTCACAACTGCCACACTCTGGTTCACCACTGCCACCCTCTGGTTTACCACTGTCACCCTCTGGTTCACCACTGCCACCCTCTGGTTCATCACTGCACCCTCTGGTTCATCACAGCACCCTCAGGTTCACCACTGCCACCCTCTGGTTCACCACTGTCACCCTCTGGTTCATCACTGCTACCCTCTGGTTCATCATTGCCACCATCTGGTTCATCACTACACCTTCTGGTTCATCATAGCACCCTCTGGTTCATCACTGCCACCCTCTGGTTCATCACAGCACCCTCTGGTTCACCACTGCCACCCTCTGGTTCATCACTGCCACCCTCTGGTTCATCACAACACCCACTGGTTCATCACAGCACCCTCTGGATCACCACTGCCACCCTTTTGGTTCACCACTGTCACCCTCTGGTTCACCACTGCCACCCTCTGGTTCAGCACTGTCACCCTCTGGTTCACCACTGCCACCCTCTGGTTCATCACTGCCACCCTCTGGTTCATCACAGCACCCAATGGTTCACCACTCTCACCCACTGGTTCACCTCTGCACCCTCTGGTTCACCACTGCCACCCTCAGGTTCAACACTGCCACCCTCTGGTCCATCACTACCACCCTCTGGTTCACCACTGCCACCCTCTGGTTCATCACTGCCACCCTCTTGTTCACCACTGCCACCCACTGGTTCACCACTGCCACCCTCTGGTTCACCACTGCCGCCCTCTGGTTTATCACTGCCACCCTCTGGTTCACCACTGCCACCCTCTGGTTCATCACAGCACCCTCTGGTTCACCACTGTAGATTATGGGGAGAAAGCACACCTGCCCAGCCTCAACCAAGAAAAATTAATTTGGGGCTGGTTAATGTGTTACTGAATTTGAGCTTCAAGTCCAGCACCTGCTTCCTTATCTGTAAGTGCTTCCTGTTGCGGTTTACTTTTTGTGACAGGAGCATTTTGCCATACTTGTAACTATTCTCAGGCCCCGCTTCAAGGGTCAGAGAATAGTTGCAAGTAGGCAACGAACTCTGGAGGCGCCGCTCAGGAAGCACTTACAGGGTTACAGCAGGTGCCCAAGTTGAAGTTAATTTCTTTGTTACCATTTTGTAAATGGTTACAAAGAAATTAGCTTCAACTTGGGCACCCGCTGTAACCCTGTAAAAGCTTCATGTACTTCAGTTTTGCAAAATCCGTTCCGGTCGCGATTTCGCAGAGTTTTCTGAGATTCGCAGATCGCGAAATTGCAGAAAATCCGCAAATTCGACGAGCGGAACGAATTTTCCGCCCATACTTATTTTTGTTATTATTTTACATTAAAAATATGAAATGTAACTTTAAAAATAAAATAAATATAAGTATTTATAATAAAAATTTAGGAAATTACTATAAAAAGAAAGAAATATAATAATCAGTATATTTTAAAATTATCATTTACAAAACCTTAGAAATACACTGAAAAAAACATAGGTTTCAGGCACGTTATAGTTAGGAATTAGCATTTAAAAAACCTTAGAAATTCGCAGAAAAAACTATAGGTTTCAGGCACATTATAGTTAGGAATTAGCATTTAAAAAACCTTAGAAATTCACAAAAAAACCATAGGTTTCAGTCACGTTATAGTTAGGAATTAGCATTTAAAAAACCTTAGTAATTCACTGAAAAAAACATAGGTTTGACCCATGCTATAGTTTGCTGGACATTTCTCTCATACAAAACCATTGAAATTCCTCCGTTATAGTTAGTTCAGCTAACTATAACTCGCGCGCCCGCAATGCACTGCTGATTACGTCACATGTTACATCACTCATGAAATGGTCAGTGACATCACTAATGACATCACTGATGACATCTCAAATGACATCACTGATGACATCATCCGTGTGAAAGAGTGGCAGACCTCCTATCAGCGTAATATGACCATTGATACACACATTCAAAAATAGAAACTAACATTTTCAAAAAAATGGAGATACCAATACCAGTTACAACAACCTATTCAGTAATTCCACCATCTATATACACATCTACTCATTCACCAACAGTTCTATATAGTCGCTCATACATGTATTCACTCATCATATGTACTCATACACCTATACATCCTGTTACACACCAACACTTATTCATAGAGTTACTCACACACATACTCACACATGCAAATAAACTCTAACACATCAATTTACGTGCATATACAGCTATACACACACCACTACTCTTACTTCTACAGAAACATACACATACTTACTCTCTTAAACAATCACTTATAGAAACACATACTTATTTATACAGGAACGATTCCAATCTCTCACTCTCACATATACTCACTTATATACATCAATACTCACATATACTAGTGTAAAACATATGTAGTTAGACATAAAGACACTATTGAGACAGTCATTCACTCACTAACACATCCATACACACACTCATACACCCATACAGTCCTGCACACATGCTGTCTTCAAAACACATACAAACAGTGAGTCACTCATTCATGCATCTATACGCTAAGTAATATCCCCCAACAAACCATACAGACACTTATACTGATACTCAAAAAACAAACTAATAACCAATATAGACAGTCATGTAGCTACTCACCAACCCATTCAGCCACTTAGTGTGGCCAGTGTAGAGAAGCGTGGCTCAATGGTTAGAGCGGCAGACCCTGATGCAGAGGTCTGGCCCGGGACCAGGTTTCAATTCCCGCCTCGGCGGCTCTTGGACTCAATTTCCCCGGACCTGATAATTCTCGCCTCGGTGCCTAGTCTAATCATGGGTTCCACTCTGTGACTCTGGGCAATAGCTTGCTTAATCTCCACAACGGCCCCAGCAGCGCTTGAATGCCTGGCTTCACCTTGGGGGTGCCCAGGAGTGGACATTTCACAGGAAAGTCAGGATGGGTTCCACAGCGGTATGAATACAGCGCTACGAGGCCTCCGGGTAGAAGTGCGCTATATAAATACATTACATTTACATTTACATTTACTAATAGACAAAGTGAGACACTGATACAGATATTTACATATTTAAACATTACACGCTAATACATGTATTCACTAAGAGTCAGTTATGCAATTATTTTTACAAAAAAAACATCCATTCAGACACTTATTTACCCATTTATTCTTCCATCGACCTTTAGATATACATACATAAAAAACATTTACTTTTCAGAAAGACACATATTCACTGGATGATGTCATCAGTGATATCATTTGAGATGGCATCAGTGATGTCATGAGTGATGTCACTGACCATGTCATGAGTGATGTAATATGTGACGTCATCAGCAGTGCATTACGGGCGGGCGAGTTATAGGTAGCTGAACTAACTATAATGGAGGAATTTCAATGGTTTTGTATGAGCGAAATGTCCAGCTAACTATAACATGGGTGAAACCTATGTTTCTTTCAGTGAATATATATATATATATATATATATATATATATATATATATATATATATATATATATATATATATATATATATATATATATATATACATATATTAAACAAAAGTTAAGAATAATTTAGTAAATGATATTCATGTTTTTTTTATTATTATACAGAAGTTGCACACCATTCGCGCATCCTACTTGATTTCTGCATGTGTAGTCATTTTAGAAGTTGTGCGGGAGTCGTGACTTCAGCATAATTTGGAAAGTATGAAATATCTTTAAATCAATTATCAATAAAATATTCAGTATTTCACGGGTGCCCGAAGGGTGCCTGCTGTAGGTGCGTGAAGGGTGCGTGCCATAGGCACGCACCGTATGCGACTATATGTCAGTACAAAAAAACAAAAGAATCTGATTTTTTATATCATTTTCATTCTAGGAGAGGGAGGATCCACTCCTGTGAACTTCCCTTTTTCTTTACTATTCATGGAGAGTAGACCTGTTTCTTGCTTCTCTGCCTTTAATATTTTTTGTGTGTCTTTATTGATTTTTGGGTCAACAACAAAGGCTTCTAGCCTTGTAACAGTGTATCAATTGGCTGTGGAGGAAGAGGAACAGTTGGTGCAGGACAACAGGATGAAGAAGGAAAGTATTGTGTGGGCCTTCTTTACAGTTCCTGAGAGAGAAAAAAATGTCAATGCACGGAAAGTTATCTGCATTATTTGCTCCAGAATTATATCAAGAGGATCAAGAAAAAATATTCCTGTGGCACCTCCAGTTTGGAGAAACACCTGGAAACCTTTCACCCAGTCCATCGTGCAGGGGAAGAATGAAGGAAGGAGTTAAATGCTGCAGCACAGGAAGACCCTAATGCTCCATCTACATCCAGACAGCAAGTTACAGCTGCTCCAAGACCCTTCATTGTGCCGGAACTCTTGGATGCAACCTTGCATTGCTGAACAGTGCCTGGATGTCATTACTGCCTCATTGAAAGCACACAAATGCTATTTTTTATGTGCTTCTCTTTTTGTTAAAAAGTTTATTTGTTGTTCCTCCCTAATTTTTCTGTTTTAAAAAAATCAAAACCACAAAAAAATGTAAAAAGGTTTAAAAAAATAAAAAACAAATTCAAGATTGTTAAAAAATACAACGGTTCTTATAGAACCACTTCTACTGGTTAAAAAAAGAAAAATTACCTGAGTGATTGCATAAGAGTATGGACACTGTGTGGGTGATTGGTGAACTGCAAGGATACCTCATTGATTGATTGAATGAGTTCATGGATAATAGCTGGGTGATTGGAGTTGTGAACGAGAAGTGAGTGGGTAATTGCTGGAATGCATGGGTACTACCTGGGTAATTGAACATGTGATTGAGCAGAGTCTAGGTTATTAGAGGACTGCATGGGTAGTGCACATGTGATTGTAGCAGTGCATGTGTTACTGCCTGGGTCATTGCATGAGTACATGTGTAGTGGCTGGATGATTAGAGTACTGCAAGGAGAGTGCATGGTGAATGTATAAGTGCTTGAGTATTGGTGGAATGACTGCATAAGAACATGGTGCTGGCTGGGTGATTAGAAGACTGCACAGGGAGTGACAGGGAGATTGCTGGACTGCATGGGTAGTGTTCTAGGGATTGTAGCACTGAATGAGATAGTGCCTGGTCATTGCATGACTAGATGGGTAGTGACTGGATGATTAGAGTGCTGCAAGGAGAGTGCATGGTGAATTTATAAGTGCTTGGGTTCTGGCTAAGCATGGGCGCAAAATTCGTTCCGCTCGTGGATTTTCGGCAAATTCGCGATCCGCGAATTCCCGTGAATTTGCCGAAAATCCACGTACCCGCGAGCGGAACGGATCCGGGGGGCAAAAGTTCAAGCTTCAAGCTTGTAACTATTTTAGAACGGCGCCGGCAAGCTGCCAGCACCGTTCTAAAATAGTTACTAAGTTAGCTTCAACAGGAAGCACTAATAGATAAAATGCAGGTGCTTGAGCACCTGCTTTATTTTATCTATTAGTGCTTCCTGATGAAGCTAACTTAGTAACTATTTTAGAATGGCGCTGGCAGCTTGCCGGCGCCATTCTAAAATAAAACAGGAGTGGGGCAGAGGGCAAAAGGTCACAGAGTGGGGCAGAGGGCAGAAGGGCACAGCAACGAGTGGGGCAGAGGGCAGAATGGCACAAAAACGAGTGGGGCAAGGGGCACAAGGGCACAACAACGAGTGGGGCAAAGGGCAGAATGGCACAAAAACGAGTGGGGCACAAGGGCACAACAACGATTGGGGCAGAGGGCAGAATGGCACAAAAACGAGTGGGGCAAGGGGCACAAGGGCACAACAACGATTGGGGCAGAGGGCAGAATGGTACAAAAACGTGTGGGGCAAGGGGCACAAGGGCACAACAACGAGTGGGGCAGAGGGCAGAATGGCACAAAAACGAGTGGGGCAAGGGGCACAAGGGCACAACAATGATTGGGGCAGAGGGCAGAATGGCACAAAAAGGAGTGGGGCAAGGGGCACAAGGGCACAACAACGATTGGGGCAGAGGGCAGAATGGCACAAAAACGAGTGGGGCAAGGGGCACAAGGGCACAACAACGAGTGGGGCAGAGGGCAGAATGGCACAAAAACGAGTGGGGCAAGGGGCACAAGGGCACAACAACGATTGGGGCAGAGGGCAGAATGGCACAAAAACGAGTGGGGCAAGGGGCACAAGGGCACAACAACAAGTGGGGCAGAGGGCAGAATGGCACAAAAACGAGTGGGGCAAGGGGCACAAGGGCACAACAACGATTGGGGCAGAGGGCAGAATGGCACAAAAACGAGTGGGGCAAGGGGCACAAGGGCACCACAACTAATGGGGCAGAGGGCAGAATGGCACAAAAACGAGTGGGGCAAGAGGCACAAGGGCACAACAACGATTGGGGCAGAGGGCAGAATGGCACAAAAACGAGTGGGGCAAGGGGCACAAGGGCACAACAACGAGTGGGGCAGAGGGCAGAATGGCACAAAAACGAGTGGGGCAAGGGGCACAAGGGCACAACAACGATTGGGGCAGAGGGCAGAATGGCAAAAAAATGAGTGGGACAAGGGGCACAAGGGCACAGCAACGATTGGGGCAGAGGGCAGAATGGCACAAAAACGAGTCGGGCAAGGGGCACAAGGGCACAACAACGATTGGGGCAGAGGGCAGAATGGCACAAAAACGAGTGGGACAAGGGGCACAAGGGCACAACAACGATTGGGGCAGAGGGCAGAATGGCACAAAAATGAGTGGGGCAAGGGGCACAAGGGCACAACAACGATTGGGGCAGAGGGCAGAATGGCACAAAAACGAGTAGGGCAAGGGGCACAAGGGCACAACAACGATTGGGGCAGAGGGCAGAATGGCACAAAAACGAGTGGGGCAAGGGGCACAAGGGCACAACAACGATTGGGGCAGAGGGCAGAATGGCACAAAAACGAGTGGGGCAAGAGGCACAAGGGCACAACAACGATTGGGGCAGAGGGCAGAATGGCACAAAAACGAGTGGGGCAAGGGGCACAAGGGCTCAACAATTAGTGGGGCAGAGGGCAGAATGGCACAAAAACAAGTAGGGCAAGGGGCAAAAGGGCACAACAACGATTGGGGCAGAGGGCAGAATGGCACAAAAACGAGTTGGCAAGGGGCACAATGGCACAACAATGATTGGGGCAGAGGGCAGAATGGCACAAAAAAGAGTGGGGCAAGGGGCACAAGGGCACAACAACGAGTGGGCAAAAGGGCAGAATGGCACAAAAACGAGTGGGGCAAGGGGCACAAGGACACAACAACGATTGGGGCAGAGGGCAGAATGGCACAAAAACGAGTGGGGCAAGGGGCACAAGGGCACAACAACGAGTGGGGCAGAGGGCACAAGGGCTCAACAACGATTGGGACAGAGGGCAGAATGGCACAAAAACGAGTGGAGCAAGGGGCACAAGGGCACAACAACGATTGGGGCAGAGGGCAGAATGGCACAACAATGAGTGGGGCAAGGGGCACAAGGGCACAACAACGATTGGGGCAGAGGGCAGAATGGCACAAAAACGAGTGGGGCAAGGGGCACAAGGGCAAAACAACGAGTGGGGCAGAGGGCAGAATGGCACAAAAACGAGTGGGGCAAGAGGCACAAGGGCACAACAATGATTGGGGCAGAGGGCAGAATGGCACAAAAACGAGTGGGGCAAGGGGCACAAGGGCTCAACAACTAGTGGGGCAGAGGGCAGAATGGCACAAAAACGAGTGGGGCAAGGGGCACAAGGGCACAACAACGATTGGGGCAGAGGGCAGCATGGCACAAAAACGAGTGGGGCAAGGGGCACAAGGGCACAACAATGAGTGGGGCTTCTGGTTCACCACTGCCACCCTCTGGTTCACCACTGTCACCCTCTGGTTCACCACTGACACCCTCTGGTTCATCACTGCTACCCTCCGGTTCATCACAACACCCTCTGGGTCATCACTGCCACCTTCTGGTTCATCACAGCGCCCTCTGGTATATCACAACACCCTCTGGTTCACCACTGCCACCCTCTGGTTCACCACTGTAACCCACTGGTTCACCACTGCCACCCTCTGGTTCATTACTGCCACCATCTGGTTCACCACTGCCACCCTCTGGTTCATCACTGCCACCCTCTGGTTCAGCACTGCACATTCTGGTTCATCACAGCACCCTCTGGTTCATCAATGCCAGCCTCTGGTTCATCACAGCAACCTCTGGGTTACAAATTCCACCCTCTGGTTCACCACTGCCACCCTCTGGTTTAGCACTGTCACCATCTGGTTTACCACTGCCACCTTCTGGTTCATCACTGCCACCCTCAGGTCCATCACAGCACCCTCTGGTTCATCACAGCACCCTCTGGTTCACCACTGCCACCCTCTGGTTCACTACTGCCACCCTCTGGTTCATCACTGCTACCCTCTGGTTCATCATTGCCACCATCTGGTTCACCACTACACCTTCTGGTTCATCATAGCACCCTCTGGTTCATCACTGCCACCCTCTGGTTCATCACAGCACCCTCTGGTTCACCACTGCCACCCTCTGGTTCACCACTGCCACCCTCTGGTTCATCACTGCCACCCTCTGGTTCACCACTGCCACCCTCTGGTTCACCACTGTCACCCTCTGGTTCACCACTGCCACCCTCTGGTTCATCACTGCTATCCTCTGGTTCATCACAACACCCT
Source organism: Lissotriton helveticus (assembly GCF_964261635.1). Lineage (NCBI taxonomy): Eukaryota > Metazoa > Chordata > Amphibia > Caudata > Salamandridae > Lissotriton > Lissotriton helveticus. The sequence continues at coordinate 1,201,493,444 of NC_136069.1, forward strand.
CTGGTTCATCACAGCACCCTCTGGTTCACCACTGCCACCTTCTGGTTCTTCACTGCCACCCTCTGGTTCACCACTGTCACCCTCTGGTTCATCACTGCCACCCTCTGGTTCATCGCAGCACCCTCTGGTTCATCACAGCACGCTCTGGCTCACCACTGTCACCCCCTGGTTCACCACAGTCACCCACTGGTTCACCACTGTCACCCTCTGGTTCATCACTGCCACCCTCTGGTTCACCTATGCCACCCTCTGGTTCATCACTGCCACCCTCTGGTTCACAACTGCCACCCTCTGGTTCACCACTGTCACCCTCTGGTTCACCACTGCCACCCTCTGGTTCATCACTGCCACCCTCTGGTTCATCACAGCACCCTCTGGTTTACCACTGCCACCCTCTGGTTGACCACTGTCACCCACTGGTTCACCACTGCCACCCTCTGGTTCATCACTGCCACCCTCTGGTTCACCACTGCCACCCTCTGGTTCATCAATGCCACCCTCTGGTTCACCACTGCACCTTCTGGTTCATCACAACACCCTCTGGTTCACCACTGTAGATTATGGGGAGAAAGCACAACTGCCCAGCCTCAACCAAGACAAATTAATTTGGGGCTGGTTAATGTGTTACTGAATTTCAGCTTCAAGTCCAGCACCTGCTTCCTTATCTGTAAGTGCTTCCTGTTGCGGTTTACTTTTTGTGACAGGAGCATTTTGCCATACTTGTAACTATTCTCTGGCCCCGCTTCAAGGGTCAGAGAATAGTTGCAAGTAGGCAACGAACTCTGGAGGCGCCGCTCAGGAAGCACTTACAGGGTTACAGCAGGTGCCCAAGTTGAAGTTAATTTCTTTGTTACCATTTTGTAAATGGTTACAAAGAAATTAGCTTCAACTTGGGCCCCGCTGTAACCCTGTAAAAGCTTCATGTACTTCAGTTTTGCAAAATCCGTTCCGGTCGCGATTTCGCAGAGTTTTCTGAGATTCGCAGATCGCGAAATTGCAGAAAATCCGCAAATTCGACGAGCGGAACGAATTATCCACCCATACTTATTTTTGTTATTATTTTACATTAAAAATATGAAATGTAACTTTAAAAATAAAATAAATATAAGTATTTATAATAAAAATTTAGGAAATTACTATAAAAAGAAAAAAAAATTATAAAAATCAGTATATTTTAAAATTATCATTTACAAAACCTTAGAAATACACTGAAAAAACCATAGGTTTCAGGCACGTTATAGTTAGGAATTAGCATTTAAAAAACCTTAGAAATTCACAGAAAAAACCATAGGTTTCAGGCACATTATAGTTAGGAATTAGCATTTAAAAAACCTTAGAAATTCACTAAAAAACCATAGGTTTCAGTCACGTTATAGTTAGGAATTAGCATTTAAAAAACCTTAGAAATTCACTGAAAAAAACATAGGTTTGACCCATGCTATAGTTTCCTGGACATTTCTCTCATACAAAACCATTGAAATTCCTCCGTTATAGTTAGTTCAGCTAACTATAACTCGCGCGCCCGCAATGCACTGCTGATTACGTCACATGTTACATCACTCATGACATGGTCAGTGACATCACTAATGACATCACTGATGACATCTCAAATGACATCACTGATGACATCATCCTTGTGAAAGAGTGGCAGACCTCCTATCAGCGTAATATGACCATTGATACACACATTCAAAAATAGAAACTAACATTTTCAAAAAAATGGAGATACCAATACCAGTTACAACAACCTATTCAGTAATTCCACCATCTATATACACATCTACTCATTCACCAACAGTTCTATATAGTCGCTCATACATGTACTCACTCATCATATGTACTCATACACCTATACATCCTGTTACACACCAACACTTATTCATAGAGTTACTCACACACATACTCACACATGCAAATAAACTCTAAAACATCAATTTACTTGCATATACAGCTATACACACACCACTACTCTTACTTCTACAGAAACATACACATACTTACTCTCTTAAACAATCACTTATAGAAACACATACTTATTTATACAGGAACGATTCCAATCTCTCACTCTCACATATACTCACTTATATACATCAATACTCACATATACTAGTGTAAAACATATGTAGTTAGACATAAAGACACTATTGAGACAGTCATTCACTCACTAACACATCCATACACACACTCATACACCCATACAGTCCTGCACACATGCTGTCTTCAAAACACATACAAACAGTGAGTCACTCATTCATGCATCTATACGCTAAGTAATATCCCCCAACAAACCATACAGACACTTATACTGATACTCAAAAAACAAACTAATAACCAATATAGACAGTCATGTAGCTACTCACCAACCCATGCAGCCACTGAGTGTGGCCAGTGTAGAGAAGCGTGGCTCAATGGTTAGAGCGGCAGACCCTGATGCAGAGGTCTGGCCCGGGACCAGGTTTCAATTCCCGCCTCGGCGGCTCTTGGACTCAATTTCCCCGGACCTGATAATTCTCGCATCGGTGCCTAGTCTAATTATGGGTTCCACTCTGTGACTCTGGGCAATAGCTTGCTTAATCTCCACAACGGCCCCAGCAGCTCTTGGATGCCTGGCTTCACGTTGGGGGTGCCCAGGAGTAGACATTTCACAGGAAAGTCAGGATGGGTTCCACAGCGGTATGAATACAGCGCTACGAGGCCTCCGGGTAGAAGTGCGCTATATAAATACATTACATTTACATTTACATTTACTAATAGACAAAGTGAGACACTGATACAGATATTTACATATTTAAACATTACACGCTAATACATGTATTCACTAAGAGTCAGTTATGCAATTATTTTTACAAAAAAAACATCCATTCAGACACTTATTTACCCATTTATTCTTCCATCGACCTTTAGATATACATATATAAAAAACATTTACTTTTCAGAAAGACACATATTCACTGGATGATGTCATCAGTGATATCATTTGAGATGGCATCAGTGATGTCATGAGTGATGTCACTGACCATGTCATGAGTGATGTAATATGTGACGTCATCAGCAGTGCATTACGGGCGGGCGAGTTATAGTTAGCTGAACTAACTATAATGGAGGAATTTCAATGGTTTTGTATGTATGAGCGAAATGTCCAGCTAACTATAACATGGGTGAAACCTATGTTTCTTTCAGTGAATATATATATATATATTACCTACTGGCGGTCGCCAGTAGGTATATATAGTTAGGATTTTTTCTCTATGGGTTTTTTGAAAATTCTATGTCTAATAACTTTGGCGTTTGTGGACGGAATTGGCTGAAATTTTCAGCAAAATGGAACATTTTGTTTCTGAGCAGCCACTGGAAATTTGGGGGGAGTTGGTCCAGGGGGGGCCGAGAAAAAAGGGGGGTCCCAAAACGTGTTTTTAACATTGAGTTTTCCATAGGGCGGTTAGCCTCACTTTTAGCCCGAACGGCTGAATGGATTTGCACGAAACTTGGCAAAATTGTAGGGACTGGTAGCCCGATGTGCCTTTTGTAGGTCTCAATATATGTGCTGCAGTGGATTTTGAGAAAATAACGTTCAAAAAAAGATATATATCTGTAAGCGCGGACCGGGCAGCGCCCCGGTACGCGTACTTGACGCGTAACGGAACTTCGCGTAGCGAAGTTGATTGGCTCTCCGGTGTCTGTCAACATTCTAAACAGTCCGGAGCGGCCGCCATCTTGTCTCTCGGTAGGATCGAGTGACAAGAGGAGGCCAAAACAAAGGGGGAAATGACCATAAGGGGAATAGTAGATCCTCCCTGACCCCCTAGGTTTGATGTGGAGGCTTTAAAGGGGCCCCGCGAAGCAAAAAAAAAAAATTTTTTTTTGTTTGTTTTCGTGGTTAGCGCCCGGTACGCGAACCGGGAAGCGTTCTGGGGAGCGTACCACAATGAAAAATGAATGATAGACTTTTCAAATGCTGTATGTTAATTGATTGTTGGTTTTGTTGATTATTTTTTTTTTTTTTTTTTTTTAAGCTTTTTTTATTGTGTTTCATAATTTATTAAACTTTCTAACATTTCATTGTCAGAAATTTCATAATAATCATGGAATATAGATTGTAGTCTCTGAGGTTGTAAAATGTCCTCATTTGCAAGGAGGTTATCTACTGCTTGTACACATTGCAGTAGTTCTTGGTCCCAAGTTTCATCCATAAATTCAATCTCATTTGGATCAATGATTTCTGTGTTGGACTCTGGAAGGACAATTTCAAATGAAATGTTTTGTTCACTTTCCATTTTCCCTGAAATTTGCATAAAAAAAATATATATTAGTAGAGGTAGGGCACTGTTGGGATTAATTTTAGATAGGCAGTTTTTAACAGAGAATTTATCTTTGGGCAGTGTATAGTATCAGAGTGGAAGTAGGAATATAAAAAAGTGTATCTAAATTTATAAGTACTACAGAGGGATAGTATATAACTAACAGAAAAAGTTTGCCATATTAACTTAAAGTGCACAATATACTTCAGTTTTAAAAATAACAACTTACCTTTAAAAAGAAGTTGAAGTTATTAATGAAAATCCTATTGAAATGTACACCAGGAAGTAGTAGTCAAAATGGCTGTGTTTCCTTCTCTTCCTTTATATATATTCGGGTACATAACCAATCAAATGTGAGGTAAAAAAAGTAGAAAATGAAAGTAACATTTTAATTGGTTGTCAATTCCAACATTTCAGATGTGTTTTGTGAAGTAATTTACCTCACGGTATTTAGAGAGGTCTACAGGCTAAATGGCTAAATGGAATTCCAATCAAATTTGTGAAAATGGTAGGGATTGGTATGTAGTATGAGCTAATCTATATTTGGTGAAATTGTCTCCAGTGGCTTTTCTGTGAACTACTTTCCCACCTTTTTTGATGGTGCGCTTCCCAGGGAGCGACCCGGTACGCGAACCGTTGAGCGCCCCGGTTCGCGTACCTTAAGCGTTCCGGGAGTCCACCATTTTGTGTTTCGGTCGAATTAAGATACAAGATGGAGGGCAAATAATGTTCAGAATGGGTAGAAGGGGGCACGGTAGACTTATCTTGACCCCCTAGGTTTTCTGAGGGTGGCTGAGGAGGTTTATATGTGCGAAAAAAATACATTTTTTTAAAAAATTTCGCGAGGTTAGCTCCCGGTACGCGTACCGGGTAGCGCCCCAGGGAGTGTACTTTGTTGAAAATTAGTGAAAAAAGTTAGAGTAAAATTATAATTGTGAGTGATTAGATGTAGGGTAGCTCTGAGAAGAGCTTTTGGGTTTATGGTACATTTTGGTACTTATAAGTAGGTACCAATGCACATTTTTAAATTCAGAGTGAAAACTCTGTTGCCCTCATCTGAGAAGTGAACTCCATCTCCTCTGTAGATATCTTGCATGTAGTAACGCAAGTTATTGTTGTACAGGGAGCCCATTCCATGGTCTCTCATGTAAGCTGAAACAGATTTGTTTACATGCTTCCTCGACTTCTCAATTTGTGGACAAAATTGGTTTGACCACCTCCATTTCTGTCTTTGGCATATATTTGAATATACCAAGGCAGTCTGAGGAAAAAGTGCCATTAATTGCTCAAAGGTGTCCTTTAAAAGCATTTCCAGACCTACACCAGTCAAAGTGCCCAAGTCATTACCTCCACAGTGCACAATTAACAGGTCAGGTTTTGGCAAATGCATAAAGGTTTTCACCAATGGTATCAATTGGTGACATTTTAATCCTCTGTGGCCAAACCACTTAATTTCCACATCTTGTAAATTGAGGTTAGGTAAATTCCTGCTTTCAACGTACCTTTGAGCCCAGTGAATATAACTATGACCAACAATCCAGACAGAAAACATGGTGAGAGAAGGTTCTCCTGCAGTCAGATGAAGTGTGGCAATGAAATGGCAGTTGAAAAAATGAGAGTTTGAAATGAAAAAAACTGTGGAGTTTCTGTGTTCATGAAGTAGTAACAGTGATTGGTGGATTTTGATTGATGAAAACAGAAAGTTAGGGTGTACAGATGTGTTGTTTGAAAGATGTATTTTGAGTGGTCAATAAAAAATCATTAAATGAAAGAAAGCACTGGATATGCAGGTGCACTGAGAGTTCAGAGTTCAATTGCAACATTGTTGTGTGAATTTGCAAACACCAGAGTTTCTCCAAGAGGTGGTTGCTATGGAAAATAGGCAGAAAGGGCAGAGGGGGAAGGGTTTTCATTTGAAAAAAAGTGAGGGAAGAGTTTTGATTGGGTGACATGAGAAATATGTGTGAAGAATTACACCATTTCTGTGCTTTTGATAGCTGCAGACTCTGGAGTGCATACCTTTTGCTCTGCTGAAGACAAATTGGTGTGTTTCTTAGACTGTTTTCAAACTCAAAGTATTTGCTAAGGTGAGAAAATATTTCTTTACTTTAGATAGAGAATAGTGTGCTTTAAGGAGAAAATTATGATTTATGTGGCGCAAATTGCTTGTAAATATGCTCTCACATGTGCATGGAAAATTTTGATTTTGAATGTTTGTGTTACATAGCCATGTTAAAAGTGACGCAACCATGCTGAAAAGCCAATCAAAAAATGATTTCATGTGTTTTAATGACATTTTAAGTCATTTTCTGATGTGCAGTGTTTAGAAATTATGATTTGAAAATCGTTTTTGTGGAAAAGGAATTGTTTTTAAATTCATGACAAGGATATAATGGTGTATGGTTCTTTATAAGGCAATTGACTGTCCTTGATGTTATTTTTCTCATTTTAGTGTAAGACCTTTCTCTGTGGCGCAAATTGCTTGTAAATATGCTCTCACATGTGCATGGAAAATTTAGATTTTGAATGTTTGTGTTAAATAGCCATGTTAAAAGTGACCAAACCATGCTGGGAAGGCAATCAAAAAACGCTTTCATGTGTTTTAATGACATTTTAAGTCATTTTCCCATGTGCAGTGTTTAGAAATTATGATTTTAAAATCGTTTTTGGGGAAAAGGAATTGTTTATAAAATCATGACAAGGACATAATGGTGTATGGTTCTTTATAAGGCAATTGACTGTTCCTGATGTTATTTTTCTCATTTTAGTGTAAGACCTTTCTCTGTGGCGCAAATTGCTTGTAAATATGCTCTTACATGTGCATGAAAATTTTAATTATCAATGTTTGTGTTACATAGCCATGATAAAAGTGAACCAACCATGCAGGAAAGCCAATCAAAAAACGCTTTCATGTGTTTCAATGACATTTTAAGTCATTTTCTCATGTGCAGTGTTTTGAAATTATGATTTGAAAATCGTTTTTGGGAAAAAGGAATTGTTTTTAAATTCATGAGAAGGACATAATGGTGTATGGTTCTTTATAAGGCAATTGACTGTCCCTGATGTTATTTTTCCCATTTTAATGTCAGACCTTTCTTTGTGGCGCAAATTGCTTGTAAATATGCTCCCACCTGTACATGGAAAATTTTGATTTTGAATGTTTATGTTACATAGCCATGTTAAAAGTGACCCTACCATGCAGGAAAGCCAATCAAAAAACGCTTTTATGTGTCTTAAGGACAATTTAAGTAATTTTCCCATGTGTAGTGTTTTGAAGTTATGATTTGAAAATCGTTTTTGAGGTAAAGGAATGTTGTTAAAATTTATGTGCGCCATATGCCCCCAAATTTCTTTTTCAGGGTTGCAGCAGGGTGTTCTTGAGACACCCCTGCACCTTTGGAATAAATTCCTAATTTGTGATGAGCAAATTGTTAATCGCAAATTGCACCTTCATTTATATGAGCCTCCTAGCCCATGGAAATGAATGGGTAATTTGCAATTAGCAATTTTCTCAAACAAATTTGGAATGGTAAAGAATCGCTATTTATTCCTTAAAATTCGCTTTTTTGGAAATGCAAAATAGTTATATGATACATATGGCGGTTGATGTCTAACAAGATAAGAAGCTTATGGATACATTTATGATGACTGGTGCAATGAAGTAGAAATCACTTACTTCATTGGTAGGCCTTTACAATAAATTATCTCCTCTGTATTCTTCATCAAGCGTAACTTTAATCTGCAATCCTGAGTAGGCCTCACCTTAAACAAACCTCTGGATAGGCCACATCTTATTGTCATCCTGATTTAATCATTTATAATGCTAGGGACAGATTTATGATAGGTGTATACCTCTTTTGTGCCACTTAGAAAACATTGTCCATGGGGAAATGACTTAAAATGTCATTAAGACACATGAATGTGTTTTTTTAAAACGTTTGCAATTTTTTTGGGTCACTTTCAACATGGCTATGTGTCTGAAACAGTCAAAATCTAAATTTGCAATGCACAGGTGGGAGCATATTTACAAGGAATGTGCTTCATGGGGAAAGGTCTTATAATGTAATATGGGAAAAATGACATTAGAGATACTGAAATGCCTTATAGAGAAGCATACACCATTATGTCCTTGTCATAAATTTGCAAACCATTACTTTTCCCCAAAAACTATTTTCAAATTATATTTTGAAAACACTGCACATGTGGAAATTACTTAAAATGTCAATAATTCAAAATTTGTGATTCCTTAAATGCAATGTATCAAAAAAAAATATGTAAAAAATGATATTAAGGATTTGGAAACTACCACCAACTTCTAGTTTGTGGTAATTTGCGAATTCTTTTCAAAAAGCATTTTTTTTTTTAAAAAAAAAAAGGTCCCATATGACGCCCATACATGCCATTAGGGCATGTAGGTGTGCCATGTGCTCCCAAATTTCTTTTTCAGGGGTGCAGCAGGGTGTTCTTGAGATACCCCTGCACGCTTGAAAAAAATCCTATTTTGTGATGAGCTAATTGCTAATCACAAATTGCAACATTAATTCCTATGAGCCTCCTAGCCTATGGAAATGAATGGGTAATTTGCAATTAGCAATTTGCTCATTGCAAATTAGGAATAGTAAAGAATCGCTATTTATTCCTTAAAATTCGCTATTTATAATATGTAAAATATTTTGATGATACATATGGCAGTTCATCTGTAACAAGATAAGAAGCTTAGGGATAGATTTATGATGAGTGGCGCATCACCAGGGATGTGACAGTCATCCTGCGCCACTGTTCCGCCACCCATGTTGTGCTGCATTTACAATGCGGCGCAGCATGGGGCAAAAACGGCACAGATGCGTGACGCATCTGTGCCGTAAAGGTGGCGCATTGCTGGAGTTGTATCGTAAGTGCGATGCAGCTCCAGCAAGGCTCAGGGGTGCCCCATCTCTACAATGCTGCGTCAAGACCTATGCCAGCTTCAAGCAGGCGCAGGGTTTTGAAGCAGCTTTCTCCTATCTGATTGTAAATGCGGCACACCATGGGTGGTAAAGCAGTGGTGCACATTAACTGGTGCATGCCTGGGGATGTGCCATTTAATATAAATCTGCACTTTAACATTTGAGTATGTGCAGGGGACACAGAGTCGTTGAGGCTTATCCAAGGTTAAGAACAGATGAGTCCTGTTCAGTGAAAAATTAGACATAGGCTTCACCTGCTCAGCATCGCTGGACATGGCTAAATAATAGCTGCAAAATGTTACTCTTGTTAAATAATTTTACTATTATAATCTGTGAGATTTGTCTCTTACTCTGCAACATCTCATTGTTGTTATCTTTCTTTAAAGATAAAGACAACCTCAACATGAGCGACAATCTGCAATCAGTTGATTTTGACCTCATCATTGAACTTGTAATTGAAACATCAGTGGATGTTGATCCATTGGATGATTTAAATCCTGAGGATGAAGAAGAGCGTGATGAGGATGCAGATTTGTCCGAATTATATGATATAGGATGGGAAGCTGACCTGCTTGAGCCTTTGGAATTATAAACATTTATTTTTAAAATTTATAATCAATAAAAAGTAAAAAGGTAAACCGTTTAATTTAAAAATAAAGACACCTTCAAAAACAGGTTATGTGTAGTGTCTTCAATAAAATATTAAAATATGCTCATAAAATTAGATCAGATTCACATATAAAATAGCATAGGTAACATAAATATAAATGTCATTTCTTTTCTGGTATTTCTGTATTGTAAAAATGGCAATGACTAAAAAACCTTCAAATTAAAATGTCAAGTAGTGTGTTATGTTTTTGATCACTATTACTGATTTACTGTTTGATAATAATGTTTATTAACATTTTTTATTATATTTTTCCTCAGATTCAACTGCAGATCATTTCAAGATTTCAATATGCCTACAAAAATAAGAGAGATAAAGGCTGCAAAACGTCAAAGACAGCAGGAGAAAAAAAAAACGCAGCAGTCCTCTAACAAAAACATTTCTCAAGCCATGAAGAAAGCACCGGGTAAGAGCTCTAAATATTTCATAAGAAATATTTCTAATAAAAAAAATATTAGTACAGAAAATGTTTCAATCCATAACACGAGAAGTAAATCAAATGGAAAGAAAAGGACAAATGAAAATGTTACTGCTAGAGCAAGAGATAAATCTGTGCATGATAGTAGAAGGAAACAACAGTTTAGGGAGATTCGTAAACGAATGTTCCGTAACAGGATAATTGGCAATTTGTTAAAAAATATTAAGAAAGGTCAACAGAAATTAGTTTTTTATAAGAGAAAAAAAAAAGTTGAGAAAGTTATTGATCAGGCTTTTGAAATTAAACGTAAGTTATTTATTTTGATAATCAATAGAATTAGGAAGCTAAACAAGGCAATTTTTGATTTCAAAAGAAATAGTAGATGGAAGAGAATAGTTAATCGTAGTAATTTTTGTGAAGTTTTTTCTGGAGAATGGATACATAGTTCAAGCTGTGAGGCATTTTTTAATGAAGAGAGTTATTTCCAGGATAATGATTTGGTGCATGCAGTTGACATCAGTGGTCGTGCTTATGAAGTGAAAGATGGTTGTCCAGTTGAAAAAGAAAAACTTGTGACAACAGAGGCAGAAGAGTTGTTAGGTAATGAGGTTTTAGGAAGACGTGCTAAGGGTCCTGTGTACACCTGGAAGTGTAGTAGTATTTGCAGTGTGCGACAGGATTCCATCAATTTGCTTTGTGATTTTGTACGGACATTTAACAAGAAAAGTTTGAAACAGAAAATAAGGTTGTTGCAAGAATTAGATCCTTGCAGAGTGAGAGAAGTGACAGGTTTGCATGGTCATTCACTGGCTTGTCTTTCCAGGAGAGTATGCCAGAGTGTTTTTCATCATTTCAGGATGCTAGCAGTGCATCATAACAAAGTGAGGAAGTTAGTTAGACTGTTGTATTATGCTAAGAGTCCAGCAATTATGCTGAAACAATTATGCGCTGCTCTTTTGCATGGTTCTGAAATAGATGTGAAGAATATATGTGAAGAAATTGAGTTTTGTTACTTTGGAAGTAAAGAGGAGAATGTTGAAATTGAGCAAGAAGTAGAGGGTCATTTGGAAGATAGTGTACATGTTTCCAGTACAGATAATTTCCAGAGGGAAATTGCGACGTTTGACATGAAATCAAGTGAGAGGCCTAATTTCACTTGTGTGTGTTGTAGACGCACTTATTATAAGAATCAGACTAAGTTAGTGGATTTATATGCAAAAAGTGAAAGGGAAAATAATAGTGAATGGAAGGATTTTGCAACATACTTGATGGTAGAAAATTGTTTTGATTTGGGATTGGATCAACGTGTGTGTACTTATTGTTGTAACAAATTAAAACAAAACCAGATGCCTGCTAGAGCAGTTCATAATAATCTGGAATTGGTTGAGATTCCTTCTGAATTGAAGGACTTAAATACTTATGAATCTATTTTGATTCAAAGTATCCATCCCTTTCAGGCTATTGTAAGAATGGAGCCAAAGACAGGGAAATTGCCTCCATCAGATTTACAGAGAGGATTAAAGGGAAGAGTTGTTTATTTGCCTCTAGATTTCAAGAAAAACATTAACACAATTGGAGTAGAAAAAGTGGAAGAGGAACCTCTGGTTATCTTAGTTAATGGGGTTCCGACAAAGAATAAGAAAATATGGCAAGATTTAGTAGATGTTAGGAAAGTTAAAAAGGCAACATTGTATTTGAAAAAAAATAATAAATACTATAAGAATGTATATGTTGCAGAAGAGGAAGTAAGTGAGGAAGAGGATAGCGATTTGTGTGCTGGTCAAATTGAGAAAGTAGAACCCTCTACTAGTGAGGAAATATATGAACATTATAGTGTTCATCCTTTGCATTCAAAGGAAGTCATGGGGAATGCTATTGAGTTGTTTCAAATGAAACAAGCCAAAGGGAGTCCCATTAGTGTTTGGGAGGAAAGTTTGGAAGCTCGGTGTTTCCCACAGCTTTTTCCAACAGGTCAGGGAGGAAGATATGATGAGCGACCTCATCAAATTCCTGCTTCTGAATACCGGACTTTGCGATTGTATGCAGGAGATGCTAGGTTTCGACAATGCATTCCTTATTTGTTTCATCTCCTGTTTGAAAGCGATCTGTCTGGACTGTCATATGCAGTGAACCACATCTTGAAAAGTGGTATACACATGCAAAACATCTCGGCAAGTGATTTTATGGATAAAGTGAATGTCCAAGATAGTATTTTGGATTCTCACCTGATTAATCTCATGGCGTGTCAGCGTGGTACTAATGAGTACTGGTACCGTCGTCATGGTGATTTAAAATGTATGCTGAGGAACTTAGGTACTCCCACATGGTTCCTCACTCTGAGTTGTGCCGAGTATGGCTGGGAAGACTTACTTCAATTTCTACGAGAGGCAAATGCTAACGTAGAAAACATCGAATTCAAGACACCCGGAGAACTGTGCTCTTTGGATCCAGTCAATGTATGTAGGTACTTCAATCATAGATTTGAAGCTATGATGTCTTTCATCATGAATAAGAAGAATCCACCTCTTGGAGAGGTGTTGGATTTCTTCTGGAGAAAGGAGTACCAAGCAAGAGGTGCTCCTCATATACATATGTTGCTGTGGATCAAGGATGCACCTAAATTTGGAACGGATCCAGAAGACTCAGTGATGAGTTTCATCCAACAGTATTCTACGTGTGCTGTTCCAAACGCAAAGGAGAAGAAAAGCCTAAGAGAAAAAGTTCTGCGTTTCCAAAGCCATCGATGTGGAAAGTACTGCCGTCGTAAATTCCGAAACAAAGACAAGTTCTACACCAAATGTCGTTTCGGCTTTCCACGACCGGTGATTTCTAAAGGAAGAGTAAACAGTTTGATGTCTTCGCTGCGACATAATGTGATGAAGAAATCACCTAAAAACACTTACAATTTGAAGAGGAACGAAGAGTCCAAGTACATCAACGACTACAACCCGGTGATTTTGTCCATGTGGAATGCTAACATGGATATACAGTTTGTGGCTGATAACTGTATGGCTGTGGCTCGGTATGTGACGTCTTACATCACCAAAAAAGAGAAGACAGAATTGAAGGATATGTGGGAGGACATTTCCCATGAAAAGAGCCTCAGCAAGAAGTTGTACAGTTTCAGTCTGAAGATGTTGTCGCATCGAGAAATCGGAGCGTACGAATGTTCTGACCGGTTGTCTTCAGCAAGTCTCTATGCCAAGTCCAGGAGTATCGTTTGGGCGAGTCTTGGTCTTGCTGCAACGCGTAATCGAGTTCTCAAACCTGTGCGGGAAATTGAGTATTTGGCGGAAAAGGAGCCAAACAGTACCGACATTTTGAAGACAAACATGTTGGATACATATTATCCAAATCGAAGCAGTCACCTAGAGAATGTTTGTCTGTATGAGGTTCTGCAAAATTACATGTTCAAGAGGAACATCAAAGAAGATACTGAGAAAGGAGTGTATGCTGTAATAGGAAGTGAGGGATGTCTGGTCAAGCAAAGAAAATGCCACTTGATAAACCATCGAAAATTGAGTGGCGAATCTCCTGAAAAAAAGGAGTTTTTCTATTTAGCACTTTTGCAACTTTTCAAGCCTTGGCGTGCAGAAGAGGAACTGCTTGGAGATTTCCTCTGTTACGAAGACTCTTTCAATGCCGCCAAGGAGACCATAGAATGTCCTGCTTTTCCCAAATATGTAGAAATGTTGAATGCGGAAATTGAGCAGGAAGCAACGATTGCAGCCGAGATTGCCAGAGACAGTTCTCAGGACAGTCAGAGTTCTGCTTCATTGAGTCAGGATCCACTAGGAGGACCTCTTATTGAAAATGAAGCTGCCACTGCTATGAATGAGGTGGAAAGAGCCATGGCACATGCTCAAGAGGATGCGGTTAACTTAGAAGAGTTGGAAAGGCAACTCAACGTTGAGCAGAGGAAAATATATGACGAAGTTACCATGCAAATTGATCATGGATTAAGTCATGATAAGAAAGAGTGCTCATGTACGTCGTTGAAGCCTGTCCGACTGTACGTGAGTGGAGAAGCGGGAACTGGAAAAAGTTTCCTCATTAAAGCAATTTCATGCTATTTGCAGGAAAGGACAGAGTCATCGCTGTCTTGTGTTGTCACTGCTCCAACTGGACTGGCAGCACATAATATTAAAGGGATTACTTTACATCGTTTACTGATGCTGCCAGTGGAGCATGACAACAAATTAGAATATCACAAGCTATCTGGAGATGCTTGTTTTGAAGTTTCAAGAATCTTGAGGAAAATGAAACTTCTTATCATTGACGAAGTAAGCATGGTTTCCAATGTCATGCTTGCCTTTGTGCATTTGAGGATGCAAGAAGTTCTCAAAACAGAGTATGATGTGTTATTTGGTGGCAAACACATCATTGTTTTCGGAGATCTTCTGCAGCTGACACCAGTGAAAGGGCAACCTGTGTTCAAAATGCTCACGCATGAAGATACCAGGAAGTGCCTAGGCAGCATTGGCAACGTCAATATATGGTTAAACTTCAATTATGCTGAACTGCATGAAAATATGCGTCAGGCAAAGGATGAAGTTTACAAGACTATTCTACAAGATGTTAGAATTGGAAAAGTGACCGAGCATGGGAAAGAAGCTTTACATGCACGATTACTGTCAAATTTATATCCAGAACAAGATGTTGTGCCTGAGAATATTTTTCAGAAAATTACTGATAAGAAATCTGGAATATGTTTGATGCCAACTCTTGCAGAATGTGCCAAATTTAACAACAAAATGTTGCATTTAGAAAAGCAAGAGATTGTGAAAGTGGAAGCTATTGATAGAGTAGAGCATATGGGATCAACAATTATTTTGTCTGAGAATCTGAAAACAAAATTGGATTCATTAGAGAAGAGTATATCTAAAACTGCAGGTTTTGAAAAGACTCTGAATGTGTGCTTGAACTGCCGTATAATTTTAAGAAGGAATTTACATGTTGAAAGAGGTCTGGTAAATGGATCAATGGGTAATGTTGTTGATTTTGTGAAATACAGAAATAGAGATGGAATTGAATTTTTAAAAATTAAATTTGATGGCATTGAGGAAGTACAGCTAATTGCTCGTTGTTCTGCTAGATTTTTGCTTGTAAAAGACTTATATGTTCGCCGTAAGCAGTTCCCTGTTTGCTTGGCATATGCGGTGACAATTCATAAATCGCAAGGTTTAAGTGTAGACACTGCATTGGTGAATATTGGCAGTTCTGTGTTCAAGGAGGGTATGGCATATGTGGCATTGTCACGAGTTAGAACTTTATCGGGATTGTACTTGATTGAGTGTGATGTCAGAAACATTTGTGCAGATCTAGATTGTGTTAAGGAATACAATAGGTTAAGAAGAGAGTATGCGCCACATTTGCCTCAGTTTCCTTTGTTTGAGAAACGTCTGGTAGGCCGGAAACGAAGAAATGAGAACAATACTGGGGAGGTTGTAGCAAAAAGACAAAAAGTGAATGAACCTAAAATTACAAGCAGAAACAAAGAGGATTCTGTTGAAGATGTTGTTGGTTTTCAGTTTGAAAACAGTTCTGGTGTCAACTGCTATGCTAATGTAGTAATTAATGTTTTGTTTTCTCTAAAAAATGTAAAAGAAGAGATTTCTGGTCAATTCTGATCAAAGATTTTGCAGTTTGTTAAATTCTGTGTTAGAGAAATGTACCACTGATAGAAGAAACATAGAAAGTGTGTCTGAAATTAGAAATCTGTTAGATAGATGTTCAGGCCAAACACAATTCTCTCAAAATATTCAGCAAGATTGTCAGGAGTTTTTAATTTATATGCTTGATGTATTACATGCTGAAGGTGTAGATGTAGATCAGCTGTTTGGGCTTTCTTATCAATGGCAGCATGACTGCGAGAACTGTATGGTATCAAGTACTACTAGTGTAGACTCAGAAAGATTTATATATTTAACTTTGCCAGACAGTAAATCAGTCTCCTTTAATAAGCTAGTAAAAGCTGCTAATCACAACATGGAGTGTAGCCAATGTAAATCTGAAATGATGTCCACATTATTTATACGAACATATGGCCAGTACGTCATTTTAATGTTCCAACGATGTAGGCCTGATGGAACAAAATTGACAACTTTAATAAAAAAATTTGTAGCTTCGCAGTTGTCAATATCAGGAAGGACTTTTGTAACTACAGCAATTATATATCATGACGGCCCTTCAATATCATCAGGACATTACACAGCTTATTTAAAGTCTAGAAATGGCTGGTCATTCTGCAATGATTCTGTTTTAATTTTCAAAAAAAAATTGCCGTATGACCTTAAAAACTCTTACCTGGTGTTTTTAAAACCAAAATCTTAGGAAAAAAATCTCGGGATATGATCTGTGGAATTTCAAGAAGTTCTAATGGCTCCTAAACAATTTGGCCTTGAGGATAAGTGTAGTTCAGAGACATAACTTCTAATCATAGGATTGGACATCATGGAGATGTATGTGCACTTTGAATGAGTTCAGAAAAACTGTTTCTTTTCATAAGCTAATTGAAGCAGCCAATCAAAACATGGAGTAGAGGGAATGTAAGTCTGCAATGCTGTCTACTGTTTTACATTGCTTTGTGATTAAAAGTGATGTAGAGAATTAAATAATTGTAGTACTCATAGAGGTAGTGTAAGTCTGCTTCATATTAAGCAGTATCAGTGTCATAGGAAATGTAGAACATGACTGAGCAAGAAGGGGAAGATATTACTATTCCAGGATTGTGAAAATGATCTTCAACATTTTAATTCTGAAAGTTGCGGAAATGCCAAATGATGGGATTGGCTTACAAGAAATCCAAGAGTTATAAATATCTCTGACTAGATTTGGCCTTGTGGAAAATAGTGGTAGAGAGCAAGAAGTCATTTATTGCATGTAACGTGTTTTTAAAAACGATGGAGGTTTTCTTTCAGAAAGTGGCGGGCTGAAAGTAATAACAGCACAAAAGAGTGTAAGCTGTTCATAGGACATCCTTGGACATCATGGAAAGTAAGTTAACTTTAAGGAGTTCTGAATTTTAATTTCTGATGTTGTATGGGTTTTTTAAACACAATCATTTTGATTGTGTTTTTTTTTCCCCGCTGTTACATGATGAATACCTTCAAGTCACTGTTTTTAGTGAATTTTGATACATTCTGAGAACAGCAAAAATAAACCATTTAACATGTATAATTAATTCTGTACTGTTTGCATTTATGATGTATATGTAGAACTGTGTAGGAGGCATGGAGAAGGTGAGTTTTCTGTAAGTGTTAAATTTATTGTATGCAGTGCTGCACTTCTACGTATTCTTTCATATGCTGGACTACATCTGCACAATGAGATACCTAAGCAAAGGAAACACAAGTGATGTGATTGTGAAATGAGCAAAATAAATTGCACATATTTCAATTACATCACCTGTGTTTCCTATCATTACGAATCACATTGTGCAGATCAAGTTTAGGTCTGTCCAGGGAAACATAGGAGGTTTCTACTTTGTTGAAGAGTGCAGTGGACATGACTCACTTCATTAGTAGACTTTCACAGATATTATCTCCTCTGTACACTTCAACAAGTGTAAATCTCATCTTGAACTCTGAGTAGGCCTCACCTCAAACAAATCTCTGGATAGGAGACATGTTATTGGCATACTGAAGCGACACTTTTCTGAAACAAGAGCAATGCAAAAGATGCACCATGTTTTAAGATAGGCCTCACTTCATCTGCATCAAGATACTGTTAGTTTAAAATGTATATCTTTAGGATTGTGTAGAGGACCTGGAGAAGCAGAAGCTTCTGTCAGTGTCAAAGTTGTTGAAAAACTATTTGTCCTTCAATATTTTCCCTTGTCTTTTGTAATTTTTAAATACATATTTTAATTTTTTTCAAATGTTGGTTCTCTCTTTCACAGATTGAAAGTATAGAAATAAAATGTGATTAATTTAACGGCAATTACAAGGTAAATAGTTGTACTCTTTTCGTTACATTTCTATCACATTCACCTACTATTAGATCCACTGCTTCACTTCTTTAATCCTCAGTTTCCTGCCTTTGCTACTTTCCTCATTCCTTTCTCTATTACCTATTTACTCAACTCCTTCCACTCTTTTTTTCAGTCCCTCTGTTCTCATAGTTCCTCAGTCTTGTTCACTCACTCCATCTCTATTACTCTTAGTGTCTGTGAATTACTTTCCCAACTTTTTTTTTTTTGGACCGCTTCCCGGGAAGTTGCCCGGTTCGCAAACCAGCAGCGTTATGGCAGTCCACCATTTTGTGTTTCGGTCGAATCAAGATACAAGATGGAGGGCAAATAATGTTCAGAATGGGTAGAAGGGGGCACGGTAGATGTATCTTGACCCCCTTGGTTTTCTGAGGGTGGCTGAGGAGGACCATAGTTCTTCACTCTTGTTCACTCTCTCTGTTTCTATTAATGTCACTGTTTATGACTGATCAAAAAAATGTTTTTTAAAAAAGAACAGTACCTATAAGGGAAGGAAAGAGACAGTTATGTTAAAAGAAAGACAGCTATAGGGAGTAAACTAAGGATACTGTTACCTACAATCCACTGCTGTTGATGTTACTGACCATGTCATGAATGATGTAATATGTGACATCATCAGCAGTGGATTGTAGGTAACAGTATCCTTAGTTTACTCCCTAGAGCTGTCTTTCTTTTAACATAACTGTCTGTTTGCTTACCTTATACTTACTGTTCTTTTTTTTAAAAAATATTTTTTTTGGTTAGCTTCCGGTACGCGTACCGGGTAGCGCTCCGGGAGCGAACTAAGAGAAATAGAGGTTGGCAGAGTTCCAAATATTCTACCAATTTTTTTATAATGGGGAGTTAGTTCTGAAAATAACTTTTTTTTTATGTTTTTGTTGTTTTATATTTTTTTTAGTATTTTTTGAACATTTTTTTACTTTTTTTGTATTTTCTGAACGTTTTTAAATTTTTTTGGGTTTTTTGGGGGGGGGGAAACAAAAACGATCCATTATAAAGGGCTCAACAGGAGCAAAAAAAAAAAAAAGAATTTATTTTTTGGTGCGTTTCGTACAAACATTAATATGATTTTGAATTGCTCGCAAAATCAAAGTGATGCTACTTTCTCTGTAGCAGATGAAAGTGCCACATTCCACGCACACTTGCTTTACGTGCCCAAACAACATTTGGATGTTTGCGATCATCTCCCTCGCCTCTGGTCCCGACACCTCTGGAACCACCGATCTTCTTGCCATTGGGAGGGGATTTTGTTGTTCGTCACGTAGCTGGGCAGCACTATAATTATTTGGGTGCCACCTACTCATATGCCGATGCATAGTATGATTGCCATAACTGTATTTTTTATCAGTGCCCCTTGACAATCTATCACCGCATATACGGCAAAACACGTAGCGTGCATTCACTTTCTTTTGCCCCTCAGGAATTCTGTAGAATTGCCAGATGTAATTCTCCTTTCGATTGTACCTCCTGGGCTCCTCTGGCAAAAACTCATGCTCTTCCTCCTCTTCCTCCTCTTCCTGTTCTTCCTCTTCTTGCAAAATTACTTCTGCAGGTGGTCCTCTCTTTCTTGGATTTGGTGGAGGTGGTGGGCTAGCACCAGCTGAAGCTACTAATGAAGCCATCTCAAAGTCTCAATAAAGGGTCTTTCTCTCACCAAGATGAAAGTCAGAGTGATGAAAGAAGGAGGGGTTTTCATCATTTGGGATAAACAAAAGTTCTAAACCAATGAAAAGTGTTCATTTTAGATCACATGACCTAGTATTACATCATTAGGAAACCAAAAGTGAAATGAACCAATGAAAAGTGTTATTACCGAGTCACATGACCTGCTATGTTTACGTTACGCGGTCGGCGCCGCGCCGCGGATCGCTTCCGGTTCGCGTACCGCTGCGCTTCCGGGTACGCGAACGTAGCACGTAATATGACGTATTACGCGAGAACGCGAAACGTCATGCTGACGCGAAGCGTCACGATGTTGTTTTGTAACGCGAGAGGTGCGCAAAAGGAACGTTTACCGGTTCGCGTACCGGGTCGCGCCTCCGGATTGAGCTAACGGGAAGCTAACCGGTACGCGTACTGGGAGCGAAACAAAAAAAATAAAAAAAAAATTGTATAAAAAACATGTAAAAAATATTTTTCTTTTTAAAGAATAATACATTGTAAAGGTTTTGATATTAGCTATTAAAAAACCAATGAAATTCACTGAAAAAACCATAGGTTATAGACCATATATAGTTAGGAATTAGCATTTACAAAACCTTAAAAATTCACTGACAAAAACCATAGGTTATACACCATATATAGTTAGGAATTAGCATTTAAAAAACCTTATTTTACTCACACAAAACCAATGAAATTCCATATATAGTTAGTTGTACTAACTATATATCACGCACCCGCAATCCACTGCTGATGATGTCACATATTACATCATTCATGACATGGTCAGTGACATCACTGATGACATCACTGATGACATCTCAAATGACATCACTGATGACATCACTGATGACAACATCCAGTGACTGTATTTTTCTGTAAAGTTAAAATATGTCTTACATATTTATGAATGAGTCGATGTATAAGTGTCTGGACGAAGGATTTAGTAGGTGCATGACTGAATGTATGAGTGAGTGATTAAATGTGTCTCACTGAGTGCATGGGTTAGTGACTAAACTGTCTTAATTTGTGCATCATTATGTCTGTTGTTCTGTAAACTGCTGCATGTGTTGATCAGTAGCTATATGAGTAACTATATAGGTTATTGATTGGTTGCCCAAGCATTTGTATGGGAGACTGAGTGTGTGTGTGGGTGGCTGGGAAGTGTATGACTCTGTGCATAGATGTATGGATTCAAAAGTGCATGTTGGAAACAGCTGTATGGGCGGTTGACTGTGTGCATGACTGTATTGGTGAGTGAATAGATATCTCAGTGCTACATGTCAAATTAAGTACATATGTAAAATACAGTACATGTGAGAGTTGACATATATAAATAACTGTGCATAAGAGCCAGTGAATGTGTGAGTGGCTGTATGGATCATTGTGAACTTGTATCCAGGATTGTATAAGTGAGTAAATATGTTTTAGTATATGTTTGAATAAGTAAGGTGTGTTTAACTGTATAGTTAAGGAAACGGAGGTGTGATTGATTGTTTGCATGACTGTCTAGGTGTGTGTGTAACTTCATGGATGAGTGACAATCTGTGAGTCTGTGTTTACACTGAGTGTATCTAAGGTTATATTAGAGTCTGAAGAGGTTCATCGTATTATCACATGAATGATTTTATCAGTGATGTCATCAGTAATGTCATTTGAGATGTCATCAGTGATGTCATCAGTGATGTCATTTGAGATGTCATCAGTGATGTCATCAGTGATGTCATTTGAGATGTCATCAGTGATGTCATCAGTGATGTCACTGACCATGTCATGAATGATGTAATATGTGACATCATCAGCAGTGGATTGTGGGTGCGTGATATATAGTTAGTACAACTAACTATATATGGAATTTCATTGGTTTTGTGTGAGTAAAATAAGGTTTTTTAAATGCTAATTCCTAACTATATATGGTGTATAACCTATGGTTTTTGTCAGTGAATTTTTAAGGTTTTGTAAATGCTAATTCCTAACTATATATGGTCTATAACCTATGGTTTTTTCAGTGAATATATATATATATATATATATATATATATATATATATATATATATTACCTACTGGCGGTCGCCAGTAGGTATATATAGTTAGGATTTTTTCCCTATGGGTTTTTTGAAAATTCTATGTCTAATAACTTTGGCGTTTGTGGACGGAATTGGCTGAAATTTTCTGGAAAATGGAACATTTTGTTTCTGAGCAGCCCCTGGAAATTTGGGGGGGGTTCGTCCAGGGGGGGCCGAGAAAAAAGGGGGGTCCCAAAACGTGTTTTTAACATTGAGTTTTCCATAGGGCGGTCTGTCGCACTTTTAGCCCGAACGGCTGAATGGATTTGCACGAAACTTGGCAAAATTGTAGAGACTGGTAGCCCGATGTGCCTTTTGTAGGTCTCAATATATGTGCTCCAGTGGATTTTGAGAAATTAACATTTAAAAAAAGATATATATCTGTAACAGCGGACTGGGCAGCTCCCGGTTCGCGGACCGGGGAGCGTACCAAAACTTCGCGTAGCGAAGCTGATTGGCTCTCCGGCGTCTGTAAACATTCCAAACAGTCCGGAGCGGCCGCCATCTTGTCTCTCGGTAGGATTGAGAGACAAGAGGAGGCCAAAACAAAAGGGGAAATAACCATAAGGGGGCATAGTAGATCCTCCCTGACCCCTTAGGTTTAATGTGGAGGCTTTAAAAGGGCCCCGCGGGGCAAAAATAAAAAAAAAAATGTTTTTGTTTTTTTGCGTGGGTAGCGCCCGGTACGCGAACCGGGAAGCGTTCTGGGCAGCGTACTGCAATGAAAAATGAATGATAGACTTTTCAAATGCTGTATGTTAATTGATTGTTGTTTTTGTTGATTATTTTTTTTATTTTTTATTTTTTAAGCATTTTTTATTGTGTTTCATATTTTATTAAACTTTCTAACATTTCATTGTCAGAAATTTCAAAATTATCATGGAATATACATTGTAGTCTCTGAGGTTGTAAAATGTCCTCATTTGCAAGGAGGTTATCTACTGCTTGTACACATTGCAGTAGTTCTTGGTCCCAAGTTTCATCCATAAATTCAATCTCATTTGGATCAATGATTTCTGTGTTGGACTCTGGAAGGACAATTTCAAATGAAATTTTTTGTTCGCTTTCCATTTTCCCTGAAATTTGCATAAAAAAAATATATATTAGTAGAGGTAGGGCAATGTTGGGATTAATTTTAGATAGGCAGTTTTTAACAGTGAATTTATCTTTGGGCAGTGTATAGTATCAGAGTGATTGTATCTAAATTTATAAGTACTACAGAGGGATAGTATATAACTAACAGAAAAAGTTTGCCATATTAACTTAAAGTGCACAATATACTTCAGTTTTAAAAATAACAACTTACCTTTAAAAATAAGTTGAAGTTATTAATGAAAATCCTATTGAAATGTACACCAGGAAGTAGTAGTCAAAATGGCTGTGTTTCCTTCTCTTCCTTTATATATATTCGGGTACATAACCAATCAAATGTCAGGTAAAAAAAGTAAAAAATGAAAGTAACATTTTAATTGGTTGTGAATTCCAACACTTCAGATGTGTTTTGTGAAGTAATTTACCTCACGGTATTTAGAGAGGTCTTTAGGCTAAATGGCTAAATGGAATTCCAATCAAATTTGTGAAAATGGTAGGGATTGGTATGTAGTATGAGCTAATCTATATTTGGTGAAATTATCTCAAGTGGCTTTTGTGTGAACTACTTTCCCACCTTTTTTGATGGTGCGCTTCCCAGGGAGCGACCCGGTACGCGAACCGTTGAGCGCCCCGGTTCGCGGACCTTAAGCGTTCCAGGAGTCCACCATTTTGTGTTTCGGTCGAATTAAGATACAAGATGGAGGGCAAATAATGTTCAGAATGGGTAGAAGGGGGCACGGTAGAGTTATCTTGACCCCCTAGGTTTTCTGAGGGTGGCTGAGGAGGCTTATATGTGCGAAAAAAAAAAAATTTCAAAAAAAAATTCGCGAGGTTAGCTCCCGGTTCGCGTACCGGGTAGCGGCCCCGGTAGCGTATTTTGTTGAAAATTAGTGAAAAATGTTAGAGTTAAATAATAATTGTGAGTGATCAGATGTAGGGTAGCTCTGAGAAGAGCTTTTGGGTTTATGGTACATTTAGGTACTTATAAGTAGGTACCAATGCACATTCTTAAATTCAGAGTGAAAATTCTGTTGCCCTCATCTGAGAAGTGAACTCCATCTCCTCTGTAGATATCTTGCATGTAGTAACGCAAGTTATTGTTGTACAGGGAGCCCATTCCATGGTCTCTCATGTAAGCTGAAACAGATTTGTTTACATGCTTCCTCGATTTCTCAATTTGTGGACAAAATTGGTTGGACCACCTCCATTTCTGTCTTTGGCATATATTTGAATATACCAAGGCAGTCTGAGGAAAAAGTGCCATCAATTGCTCAAAGGTGTCCTTTAAAAGCATTTCCAGACCTACCCCAGTCAAAGTGCCCAAGTCATTACCTCCACAGTGCACAATTAACAGGTCAGGTTTGGGCAAATGCATAAAGGTTTTCACCAATGGTATCAATTGGTGACATTTTAATCCTCTGTGGCCAAACCACTTAATTTCCACATCTTGTAAATTGAGGTTAGGTAAATTCCTGCTTTCAACGTACCTTTGAGCCCAGTGAATATAACTATGACCAACAATCCAGACAGAAAACATGGTGAGAGAAGGTTCTCCTGCAGTCAGATGAAGTGTGGCAATGAAATGGCAGTTGAAAAAATGAGAGTTTGAAATGAAAAAAACTATGGAGTTTCTGTGTTCATGAAGCAGTAACAGTGATTGGTGGATTTTGATTGATGAAAACAGAAAGTTAGGGTGTACAGATGTGTTGTTTGAGAGATGTATTTTGAGTGGTCAATAAAAAATCATTAAATGAAAGAAAGCACTGGATATGCAGGTGCACTGAGAGTTCAGAGTTCAATTGCAACATTGTTGTGTGAACTTGCAAACACCAGAGTTTCTCCAAGAGGTGGTTGCTATGGAAAATAGCCAGAAATGGCAGAGGGGGGAAGGGTTTTCATTTGAAAAAAAGTGAGGGAAGAGTTTTGATTGGGTGACATGAGAAATATGTGTGAAGAATTACAGCATTTCTGTGCTTTTGATAGCTGCAGACTCTGGAGTGCATACCTTTTGCTCTGCTGAAGACAAATTGGTGTGTTTCTTAGACTGTTTTCAAACTCAAAGTATTTGCTAAGGTGAGAAAATATTTCTTTATTTTAGATAGAGAATAGTGTGCTTTAAGGAGAAAATTATGATTTATGTGGCGCAAATTGCTTGTAAATATGCTCTCACATGTGCATGGAAAAATTTGATTTTGAATGTTAGTGTTATATAGCCATGTTAAAAGTGACTCAACCATGCTGGAAAGTCAATCAAAAAATGATTTCATGTGTTTTAATGACATTTTAAGTCATTTTCTCATGTGCAGTGTTTAGAAATTATGATTTGAAAATCGTTTTTGTGGAAAAGGAATTGTTTTTAAATTCATGACAAGGATATAATGGTGTATGGTTCTTTATAAGGCAATTGACTGTCCCTGATGTTATTTTTCTCATTTTAGTGTAAGACCTTTCTCTGTGGCGCAAATTGCTTGTAAATATGCTCTCACATGTGCATGGAAAATTTAGATTTTGAATGTTTGTGTTAAATAGCCATGTTAAAAGTGACCCAACCATGCTGGGAAGGCAATCAAAAAACGCTTTCATGTGTTTTAATGACATTTCAAGTCATTTTCTCATGTGCAGTGTTTAGAAATTATGATTTGAAAATCGTTTTTGGGAAAAAGGAATTGTTTTTAAATTCATGAGAAGGACATAATGGTGTATGGTTCTTTATAAGGCAATTAACTGTCCCTGATGTTATTTTTCCCATTTTAATGTAAGACCTTTCTCTGTGGCGCAAATTGCTTGTAAATATGCTCCCACCTGTGCATGGAAAGTTTTAATTTTGAATGTTTGTGTTACATAGCCATGTTAAAAGTGACCCTACCATGCAGGAAAGCCAATCAAAAAACGCTTTTATGTGTCTTAAGGACAATTTAAGTAATTTTCCCATGTGTAGTGTTTTGAAGTTATGATTTGAAAATCGTTGTTGAGGTAAAGGAATGTTGTTAAAATTTATGTGCGCCATATGCCCCCAAATTTCTTTTTTAGGGTTGCAGCAGGGTGTTCTTGAGACACCCCTGCACCTTTGGAATAAATTCCTAATTTGTGATGAGCAAATTGTTAATCGCAAATTGCACCTTCATTTATATGAGCCTCCTAGCTCATGGAAATGAATGGGTAATTTGCAATTAGCAATTTTCTCATCGCAAATTTGGAATGGTAAAGAATCGCTATTTATTCCTTAAAATTCGCTTTTTTGGAAATGCAAAATAGTTATATGATACATATGGCGGTTGATGTCTAACAAGATAAGAAGCTTAGGGATACATTTATGATGACTGGCGCAATGAAGTAGAAATCACTTACTTCATTGGTAGGCCTTTACATGAATTATCTCCTCTGTATTCTTCATCAAGCGTAACTTTAATCTGCAATCCTGAGTAGGCCTCACCTTAAACAAACCTCTGGATAGGCCACATCCTATTGTCATCCTGAATTAATCATTTAAAATGCTAGGGACAGATTTATGATAGGTGTATACCTCTTTTGTGCCACTTAGAAAACATTGTCCATGGGGAAATGACTTAAAATGTCCTTAAGACACATGAATGTGTTATTTTAAAACGTTTGCAATTTTTTTGGGTCACTTTCAACATGGCTATGTGACTGAAACAGTCAAAATCTAAATTTGCAATGCACAGGTGGGAGCATATTTACAAGGAATGTGCTTCATGGGGAAAGGTCTTATAATGTAATATGGGAAAAATGACATTAGAGACACTGAAATGCCTTATAGAGAAGCATACACCATTATGTCCTTGTCATAAATTTGCAAACCATTACTTTTCCCCAAAAACGATTTTCAAATTATATTTTGAAAACACTGCACATGTGGAAATTACTTAAAATGTCAATAATTCAAAATTTGCGATTCCTTAAATGCAATGTATCAAAAAAAAAATATGTAAAAAATGATATTAAGGATTTGGAAACTACCACCAACTTCTAGTTTGTGGTAATTTGCGAATTCTTTTCAAAAAGCATTTTTTTCAACAAAAAAAAAAGGTCCCATATGACGCCCATACATGCCATTAGGGCATGTAGGTGTGCCATGTGCTCTCAAATTTCTTTTTCAGGGGTGCAGCAGGGTGTTCTTGAGATACCCCTGCACGCTTGAAAAAAATCCTATTTTGTGATGAGCTAATTGCTAATCACAAATTGCAACCTTAATTCCTATGAGCCTCCTAGCCCATGGAAATGAATGGGTAATTTGCAATTAGCAATTTGCTCATTGCAAATTAGGAATAGTAAAGAATTGCTATTTATTCCTTAAAATTTGCTATTTAGGAAATGGAAAATAGTTTGATGGTACATATGGTGGTTCATCTGTAACAAGATAAGAAGCTTAAGGATACATTTATGATGACTGGTGCAATAAAGTGCACATTACTTACTTCATTGGTAGTCCTTTATATGTATTATCTCCTCTGTATTCTTCATCAAGCGTAACTTTGATCTGCAATCCTGAGTAGGCCTCACCTTAAACAAACCTCTGGATAGGACACACTTTATTGTCATCCTGGATTAATCATTTAAAATGCTAGGGATAGATTTATGATAGGTGTATGCCTTTTTTCTGCCACTGTGCGTCACTTTTATGATGCAGCGGTGGTGCAAAATATTTGCTATGAGGTGACAACATTAAAAATTGATGCATTTAGGCAGATATGTCATGGTGTAAAAAAAAAACGTACCACATAAAACCCAATCAGCAGTAATGCAAAAGATGCACCATGTCGCAAGACAGGCCTCACTTGGGGCCATATGTATCAAGCTAATTAGCATTTGCAAAGATCAAAATTCTATGAATTTCGGCCTTTGCGAATGTTAATTAGACAAATGGTATGTATCAAACTACTTTGATGCAAAATAAGGAGTAGCAAAATTTGCTATTCCTTATTTTGCGATTGCACTGAAGCATTTGTAAATTTTGTGACTACTTAAATGCAATGTATCAAACAAAAACTATGTAAAAAATGACATTAAGGATTTGGAAACTATTGTGGTAAATTAGTGGTAATTTGTGAATTCTTTTCAAAAAGCTTTTTTTCAAAAAAACAAAAGGTGCCATATGACGCCAACACATGCCCTTAGGGCATGTATGTGTGCCATATGCCCCCAAATTTGTTTTTCAGGGGTGCAGCAGGTGTTCTTGAGACACCCCTGCACCCTTGGAAAAATTCCTACTTTGTGATGAGCAAATTGCTGATCGCAAATTAAACCTTCATTCATATTAGCCTCCTAGGCCATGGAAATGAATGGGTAACTTGCAATTAGCAATTTGCTCATCGCAAATTAGGAATGGTAAAGAATCGCTATTTATTCCTTAAAATTCGCTATTTAGAAAATGTAAAATATTTTGATGATACATATGGCAGTTCATCTGTAACAAGATAAGAAGCTTAGGGATAGATTTATGATGACTGGCGCATCACCAGGGATGTGACAGTCATCCTGCGCCACTGTTCCGCCACCCATGTTGTGCTGCATTTACAATGTGGCGCAGCATGGGGCAAAAACGGCACAGATGCGTGACGCATCTGTGCCGTAAAGGTGGTGCATTGCTGGAGTTGTATCGCAAGTGCGATGCAGCTCCAGCAAGGCTCAGGGGTGCCCCATCTCCACAATGCTGCGTCAAGACCTATGCCAGCTTCAATCAGGCGCAGGGTTTTGACGCAGCTTTCTCCTATCTGATTGTAAATGCGGCACACCATGGGTGGTAAAGCAGTAGTGCACATTAACTGGTGCATGCCTGGGGATGTGCCATTTAATATAAATCTGCACTTTAACATTTGAGTATGTGCAGGGGACACAGAGTCGTTGAGGCTTATCCAAGGTTAAGAAGAGATGAGTCCTGTTCAGTGAAAAATTAGACATAGGCTTCACCTGCTCAGCATTGCTGGACATGGCTAAATAATAGCTGCAAAATGTTAATCTTGTTAAACAATTTTACTATTATAATCTCTGAGATTTGTTTCTTACTCTGCAACATCTCATTGTTGTTATCTTTCTTTAAAGATAAAGACAACATCAACATGAGCGACAATCAGCAATCAGTTGATTTTGACCTCATCATTGAACTCGTAATTGAAACATCAGTGGATGTTGATCCCTTGGATGATTTAAATCCTGAGGATGAAGAAGAGCGTGATGAGGATGCAGATTTGTCCGAATTATATGATATAGGATGGGAAGCTGACCTGCTTGAGCCTTTGGAATTATAAACATTTATTTTTAAAATTTATAATCAATAAAAAGTAAAAAGGTAAACCGTTTAATTTAAAAATAAAGACACCTTCAAAAACAGGTTATGTGTAGTGTCTTCAATAAAATATTAAAATATGCTCATAAAATTAGATCAGATTCACATATAAAATAGCATAGGTAACATAAATATAAATGTCATTTATTTTCTGGTATTTCTGTATTGTAAAAATGGCAATGACTAAAAAATCTTCAAATTAAAATGTCAAGTAGTGTGTTATGTTTTTGATCACTATTACTGATTTACTGTTTGATAATAATGTTTATTAACATTTTTTATTATATTTTTCCTCAGATTCAACTGCAGATCATTTCAAGATTTTAATATGCCTACAACACAAAGACAGATAAAGGCTGCAAAACGTCAAAGACAGCAGGAGAAAAAAAAAATGCAGCAGTCCTCTAACAAAAAGATTTCTCAAGCCACGAAGAAAGCACCGGGTAAGAGCTCTAAATATTTCATAAGAAATATTTGTAATAAAAAAAATATTACTACAGAAAATGTTTCAGTCCATAACACGAGGAGTAAATCAAATGGAAAGAAAAGGACAATGGAAAATGTTACTGCTAGAGCAAGAGATAAATCTGTGCATGATAGTAGAAGGAAACAACAGTTTAGGGAGATTCGTAAACGAATGTTCCGCAACAGGATAATTGGCAATTTGTTAAAAAATATTAAGAAAGGTCAACAGAAACTAGTTTTTTATAAGAGAAAAAAAAAAGTTGAGAAAGTTATTGATCAGGCATTTGAAATTAAACGTAAGTTATTTATTTTGATAATCAATAGAATTAGGAAACTAAACAAGGCAATTTTTGATTTCAAAAGAAATAGTAGATGGAAGAGAATAGTTAATCGTAGTAATTTTTGTGAAGTTTTTTCTGGAGAATGGATGCATAGTTCAAGCTGTGAGGCATTTTTTAATGAAGAGAGTTATTTCCAGGATAATGATTTGGTGCATGCAGTTGACATCAGTGGTCGTGCTTATGAAGTGAAAGATGGTTGTCCAGTTGAAAAAGAAAAACTTGTGACAACAGAGGCAGAAGAGTTGTTAGGTAATGAGGTTTTAGGAAGACGTGCTAAGGGTCCTGTGTACACCTGGAAGTGTAGTAGTATTTGCAGTGTGCGAAAGGATTCCATCAATTTGCTTTGTGATTTTGTACGGTCATTTAACAAAAAAAGTTTGAAGCAGAAAATGAGGTTGTTGCAAGAATTAGATCCTTGCAGAGTAAGAGAAGTGACAGGTTTGCATGGTCATTCACTGGCTTGTCTTTCCAGGAGAGTATGCCAGAGTGTTTTTCATCATTTCAGGATGCTAGCAGTGCATCATAACAAAGTGAGGAAATTAGTTAGAATGTTGTATTATGCTAAGAGTCCAGCAATTATGCTGAAACAATTATGCGCTGCTCTTTTGCATGGTTCTGAAATAGATGTGAAGAATATATGTGAAGAAATTGAGTTTTGTTACTTTGGAAGTAAAGAGGAGAATGTTGAAATTGAGCAAGAAGTAGAGGGTCATTTGGAAGATAGTGTACATGTTTCCAGTACAGATAATTTCCAGAGGGAAATTGCGACGTTTGACATGAAATCAAGTGAGAGGCCTAATTTCACTTGTGTGTGTTGTAGACGCACTTATTATAAGAATCAGACTAAGTTAGTGGATTTATATGCAAAAAGTGAAAGGGAAAATAATAGTGAATGGAAGGATTTTGCAACATACTTGATGGTAGAAAATTGTTTTGATTTGGGATTGGATCAACGTGTGTGTACTTATTGTTGTAACAAATTAAAACAAAACCAGATGCCTGCTAGAGCAGTTCATAATAATCTGGAATTGGTTGAGATTCCTTCTGAATTGAAGGACTTAAATACTTATGAATCTATTTTGATTCAAAGTATCCATCCCTTTCAGGCTATTGTAAGAATGGAGCCAAAGACAGGGAAATTGCCTCCATCAGATTTACAGAGAGGATTAAAGGGAAGAGTTGTTTATTTGCCTCTAGATTTGAAGAAAAACATTAACACAATTGGAGTAGAAAAAGTGGAAGAGGAACCTCTGGTTATCTTAGTTAATGGGGTTCCGACAAAGAATAAGAAAATATGGCAAGATTTAGTAGATGTTAGGAAAGTTAAAAAGGCAACATTGTATTTGAAAAAAAATAATAAATACTATAAGAATGTATATGTTGCAGAAGAGGAAGTAAGTGAGGAAGAGGATAGCGATTTGTGTGCTGGTCAAATTGAGAAAGTAGAACCCTCTACTAGTGAGGAAATATATGAACATTATAGTGTTCATCCTTTGCATTCCAAGGAAGTCATGGGGAATGCTATTGAGTTGTTTCAAATGAAACAAGCCAAAGGGAGTCCCATTAGTGTTTGGGAGGAAAGTTTGGAAGCTCGGTGTTTCCCACAGCTTTTTCCAACAGGTCAGGGAGGAAGATATGATGAGCGACCTCATCAAATTCCTGCTTCTGAATACCGGACTTTGCGATTGTATGCAGGAGATGCTAGGTTTCGACAATGCATTCCTTATTTGTTTCATCTCCTGTTTGAAAGCGATCTGTCTGGACTGTCATATGCAGTGAACCACATCTTGAAAAGTGGTATACACATGCAAAACATCTCGGCAAGTGATTTTATGGATAAAGTGAATGTCCAAGATAGTATTTTGGATTCTCACCTGATTAATCTCATGGCGTGTCAGCGTGGTACTAATGAGTACTGGTACCGTCGTCATGGTGATTTAAAATGTATGCTGAGGAACTTAGGTACTCCCACATGGTTCCTCACTCTGAGTTGTGCCGAGTATGGCTGGGAAGACTTACTTCAATTTCTACGAGAGGCAAATGCTAACGTAGATAACATTGAATTCAAGACACCCGGAGAACTGTGCTCTTTGGATCCAGTCAATGTATGTAGGTACTTCAATCATAGATTTGAAGCTATGATGTCTTTCATCATGAATAAGAAGAATCCACCTCTTGGAGAGGTGTTGGATTTCTTCTGGAGAAAGGAGTACCAAGCAAGAGGTGCTCCTCATATACATATGTTGTTGTGGATCAAGGATGCACCTAAATTTGGAACGGATCCAGAAGACTCAGTGATGAGTTTCATCCAACAGTATTCTACGTGTGCTGTTCCAAACGCAAAGGAGAAGAAAAGCCTAAGAGAAAAAGTTCTGCGTTTCCAAAGCCATCGATGTGGAAAGTACTGCCGTCGTAAATTCCGAAACAAGGACAAGTTCTACACCAAATGTCGTTTCGGCTTTCCACGACCGGTGATTTCTAAAGGAAGAGTAAACAGTTTGATGTCTTCGCTGCGACATAATGTGATGAAGAAATCACCTAAAAACACATACAATTTGAAGAGGAATGAAGAGTCCAAGTACATCAACGACTACAACCCGGTGATTTTGTCCATGTGGAATGCTAACATGGATATACAGTTTGTGGCTGATAACTGTATGGCTGTGGCTCGGTATGTGACGTCTTACATCACCAAAAAAGAGAAGACAGAATTGAAGGATATGTGGGAGGACATTTCCCATGAAAAGAGCCTCAGCAAGAAGTTGTACAGTTTCAGTCTGAAGATGTTGTCGCATCGAGAAATCGGAGCGTACGAATGTTCTGACCGGTTGTCTTCAGCAAGTCTCTATGCCAAGTCCAGGAGTATCGTTTGGGCGAGTCTTGGTCTTGCTGCAACGCGTAATCGAGTTCTCAAACCTGTGCGGGAAATTGAGTATTTGGCGGAAAAGGAGCCAAACAGTACCGACATTTTGAAGACAAACATGTTGGATACATATTATCCAAATCGAAGCAGTCACCTAGAGAATGTTTGTCTGTATGAGGTTCTGCAAAATTACATATTCAAGAGGAACATCAAAGAAGATACTGAGAAAGGAGTGTATGCTGTAATAGGAAGTGAGGGATGTCTGGTCAAGCAAAGAAAATGCCACTTGATAAACCATCGAAAATTGAGTGGCGAATCTCCTGAAAAAAAGGAGTTTTTCTATTTAGCACTTTTGCAACTTTTCAAGCCTTGGCGTGCAGAAGAGGAACTGCTTGGAGATTTCCTCTGTTACGAAGACTCTTTCAATGCCGCCAAGGAGACCATAGAATGTCCTGCTTTTCCCAAATATGTAGAAATGTTGAATGCGGAAATTGAGCAGGAAGCAACGATTGCAGCCGAGATTGCCAGAGACAGTTCTCAGGACAGTCAGAGTTCTGCTTCATTGAGTCAGGATCCACTAGGAGGACCTCTTATTGAAAATGAAGCTGCCACTGCTATGAATGAAGTGGAAAGAGCCATGGCACATGCTCAAGAGGATGCGGTTAACTTAGAAGAGTTGGAAAGGCAACTCAACGTTGAGCAGAGGAAAATATATGACGAAGTTACCATGCAAATTGATCATGGATTAATTCATGATAAGAAAGAGTGCTCATGTACGTCGTTGAAGCCTGTCCGACTGTACGTGAGTGGAGAAGCGGGAACTGGAAAAAGTTTCCTCATTAAAGCAATTGTATGCTATTTGCAGGAAAGGACAGAGTCATCGCTGTCTTGTGTTGTCACTGCTCCAACTGGACTGGCAGCACATAATATTAAAGGGATTACTTTACATCGTTTACTGATGCTGCCAGTGGAGCATGACAACAAATTAGAATATCACAAGCTATCTGGAGATGCTTGTTTTGAAGTTTCAAGAATCTTGAGGAAAATGAAACTTCTTATCATTGACGAAGTAAGCATGGTTTCCAATGTCATGCTTGCCTTTGTGCATTTGAGGATGCAAGAAGTTCTCAAAACAGAGTATGATTTGTTATTTGGTGGCAAACACATCATTGTTTTCGGAGATCTTCTGCAGCTGACACCAGTGAAAGGGCAACCTGTGTTCAAAATGCTCACGCATGAAGATACCAGGAAGTGCCTAGGCAGCATTGGCAACGTCAATATATGGTTAAACTTCAATTATGCTGAACTGCATGAAAATATGCGTCAGGCGAAGGATGAAGTTTACAAGACTATTCTACAAGATGTTAGAATTGGAAAAGTGACTGAGCATGGGAAAGAAGTTTTAAATGCACGATTACTGTCAAATTTATATCCAGAACAAGATGTTGTGCCTGAGAATATTTTTCAGAAAATTACTGAAAAGAAATCTGGAATATGTTTGATGCCAACTCTTGCAGAATGTGCCAAATTTAACAACAAAATGTTGCATTTAGAAAAGCAAGAGATTGTGAAACTGGAAGCTATTGATAGAGTAGAGCATATGGGATCAACAATTATTTTGTCTGAGAATCTGAAAACAAAATTGGATTCATTAGAGAAGAGTATATCTAAAACTGCAGGTTTTGAAAAGACTCTGAATGTGTGCTTGAACTGCCGTATAATTTTAAGAAGGAATTTACATGTTGAAAGAGGTCTGGTAAATGGATCAATGGGTAATGTTGTTGATTTTGTGAAATACAGAAATAGAGATGGAATTGAATTTTTAAAAATTAAATTTGATGGCATTGAGGAAGTACAGCTAATTGCTCGTTGTTCTGCTAGATTTTTGCTTGTAAAAGACTTATATGTTCGCCGTAAACAGTTCCCTGTTTGCTTGGCATATGCGGTGACAATCCATAAATCGCAAGGTTTAAGTGTAGACAGTGCATTGGTGAATATTGGCAGTTCTGTGTTCAAGGAGGGTATGGCATATGTGGCATTGTCACGAGTTAGAACTTTATCGGGATTGTACTTGATTGAGTGTGATGTCAGAAACATTTGTGCAGATCTAGATTGTGTTAAGGAATACAATAGATTAAGAAGAGAGTATGCGCCACATTTGCCTCAGTTTCCTTTGTTTGAGAAACGTCTGGTAGGCCGGAAACGAAGAAATGAGAACAATACTGGGGAGGTTGTAGCAAAAAGACAAAAAGTGAATGAACCTAAAATTACAAGCAGAAACAAAGAGGATTCTGTTGAAGATGTTGTTGGTTTTCAGTTTGAAAACAGTTCTGGTGTCAACTGCTATGCTAATGTAGTAATTAATGTTTTGTTTTCTCTAAAAAATGTAAAAGAAGAGATTGTGGTCAATTCTGATCAAAGATTTTGCGGTTTGTTAAATTCTGTGTTAGAGAAATGTACCACTGATAGAAGAAACATAGAAAGTGTGTCTGAAATTCGAAATCTGTTAGACAGATGTTCAGGCCAAACACAATTCTCTCAAAATATTCAGCAAGATTGTCAGGAGTTTTTAATGTATATGCTTGATGTATTACATGCTGAAGGTGTAGATGTAGATCAGCTGTTTGGGCTTTCTTATCAATGGCAGCATGACTGCGAGAACTGTATGATATCAAGTACTACTAGTGTAGACTCAGAAAGATTTATATATTTAACTTTGCCAGACAGTAAATCAGTCTCCTTTAATAAGCTAGTAAAAGCTGCTAATCACAACATGGAGTGTAGCCAATGTAAATCTGAAATGATGTCCACATTATTTATACGAACATATGGCCAGTGCGTCATTTTAATGTTCCAACGATGTAGGCCTGATGGAACAAAATTGACAACTTTAATAAAAAATTTTGTAGCTTCGCAGTTGTCAATATCAGGAAGGACTTTTGTAACTATAGCAATTATATATCATGACGGCCCTTCAATATCATCAGGACATTACACAGCTTATTTAAAGTCTAGAAATGGCTGGTCATTCTGCAATGATTCTGTTTTAATTTTCCAAAAAAAATTGCCGTATGACCTTAAAAACTCTTACCTGGTGTTTTTAAAACCAAAATTTTAGGGAAATAATCTCGGGTTGTGCTCTGTGGAATTTCAAGAAGTTCTAATGGCTCCTACACAATTTGGCCTTGAGGATAAGTGTAGTTCAGAGACATAACTTCTAATCATAGGACTGGACATCATGGAGATATATGTGCACTTTTAATGAGTTCAGAAAAACTGTTTCTTTTTATAAGCTAATTGAAGCAGCCAATCAAAACATGGAGTAGAGGGAATGTAAGTCTGCAATGCTGTCTACTGTTTTACATTGCTTTGTGATTAAAAGTGATGTAGAGAATTAAATAATTGTTGTAGTCATAGAGGTAGTGTAAGTCTGCTTCATATTAAGCAGTATCAGTGTCATAGGAAATGTAGAACATGACTGAGCAAGAAGGGGAAGATATTACTATTCCAGGATTGTGAAAATGATCTTCAACATTTTAATTCTGAAAGTTGCGGGAATGCCAAATGATGGGATTGGCTAACAAGAAATCCAAGAGTTATACATGGCTCTGACAAGATTTGGCCTTGTGGAATCTTGTGGTAGAGAGCAAGAAGTCATTTATTGTATGTAACATGTTTTTAAAAACGATGGAGATTTTCTTTCAGAAAGTGGTGGGCTGAAAGTAATAACAGCACAAAAGAGTGTAAGCTATTCATAGGACATCCTTGGACGTCATGGAAAGTAAGTTAACTTTAAGGAGTTCTGATTTTTGTTTTCTGATGTTGTATGGGTTTTTTAAAGACAATCATTTTGATTGTGTTTTTTTTTCCCCGCTGTTACATGATGAATACCTTCAAGTCACTGTTTTTAGTGAATTTTGATACATTCTGAGAACAGCAAAAATAAACCATTTAACATGTATAATTAATTCTGTACTGTTTGCATTTATGATGTATATGTAGAACTGTGTAGAAGGCATGGAGAAGGTGAGGCTTCTGTAAGTGTCAAAGTTGTTGCATGCAGTGCTGCACTTCTGCGTATTCTTTGATATGCTAGACTACATCTGCACAATGAGATACCTAAGCAAAGGAAACACAAGTGATGTGATTGTGAAATGAGCAAAATAAATTGCATGTATTTCAATTACATCACCTGTGTTTCCTATCATTACGAATCACATTGTGCAGATCAAGTTTAGGTCTGTCCAGGGAAACATAGGAGGTTTGGACTTTGTTGAAGATTGCAGTGGACATGACTCACTTCATTGGTAGACCTTCACATGTATTATGTCTTCTATTCTCTTCAACAACTCGAAATTTCATCTGCAACCCTGAGTAGGCCTCACCTGAAACAAAACTCTGGATAGTAGACATCTTATTGGCATCCTGAAGCAATTATTTTAAATTTTAGTGTCTTGCGACACTTTTCTGAGACAACAGCAATGCAAAAGATGCACCATGTTTTAAGATAGGCCTCACTTCATCTGCATCAAGATAGTGTTAGTTTAAAATGTATATCTTTAGGACTGTGTAGCTTCTGTAAGTGTCAAAGTTATTGAAAAACTGTTTGTCCTTCAATCTTTGCCCTTGTCTTTTGTAATTTTTTAATACATGTTTTTATATTTTTCAAATGTTTGTTCTCTCTTTCACAGATTGAAAGTATAAAAATAAAAAGTGAGGAATTTAACGACAATTATAAGGTAAGTATTTTGTACTCTTTTCGTTACATTTCTATCACATTGAACTACTATTAGTTCCACTGCTTCATTTCTTTAATCCTCAGTTTCCTGCCTTTGCTACTTCCCTCATTCCTTTATCTATTAACTACTTACTCAACTCCTTCCACTCTTTTTCTCAGTCCCTCTCTTCTCATAGTTCCTCACTCTTGTTCACTCACTCCGTCTCTATTACTCTTAGTGTCTTTGACTGATCACTGTATCACTATTTGTTCATAATGCTTTCTCTGTGTAGTTGAAGCACACTAAGGGGCATATTATGAATGCAGCCAATAAAATTATTGCTCTTTTTATTGGCAGAAAACTGGTGCAAAAGCGGCTTTAGCGGCAGTTTTCTGCCGCAAAAGCAGCTTTAGCGACACATTTCTGCCGATAAAAGCTGCAAAACTTTTATTGCCTATGTTGATAATATGCCCCTATGTTATTTACATTAGGGCTATATTGTCCAGTATAACAATCAAAATTGCTCTCCAAAGACACCAGGCAAAGCAGACGCTCCCTCAAACAGATCACCAAGCGCAATTTACCCTACTTACAATCTAGCCTGTTCTCTGTCGAGACTTTAGCAATCTTTAGAGCACAAGATAAGATTTTTTTACATGGAAGAGCCATACGTATTGCAATTCTACTTAAGAAACAAGCATTGGCATAGACAATAGGTCTCGCCTTTGGGACTTTATACGTGTTTAGCCATGCAACAGTTGATGTTGCTGCACCAAGGATATTATGCTGCATAACTAAAGACTTAGAAGGTCCCAAAGTCGATACCTATTGGCTATGCCAATGCTTGTTTTTCTTTCACTTCGTTATCTATTTTGTTTTTCACAATTATACCCTCTTCTGTCTGTTCTTTGGTAAATAGATCTATTAAATAGTATCTCTTATTTACTCCCTATAGCTGTCTTTCTTGAAACATCACTCTCTGTTTACTTTCCTTATACTTACTCTTTTTTTAAAAAAAAAATTTTTTTTTGGTTAGCTCCCGGTACGCGTACCGGGAAGCTAAACCGGAAGCGAACCAAAAGAAATAGAGCTTGCCAGAGTGCTAAACATTCTAGCAATTTTTTTGGAAAGGGAAGGTAGTTCTGAAAAGAACTTTTTTTTTTATATTTTTGTTGTTTTATATTTTTTTTGTATTTTTTGAACATTTTTTGTTTTTTTTGTATTTTTTGAACGATTTTATATTTTTTTTGGTTTTTTTGGGGGGGGGGGGAAACAACAAAAAACAGGCGTTGAAAAGGGCTCAACAGGAGCAAAAAAAAATTACTGGGGGCGGTTAGGGCAATCATGGTGTTCATACGCCAGGTTCAGTGCATTGATGCTCATGTTGCCACAAGCTAATAATCCACGACAGCGCATACATAAGTGTATCATGTTCCCAAAATTGGGCTGGATATTTGGCACAGTTTCCCGTGCCTCCTCTGGTGATAAAGAAACCGATGTTGCTGGTCTCGTCACAGGAGTTGGTCGAGGATTGTCCATCATATCCCTTAATTCCGCCCGGCTGTAATTTAAGGGATGTTTCCTCGTCATATGCCTATGCATGGTATGATTACCGTAGCTGTATTTTTTGTCCGTCCCTCTGGACAATTGTTCCTTGCATATGAGGCATGTTGCATACCTGGCATTGACCTTTTTTTGGCCACGAGGGATGGAAAAAAACTGCCAGATGAAACTGGGTTTCTTTCTTGAAACCCGGGGCAACTCTTCAAGAAATTGTGGTTGTTCTCCCTCCTCATCCATCTC
This sequence comes from Lissotriton helveticus, assembly GCF_964261635.1. Taxonomy (NCBI): domain Eukaryota; kingdom Metazoa; phylum Chordata; class Amphibia; order Caudata; family Salamandridae; genus Lissotriton; species Lissotriton helveticus. The sequence goes on from NC_136069.1 coordinate 1,201,533,075, forward strand.
TTCATCTTCCTCCTCAGTGTTGATAACCACCTGGGGAGGTGGTCCTCTCTTCCCATGAGGAGGTGGAGGTGGTGGTGGGGGTGCACCAGCTGAAGCAATCAGTGAAGCCATTTTCATACAATCAAAATAGGTCTTCCAAGAAGCAAAATAGGTCTTCCTCTCACAATAATGAAAGTCAGAGTGAGGAAAGAAGGAGTGGTTTTCATCATTTGGAAAAAACAATACTTCTCAACCAATGAAAAGTGTTATTTTTAGGTCACCTGACCTAGCCTTCCATAATTATGAAACTAAAAGTGAAATGAACCAATGAAAAGCTTTATTAACAAGTCACATGACCTCTAACTTCCCCGGTTAGCTTCCGGTTCGCTGCGCTTCGCGCCTCGGTCCGCGCCCCGGGACACTTCCGGGTGCGCTAACGCAGTACGTCACAAGACGCATTTCGCGGCAACGCGATACGTCGCGCTTTCGCGCCGCGGATCGCTTCCGGGGAGTTGCGTTTCGCGCCTCGGTCCGCGCCCCGGGGCACTTCCGGGTGCGCTAACGCAGTACGTCATAAGACGCATTACGCGGCAACGCAATACCGTCACTATGTTGATTTGTTACCGGTTCGCGGACGGGATCGCGGAATCGAATTGAGCTAACTGGAAGCTTCCCGGTTAGCGGACCGGGAGCGAAACAAAAAAAATATTTTAAAAAAAATTCTTAATAAACATAAAAAATATATTTTTGGATTTAAAGAATAATACATTTTACTTCTGTAGATATTAGCTTTTAAAAAACCAATGAAATTCACTGAAAAAACCATAGGTTATAGACCATATATAGTTAGGAATTAGCATTTACAAAACCTTGAAAATTCACTGAAAAAACCATAGGTTATAGACCATATATAGTTAGGAATTAGCATTTAAAAAACCTTATTTTACTCACACAAAACCATTGAAATTCCATATATAGTTAGTTGTACTAACTATATATCGCGCACCCGCAATCCACTGCTGATGATGTCACATATTACATCATTCATGACATGGTCAGTGACATCACTGATGACATCACTGATGACATCTCAAATGACATCACTGATGACATCACTGATGACATCTCAAATGACATCACTGATGACATCACTGATGACATCTCAAATGACATCACTGATGACATCACTGATGACATCTCAAATGACATCGCTGATGACATCACTGATGACATCTCATTTGACATTACTGATGACATCACTGATGACATCATTCATGTGATAATACGATGAAGCTCTTCAGACTCTAATATAACCTTAGATACAGTAAGTGTAAACAGACACTCACAGACTGTCACTCATCCATAGAGTTACACACACACCTAGTCAGTCATGGAAAGAATCAATCACACATCCATTTTCTCAACTATACAGTTATACACACCTTACTTATTCAACGATATACTAACACATATTTACTCTCTTATGCAATCCCTGATACAAGTTCACAATGATCCATACAGCCACTCACACATTCACTAGTTCTTATGCACAGTTATTTATATATGTCAACTCTCACATGTACTGTGTTTTACATATGTACTTACTTTTACATGCAGCACTGAGATATCCATTCACTCACCCATACACTCATGCACACAGTCAACCGCCCATACAGCTGTTTCCACATGCACTTTTGAACCCATACATCTAGTGAATCAACTGCTCACACATCTATGCACAGAGTCATACACCTCCCAGCCACCCATACACACTCTCAGTCTCCCATACAAATACGTAGGCAACCAATCAATAACGCATATAGTTAATCATATAGCTAATGATCAACACATGCAGCAGTTTATAGAACAACAAAGATAATGATGCACAAATTGAGACAGTTTAGTCACTAACCCATGCACTCAGTGAGACACATTTAACCACTCACTCATACAGTCAGTCATGCACCTAATAAATCCTTCATCCAGACATTTATACATCCACTAATTCTTAAATATGTAAGACATATTTTAACTTTACAGAATTATACAGTCACTGGATGACGTCATCAGTGATGTCATCAGTGATGTCATTTGAGATGTCATCAGTGATGTCATCAGTGATGTCACTGACCATGTCATGAATGATGTAATATGTGACATCATCAGCAGTGGATTGCGGGTGCGCGATATATAGTTAGTACAACTAACTATATATGGAATTTCAATGGTTTTGTGTGAGTAAAATAAGGTTTTTTAAATGCTAATTCCTAACTATATATGGTCTATAACCTATGGTTTTTTCAGTGAATATATATATATATATATATATATATATATATATATATATATATATATTAAACAAAAGTTAAGAATAATTTATAATTAGTAAATGATATTCATGTTTTTTTTATTATTATAGTTGCACACCATTCGCGCATCCTACTTGATGTTTGCATGTGTAGTCATTTTAGAAGTTGTGCGGGAGTCGTGACTTCAGCATAATTTGGAAAGTATGAAATATCTTTAAATCAATTATCAATAAAATATTCAGTATTTCACGGGTGCCCGAAGGGTGCCTGCTGTAGGTGCGTGAAGGGTGCGTGCCATAGGCACGCACCGTATGCGACTATATGTCAGTACAAAAAAACAAAAGAATCTGATTTTTTATATCATTTTCATTCTAGGAGAGGGAGGATCCACTCCTGTGAACTTCCCTTTTTCTTTACTATTCATGGAGAGTAGACCTGTTTCTTGCTTCTCTGCCTTTAATATTTTTTGTGTGTCTTTATTGATTTTTGGGTCAACAACAAAGGCTTCTAGCCTTGTAACAGTGTATCAATTGGCTGTGGAGGAAGAGGAACAGTTGGTGCAGGACAACAGGATGAAGAAGGAAAGTATTGTGTGGGCCTTCTTTACAGTTCCTGAGAGAGAAAAAAGTGTCAATGCACGGAAAGTTATCTGCATTATTTGCTCCAGAATTATATCAAGAGGATCAAGAAAAAATATTCCTGTGGCACCTCCAGTTTGGAGAAACACCTGAAAACCTTTCACCCAGTCCATCGTGCAAGGGAAGAATGAAGGAAGGAGTTAAATGCTGCAGCACAGGAAGACCCTAATGCTCCATCTACATCCAGACAGCAAGTTACAGCTGCTCCAAGACCCTTCATTGTGCCGGAACTCTTGGATGCAACCTTGCATTGCTGAACAGTGCCTGGATGTCATTACTGCCTCATTGAAAGCACACAAATGCTATTTTTTGTGTGCTTCTCTTTTTGTTAAAGAGTTTATTTGTTGTTCCTCCCTAATTTTTCTGTTTTAAAAAAATCAAAACCACAAAAAAATGTAAAAAGGTTTAAAAAAATAAAAAACAAATTCAAGATTGTTAAAAAATACAACGGTTCTTATAGAACCACTTCTACTGGTTAAAAAAAGAAAAATTACCTGAGTGATTGCATAAGAGTATGGACACTGTGTGGGTGATTGGTGAACTGCAAGGATACCTCATTGATTGATTGAATGAGTTCATGGATAATAGCTGGGTGATTGGAGTTGTGAACGAGAAGTGAGTGGGTAATTGCTGGAATGCATGGGTACTACCTGGGTAATTGAACATGTGATTGAGCAGAGTCTAGGTTGTTAGAGGACTGCATGGGTAGTGCACATGTGATTGTAGCAGTGCATGTGTTACTGCCTGGGTCATTGCATGAGTACAGGTGTAGTGGCTGGATGATTAGAGTACTGCAAGGAGAGTGCATGGTGAATTTATAAGTGCTTGAGTATTGGTGGAATGACTGCATAAGAGCATGGTGCTGGCTGGGTGATTAGAAGACTGCACAGGGAGTGACAGGGAGATTGCTGGACTGCATGGGTAGTGTTCTAGGGATTGTAGCACTGCATGAGATAGTGCCTGGTCATTGCATGACTAGATGGGTAGTGACTGGATGATTAGAGTGCTGCAAGGAGAGTGCATGGTGAATTTATAAGTGCTTGGTTCTGGCTAAGCATGGGCGCAAAATCCGTTCCGCTCGTGGATTTTCGGCAAATTCGCGATCCGCGAATTCCCGTGAATTTGCCGAAAATCCACGTACCCGCGAGCGGAACGGATCCGGGGGGCAAAAGTTCAAGCTTCAAGCTTGTAACTATTTTAGAACGGCGCCGGCAAGCTGCCAGCACCGTTCTAAAATAGTTACTAAGTTAGCTTCAACAGGAAGCACTAATAGATAAAATGCAGGTGATTGAGCACCTGCTTTATTTTATCTATTAGTGCTTCCTGATGAAGCTAACTTAGTAACTATTTTAGAATGGCGCTGGCAGCTTGCCGGCGCCATTCTAAAATAAAACAGGAGTGGGGCAGAGGGCAAAAGGTCACAGAGTGGGGCAGAGGGCAGAATGGCACAAAAACGAGTGGGGCAAGGGGCACAAGGGCACAACAACGAGTGGGGCAAAGGGCAGAATGGCACAAAAACGAGTGGGGCAAGGGGCACAAGGGCACAACAACGATTGGGGCAGAGGGCAGAATGGCACAAAAATGAGTGGGGCAAGGGGCACAAGGGCACAACAACGATTGGGGCAGAGGGCAGAATGGTACAAAAACGTGTGGGGCAAGGGGCACAAGGGCACAACAACGAGTGGGGCAGAGGGCAGAATGGCACAAAAACGAGTGGGGCAAGGGGCACAAGGGCACAACAACGATTGGGGCAGAGGGCAGAATGGCACAAAAAGGAGTGGGGCAAGGGGCACAAGGGCACAACAACGATTGGGGCAGAGGGCAGAATGGCACAAAAACGAGTGGGGCTGTGGAAAAGTACATTTTGCCATGTCATATGTGCCTACGTGTTCCCCATCTTATGTTATATGTGCATGATCGATATGCATGTATCCCCTCTGATCGATTAAAGACGCAATTACAGTTGTGTCCATCTCTAGTATGCCAGTTTCCAGTTTTCGTGAATATAACGAATATCAGGCCTATGTAAAGCTACGTTGCCACGTTTTACAGTGTGCACGTTAATTCATTGAATTATCCCCGTTTCTAGGCCTCAAAAGGGCCCGGACTCAGATTCAGCTCCTGTTTCCTGAACTCTCCGAGGAGCGATACAGCCCCCACCTGTATCCCTGACCCTTCACTTACTTTCATGCCTCGCAGTGCCCGGCTCGGCCTGGCTCTGCCTCCCAGTCTGCCAAGAGTATGTTATGTTTCTAGTTATCAGTCCAGCCCTCCTTCTCTGCATTCCTAAGCTACTGAATCGCATCAATAGTTTCCGTCATGGTCTAGCCTTTATGTCTCCATGTAAGAGAAATACTGTATTCATATTCATAGAATATTCCTCGCACATGCAATACATTTAGAATAATGCATGCACCAGTCTTAGTGTCTATTAGCCTTTACCCTGATAACTTTTGGATTCTATCAACATGTACTATAAACACTAGATACTAGATATGCCTAGGTACATGTCGCTCTGACCCTCCAGACTTTCGTCTCCTCTTCTAGTGCAGAAGTCATAGCCCCCAGTTCTCCCTGGTAACACGTCATTGCCAGTTTGCGCGCACCACTAGGTTAGAGGTCCCAGCTGCTCAGGTAGCCCCCTCCATGTTTCCGCCCCATTTATGACATATTCTGTTACGTTTGCATCACATGTCTATGTATACGCCCTGTACACACCTCTTGTTACACCCACTTTATGCCTTATCTTTCGCGACTGCTACAAACTCCGCCTACTGCTACGCCTACTGTATTGAATGTAATGTATTTGTTTTTGGTATATATACTAATGTTTTGTTACTGAAAGCCAGCCTATTCCTGCCCCCGGCAGCTGCCATCCTATTCCCGTACAGGCTGTCCTGTTCCTGTCCTTTATGCTTGATTAAAGCCTGTCAACTCCAGCTACCTCGAATCTTGACTCTTATTTATTGAGCTACCTGTTTATTGATTATAGTCAAAAATAGATCCGGTAATTAATTATTTATTTACCACATAATGGCGCCCGAACAGGGACTTGCCCTTTCCCCACGCGCCGGAGAAGCCACGCAGGCCCCCTGATCCTCTGCAGCCGTGACGGAACCATACCGGCCAAGTGCAGATATTTCTGCTTCAAGTATCCCTCAGGCCCACGGAGGAGACGGAGGTTGCGGTCCAGCATCCAGACGAGGCGGTGGAGGAACGCGGCGAGTCCCGACCAGAGCCCAAGCCGAGAGTCCAAGGTCCGAGGTATCCGGAGGCCCACCTGTAACTGAAGTCCGAAGTTCGTCCGTCCGTCGTCGTAGCAGTCCAGTCCAGTCCGAGGCCTTCCGTTCTTGCTGCCCGGTGAGTACCGTTGCTGGGGTAGTATCTAGACAGGGTCAATTAATTTGTCTCTGGTCCGTGGGTTTGGGTACACAGATCCAACGCGAAGTGTCCACCTAGGTGAATGCGGGTCCTGACGTGTCTCTTTATGAGACCGGTAAGTTTCGTACTGTTTTAGCAGTGCATCTAGTCATTCCAGTAAGTTCTGTTCTGTTCTCGAGAAATTCATGTGTTTCTGTTTTCAGTATTCCAGGTAGTATTCTGTCCGAACTGTTATTTTAAATGTTATTTCATGTGTTTTCAATGTTGTGGTATGAGTGATTTGTTTTCAAGTTATTATTGTGTTTATCGTGTATTGTATTTGTGTCCAGATTCCAGTCTAAGTCATGCCTCTGTTCTCGAAGTTACGTCAGTTAAAAACCAGAAAAGGTCTGCTCGAAGAAGCAGTTCCTGTCCCGCCTAGGGACAGTCCAGGTCATTTTATGTATCATAAGCATGGCATAAGTGCCATATTATATCTAGACTTATGGGTCGAGTATACTAAAGATCTAGAAGAGAAATATAGATGGCCTGTATCAGGTACATGGGATGCCATAAAAGAACCGAAAAAGAAATCAGAAAGTCAGAATTAAGTAGAGAATCCTCAGAAAGAGCCCAAGAAAGGGAATTAATCGAAATAGGTGAACGAGTTAAAGTAGAACAGTCAGACAGACAGAGAAATGCCCTTATTAAGGGTATGTATCCTCTTCTTGCCGAGGGCTTGCCAAAAGCAACCCCGGAAGCACCATGTAATTTTCCGCCGACATTGGTTCCGATTAAGCTACGTCACAAACCGACCGCAGCTGATATTTTTCTCTCGTCCTATTTGGACGACACAGTCCCAGAATATGCAAATCCTGTTCCGCCAGCTCCTGTAAATAGTGTAATTCCTGTTTCTCCAGCCACCGGGGCACCTGTTACAGCACCTGTTACGGTACCCCCGGTCCAGCCCGTAGTACAAGTTCCCGCTACATCGGTCACTCTGCCAGCACGAAGAATATCAGTCGACGATTCTAGTATAGGGGCCGCGGGGGGAGGTCCTCCTGGTACCCCGCCGCCACACAAACGTGTAACGTTAGTCGAGTTACATGAACGTGCGTTACAGCGTACGCCCAAATATCAGTCCGTTGCAGATATCAGACGAGCTCTCACCGAATGCCGTTATGATCCAGTCCCAGGCGATGATAATATGGTTATATATTCATTGCGTGTAAGACGGGTGACCGAGTATTTGGACACCCTACCGAATATGAAAGAAGATCTAGACAGAATATATCGTTTCATCCGTACAGGAGACGATCCAGAAAGTATTGGCGAAATCATGTCTCTAAGGAAAGCTGAGACTCAGCTCATGCTATTAAAATTTCTAATCAATTGTTTAGTAAGGGAACAAGATTGTCCGACTAAAGATCCGATCGAAATGAGAATTCTGACAAAGTGGAGTGATCATATAGCCGAGGGAAGACACAAGACACTCAGTAGTATAGAGAGTATGTACAAGAAAATTCGTAAGGAAATAATAAGGTTACACGAGAAACGCAAAGCAGCACAAGTAAGCGAGAAAGAAGACAACACTGATACTGAAGAGGTAGAAGACGAGAATACCGCCAGAATAGCGTATGTAGGTAAATCTAGACTTCTAGACCGACATTCACGCCTAGAACACAAGAAAGTTTTTCACCTTCCAGCACTAGAACAAGAGAATCTTGAACAAGTATTTCAAGCTACCGATCACATTCTGAAATCACGTATCGGTTATAGTGAACTTAGTACCATGCATGAACTAGAACTAGCCCGATCAGCAGTCCGATGGACTACTGATTCTACCACTTTTCCAGATGAAATAGTGGCACAAATGTTTCTGAAACTGCCCCCAGCCGAGCAGCGACTGGTGGGTATGTATATGATCCAGCACCTCATTACACTGTATGAGGGACAACATTCTGATCCAGGTCCGTTACATGATGTTCTGAACGAGTTGCTCCAGTATAGATGGAAAGGTTTAGGTACCGATTTAATTAGTGTCATTCTAGAACAACGCCACAAATACCGAACGTTTCTGAATCCGCATTTTGTTCACGTCTCACCTCCAGAAAGTAAACCGTTTTACATGGATAGACAGCATCCGTTACGAGAAGTACACCCAGTTAGGACAACGGGTGGTGAAATGCTACGAGTATTTGTTTACACTCCTATCACAAAGATGGAACTCTTAGAGATGAAGAAATTAATTCCTTGTCACGACAAAGATCCAGCAGGGTTCCATCGAGAATTAAAAGACATGCTCCGTATGGGAGAATACACGTATCCAGATGTCATTAAAATGCTAAAGGTCCTGTTGCCCGCAGGGATATATGAAAAACTCAAGGAAAAAGAATGGGAGGTGGGAGAGAAAAAGATTGATTGGACAGCTCTAGAAGCTGAAGATAAAATACGAGTACCAGGTACCGGTCTTGGGGACAAATGTAAAGAATTGCCCGAGTTATTGATACAAGTTTTGCCAAGGTTACTAGCCACGAAAAAGGAAGATTGGGATGCAATCTCAGCATGTAAACAGAAACAGGATGAAGACACTAGTGATTTCTATTCTAGATTTGAAAAATGTTTTATTATTAACAGTGGTTTGAAGACAGGTAGCGAGTCATACCCTCATCTTTTTGTTACTAAACTAGTCGAGAATTCAAGCCCACAAGTTAAAAATCGAGTTTTGAAAGTCGAAAGTACCTGGCAAGCTAGTACCCCGTCACAAATGCTCCAGATGCTCCAGTATCACCAGAACAGAATCAGGGAAGAGCAAGAACACGAAAGGAGACGTATGAAAGACACGAAAATGAAAGTACTAGTTGCACAATCTGTTCCACAAGACAGTCAGAAGAGGGGTCCGAATCAAGCCAGTCATCCTGCAGCTCCCGTTAAAGGGACATGCAATTATTGTAAACAGCCAGGTCATTTTATAAACGAGTGTGCAGTTCTGAAACACAACATAGCTACTGGTAAGACTAAAGAAAGACCACGTCCGCCTAGACAAGAACAAGTCTCACAGACTTCTCAGTCACCGCAGAATGCACAACAGACAGTTCCAGCATCGCAGCCTATCGCTGCAACACAGCATGTTACACAGCAAATGTACCAGTATGCTCAGACAGAGTATCCAGAGTATCAACAGTATTCATGAAACAGCCTAGAGAGGGAGGTAGGCTTGCCTCTCATCGAGATACCTGTAGATCAAGAGGGTCCCTATGTGCACAGTCAAGTATTAGGGAAAGACAGAAAGTTTTTGATTGATACAGGGGCAAGTAGGACTACTATCAGTCATGACGAGGTTCCAGGGGCTCCGCTCTCAGGCTCTAGAAATGTTTCCCTTGGATTTTCAGGAAAGCCTATTGTTAACGAGATTTCAAAGCCAGTTACTCTAGAAGTTGGTCCATTGTCCCGAACTACTGATTTGTTACTTACGAAGTCATGTCCAGAAAATTTGTTAGGCATTAAAACATTGAAAGAATTAGGTGCAGTAATTTGCTGCTCCCCAGAAGGAATACGATTGTTTTTGCGTGACTTTAAAGGTCACTATGTATTACGTGATTTCGATCCAAGATTATCCAATGTACCGCAGCATTTATGGGCGCAAGGTCCAACTGATGTAGGTTTTATGCAAATCACACCCCATCGTGTGACCCTCAAGCAAGGTATAGTCTTGCCACGAATCAGACAGTACAGATTGCCACCTGAGGCTGTAGCAGCCTTATCCAAAATTATTGATGAGCTCATTGCTCAAGGGGTGGTTGTAGAAACTGACTCCAATGTATGTAATTCTCCTATCATTCCAGTCATGAAACGTACTGATCCAAATGCACCTCCAGTATATCGATTAGTGATTGACCTTCGAGAACTTAATAAATGTATCATACCCCAGTATCCAGTAGTCCCAGATATTTCATCCCTATTGACAGCCATTGATTCTGAAGCTACATTTTTCACTGTCATCGACCTCAAGAATGTATTTTTCAGTGTCCCCATTCATCCAGACAGCCAGTACCTTTTCGGTTTTTGTTTAAATGGAAGGAGCTATAAATTCACACGAGCTCCTCAAGGTTTCACAGAAAGTCCTAGTATTTACAGTCAAGCACTTAAAAGACAACTAGACAATATCCACATGCCAACTGACACTGCCCTGCTCCAGTATGTCGATGATCTACTGATCACAGCCCGTTCTGAACGTGACTGCGAACGAGCGTCACTTACAGTTCTGTAGTTTCTGGCCGAGATGGGGCACAAGGTGTCCCCTTCGAAGCTCCAGTTCTGTGTCCAGCAAGTGATCTACTTAGGCCACTTACTGTCCAAGTGGGGTAGGCAGTTGACACCAGACCGTATCCAGTTGATAGCGAGTCTTCCACAGCCCAAGACACAGAAGGAGGTACGTGCTTTTATTGGCCTCACTTCTTACTGCAGACAATGGATTCCTCAGTATGCATTTCTAGCCAAGCCACTGATACAGTTAACGACACAGGAGGCAGCCGTATCGACTGTCCTCCCTTGGACATCTGAACATACACTTAGTTTTAATGAATTAAAGAAAGCCTTATGCCAAGCACCTGTTCTAGCTACACCGAACTACAGTAAGCCTTTTACACTTTTTGTCACAGAACGTGATGGTACTGCATTATCTGTTCTCACACAAGATCAAGCAGGACAGTACAAGCCTTGTGCTTATTTTTCGAGCACATTAGATCCAGTAGCCCAGGCTTTGCCTGCGTGCCTCAAGTCAGTTGCAGCCACAGCTCTAGCTATCAGACAAAGTGATTCCATAGTATTAGGACACTCCTTGACAGTACAAGTTCCACACTCCGTGGAAGTTCTTTTAAACCGAACACAGACACAGCACTTGACCATTGCACGTTTAACAGGTTATGAACTGACACTGTTCCAGCCACACATAGCAATCAGACGCTGCAACGTTCTAAATCCTGCTACCCTGTTACCATCAGTTACTTCAAATCCTGCCACACATGACTGTGTGGAAGTCATTAATACTATGACTAAGCCAAGACAAGATCTGACAGACATTGCATTACCTAACCCCGACCTGACACTTTATGTGGATGGTTCATGTATGAGAACTAGTACAGGAGAACTAGCAGCCGCGTACGCAGTGACTACTGAAACCGAAGTTATAGAAACACGTCGTATTGACATCCTGTCTGCTCAAGCAGCAGAGCTAGTTGCTCTGACCCAAGCCTGCATACGTGCCAAGAACCTGAAAGTAAACATATATACAGATTCACGTTACGCATTCGGAGTTGTACACGACTTCGGAGTACTCTGGCAGGAGAGAGGTTTCATGACTTCTCATGGAACCAAGATTCAGCATGGTCTCCTCATTCAAGCTCTGTTAGATGCAATACATTTACCGACAGCTATCGCTATCATGAAGTGCAAAGCACATACGAAAGTTACTGACATCATTTCCCAAGGTAACGATCTAGCAGATCGAACAGCCAAGCTTACAGCTCAGACCCCAGACATTCCGACACAGACACTCATTCCAGAACAGACTACATGTATGACAGTTAAGGACCCTACACAAGATGTCATAGACATACAGTTACATGCTACTCCTGAAGAAATCAAGAAATGGTCCGAACAAGGAGGGGTCCAGACAGATCAGGGATGGTTGACGAAGGGAAAAGCCACATGGTTTCTCCCCGACTCCATGGTTCAAGTCATTATCAATACCGCACATAGTCCAGCACACCTAGGAGAAAAAGCCATGTTAGACAGTATACAGAACCTCTGGTTCAACAAGCATTTACGAGCTGCAGCCAAGCAGAAAGTCCGTACCTGTATGATATGTTGCCAGTTCAATCCAGGTAAAAGTGTCCCGGTGGAACAAGGTGGATTCCAACCTCCTGACCACCCTTTTGAAGTCCTCCAGATGGATTATATTCAGATGGAGCGATGTCGAGGTTTCAAGTATGTCCTTGTAGTTGTATGCGCTTTGTCCAGGTGGACAGAAGCATATCCAGTTCCAGATTACACAGCAGCGACCACTGCCAAGCAATTGGTTCGTGAATTTTTTCCCCGCTATGGACTCCCTAGGGTCGTGTATTCTGATAACGGCCAGCCATTCTCATCTGAGCTCATGAAACATGTTTCCCTTCTGTTAGGGTACCAGTGGAAGTTCCATTGTGTGCGCCATCCTGAAGCAGCCGGTCTCGTAGAGAGACATAATCAAACCCTGAAAATCCGTATTGCTAAGACATGTAAAGAGAAAGGTGTAGACTGGCTCGTTGCCCTGCCAGTTGCTTTATTCTACATGAGAATGGTCACACATTCCAGATCAGGTCTGTCCCCTTATGAGGTCGTATTCGGCCGCCCCCCAAACATGTGGGGTACACCTAGACCCCGCAGTATTACAGATGTTTCCAGCAATATGTTGACAGATTACCTAGCTTCCTTGATGTCTGCCCTACACTCTTGTCGTTCACAGGTTGCCGCTGCATTTCCAGACAATACCGATGTGAAACCGCATGAGGTCATTCCAGGCGACCTCGTATTGGTCAGGAACTGTGATCGTTCAAGTCCGCTGGAGCCTCGTTGGAAGGAGCCGAGACTTGTCCTTCTGACCACCCGTACGGCCGTGAAGTTGGAAGGCCGCAAGGGGTGGGTCCATCTGTCCCATGTAAAGAAATTCCATGGAGTCCGGAAAAAGACATTTTTAAAGGACACTTCTAAAGACTGTTCCATTCCTAAAGACTGCCTAAAAACAAACTCTGAACTCAAGCCTCCCCTGTTAGAGGAAACTCCGCAACAGGAGTATAAAAAGAAACTCAGGTCTAGTAAAATAAGTCAGCCAGTTTAATTGTCTAAGTCCCTCTCGGGTGAAACGGTTAGACAGGTCTCTGACATGTATGAGATAGACCCCCATAGTGAGAGAGTTAGTCAAAACTCTATGAGATGTATCGTTTTTCTAAGTTTTATATTGTTTTTAAGTTTAATGGTTACCTGCACAAGTTATGCATTACATTTATGTTTTCCAATTTCGCATATAAATAAGTTTGCTAATGCTACAGTAGAGCACACATTTAGTGATCTACCTCCTCACGAGCTATCCTATCGTCTTGCTATGCGTAATAATACATTCATCCGAATGTTACACTATTCACACCAGACCAGCAATGCTACTAATTGTTGGGTGTGTGGTCGACTCCCCCCTTTCCAGACACCGAAGGGAGTTCTGCCACTCTTTCCTTATCCGTTTTCACATAATGGTTCGTGTGGAGCATGGTCCACTTTAACGTCATCCTCCAATGATATGTCCCTTCTGAATAGAACATGTTTTCCAGACAAGCAAGGTCTCCCCCATAGAACAGGGTTAGATCTAGAAAATGAAGTATATAATTTAGGTAATTATTCTTCGAATTTTATGGTATTGAATGTTCAGTCTGATACTACTCCAGACTTACCTGCTATTTCAGTACTACCAGTCAAAGGCGAATTATGTGTCAGAAATAATGGTTCCGCACATGTAGGACATAGTGATTGTACTACTACTGTCGAGTATAGTGACAGTGGGAAATCTATTTTCAAAGCATCACGTCATTCTTATTTTGTTTGTGGTCAGACCGCATATGTTCGTCTGCCCCTCGATTGGGATGGAACATGTTACATTGCCTTCCTACTGCCACCAGTTTTTCTAGCCCCATCTGATTATCACAGAAACACACATCTAGTACACGTCAGACCTAGAAGGGAGATCGAGTCCCCAATTGTTGATCAAACTGAAACTACTCTAGAACAATATCAAGATTTCAATAAAGGTTTCTTCTTCTTTATAGGACCTATCCAGAATAGTAAGTTAATACGTAGACTAACCAGAACCCTTGAAGCAGTAGTGAATGAGACTACTTCTGCTCTAGGTAACTTAACCGAAGAGCAATCTGCTATGAGATTTGTCGTGCTCCAAAATCGTCTCGTTCTTGACGTCATACTGGCCGATAGAGGAGGAGCATGTAGAGTCATCGGATCTAGTTGCTGCATTTTCATTCCTAATAACGCGCCGTCTGTTTATTCAGCTATAACCAGACTTCATAAAATTGCCCATCAGTTACACCAGAATCCAGGCACCTGGACATGGTCCGGTTGGCTCTGGAGTATCATATCTGCCTGGGGATGGAAAGTATTGTCATTTCTAGGTATTACAGTAATGATCCTATTCAGTTGCTGCCTCTGTATACAATGTGGCCCTGCGATTTGCGGCATTTGTGCTACCTCTTGTATTCCTAGTCCTAAGTCCCGTTCCAAGACAATTCGAGACGAGCAAATGATGCTATATGAAATGATAGATGGTATCATGAATATTGATGTTTCCTGATGGAAACGTAGGGCACAAGGAGGGAATGTGGAAAAGTAAATTTTGCCATGTCATATGTGCCTACGTGTTCCCCATCTTATGTTATATGTGCATGATCGATATGCATGTATCCCCTCTGATCGATTAAAGACGCAATTACAGTTGTGTCCATCTCTAGTATGCCAGTTTCCAGTTTTCGTGAATATAACGAATATCAGGCCTATGTAAAGCTACGTTGCCACGTTTTACAGTGTGCACGTTAATTCATTGAATTATCCCCGTTTCTAGGCCTCAAAAGGGCCCGGACTCAGATTCAGCTCCTGTTTCCTGAACTCTCCGAGGAGCGATACAGCCCCCACCTGTATCCCTGACCCTTCACTTACTTTCATGCCTCGCAGTGCCCGGCTCGGCCTGGCTCTGCCTCCCAGTCTGCCAAGAGTATGTTATGTTTCTAGTTATCAGTCCAGCCCTCCTTCTCTGCATTCCTAAGCTACTGAATCGCATCAATAGTTTCCGTCATGGTCTAGCCTTTATGTCTCCATGTAAGAGAAATACTGTATTCATATTCATAGAATATTCCTCGCACATGCAATACATTAAGAATAATGCATGCACCAGTCTTAGTGTCTATTAGCCTTTACCCTGATAACTTTTGGATTCTATCAACATGTACTATAAACACCAGATACTAGATATGCCTAGGTACATGTCGCTCTGACCCTCCAGACTTTCGTCTCCTCTTCTAGTGCAGAAGTCATAGCCCCCAGTTCTCCCTGGTAACACGTCATTGCCAGTTTGCGCGCACCACTAGGTTAGAGGTCCCAGCGGCTCAGGTAGCCCCCTCCATGTTTCCGCCCCATTTATGACATATTCTGTTACGTTTGCATCACATGTCTATGTATACGCCCTGTACACACCTCTTGTTACACCCACTTTATGCCTTATCTTTCGCGACTGCTACAAACTCCGCCTACTGCTACGCCTACTGTATTGAATGTAATGTATTTGTTTTTGGTATATATACTAATGTTTTGTTACTGAAAGCCAGCCTATTCCTGCCCCCGGCAGCTGCCATCCTATTCCCGTACAGGCTGTCCTGTTCCTGTCCTTTATGCTTGATTAAAGCCTGTCAACTCCAGCTACCTCGAATCTTGACTCTTATTTATTGAGCTACCTGTTTATTGATTATAGTCAAAAATAGATCCGGTAATTAATTATTTATTTACCACAGGGCAAGGGCACAAGGGCACAACAACGAGTGGGGAAGAGGGCAGAATGGCACAAAAACGAGTGGGGCAAGGGGCACAAGGGCACAACAACGATTGGGGCCGAGGGCAGAATGGCACAAAAACGAGTGGGGCAAGGGGCACAAGGGCACAACAACGAGTGGGGCAGAGGGCAGAATGGCACAAAAACGAGTGGGGCAAGGGGCACAAGGGCACAACAACGATTGGGGCAGAGGGCAGAATGGCACAAAAACGAGTGGGGCAAGGGGCACAAGGGCACCACAACGAGTGGGGCAGAGGGCAGAATGGCACAAAAACGAGTGGGGCAAGAGGCACAAGGGCACAACAACGATTGGGGCAGAGGGCAGAATGGCACAAAAACGAGTGGGGCAAGGGGCACAAGGGCACAACAACGAGTGGGGCAGAGGGCAGAATGGCACAAAAACGAGTGGGGCAAGGGGCACAAGGGCACAACAACGATTGGGGCAGAGGGCAGAATGGCACAAAAACGAGTGGGGCAAGGGGCACAAGGGCACAACAATGATTGGGGCAGAGGGCAGAACGGCACAAAAACTAGTGGGGCAAGTGGCACAAGGGCACAACGATTGGGGCAGAGGGCAGAATGGCACAAAAACGAGTGGGGCAAGGGGCACAAGGGCTCAACAACTAGTGGGGCAGAGGGCAGAATGGCACAAAAACGAGTGGGGCAAGGGGCACAAGGGCACAACAACGATTGGGGCAGAGGGCAGAATGGCACAAAAACGAGTGGGGCAAGGGGCACAAGGGCACAACAATGATTGGGGCAGAGGGCAGAACGGCACAAAAACGAGTGGGGCAAGAGGCACAAGGGCACAACGATTGGGGCAGAGGGCAGAATGGCACAAAAACGAGTGGGGCAAGGGGCACAAGGGCTCAACAACTAGTGGGGCAGAGGGCAGAATGGCACAAAAACGAGTGGGGCAAGGGGCACAAGGGCACAACAACGATTGGGGCAGAGGGCAGAATGGCACATAAACGAGTGGGGCAAGGGGCACAAGGGCACAACAACGATTGGGGCAGAGGGCAGAATGGCACAAAAAACGGTGGGGCAAGGGGCACAAGGGCACAACAACGATTGGGGCAGAGGGCAGAATGGCACAAAAAACGGTGGGGCAAGGGGCACAAGGGCACAACAACGAGTGGGCAAAAGTGCAGAATGGCACAAAAACGAGTGGGGCAAGGGGCACAAGGACACAACAACGATTGGGGCAGAGGGCAGAATGGCACAAAAACGAGTGGGGCAAGGGGCACAAGGGCACAACAACGAGTGGGGCAGAGGGCACAAGGGCACAACAACGATTGGGACAGAGGGCAGAATGGCACAAAAACGAGTGGAGCAAGGGGCACAAGGGCACAACAACGATTGGGGCGGAGGGCAGAATGGCACAAAAACGAGTGGGGCAAGGGGCACAAGGGCACAACAACGATTGGGGCAGAGGGCAGAATGGCACAAAAACGAGTGGGGCAAGGGGCACAATGGCACAACAACGAGTGGGGCAGAGGGCAGAATGGCACAAAAACGAGTGGGGCAAGAGGCAAAAGGGCACAACAACGATTGGGGCAGAGGGCAGAATGTCACAAAAATGAGTAGGGCAAGGGGCACAAGGGCACAACAACGAGTGGGCAAGAGGGCAGAATGGCACAAAAACGAGTGGGGCAAGGGGCACAAGGACACAACAACGATTGGGGCAGAGGGCAGAATGGCACAAAAACGAGTGGGGCAAGGGGCACAAGGGCTCAACAACTAGTGGGGCAGAGGGCAGAATGGCACAAAAACGAGTGGGGCAAGGGGCACAAGGGCACAACAACGATTGGGGCAGAGGGCAGAATGGCACATAAACGAGTGGGGCAAGGGGCACAAGGGCACAACAACGATTGGGGCAGAGGGCAGAATGGCACAAAAAACGGTGGGGCAAGGGGCACAAGGGCACAACAACGAGTGGGCAAAAGTGCAGAATGGCACAAAAACGAGTGGGGCAAGGGGCACAAGGACACAACAACGATTGGGGCAGAGGGCAGAATGGCACAAAAACGAGTGGGGCAAGGGGCACAAGGGCACAACAACGAGTGGGGCAGAGGGCACAAGGGCACAACAACGATTGGGACAGAGGGCAGAATGGCACAAAAACGAGTGGAGCAAGGGGCACAAGGGCACAACAACGATTGGGGCGGAGGGCAGAATGGCACAAAAACGAGTGGGGCAAGGGGCACAAGGGCACAACAACGATTGGGGCAGAGGGCAGAATGGCACAAAAACGAGTGGGGCAAGGGGCACAATGGCACAACAACGAGTGGGGCAGAGGGCAGAATGGCACAAAAACGAGTGGGGCAAGAGGCAAAAGGGCACAACAACGATTGGGGCAGAGGGCAGAATGTCACAAAAATGAGTAGGGCAAGGGGCACAAGGGCACAACAACGAGTGGGCAAGAGGGCAGAATGGCACAAAAACGAGTGGGGCAAGGGGCACAAGGACACAACAACGATTGGGGCAGAGGGCAGCATGGCACAAAAACGAGTGGGGCAAGGGGCACAAGGGCACAACAACGAGTGGGGCAGAGGGCAGAATGGCACAAAAACGAGTGGGGCAAGGGGCACAAGGGCACAACAACGAGTGGGGCAGAGGGCACAAGGGCACAATAACGATTGGGACAGAGGGCAGAATGGCACAAAAACGAGTGGGGCAAGGGGCACAAGGACACAACAACGATTGGGGCAGAGGGCAGCATGGCACAAAAACGAGTGGGGCAAGGGGCACAAGGGCACAACAACGATTGGGGCGGAGGGAAGAATGGCACAAAAACGAGTGGGGCAAGGGGCACAAGGGCACAACAACGATTGGGGCAGAGGGCAGAATGGCACAAAAACGAGTGGGGCAAGGGGCACAATGGCACAACAACGAGTGGGGCAGAGGGCAGAATGGCACAAAAACGAGTGGGGCAAGAGGCACAAGGGCACAACAACGATTGGGGCAGAGGGCAGAATGGCACAAAAATGAGTGGGGCAAGGGGCACAAGGCTCAACAACTAGTGGGGCAGAGGGCAGAATGGCACAAAAACGAGTGGGGCAAGGGGCACAAGGGCACAACAGCGATTGGGGCAGAGGGCAGAATGGCACAAAAACGAGTGGGGCAAGGGGCACAAGGGCACAACAACGATTGGGGCAGAGGGCAGAATGTCACAAAAATGAGTAGGGCAAGGGGCACAAGGGCACAACAACGAGTGGGCAAGAGGGCAGAATGGCACAAAAACGAGTGGGGCAAGGGGCACAAGGACACAACAACGATTGGGGCAGAGGGCAGCATGGCACAAAAACGAGTGGGGCAAGGGGCACAAGGGCACAACGAGTGGGGCAGAGGGCAGAATGGCACAAAAACGAGTGGGGCAAGGGGCACAAGGGCAGAACAAAGAGTGGGGCAGAGGGCAGAATGGCACAAAAACGAGTAGGGCAAGGGGCACAAGGGCACAACAACAAGTGGGGCAGAGGGTAGAATGGCACAAAAACGAGTGGGGCAAGAGGCACAAGGGCACAACAACGATTGGGGCAGACGGCAGAATGGCACAAAAACGAGTGGGGCAAGGGGCACAAGGGCTCAACAACTAGTGGGGCAGAGGGCTGAATGGCACAAAAACGAGTGGGGCAAGGGGCACAAGGGCACAACAACGATTGGGGCAGAGGGCAGCATGGCACAAAAACGAGTGGGGCAAGGGGCACAAGGGCAAGGGCACAACAACGATTGGGGCAGAGGGCAGAATGGCACAAAAACGAGTGGGGCAAGGGGCACAAGGGCAAGGGCACAACGATTGGGACAGAGGGCAGAATGGCACAAAAACAAGTGGGGCAAGGGGCACAAGGGCACAACAACGAGTGGGGCAGAGGTAAGAATGGCACAAAAACGAGTGGGGCAAGGGGCACAAGGGCACAACAACGAGTGGGGCAGAGGGAAGAATGGCACAAAAACGAGTTGGGCAAGGGGCACAAGGGCACAACAACGAGTGGGGCAGAGGGCAGAATGGCACAAAAACGAGTGGGGCAAGGGGCACAAGGGCACAACAACGATTGGGGCAGAGGGCAGAATGGCACAAAAACGAGTGGGGCAAGGGGCAGAAGGGCACAAAAACGAGTGGGGCAGAGGGCAGAATGGCACAAAAACGAGTGGGGCAAGGGGCACAAGGGCACAGCAAAGATTGGGGCAGAGGGCAGAATGGCACAAAAACGAGTGGGGCAAGGGGCACAAGGGCACAGCAACGACTGGGGCAGAGGGCAGAATGGCACAAAAACGAGTGGGGCAAGGGGCACAAGGGCACAACAACGAGTGGGGCAAAGGGCAGAATGGCACAAAAACGAGTGGGGCAAGGGGCACAAGGGCACAACAACGATTGGGGCAGAGGGCAGAATGGCACAAAAACGAGTGGGGCAAGGGGCACAAGGGCACAACAACGATTGGGGCAGAGGGCAGAATGGCACAAAAACGTGTGGGGCAAGGGGCACAAGGGCACAACAACGAGTGGGGCAGAGGGCAGAATGGCACAAAAACGAGTGGGGCAAGGGGCACAAGGGCACAACAACGATTGGGGCAGAGGGCAGAATGGCACAAAAACAAGTGGGGCAAGGGGCACAAGGGCACAACAACGATTGGGGCAGAGGGCAGAATGGCACAAAAACGAGTGGGGCAAGGGGCACAAGGGCACAACAACGAGTGGGGCAGAGGGCAGAATGGCACAAAAACGAGTGGGGCAAGGGGCACAAGGGCACAACAACGATTGGGGCAGAGGGCAGAATGGCACAAAAACGAGTGGGGCAAGGGGCACAAGGGCACAACAACGAGTGGGGCAGAGGGCAGAATGGCACAAAAACAAATGGGGCAAGGGGCACAAGGGCACAACAATGAGTGGGGCAGAGGGCAGATTGGCACAAAAATGAGTGGGGCAAGGGGCACAAGGGCACAACAACGAGTGGGGCAGAGGGCAGAATGGCACAAAAACGAGTGCGGCAAGGGGCACAAGGGCACAACAACGGGTGGGGCAGAGGGCAGAATGGCACAAAAACGAGTAGGGCAAGGGGCACAAGGGCACAACAACGATTTGGGCAGAGGGCAGAATGGCACAAAAACGAGTTGGGCAAGGGGCACGAGGGCACACCAACGAGTGGGGCAGAGGGCAGAATGGCAAAAAAACGAGTGGGGCAAGAGGCACGAGGGCACAACAACGATTGGGGCAGAGGGCAGAATGGCACAAAAACGAGTGGGGCAAGGGGCACGAGGGCTCAACAACTAGTGGGGCAGAGGGCAGAATGGCACAAAAACGAGTGGGGCAAGTGGCACAAGGGCACAACAACGATTGGGGCAGAGGGCAGAATGGCACAAAAACGAGTGGGGCAAGGGGCACAAGGGCACAACAACGATTGGGGCAGAGGGCAGAATGGCACAAAAACGAGTGGGGCAAGGGGCACAAGGGCACAACAATGAGTGGGCAAGAGGGCAGAATGGCACAAAAACGAGTGGGGCAAGGGGCACAAGGGCACAACAAAGATTGGGGCAGAGGGCAGCATGGCACAAAAACGAGTGGGGCAAGGGGCACAAGGGCACAACAACGAGTGGGGCAGAGGGCAGAATGGCACAAAAACGAGTGGGGCAAGGGGCACAAGGGCACAACAACGAGTGGGGCAGAGGGAATAATGGCACACAAACGAGTGGGGAAGGGGCACAAGGGCACAACAACGAGTGGGGCAGAGGGCAGAATGGCACAAAAACGAGTGGGGCAAGGGGCACAAGGGCACAACAACGATTGGGGCAGAGGGCAGAATGGCACAAAAACGAGTGGGGCAAGGGGCACAAGGGCACAACAACGAGTGGGGCAGAGGGCAGAATGGCACAAAAATGAGTGGGGCAAGGGGCACAAGGGCACAACAGCGATTGGGGCAGAGGGCCGAATGGCACAAAAACGAGTGGGGCAAGGGGCAGAAGGGCACAACAACGAGCGGGGCAGAGGGCAGAATGGCACAAAAACGAGTGGGGGAAGGGGCACAAGGGCACAACAACGAGTGGGGCAGAGGGCAGAATGGCACAAAAACGAGTGGGGCAAGGGGCACAAGGGCACAACAACGATTGGGGCAGAGGGCAGCATGGCACAAAAACGAGTGGGGCAAGGGGCACAAGGGCAAGGGCACAACAACGATTGGGGAAGAGGGCAGAATGGCACAAAAACGAGTGGGGCAAGGGGCACAAGGGCAAGGGCACAACGATTGGGACAGAGGGCAGAATGGCACAAAAACAAGTGGGGCAAGGGGCACAAGGGCACAACAATGAGTGGGGCAGAGGGAAGAATGGCACAAAAACGAGTGGGGCAAGGGGCACAAGGGCACAACAATGAGTGGGGCAGAGGGAAGAATGGCACAAAAACGAGTTGGGCAAGGGGCACAAGGGCACAACAACGAGTGGGGCAGAGGGCAGAATAGCTCAAAAACGAGTGGGGCAAGGGGCACAAGGGCACAACAACGATTGGGGCAGAGGGCAGAATGGCACAAAAACGAGTGGGGCAAGGGGCAGAAGGGCACAGCAACGAGTGGGGCAGAGGGCAGAATGGCACAAAAACGAGTGGGGCAAGGGGCACAAGGGCACAACAACGAGTGGGGCAGAGGGCAGAATGGCACAAAAACGAGTGGGGCAAGGGGCACAAGGGCACAACAACGAGTGGGGCAAGGGGCACAAGGGCACAACAACGAGTGGGGCAGAGGGCACAAGGGCACAATAACGATTGGGACAGAGGGCAGAATGGCACAAAAACGAGTGGAGCAAGGGGCACAAGGGCACAACAACGATTGGGGCGGAGGGCAGAATGGCACAAAAACTAGTGGGGCAAGGGGCACAAGGGCACAACAACGATTGGGGCAGAGGGCAGAATGGCACAAAAACGAGTGGGGCAAGGGGCACAATGGCACAACAAGGAGTGGGGCAGAGGGCAGAATGGCACAAAAACGAGTGGGGCAAGAGGCACAAGGGCACAACAACGATTGGGGCAGAGGGCAGAATGGCACAAAAACG
Organism: Lissotriton helveticus; assembly: GCF_964261635.1. Classification (NCBI taxonomy): domain Eukaryota; kingdom Metazoa; phylum Chordata; class Amphibia; order Caudata; family Salamandridae; genus Lissotriton; species Lissotriton helveticus. The sequence continues at coordinate 1,201,556,033 of NC_136069.1, forward strand.
AGTGGGGCAAGGGGCACAAGGGCTCAACAACTAGTGGGGCAGAGGGCTGAATGGCACAAAAACGAGTGGGGCAAGGGGCACAAGGGCACAACAACGATTGGGGCAGAGGGCAGCATGGCACAAAAACGAGTGGGGCAAGGGGCACAAGGGCAAGGGCACAACAACGATTGGGGCAGAGGGCAGAATGGCACAAAAACGAGTGGGGCAAGGGGCACAAGGGCAAGGGCACAACGATTGGGACAGAGGGCAGAATGGCACAAAAACAAGTGGGGCAAGGGGCACAAGGGCACAACAACGAGTGGGGCAGAGGGAAGAATGGCACAAAAACGAGTGGGGCAAGGGGCACAAGGGCACAACAACGAGTGGGGCAGAGGGAAGAATGGCACAAAAACGAGTTGGGCAAGGGGCACAAGGGCACAACAACGAGTGGGGCAGAGGGCAGAATGGCACAAAAACGAGTGGGGCAAGGGGCACAAGGGCACAACAACGATTGGGGCAGAGGGCAGAATGGCACAAAAACGAGTGGGGCAAGGGGCAGAAGGGCACAGCAACGAGTGGGGCAGAGGGCAGAATGGCACAAAAACGAGTGGGGCAAGGGGCACAAGGGCACAACAACGAGTGGGGCAGAGGGCAGAATGGCACAAAAACGAGTGGGGCAAGGGGCACAAGGGCACAACAACGAGTGGGGCAGAGGGCAGAATGGCACAAAAACGAGTGGGGCAAGGGGCACAAGGGCACAACAACGATTGGGGCAGAGGGCAGAATGGCACAAAAACGTGTGGGGCAAGTGGCACAAGGGCAAAACAACGAGTGGGGCAGAGGGCAGATTGGCACAAAAACGAGTGGGGCAAGGGGCACAAGGGCACAACAACGATTGGGGAAGAGGGCAGAATGGCACAAAAACGAGTGGGGCAAGGGGCACAAGGGCACAGCAATGATTGGGGCAGAGGGCAGAATGGCACAAAAACGAGTGGGGCAAGGGGCACAAGGGCACAACAACGAGTGGGGCAGAGGGAATAATGGCACACAAACGAGTGGGGAAGGGGCACAAGGGCACAACAACGAGTGGGGCAGAGGGCAGAATGGCACAAAAACGAGTGGGGCAAGGGGCACAAGGGCACAACAACGATTGGGGCAGAGGGCAGAATGGCACAAAAACGAGTGGGGCAAGGGGCACAAGGGCACAACAACGAGTGGGGCAGAGGGCAGAATGGCACAAAAATGAGTGGGGCAAGGGGCACAAGGGCACAACAGCGATTGGGGCTGAGGGCCGAATGGCACAAAAACGAGTGGGGCAAGGGGCAGAAGGGCACAACAACGAGTGGGGCAGAGGGCAGAATGGCACAAAAACGAGTGGGGCAAGGGGCACAAGGGCACAACAACGATTGGGGCAGAGGGCAGCATGGCACAAAAACGAGTGGGGCAAGGGGCACAAGGGCAAGGGCACAACAACGATTGGGGAAGAGGGCAGAATGGCACAAAAACGAGTGGGGCAAGGGGCACAAGGGCAAGGGCACAACGATTGGGACAGAGGGCAGAATGGCACAAAAACAAGTGGGGCAAGGGGCACAAGGGCACAACAATGAGTGGGGCAGAGGGAAGAATGGCACAAAAACGAGTGGGGCAAGGGGCACAAGGGCACAACAACGAGTGGGGCAGAGGGAAGAATGGCACAAAAACGAGTTGGGCAAGGGGCACAAGGGCACAACAACGAGTGGGGCAGAGGGCAGAATAGCTCAAAAACGAGTGGGGCAAGGGGCACAAGGGCACAACAACGATTGGGGCAGAGGGCAGAATGGCACAAAAACGAGTGGGGCAAGGGGCAGAAGGGCACAGCAACGAGTGGGGCAGAGGGCAGAATGGCACAAAAACGAGTGGGGCAAGGGGCACAAGGGCACAACAACGAGTGGGGCAGAGGGCAGAATGGCACAAAAACGAGTGGGGCAAGGGGCACAAGGGCACAACAACGAGTGGGGCAAGGGGCACAAGGGCACAACAACGAGTGGGGCAGAGGGCACAAGGGCACAATAACGATTGGGACAGAGGGCAGAATGGCACAAAAACGAGTGGAGCAAGGGGCACAAGGGCACAACAACGATTGGGGCGGAGGGCAGAATGGCACAAAAACGAGTGGGGCAAGGGGCACAAGGGCACAACAACGATTGGGGCAGAGGGCAGAATGGCACAAAAACGAGTGGGGCAAGGGGCACAATGGCACAACAACGAGTGGGGCAGAGGGCAGAATGGCACAAAAACGAGTGGGGCAAGAGGCACAAGGGCACAACAACGATTGGGGCAGAGGGCAGAATGGCACAAAAACGAGTGGGGCAAGGGGCACAAGGGCTCAACAACTAGTGGGGCAGAGGGCTGAATGGCACAAAAACGAGTGGGGCAAGGGGCACAAGGGCACAACAACGATTGGGGCAGAGGGCAGCATGGCACAAAAACGAGTGGGGCAAGGGGCACAAGGGCAAGGGCACAACAACGATTGGGGCAGAGGGCAGAATGGCACAAAAACGAGTGGGGCAAGGGGCACAAGGGCAAGGGCACAACGATTGGGACAGAGGGCAGAATGGCACAAAAACAAGTGGGGCAAGGGGCACAAGGGCACAACAACGAGTGGGGCAGAGGGAAGAATGGCACAAAAACGAGTGGGGCAAGGGGCACAAGGGCACAACAACGAGTGGGGCAGAGGGAAGAATGGCACAAAAACGAGTTGGGCAAGGGGCACAAGGGCACAACAACGAGTGGGGCAGAGGGCAGAATGGCACAAAAACGAGTGGGGCAAGGGGCACAAGGGCACAACAACGATTGGGGCAGAGGGCAGAATGGCACAAAAACGAGTGGGGCAAGGGGCAGAAGGGCACAGCAACGAGTGGGGCAGAGGGCAGAATGGCACAAAAACGAGTGGGGCAAGGGGCACAAGGGCACAACAACGAGTGGGGCAGAGGGCAGAATGGCACAAAAACGAGTGGGGCAAGGGGCACAAGGGCACAACAACGAGTGGGGCAGAGGGCAGAATGGCACAAAAACGAGTGGGGCAAGGGGCACAAGGGCACAACAACGATTGGGGCAGAGGGCAGAATGGCACAAAAACGTGTGGGGCAAGTGGCACAAGGGCACAACAACGAGTGGGGCAGAGGGCAGATTGGCACAAAAACGAGTGGGGCAAGGGGCACAAGGGCACAACAACGATTGGGGAAGAGGGCAGAATGGCACAAAAACGAGTGGGGCAAGGGGCACAAGGGCACAGCAATGATTGGGGCAGAGGGCAGAATGGCACAAAAACGAGTGGGGCAAGGGGCACAAGGGCACAACAACGATTGGGGCAGAGGGCAGAATGGCACAAAAACGTGTGGGGCAAGGGGCACAAGGGCACAACAACGAGTGGGGCAGAGGGCAGAATGGCACAAAAACGAGTGGGGCAAGGGGCACAAGGGCACAACAACGATTGGGGCAGAGGGCAGAATGGCACAAAAACGAGTGGGGCAAGGGGCACAAGGGCACAACAACGATTGGGGCAGAGGGCAGAATGGCACAAAAACGAGTGGGGCAAGGGGCATAAGGGCACAACAACGAGTGGGGCAGAGGGCAGAATGGCACAAAAACGAGTGGGGCAAGGGGCACAAGGGCACAACAACGATTGGGGCAGAGGGCAGAATGGCACAAAAACGAGTGGGGCAAGGGGCACAAGGGCACAACAACGAGTGGGGCAGAGGGCAGAATGGCACAAAAACGAGTGGGGCAAGGGGCACAAGGGCACAACAATGAGTGGGGCAGAGGGCAGATTGGCACAAAAATGAGTGGGGCAAGGGGCACAAGGGCACAACAACGAGTGGGGCAGAGGGCAGAATGGCACAAAAACGAGTAGGGCAAGGGGCACAAGGGCACAACAACGATTTGGGCAGAGGGCAGAATGGCACAAAAACGAGTGGGGCAAGGGGCACAAGGGCACAACAACGATTGGGGCAGAGGGCAGAATGGCACAAAAACGAGTGGGGCAAGGGGCACAAGGGCACAACAACGAGTGGGCAAGAGGGCAGAATGGCACAAAAACGAGTGGGGCAAGGGGCACAAGGGCACAACAAAGATTGGGGCAGAGGGCAGCATGGCACAAAAACGAGTGGGGCAAGGGGCACAAGGGCACAACAACGAGTGGGGCAGAGGGCAGAATGGCACAAAAACGAGTGGGGCAAGGGGCACAAGGGCACAACAACGAGTGGGGCAGAGGGAATAATGGCACACAAACGAGTGGGGAAGGGGCACAAGGGCACAACAACGAGTGGGGCAGAGGGCAGAATGGCACAAAAACGAGTGGGGCAAGGGGCACAAGGGCACAACAACGATTGGGGCAGAGGGCAGAATGGCACAAAAACGAGTGGGGCAAGGGGCACAAGGGCACAACAACGAGTGGGGCAGAGGGCAGAATGGCACAAAAATGAGTGGGGCAAGGGGCACAAGGGCACAACAGCGATTGGGGCAGAGGGCCGAATGGCACAAAAACGAGTGGGGCAAGGGGCAGAAGGGCACAACAACGAGTGGGGCAGAGGGCAGAATGGCACAAAAACGAGTGGGGTAAGGGGCACAAGGGCACAACAACGATTGGGGCAGAGGGCAGCATGGCACAAAAACGAGTGGGGCAAGGGGCACAAGGGCAAGGGCACAACAACGATTGGGGCAGAGGGCAGAATGGCACAAAAACGAGTGGGGCAAGGGGCACAAGGGCAAGGGACAACGATTGGGACAGAGGGCAGAATGGCACAAAAACAAGTGGGGCAAGGGGCACAAGGGCACAACAACGAGTGGGGCAGAGGGAAGAATGGCACAAAAACGAGTGGGGCAAGGGGCACAAGGGCACAACAACGAGTGGGGCAGAGGGAAGAATGGCACAAAAACGAGTTGGGCAAGGGGCACAAGGGCACAACAACGAGTGGGGCAGAGGGCAGAATAGCTCAAAAACGAGTGGGGCAAGGGGCACAAGGGCACAACAACGATTGGGGCAGAGGGCAGAATGGCACAAAAACGAGTGGGGCAAGGGGCAGAAGGGCACAGCAACGAGTGGGGCAGAGGGCAGAATGGCACAAAAACGAGTGGGGCAAGGGGCACAAGGGCACAACAACGAGTGGGGCAGAGGGCAGAATGGCACAAAAACGAGTGGGGCAAGGGGCACAAGGGCACAACAACGAGTGGGGCAAGGGGCACAAGGGCACAACAACGAGTGGGGCAGAGGGCACAAGGGCACAATAACGATTGGGACAGAGGGCAGAATGGCACAAAAATGAGTGGAGCAAGGGGCACAAGGGCACAACAACGATTGGGGCGGAGGGCAGAATGGCACAAAAACGAGTGGGGCAAGGGGCACAAGGGCACAACAACGATTGGGGCAGAGGGCAGAATGGCACAAAAACGAGTGGGGCAAGGGGCACAATGGCACAACAACGAGTGGGGCAGAGGGCAGAATGGCACAAAAACGAGTGGGGCAAGAGGCACAAGGGCACAACAACGATTGGGGCAGAGGGCAGAATGGCACAAAAACGAGTGGGGCAAGGGGCACAAGGCTCAACAACTAGTGGGGCAGAGGGCAGAATGGCACAAAAACGAGTGGGGCAAGGGGCACAAGGACACAACAACGATTGGGGCAGAGGGCAGCATGGCACAAAAACGAGTGGGGCAAGGGGCACAAGGGCACAACGAGTGGGGCAGAGGGCAGAATGGCACAAAAACGAGTGGGGCAAGGGGCACAAGGGCACAACAACGATTGGGGCAGAGGGCAGCATGGCACAAAAACGAGTGGGGCAAGGGGCACAAGGGCAAGGGCACAACAACGATTGGGGCAGAGGGCAGAATGGCACAAAAACGAGTGGGGCAAGGGGCACAAGGGCAAGGGCACAACGATTGGGACAGAGGGCAGAATGGCACAAAAACAAGTGGGGCAAGGGGCACAAGGGCACAACAACGAGTGGGGCAGAGGGAAGAATGGCACAAAAACGAGAGGGGCAAGGGGCACAAGGGCACAACAACGAGTGGGGCAGAGGGAAGAATGGCACAAAAACGAGTTGGGCAAGGGGCACAAGGGCACAACAACGAGTGGGGCAGAGGGCAGAACGGCACAAAAACGAGTGGGGCAAGGGGCACAAGGGCACAACAACGATTGGGGCAGAGGGCAGAATGGCACAAAAACGAGTGGGGCAAGGGGCAGAAGGGCACAGCAATGAGTGGGGCAGAGGGCAGAATGGCACAAAAACGAGTGGGGCAAGGGGCACAAGGGCACAACAACGAGTGGGGCAGAGGGCAGAATGGCACAAAAACGAGTGGGGCAAGGGGCACAAGGGCACAACAACGAGTGGGGCAGAGGGCAGAATGGCACAAAAACGAGTGGGGCAAGGGGCACAAGGGCACAACAACGATTGGGGCAGAGGGCAGAATGGCACAAAAACGTGTGGGGCAAGTGGCACAAGGGCACAACAACGAGTGGGGCAGAGGGCAGATTGGCACAAAAACGAGTGGGGCAAGGGGCACAAGGGCACAACAACGATTGGGGCAGAGGGCAGAATGGCACAAAAACGAGTGGGGCAAGGGGCACAAGGGCACAGCAATGATTGGGGCAGAGGGCAGAATGGCACAAAAACGAGTGGGGCAAGGGGCACAAGGGCACAGCAACGACTGGGGCAGAGGGCAGAATGGCACAAAAACGAGTGGGGCAAGGGGCACAAGGGCACAACAACGAGTGGGGCAAAGGGCAGAATGGCACAAAAACGAGTGGGGCAAGGGGCACAAGGGCACAACAACGATTGGGGCAGAGGGCAGAATGGCACAAAAACGAGTGGGGCAAGGGGCACAAGGGCACAACAACGATTGGGGCAGAGGGCAGAATGGCACAAAAACGTGTGGGGCAAGGGGCACAAGGGCACAACAACGAGTGGGGCAGAGGGCAGAATGGCACAAAAACGAGTGGGGCAAGGGGCACAAGGGCACAACAACGATTGGGGCAGAGGGCAGAATGGCACAAAAACGAGTGGGGCAAGGGGCACAAGGGCACAACAACGATTGGGGCAGAGGGCAGAATGGCACAAAAACGAGTGGGGCAAGGGGCACAAGGGCACAACAACGAGTGGGGCAGAGGGCAGAATGGCACAAAAACGAGTGGGGCAAGGGGCACAAGGGCACAACAACGATTGGGGCAGAGGGCAGAATGGCACAAAAACGAGTGGGGCAAGGGGCACAAGGGCACAACAACGAGTGGGGCAGAGGGCAGAATGGCACAAAAACGAGTGGGGCAAGGGGCACAAGGGCACAACAATGAGTGGGGCAGAGGGCAGATTGGCAAAAAAATGAGTGGGGCAAGGGGCACAAGGGCACAACAACGAGTGGGGCAGAGGGCAGAATGGCACAAAAACGAGTGCGGCAAGGGGCACAAGGGCACAACAACGGGTGGGGCAGAGGGCAGAATGGCACAAAAACGAGTAGGGCAAGGGGCACAAGGGCACAACAACGATTTGGGCAGAGGGCACAATGGCACAAAAACGAGTTGGGCAAGGGGCACAATGGCACAAAAACGAGTTGGGCAAGGGGCACGAGGGCACACCAACGAGTGGGGCAGAGGGCAGAATGGCAAAAAATCGAGTGGGGCAAGAGGCACGAGGGCACAACAACGATTGGGGCAGAGGGCAGAATGGCACAAAAACGAGTGGGGCAAGGGGCACGAGGGCTCAACAACTAGTGGGGCAGAGGGCAGAATGGCACAAAAACGAGTGGGGCAAGTGGCACAAGGGCACAACAACGATTGGGGCAGAGGGCAGAATGGCACAAAAACGAGTGGGGCAAGGGGCACAAGGGCACAACAACGATTGGGGCAGAGGGCAGAATGGCACAAAAACGAGTGGGGTAAGGGGCACAAGGGCACAACAACGAGTGGGCAAGAGGGCAGAATGGCACAAAAACGAGTGGGGCAAGGGGCACAAGGGCACAACAAAGATTGGGGCAGAGGGCAGCATGGCACAAAAACGAGTGGGGCAAGGGGCACAAGGGCACAACAACGAGTGGGGCAGAGGGCAGAATGGCACAAAAACAAGTGGGGCAAGGGGCACAAGGGCACAACAACGAGTGGGGCAGAGGGAATAATGGCACACAAACGAGTGGGGAAGGGGCACAAGGGCACAACAACGAGTGGGGCAGAGGGCAGAATGGCACAAAAATGAGTGGGGCAAGGGGCACAAGGGCACAACAACGATTGGGGCAGAGGGCAGAATGGCACAAAAACGAGTGGGGCAAGGGGCACAAGGGCACAACAACGAGTGGGGCAGAGGGCAGAATGGCACAAAAATGAGTGGGGCAAGGGGCACAAGGGCACAACAGCGATTGGGGCAGAGGGCCGAATGGCACAAAAACGAGTGGGGCAAGGGGCAGAAGGGCACAACAACGAGTGGGGCAGAGGGCAGAATGGCACAAAAACGAGTGGGGCAAGGGGCACAAGGGCACAACAACGAGTGGGGCAGAGGGCAGAATGGCACAAAAACGAGTGGGGCAAGGGGCACAAGGGCACAACAACGATTGGGGCTGAGGGTAGAATGGCACAAAACCGATTGGGGCAAGGGGCACAAGGGCACAACAACGAGTGGGGCAGAGGGCAGAATGGCACAAAAACGAGTGGGGCAAGGGGCACAAGGGCACAACAATGAGTGGGGCAGAGGGCAGATTGGCACAAAAACGAGTGGGGCAAGGGGCACAAGGGCACAACAACGAGTGGGGCAGAGGGCAGAATGGCACAAAAACGAGTGGGGCAAGGGGCACAAGGGCACAACAACGATTGGGGCAGAGGGCAGAATGGCCCAAAAAAGAGTGGAGCAAGAGGCACAAGGGCACAACAACGGGTGGGGCAGAGGGCAGAATGGCACAAAAACGAGTGGGGCAAGGTGCACAATCATACAACAACGATTGGGGCAGAGGGCAGAATGGCACAAAAACGAGTTGGGCAAGGGGCACGAGGGCACAACAACGAGCGGGGCAGAGGGCAGAATGGCACAAAAACAAGTGGGGCAAGGGGCACAAGGGCACAACAACGATTGGGGCAGAGGGAAGAATGGCACAAAAACGAGTGGGGCAAGGGGCACAAGGGCACAACAACGAGTGGGGCAGAGGGAATAATGGCACACAAACGAGTGGGGAAGGGGCACAAGGGCACAACAACGAGTGGGGCATAGGGCAGAATGGCACAAAAACGAGTGGGGCAAGGGGCACAAGGGCACAACAACGATTGGGGCAGAGGGCAGAATGGCATAAAAACGAGTGGGGCAAGGGGCACAAGGGCACAACAACGAGTGGGGCAGAGGGCAGAATGGCACAAAAATGAGTGGGGCAAGGGGCACAAGGGCACAACAGCGATTGGGGCAGAGGGCCGAATGGCACAAAAACGAGTGGGGCAAGGGGCAGAAGGGCACAACAACGAGTGGGGCAGAGGGCAGAATGGCACAAAAACGTGTGGGGCAAGGGGCACAAGGGCACAACAATGAGTGGGGCAGAGGGCAGAATGGCACAAAAACGAGTGGGGCAAGGGGCACAAGGGCACAACAACGATTGGGGCAGAGGGCAGAATGGCACAAAAACGAGTGGGGCAAGGGGCACAAGGGCACAACAGCGATTGGGGCAGAGGGCCGAATGGCACAAAAACGAGTGGGGCAAGGTGCAGAAGGGCACAACAACGAGTGGGGCAGAGGGCAGAATGGCACAAAAACGAGTGGGGCAAGGGGCACAAGGGCACAACAACGAGTGGGGCAGAGGGCAGAATGGCACAAAAACGAGTGGGGCAAGGGGCACAAGGGCACAACAACGATTGGGGCAGAGGGTAGAATGGCACAAAACCGATTGGGGCAAGGGGCACAAGGGCACAACAACGAGTGGGGCAGAGGGCAGAATGGCACAAAAACGAGTGGGGCAAGGGGCACAAGGGCACAACAATGAGTGGGGCAGAGGGCAGATTGGCACAAAAACGAGTGGGGCAAGGGGCACAAGGGCACAACAACGAGTGGGGCAGAGGGCAGAATGGCACAAAAACGAGTGGGGCAAGGGGCACAAGGGCACAACAACGATTGGGGCAGAGGGCAGAATGGCCCAAAAAAGAGTGGAGCAAGGGGCACAAGGGCACAACAACGGGTGGGGCAGAGGGCAGAATGGCACAAAAACGAGTGGGGCAAGGTGCACAAGGGTACAACAACGATTGGGGCAGAGGGCAGAATGGCACAAAAACGAGTTGGGCAAGGGGTACGAGGGCACAACAACGAGCGGGGCAGAGGGCAGAATGGCAAAAAAACGAGTGGGGCAAGAGGCACGAGGGCACAACAACGATTGGGGCAGAGGGAAGAATGGCACAAAAACGAGTGGGGCAAGGGGCACGAGGGCTCAACAACTAGTGGGGCAGAGGGCAGAATGGCACAAAAACAAGTGGGGCAAGGGGCACAAGGGCACAACAACGATTGGGGAAGAGGGCAGAATGGCACAAAAACGAGTGGGGCAAGGGGCACAAGGGCACAACAACGATTGGGGCAGAGGGAAGAATGGCACAAAAACGAGTGGGGCAAGGGGCACGAGGGCTCAACAACTAGTGGGGCAGAGGGCAGAATGGCACAAAAACAAGTGGGGCAAGGGGCACAAGGGCACAACAACGATTGGGGCAGAGGGAAGAATGGCACAAAAACGAGTGGGGCAAGGGGCACAAGGGCACAACAACGAGTGGGGCAGAGGGAATAATGGCACACAAACGAGTGGGGAAGGGGCACAAGGGCACAACAACGAGTGGGGCAGAGGGCAGAATGGCACAAAAACGAGTGGGGCAAGGGGCACAAGGGCACAACAACGATTGGGGCAGAGGGCAGAATGGCATAAAAACGAGTGGGGCAAGGGGCACAAGGGCACAACAACGAGTGGGGCAGAGGGCAGAATGGCACAAAAATGAGTGGGGCAAGGGGCACAAGGGCACAACAGCGATTGGGGCAGAGGGCCGAATGGCACAAAAACGAGTGGGGCAAGGGGCAGAAGGGCACAACAACGAGTGGGGCAGAGGGCAGAATGGCACAAAAACGTGTGGGGCAAGGGGCACAAGGGCACAACAACGAGTGGGGCAGAGGGCAGAATGGCACAAAAACGAGTGGGGCAAGGGGCACAAGGGCACAACAACGATTGGGGCAGAGGGCAGAATGGCACAAAAACGAGTGGGGCAAGGGGCACAAGGGCACAACAACGATTGGGGCAGAGGGCAGAATGGCACAAAAACGAGTGGGGCAAGGGGCACAAGGGCACAACAACGAGTGGGGCAGAGGGCAGAATGGCACAAAAATGAGTGGGGCAAGGGGCACAAGGGCACAACAACGATTGGGGCAGAGGGCAGAATGGCACAAAAACGAGTGGGGCAAGGGGCACAAGGGCACAACAACGAGTGGGGCAGAGGGCAGAATGGCACAAAAACGAGTGGGGCAAGGGGCACAAGGGCACAACAATGAGTGGGGCAGAGGGCAGATTGGCACAAAAATGAGTGGGGCAAGGGGCACAAGGGCACAACAACGAGTGGGGCAGAGGGCAGAATGGCACAAAAACGAGTGCGGCAAGGGGCACAAGGGCACAACAACGGGTGGGGCAGAGGGCAGAATGGCACAAAAACGAGTAGGGCAAGGGGCACAAGGGCACAACAACGATTTGGGCAGAGGGCACAATGGCACAAAAACGAGTTGGGCAAGGGGCACGAGGGCACACCAACGAGTGGGGCAGAGGGCAGAATGGCAAAAAAACGAGTGGGGCAAGAGGCACGAGGGCACAACAACGATTGGGGCAGAGGGCAGAATGGCACAAAAACGAGTGGGGCAAGGGGCACGAGGGCTCAACAACTAGTGGGGCAGAGGGCAGAATGGCACAAAAACGAGTGGGGCAAGTGGCACAAGGGCACAACAACGATTGGGGCAGAGGGCAGAATGGCACAAAAACGAGTGGGGCAAGGGGCACAAGGGCACAACAACGATTGGGGCAGAGGGCAGAATGGCACAAAAACGAGTGGGGCAAGGGGCACAAGGGCACAACAACGAGTGGGCAAGAGGGCAGAATGGCACAAAAACGAGTGGGGCAAGGGGCACAAGGGCACAACAAAGATTGGGGCAGAGGGCAGCATGGCACAAAAACGAGTGGGGCAAGGGGCACAAGGGCACAACAACGAGTGGGGCAGAGGGCAGAATGGCACAAAAACGAGTGGGGCAAGGGGCACAAGGGCACAACAACGAGTGGGGCAGAGGGAATAATGGCACACAGACGAGTGGGGAAGGGGCACAAGGGCACAACAACGAGTGGGGCAGAGGGCAGAATGGCACAAAAACGAGTGGGGCAAGGGGCACAAGGGCACAACAACGATTGGGGCAGAGGGCAGAATGGCACAAAAACGAGTGGGGCAAGGGGCACAAGGGCACAACAACGAGTGGGGCAGAGGGCAGAATGGCACAAAAATGAGTGGGGCAAGGGGCACAAGGGCACAACAGCGATTGGGGCAGAGGGCCGAATGGCACAAAAACGAGTGGGGCAAGGGGCAGAAGGGCACAACAACGAGTGGGGCAGAGGGCAGAATGGCACAAAAACGAGTGGGGCAAGGGGCACAAGGGCACAACAACGAGTGGGGCAGAGGGCAGAATGGCACAAAAACGAGTGGGGCAAGGGGCACAAGGGCACAACAACGATTGGGGCAGAGGGTAGAATGGCACAAAACCGATTGGGGCAAGGGGCACAAGGGCACAACAACGAGTGGGGCAGAGGGCAGAATGGCACAAAAACGAGTGGGGCAAGGGGCACAAGGGCACAACAATGAGTGGGGCAGAGGGCAGATTGGCACAAAAACGAGTGGGGCAAGGGGCACAAGGGCACAACAACGAGTGGGGCAGAGGGCAGAATGGCACAAAAACGAGTGGGGCAAGGGGCACAAGGGCACAACAACGATTGGGGCAGAGGGCAGAATGGCCCAAAAAAGAGTGGAGCAAGGGGCACAAGGGCACAACAACGGGTGGGGCAGAGGGCAGAATGGCACAAAAACGAGTGGGGCAAGGTGCACAAGGGTACAACAACGATTGGGGCAGAGGGCAGAATGGCACAAAAACGAGTTGGGCAAGGGGCACGAGGGCACAACAACGAGCGGGGCAGAGGGCAGAATGGCAAAAAAACGAGTGGGGCAAGAGGCACGAGGGCACAACAACGATTGGGGCAGAGGGAAGAATGGCACAAAAACGAGTGGGGCAAGGGGCACGAGGGCTCAACAACTAGTGGGGCAGAGGGCAGAATGGCACAAAAACAAGTGGGGCAAGGGGCACAAGGGCACAACAACGATTGGGGAAGAGGGCAGAATGGCACAAAAACGAGTGGGGCAAGGGGCACAAGGGCACAACAACGATTGGGGCAGAGGGAAGAATGGCACAAAAACGAGTGGGGCAAGGGGCACAAGGGCACAACAACGAGTGGGGCAGAGGGAATAATGGCACACAAACGAGTGGGGAAGGGGCACAAGGGCACAACAACGAGTGGGGCAGAGGGCAGAATGGCACAAAAACGAGTGGGGCAAGGGGCACAAGGGCACAACAACGATTGGGGCAGAGGGCAGAATGGCACAAAAACGAGTGGGGCAAGGGGCACAAGGGCACAACAACAAGTGGGGCAGAGGGCAGAATGGCACAAAAATGAGTGGGGCAAGGGGCAGAAGGGCACAACAACGAGTGGGGCAGAGGGCAGAATGGCACAAAAACGTGTGGGGCAAGGGGCACAAGGGCACAACAACGAGTGGGGCAGAGGGCAGAATGGCACAAAAACGAGTGGGGCAAGGGGCACAAGGGCACAACAACGATTGGGGCAGAGGGCAGAATGGCACAAAAACGAGTGGGGCAAGGGGCACAAGGGCACAACAACGATTGGGGCAGAGGGCAGAATGGCACAAAAACGAGTGGGGCAAGGGGCACAAGGGCACAACAACGAGTGGGGCAGAGGGCAGAATGGCACAAAAACGAGTGGGGCAAGGGGCACAAGGGCACAACAACGATTGGGGCAGAGGGCAGAATGGCACAAAAACGAGTGGGGCAAGGGGCACAAGGGCACAACAACGAGTGGGGCAGAGGGCAGAATGGCACAAAAACGAGTGGGGCAAGGGGCACAAGGGCACAACAATGAGTGGGGCAGAGGGCAGATTGGCACAAAAATGAGTGGGGCAAGGGGCACAAGGGCACAACAACGAGTGGGGCAGAGGGCAGAATGGCACAAAAACGAGTGCGGCAAGGGGCACAAGGGCACAACAACGGGTGGGGCAGAGGGCTGAATGGCACAAAAACGAGTAGGGCAAGGGGCACAAGGGCACAACAACGATTTGGGCAGAGGGCACAATGGCACAAAAACGAGTTGGGCAAGGGGCACGAGGGCACACCAACGAGTGGGGCAGAGGGCAGAATGGCAAAAAAACGAGTGGGGCAAGAGGCACGAGGGCACAACAACGATTGGGGCAGAGGGCAGAATGGCACAAAAACGAGTGGGGCAAGGGGCACGAGGGCTCAACAACTAGTGGGGCAGAGGGCAGAATGGCACAAAAACGAGTGGGGCAAGTGGCACAAGGGCACAACAACGATTGGGGCAGAGGGCAGAATGGCACAAAAACGAGTGGGGCAAGGGGCACAAGGGCACAACAACGATTGGGGCAGAGGGCAGAATGGCACAAAAACGAGTGGGGCAAGGGGCACAAGGGCACAACAACGAGTGGGCAAGAGGGCAGAATGGCACAAAAACGAGTGGGGCAAGGGGCACAAGGGCACAACAAAGATTGGGGCAGAGGGCAGCATGGCACAAAAACGAGTGGGGCAAGGGGCACAAGGGCACAACAACGAGTGGGGCAGAGGGCAGAATGGCACAAAAACGAGTGGGGCAAGGGGCACAAGGGCACAACAACGAGTGGGGCAGAGGGAATAATGGCACACAGACGAGTGGGGAAGGGGCACAAGGGCACAACAACGAGTGGGGCAGAGGGCAGAATGGCACAAAAACGAGTGGGGCAAGGGGCACAAGGGCACAACAACGATTGGGGCAGAGGGCAGAATGGCACAAAAACGAGTGGGGCAAGGGGCACAAGGGCACAACAACGAGTGGGGCAGAGGGCAGAATGGCACAAAAATGAGTGGGGCAAGGGGCACAAGGGCACAACAGCGATTGGGGCAGAGGGCCGAATGGCACAAAAACGAGTGGGGCAAGGGGCAGAAGGGCACAACAACGAGTGGGGCAGAGGGCAGAATGGCACAAAAACGAGTGGGGCAAGGGGCACAAGGGCACAACAACGAGTGGGGCAGAGGGCAGAATGGCACAAAAACGAGTGGGGCAAGGGGCACAAGGGCACAACAACGATTGGGGCAGAGGGTAGAATGGCACAAAACCGATTGGGGCAAGGGGCACAAGGGCACAACAACGAGTGGGGCAGAGGGCAGAATGGCACAAAAACGAGTGGGGCAAGGGGCACAAGGGCACAACAATGAGTGGGGCAGAGGGCAGATTGGCACAAAAACGAGTGGGGCAAGGGGCACAAGGGCACAACAACGAGTGGGGCAGAGGGCAGAATGGCACAAAAACGAGTGGGGCAAGGGGCACAAGGGCACAACAACGATTGGGGCAGAGGGCAGAATGGCCCAAAAAAGAGTGGAGCAAGGGGCACAAGGGCACAACAACGGGTGGGGCAGAGGGCAGAATGGCACAAAAACGAGTGGGGCAAGGTGCACAAGGGTACAACAACGATTGGGGCAGAGGGCAGAATGGCACAAAAACGAGTTGGGCAAGGGGCACGAGGGCACAACAACGAGCGGGGCAGAGGGCAGAATGGCAAAAAAACGAGTGGGGCAAGAGGCACGAGGGCACAACAACGATTGGGGCAGAGGGAAGAATGGCACAAAAACGAGTGGGGCAAGGGGCACGAGGGCTCAACAACTAGTGGGGCAGAGGGCAGAATGGCACAAAAACAAGTGGGGCAAGGGGCACAAGGGCACAACAACGATTGGGGAAGAGGGCAGAATGGCACAAAAACGAGTGGGGCAAGGGGCACAAGGGCACAACAACGATTGGGGCAGAGGGAAGAATGGCACAAAAACGAGTGGGGCAAGGGGCACAAGGGCACAACAACGAGTGGGGCAGAGGGAATAATGGCACACAAACGAGTGGGGAAGGGGCACAAGGGCACAACAACGAGTGGGGCAGAGGGCAGAATGGCACAAAAACGAGTGGGGCAAGGGGCACAAGGGCACAACAACGATTGGGGCAGAGGGCAGAATGGCACAAAAACGAGTGGGGCAAGGGGCACAAGGGCACAACAACAAGTGGGGCAGAGGGCAGAATGGCACAAAAATGAGTGGGGCAAGGGGCACAAGGGCACAACAGCGATTGGGGCAGAGGGCCGAATGGCACAAAAACGAGTGGGGCAAGGGGCAGAAGGGCACAACAACGAGTGGGGCAGAGGGCAGAATGGCACAAAAACGAGTGGGGCAAGGGGCACAAGGGCACAACAACGAGTGGGGCAGAGGGCAGAATGGCACAAAAACGAGTGGGGCAAGGGGCACAAGGGCACAACAACGATTGGGGCAGAGGGTAGAATGGCACAAAACCGATTGGGGCAAGGGGCACAAGGGCACAACAACGAGTGGGGCAGAGGGCAGAATGGCACAAAAACGAGTGGGGCAAGGGGCACAAGGGCACAACAATGAGTGGGGCAGAGGGCAGATTGGCACAAAAACGAGTGGGGCAAGGGGCACAAGGGCACAACAACGAGTGGGGCAGAGGGCAGAATGGCACAAAAACGAGTGGGGCAAGGGGCACAAGGGCACAACAACGATTGGGGCAGAGGGCAGAATGGCCCAAAAAAGAGTGGAGCAAGGGGCACAAGGGCACAACAACGGGTGGGGCAGAGGGCAGAATGGCACAAAAACGAATGGGGCAAGGTGCACAAGGGTACAACAACGATTGGGGCAGAGGGCAGAATGGCACAAAAACGAGTTGGGCAAGGGGCACGAGGGCACAACAACGAGCGGGGCAGAGGGCAGAATGGCAAAAAAACGAGTGGGGCAAGAGACACGAGGGCACAACAACGATTGGGGCAGAGGGAAGAATGGCACAAAAACGAGTGGGGCAAGGGGCACGAGGGCTCAACAACTAGTGGGGCAGAGGGCAGAATGGCACAAAAACGAGTGGGGCAAGGGGCACAAGGGCACAACAAAGATTGGGGCAGAGGGCAGCATGGCACAAAAACGAGTGGGGCAAGGGGCACAAGGGCACAACAACGAGTGGGGCAGAGGGCAGAATGGCACAAAAACGAGTGGGGCAAGGGGCACAAGGGCACAACAACGAGTGGGGCAGAGGGAATAATGGCACACAAACGAGTGGGGAAGGGGCACAAGGGCACAACAACGAGTGGGGCAGAGGGCAGAATGGCACAAAAACGAGTGGGGCAAGGGGCACAAGGGCACAACAACGATTGGGGCAGAGGGCAGAATGGCACAAAAACGAGTGGGGCAAGGGGCACAAGGGCACAACAACGAGTGGGGCAGAGGGCAGAATGGCACAAAAATGAGTGGGGCAAGGGGCACAAGGGCACAGCAGCGATTGGGGCAGAGGGCCGAATGGCACAAAAACGAGTGGGGCAAGGGGCAGAAGGGCACAACAACGAGTGGGGCAGAGGGCAGAATGGCACAAAAACGAGTGGGGCAAGGGGCACAAGGGCACAACAACGAGTGGGGCAGAGGGCAGAATGGCACAAAAACGAGTGGGGCAAGGGGCACAAGGGCACAACAACGATTGGGGCAGAGGGTAGAATGGCACAAAACCGATTGGGGCAAGGGGCACAAGGGCACAACAACGAGTGGGGCAGAGGGCAGAATGGCACAAAAACGAGTGTGGCAAGGGGCACAAGGGCACAACAATGAGTGGGGCAGAGGGCAGATTGGCACAAAAACGAGTGGGGCAAGGGGCACAAGGGCACAACAACGAGTGGGGCAGAGGGCAGAATGACACAAAAACAAGTGGGGCAAGGGGCACAAGGGCACAACAACGATTGGGGCAGAGGGCAGAATGGCCCAAAAAAGAGTGGAGCAAGGGGCACAAGGGCACAACAACGGGTGGGGCAGAGGGCAGAATGGCACAAAAACGAGTGGGGCAAGGTGCACAAGGGTACAACAACGATTGGGGCAGAGGGCAGAATGGCACAAAAACGAGTTGGGCAAGGGGCACGAGGGCACAACAACGAGCGGGGCAGAGGGCAGAATGGCAAAAAAACGAGTGGGGCAAGAGGCACGAGGGCACAACAACGATTGGGGCAGAGGGAAGAATGGCACAAAAACGAGTGGGGCAAGGGGCACGAGGGCTCAACAACTAGTGGGGCAGAGGGCAGAATGGCACAAAAACAAGTGGGGCAAGGGGCACAAGGGCACAACAACGATTGGGGAAGAGGGCAGAATGGCACAAAAACGAGTGGGGCAAGGGGCACAAGGGCACAACAACGATTGGGGCAGAGGGAAGAATGGCACAAAAACGAGTGGGGCAAGGGGCACGAGGGCTCAACAACTAGTGGGGCAGAGGGCAGAATGGCACAAAAACAAGTGGGGCAAGGGGCACAAGGGCACAACAACGATTGGGGCAGAGGGAAGAATGGCACAAAAACGAGTGGGGCAAGGGGCACAAGGGCACAACAACGAGTGGGACAGAGGGAATAATGGCACACAAACGAGTGGGGAAGGGGCACAAGGGCACAACAACGAGTGGGGCAGAGGGCAGAATGGCACAAAAACGAGTGGGGCAAGGGGCACAAGGGCACAACAACGATTGGGGCAGAGGGCAGAATGGCACAAAAACGAGTGGGGCAAGGGGCACAAGGGCACAACAACGAGTGGGGCAGAGGGCAGAATGGCACAAAAATGAGTGGGGCAAGGGGCACAAGGGCACAACAGCGATTGGGGCAGAGGGCCGAATGGCACAAAAACGAGTGGGGCAAGGGGCAGAAGGGCACAACAACGAGTGGGGCAGAGGGCAGAATGGCACAAAAACGAGTGGGGCAAGGGGCACAAGGGCACAACAACGAGTGGGGCAGAGGGCAGAATGGCACAAAAACAAGTGGGGCAAGGGGCACAAGGGCACAACAACGATTGGGGCAGAGGGTAGAATGGCACAAAACCGATTGGGGCAAGGGGCACAAGGGCACAACAACGAGTGGGGCAGAGGGCAGAATGGCACAAAAACGAGTGGGGCAAGGGGCACAAGGGCACAACAATGAGTGGGGCAGAGGGCAGATTGGCACAAAAACGAGTGGGGCAAGGGGCACAAGGGCACAACAACGAGTGGGGCAGAGGGCAGAATGGCACAAAAACGAGTGGGGCAAGGGGCACAAGGGCACAACAACGATTGGGGCAGAGGGCAGAATGGCCCAAAAAGAGTGGAGCAAGGGGCACAAGGGCACAACAACGGGTGGGGCAGAGGGCAGATTGGCACAAAAACGAGTGGGGCAAGGGGCACAAGGGCACAACAACGAGTGGGGCAGAGGGCAGAATGGCACAAAAACGAGTGGGGCAAGGGGCACAAAGGCACAACAACGATTGGGGCAGAGGGCAGAATGGCACAAAAACGAGTTGGGCAAGGGGCACGAGGGCACAACAACGAGCGGGGCAGAGGGCAGAATGGCAAAAAAACGAGTGGGGCAAGAGGCACGAGGGCACAACAACGATTGGGGCAGAGGGAAGAATGGCACAAAAACGAGTGGGGCAAGGGGCACGAGGGCTCAACAACTAGTGGGGCAGAGGGCAGAATGGCACAAAAACAAGTGGGGCAAGGGGCACAAGGGCACAACAACGATTGGGGAAGAGGGCAGAATGGCACAAAAACGAGTGGGGCAAGGGGCACAAGGGCACAACAACGATTGGGGCAGAGGGCAGAATGGCACAAAAATGAGTGGGACAAGGGGCACAAGGGCACAACAATGAGTGGGCAAGAGGGCAGAATGGCACAAAAACGAGTGGGGCAAGGGGCACAAGGGCACAACAACGATTGGGGCAGAGGGCAGCATGGCACAAAAACGAGTGGGGAAGGGGCACAAGGGCACAACAACGATTGGGGCAGAGGGCAGAATGGCACAAAAATGAGTGGGACAAGGGGCACAAGGGCACAACAATGAGTGGGCAAGAGGGCAGAATGGCACAAAAACGAGTGGGGCAAGGGGCACAAGGGCACAACAACGATTGGGGCAGAGGGCAGCATGGCACAAAAACGAGTGGGGAAGGGGCACAAGGGCACAACAATGAGTGGGGAAGAGGGCAGATTGGCACAAAAATGAGTGGGGCAAGGGGCACAAGGGCACAACAACGAGTGGGGCAGAGGGCAGAATGGCACAAAAACGAATGGGGCAAGGTGCACAAGGGCACAACAACGGGTGGGGCAGAGGGCAGAATGGCACAAAAACGAGTGGGGCAAGGGGCACAAGGGCACAACAACGATTTGGGCAGAGGGCAGAATGGCACAAAAACGAGTTGGGCAAGGGGCACGAGGGCACACCAACGAGTGGGGCAGAGGGAAGAATGGCAAAAAAACGAGTGGGGCAAGAGGCACGAGGGCACAACAACGATTGGGGCAGAGGGCAGAATGGCACAAAAACGAGTGGGGCAAGGGGCACGAGGGCTCAACAACTAGTGGGGCAGAGGGCAGAATGGCACAAAAACGAGTGGGGCAAGTGGCACAAGGGCACAACAACGATTGGGGCAGAGGGCAGAATGGCACAAAAACGAGTGGGGCAAGGGGCACAAGGGCACAACAACGATTGGGGCAGAGGGCAGAATGGCACAAAAACGAGTGGGGCAAGGGGCACAAGGGCACAACAACGAGTGGGCAAGAGGGCAGAATGGCACAAAAACGAGTGGGGCAAGGGGCACAAGGGCACAACAACGATTGGGGCAGAGGGCAGCATGGCACAAAAACGAGTGGGGCAAGGGGCACAAGGGCACAACAACGATTGGGGCAGAGGGCAGAATGGCACAAAAACGAGTGGGGCAAGGGGCACAAGGGCACAACAACGATTGGGGCAGAGGGCAGAATGGCACAAAAACGAGTAGGGCAAGGGGCACAAGGGCACAACAACAAGTGGGGCAGAGGGTAGAATGGCACAAAAACGAGTGGGGCAAGAGGCACAAGGGCACAACAACGATTGGGGCAGACGGCAGAATGGCACAAAAACGAGTGGGGCAAGGGGCACAAGGGCACAACAACGATTGGGGCAGAGGGCAGAATGGCACAAAAACGAGTGGGGCAAGGGGCACAAGGGCACAACAACGATTGGGGCAGAGGGCAGAATGGCACAAAAACGAGTGGGGCAAGGGGCACAAGGGCACAACAACGAGTGGGGCAGAGGGCAGAATGGCACAAAAACGAGTGGGGCAAGGGGCACAAGGGCACAACAACGAGTGGGGCAGAGGGCAGAATGGCACAAAAACGAGTGGGGCAAGGGGCACAAGGGCACAACAACGAGTGGGGCAGAGGGCAGAATGGCACAAAAACGAGTGGGGCAAGGGGCACAAGGGCACAACAACGATTGGGGCAGAGGGCAGAATGGCACAAAAACGTGTGGGGCAAGTGGCACAAGGGCACAACAACGAGTGGGGCAGAGGGCAGATTGGCACAAAAACGAGTGGGGCAAGGGGCACAAGGGCACAACAACGATTGGGGCAGAGGGCAGAATGGCACAAAAACGAGTGGGGCAAGGGGCACAAGGGCACAGCAATGATTGGGGCAGAGGGCAGAATGGCACAAA
Organism: Lissotriton helveticus; assembly: GCF_964261635.1. Taxonomy (NCBI): domain Eukaryota; kingdom Metazoa; phylum Chordata; class Amphibia; order Caudata; family Salamandridae; genus Lissotriton; species Lissotriton helveticus. The sequence goes on from NC_136069.1 coordinate 1,201,577,847, forward strand.
AACGAGTGGGGCAAGGGGCACAAGGGCACAGCAACGACTGGGGCAGAGGGCAGAATGGCACAAAAACGAGTGGGGCAAGGGGCACAAGGGCACAACAACGAGTGGGGCAAAGGGCAGAATGGCACAAAAACGAGTGGGGCAAGGGGCACAAGGGCACAACAACGATTGGGGCAGAGGGCAGAATGGCACAAAAACGAGTGGGGCAAGGGGCACAAGGGCACAACAACGATTGGGGCAGAGGGCAGAATGGCACAAAAACGTGTGGGGCAAGGGGCACAAGGGCACAACAACGAGTGGGGCAGAGGGCAGAATGGCACAAAAACGAGTGGGGCAAGGGGCACAAGGGCACAACAATGATTGGGGCAGAGGGCAGAATGGCACAAAAATGAGTGGGGCAAGGGGCACAAGGGCACAACAACGATTGGGGCAGAGGGCAGAATGGCACAAAAACGAGTGGGGCAAGGGGCACAAGGGCACAACAACGATTGGGGCAGAGGGCAGAATGGCACAAAAACGAGTGGGGCAAGGGGCACAAGGGCACAACAACGAGTGGGGCAGAGGGCAGAATGGCACAAAAACGAGTGGGGCAAGGGGCACAAGGGCACAACAACGATTGGGGCAGAGGGCAGAATGGCACAAAAACGAGTGGGGCAAGGGGCACAAGGGCACAACAACGAGTGGGGCAGAGGGCAGAATGGCACAAAAACGAGTGGGGCAAGGGGCACAAGGGCACAACAACGGGTGGGGCAGAGGGCAGAATGGCACAAAAACGAGTGGGGCAAGGGGCACAAGGGCACAACAACGATTTGGGCAGAGGGCAGAATGGCACAAAAACGAGTTGGGCAAGGGGCACGAGGGCACACCAACGAGTGGGGCAGAGGGCAGAATGGCAAAAAAATGAGTGGGGCAAGAGACACGAGGGCACAACAACGATTGGGGCAGAGGGCAGAATGGCACAAAAACGAGTGGGGCAAGGGGCACGAGGGCTCAACAACTAGTGGGGCAGAGGGCAGAATGGCACAAAAACGAGTGGGGCAAGTGGCACAAGGGCACAACAACGATTGGGGCAGAGGGCAGAATGGCACAAAAACGAGTGGGGCAAGGGGCACAACGGCACAACAACGATTGGGGCAGAGGGCAGAATGGCACAAAAACGAGTGGGGCAAGGGGCACAAGGGCACAACAACGAGTGGGCAAGAGGGCAGAATGGCACAAAAACGAGTGGGGCAAGGGGCACAAGGGCACAACAACGAGTGGGGCAGAGGGCAGAATGGCACAAAAACGAGTGGGGCAAGGGGCACAAGGGCACAACAATGAGTGGGGCAGAGGGCAGATTGGCACAAAAATGAGTGGGGCAAGGGGCACAAGGGCACAACAACGAGTGGGGCAGAGGGCAGAATGGCACAAAAACGAGTGGGGCAAGGTGCACAAGGGCACAACAACGGGTGGGGCAGAGGGCAGAATGGCACAAAAACGAGTGGGGCAAGGGGCACAAGGGCACAACAACGATTTGGGCAGAGGGCAGAATGGCACAAAAACGAGTTGGGCAAGGGGCACGAGGGCACACCAAGAGTGGGGCAGAGGGAAGAATGGCAAAAAAACGAGTGGGGCAAGAGGCACGAGGGCACAACAACGATTGGGGCAGAGGGCAGAATGGCACAAAAACGAGTGGGGCAAGGGGCACGAGGGCTCAACAACTAGTGGGGCAGAGGGCAGAATGGCACAAAAACGAGTGGGGCAAGTGGCACAAGGGCACAACAACGATTGGGGCAGAGGGCAGAATGGCACAAAAACGAGTGGGGCAAGGGGCACAAGGGCACAACAACGATTGGGGCAGAGGGCAGAATGGCACAAAAACGAGTGGGGCAAGGGGCACAAGGGCACAACAACGAGTGGGCAAGAGGGCAGAATGGCACAAAAACGAGTGGGGCAAGGGGCACAAGGGCACAACAACGATTGGGGCAGAGGGCAGCATGGCACAAAAACGAGTGGGGCAAGGGGCACAAGGGCACAACAACGAGTGGGGCAGAGGGCAGAATGGCACAAAAACGAGTGGGGCAAGGGGCACAAGGGCACAACAACGAGTGGGGCAGAGGGAATAATGGCACACAAACGAGTGGGGAAGGGGCACAAGGGCACAACAACGAGTGGGGCAGAGGGCAGAATGGCACAAAAACAAGTGGGGCAAGGGGCACAAGGGCACAACAACGATTGGGGCAGAGGGCAGAATGGCACAAAAACGAGTGGGGCAAGGGGCACAAGGGCACAACAACGAGTGGGGCAGAGGGCAGAATGGCACAAAAATGAGTGGGGCAAGGGGCACAAGGGCACAACAGCGATTGGGGCAGAGGGCCGAATGGCACAAAAACGAGTGGGGCAAGGGGCAGAAGGGCACAACAACGAGTGGGGCAGAGGGCAGAATGGCACAAAAACGAGTGGGGCAAGGGGCACAAGGGCACAACAGCGAGTGGGGCAGAGGGCAGAATGGCACAAAAACGAGTGGGGCAAGGGGCACAAGGGCACAACAACGATTGGGGCAGAGGGTAGAATGGCACAAAACCGATTGGGGCAAGGGGCACAAGGGCACAACAACGAGTGGGGCAGAGGGCAGAATGGCACAAAAACGAGTGGGGCAAGGGGCACAAGGGCACAACAATGAGTGGGGCAGAGGGCAGATTGGCACAAAAATGAGTGGGGCAAGGGGCACAAGGGCACAACAACGAGTGGGGCAGAGGGCAGAATGGCACAAAAACGAGTGGGGCAAGGGGCACAAGGGCACAACAACGATTGGGGCAGAGGGCAGAATGGCCTAAAAAAGAGTGGAGCAAGGGGCACAAGGGCACAACAACGGGTGGGGCAGAGGGCAGAATGGCACAAAAACGAGTGGGGCAAGGTGCACAAGGGTACAACAACGATTGGGGCAGAGGGCAGAATGGCACAAAAACGAGTTGGGCAAGGGGCACGAGGGCACAACAACGAGCGGGGCAGAGGGCAGAATGGCAAAAAAACGAGTGGGGCAAGAGGCACGAGGGCACAACAACGATTGGGGCAGAGGGAAGAATGGCACAAAAACGAGTGGGGCAAGGGGCACGAGGGCTCAACAACTAGTGGGGCAGAGGGCAGAATGGCACAAAAAAAAGTGGGGCAAGGGGCACAAGGGCACAACAACGATTGGGGCAGAGGGCAGAATGGCACAAAAACGAGTGGGGCAAGGGGCACAAGGGCACAACAACGATTGGGGCAGAGGGCAGAATGGCACAAAAATGAGTGGGACAAGGGGCACAAGGGCACAACAACGAGTGGGCAAGAGGGCAGAATGGCACAAAAACGAGTGGGGCAAGGGGCACAAGGGCACAACAACGATTGGGGCAGAGGGCAGCATGGCACAAAAACGAGTGGGGAAGGGGCACAAGGGCACAACAATGAGTGGAGCAGAGGGCAGAATGGCACAAAAACGAGTGGGGCAAGGGGCACAAGGGCACAACAACGATTGGGGCAGAGGGCTGAATGGCACAAAAACGAGTGGTGCAAGGGGCTGAAGGGCAAAACAACGAGTGGGGCAGAGGGCAGAATGGCACAAAAACGAGTGGGGCAAGGGGCACAAGGGCATAACAGCGATTGGGGCAGAGGGCCGAATGGCACAAAAACGAGTGGGGCAAGGGGCAGAAGGGCACAACAACGAGTGGGGCAGAGGGCAGAATGGCACAAAAACGAGTGGGGCAAGGGGCACAAGGGCACAACAACGAGTGGGGCAGAGGGCAGAATGGCACAAAAACGAGTGGGGCAAGGGGCACAAGGGCACAACAACGAGTGGGGCAGAGGGCAGAATGGCACAAAAACGTGTGGGGCAAGGGGCACAAGGGCACAACAACGATTGGGGCAGAGGGCAGAATGGCACAAAAACGAGTGGGGCAAGGGGCACAAGGGCACAACAACGATTGGGGCAGAGGGCAGAATGGCACAAAAACGAGTGGGGCAAGGGGCACAAGGGCACAACAACGAGTAGGGCAGAGGGCAGATTGGCACAAAAACGAGTGGGGCAAGGGGCACAAGGGCACAACAACGAGTGGGGCAGAGGGCAGAATGGCACAAAAACGAGTGGGGCAAGGGGCACAAAGGCACAACAACGATTGGGGCAGAGGTCAGAATGGCACAAAAACGAGTGGAGCAAGGGGCACAAGGGTACAACAACGAGTGGGGCAGAGGTCAGAATGGCACAAAAACGAGTGGAGCAAGGGGAAGAAGGGCACAACAACGAGTGGGGCAGAGGGCAGAATGGCACAAAAACGAGTGGGGCAAGGGGCACAAGGGCACAACAACGAGTGGGGCAGAGGGCAGATTGGCACAAAAACGAGTGGGGCAAGGGGCACAAGGGCACAACAACGAGTGGGGCAGAGGGCAGATTGGCACAAAAACGAGTGGGGCAAGGGGCACAAGGGCACAACAACGAGTGGGGCAGAGGGCAGATTGGCACAAAAATGAGTGGGGCAAGGTGCACAAGGGCACAACAACGGGTGGGGCAGAGGGCAGAATGGCACAAAAACGTGTGGGGCAAGGGGCACAAGGGCACAACAACGATTGGGGCAGAGGGCAGAATGGCACAAAAACGAGTGGGGCAAGGGGCACAATTGCACAACAACGATTGGGGCAGAGGGCAGAATGGCACAAAAACGAGTGGGGCAAGGGGCACAAGGGCACAACAACAAGTGGGGCAGAGGGCAGAATGGCACAAAAACGAGTGGGGCAAGGGGCACAAGGGCACAACAACGAATGGGGCAGAGGGCAGAATGGCACAAAAACGAGTGGGGCAAGGGGCACAAGGGCACAACAACGAGTGGGGCAGAGGGCAGAATGGCACAAAAACGAGTGAGGCAAGGGGCACGAGGGCACAACAACAAGTGGGGCAGAGGGCAGAATGGCACAAAAGCGAGTGGGGCAAGGGGCACAAGGGCACAACAACGAGTAGGGCAGAGGGCAGATTGGCACAAAAACAAGTGGGGCAAGGGGCACAAGGGCACAACAACGAGTGGGGCAGAGGGCAGAATGGCACAAAAATGAGTGGGGCAAGGGGCACAAAGGCACAACAACGATTGGGGCAGAGGTCAGAATGGCACAAAAACGAGTGGAGCAAGGGGCACAAGGGCACAACAACGATTGGGGCAGAGGGTAGAATGGCACAAAACCGATTGGGGCAAGGGGCACAAGGGCACAACAACGAGTGGGGCAGAGGGCAGAATGGCACAAAAACGAGTGGGGCAAGGGGCACAAGGGCACAACAACGAGTGGGGCAGAGGGCAGATTGGCACAAAAACAAGTGGGGCAAGGGGCACAAGGGCACAACAACGAGTGGGGCAGAGGGCAGAATGGAACAAAAACGAGTGGGGCAAGGGGCACAAGGGCACAACAACGATTGGGGCAGAGGGCAGAATGGCCCAAAAAAGAGTGGAGCAAGGGGCACAAGGGCACAACAACGGGTGGGGCAGAGGGCAGAATGGCACAAAAACGAGTGGGGCAAGGTGCACAAGGGTACAACAACGATTGGGGCAGATGGCAGAATGGCACAAAAACAAGTTGGGCAAGGGGCACAAGGGCACAACAACGAGCGGGGCAGAGGGCAGAATGGCAAAAAAATGAGTGGGGCAAGAGGCACGAGGGCACAACAACGATTGGGGAAGAGGGAAGAATGGCACAAAAACGAGTGGGGCAAGGGGCACGAGGGCTCAACAGCTAGTGGGGCAGAGGGCAGAATGGCACAAAAACAAGTGGGGCAAGGGGCACAAGGGCACAACAACGATTGGGGCAGAGGGCAGAATGGCACAAAAATGAGTGGGGCAAGGGGCACAAGGGCACAACAACGATTGGGGCAGAGGGCAGAATGGCACAAAAATGAGTGGGACAAGGGGCACAAGGGCACAACAACGAGTGGGCAAGAGGGCAGAATGGCACAAAAACGAGTGGGGCAAGGGGCACAAGGGCACAACAACGATTGGGGCAGAGGGCAGCATGGCACAAAAACGAGTGGGGAAGGGGCACAAGGGCACAACAATGAGTGGGGCAGAGGGCAGAATGGCACAAAAACGAGTGGGGCAAGGGGCACAAGGGCACAACAACGATTGTGGCAGCGGGCTGAATGGCACAAAAACGTGTGGGGCAAGGGGCAGAAGGGCACAACAACGAGTGGGGCAGAGGGCAGAATGGCACAAAAACGAGTGGGGCAAGGGGCACAAGGGCACAACAGCGATTGGGGCAGAGGGCCGAATGGCACAAAAACGAGTGGGGCAAGGGGCAGAAGGGCACAACAACGAGTGGGGCAGAGGGCAGAATGGCACAAAAACGAGTGGGGCAAGGGGCACAAGGGCACAACAACGAGTGGGGCAGAGGGCAGAATGGCACAAAAACGTGTGGGGCAAGGGGCACAAGGGCACAACAACGATTGGGGCAGAGGGCAGAATGGCACAAAAACGAGTGGGGCAAGGGGCAAAAGGGCACAACAACGATTGGGGCAGAGGGCAGAATGGCACAAAAACGAGTGGGGCAAGGGGCACAAGGGCACAACAACGAGTAGGGCAGAGGGCAGATTGGCACAAAAACGAGTGGGGCAAGGGGCACAAGGGCACAACAACGAGTGGGGCAGAGGGCAGAATGGCACAAAAACGAGTGGGGCAAGGGGCACAAGGGTACAACAACGAGTGGGGCAGAGGTCAGAATGGCACAAAAACGAGTGGAGCAAGGGGCACAAGGGGACAACAACGAGTGGGGCAGAGGGCAGAATGGCACAAAAACGAGTGGGGCAAGGGGCACAAGGGCACAACAACGAGTGGGGCAGAGGGCAGATTGGCACAAAAACGAGTGGGGCAAGGGGCACAAGGGCACAACAACGAGTGGGGCAGAGGGCAGATTGGCACAAAAACGAGTGGGGCAAGGGGCACAAGGGCACAACAACGAGTGGGGCAGAGGGCAGATTGGCACAAAAACGAGTGGGGCAAGCGGCACAAGGGCACAACAACGATTGGGGCAGAGGGCAGAATGGCACAAAAACGAGTGGAGCAAGGGGCACAAGGGCACAACAACGAGTGGGGCAGAGGGCAGAATGGCACAAAAACGAGTGGGGCAAGGGGCACAAGGGCACAACAACGATTGGGGCAGAGGGCAGAATGGCACAAAAACGAGTGGGGCAAGGGGCACAAGGGCACAACAACGAGTAGGGCAGAGGGCAGAATGGCACAAAAATGAGTGGGGCAAGGGGCACAAGGGCACAACAACGATTGGGGCAGAGGGCAGAATGGCACAAAAACTAGTGGGGCAAGGGGCACAAGGGCTCAACAACTAGTGGGGCAGAGGGCAGAATGGCACAAAAATGAGTGGGGCAAGGGGCACAAGGGCACAACAACGATTGGGGCAGAGGGCAGAATGGCACAAAAACGAGTGGGGCAAGGGGCACAAGGGCACAACAACGATTGGGGCAGAGGGCAGATTGGCACAAAAACGAGTGGGGCAAGGGGCACAAGGGCACAACAACGAGTGGGCAAGAGGTCAGAATGGCACAAAACGAGTGGGGCAAGGGGCACAAGGGCACAACAACGATTGGGGCAGAGGGCAGCATGGCACAAAAACGAGTGGGGCAAGGGGCACAAGGGCACAACAACGAGTGGGGCAGAGGGCAGAATGGCACAAAAACGAGTGGGGCAAGAGGCACCAGGGCACAACAACGATTGGGGCAGAGGGCAGAATGGCACAAAAACGAGTGGGGCAAGGGGCACAAGGGCACAACAACGATTGGAGCAGAGGGCAGAATGGCACAAAAACGAGTGGGGCAAGGGGCACAAGGGCACAACAACGAGTGGGCAAGAGGGCAGAATGGCACAAAAACAAGTGGGGCAAGGGGCACAAGGGCACAACAACGATTGGGGCAGAGGGCAGAATGGCACAAAAACGAGTGGGGCAAGGGGCAGAAGGGCACAGCAACGAGTGGGGCAGAGGGCAGAATGGCACAAAAACGAGTGGGGCAAGGGGCACAAGGGCACAACAACGAGTGGGGCAAAGGGCAGAATGGCACAAAAACGAGTGGGGCAAGGGGCACAAGGGCACAACAACGAGTAGGGCAGAGGGCAGAATGGCACAAAAAAGAGTGGGGCAAGGGGCACAAGGGCACAACAACGATTGGGGCAGAGGGCAGAATGGCACAAAAACGAGTGGGGCAAGGGGCACAAGGGCACAACAACGAGTGGGGCAGATGGCAGAATGGCACAAAAACGAGTGGGGCAAGGGGCACAAGGGCAAAACAACGATTGGGGCAGAGGGCAGAATGGCACAAAAACGAGTGGGGCAAGGGGCACAAGGGCACAACAACGAGTGGGGCAGAGGGCAGGCTGGCACAAAACGAGTGGGGCAAGGGGCACAAGGGCACAACAATGAGTGGGGCAGAGGGCAGAATGGCACAAAAACGAGTGGGGCAAGGGGCATAAGGGCACAACAACGATTGGGGCAGAGGGCTGAATGGCACAAAAACGAGTGGGGCAAGGGGCAGAAGGGCACAACAACGAGTGGGGCAGAGGGCAGAATGGCACAAAAACGAATGGGGCAAGGGGCACAAGGGCACAACAGCGATTGGGGCAGAGGGCCGAATGGCACAAAAACTAGTGGGGCAAGGGGCAGAAGGGCTCAACAACGAGTGGGGCAGAGGACAGAATGGCACAAAAGCGAGTGGGGCAAGGGGCACAAGGGCACAACAACGAGTAGGGCAGAGGGCAGATTGGCACAAAAATGAGTGGGGCAAGGGGCACAAGGGCACAACGACGAGTGGGGCAGAGGGCAGAATGGCACAAAAACGAGTGGAGCAAGGGGCACAAGGGCACAACAACGAGTGGGGCAGAGGGCAGAATGGCACAAAAACGAGTGGGGCAAGGGGCACAAGGGCACAACAACAATTGGGGCAGAGGGCAGAATGGCACAAAAACGAGTGGGGCAAGGGGCACAAGGGCACAACAACGAGTAGGGCAGAGGGCAGAATGGCACAAAAATGAGTGGGGCAAGGGGCACAAGGGCACAACAATGATTGGGGCAGAGGGCAGAATGGCACAAAAACTAGTGGGGCAAGGGGCACAAGGGCTCAACAACTAGTGGGGCAGAGGGCAGAATGGGACAACAATGAGTGGGGCGAGGGGCACAAGGGCACAACAACGATTGGGGCAGAGGGCAGAATGGCACAAAAACGAGTGGGGCAAGGGGCACAAGGGCACAACAACGATTGGGGCAGAGAGCAGATTGGCACTAAAACGAGTGGGGCAAGGGGCACAAGGGCACAACAACGAGTGGGCAAGAGGTCAGAATGGCACAAAACGAGTGGGGCAAGGGGCACAAGGGCACAACAACGAATGGGGCAGAGGGCAGAATGGCACAAAAACGAGTGGGGCAAGGGGCACAAGGGCACAACAACGAGTGGGGCAGAGGGCAGAATGGCACAAAAACGAGTGAGGCAAGGGGCACAAGGGCACAACAACGAGTGGGGCAGAGGGCAGAATGGCACAAAAGCGAGTGGGGCAAGGGGCACAAGGGCACAACAACGAGTAGGGCAGAGGGCAGATTGGCACAAAAACAAGTGGGGCAAGGGGCACAAGGGCACAACAACGAGTGGGGCAGAGGGCAGAATGGCACAAAAATGAGTGGGGCAAGGGGCACAAAGGCACAACAACGATTGGGGCAGAGGTCAGAATGGCACAAAAACGAGTGGAGCAAGGGGCACAAGGGCACAACAACGATTGGGGCAGAGGGTAGAATGGCACAAAACCGATTGGGGCAAGGGGCACAAGGGCACAACAACGAGTGGGGCAGAGGGCAGAATGGCACAAAAACGAGTGGGGCAAGGGGCACAAGGGCACAACAACGAGTGGGGCAGAGGGCAGATTGGCACAAAAACAAGTGGGGCAAGGGGCACAAGGGCACAACAACGAGTGGGGCAGAGGGCAGAATGGAACAAAAACGAGTGGGGCAAGGGGTACAAGGGCACAACAACGATTGGGGCAGAGGGCAGAATGGCCCAAAAAAGAGTGGAGCAAGGGGCACAAGGGCACAACAACGGGTGGGGCAGAGGGCAGAATGGCACAAAAACGAGTGGGGCAAGGTGCACAAGGGTACAACAACGATTGGGGCAGATGGCAGAATGGCACAAAAACGAGTTGGGCAAGGGGCACAAGGGCACAACAACGAGCGGGGCAGAGGGCAGAATGGCAAAAAAATGAGTGGGGCAAGAGGCACGAGGGCACAACAACGATTGGGGAAGAGGGAAGAATGGCACAAAAACGAGTGGGGCAAGGGGCACGAGGGCTCAACAGCTAGTGGGGCAGAGGGCAGAATGGCACAAAAACAAGTGGGGCAAGGGGCACAAGGGCACAACAACGATTGGGGCAGAGGGCAGAATGGCACAAAAACGAGTGGGGCAAGGGGCACAAGGGCACAACAACGATTGGGGCAGAGGGAAGAATGGCACAAAAACGAGTGGGGCAAGGGGCAGAAGGGCACAACAACGAGTGGGGCAGAGGGCAGAATGGCACAAAAACGAATGGGGCAAGGGGCACAAGGGCACAACAGCGATTGGGGCAGAGGGCCGAATGGCACAAAAACTAGTGGGGCAAGGGGCAGAAGGGCTCAACAACGAGTGGGCAGAGGGCAGAATTGCACAAAAACGAGTGGGGCAAGGGGCACAAGGGCACAACAACGAGTGGGGCAGAGGGCAGATTGGCACAAAAATGAGTGGGGCAAGGGGCACAAGGGCACAACAGCGATTGGGGCAGAGGGCCGAATGGCACAAAAACGAGTGGGGCAAGGGGCAGAAGGGCACAACAACGAGTGGGGCAGAGGGCAGAATGGCACAAAAACGAGTGGGGCAAGGGGCACAAGGGCACAACAATGAGTGGGGCAGAGGGCAGATTGGCACAAAAATGAGTGGGGCAAGGGGCACAAGGGCACAACAGCGATTGGGGCAGAGGGCCGAATGGCACAAAAACGAGTGGGGCAAGGGGCAGAAGGGCACAACAACGAGTGGGGCAGAGGGCAGAATGGCACAAAAACGAGTGGGGCAAGGGGCACAAGGGCACAACAACGAGTGGGGCAGAGGGCAGAATGGCACAAAAACGTGTGGGGCAAGGGGCACAAGGGCACATCAACGATTGGGGCAGAGGGCAGCATGGCACAAAAACGAGTGGGGCAAGGGGCACAAGGGCACAACAATGAATGTGGCAGAGGGCAGAATGGCACAAAAACGAGTGGAGCAAGGGGCACAAGGGCACAACAACGAGTGGGGCAGAGGGCAGAATGGCACAAAAACGAGTGGGGCAAGAGGCACCAGGGCACAACAACGATTGGGGCAGAGGGCAGAATGGCACAAAAACGAGTGGGGCAAGGGGCACAAGGGCACAACAACGATTGGAGCAGAGGGCAGAATGGCACAAAAACGAGTGGGGCAAGGAGCACAAGGGCACAACAACGAGTGGGCAAGAGGGCAGAATGGCACAAAAACAAGTGGGGCAAGGGGCACAAGGGCACAACAACGATTGGGGCAGAGGGCAGAATGGCACAAAAACGAGTGGGGCAAGGGGCAGAAGGGCACAGCAACGAGTGGGGCAGAGGGCAGAATGGCACAAAAACGAGTGGGGCAAGGGGCACAAGGGCACAACAACGAGTGGGGCAAAGGGCAGAATGGCACAAAAACGAGTGGGGCAAGGGGCACAAGGGCACAACAACGAGTAGGGCAGAGGGCAGAATGGCACAAAAAAGAGTGGGGCAAGGGGCACAAGGGCACAACAACGATTGGGGCAGAGGGCAGAATGGCACAAAAACGAGTGGGGCAAGGGGCACAAGGGCACAACAACGAGTGGGGCAGATGGCAGAATGGCACAAAAACGAGTGGGGCAAGGGGCACAAGGGCAAAACAACGATTGGGGCAGAGGGCAGAATGGCACAAAAACGAGTGGGGCAAGGGGCACAAGGGCACAACAACGAGTGGGGCAGAGGGCAGGCTGGCACAAAACGAGTGGGGCAAGGGGCACAAGGGCACAACAATGAGTGGGGCAGAGGGCAGAATGGCACAAAAACGAGTGGGGCAAGGGGCATAAGGGCACAACAACGATTGGGGCAGAGGGCTGAATGGCACAAAAACGAGTGGGGCAAGGGGCAGAAGGGCACAACAACGAGTGGGGCAGAGGGCAGAATGGCACAAAAACGAATGGGGCAAGGGGCACAAGGGCACAACAGCGATTGGGGCAGAGGGCCGAATGGCACAAAAACTAGTGGGGTAAGGGGCAGAAGGGCTCAACAACGAGTGGGGCAGAGGACAGAATGGCACAAAAGCGAGTGGGGCAAGGGGCACAAGGGCACAACAACGAGTAGGGCAGAGGGCAGATTGGCACAAAAACGAGTGGGGCAAGGGGCACAAGGGCACAACGACGAGTGGGGCAGAGGGCAGAATGGCACAAAAACGAGTGGGGCAAGGGGCACAAAGGCACAACAACGATTGGGGCAGAGGTCAGAATGGCACAAAAACGAGTGGAGCAAGGGGCACAAGGGCACAACAACGAGTGGGGCAGAGGGCAGAATGGCACAAAAACGAGTGGGGCAAGGGGCACAAGGGCACAACAACGAGTGGGGCAGAGGGCAGATTGGCACAAAAACGAGTGGGGCAAGGGGCACAAGGGCACAACAACGAGTGGGGCAGAGGGCAGATTGGCACAAAAACGAGTGGGGCAAGGGGCACAAGGGCACAACAACGAGTGGGGCAGAGGGCAGATTGGCACAAAAACGAGTGGGGCAAGGGGCACAAGGGCACAACAACGATTGGGCAGAGGGCAGAATTGCACAAAAACGAGTGGAGCAAGGGGCACAAGGGCACAACAACGAGTGGGGCAGAGGGCAGAATGGCACAAAAACGAGTGGGGCAAGGGGCACAAGGGCACAACAACAATTGGGGCAGAGGGCAGAATGGCACAAAAACGAGTGGGGCAAGGGGCACAAGGGCACAACAACGAGTAGGGCAGAGGGCAGAATGGCACAAAAATGAGTGGGGCAAGGGGCACAAGGGCACAACAATGATTGGGGCAGAGGGCAGAATGGCACAAAAACTAGTGGGGCAAGGGGCACAAGGGCTCAACAACTAGTGGGGCAGAGGGCAGAATGGGACAACAATGAGTGGGGCAAGGGGCACAAGGGCACAACAACGATTGGGGCAGAGGGCAGAATGGCACAAAAACGAGTGGGGCAAGGGGCACAAGGGCACAACAACGATTGGGGCAGAGAGCAGATTGGCACAAAAACGAGTGGGTCAAGGGGCACAAGGGCACAACAACGAGTGGGCAAGAGGTCAGAATGGCACAAAACGAGTGGGGCAAGGGGCACAAGGGCACAACAACGAGTGGGGCAGAGGGCAGAATGGCACAAAAACGTGTGGGGCAAGGGGCACAAGGGCACAACAACGATTGGGGCAGAGGGCAGAATGGCACAAAAACGAGTGGGGCAAGGGGCACAAGGGCACAACAACGATTGGGGCAGAGGGCAGAATGGCACAAAAACGAGTGGGGCAAGGGGCACAAGGGCACAAAAACAAGTGGGGCAGAGGGCAGAATGGCACAAAAACGAGTGGGGCAAGGGGCACAAAGGCACAACAACGAATGGGGCAGAGGGCAGAATGGCACAAAAACGAGTGGGGCAAGGGGCACAAGGGCACAACAACGAGTGGGGCAGAGGGCAGAATGGCACAAAAACGAGTGAGGCAAGGGGCACAAGGGCACAACAACGAGTGGGGCAGAGGGCAGAATGGCACAAAAGCGAGTGGGGCAAGGGGCACAAGGGCACAACAACGAGTAGGGCAGAGGGCAGATTGGCACAAAAATGAGTGGGGCAAGGGGCACAAGGGCACAACAACGAGTGGGGCAGAGGGCAGAATGGCACAAAAATGAGTGGGGCAAGGGGCACAAAGGCACAACAACGATTGGGGCAGAGGTCAGAATGGCACAAAAACGAGTGGAGCAAGGGGCACAAGGGCACAACAACGATTGGGGCAGAGGGTAGAATGGCACAAAACCGATTGGGGCAAGGGGCACAAGGGCACAACAACGAGTGGGGCAGAGGGCAGAATGGTACAAAAACGAGTGGGGCAAGGGGCACAAGGGCACAACAACGAGTGGGGCAGAGGGCAGATTGGCACAAAAACAAGTGGGGCAAGGGGCACAAGGGCACAACAACGTGTGGGGCAGAGGGCAGAATGGCACAAAAACGAGTGGGGCAAGGGGCACAAGGGCACAACAACGATTGGGGCAGAGGGCAGAATGGCCCAAAAAAGAGTGGAGCAAGGGGCACAAGGGCACAACAACGGGTGGGGCAGAGGGCAGAATGGCACAAAAACGAGTGGGGCAAGGTGCACAAGGGTACAACAACGATTGGGGCAGATGGCAGAATGGCACAAAAACGAGTTGGGCAAGGGGCACAAGGGCACAACAACGAGCGGGGCAGAGGGCAGAATGGCAAAAAAATTAGTGGGGCAAGAGGCACGAGGGCACAACAACGATTGGGGAAGAGGGAGGAATGGCACAAAAACGAGTGGGGCAAGGGGCACGAGGGCTCAACAGCTAGTGGGGCAGAGGGCAGAATGGCACAAAAACAAGTGGGGCAAGGGGCACAAGGGCACAACAACGATTGGGGCAGAGGGCAGAATGGCACAAAAACGAGTGGGGCAAGGGGCACAAGGGCACAACAACGATTGGGGCAGAGGGCAGAATGGCACAAAAATGAGTGGGACAAGGGGCACAAGGGCACAACAACGAGTGGGCAAGAGGGCAGAATGGCACAAAAACGAGTGGGGCAAGGGGCACAAGGGCACAACAACGATTGGGGCAGAGGGCAGCATGGCACAAAAACGAGTGGGGAAGGGGCACAAGGGCACAACAATGAGTGGGGCAGAGGGCAGAATGGCACAAAAACGAGTGGGGCAAGGGGCACAAGGGCACAACAACGATTGTGGCAGCGGGCTGAATGGCACAAAAACGTGTGGGGCAAGGGGCAGAAGGGCACAACAACGAGTGGGGCAGAGGGCAGAATGGCACAAAAACGAGTGGGGCAAGGGGCACAAGGGCACAACAGCGATTGGGGCAGAGGGCCGAATGGCACAAAAACGAGTGGGGCAAGGGGCAGAAGGGCACAACAACGAGTGGGGCAGAGGGCAGAATGGCACAAAAACGAGTGGGGCAAGGGGCACAAGGGCACAACAACGAGTGGGGCAGAGGGCAGAATGGCACAAAAACGTGTGGGGCAAGGGGCACAAGGGCACAACAACGATTGGGGCAGAGGGCAGAATGGCACAAAAACGAGTGGGGCAAGGGGCACAAGGGCACAACAACGATTGGGGCAGAGGGCAGAATGGCACAAAAACGAGTGGGGCAAGGGGCACAAGGGCACAACAACGAGTAGGGCAGAGGGCAGATTGGCACAAAAACGAGTGGGGCAAGGGGCACAAGGGCACAACAACGAGTGGGGCAGAGGGCAGAATGGCACAAAAACGAGTGGGGCAAGGGGCACAAAGGCACAACAACGATTGGGGCAGAGGTCAGAATGGCACAAAAACGAGTGGAGCAAGGGGCACAAGGGTACAACAACGAGTGGGGCAGAGGTCAGAATGGCACAAAAACGAGTGGAGCAAGGGGCACAAGGGCACAACAACGAGTGGGGTGGAGGGCAGAATGGCACAAAAACGAGTGGGGCAAGGGGCACAAGGGCACAACAACGAGTGGGGCAGAGGGCAGATTGGCACAAAAACGAGTGGGGCAAGGGGCACAAGGGCACAACAACGAGTGGGGCAGAGGGCAGATTGGCACAAAAACGAGTGGGGCAAGGGGCACAAGGGCACAACAACGAGTGGGGCAGAGGGCAGATTGGCACAAAAACGAGTGGGGCAAGCGGCACAAGGGCACAACAACGATTGGGGCAGAGGGCAGAATGGCACAAAAACGAGTGGAGCAAGGGGCACAAGGGCACAACAACGAGTGGGGCAGAGGGCAGAATGGCACAAAAACGAGTGGGGCAAGGGGCACAAGGGCACAACAACGATTGGGGCAGAGGGCAGAATGGCACAAAAACGAGTGGGGCAAGGGGCACAAGGGCACAACAACGAGTAGGGCAGAGGGCAGAATGGCACAAAAATTAGTGGGGCAAGGGGCACAAGGGCACAACAACTAGTGGGGCAGAGGGCAGAATGGCACAAAAATGAGTGGGGCAAGGGGCACAAGGGCACAACAACGATTGGGGCAGAGGGCAGAATGGCACAAAAACGAGTGGGGCAAGGGGCACAAAGGCACAACAACGATTGGGGCAGAGGGCAGATTGGCACAAAAACGAGTGGGGCAAGGGGCACAAGGGCACAACAACGAGTGGGCAAGAGGTCAGAATGGCACAAAACGAGTGGGGCAAGGGGCACAAGGGCACAACAACGATTGGGCAAGAGGGCAGAATGGCACAAAAAAGAGTGGGGCAAGGGGCACAAGGGCACAACAACGATTGGGGCAGAGGGCAGCATGGCACAAAAACGAGTGGGGCAAGGGGCACAAGGGCACAACAACGAGAGGGGCAGAGGGCAGAATGGCACAAAAACGAGTGGGGCAAGGGGCACAAGGGCACAACAACGAGTGGGGCAGAGGGAAGAATGGCACAAAAACGAGTGGGGCAAGGGGCACAAGGGCACAACAATGAGTGGGGTAGAGGGCAGAATGGCACAAAAACGAGTGGGGCAAGGGGCACAAGGGCACAACAACGATTGGGGCAGAGGGCAGAATGGCACAAAAACGAGTGGGGTAAGGGGCAGAAGGGCACAGCAACGAGTGGGGCAGAGGGCAGAATGGCACAAAAACGAGTGGGGCAAGGGGCACAAGGGCACAACAACGAGTGGGGCAAAGGGCAGAATGGCACAAAAACGAGTGGGGCAAGGGGCACAAGGGCACAACAACGAGTAGGGCAGAGGGCAAAATGGCACAAAAAAGAGTGGGGCAAGGGGCACAAGGGCACAACAACGATTGGGGCAGAGGGCAGAATGGCACAAAAACGAGTGGGGCAAGGGGCACAAGGGCACAACAACGAGTGGGGCAGATGGCAGAATGGCACAAAAACGAGTGGGGCAAGGGGCACAAGGGCAAAACAACGATTGGGGCAGAGGGCAGAATGGCACAAAAACGAGTGGGGCAAGGGGCACAAGGGCACAACAACGAGTGGGGCAGAGGGCAGGCTGGCACAAAACGAGTGGGGCAAGGGGCACAAGGGCACAACAATGAGTGGGGCAGAGGGCAGAATGGCACAAAAACGAGTGGGGCAAGGGGCATAAGGGCACAACAACGATTGGGGCAGAGGGCTGAATGGCACAAAAACGAGTGGGGCAAGGGGCAGAAGGGCACAACAACGAGTGGGGCAGAGGGCAGAATGGCACAAAAACGAATGGGGCAAGGGGCACAAGGGCACAACAGCGATTGGGGCAGAGGGCCGAATGGCACAAAAACTAGTGGGGCAAGGGGCAGAAGGGCTCAACAACAAGTGGGGCAGAGGACAGAATGGCACAAAAGCGAGTGGGGCAAGGGGCACAAGGGCACAACAACGAGTAGGGCAGAGGGCAGATTGGCACAAAAACGAGTGGGGCAAGGGGCACAAGGGCACAACGACGAGTAGGGCAGAGGGCAGAATGGCACAAAAACGAGTGGGGCAAGGGGCACAAAGGCACAACAACGATTGGGGCAGAGGTCAGAATGGCACAAAAACGAGTGGAGCAAGGGGCACAAGGGTACAACAACGAGTGGGGCAGAGGTCAGAATGGCACAAAAACGAGTGGAGCAAGGGGCACAAGGGCACAACAACGAGTGGGGTGGAGGGCAGAATGGCACAAAAACGAGTGGGGCAAGGGGCACAAGGGCACAACAACGAGTGGGGCAGAGGGCAGATTGGCACAAAAACGAGTGGGGCAAGGGGCACAAGGGCACAACAACGAGTGGGGCAGAGGGCAGATTGGCACAAAAACGAGTGGGGCAAGGGGCACAAGGGCACAACAACGAGTGGGGCAGAGGGCAGATTGGCACAAAAACGAGTGGGGCAAGCGGCACAAGGGCACAACAACGATTGGGGCAGAGGGCAGAATGGCACAAAAACGAGTGGAGCAAGGGGCACAAGGGCACAACAACGAGTGGGGCAGAGGGCAGAATGGCACAAAAACGAGTGGGGCAAGGGGCACAAGGGCACAACAACGATTGGGGCAGAGGGCAGAATGGCACAAAAACGAGTGGGGCAAGGGGCACAAGGGCACAACAACGAGTAGGGCAGAGGGCAGAATGGCACAAAAATGAGTGGGGCAAGGGGCACAAGGGCACAACAACTAGTGGGGCAGAGGGCAGAATGGCACAAAAATGAGTGGGGCAAGGGGCACAAGGGCACAACAACGATTGGGGCAGAGGGCAGAATGGCACAAAAACGAGTGGGGCAAGGGGCACAAAGGCACAACAACGATTGGGGCAGAGGGCAGATTGGCACAAAAACGAGTGGGGCAAGGGGCACAAGGGCACAACAACGAGTGGGCAAGAGGTCAGAATGGCACAAAACGAGTGGGGCAAGGGGCACAAGGGCACAACAACGATTGGGCAAGAGGGCAGAATGGCACAAAAAAGAGTGGGGCAAGGGGCACAAGGGCACAACAACGATTGGGGCAGAGGGCAGCATGGCACAAAAACGAGTGGGGCAAGGGGCACAAGGGCACAACAACGAGAGGGGCAGAGGGCAGAATGGCACAAAAACGAGTGGGGCAAGGGGCACAAGGGCACAACAACGAGTGGGGCAGAGGGAAGAATGGCACAAAAACGAGTGGGGCAAGGGGCACAAGGGCACAACAATGAGTGGGGTAGAGGGCAGAATGGCACAAAAACGAGTGGGGCAAGGGGCACAAGGGCACAACAACGATTGGGGCAGAGGGCAGAATGGCACAAAAACGAGTGGGGTAAGGGGCAGAAGGGCACAGCAACGAGTGGGGCAGAGGGCAGAATGGCACAAAAACGAGTGGGGCAAGGGGCACAAGGGCACAACAACGAGTGGGGCAAAGGGCAGAATGGCACAAAAACGAGTGGGGCAAGGGGCACAAGGGCACAACAACGAGTAGGGCAGAGGGCAGAATGGCACAAAAAAGAGTGGGGCAAGGGGCACAAGGGCACAACAACGATTGGGGCAGAGGGCAGAATGGCACAAAAACGAGTGGGGCAAGGGGCACAAGGGCACAACAACGAGTGGGGCAGATGGCAGAATGGCACAAAAACGAGTGGGGCAAGGGGCACAAGGGCAAAACAACGATTGGGGCAGAGGGCAGAATGGCACAAAAACGAGTGGGGCAAGGGGCACAAGGGCACAACAACGAGTGGGGCAGAGGGCAGGCTGGCACAAAACGAGTGGGGCAAGGGGCACAAGGGCACAACAATGAGTGGGGCAGAGGGCAGAATGGCACAAAAACGAGTGGGGCAAGGGGCATAAGGGCACAACAACGATTGGGGCAGAGGGCTGAATGGCACAAAAACGAGTGGGGCAAGGGGCAGAAGGGCACAACAACGAGTGGGGCAGAGGGCAGAATGGCACAAAAACGAATGGGGCAAGGGGCACAAGGGCACAACAGCGATTGGGGCAGAGGGCCGAATGGCACAAAAACTAGTGGGGCAAGGGGCAGAAGGGCTCAACAACAAGTGGGGCAGAGGACAGAATGGCACAAAAGCGAGTGGGGCAAGGGGCACAAGGGCACAACAACGAGTAGGGCAGAGGGCAGATTGGCACAAAAACGAGTGGGGCAAGGGGCACAAGGGCACAACGACGAGTAGGGCAGAGGGCAGAATGGCACAAAAACGAGTGGGGCAAGGGGCACAAAGGCACAACAACGATTGGGGCAGAGGTCAGAATGGCACAAAAACGAGTGGAGCAAGGGGCACAAGGGCACAACAACGAGTGGGGCAGAGGGCAGAATGGCACAAAAACGAGTGGGGCAAGGGGCACAAGGGCACAACAACGAGTGGGGCAGAGGGCAGATTGGCACAAAAACGAGTGGGGCAAGGGGCACAAGGGCACAACAACGAGTGGGGCAGAGGGCAGATTGGCACAAAAACGAGTGGGGCAAGGGGCACAAGGGCACAACAACGAGTGGGGCAGAGGGCAGATTGGCACAAAAACGAGTGGGGCAAGGGGCACAAGGGCACAACAACGATTGGGGCAGAGGGCAGAATTGCACAAAAACGAGTGAAACAAGGGGCACAAGGGCACAACAACGAGTGGGGCAGAGGGCAGAATGGCACAAAAACGAGTGGGGCAAGGGGCACAAGGGCACAACAACAATTGGGGCAGAGGGCAGAATGGCACAAAAACGAGTGGGGCAAGGGGCACAAGGGCACAACAACGAGTAGGGCAGAGGGCAGAATGGCACAAAAATGAGTGGGGCAAGGGGCACAAGGGCACAACAATGATTGGGGCAGAGGGCAGAATGGCACAAAAACTAGTGGGGCAAGGGGCACAAGGGCTCAACAACTAGTGGGGCAGAGGGCAGAATGGCACAAAAATGAGTGGGGCAAGGGGCACAAGGGCACAACAACGATTGGGGCAGAGGGCAGAATGGCACAAAAACGAGTGGGGCAAGGGGCACAAGGGCACAACAACGATTGGGGCAGAGAGCAGATTGGCACAAAAACGAGTGGGGCAAGGGGCACAAGGGCACAACAACGAGTGGGCAAGAGGTCAGAATGGCACAAAACGAGTGGGGCAAGGGGCACAAGGGCACAACAACGATTGGGGCAGAGGGCAGCATGGCACAAAAACGAGTGGGGCAAGGGGCACAAGGGCACAACAACGAATGGGGCAGAGGGCAGAATGGCACAAAAACGAGTGGAGCAAGGGGCACAAGGGCACAACAACGAGTGGGGCAGAGGGCAGAATGGCACAAAAACGAGTGGGGCAAGAGGCACAAGGGCACAACAACGATTGGGGCAGAGGGCAGAATGGCACAAAAACGAGTGGGGCAAGGGGCACAAGGGCACAACAACGATTGGAGCAGAGGGCAGAATCTCACAAAAATTAGTGGGGCAAGGGGCACAAGGGCACAACAACGAGTGGGTAAGAGGGCAGAATGGCACAAAAACAAGTGGGGCAAGGGGCACAAGGGCACAACAACGATTGGGGCAGAGGGCAGCATGGCACAAAAACGAGTGGGGCAAGGGGCACAAGGGCACAACAACGAGTGGGGCAGAGGGCAGAATGGCACAAAAACGAGTGGGGCAAGGGGCACAAGGGCACAACAACGAGTGGGGCAGAGGGAAGAATAGAACAAAAACGAGTGGGGCAAGGGCCACAAGGGCACAACAACGAGTGGGGCAGAGGGCAGAATGGCACAAAAACGAGTGGGGCAGGGGGCACAAGGGCACAACAACGAGTGGGGCAGAGGGAAGAATGGCACAAAAACGAGTGGGGCAAGGGGCACAAGGGCACAACAATGAGTGGGGTAGAGGGCAGAATGGCACAAAAACGAGTGGGGCAAGGGGCACAACGGCACAACAACGATTGGGGCAGAGGGCAGAATGGCACAAAAACGAGTGGGGCAAGGGGCAGAAGGGCACAGCAACGAGTGGGGCAGAGGGCAGAATGGCACAAAAACGAGTGGGGCAAGGGGCACAAGGGCACAACAACGAGTGGGGCAAAGGGCAGAATGGCACAAAAACGAGTGGGGCAAGGGGCACAAGGGCACAACAACGAGTAGGGCAGAGGGCAGAATGGCACAAAAAAGAGTGGGGCAAGGGGCACAAGGGCACAACAACGATTGGGGCAGAGGGCAGAATGGCACAAAAACGAGTGGGGCAAGGGGCACAAGGGCACAACAACAAGTGGGGCAGAGGGCAGAATGGCACAAAAACGAGTGGGGCAAGGGGCACAAGGGCAAAACAACGATTGGGGCAGAGGGCAGAATGGCACAAAAACGAGTGGGGCAAGGGGCACAAGGGCACAACAACGAGTGGGGCAGAGGGCAGATTGGCACAAAACGAGTGGGGCAAGGGGCACAAGGGCACAACAACGATTGGGGCAGAGGGCAGAATGGCACAAAAACGAGTGGGGCAAGGGGCACAAGGGCACAGCAACGAGTGGGGCAGAGGGCAGAAAGGCACAAAAACGAGTGGGGCAAGGGGCACAAGGGCACAACAACGAGTGGGGCAGAGGGCAGTATGGCACAAAAACGAGTGGGGCAAGGGGCACTAGGGCACAACAACGAGTGGGGCAGAGGGCAGAATGGCACAAAAACGAGTGGGGCAAGGGGCACAAGGGCACAACAACGATTGGGGCAGTGGGCAGAATGGCACAAAAACGAGTGGGGCAAGGGGCACAAGGACACAACAACGAGTGGGGCAGAGGGCAGAATGGTACAAAAATGAGTGGGGCAAGGGGCACAAGGGCACAACAAGGATTGGGGCAGAGGGCAGAATGGCACAAAAACGAGTGGGGCAAGGGGCACAAGGGCACAACAACGAGTGGGGCAGAGGGCAGAATGGCACAAAAACGAGTGGGGCACGGGGCACAAGGGCACAACAACGAGTGGGGCAGAGGGCAGAATGGCACAAAAACGAGTGGGGCATGGGGCACAAGGGCACAACAACGATTGGGGCAGAGGGCAGAATGGCACAAAAACGAGTGGGGCAAGGGGCACAAGGGCACAACAACGAGTGGGGCAGAGGGCAGAATGGCACAAAAACGAGTGGGGCACGGGGCACAAGGGCACAACAACGATTGGGGCAGAGGGCAGAATGGCACAAAAACGAGTTGGGCAAGGGGCACAAGGGCACAAAAACGAGTGGGGCAGAGGGCAGAAGGGCACAAAAACAACGATAGGATGGCAGTGATGAACCAGAGGGCGCATCACGGTCTCGCACGAAAAAAAAACCCGCGAACACGCCAAGAGCCCCGCGAACACGCAAAAAAAATAAATCCACAAATTCGCGAATTTTGCGGGTCGCGAATTCGCAAATCCGCAAATTCGTGGATCGCAAATTCGCAAAATTCGCCCATGCTTAGTTCTGGCAAAGTGATTGGATAACAACATGGTACTGACAGCGTGATTGTAAGAGTCCACATGGAGTGACAGAGGTATTGCTGGACTGCATGGGTAGTGCGCTGGAGATTGTATCAGTGCATGCATTAGTGCACAGGTCTTTGCATGACTGCATGGGGAGTGACTGGATGATCAAAGTGCTGCAAGGAGAATGCATGATGAATTTATAAGTGCTTGGGTTTTGGTGGAGTGATTGAATAAGTACATGGTGCTGGCTGGGTGATTAGACAAGTGCTCATGGAGTGACAGGGGGATTGCTGGACTTCATAGGTACTACCTGGGTAATTGGGGAAGGGAATGAGTAGTGTGTAGGTAGTTAGAGGTCTGCATGGAAAGTGCACAAGGGATTGTAGCAGTGCATGAGTCAGTGCCTGGGTTACTACATGAGTACATGGATAGTGACTGGATGATTAGAGTACTGAAAAGAGAGTGCATGGTGAATTTATAACTGCTTGGGTTTTGGTGGAGTGATTGCATAAGTACATTTTGCTGACTGGATAATTCAATTCAATTCTAAAATCTTTATTTCCATTTAGAACATCATAAAAGATTACAATCAATATAAGTCTTCCGCCCGAACATTCGCAATTGCTTTGGAAATCAATGTCCCAATATAAGTCCCTTCTTACAATTTAAAAAGAAATTAAATATAAATCAAAAATCCAGTCAAAAGTTAAGCTTTGCAATATATTTACAATAAAACACAATGTTTAGTGAAATTTAAAATCACACATTTATCTGGGGGACACTTTAATAAAAAAAAAAAACATTACAGCGCTTTCAAAAATATACTAGGTTCCATGGAGACCATCTAAAATTTTACATAGTGGGATAGTACAGATCTATAGGTGAGTTCATTAGCACAAAAATGTACTTTAAAAAATTACCTAAAGTTTCAATCCTACTTTCCTTCTTATAAGATCAACACCAAATAGATATCTACTTACTCTAAATGCTATTGCTTGTCTCGTATCTGTTTGCAATATTTTTCCAGCCTCATAACACGATATAATACCCAACTGTTTGCAAATGGGTTTAATCCATTTCCTTCTAACATGAGTATAGGCTGGGCAAAGGAATAACACATGCAATTCATTCTCTTTCGCGCAAGTTTGGCAGATATCACAATAACCATCATTTGCACCTCAATCAGAACATGCCCATTTCACAGTGGTTGCATTAATCTGCAGAATGCCGTAACGGAACTTAAGGTAAAGAGATTTAGCAAGTTGTGGTTGCATTTCGTTCAAAAAGGACTCAAATTTGCCATTGGGTTTTAGTGCAAGGAACCTAATTTAGAACTATGAGACAAAGTACCTTGAATAAATGCCCAAAAGTTCTGTTTCAGCAATTTTTTTGATCCCGATGACAAAATCTGACGGGCCTCCCAGAAATGTTTCAAACCTATTTTATAAAACCAATCCTGAATGTGGTTAAGCCACTGCAACCTTGTACCATTGTTGATTATAAATATTTCCTCAAAGCCTTCCCTATAATGGGCAAGCTCATCAGTTGACCGCAGACGGACCCAGAACAATAGTGGGTGCAAAATCGCTTGCTTTGTCAGTGAGGTGGTTATTTTAATCCATTACTTCTGGCATTAATGGTGTATGCATTGGCAAGCTTAACAGTTTCCTAAAAAATTTGCTCTAGTGCACCATAAAGATAATTCTTTGCTGCATGACCCCACAGTTCTGCCCCATAAAGGCTAGCAGATTGCGCCCTATGTTTGTATAACTCAAGTGCAGGAGAAACAGCTTCAGACAAGCTGCTCTCATGCTTCCTTGCTATTGGAACCGTGTTTTGAATTAGTATTGTTTTGCTTTTGTCCAACTGTGGTCTCCAATTCATTTTGGAGTCTAAAATAATACCTAAATAATAAAAATTTAGCACATATTCTATCCTATCGTTTTTAACAGTTAAGTGTTTAAAAAACGCTTTATGTGGATTAACTGCCATATAGTTGGTTTTAGTAGAGTTAATTCCCAAGCCCTTTGCTTCACAGTAAGTTTCAAAGGTATTAAGTAAGCTTTGCAGACCTTTGGGGGTTTGTGATAATAAAATTGTATCATCGGCAAATAAGAGTGCCAGTATTGGCGCCCCCCCCAACTTGGCAGAATCATGTTCGCAGCCCAAGAGGTATTCATGAATATCATTAATATACAACGAAAATAAGATAGGGGCCAGCGCGCATCCCTGCCTTACCCCCCTATTTACTTGTATACGGTCAGTTAATTCGCCATTTCCTGTGTAGTCTAATGATCTGCATGAGGATTTCCCCTGGGACACCCTGGTCTCTTAATGATTTCCACAGGATATTTCTGGGAATGAGGTCAAAAGCCGCCTTGAGGTCTACAAAGGATATATAGAGATGAGCTTTCTTAACTGCTATATACTTCCAGATAATACAAACAAATCTAAAAACCTCGTCAATTGTGCTAGTTTTGGCTCTAAAGCCTGCTTGCTACTTAGATAAACTACTATGCTCCACAATCGAATTACTCAATTTATTTAAAATTTGACATGCGTATATCTTTTGTAAAACATTGGTTTAAATAATCGGCCGATAGTGCGACGGATCTTGACGGTTACCCTTTTTGAAAATAGTTGCAATTTCTGCACCCTTCCAAGTATCTGGGATTGGTGCACCCGATGCAACTGCGTTAAATAAAAGATTAATGTAAGGAGCCCAAACCTCTTTCTCATGCCTCCATAGGTCACCTGGTATCCTGTCTAGACCAGGAGCCTTCCCTGCTTTTATTGAATTTATGGCTACTGTTATTTCTGCTATAGTAAAGTGCAAGGGGACATCACTTTGATTAATGGCAAATTGTTCGAAGTTGAAGTTGGGATCATTGTTAGCAGTTGAATAAATATGAGAAAAATGAGTTACCCAGGTGTTTGCATCTAGAAAGAGATTCTTGTTACATTCCCCTTTTTTGTTGCTCTTAGATATTAAGCGCAAAAAGTAACTTGGTCATTTAATTTACCTGCATTTATCAACTCAGACCGGATGTTATCTTCCCAATTTTTCTTGGCCTGGGCTTATACTCTCTTGTAACAATTCCTTTTTTCCCTTAAGGCTACCATATCCTTGGTCTTCGTCGCATGAATCAAAACTTTTTTTGCATTACAGCAATCTTTATTATACCAAGGGTTCTCTTGCTTAGCTGAGCCTGATGGTCCATTTTTTGATGGCTTTGAGGCCTTACTTAATATTGGTTCAAGTTCTCTAACAATTTATCATGCATGCCCACGATTAGTGGATTAAACAAAACCATTTAAAATAGGGTCCAAGGGATATATATTTTAAAGACCCACACCTGATTTTATCCCCAGCACCAACTGAATGTATAACACACGAAACACAGGGGGTCTAACAGCCAAATTGAGAGGCTACACTGTCGATACTGAGTCAACAAGATCTCAAAATATCTTTATCGCACACACATAACGTATTAATAAGGATAAGGAAAGAAAAAGGCTAACACTACATGCATAGAGGAGACCGGTACATCATCGATTATTCGTAAAATGGCTGATTAATCCACAACAGATTGTAAAGGGTTTCCATCAAATTAGACTCAATGATCAGTCCTATCATTTGGCCAAACCCATGTGCAAATGAGGCTGGTCCCCTGATCAGTGGGACACTCAGCTCCGCACCTTATTGTTGTATCAGGATTTGGTCCACCAAATACACAAACCGTCCATTATGACTGATCTTTTGATGGTAAAGTAAGAAGAAATAGTGCAACGAACAAGAAAGTGATTTAAAATAGGATGGAATGTCCTCCTTCTAAATACTTTATTCTGCGGACTGGACACGCCTCCTAATTAAAAAATAGAACAGTGCAAGAGAAGACAGTGACAATTATCTGTCTACATAAGGGCCAACATGTTTCTGCCTAAAGGGTATTTAATCCCTTGGCATTCGTCAGGGCCTCTGCTCGTATAATAGTTGCACTCCTAATAGTGAAATATAGAATTCACCACCATCACCAAAACAAATTGTAGTAAAACTGGTTAGAAACGGTACAACATGTAACAACCATGGACATTAACCCTCCGATTCACAATGGTTACTGTGAATTCCTTTGTGGTAGGGCAATAGACCTCACCTCACCTGGACACTGCTCAGGTACTAAGAGGCCCCGCACTTTCCGTTGGTACCTCAAGCTCCCATCTGAGACTTGGGGGAGGCCACGATTAGTACCTCTGCTAATGGAAGATGTATATCCTTTGAGACTATTTCTATGTAGATATCATAGATTTTTTTTAATTGTCCCTTCATTTACCAAACCGAGGGCCACTAGAGTGCCCTAAGATTATTCGATAATAGAGACTCAATTAGACTATAGCTGAGGTCACATCTCCTTAAGGAACTTAGATAAATAAGGGAGGCTGAGAGCGTCAAACATAAGGGATAGCGGTCTCTCTTTGTTCGGTCTTCAACTACTAGGTCATAAACCGTAGGCCAGAATGGGATAGATACCAATATGTAATCTATGTAGCTTTTAGAATTTCCCCGAGTAAATGTTGGTGAATTAGGGCTATCGGAAGGTAATCGCCCATTACAAGCATGAAGACCATGTGCTGACACCAGCCTTAACAGTTGCGCTACAGCACATGTGCAAGATACCACGGTGCTACTATCCATAGATGGAATATTGTTAGCCAGGGCCTCTTCTTCAAAAATATTTTCAAACCCAGCCACGGGTTCAAATTTATGGTTGAAATCACCCCCAATAATTATCAAAGCACTCTGGCTATTCATAGTTAAATTTTGGTCCAGATGCTCGATAACTTTGACTTCTCAACCTGCTGCATTTGGTCTACTATATATATTAAGGATGTAGACTTCCCTTTGTCTGGTGCTAGAAATTTTATTCCCATAATGTCTTCACAAGGGGAATCAATTTGTTTAAAGTCAGCACCTAGAGTAATTTTCACCCAAATAGCTAGGCCACCTGAAGGCCTTCCTCTCACTGACGGAATAGCAGCAGTACTAAAGGTTTTAAATCCTATCTTATGGGGCTTTCCAAGGCCCAGGTGTCTTGGAATAGGACTATTTCACTCTGCCCAATATAATCCTGCCATACCACATCCCTTTGTTTTCTCCTAATGCCTGAAATATTCCATGAGGTACATTTTATCTTTGATTTACACGCTCCCTTGGTTTGTTCACCGTTTGCCTCTTCACTTCCATTTTCTAGTGTTGGGGCCTCTTCGCAATCATTATCAAGGCTACGGACAAAATTTCCATTTAATATATCATCATCGTTGTGCTTGGCTACTGAGTTTTTTCCGTCATGCACTTTACTTAAGTCATCAGAGTAGATTATATATCCTCCAGAATTCCTACATGTGGATTCTTTCCGAATACTATCAGGGTTACCTGACAGATCTCTTAGATGAGTACTAGTAAGCACCTCTGTGACCTTATTATCAATGGCTATGGTTCGTGCCCCTGTAGGAGCTAGCAGAGCTCTAGTAGGTATTGTCACATAAGCGACCGGATGATTCAAGGAGTGCATGGGTACTGACAGGGCGATGACTGAACTGCATGGGTTGTGCTCTGGAGATGGTAGTACTGTATGAATTAGCTCCTGGGTCATTACATCAGTACATGGGTAGTGACTGGATGATTAGAGTGCTGCAAGGATAGTGCATGGTGAATTTATAGGTACTTGGGTTTTGGCAGAGTGTTTGGATAAGAACATAGCACTGGCTGAGTGATTGGTGGAGTGCACGGGGAGTGACAGGGTGATTGCTGGACTGCATGGGTAGTAGTCTGGGGATTGTAGCATTGCATGCGTTAGTGCCTGGGTCATTGTATGACTACATGGGTACTGACTGGACGATTAGAGTGTTTCAAGGAGAGTGCATGGTGAATTTATAAGTGCTTGGGTTTTGGCAAAGTGATTAGATAAGTATATGGTGCTGGTGGGGTAATTGGAAGAGTCCACAGAGTGACAGGGGTATAGTTGGATTGCATTGGTTCTGATCAGGGGACTGTAGCAGTGCATCAGTTAGAGCCTGGGTCATTGTATGAGTACATGGGTAGTGGCTAGATGATTAGAGACCTGCAAGGAGAGTGCATGGTAAATTTATAAGTACTTGGGTTTTAGTGGAGTGATTGGATACGTACATACTGCTGACTGGATGATTGGAGGAGTGTATGGGTACTGAAAGGGCAAAGGATGAACTGAATGGGTAGTGCTCTGGATATTGTAGTACTGCATGAGTTAGTGCCTGGGTCATTACATCAATAAATGGGTAGTGACTGGATGATTAGCGTGCTTCAAGGAGAGTAAATGGTACATTTATAAATGCTTAGGTTTTGGCGGAGTGATTAGATAAGGACATGGGACTGGCTGAGTGATTGGAAGAATGCAGAGGGAGTGACAGGAGTATTGCTGACTACATGGGTAGTGCTCATGGGATTGTAGCAGTGCATCAGTCAGTGCCTGGGTCATAGCATGAGTACATGGGTAGTGACTAGATGATTAGAGTACTTGAAGGAGAGTGCATGGTGAATTTAATCAAAGAAGCTGTTCCGCTCGCTGCCAGGAAAAAGGGTACAGTCTCTTTCCAGGCGCCTGCCGCGTTGGCTCGGAGGCAGCTATCTCGCCCCATCATGACGAAACTATGGGGCGATACCATCATATGTAGGTAGACTCACCCCTTCGGACTCTCCTTCAAATTTAACAATAAACAACAACACATCACGGATCTGCAAGAGGGTCTGGGTCTTTTGGGCCTCTCCTCTGAACTTTCTGAACCCACAAAGAAAAAAACAAAGGACTCCATCCAGTAAATCAATGGTCCACCAACTCTCAGAGGAGTCATAGGTGAGACTCCCGCGGACAAGCGGATCTGATGCCTGAGCTATAGAACGCGCCCTGGTGACAACACTGCTCCTGCTAGACACTGGCAGGGGTACATTGTAGGTGTGGCTATAGGCAGGCTGACTATGCTCCCATCGCTTGCCACAGAGACACCCCCACTAAACGTACTATGCCTCTCATTAATGGAAGACTAGTGCCGATCTGCACTAGATGACGATTCAACGGACAAATACAATCAAGAGAGATGCAGTTCCGGGTCCTGCCAAGCTCTTAGACTTAGTGTTATATCTCATTTGCCACAAACCTACTATCCCAACCAGCTTTGAAAATGGGGCTCTCTGGTCTGGACTTATCGCTTTCAGAAAGCAGCACCAGAAGACTTTAAGTCAACATGTGCTTAGGAGCGGGCGTGGACGGGGACCTTGGTCCTTCTGTCCTTCCTCATACCCACCGGGGACACGTGATCTATGGTCAGGATTACCTCTTTGTCTTGTGCCATAATGATTTTGGTAATGTTGGGGTTTTTCTATTTTTTGGTGGGGAAGGGTTTGAGGTGGGTGGTGGCTTTTTAACCCACAGTCCACTGACATAGGCCTTAAACAGGGGACTTCCCCCACTTCTGTCCCCTGGGGGAACTACACAATATCAGCCAGAAATGCACAAACCTTCATGCCAGCACTATAGGTCTAGAAGGAGGGAAGGAGAGCTAACTTAGGCCCCATGACACTCACAATCTGCTCCTGGAATGTGTAAGGCCTCAACTCCCCCCAACAACAATCACCATTTAGATACAGTGGCTCTCCAGGAAACACACCCTGCTAGAGCTGAGGACTCACGACTCCGTCAAAAATAATACCCACTGATTTATCGATCCTCCGCTCTAACTAAACATCAGGAGTCGCCCTCCTCTTCCATAGCTCCACATAATTTCAAACAAGCCAGATAAAGATGAACGAATACTTATGGTCAAGGGCACCCTACAAGGCATTCTATGTACATTTGTCACAACATACATTCCTAACATGGGACAGACACCCTTTCTATGCAAACTACTAGGGAAATTGTGAGACTTTGCGGAAGGGAAGACCATATTATTAGGGAACTTTAATCTGACACAGCAAGTTGACTTAGATTGCACACACTCCCACAGAGCAGGTGTTTATTCCTTTACGGGGGACACTAAACAATAGCTCCATGATTTGGGCCTTTTAGATGCCTGGCGCACCCTCTATCCACAGACCAGAGACTACACTTTCTACTCCCATGTGCACCATACTTAGTTGAGACTTGATTACATATTCATAGGCCAAAACTTGCTAGGCAACCTAAGGGAAGCCAAGATCTTTCCCCTCTCAGTGTCAGATCTCTGTTTAGTCTCGATAGGCCTGTCCTGGTCCGGTAATACAACAACGACGCCCAAATGGTATATTCCAGCTTCCCTCATGCGTGATAGAGTGCTTTGGAATGAGTTACGAGAGGCCATCACAGACTTTTTTTAAATGATTGTACCTGAGGACACTAATGCTTTAATTACTGGGATGCTTTCAATGCGGTATTCAGGGGGTAGTGCATTGCCCTTAATTCCGCTCTGAACAATCAGAGGTCCAAGGAGTTGGAAAGCTTGGAAGCTGTATTGGAAATACTTGAAAAGCAACACAAACCTAATCCCACCATGGCCTCCCTCTGAACACTCACTGCCATCCAGGGAAGTTACGAGCCATTTATAATATTAGGGCAGAATTCACCCTCTTAAAATTGTATCAGCTGTCATACTCACAGGGTAACAAGATAGGTAAACACCTGGCCAGACAATTAAAGGAAAAGCATGAATCGGAATACATAGGAGGGATATTAACTTGGGACGTTGCTCTGACGCACAAGGACAAAAAAGCAGACGCATTCGGGTCCTTTTACAAAACAGTATACCAGGGTGAATCACCAGATGAAGCAGCACAGGAGGGCTATCTTCAAACAATACAGCCCGTCGGGTCTCACGGGTATAGAATGAGAACCTAACAGTGCCCATAACTTTCGAAGAAGTGGCTTCCGTCACAAAATCTTTCAAAATACATAAGGTTCCTGGGCCCGACGGACTAACGGACCACTTTTATAAAACATTTGCTCCAGATATCATACCCCATCTCACATGGCTTTTTAACAAAATGGCCACAAAAGGCGCGGCCCCCCGTCGATGGCTGAAGCACTTATCTCAGTTATCCCCAAATGTGGGAAGGATCGGCAACTCTGCTCCTCATACCGTCCCATCGCCCTTTTAAACTTAGACGCAAAAACATGCTCGGCCATTCTGGTGGCCCGGTTAAACGACCTCAGGTCTGACCTTATCCATGCTGATCAGTCAAGATTCATCAAGGGCCGCCAGACGCATGATAATACCAGACGTATCATGCATTTGATTGAAATGGCCACCAAACAGAAAATACCGGCGGTACTCCTGGGTCTGGACACCGAGAAGACATTCAACAGGGTGGACTGGTCCTTTCTCTTTAGAATTCTACCGACTTCAGATTTGCAGATGGTTTTCTTACCATCCTTGGTGCCAATTTTGAACGACCATGCTCTAGATTACAGGTGAACAGGATTGCCTCAACCCCCTTCTGCCACACCAGAGGAACACGCCAAGTATGCCCACTCTCCTCGCTATTATTTGTTCTTAGCATTGAACCATTGGTGATGGTCATACGGGAATCACCGGGAATAAGGGAATTCCCTTTAGCGGGGAGAGCCATACAATTTTGCCTTTTGCAGACGATATACTCTTGCCCCTCACTGAGCCAACCTGCTCTCTCACCACGCTTCACACTGAGCTAGTACACTTTGAGACAGTGGCAGGTTTCAAAATTAAATTAGATAAATAACTTATACTTAACTATCCCAGAGAATGAAGTCAGAGAGCTGTGGCACCTGACCTCACTACTATGGACTTCCCGTTCGATAAGAAGACCCTGGAAGTTCAGAGGGCAAGGAAGAATTTGGGATTAGGATCCAATGGTGGCAGCACTAGCAAACCTAGGGTCACGGAACACTCCTTTGACACTAAGGACCTGGGCAGGATAGTCCCTCTTTACCAGGAGAAGGATGACATCCATAAATGGATCACTGCTTTAGAGAGGGCTAGTAAAGTTCTGAAGGCCCCTCAAGGGCAGTGGGCAGCTATCCTTTGGCTCTCCTTTGATAACAGAAGTAGAGACAAACTTCTCGCTGTTTGAGAGGAAGATGCAGATAATTACTCAGTCTTGAAGAGTGCCCTCATAGATGGGCTTGTTTTAACCTCTGAACAGTACATGGTTAAGTTTTGGGACACACAGAAGACTCACACCCTAGACTGGGTAGATTTTGTAGACAGCGTGATTAAGGCTCTGAAAGGCTGGCTTCATGGAAGTAATGTGCATGATTATACAGGACTGTACAATTTACTAGTGAGGGAGCACATCCTTAATAATTTAACACAATCTGTTCTTTAGTCTGAGTCTTTTAGAGTAATAGTTTCTAATGCCTCAACCCAGCTTATCACACCAGTCCTGACGGTTGTAGTATCTCCCTGCCCCTTGTGATGTAGGTATGAAACAGAGTCCATATCATGTCAAATTTGGGCAATGTGTCTCTCAGGGTGTCTGTGAGGTTCTCCATTGCATATATAGTGCATAACTTCAACATTGGTTAATCTTTGGTAAAGAGGAGTTCCACAATCTCTGGGCTATCACTGTAAATGGGAGTGGGCTATTCAATTTTCCTCAGCTTAAGATAGGGGGTGAAGTTTGTTCAGCTCCATATAGCCTAAAAGAGTTATTTATTGTGTCAATCAAGGTGGCTCAATGTTTGTGATTCCCTTTATGTGTTCCTAAATATAGCCTCAACATGGCTGGATTTTTTGGAAATCCCCCCACATGTGGATAGAAGTCCTTCATGATCACAACCCCTACAGCATCCGTCAGGAGCATTAGACATGACTTTCAGACAAACTGGGGGCAGATACCACAGAACAATACTTTGAAACCATTTGCACTGTGTTAGAGACATAGGGAGGATTTATTTTCTCTGCCACAGATTTGAATCCTGTCAGCCTCGATCAATGCGAGGGCAAGGTCCGTTGACCATTGTCCTGTGTATGCTAATTGCGTTAGGGGCTAGGTCTGTCTAGGGAGTGATAAGGATGCAAGAGTGGTTTGCTAGTTTCCCTATCTGCGATCATATCCTCCACTCCTGTCATCTACCTTCACCAAATACTCTCACTCTAAGGTGTATAGCCCAGTTAAGGAGTTGTGAGATATGGTAGAGGTCTTAACTTAAAATCATTGGCATATTGGTCTAGTCTTCAGAGTGTTGTTAGAATAGTGGTGGTCAAGACAGAGCGACTCACTTCACTGTGGAATAAGTCTTGTAACACCAAGTATCTCACAGGCTTTGAACTAGCAAGCCTGATGCATCAGAGACCCTTTTGTTAAAAAAGGTCACTGAAACTAGTACTATCTTGACCATCAGAGAGAGGGATGTGGACATGAGATCATGTGGAATTTCAATGTGAATGTCCATCTGGTCTTGTGTTCCACTGAAGGTCTGAGCGACATCATATTTAATCAACAAACAGCTGAAGTTACGGTGTGAAAACAGTCTTCCTTTTGAGTGGAAACCCATGTGCAATCATATACATGCCTGTCTCCCTTAAACCTAGTCACATAAACAGCGGAGAGCCACCTGTTGGCACATTGAGGTTATTGCAGTGCATGAGGAAAAATGGTATAGATGACCAAGCAGGTCACTCGGTAACCCCCATTCTTTTCGAATGCCAGACCCTCTTCCCTCCTGTTAGAATTGGGGGTGTATAGTTGGCACAGGAAGGTACTTGTGACAAATATGGACCCTCTCTTCCAGTCACAGTAAGGGGGATTAGACTCCTAAAATAACCCCTGCTCACCCTTTAGGTAGCGTGGCACAAGCAGTCAAGGCATATTTCAGAGGTGGTGTAAGTTAAGCATTTATGACCACATACAGTAACCCAGTGACAACACTACAAATGGACACCACACAGGTTTTATATAGAAAATAAGTTATACTTTATATAGCATTACCACAATACCAATAAACAACAAAAAGAATCCACAATACTATTAGCTTTCAAGAGTTCTTGTTAAAAAGGCTTAAATCAAGGTTCTGCGCAAGTCGGTACCCCTTCCGGGCTGCAGCGCCGTTGAAAATAACCGAGTCTAGCAAATCCAGCGAACCGCGTCGGTACGGGCCCACTCAATGGTCAACAGACTCAGTCAGAGTACCTTTTACTTGGGGCGACTGGCACGGACGTGCGAGCCGGGGCCTGAGATCGTCGCGTGCAGAAAGGAAGCGTTGCAGGATGCCTTGTCCCTCGATGCGGTGCAGGCAGCGGCCTGTTGAAAGAGTAGGCGGAGTCGATGGATCCAAGACTTGCGTTGCAGGGCGAGACAGTGCTTCAATGCGGTGCTTGCAGCTTGCGGTGCGGCGACAGAGCCGGATTACAGGAGCGGGTGTTGATCATTCCGGAGAGCGCTGCAAGTCCAGCGGTGCGTCGGGAAGCGTGCGAGGTGGTGCCAAACTCTGGTGCAGTAACAGGACTCGAAGTCAGCAGCAGCGACTGTGTTGGTCAGACCAGTTCGATTCGGTGTAGCAAGGCGTTGCACGTCGCGCTGACCTTCCAGTCGCGGTGCAGGCTACGGCTCGGTGACGGCGCCAAGACGGAGTCAATGATCGCAGAGCTTGCGTTGTTCGAGGTGGACGTTGCTTGATGCGATGCCTACAGGACACCGGGCCAGTCGTGAGAGTCAGTCACAGCACCCTGCCTCTGTAGCCACTTGTTTCCAGCAGCAATTCACAAAGGCTGGTGAAGTCTACTGGTCATGGGACTTCGGTCAGGGGGGCAAGCTCTCTTCCAAGCCCTTGGAGATCTTTGCACACGTTGAAAGAAAAGACCACAAAGTTCTTTCTGCTCTCTTTGGCAGTCAGGCAACCAATGCAGGCCAATCTCCCAACCAGCACTTCAGCTTGGGAATAGTCTCTCCTCAGTTTTTTCAGGTTCCTTCTACCCAGCAGAAGTTTTGTCTTTTAAGTCCAGGAGTGATCTAATTTCATGGGATCAGGGTCCGAATACTTATACCCCAAAATCTTTTGGTCTCTGAGGGGAGAGGGGCCTGTGCCCAGTGCAAGCCAGTTCTGAAGCACTCTGTTTACCAGACTTCTCCTTTCCTTTTACCACGCAGGGCAGGCACATCAGACGCCCCACGGGAGGTGGAGCCAGCATTGTAGAAGGCAAGTACAGTCCAGGAGCACTTTGTTGACAGTCTTCCTTCTCTTCTTTCAGTGTGCAGGGCAGAGACATCAGACACACCACAGGGGGTGGAGCCAGCATTGTAGAGTGAAGGCCCAGCCCTATTCAGCTCCCAGGTGCAACTCCTCCCTCCCATCTAGATGCTGATCTCCCTATTCACCACCGGGCTGCCCCAGCCTGTCTCCTGGAATCCCCCAGCCCTGTCACACACAAAGCCAGACAAGGAATACACAACCTCACAGAGGCAGGCTCAAATGGTTAGGCAAGCAAATACCTACTTTCTAAAAGTGGTATTTGAAAAACACAGAATATTAAAATAAACTTTACTAAAAGATGTATCTTATTATTCTGAGTCCAGGCATACTAAACTGGAATTTCTACCATGTACTCTGAGTCTGCTAGGATTATAAAGTGTAATAATTCTAACAGCCCATTCTGGCCTATGGAGAACAGGTAGCCTTGCAATAGTGAAAAACGAAAATGGCTGTAATTCACTATTAGGACATGCCACACACATTAGGGCGTGTCCTACCTTTTACTTCCAATGCACCCTGCCTTTGGGCCTACCATAGGGGTGACTAATATGAAGAAAGGGGAAGGTTTAGGGACTTGCAAGTGGGTGCACTTGCCCAGTCAGCATGACAGTACCAGACTGCACGCAGGCTCTGCAATGGCAGACCTTAGACACATTTTACAAGGCCGCTTCTATGGGTGGCACAATCGGTGCTGCAAGCCCATTAGCAGCATTTGGATTTACACGCCCTGGGCACACTCAGTGCTCTGTACAAGGGTCTGACAAGTAAATCAAATATCCAATCATGGAACCACTAATCAATACATCAAATTACAGTTGGGAGCATTCGCACTGTGGCACTGGACAGCAGTGACACAGTGCCCAAAGCATCTAATACCAGCAAAAACACATGAGGCAACAACAAAAATGGAAGGGAGACCCACTCCAATGGTACCAGGTCTAACACGTGTCCCCTCCAGCTGAAAAATGGGGAGAACTACCCTACCTCCCGGGAGTTCCCATCACTAAGGTGGAAAAATCTGGACAGACCATTAGCGTTGGCATGTTCTGTGCCAGGGCGATGTTCCACCATAAAATCCACACCCTGTATGGAAATTGACCACCTCAACAGCTTTGGATTCTCACCGCTCATATGCATCAATCATCTGAGGGGCCTGTGGTCTGTCTGAATCCGGAAGTGAGTACAAAACTGGTATGGTCTATGCTTCTTCAGTGCCCAGATCACGTTCAATAGCACTCCACCTCTGTTCCCATGGAAGTAACCTACTACTGATGAAGGCTACAGGTTGATCTAGGCCCTCTTCATTTATCTGTGACAAAACTATGAACTCTTTGGAGAAGCCGGGTTGCCATGAGCACGGGTTCCGTGCACATGGCATCTTTCAGGGCCTCAAAAGCTTTCTGACAGTCCAAATCACTTTCTTGGGCTGCTTCCTGGAAGTCAGCTCTGTCAAGGGAGCACAAAGTTGCCATACCCCGTGACAAACCTCCTGTAGTACCCTGTGAGTCCAAAAAAGGCCCTCACCTCTGTCTGGGTTTTGGGGCGTTCCCTAGCCAGGATGGTTTCAATCTTGGGATGTAGGGGTGCCACCTGGCCGCTCCTAACTTGGTGTCCCAAATATCCCACAGAACCCTGCCCGATCTCTAACTTACTCGCCTTGATCGTGAGGCCTGCCTTCCGCAGTGCCAACAACACTTCCCAGAGGTGGCGCAGATGTTCTTCCCAAGTGACACTGAACACTGCGATGTCATCCAGGTAGGCGCCACTGAACTCATCCAGTCCAACCAACACCTGGTTGACCAACCTCTGAAAGTTGGCAGGGGCATTCTTCATCCCAAAGGGCATAACTCGGAACTGGAAATGCTCATCTGGTGTGGAGAATGCTGACCTCTCCTTTGCCCCATCAGTCAAGGCGATCTGCCAATACCCAGACATCAAGTCAAACATTCTGAGGTACTGTGCAGCCCCTAACCGATCAATGAGCTCATCAGCTCTGGGGATGGGGTGCGCGTCAGTCTTCGTGACCGAATTGAGCCCTCGGTAGTCCACACAGAACCAGAGTTCGGGTGTGGCACCCGGCGCCGCAGCCTTTGGTACCAAGACCACTGGGCTGGGCCAAGGACTGCTGGAGGACTCAATCACCCCTAGCGCAAGCATATTTGAGACCTTCTCTTTGATGCAAGCCCTTACCCTGTCAGTTACCCTGTAAGACTTGTGCTTCACAGGTAAGCTGTCTCATGTATCTACATCATTGACGCACCAATCTGTGATACTAGAAACCAGCGAGAACAGATCAGAAAACTGTCTCAGCAACTGGTGGCAGTCAATCTGTTGCTCAGGGGTCAGGGTGAAAGAAAGGTTACGGAAAAGTTTGTTCGTGACGAGTACTGATTAAGAAGCGTTTCTGTGCATCAGACTGGTTCCTGACTCTGGAACCATTTTGGAAATTCCACTTTATCGAAAGTGGTCTCCGTCCTTAACGATAATGGATTCATATATGGATGCTGGATGACCAATACTTAGAAACTATTTTTTACTATGGCGTGTTACTGAGAACTACATGAGTCAGAGCCAGATCTAAGAAACGCTTCTCGCGTCGGGTCCTTATTATACCTAACTTTTATCTTTCTGAATGTCACATCAGGACAGGTGCTTTAGGCGTTGGATGTGATAAACTTCACTCATATTGGACCTTGGGACTCCTACCTAGATTTAGAACTTGGGCCGTTTTACGCGATCTATGTTTTTGACCACGAACATATGCCATAGATTCAGACAAAAACCGCTGATCTCTTAGCCTTGAAAAGTTGTCAAAAGACGAAACACGTTTTGGCTGTCTTTGTTTTCGTTCTCCGTGTCAAGATTGAAGAATAAAAGAATTACTGTTTTTGTACACAACTTGTTCTGTTTCAATAGTGTTCATATTTCCCTTCAACTCACTTGAGTTAATAATTCTGACTTCGTAAGGTTGTGCTCTGTCAACCAAATTTGTATATTGTGTTTGTATAAGGGTATCCTTTATACATAATAACACTGTTGATGGCTCAGTGTTTGACATAGAGCACACTGGAGAATATCCACTCCATCTTTTCAACCTTGGGGCCAAACTACCATAGATGTGCTGGCTGTAATATACCACTGCCATCAAGTGCTGTTGGGATTTGGAAGAAAGGTTAACACCATCCACTGACCCATCTTGCTCTGCGGCCGCCAGGAGGTCAGGAAGAGGCTCAGTCTCCTCTTCCATTCCAGCTTCTCTCGCCAAGAGCATGCCCACTTCAGACTTCTCTAAGTGGGGATTAAGGCGGTTGACATGCAGGACCCTCAAGAGGTTCCTGGGAGACCGCAAGTCCACCAAGTAGGTAACTGGACTCTTGCGCTCCACAACCTTAAATGGTCCAGTTCATTTATCTTGGAGCGCACAGGGCTCCACTGGGCCCATGACCCA
Organism: Lissotriton helveticus; assembly: GCF_964261635.1. Lineage (NCBI taxonomy): Eukaryota > Metazoa > Chordata > Amphibia > Caudata > Salamandridae > Lissotriton > Lissotriton helveticus. The sequence goes on from NC_136069.1 coordinate 1,201,617,619, forward strand.
CACTTTCTGACAAGGTTGAAGCTCTTCCAGAGTGGCATTCTGGTCGTAACACCGCGTCATCTCCTCCTGGCTGGCTTCTAGATTTGCCTCAGCGAGTTGCCTGAAATGCCTAGTCTGGTTCCGGAATGCCAGCATGTAGCTATATACATCCTGCGGATGTTTCCTGGGAGATTGCTTCCAGCCTTCCTTGACCAGACTCAGAGGTCCTCTGACTGGGTGCCCATAGAGAAGCTCAAAGGGACTGAACCCTAGAGATTTCCGTGGCACCTTCTGGTATGCAAATAACAGGCATGGTAAGAGGACGTCCCATTTATGCCTCATGGTTTATAAAGTCCCATAATCATGCACTTCAGGGTTCGGTTGAACCTTTCCACCAACCCATTTCCTTGGGGGTGGTAAGGGGTGGTGAACATGTAAGTTACCCCACACTCCTGCCACAGGGACTTCATATACTTGGAAATGAAGTTGGTGCCCCCGTCAGACACAACCTCTCGAGGGAATCCTACTCATGAGAAAATTCCCATCAGTGCTCATCCCACCACGGGGGCCGTCACTGTCCTCAGAGGTATGGATTCTGGGTACCGGGTAGCATGGTCGACTAAGACCAGGATGAACCTGTTGCCCATGGCTGTCTTGAGGTCCAGTGGCCCCACAATGTCAATCCCCACCCGCTAAAAGGGGGTACTGACCACAGGGAATGGCTGGAGAGGAGCCTTCTGCTTCCTCCCACTCTTTCCACTTGGCTGGCAAGTCTGACAGGTCCTGCAATGAGTGTCTGAACTCTTGCTCATTAGCGGCCAATGAAAGTGGGTGACAAGCCTCTCAAAGGTCATGTCCTGCACCAAATGTCCTGCCAATGGCACATCATGAGCCAGCCCCAGTAGGAAGGCTCTGAAGCGCTGGGGTACCACCAGTACACGGGCTGACCCAGGCTCAGCAACCTTAGGCTCACTATACAGGAGACCATTCTACCAGTAGATCCAATGTGACCCAGACTGATCACCTGCTGCCTGGCTTATAGCCTGTTGCCGCAAGCCCTCAAGAGAAGGGCATTCTCTCTTCTCCCTGCAGAATTCTTCCCTGGAGGGGCCACCTTCTTGCTGCCAATGGGTCAGCTCAGGCAGGTCCCCCAGTTCAGCTACCTGTCCCCCGGTAGGCTCGAGGGCATCACCCTCAGGTTCTACCTCCTCCTGGGCCTTGGGAACTTCGGGGAACGGTTTCCTGCACCCCCTGCCTCTTCTCTCTAAGGCAGGTTGCTGGGCCTCCCTCTCAGGCTCCAGGTCCTCTTGAGCACCCCTACTGGCTGCCATTGACCGGGTGGTCACGCACACCCAGTCAGACAGACCCACCATCCTCAGGTCAGTACTCTTCTCCACCTTCTCCCAAGGTGAGCTCTTCAAATCGTTCCCCAACAAACAGTCAACAGGCATGGCGGGCCTCACAGCTACCTGAAGAATACCAGAGACCCCCCACTCAAAGGGAACTTGAGCCATTTGACAATGGCTCTCTGTGTTGTCGGCGTTAATAACTCGGCAGAATGCATGTGGGACAACCTGCTCTTGAGACACCAGGTGACACCTGAGAGCTGTCACACTGGCTCCTGTGTATCTAAGAGCCTCCACCCTTTGACCATTGATGGTTAGCCACTCCCCATATTTCTTAGTGTTACTGGGCAGTTGGTTCTCTGGGACCACCTCAAAGTCTCCTAAAGAGACAAGGGACATTTCTGCGGGACCCCACCCACCTTGGACTTCCACCTCCTTCCCAAAGCCTACACTAGTCATTTGTCGGGGCGGAGCACCAGTGGGTGCTGGTTTACCAAACAGGCGGCACCTGGTATAATTCGCCTTATGACCCAGGTCCCCACATTTGTAACATCTCAGGGGTGCCTGTGGAACAGGATTACCTGTCGGGACCACTGGCTTTCTCTCAGGGGGGGGGCTGGGAACCCTTCCCTTGGTTCCGTTGGGAATTACTTTGGGGCCCTCTGCGGAACTCCCTCTGTTTACCCTTATCCCCCCACTCTTTTGCTGGGGACCCTGCCCACCTTTGGCTGAGTCTACCACCTGACCCTTGTGGACCCTGGTACTGACCCAGTGGTCCGCCTCCTCAGCAAGCTTCCTAGGGTTAGTCTGCTTGCTATCAATCAGGTGGTGGTGCAGCTTTGGAAAACAATTATCAGACAAGTGCTCCCATGCAATCAAATCCAAGAGACCTTGAAAATCATTAACTTTGCTGCCCTTCACCCAACCATTCAACGCTCTACAAAAGAAAGTGAGATACTCTACCCAGGTAATATTTTCTATCTTCTTGCACTTCCTGAACCTCTGCCTATAGAGTTCAGGGGTCAAACCATACATAGTCGTGAGTGCCTCTTTCATGTGGCTATAGGAGTTATGGACTTCAGAAGACAAGTCCAACAGTGTGTCCCACCCCTCACTAAGGAAACTTCCCCACAGCCCCGCTCCCCAATCTCTCTCAGGAACCCGGTGGGAAGACATGGCTACCTCATAGGCTCTGAACCACTGCCCAATATCATCATTCTTAAAAAACTCCTTTACCACATATTTGGGGATGTACACTCTACCTTCCCCAGGTGCTGACGGTGTGCTGCTTCCAGAGGGAGTAATCTCCAGTCTTCTGGCTTTCAGATCCAACTCCCTCAAAACTTTGTCATGCTCCAATTGCAATCTCTTTTCCTCTAGAGCCATCTTCTTGCTTTCTAGCTCCAGTTGCCCATTCAATTTGAGCTTGGCCATCTCCATTTCATGCATCCTGTTTTCTTTCCTTTCTGCCAACTCTTCTGGGGACAGACCTCGGGCAGAATCACTGCTACACACTGGGAGGGCGCACCCCTCCTCTCAGGACCCAGTGGCCCACCAAGCTGCTGCTCTGTATTCTCATAATCCAGTAAATCACCAGGGGCATTCCTTGCTGCCATCCAGGCCCTCAGTGCCTTGTGGTACTGCTCCTTCTTAGTGATTCCGGTCAGGGGAATTTAAAACTTTTTACAGAAGCTCTTGAGCTGCTTGTTGGTGTAGCTTTCTAGCTTCTCTTCCTCCCAATCCCAGTCAATGGATGCAATGGAGGCTGTCTTCTCCACGATGACTGAATCAGGCATGATTTAAAAAAATAGAGATCTTTTGGCAAAAACAAGTATCAGAAGTACGTGGTTGCGTTTATGATGTGCACTCACTAAGTAGTGTTCACCAATCACTGTACATGAGTCACAAATGCAAATTTGGAATCCCTTCCGCTGACTATCAATGTTAGAATTGGGGGTCTCTAGTTGGCACAGGTCGGTACTTGTGACAAATAGGGACCCTCTCCTTTAGTCAGAGTAAGGGGGAATACACTCCTAAATTAACCCCTGCTCACCCTCTAGGTAGCGTGGCGCAAGCAGTCAAGGCTTATTTCAGAGGCACAGTATTATTAGCTTTCAAAAGTTCTTGTTAAAAAGGCTTAAATCAAGGTTCTGCACAAGTCAGTAGCCCGGATGGGATACAGCGTCGTTGAAAATCACAGAGTTTAGCAAATCCAGTAGACCGCATCGGTACGGGCCCACTCAGTGGTCGACAGACTCAGTCACAGTACCTTTTACTTGGGGCGGCCGGCACGGACGTGCGAGCCGGTACAAGTGATCGTCGCGGTGCAGAAAGGAAGCGTTGCAGGACGCGTTGTCCCTCGATGCGGTGAAGGCAGCGGCCCATTGTCAGAGTCAGTGGATCCGAGGCTTGCGTTGCAGGGCGAGACGGCGTTATGATGCGGTGCTTGCAGCTTGCGGTGCGGCGACAGAGCGGCGTTGATAAGTCCGGACAGCGGTGCGAGTCGGGCGGTGCGTCGCGAAGCATGCGAGGTGGTGCCCAACTCCGGTGCGGTCACAGGACTCGAAGGCAGCAGCAGTGACTGCGTCGGTCAGACCAGTGCGATTCGGTGTAGCACGATGCGTTGTCCTTCTAGTCGTGGTGCAGGCTACGGCTCGGTGACGGCGCCAAGACGGAGTCGGTGAGCGCAGAGCTTGCGTTGTTCGAGGCGGACGTTGCTTGATGCAGTGCCTACAGGACACCGGGCCGGTCATGAGAGTCGGTCACAGCTCCCAGCCTCTGTAACCACTTGTTTCCAGCAGCAATTCACAAAGGCTTTTAAAGTCCACTGGTCCTGGGACTTCGGTCAGGGGGCAAGCTCTCTTCCAAGCCCTTGGAGACCTTTGCACAAGTTAAAAGAAAAGTCCACAAATTTCTTTCTCCTCTCTTTGGCAGTCAGGCAACCACTGCAGGCCAATCCCCCAAGAAGCACTTCAGCTAGAGAATAATATCACCTCAGTTTCTTCAGGTTCCTTCTCCTCAGCAGAGGTTTTGTCTTGTAAGTCCAGGAGTGATCTAATTTTATGGGATCAGGGTCCCAATACTTATACCCCAAAATCCTTTGTTCTCTGAGGGGAGAGGGGCCTGTGCCCAGTTCAAGCCAGTTATGAAGCACTCTGTTTACAGACTTCTCCTTTCCTTTCACCACGCAGGGCAGGCACATCAGACGCCCCACAGGAGGTGGAGCCAGCATTGTGGAAGGCAAGTACAGTCCAGGAGCCCTTTGTTGACAGTCTTCCTTCTCTTCTTTCAGTGTGCAGGGCAGAGACATCAGACACACCACAGGGAGTGGAGCCAGCATTGTAGAGGGAAGGACTAGCCCTATTCAAATCCCAGGTGTAACTCCTCCCTCCCATCTAGATGCACATCTCCCGGTTCACCACCGGCTGCCCCAGCCTGTCTCCTGGAATCCCCCAGCCCTGTCACACACAAACCCAGACAAGAAGTACACAAACTCGCAGAGGCAGTCTCAAATGGTTAGGCAAGCAAATACCTACTTTCTAAAAGTGGTATTTGCAAACACAGAATATTAAAATAAACTTTACTAAAAGATGTATCTTATTATTCTGAGTCCAGGCATAATAAACTCGAATTTCTACCATGTTCTCTGAGTCTGCTAGGAATATAAAGTGTAATAATTCTAACAGCCCATTCTGGCCCATGGAGAACAGGTAGCCTTGCAATAGTGAAAAACGAAAATTGATGTAATTCTCTATTAGGACAGGCCACACACATTGTCCTACCTTATACTTCCAATGCACCCTGCCATTGGGCCTACCATAAGGGTGATAAATATGAAGAAAAGGGAAGGTTTAGGGACTGGCAAGTGGGTGCACTTGCCCAGTCAGCAAGACAGTACCAGACTGCATGCAGGCTATGCAATGGCAGACCTTAGACACATTTTACAAGGCCAATTCTGTGGGTGGCACAATCAATGCTGCAAGCCATCTAGCAGCATTTGGATTTACATGCCTTGGGCACACTCAGTGCTTTGTACTAGGGTCTGACAAGTAAACCAAATATCCAATCATGAAACCACTAATCAATTCATCAATTTACAGTTGGGAGCACTCGCACTGTGGCACTGGACAGCAGTGGCAGAGTGCCCAAATCTTCTAACACCAGCAAAAACACATGAGGTAACAGCATAAATGGAAAGAAGACCCACACCAATGGTGCCAGGTCTAACACCTCCTATCTGTTATGTTAAGTTACTAGTATTTGTTGAGCGCACATACCCCGGGACGTTTTCTTGGCACTTGGATAACAGAAGTACTAAACACTACTCACAGGAATTAGTCAAATGCTTATTTAAAAAGCCATGTTTTTAGTAATTGCCTGAATCTTATGTAGCTAGGTGGTGTTCTTATCACAAGAGGTAGAGAGTGACAGATACGAGGGGGCTGAACTGAAAATCCGGAACCTCACATTTTCTTCTTTTTAAATTTGGCAATTGTGAGAATGTTCATGTGGATGGATCTCAGATTATGGTTTTGGATGTTTTTTTTATTTTGGGCTGATATGAAAGCTGGGCTTTGTCCATGAAGGGATTTAAAAATGATGCAGCCGTCTTGAAGACGGTCCTTTGTTCTACAGGAAGTCAGTGTAATTTTATCATCAAAAGGGTAATATGACAGCATCTGGGTTGATGGAAAATTAACCTGGCTGCCTGGTTCTGACTTCTGAGCCAATTGGAGTCTGCCATTGAGATTTTTTGGAGGCCCAGGTAGGGAGAGTTTGCGTAGTTCATGCTAGAAATGACAAGGGCAAAGGCTTCAAAGGTAAGGAGTTTCCAGATTATCATGATTCTTCAGAGTTGCAAGAAACTGGAAGAAGTAACTACTCCTATGTGGGGCTTCATATCGAGATCCTCATCAATGAGGACCTTAGACTTTTTACTGATTTCTTGGGCTGTGGGGGAATTCCCAATGCTGGCGGCCAAATGAGGGACTCCAAACTCATACTTTTTTCTGGTTATGACAAGTTCCATTTTTTCATAATTTAACTTTAGATGAATTCTGTTCACATCTAATCACGGATGAATAGCATTGTATTTTGAAAGGCTTCCTGAGACTCAGATGAGCTGTTAATCCTAAGGAGTAGCTGCATGCCGTCTGCATAGTTGTAAATTCTGAGGAAGGGAGCAATCAGCAATTTGCTGAAGGGTGCAATCAGCAAAAAACAAGCGCATACGTTCACGGCACGTTCTCTCACCACACTCTCCAGAGATGACTGAGAAAATAGAGACCATCTGAATGCACCAGAAAGGTCTAAAAGGACCAGGATGGAAGTACTGCTATTGTCCAGAATCAGTCTGAGGTTATGAAGAAAAGAGAAAGAGTCCAGACTGGCCGTAACCCCTTGTGCAGACCTGCTCGGGCAACATCTAGTAGGCCACACTCTTGAATAAATGTGTAACGTTGCAAATATGCAGTGATTTGGTGAGTTTAGAAATGAAATGCAAAAGGCATATTAGGAGCAGGTTAACCAACGGTGTGGGATCAGCCTTAGGTTTTTTGAGAGAGTTATGACAGTTGCATGCCCATTCGCACTCTGGAAGCCAACATGGACAAGCAGTACATGTTTCATGCCCCTTTCTTCTGAGGAAAGCAATTAGATCAGGACAAGGTACAATAATTTTCTCCATAAACTGTGGCTAGTCAATACTGTCTCAGCAACATTGGAGCAACATTGGAGCAAAGGTCTCTCTCCACCTGTGTGACCTATATAAGAAATAGAGCAGCCTGCACTCTGTAACAGGATTATTATTTAATCATTTAAAAAAACTAATTGTGTGTTAAACAAACCTGCGGAGAATTAATCATGTTTATTTCTGTGCTTTATTTACTTTTATTTGTAGGTGGAATTGCTGCATATCCTGTTGGCGCTGGAAACATCAACAGCTACGAACAAGTGGAAAACAGTGACTTTGCCAATGATGTAATTTCTCGTGCCCAATATCTTAAACAAAAAGGATATTGAATAATTATGTGGATCACTTTCCTTTCCAAATCTATACAGTATGACTTTTTTACATGAAAATGTTTTGAAACTAATAGTCATACTTATGATCCATAACATACTAGACAGTGTAATCTTTAAATATTAACTTTCTTCTCTAATAAACCTTCTATTTGCATTATTGATGTTGTGGAAAAACGGAATTCAATGCTATCTCTGTATGTTTCAGCAGTGTCAGAAAGTTATTTTAAAATAATGGCTACAGAAAAAGTTAACATCCTGCGACAGGCGTGCAACTATCACTCTGCAATCTAACCTCAACATTTCTTTATTAACAAACACTTAAAACAGCACATTGAGAAATACTTTTCCCCAATGATTGGCCCTACAGGTGATCCACCACTGGCACGGTTTCTTTGAAAATTTTGAAAGTGGCATTTGTTTAGCTCTTTTGACTTTTCACAAAACATTTCTCCGTTTCACATTCATGCATGGTTCACAACACTTCCAATCATTTTACTGGGAGAAATTTGAGTCACTTAAATACATCTAATACATCAGGTTCACTTCAAAAGACAATATAACAAAATGAAATAATTTTGCATTAATTATACAGCCACTATTGTACTCTCTATGAAATTCTTTCATAAATCCTTCATTTACAATGCCCTCACTGAACCCACATCATGTGCAGGGTATAGGCAAATTATATTAAATGTTTTGGTGCTGGTGGGTACCTGGGATATCAGGGCACCTTGAGACTATAATCAGGGATTGGATCAAAATTTGGTGACAAATTCTCACGCTTCAAAATAGCTCAATTAGCGTCATTACCACATTGACTACATTGAATTGTCCCTGATCCGTTCAAGAGTGTGTGTCTCACTGACAGCAAGAGAAAACAAGACAAACTGAGTGACAGAGTAATAGAACAAAAAAGTGAAAAGCGCATTTTAGTTCAATGCATATTTTAAATTGACAACATTTCTTAGAAAGCTTGTGTTCTATAATATTAATGGACAGTATCGGCACTTTTCATTAATTGTTGAGTGACTAGGTAATTGCCAATGTCTCCCATGTACATTACCTGCATAGGCCAATCATGCACAGATACTGCCATTATTTAATATGAAGTTGCATATTCAATGATGCCAGCAAGAGGCCTGTAGTGTAAACAGTCGTCTGTACAAAGCCAAGATGCATTTATTCATAATTGACTTTTTCTCAAGAAAATCAGGAAATCTAAAAACTGTAAGACTAATCCTCACAATAGCTCTCCCTCTCATTACCTTTTATTACTCTTCTACCAGGGATACCCTGCAGATGCTAAAACTACCTCAGCTGAACATTAGCTCCTTGTGACAGTACCTTACTGCCTGGGCTTAATTTACACTACTCACCTCCCTATGGCTCCACACTCTTCATTACACCTTCACCTCACGGGCCTCAGTAGCACTCCCGTTTGTTGCACCCTCAACTGGAAATCAGCCACAATTATGGTGATTACAATGCTCCCCCTTAATCCTCTCGACACAACACTGGCCAGATATGGTCCATAGACTTCTGAAACAGCACCCTAAAACTCTAATTGCAGATACCTACCACAATTTGTTCAATGGCTCCAAGAAAACTAAATTAGTCATCTATTACATACGCCCCAAAAAATGGGAAAAAATCTTCCTTCTGCTACTGCAATTTACCAAGCTCATTAGGACACCCAACAGAACAAAACTGATGATGCCCCTCTTCTTTTAGAGGTGAAATTGATATATCCATTTTTAAGACAAGTAACATCCTTATTCAAGCGACTGACCCACACCTCTTCTTATTCGATCATCACTTTCTGTCATTTTTCAAACCGCTATCCCCACAAGGAGATCTGGATCATTTGCCTTCATCCCCAGGACCTCTGACTCGCTCCCCTGAATCACCCTGACTTCTTCCACCCTCCAATTCACCTTCCGGCCCAGCGCTACTCAGGGACCTGACTAGTATCCTTACTTCCTCATCCAACACTCACAGCACACATACATCTTCCGGTGGGTAGACACCTCTGCCCACCCTAACCAGCAATCTCCTGCATTTGAATCGCAATGTGGGGCACCTCAATTCTAGCAAAGCAGACCTCATTGAGAGACCTGCTATTCATATATCCATAGCTGACACACCCCTCCCTACCATTGACTTCTCTACTTAGCCCATACGGGCTAACCACAAGCATAGGCCCAATGATAAGGAACTCACACATATTTAATCACGGTCTGCTCCGAGTCTCCAAGGACTTGACTCTCATCCTCCCTCGTGCATTACTGATAGTGTCAAAATCATTTTCACTCAGATCTTGTCCCACCTGGAACAGAAACTTGACTCACAGGCTAATGACATAGCTCACCTAAGCCATGATAGCTCTCAACAGACCAAGCTACCGAGTTATCACACTCAAAAGTTCTAAAGTACCCCACTCACTGGCATGCCCACCTCAGCCATACATTATATCACCTGGGCCCTTACTCCTTTAAGTCATATGGCCCACAGACCTCATTGTGCCCAACACACCCTTTCTGATCTTGAAGCCACTTCTCTCAGTGAATCCTACATTACGAAGCACCTGACTAAATCTCCCCAACCCCCTCCACTATCCCAGTAATTGTCAGCACAAATAGATTACCCTTAACAATAAATGAGCCCAGATCACCAGCTCAACTCACCTCCATTTTAACTCTTCCTTCCTTGAAGGCAAAGCCTTGCCCTCTCTGTTGCATGCTCCTCAACTGTAGATCAGCAGCAAAGCATGCTACTGATATCGCTGAATCTATCATAAGAGAAGAAATAGATATTGCTTTCTTCACGGGATGCTGGCTCAATGACAATAACACCTTCTAAACCCACCAGGCTACACCATCATTAGGCAGGACAGACCTAAATGATTGGGTGGGGGACTAGCCATCATTCACAAAAAAGGTATTCAACTCTCCGCTTTAAGTAAGGCAGACTACTCAACCTTTGAATTCTTTCGGGTGGAACTTTAAACAAAGGCTCCCATCCTATCAAATTCAACACCATCTACTATCCTCCTGGTAAACAAGCCCTCTTTGTAGAAGAGTTCTCAGACCTAATTACTCGGTTCTCCCTACAGAACAAAAAGGGTGTGTTCTTGGGAGACTTAAACATCCATTGCAACAACACAGAAGACACCTCAATCTGACCACTCACAAACCTCCTTGAAATTAACAACATAAATCAACTCTGTAAGGTACCAAGGGCTAGATTTACAACCCAATTTTTGCATGCACAAACAGGTTTACGAACCAGTTTGTGCATGAAAAAACATCATAGGCCATGTACAAAGCATTTAAATGGTTCACAATTTATTTGTGACTCGTTAAATAGGTTTTGCGACTCGCTAGTTGGAAGGGGCATTTCCTTTCCAATAGCGAGTCTCAAAACCATGTACTAATGTTTTGCAACCACAATTGTGGTCGCAAAACACTCGCAATTACCACCTACTTCAAGTAGATAGTATTCCATTCACAAATGGGAGGGGGTCTCTAGGGGACCCCTTCCCCTTTGGTGATGAATGCAAAAAAAAACTTTAAGGCCAGGCAGTGGTCACAGGGACCAATGCCTGCCCTTAAAAAATAAAAAATAAAATGTAATATTATTTTTTCTTTAAGTAAAACTGGCTGCATTAAAAAAAATACTTTATTTAAAAGCCGTCCAGACATGGTGGTCTGCTGAGCCCAGCAGGCCACCATCCCTGGGAGGGCCTGTCATTCCCAATGGGCTTGCAAATTGCGAGAGGCTCATCAATATTAATGAGCCTTGCAATTTGCAAGCCCTATGGGAATTACACAGTGTTGTAAGCACTGTTGTATAATTTATTTTGTGCCTCACAATTATTCACAAATTGGGAGGCGTAAAATAAAATGATCATACATCTGGCCCCAACTCATATCAAAGGCTCGACCCTTGATGCAATTATACCAAAAAATTACCTTATCTCCATCAGCTCCATCTCACCTATTGACCGGTCTGACCACCATCTAATTCTTTTCAACATCAATACCCCTACCAGACCCCACCCTGATGTTAGGAAGAAACCTAAGCTGTTAACCAGAAATATCAAACAAATCCCAATTCTTGAACCTGAATCCAGAATTTGTGATCATCTACAGCATCTCCCCTTCTTGTCTACCGCAAAAGAGCTTAATTCACACTACAACTCCTCTATATCGGATGTTCTTGACCAAGTGGCCCATCTAAAGTAAAACAATTTAGATCTTCAAAATCAAAAGCTTGGTTTAGTTCCAATCTCAAGAGCAAAAGAAGAAAACTCATACAAGCAGAAAGGACTTGGAGACAAATTCCCTCAACTTATCACCCAGCACTACTTAGAACAAGGCTGTCATACAAAAAACACATCTTTAGAGAAAAAGCATCCTTCTTCTGCAACCAACTGGCTGGGCAAAAAACAGACCTAGGGAGCTCTTTAACATTGTTAAACAACAAACTACATCAGCAGCTCCTCCTGCTATAATCGCCACAAACGATTGATGTGAAGAAATCGCTAGCTTTTTTGCTGACAAAGTCGCAAAAATTGAGCATCGTTCTTGCAAGTCTCCTCTCCTACCTCCATCCTTACCACCTTCACCATCCCACATCCCCAAATGGCTGGTCCAAATCCAGACCCTGTTGCCGGCCAAATAACAAAGAAAGGAACTAATGACTTCCTGAATCTCACTAAACTGAAAAACAGCGCCAAATGGCCAGACTTCAAGCCGTTGACTGAAAAGGAAGTCTGCAATATAATCATGAATTTAAAGCCAACAACCCACACCAAGGATCCCCTCCTATCCATAATGGTGAAAAATCTCAACCACATCATCGCCCCGTTCTGTACTCTCATCATCAACACATCTCTCACCACAGGTTGTGTGCCGATCGATCTACAACTAGGACAAATCACAACCATTCCCAAAAATACCAGCGTTGACCCCAACGATCTCAACAAGCTCCTACCTATATCCAACCTTCCGTTCCTTGCCAAGACTTTTGAAAAATGTGTCTTACAGCAACATAATCATCATATACGAAAATTCTCCCTCCTCAACACTTTCCAATCTGGGTTTAGGAAAGGCTGTAGTATTGAAACGGTCATGCTGAACATATCTGGTAACACAGAACCTTAGACGATGGTGAGGCCTGCCTAATTATACTACATGAACAATCAGTGGCGTTGAGTACAATTAATCAGTCAGTCAGTCAATCAAGAAATCTTTATTCGATTTAGTTAAAAATCATACAAAGAGATAAAAACATTTATATACAAGTAAAAAGCTATTTACAATATCATGCTAATCAAGTGCGTGTGATAAGGTTCTTTTTTCGGGCTATATATAAAAAGAGAAGGTTATTTCAGTTTATACAAGGTTAACAAATAAAGCTCATTTGGGAAGGCCCATTAATGTTTTACATTTTTTAGTTCTAGCTGCCGCCACGAAAAAGTTTGCCATGCAAAATGTAATACGGATGTTGCTCAATGATTGAAGATAGAGCAGGGCTGGTCTCACCTGCGCGAAGCCAGCCTCCTTTAAAACAGGCAACAGATGTTTTTTCCTAGGCTCCAAAAAGAGACCACAAAACATAACAAAATGCATGGTATCTTGAACAGAAAAGTTATCACAGCTACAGGGGGGAGCTAGATCTGGTTTTTACCAAGTTTTAACACTACCCAAATGAAAATGTATCAGGTTAAACCTAAACTTGGTCAGGAGAAAGCTATGAAATGGCCTCGTAACAAAACTAAGGTAAGGTGCAAGTGCAATGGAATTTACAAGCAAATAATGATTTCTCATAGCCGGCTTCTGCAGTTCCCTTTCCTCCCGCCCCACTCTTGCCCTGCTCATGAACTGCTTCTTAATTATATCTTCATCCTGTTTCTTGATACCCAAAGGGATGTAAAAAGTTCCGGGCGTCCCCGATCTGTGAAAGACTTCATCAGGTAGGCCAACCATGGCACCCTTTTAGAGTGGTCTAAAGACATGACATCAGTCCTGATCATATGATTAAGGGACAATTCCTCATTGAGCCACGTCTTTAGCCAGAAAATTAAAGGTGCCATGTTAAGTCTATCAATGACGAAATCCAAGCCCACCTCCATGTGTATGGAGAAAGTCGGTGTGGACTGTGGGACAGACAAAAGGGAACGTAAAAATCTATTTTCTGCCTTCTGTATTGGTTCAAGATTTACATAACCCCACAGGGGTGAGCCATACATAGCCAGTGCGATAGATTTACTATTATAAATCTTTAAAAGGGCTTCCATCGGCCTGGCGCCCAACCTATTTGCAAAGCCCATAAGAGCTGCTGATGATCTAATCACCGCCAGGCTTTTTGCCCTAACCTGGGGTCCCCAAGAGCCCTTTTGGTCAAAATGGACCCTCAGGTAGGTAAAAGTCGGGACTCTGGTAACAACCTCGCCCTTGCTTTCGAAGGTTTTAGATATCCCCTTGTTTCTTTGGCGCCCGACAATCATAGTGTTTGATTTGTTCGTATTTATTTTTAAATCCAATTGGTCCATGAATGTGCCAAAGGCATCCAGAAGCCGTTGAAGACAGACACCAGTGCGAGCTATCAGCATCGTGTCGTCCGCATACTGGAGGGCAGGGATCTTAGCTACTCCTGCACGCGGAACGTCTCCCTCCACGTCTTCCAGGTGGGTGCCCAGGCCGTTAATGTAAATGGTGAAGAGCAGGGGGGCCAATATACAGCCCTGCCTGACCCCGCGCATAGAATTAAAACGGGGTGTGCACCTTCCCTCATTTGTAACTCGCACTGCTGCAAATAGCTCTTAATGAAGTGAAGCCATATATCTAACCAGTGCCTCATCTATCCCAATCCTCAGGAGAGTGGCCCACAGCTTAGACCTGTTCGCCAGGTCGAAGGCCGAGGAGAGGTCCATAAACGCTAGGAATAAAGACCCCTCCTTGGCCACCGTATATTTCGAGATCAACAGGTGTAAGTTGGAGCGTTGCTCTACAGTTCCTCTCCTCTCCTTGAACCCATATTGGATATCGGCCAGCCCCACGCAGCTCTCAACACTATCCCTCAGCTTGACCAAAAGGACTCTGCCTAAGATCTTAACTGCAGAGTCCAAAAGGGATATGGGCCTATAGCACACTGGGTCATCACGATGACCCTTCTTAAAAATGGGGACAATGGTGGCGATTGTCCAGGTGGTTGCTAAGGGGTTGCCATTTGCGGCAGTGAAGACATTGGCCAGAACTCTTGCCCATAGCTTTGGTGAGTGTATGTAAAAATCGGCTGGTACCCCATCGGGGCCAGGGGCCTTGTTCTTGGTGGTGGCCAAAACGGCTTTCTCGACCTCTACCCTGTTGAAACATATGGGGGGCACACTTGACATTCCTTATCATTGTCTCCATACACTTTTCTAAAATGAGCCAACCTTTTGTCGTCAGGGATGACACAGTCCATGACGGCATTGGTTGAATCAGAGAAGAAGGACTGGTTAATTATGGCCAAAAATTGCCTGCTGTCCTGCAGGACGTCCGTGGAAAGTAAATTCTCCCAGGCTTCGCTCTTGATTTTGTCCTGTCTAGTCTTGACTGCTCGCTTGTATTCCTTCCTCAGTATGCCAATGTCCGCCTTCACCCTAGGTTTTGTCTTCAAGGCTGCCATTAAGGATTTATGTGCTTTCGAACAAGTGGCGTCAAACCAGCGACACTGGTTAGAAACTCCCTTCCTAGGTTTAGCCATTAAGTCCCGCGAGACCTGGCCACAAATTGCTTGGAAGGCCCCCATTATTTCGTTGTCTAAGGCGTTTGAGTTTTGGCATATCGCCACGTGGGCGTCGATTTTCGGGAAAATTTCCGCATAAAAGTTACAATTAATCATCCAGCCCTACTTGAATCTTTTAAGTTGTGTTTCAGTGTGAACCATCCCTTACTAAAATGGTTCTCTTCCTACCTTCAACACCACTCGAAACAAATCAAAATCAAATCTTGCCTGCCCAAACCCACTCAGCTCAATCTTGGAGTCGCTCATAGCTCTATTCTATCCCCCTCAATTTTCAATCTCTTTATGGAACCTTTAACGGTCATCTTGAAACATGCAGGGATCAAATACCACCTATATGCTGATGACTCTCAACTTTACCACAAAATCAAATCAACCATTGACACTCGACATCTCAACGACACACAGAACAAATTACAATCCTTGTTTTGCACTAATCTCTTAAAGCTAAACCCCATCAAAACAGAAGTAATTCTTTCTCCCCCAAAAGTAACTACCTTCCAATGCACAAATGGCTCATCGACCTAAATTCTTTAAGTTGCTCTTTTACTCTATCCAATTTTGCAAAATGCCTTGGCTTTTTCCTGGACAACAACATATCAATTAAAGGGAATATTAAGAATACAGCAAAAGGAGCTCTGTATTAGGCCTGAGTGGTAAATTTCATTCCGCTCACAGAATGTGTGGAATTTGGGTAATTTTGCGTTCTAAGGAGTTCGCTGAATTGCCCACAAATTCCGCGATTCGCAACTTCATGGGATTTTTTGCTTGTTCGCGATTTCAAAATGTGTGTTCACGAGACATTCCCCTCAAGCACGCAAACAGCATTCGCGAACAGCAAAAAAGCAAGAACGGGCAGAAAAAGCAATTCTACCATTTTGCAGAGCTTTATGAAGCGCTACTACGCAAGTTTTGCCCACCCCTACTCTGTACACAATCAAAAACCTCAAGAAACCGAAACCATTTTTATTCGCTGATGACTTCAAGAATGTGGTGCCATCTTTGGTCCTCTCTACAGTAAACTACGGTAAGGCCCTTCTCACAGATCAATTATACGAAAATATGTTTGCTTACATAAGGTGTCTTCTCATATTAGTCCTTCTGAGAGGTGTTATTGGTAATTCTTGCAAATATGTATGGGTATGGTATGGGTATGAGTACGGCACTCAAACAAGGGCTGGGAGGATGTGCATGTTCTCCACCCAGACTGTGCAATACAGCCCGGTGGAAAACATGATCTGGAAGCTGCTGCTCAACACTACAACCCAACGATTATTACCAGTAGCATCAGATCTGTCCCTGGGAGGGTACAAGAATCATCATTTGACTAGACTACCAGGTGATCAATATAAAAGATGCAGGCTACCAAAGGTATTGCTTGCCTTCTCTCCTTTTTTGGATGTCCCAGATAAGCAATTTCTTGCATTTTGACTTGAATCGCTTGGCACTCAACACTGCTGAACTAGCTGGTAACAAACATGCTATCACCCTGCCTACAGATCCCCCTCTGTTTTAGTGGTGAGTGACCTCTCTACCTTCCTTCCTGTCCTAATTTATATACTTAAAGTATTCAAATGCAGCTCATAAACAATTTCAGGATAGACCAAAATGCTGTAAGATGCGTTTGTGTCATGCTTTAAACCAAATAAAGCACTGAACAACTTCCCAAGGAGTGACAGGGCCTTGTTTTGATATATATATATATAAATTCACTGAAAAAAACATAGGTTTCACACATGTTATAGTTAGGAATTAGCATTTAAAAAACCTTGGAAATTCATAGTTAGCATGACATTTCAGTCATACAAAACCATTGAAATTCCCCCGTTATAGTTAGCTCAGCTAACTATAACTCGCGCGCCCGCACTGCACTGCTGATGGCGTCACATATTACATCACTCATGACATGATCAGTGACATCACTGATGACATCACTGATGACATCATCCAGTGAATGTGTGTCTTTCTGATTTTTTTTTTATTTTTATATATGTATATCTAAAGGTTGATGGAAGAATAAATGGGTAAATAAGTGTCTAAAGCTTTTTTTTTGTAAAATTGATTGTATAACTGACTTATTAAGTATATCTTAGTGAATACATGTATTAGCGAGTGATGTTTAAATATGTAAATATCTGTATCAGGGTCTCACTTTGTGTATAAATAGCTGCATGGGTTAGTGAGTAGCTATATGAGTGTCTATATGGGTTATTAGTTGTTTTTTTGAGTATCAAAATGAGTGTCTGTATGGTTTGGTGGGGGTATTGCTTAGCGCACAGATGCATGAATGACTGACTCACTGTTTGTATGTGTTTTGAAGACAGCACGTGTGCAGGACTGTATCAAAATGAGTGTCTGTATGGTTTGGTGGGGGTATTGCTTAGCGCACAGATGCATGAATGACTGACTCACTGTTTGTATGTGTTTTGAAGACAGCACGTGTGCAGGACTGTATGGGTGGATGAGTGTGTGTGCATGGGTGTGTTAGTTAGTGAATGATTGCCTCAATGGTGTCTTTATGAGTAAGTACATATGTTTTAAACTAGTATATGTGAGTATTGATGTATATAAGTGATTATATGTGAGAGTGAGAGATTGGACGAGTTCCTGTATAAATAAGTATGTGTTTCTATAAGTGATTGTTTAAGAGGGTAAGTATGTGTACCTTTCTGTAGAAGTAAGTGTAGTAGTGTGTGTATAGCTGTATATGCAAGTAAATGGTTGTTTGATAGATTATTTACATGTGAATATATGTGTGAGTAACTCTATGGATGAGTGTCGGTGTGTAACAGTATGTATAGGTGTATGAGTACATATGATGAGTGAGTACATGTATGAGTGACTATAAGGAACTGTTGGTGAATGAGTGGATGTGTATGTAGATGGTGGAATTACTGAATAGGTTGTTGTAACTGGAATTGGTATCTCAATTTTTTTGAAAATTTTAGTTTCTCTTTTTGAATGTGTGTAGCAAGGGTTATATTACACTGAGAGGAGGTCTGGCACTCGTTTACAAGGATGATGTCATCAGTGATGTCTTCAGTGATGTCATTTGAGATGTCATCAGTGATGTCATGAGTGATGTCACTGACCATATCATGAATGATGTAATATGTGACGTCCTCAGCATTGCATTGCGGGCGCGCGAGTTATCGTTAGCTGAATTAACTATAACGGGGGAATTTCAATGGTTTTGTATGACTGAAATGTCACGCTAAAAACCTGTGTGAAACCTATGTTTTTTTTCAGTGAATTTCTAAGGTTTTTTAAATGCTAATTCCTAACTATAACGTGTGTGAAACCTATGGGTGAACTTCTAAGGTTTTTTTAAATGCTAATTCCTAACTATAACGTGTGTGAAATCTATGTTTTTTTCTGTGAATTTCAAAGGTTTTCTAAATGATAATTGTTAAATGTATTAATTTTGTTATAATACATTTTTACATTTTCTTTTTTTTTATTTATATTTCATGTTAATGTAAACTAATAACAAACCTCAATACAATTTTTTAAAACTTTTTTAAATATAAAAATAAAATTCTATATAATTCCTTTTTTTAATAATCGCACCGTACTCGTACGGTGAATAAACAGCCCTTTGTACGGTAAGTCGTACTCAGCGCGTTCACGCACATACGTCACGAATACATATTGACATTACGCGGCGCCTCAGCGCTTCCGTGTGACGTTATTTCTGTTCATACGACGCACCGTGCACGTACCTCACGAAAGTTTTATAATGTTTAAAACGATATATCTATGTATTTATTGTAAAGTTTAAAGTTAGACATTATCTGTGATAATCAAGAAAATAGTTTATTTTAACTTTTACTAAGCGTATATTACTTTTCAAAGCAATTACACACATCGTGACAGTACGTCATATGTACTCGCACCGTAAGAGCTCCGTAAGCGCACCATAAGAGTACGCACATCCATGTGACTTTAAAAAATTAGATATCATTGGTTCATAATACTTCTTACTCCAACTGTTGAAAGACCCCTCCCATTTTTATCATTCTTCTTGGACTTTCTGAAGAGCAGGGTCTTTTCTTTGGAGCTGAAGTCAGGTAGAACAATTTTCATCAATATGGCTGGTCTGCCTCAAACACCCTCTGACCATTCATCAGATGAAAATGAATTTTTAAATGAGCCTCCTCAGAAGAAAAAAAAGAAGCCTTTATATGGAAATTTTTCACTTTTCCAGAGGGTGAAGAAAAGGTGAATGCACCTAAGGTCACGTGCAAGATCTGTGACGTGACATTATCGAGAGGTGACCCAATGAAAAAGTACTCTTTCGGTACTGCGAGTATGGACCGTCACGTTAAAAACTTGCATCCGAACAACTATGCAAGGGAGGCAACATGCAGCCTACAGGACAATCCACCACCTGCAGTGGCTAGCACCTCAAGTGCACCACCACCTCCTGGAAGCAGTCCAACCCCTATTATTGTTCCCCAGTTTGCTAACATAACAATCAACTGCAAACATTGCAATCAATTGCTTTGCTACGGTGAGCAATCTGTGGACCTGATTGTCAAGAGGCAGGAGCAGCACCGTTGCCCAAAGAAAGAATTTTTTAAAAAACTTTTTTGTTCCTGGTCCACAGATTTTTTGTTTCATAAGTTCAATTTTTCTGGGGTTCTAAAAAAAAAATAGAATATTGTTGAAAAAACTACAAAAAAAACATAAAACAACAAGGACTAAAATAACTGTTCTTTTTAGAACTACCTCTACTGGTCAAAAAAAGAACTATATTTCTATGTTAGTCTGTAAAAGTTTGTCAGAAAGAATGTGTAGTTCATGAATGAATGAATGAATGAATACATTAGTAGTGTATGGTGAATGTGAAAGTGCATAATTATAAGGATGTGCTACAGCATAAATCTATAAGGTGTTTACCTATAGTATACTGTAGTTCCTCCGAAGCACTTGAATGCAACATATGCATGTAAATATGTTACAAGTCTATGCTTCAATTTGCACTATTGGTGAAACTGCCTGGATGAATTTGTATGTATTAAGGGCGGGTTTACACCCCCCTTGTGCCTCTTTTACGCAACTGTTGCATCACCTTTGTGATGCAGTGGTGGTGCAAAAGATGTGTCATAATGTATGGTATTTACAATGTGACGTAATTGGAAGATGCGTCACATTGTAAAGCCCTGCTCCAGAAGGAGCCTTTCCTGCACAGGTGGAGGGTGTTCTGGCACAGGAACGCCTCCCAAAAGTAACTAAGTGAAATCTAAAAGATTTGATTCAGTCACTTTTCGGCTTATACTGCGTCAAAACCCTGCACCTGTTTGAAGCAGATGTAAGGATTGACACAGCATTATGAGCATAGGGCCCAAAGAGCATTCCTGGAGCTGCATTGTGCTTCCAATGCAAGTCAAGCAATGCACCATCTTCACAGCACAGACACATCACATATCTGTGCCATTTTTGCCTCATAGTGCACCACATTGTAAATACGATGCATCCATGGTGGTGATGTCACAGTGCACAATAACTGTCATATCTCTGGGGATATACCACTTATTGTAAAACTACTAATTACTGTTTTAATGTAGTGAATGCCTTATTACCAACTGATCAATGAGTCACTAGAAAACTATACCAAGAGTAACAGAGTGTTTGGTGGAAGTGAAAAGATAGAAACTGCGAAATTCAACATAAATAAAACAAATATGCAGGTACATAGAACAGTGTATGCACAGTTTGTAGGAGTTTGAAACACTCTACGCCCTAAGGCCCACTTTGTACCATGAATACTTGACTACTGACATAGGCCTCATTTATGAGATTTTGCTGTACAAAAGTGCCGCAGGCCTTCCTACTATGCTTCCCTATGGCAAAAGAAAAAGGCAGGAAGCACCATATCTATAGGATACAGCGCATCCCTATTCTTTTCCCTTGCACCAGCGCACAATGTTCTGCGTGCACCAACGCAGGAACCTTTGCACAATGGTGCAACGCTGCCTGCGTTGCAAGGATGATTATGTTTGTACAGGTAGGGAAACCTTTCCGTAGAAAAATAATCACAAGAGACTTTTCCTTTTTCTACGTGTGCTGCAGAAAGCAGCACACATACAAAAAGAAAAAATGAAGAGTAATAAAACTATTTTTCCCTGTTGCACCTTCCTTACGCCTCCTCTGGGGAGGCATACGTTTTTGGCCGTGCCTCAGATTTTCGATTTCTCATAAATGTGGGGCAGTTTAAAAAGGCAATGGGTGTTGCTGGGAACACCCTCAGCAACACCCATTGCACACCCCTTTAACGCAGAACACTGCATTAAAGGGGCTAATATTTATCAGGCAACAGTACACCAACAAAAGTGCCTTAGTGCTGCCTGATAAATATCACGCTGACAGCTGTACCACAGAACATCACAAAAAGTGACGTTCCAATGGCGCAAGAAGTCTCATAAATGAGGCCGTGAATGATTACAATTCTGCAAGGAGAGTGGCTAGGTGAAAGAGTGTTTGCTGCAAGTGTAAGGAGAGATTAGGGAATTGAAGGTATAAAACACAAATTAGCTGGTACAAAGAACTTTGCATGCATAGTCAAAAGGGGTTTGAAACAGTCCATACCCTAAGCCCACTTTACCTCATAAACACTTTTATAGACACTTTTGGGCTTATGCTGCGTCAAAACCCTTCACCTGCTTGAATCAGGTGTAAGGATTGATGCAGCATTATGAGCATAGGGCCCCAACAACGTTGCTGGAGCTACTTTGCGCTTGGAACGCAAGTCAAGCAATGCACCACCTTCACAACACAAATACATCGTTTTTGCTCCATAATATACCACATTGTAAATACGGTGCATCCATTGTGGTGATGTCACAGTGCACAATAACTGACACACCTCTGGGTATGTACCACTTATTGCACATCTGCTGATTACTGTTTGAATGTAGTGAATGGATTACGGCACATACCTTTCCTTTTCCCCTCCACCATAACTCAATGGTGTGCATGTGCCAACCTGTGAAGTGCAGCAGTGCTAACAGCTCTGATCTCCAGGCTAGACGAACGGAAATGCCGCCTGTCTATCAGCACACTAAAGGCTTTCAGTGTTAATCGGGGCTCTGCAATTCCTTTTGTGGAATTTCCTTCGGTGTCTCAAACTTGCTGAACAAAGCCTTAACCTTGGCATTGGCTGCCTGCGCACAGCGAAGCCAGGGAAGCCTCTTACAGAGAAGCTGGATGTACAATATGCAAGCCAAGTTAAAAATGTGTGTGCATGCGTTCATAGTTTATCTTCACTTTTGGTGCACACCAGAGCTATTCTACATAGAACCATTGGAGAGACGTTCCATGGCTGCTCTCTGAAAATTCAAGGCACGTTCTCTCTGCTTGCTCTCTCATTTATTGATGGTAGAATATTCATGATGTGTTATAAGCTAAAACTGTGCACAATTTAGAAAGAGTAAACCCTATTGAAGAAGTGCTCTGTTTTTGGATCAAGGCTTGGCTTTTCTTGTTTTAGTGGTCTCTACACGGCAGACATCTTCTCTTGCAAAGGGCTCAAGTAAACCCCTTTCAGGGTAGAAACCAGTATAGAACTCAACTTCAGTTGGGTGTAAGGGAGGGTTTCTTGCTGGAAGAAAATTGCAAAACGTGCTGGCTTCCCTGTCTGCGGTCTTGTAGCAACAGAGAGAGTGAGTGACACAGACAAAGAAAGAGTAAGAGAGAGTTAGAGAGCAAGGAAGAGGAAGGTAAACAAAGAGAGAGATGAAGGGAGACAGAAAAAGACACAGAGAGAGGGAGGTAGAGAAAGAGAGAGAGACAGAGAGAGGGAGGGTGAAAGAGATTAAGACAGAGACAGACAGATAGAGATAGATACAGGGACAGGGGCAGAGTGATAGAGGCAGAGACAGACAGAGATAGAGAGACAGAGAGGGAGACAGATGGAGGAAGACAGGGACAGATAGAGATGAACATAGAGGGTGACAGACAGAAGGAGGGAAACAGATAGAGGGAGGGAGACAGAGAAAGAAGAAAACTGTGGGAGAAAAACAGAAAGGGAGAATGAGGGAGACAGAGGAATATAGACCTGGAAATAAAAGCTATAAAACACAACTTTGCTAGTGCATAGAAGAGTACATACATAATCAATAGAAGTTTGAAGCAGTACATGTCCTAAGGTTCACTTTCCACCATGAGTACTTAGATACTACCTGAATGATTACAATTCTACAAGAAGAGTCTCTTAAACCATTTTTAATTTTAAATCATACATTTATTCCTGTAACATTTCATAATTTAATAGAGCTTCTATTATCATTTTGTCTGAAATGTCATTTTCTGGATGATCAATTTCAAAAGTCATTTCATGAAACTCGATGTTGTCTAATGCTTGAACAAAATCATCATCCAATGTTTCGTCTAAAAAATCGCAGGTTATATCTCCAGCAGCAATACCTTCATCTTCATTCTCGCTCCCCATGAAAGGTATATTTAGCTCCTCAATCAAAGTGTTACTAATTTCAAAACTAATTTCCGTATTGATCTGTTCTTCTTCCATAGTGAATTTTTTAATGTTGTTATTCCTTGTAGAAAAACATAAACACTTCATTTTATCATTTTTACTAATACATAATACAAAACTAGGTTTATCAACTATTTTGCCATTTAAAAAATATTATGCAAAAAACATTCTCAACTACTTTATATGATTATATCAATGAAATTGCTTATATGAATTTTTAGTTTAAAATTTTTCTTACATTTTCAAACCAGTCACTTTTTATCACTATAGAAAAAAACTAGGGCTATTATAATAAAATGCAGTACTAAAAAAAGTACAAAATATCTATTCACCTTACCAGTTTCAAAGTAGTTGATGTGTTGTAATTAAATGCAAAGAATGCAGGTACACTCTGTATATATTTTTTTAAATTTCTTGAAAAATGTTTAAAAGATACAAACCGTCTTTACAAACTTATGTACACCATGGATGTTCTCTTACTTCAGCTCTCGCTTTTAACAGTTAGTTATACTTACCTTCAAAATAATAAATAAAAAATTATTATACATTTAGCATCTGTAGAAGACAAAAAAAATACAATTACAATTTATCTTTTACAACACAACATCATTTGTAAAGCATTTCAGATGCCTTTTTTGCTGTTCTCAGAATATATTGAAATTCACTAGAAACAGTGAGTTCAATAGTACTCATCACATAACAGCGGGCCAAAAAAAGACAATCAAGAAGATTATCTAAAAAAACAAACAAACAACAATCTCAATAACAATCTTAAATGTTTTTTTCAAAGACAAATTTCTTACGTAACTATGAGATATAGCAAACAAACTTGAAAAAACAAAACACCATCATTAATTTTCTTCCATTATAAACAATATTACTTACAAATATATGCAGTCAAAATTTCATTAAGAGTTTCACAAACATTTCCCCATGGCCAATAAGGATGTGTGAAATTCGTAGTTCAAAAGTTGTTCAATAGAAACTTTGAGCGTCTACATCCCAGCGTTCAGATCCAAAACCACTGACATCATTTGCACCGTCTTCCACAGCTCATTCTTCAGTCCAACGCTATTCAACATCTACATGGCCACCCTTACACAAATGGCCCACCAACTGAACCACAACATTATCACCTACATCAACAACACCCAGCTCATCCTCTTCCTCACCAAGGACCCACATGCCATCAAAAAAAACTTCCACGACACAATTAAGCACGTCACCAAGTGGATAAGGAGCATCTCTTTAAACATGAATTCAAACAAAATGAAGATACTCTTTCTCAAACTCACCCACTTAGCTTCAGAAAACTCCTGCTGATCAACTACACTGTGAACAGTACCAACACCTATTGACCATGTACACAACCTATGATTCATATTGAACTCCTCCCTCTACAAGTGTAAACAAGTCTACAGCATTTCCTCATACTGCTTTAACACTCTCAACATTCTCCACAACATTTACAAGTACATCCTAAAGAAATCAAGAAGAAACATACTACACTGTGGCAACACACTCTACACAAGAATTACAGCCAAACACCTATAATAACTACAACCAATCCAAAGTACCTCCACCTGATTGATCTTCAATGTCCCCTGCTACAGCCACATCACCCACGACATGATACACTTACTCTGCCTCAACATCAACTAGAGGATTACCTTCAAGCTCCTCATCCTCACTTACAAAATACTGTACAACACCAGACGAATCTACCTTAACAGCAGTAATCCTGAAAGGCCAAATTTTGATCTTAAAAGTTTGGCTTTAACAATATTAGGTAATAATTTGGTAACTCTTTAGGCAAACGTTGCTTAAAAACTAATTGAGTATCATTACAATGTATACAACCTTTCAGACATTTTTAATAAACAGTGTAATGTTCAGATGTTGTAGAAGGTCCATCATGAAAAATAATTAAAACAGCTATAAAAGTTCTTCCTGATATTGAAACATAACCAGCTACAAAAAATTTTAATTAAAGTTTCCAATTTTCTTCCATCAGCTCTACAACATTGCAGCATTAAAATAATATACTGTCCATATCTTTGTATAAATAATGTTGATGACATTTCTGATTTACATTGGCTACACTCCATGTTTTGATTTGCTCCTCTAACTAGATTGTTAAAGGACACTGATTCATAGTCTGGTAAAGTCAAATATATTAATCTTTCAGTGTCTATGTTAGTGTTATATGTATACAAAAATTTTGACACAAGAAAAGCCAAAAAGATTTTCAATATCTATACCTTCATCTTCCAGTACACCAAGCATAAACATTAAAAATTCCTGACAATCTTGTTGAATATTCTGCATAAATTGAGCAGAACCAGAACACATGTCCAAAACATTTCGAATTTCAGAAACACTTTGTATTTTACTTTTATCACAACTACATTTCTCATAAACAGAATACAACAATGAGCAGAATCTTTCGTCCCGATTTTAAAAAAATTGCTGTTGCAAACTTTCAAGAAATAAAACAACATTAACTACTACATTAGCATAGCAGTTGACACCACACTAATTTCAAACCGATAACCAACATTCTCTTCAACACTGTCCTTTTTCTTTTTACTTGCAAGTTAAACTTCATCTTGTTTTTTTACTTTCTCTACAGTTTCACTACAGATATTCTCAAATCTTCTTTTTCTACCTACCACACGCTTTTCAAATACTGGATATTGACCTAAATTGGGAACATATTCTCTTCTTAACCTATTATACTCTTTCACACAATTTGCATCTGCACTAACCTTTGTATCATGAAAATCAATCAAGTACAATCCAGATAAAGTTCTGACTCTGGACAAAGCAGCATATGCCATTCCCTCTTTAAACACGGTACTTCCAATATTCACTAAAGCACTATCTACACTTAAACCTTGAGATTTATAAATAGTCACCGCATATGCCAAACAAATAGGAAACTGTTTTCTGCGTACATACAAATCTTTTACAAGCAAGAACCGAGATGACCGACGACTAAATTGTTGTATTTCAGGAATTTCATCAAATTTGATCTTCAAAAATTCAATCCCATCTCTTTTTACATAATTAACAAAATCAACAATTTTACCAATTGCTCCATTTACTAAACCTGTTTCCACATTCAAATTACGGCATAAAATTACCCTACAGTTTACAGATGCATATAAATTATTTTCTAAACCAGCAGTTTTACTTATCGACTTCTCCAAAGAATCAAATTTCCTCTTCAACATTTCAGTCAAAATAATAGTGATTCCTTCATGCTCTATTTTATCAATAGCTTCCAATTTTATAATTTCTTCATTTTCCAACTTTAACATTTCTTCATTGAATACAGAACATTCACTCAGTGTTGGCATTAAGCAGATTACAAACTTGTTGTTTGCAATTTTCAAATATATTTTCTATGGAACAATATTTTAATTTGGAAACAAATTGGGAAGTAATCGTCTCAATAAAGCTTGTTTGCCATGTTCTGACATTTTCCAATTCTTACATCTTGAAGAATTTTTCCATAATCTGCATCATTTGCCTGACGCATATTTGTAATAAGTTCCTTATACTTAAAATATGACCAAATATTAACATTTCCAATGCTCCCCAAAGACTTTCTGGTATCTTCATGTGGCAGTGTTTTAAACACTGGTTGTCCTTTTACAGTAGTAAGTTGTAGTAGATCTCCAAAAACTATGACGTGTTTTCCTCCAAATAATACATCATAGTCTGTTTTAAGAATTTGCTGGATTCTTAAATTCACAAAGGCAAGCATTAAGTTTGTTACCATGCTTACCTCATCAATAATGAGAACTTTCATTTTCTTCAAGACTCTTGCAACTTCAAAACAAGCTTCTCCAGATAGCTTGTAGTCTACTAATTTGTTTTCATGTTCTACTGGTAGCATTAATAAACAATGTAAAGTAACTCCTTTGATATTGTGTGCCGCCAACCCAATTGGAGCAGTGACAACACAAGACAAATACGAGTCAGTTGTTTTGTGTAAATAAGTTGACATTACTTTAATTAAAACACTTTTTCCTGTTCCAGCTTGTCCACTCACATACAATCGGATAGGTTGAAATAATGAGCAAAATCACTCTTTCTTTTCATGAAGTAATCCATGGTTAATCTGTTCTCTCACTTGCTCATATATTTGTTTCTGCTCAACATTAAGTTGTTCTTCCAAATTTCCTAAATTTCTTACATCTTCTTGAGCTTGATACATTGCTGTTTCCACCTCTTCCATAGCACTTGCTGCTTCATTTTGAATAATTGGTTCTCCTAATGGATCCTGACTTAACGGAGCAGAAGTTTGACTGTCTTGAGAACTGTCCCTAGCAATTTCAGCTGCAATTGTAGCTTCTTGTTCAATTTCATTGTTCAACATTTTCACATAATTAGCAAAAACAGGACATTTTATACTATCTTTAGATGCATTGAAAGAATCTTCATAGCTGTCAAAATCTCCAAGTAATTCTAATTCTGAACGCCATGGCTTGAAAAGTTGCAAAAGAGCAAAATAGTAAAATTCCCTTTTGTCAGGTGTTTCGCAACTCCGTTTATGGTAATTAATCAAATGTCCTTTTCTTTGTTTCACCAGACATCCTTCATAACCAATCACGGTATATACACCATTATTGATGTTTTCTGTAATATTCCGTTTAAAAATATTGTTTTGCAGCACATCATAGAGACAAATGTTCTCCAGATGGTGACTTCTGTTTGAATAATATGTATCCAACATATTTGTTTTCACCATATCTGTACTTTCTGGCTCCTTTTCAGCTAAATATTTAATTTCTTGTACAGATTTAAGTACTCGGTTTCGTGTTGCAGCAAGACCTAGAGTCACCCAAATGATTCTTCTAGATTTGGAGTATAGACTTGCAGATGATAAGCGATCCGAGCATTCATACGCTCCAATTTCTCGATGAGATAATATCTTCAAACTGTAAATATATATCTTCTTACTTAGAATCTTCTTGTGGGAAATCTCTTCCCACATGTCCTTCAATACAGTCTTTTCTGATTTTGTTATGTAGGATGTTACATATTGAGCAACAGCAATGGAATTGTCTGCAACATATTGAATATCCATGTTAGCATTTCACATAGACAAAATGACTGGGTTGTAGTCATTTATATATTTTGAGTCTTCATTTCTTCTTAAATTGTAGGCATTTTTAAGAGACTTTCTTGTGATAGTATGTCGCAAAGATGACATAAAACTGTTCACTCTTCCTTTCGATATTACTGGACGTGGAAATCCAAAACGGCATTTGGTGCAGAATTTGTCTTTAGATTTGTACTTTCGACGACAGTATTTCCCACAACGATGAAATCGTAAGACCTGTTGTCTTAAGTCCTTATCCTGTGTGCCTTTGGGTATATCACATGTAGCATATTGTTCAATAAAAGACATCACAGTATCATCTGACTCTGTTCCAAATTTGGGAGCATCTTTGATCCATAGTAGCATGTGTATGTGAGGAGCACCTCTTGCGTGATACTCCTTTCTCCAAAAGAAGTCCACAATCATTCCAAGAGGAGGATTTTTTTTATTGATGATAAAAGACATCTTAGCTTCAAATCTATGATTGAAATACCTGCATACATTAACTGGATCCAAAGAGCACAATTCTCCAGGTGTCTTGTATTCAATAGTAATTCTATTTGGATTTGCCTCTCGAAGAAATTGAAGTCAATCATCCCAAGCATATTAAGCACAGCTTAGAGAACGGAACCATGTAGGAGTTCCTAAGTTCCTTAACATACATTTGAGTTCTCCATGACGACGGTACCAGTACTCATTAGTACCACGCTGACATGCCATGAGATTAATTAGCTAAGATTTCAAAACATTATCTTTCTAGTGTACTTTATACATAAATTCCTTTGCCGAAACATTTTGCAGATGTACACCTGTTTTCAATATATGGTTTACTGCATAAGAAAGTCCAGACAAATCACTCTCAAATAAAAGATGAAACAAATACGCAATACATTGTCAAAATCTTGGATCTTCTGCATACAATCTTAATGTCCGGTATTCAGATGCAGGAATCTGCACAGGTCGGTCATCATATCGTCCTTCTTTTCCTGTAGGAAACAAATGAGGGCAACAACGAGCTTCCAAGCTTTTTTCCCATACACTATTGGGACTTTCCTTTGCTTCTTTCATTTGGAATAACTCTATAGTATTCCCCATCACTTCTTTGGAATGCAGTGGATGAACACTATAATGTTGATATATTTCTTCAGTTCTGGACACATCCACTTTATCAATTTGTCCAGATGGCAAGTCACTATCTTCTTCTACAGTTATTCCTTCTTCACTCATAAACACGTCTTTATAATATCGATTATTTTTTATCAGATACAACGTTGCCTTCTTCACTTTGCTAACATCCACTAATTCTTGCCAGATTTTCTTACTCTTTGAAGGTACGCCATTAACAAGAATAACTAAAGGTTCATCTTCTACATTTTCTACACCAACTGTTTCAATATTTTTCTTTTCTAATGGCAAATACACAACTCTTCCCTTTAATCCTCTCTGTAAATCTGAAGGAGGCAATTTCCCTGTCTTCGGCTCCATATGAACAATAGCCTGAAAAGGATGCACACATTGAATAAGAATAGATTCATAAGTATTTAAATCCACCAGTTCAGAAGGAATTTTTACCAACTCACAATTATTATGCACAGCTCTAGCAGGCATTATATTTTCGTCTAATTTGTTATAACAATATTTACAAATACGCTGATCACAACCCAAATCAAAAGTATTCTCTACCAACAAATAAGTTACAAATTCCATCCACTCTTTATAATTTTCCTTTTCACATTTTAAATACAAATCAACAGTCTGATTTTAATAAAGAGGACGTCAACAACAAATACAAGAATAATTTGGTGTTTCACCTGAAATCACCTTGAACTTTGTAATTTCTTGCTCAAATTTTTCTGTACTGCAATTTTGTACATTCTCTTCTACATTTCCTTCAACTAACGTATCAATTTCTGCACTATCTTCTTTTGCACAAAAGTAACTAACCTGAATCACAAACGTTCTTTACATCTGACACAGATCCATGCAAAAGATCAATGTTCAACTTCTTTAACATTAGAGCTGGACTTTTTGCATAATACAACATTCTGACTAATTTCCTCATTTCAGTATGATGTACTGCCAACATCCTGAAATGGTGAAAAACACTTCTACATACTTTTTTAGAAAGACAAGCCAAAGAATCTCCTTGCAAACCAGTATTTTCTCTCACTCTGCAAGGGTCTAATCCTTGCAACATCTTAATCTTTTGTTTAACACTATTCTTAGTATAGTTACGTAAGAAATTGCATAAAACATCAATAGATTCCTGTCGTACACTACAAATACTACTGCAATTCCAAGTGTTCACTGGAGCTTTAGGCCTTCTCCCTAATACTTCATCAGCTAACACCTCTTCTACATTTCTAGGAACAATTTTCTCTTTCTCAATAGGACAACCATTTATAACCTCATAAGCATGACCTGTAGTGTCAACTGCATGCAACAACTCATTACTCTGAACACAACTCTCCTCATTAAAAAAAGGCTCAGAACTTGAACTATGGTTCCATTCACCCAAAAAAAGTCAGAAATAATTACTCTTCTCCACTTACTTTTGCTCTTCATTAAATGGATTGGCTTATCTAGTGATCGAATTCTATTGATTACCAAAATAAGAACGTTTTTTTTTAAATTCAAAAGCTTTCTCAACTATATTTTCAATACATTATCACTTCTTATAAAATGCAGTTTTCTTCTTACAATTCTTTATTAACTTAGTCAAATTCAACAAAATTCTATTATAAAACATCTTCTTCCTTATTTCCTGAAATTGGGTTTTCCTCCTTTAACTATATCCCTTTTTTTCACAAGTTTTTCCTTGGTTCTTGTCTTACCTCTTAGTTGCAGAAACAGTCACAGTATTTTTTACTTTGCGCACACTACTGTTACTGGTTGACAATCTTCGCAGAAAAGTCTTAGTTTTCTTACCAGGACTTTTTTTCTTTCTGTTAACACATTGTTCTTCAGGTAAATTATGTACATGAGATCTCTTTACATAAACTGCTTTCTTTTGTCCTTTCTTCTTTTCAATTTTAGAAGGCATGATGATTTTTTTCAGTGATGATCAAAGGAATCTATTATAAAAATATATAACACTTTAGAAAAATAAATATATCAAATAGACTATTATATTACTTATAAGAAGAGAGGAGATATTATGACAACAAACATAAGAGTATGACAATAGAAGGACTTACAACAAGAGAAAGAGGACTAAGACAATAGGAAATATAAATACAAAAGAGGATATAAGCAGACACTGCATTATAAAAGGATAAATAGAGTATGAAAAGACTGGAAAATATAAAGAGATAATGAGCAGTATGAGTACAAAGATGGCAGTATGAGGAGAGAAGGGAAAGTATAAGAAGAAAAATACAGTATAAAGAGACAGGGGGCAGTATAAAAAGAGGTTAGACAAGGGAGTATAAAAAGAAGTAGGACGAGACAATGAGGACAGAGAGAATCTAAGGGGCCCATTAAGATGGCGGACAGATTGCCCCCGACAGGCTGGCAGTACCCACCACCAGCCTGGTGGGGGCAATCCACCCACCAACCGAACCAGAATGACCCCCCGCCAGATTAGCATGACTGGGGAGTCCACAGCGGGCGAAAAGACCATCCAGCGCTTTTCCACCCCAGTCACCTTGCAACCAGGGCGGAAAGGATTTAACATGGTGGTGTTGTCTAATACACATCGCCAGACATATCATAATGGGCCTCTACAGATGCCTTTCCTTAGTAGCGATGCCCACAGGGAAATGCAAGCGGTCTTTACTGTGAGGGCCCGCTGCGGGCCCCCGGAGTGAAGGTGTGATTGAGGATGCACACGGGAGTACCTGTGATATCCGCCAGAATTTGCATACACAAAGCGACAGGCACTGCACGGTGCCTGCCGCATTCTGTATGCAAATGCATACATGCATTTATAGCATTGCGGCAGACGAACCTGAGAGCACCACCCACCACAATGTTAAAAATGCAGGATGCATCTGCCACTGTGGCGGGCGCATCCTAATACCCCCCCCCCCCCCGGGACTCCCACCCATATGACGGGCAGTCCCAACTACCGTGAGGATGGCAGGCGAACTAAGACCCCCGAAGAGTACAGAAGACACTATGACAACAAGCAGCACTATAGGAAAATACAAACGAAAATAAAGAAAGAGGGAAAATATCACAAGAGAGGAGACACTATAAGCAGAGAGAGATAGACTGTGAGAGAGACAGCAGACATTATGGAAAAAGGTGAAAGAGTAAATCTTGAATTTTCACAGACGCTCAGTGTGATTCTAGACCAAAAAATGTGAACCATACATTTCACCAAAACACATTTACCACACTAAAACATTTTAGTGACTAAACACATTCTATGTATATGACCACTACATTTCAGTAGACAATTCTGACTCAATTTGCAAATACATTTCCAATTTGCACCATTATTTTTTTTGCCAACATTACATCCAAATATGAAACACAATAGAACAAGAAAGAGGCCCAAGGGGCTTGTAAATCTGCACACTAATGTATGCAGTAGTCTATGTATACTGACTGGAGGATTATTAAGAGAGAGATATGATGAGACAGAGAGGAATTGAAGGTCCGAGGAGAGACTATAAAAAGAAGGGGCATTATTAAGAAACAAAAGGAAACAATAAAGACAGATATGGACTAAAAGGACAGGAGGCAGTATGAGAAGAAGTGGCACTGTGAAGAAAGATAAATTAAAATAAGGAAATAAAGGAAAATATCGGAACAGAGGGAACACGATAAGCAGACATAGTTAGACTGTGAGAGAGACAGCAGAGGTTATGGAAAAAAATGCAAGTGTAAATCTTTAATTTTCACAGGCGCTCAGTGTGATTCTAGATGAAAAATTTTAAACCATACATTTCACAAAAAACACATTGACCACACTAAAACATTTTACTGACTAAAGACAATCCATGTATATGACCACTACATTTCAGTGGACAATCCTAACTCATTTTGCAAATACATTTCCAATTTCAACCATTATTTCTTTGTTGACATTACATCCAAATATGAAACACAATAGAATAAGAACGAGGCCCAAGAGGCTTGTAAATCTGCGCAAAAATGTATGCAGCAGTGTATGTATACTGACTGAAGATTTATTAAGAGAGACATATGATGAAAAAGAGAGGAATAAAAGGTCAGAGGAGAGACTATAAAAAGAAGGGGGACTATTAGGAGACAGAAGGACACAATAAGGTTAGAGGGAGACTAAAAGAACAGAAGAGAGTATGAAAACAATTGAAACTGTGAACAAAGAAAAATTAAAATAAGGAAAGAAGGGAAATATTAGAAGAGAGGGGACACTATAAGCAGAGAGAGTTAGACTAGAAAAAGACAGCGGAGATTATGGAAGAAGGTGCAAGTGTAAATCTTTAATTTTCACAGACGCTCAGTGTGATACTAGACAAAAAATGTAAACCAACATTTCACCAAAACACATTGACCACACTAAACATTTTAGTGACTAAAGACAATCCATGTATATGACCACTACATTTCACTAGACAATCCTGACTCATTTTGAAAATACATTTCCAATTTGCACCATTATTTTTTTGCCAATATTACATCCAAATATGAAACACAATATAACAAGAAAGAGGCCCAAGGGGCTTGTAAATCTGCGCAAGAATGTCTGCAACAGTCTATGTATACTGACTGGAGAATTATTAAGAGAGAGATATGATGAGAGAGAGAGGAATAATAGGTCAGAGGAGAAACTATACAAAGAAGGGGCACTATTAGGAGACAGAAGGAGACAATAAAGACAGAGAGGTATTAAAAGGACAGGAGGGAGTATGAGAAGAAGTGGCACTGTAAACAAAGACAAATTAAAATAAGGAAAGAACGGAAATATCAGAAGAGAGGCTACACTATAAGCAGAGAAGGTTAAACTGTGAGAGAGACAACGAACATTATAGAAAAAGGTGCAAGTGTAAATCTTTAATTTTCACAGATGCTCAGTGTGATTCTAGACAAACAAATTCAAACCATGCATTTCACCAAAACACATTTACCACACTAAAACATTTTATTGACTAAACACATTCCATGTATTTGATCACTACATTTCAATGGACAATCCTTTTTAAAAAAAATATTTTTATTGAATTTTATGGCAGTGGAAGATTATCTGGTACAAAATTAGTATTATATCAACATTGACTAGTTCATCACAGAAAGAAAAAAAAGCATTTTTTATATAATTATTACAATGAAAATACAAGCGAAATAATACAGCAAAAGAAGCGATATAAATATACAATATTTGTGATACATAAAATGAATTCCAGACTAAGTAGTTATCTCGAGTTACTGATGGGTGCCCATAATTTCTGTCCAAACATCTTCTTTTTCCAGCCCTTAAATCGGTATAGCGCAGTTTCTAGCTGATATATGTTTAATATTTTGGATTGCCAATGCAAAAAAGCTGGAGGATGAGCCATCGAGATGTTATGCAATATCTATAAACGGACATAGCTATAAATAAGAAACCTTCCTCTTCAATCGTTATAGTATCCATTTGTTCAGCTTGAACTCCTAATATCACTAATTCAGCTGATAGTATTGGTGATGACTCCATTATATTATTTAAAAAGTTTCGCACTTTTAATATAAACTGAGCTAACTTCTGGCATAGAAATAGCATATGGACTAGATCGGCAGCCGTGTGTCCACAGCGACTGCAATTAATGCCTTTTGATACCTGCCATTTCGCTAATTTAGATGGTGTGTAATATAAATCGAAAACAGACATGAAATGTTGGCTTTTGAATGATCTATTGAACAAAACGTTACTAGCCATTTTCAATGATCTTGAAATGTCCACTTGCTCTATTTCGAGGAGTCTGGACCATTTAGCAGAATGAGCATCTAAATCATCCTCGATTCTGTTAAGCATTAGTTGATAAATCGTACCAATTCTACTTTTTCTCTTACAGCTTTCTGATATATCAATTTTACTCAGAGGACTGACATTTGGCACAACTTTGGTCTCTAAAAAGCTACGGACTTGGAGATATTTAAAAAAATCCCCACTTGTAAGATTATATCTTCCTTGTAAATAGGAAAATGGTACCAATTTCCCGTCCTGAAACAAGTCGCCAAATGAAAAATTTTTAAGATTATGCCATTTCTGCATAACAGAATCCCCAAAAATTTCAGGAAGCCGAGGGTTCCCCCAAAAAGGCGTATAATAATTCCATTTTATACAAAAGCAGAATTTTTTATTAAATTGTTTCCAAATTTCCCAAGCCGTGATCAAAACTTTAAACTTCGTTTTTTTATAGTAACTCGGTTCGATGAACCTGAGCAAGCATAGCCGAGCTTCAGCTCCGAGTAACATTTCATAGATTGAAGGTGCCATGGCTTCGTCCAGCTTAAAATCTGGGAATATTAAAATACTTATAGTTTTTAGAAAAGTTGCCCAATTGTATAAGCGAAAAATTGGGGAACCCTAGCCCTCCTTTTTCCTTAGGCATTACACACCATTTGAGAGATCTCTAGCTCTCCGGAAACCCCATAAGAACCTGGATACAGTTCTATCTATTTTATTAAAGAAAAGAGAAGGGAACAAAAGCAGTATAGTGCGAAATAAATACAAACATTTTGGAAATATAATCATTTTGACAGCGTTTGTACGGCCATATAAAGATAAGTGTAGATTATTCAACCTCTCGAGAGTTCGATTGACAGAATGCAATAGCGGATCTGTATTCAGCCTAACAATGTCTTCCACTTTAGCTGAAATTGTCACACCAAGATAGTAAGCTGTGGAAGCAAATACTATACCATCAGGTCTGCCTACATCCGAATGAATTACCTGGGTTTTTGCGATGTTTAGTTTATATCCGGATTGTTCTCCAAATTCTTGAGCAAGTTCTTTAATTTTTGGTAGAGCAGAAGCGACATCCTTAGTAATAATCGCAACATCATCCGCATAGGCGAATATCTTGTAGGCTATTTGATGTAATACTACCGGAGGAATCCCATTTTCTTTTATTAATTTATTTAGATAAGGTTCGATATATAGTGCGAACAACAAGGGGGAGCAAGGACATCCTTGCCTCGTTCCCCTTGTAATCTGAAAAGAGTCAGATATGGCATTAGCTATTCGAATAACTGCTTGTGGATTAGTGTACAATGCCTGCACAGCACAGATAAATTCTCTTGGGAGACCTTTCCAGGCCAAGACAGACCACAAGAATCCCCAGTTAACCCGATCAAAAGCTTTTTCCGCATCAAGCAGAACCAAGCTGACTGGGGATCCCGTGGTCTGTGCCCAATCTAATAAGGTAATGATCCGCTTAACATGATCTGTAGTGTCCCGTTTTTTAATAAAACCATGTTGGATTTTAGAGACAACCTTCGGCATTACATTTTCCAGTCTGTTAGCTAATATTTTAGAGAAGATTTTGCTGTCTGATGTAATAAGGGATATCGGCCGATAAGATCCCGGTTCCTCCCCATTCTTCCCTTTCTTCTTAAAGATCACTATAGTAGCCATAGACCAGAAAATTGGTGAATGTCCCTGAAAGGCTTGTTGGAAAATCTTAAGTAGTTCAGATTTAAGCAAATTTCGAAAGGTATGATAAAATTCCAGAGGGATCATATCTGGCCCCATTGCTTTACCAGAAGCTAACCCCAGTATGGCAGCTTCGATTTCGTCCCAAGTAATTTGGGCACCCAACAGTGTGCCATCTGTATCATTAATCAAATTATTACCAATATTAGTAAGATAGTCCAAAGGATCCCTATGTATAGTACTAGCATTATCCAATTTATTATATAATACTTTGTAGTAACCATTGAACGCCTTTAATATTCCAGCTTGGGTTTCTTGAGGTATGCCCTCTACATCAATGATTTTAGTTATATCATTCTTAACGGCTTTTTGTCTTAGCCTTTGAGCTAGGATTTTGCCAGTCTGGTCATTACATTCGTAACATTCTGCCATATGTTGTTTATACTTGATGGCGACCTGATCGGCCAGATAGGCATATAAAACAGCCCGTTCAATGGTTAAAAGGCGTTGGGCTGCCTCAATACCCTGACCACACCTGATATTAGTAGCTAAGTTCAATTCTGCCTTCCTAACTTGATTAGATTTATGAATAAATTCCTCATTAATTTTCCTACGCCGGAAGTTCGAATAGCTAATGGTTTCTCCCCTTATGATAGATTTAAAAGTATCCCAGACGGTTTGGATTGAGGCGGTGCCATTGTTTCGTGAAAAAAATTCCTGAATCATTTTAGACATGTGTAACAAATAATCTGCATCTAAAAGAAGACTCCTTTGAAATGACCATGAGTGATTTGAATTAGAGCTCTGAAGAGGCAACGATATTTCCAGTATGATGGGGTTATGATCTGAGACTACTTGAGGCATAATATCAATATTAAACTTCTCCAAAAAAAAGGACGATATAAAAAAATAATCTAATTGAACAAACTTCCGATGTGGCGATGAAAAAAAAGTATAGCCGGGATCAGTAGGTTGGTGTCTATTGCAAGCATCAAAAAGCGCGTTATCTAATACTAAAGTCCGCAAAGCACTGAATGTCCTAACTTTTCGTCCTTCATACCTCCCTGGTGACCGAATATTATATTCAGCTTCCATATGGATATTTAAATCTCCACAGAGAATGAGGGGTTGGGGCCAAGAGGCTAGTTCTAAATTAACGGTATTAAACAACTCATTATCATCCAAATTTGGACCATATAAACAACACATTGAAAATGTATTACCCGCTATAATTATTTCCACTAGTCCCCATCTCCCCCATTTATCAACTGAAGTTCTGATACATTTTCCAACCCCTTGGCTCATAAGTATCGCAATACCTCTTTTTACCCCTGTCTGCTTAGAACAAACTAAAAGATTAAGCCCCAGTCTGTGTAGTATATTCCGTTTGCACAATTTAGAAAGAAGGGGACCCCTACTATTGGTGAACTCACTAATTGTAGGGAATAATGTAAACTATATTTGTAACACACCTATTAGTGAGCTAATTGAATAAGCCAAAAACAACCTAGGAAACTAATCTGACAAGTGACTAAATATAATCGTGCATAAACAGAAAAAATAATAACTATTTTAATTTTATAAGTCAAAATATTTTTGTTTTATTTAGATCATTTTCTTAAGTTCTGATACACAATTCATATTTATATATACATATTATTTTCAAAATGACAATCATGTGCAAATATAGCGATAGTGCAACAATCAGATAAATAACGAGACTACATAGATAAAAGAAATTAAAGAAAAACAGAAAAAGAAAACAATTAATCAAATGACAGTGATGGTAAACGGGGCTATTGGAGTAAGCAAAGCGGTGGGTGGAATCTCTATGCGCGTTTCGGCATTTGCCTTCTTCAGGAGTCCCTCATTTGCACTAGGACATATATATAACACTGAAAAACATATAAAAAACCATGTCATACATTATGCATATTCTTGTGATTATTTACATAGACTGCTTCCTAGGTCCTAGGTCTCATTTATATACAGAAAGAAACACATAACACATACAATACAATAATATTATTTACATATTCACAAAAGGAGCCTTATTCATATAATGGGTCACATAAATAAATTGATGCTTTCATTCTGGTGGCCATTAGTTTTATGGAGACTGTCTACTTGTCTTCTAATATTTAAAACAAGTGTTACTAAAATATATTCAACTTTGAATAGTAGATAAAACTAATAAGGACCAA
Source organism: Lissotriton helveticus (assembly GCF_964261635.1). Taxonomy (NCBI): domain Eukaryota; kingdom Metazoa; phylum Chordata; class Amphibia; order Caudata; family Salamandridae; genus Lissotriton; species Lissotriton helveticus. Next base: position 1,201,657,136 of record NC_136069.1, read on the forward strand.
TCACATTTGTGAGTACTAAGGGATACATATATAAAATAAAGTGAAAGCCAAAGTAAGAAAGAGGGAGTAAAAAAGTGCTAATTGCCAGAATAGTATAAGGAAAAAGTGGTGAAAGAAAAACAAAAGAAACGAATGAAGAAACAGGAACCCCCTACTGAGGGCTAACAGCTTGTTCTCATAGTAGCCCATAATTGTACGATAAAAGAACTGTGGGGTTTGACAACATTAATCTAATTTAAGTAATTTCTCTATCTGATGATTACTTACAGAAAAGGTAGGTGCGACACTCTTCTATAATTAGATAGTAGAAATAGTGGATGTTTGTTATCAATGATCTGTAGGGTCATGTAGGATACCCTACATTTTAACAAGAGAAGACGGAATAAGAAGATGGAATCAAGTTGGTTCTTACAGTCATCTAGTATTACATTGCTAGTTATTCTTGTTTACATGGCATATATATAGCATAGGGCATTTATTATTACTATCATGTAGGATGAATATATATTACAATGATAAGTTTATATCTAGACCATCCCAGAAAGAGGTAGTAACCATAACTATGGACTATAAAGTTGACCTATTAATACCTTGTTGTAGTAGTATTATCTCATTTGTCAGTGCTTGATATGCAAAACACTGACAAATTGAGTCCAGTATATAAAATGGAGAGCGCTACAGAAAAATACTAAATGACTGTCAGTGATGGATACCATCCTAAACTCACATTTTATATACAGCTATCCATATCCTAACATCTTACCTTATCTTATATTGGGTATTTCTTATTCTTATTAGTTGTTTCTAGATAGATGGATCCGTGATATTAGTGAAGTCTATCAGACCTCCAAGCTTCACCATAAAATGTTCATACAACCTATGAAATAGAATATATTAACTGTTTTAAACGGTTATCAGATGTACCAAACTGATACATATAGTTTTACTACGTGGTATATTGCGTGTCACAAATACCAAAGTAACATGAACTTATTTCACCTGTCGCTATGGCATCGATGTCTATGTTCAGCTGGAGGAGCACAAGAGGGCGCCACACGGACTTGACAGTTTATAAAACCTAATTGGATAAAGCAAGGCGACTGAATTTAGATGGATTCCTATTATATTTCAAAGTTCTACCTGGGTTGACACTTTAATACTTAATTATTGGCATTACCTTCTCTATAGCTCGTATTGTTTTGTATCCAGTAATTAGGTTCTTGATATGGGGCGAGCTAAAACGATTGATAATTCTCAGCGGTTGCGCTGTAAAACATACAAAAACAAAGAAACCGGGTGTCAGAGTTATATCACGTTTGATATGCTGATATAAATACAAAGACAAAGGTCTTCATTTACCTTCGTCGGCAACATGAGCCGAATTTCGAGCGGGGTTATCGAGGGCGTCCCTCTTCGTTATGGTACTAGATAGAGCCAGCTCTTAGTGTAAGATAAATGAATAAGTCGTTCTCAGCGGTTGCGCTAAAAAATATGTAAAAACCAGGGAAACGGATATCAGGGTTGTATCAAGACCGATTTGCCGGTATACATACTAAGTGAGGAATCCTGTCTTACCTTACTCGGCAGTATGAGCCGAAATTCGGCCGGGGTTCTGGAAGGCGTCCCTCCTCGTGTTGATTATGGATGAATTCAGCTTTTTGTTTAGCCTTGCTTAAATAGCCCGCTCAAAGGAGAATTACGGCAGGTGTGCTTAATATAGGCTGAGAGACATGAGATAGCTACAGCCAATCAGCAGATCCCAGTAGTTCAGGTTTAGAACTACACGTAAGATCGTAGCGCGAGGGCGTACAAATGACGCAAAACTCGTTTATTTCTCGCTATTGGGTCACATGATTACAGCGACCAATGGGAATTTGTCAGTAGTTCTAAATAGAACTGCAAATAGAAGATATATAAATACCCTCCAATTACGAACGTTGCATTTAATACAAACTAGAAGGAATGTATATTGGACCTCAACTTGTAGGCATCTGTCGATATTATCGATGTCTATCTACATGCCGGCGAGATAGTGCATATATCGGAGGTCCCGTCATTTCTCAGGGTTTGGTCACGTGAGGGTGACTCCCAATAAACGTCCTCGAATGGTTCCAATAGACCCACAGGCACAGGATTAACTAATCCTCCACCATTGCAGACGTTGCCTCAGATAGCTTATATATGAGATTATTGTACTCATATTGTTGCAAACATAATTTATTTTTCAGTCCTATTATTATACTCACAGATAACCACGATATACTATAAATATACAAAAAATGTTTTTTATATAAAAAAGGTTTAGAGGTGGCAAAAGGTCCATTATAGTCAGGATAGAGAGGGGTACTGGGGCTATTACCATCCTCTGATGGTTAAAGAGTTCTAATGTCTTCAGTGATAGATATATGACTTTACAGTGCCATGTGGGATGTTGTCTAAATAATAGCTTGTTCCCAGGGAATTTCGCAATTTAATCCCATAGTGCTAGTGTCCAAAGAGAAAATCCAGTATACCTCCTTTTTTCTTCGGATTTTGTCTGGGCACAATCCTGGTCTCACTTGTATATTCTCAAGGATATACCATCTTAAATCTTCTGGAGAATGACCTTGTTTCAAAAAGTGTTCTACAAGGGGGGCATTGATCTTTTTAGTGCGTATTGCAGATTTGTGTTCTGTTATCCTTTTGTTAATTGCCCTAGATGTTTCCCCTACGTATCCTTTCTGACATGGACATAGTATCAAATATACCACGTTTTGCGTTTTACAGTTTGTCATTGTTTTACTAGAGATGGTTCTGTTGTTAAATCTCAAATCCTTACCTTCGATGGCTTGGGGGCAAATTTTACAGTTTCCACATTTAAAGTTACCTTTCACCGGGTTATCACCTGTTATACTTCTTTGTACAGTTTTTGTTTTATCTGGTACCCTTGATCTTACTACTAGGTCCTTTATGTTCTTATTCCTTTTATAGGCAAAAACTGGTTTTGGTATCTCATCTTGTTTTGATTTGTTGACATTTAAAAGATGCCAATTGGAGCAAATAATTTGCCGTAATTTGTCATTAAATAGGGAATGTCTAGTGACAAATACTAATTTGTCGTTTTGTTTTTTGTCCTTATCTTGTAGTATGCATTGTCGATCGAAAAAACGGGCTCTTTTAAACGATTCCCGGACAAGCCTGTGCGGGTAGCCTCGATCCTCAAATTTCTGTTTCATAACTACAGATCGTTCGTCGTAATCTTTTAGCTTGGTGCAATTACGCCTTAATCTTAAAAACTGACTGAACGGGATGTTATTTTTTTGTGCAGCAGGGTGAAAGCTATTATAGTGAAGCAAGGTGTTGCGTGCAGTGGGCTTAACAAATAGGTCCACAAAAAGCTGTCCCTGTTCATGCTTAATGGTTAAGTCCAAAAATTCCATCTCAGTGTTGCTCACATGGGACGTGAATCTGAGGTTGCTGTCACAGTCATTTAACCATGATATAAATTCCTCAAGGATATCCTCATTATCATCCCATATGAAAATCACGTCGTCGATATATCTCGACCAGTGAAGGATTGTCTCGAAGAATGGTGTAATTTCATTAAAAATGTGAATGTTTTCGAAATGTGCCATGTAGATGTTAGCTATGGTTGGGGCGCAAGAAGCGCCCATGCTGACTCCTTTGGTTTGTTTATATAAATTCCCAAGGAATTCAAAAACATTTTCTTCTAAAACAATCTTTAAGCAGTTTAAGATAAAGGTAGTATCACAATCGACCTCAAATGAGTTGATAAACCATTCTGTCGCTAAGATGGCACCATCAATGGGAATGTTAGAGTATAAACTTTCCACATCTAACGTCACTAGCCATTGTCTTTTTTCATTAAATGCCGTTCCTTCTAGTAAATTAATGATATGGCCAGTGTCCTTTACATATCCAGAAATTTTTGATATGTATGGTCTCAAAATAGCGTCCAAATACTTAGACAAGGGTTCAGTGACGCTCCCTATGGTGTTGACAATGGGGCGAAAAGGTGGATCTACCTCGTTTTTATGGACCTTTGGTGTTCCATATAGACAGGCCATTCTAGGTGACACCACATTGAGGTAATCATACTCTTTCTGACAAATATGGCCATCATTTAATGCCTTAGATGTTAATTTCTGAATCTTTTGTTTAGTTTTAGTAGTGGGGTCTTTAGTTATTGCACTGTAGAATACATCATCATTTAGCATAGTTTTTATTTTTGCTGTGTACTGGGAGGTGTCCAAGATAGCAATACCGCCTCCTTTATCACAGCCTTTTACTGTAATGGATGGTGATTCTTTTAAAAATGTAAGTGCATTATACTCTTGTATTGTAAGGTTAAACGGAGTATTAGGTATATACTTGGTAGCTGTTTTTACCTTTTTGGTGACTATTTGTTCGAAGATGTGGATCTCCGGAGACACTTGGTCTAGCGTCGGGGTGAAAATTGACTTAGGAGCTAAGCCAGATTTATTTGCTTCCCTGGTATCGAACTCAATGTTCGAGAAGAAATCTTTGAGTCGGATTTTCCTAAAGAAAGCCATCATATCATTAAATAGTTCGAATTTGTTAAGACCAGAATGTGGTACATAACTCAGTCCCTTGGAGAGTAATGAGTATACTGCCTCAGTGGGTGCTTGGTTACTCAGGTTAAAGATAGGGATCTTTTTTATTCTCTCCAATAACGTGAATTGCGAGTTTCCAGATATCTGTTTGGATTCATCTGTTGATGTTCCTGGTATTGGGGTTGATGGTCCTGATAGTGAGACTGAGACGCATATTCCGTTTGCCCCACGGAATATGCGTCTCTTGTAGACACAAAATGTCAATTCGTAAAAATTTAATTATTTTTGTACAGAATCCCAATCTTTTTTGGGTCATTCAGACCATTAATATTAAGTGTACATATATATATTTTTTTTTAATCATGATTACATAAAATTAGAGCCAAGCCTGGAATCATTAATTTTGAACGATTCAATGGACAATCCTAACCCATTTTGCAAATGCATTTCCAATTTGCACCTTTATTTTTTTGCCAACATTACATCTAAATATGAAACACAATAGAACAAGAAAGAGGCCCAAGGGGCTTGTAAATCAGCGCAAGAATATATGCAGCGGTCTATGTGTACTGACTGGAGAATTATTAAGAGAGAGATATGATGAGAGATAGGAATAAGAGGTCAGAGGAGAGACTATAAACAGAAGGGGCACTATTAGGAGACGGACGGAGACAATAAAGACAGAGAGGGATTAAAATGACATGAGGAAGTATGAGAAAAAGTGGCACTGTGAACAAAGACAAATTAAAATAAGGAAAGAAGGGAAATATCAGAAGACAGGGGACACTATAAGCAGAGAGAGTTAAACTGTGAGAGAGACAGCAGAGATTATAGAAAAATCTTTAATTTTCACAGACGCTCAGTGTGATTCTAGAAAAAACATTTTAAACCATACATTTCACCAAAACACATTTACCACACAAAAATATTTTAGTGACTAAACACATTCCAAGTATATGACAACTACATTACATCCAAATATGAAACAAAATAGAACAAGAAAGAGGCCCAAGAGGATTGTAAATCTGCGCAAAAATGTATGCAGCAGTGTATGTATACTGACTGAAGAATTATTAAGAGAGACATACGATGAAAAAAAGAGGAATAAGAGGTCAGAGGAGAGACTATAAAAAGAAGGGGGACTATTAGGAGACAGAAGGACACAATAAGGTTAGAGGGAGACTAAAAGGAAGGAAGAGAGTGTGAAAAAGGTGCAAGTGTAAATCTTTAATTTTCACAGACGCTCAGTGTGATTCTAGACAAAAAAACGTAAACCATACATTTCACCAAAACACATTTACCACACTAAAACATGTTTGTGAATAAAGACAACCCACGTATATGACCACTACATTTCAGTGGACAATCCTGACTCATTTTGCAAATACATTTCAAATTTGCACCATTATTATTTTGCCAACATTACATCCAAATATGAAACACAATAGAACAAGAAAAAAGCCCAAGTGGCTTGTAAATCTGCGCAAGAATGTATGCAGCAGTCTATGTATATTGACTACAAAATTGTAGATTTCGAACACAAGCCTAATTCTACAAAAGCAACACTATTAAATATTCTACAACTAAAAAAGTGACTACACACATTCTAAATTTTTTAGTTCTGCACTTTATTGCACAAAGGTGACTAACTAAACACATTAACTTACCAAATGATTTTATCACAATAGTTATCCAAATGCAGAGAAACTCAGAATAGGGTTCTACAAACTTTACAGGAATAAACACATTACTACTATTAAAAATAAAATGCAACACATACAGTCCCTTACAAGTAATCAACTCACCTTTCAAACTGATTGCAAGATTAAGAAGAATGCCACTCACACAGCAGATAGCATCACACAGAATCTCTCTGCTTCAGTGCGTGTAGCAGAACCAAACAAATGGCACATTTTCCCTCTCAATGTACACATATCTACACATTAATAACAAATCAAATTCCTTCACACAATAATTCAAAACCAAAGACACATTTCCACTGGTTCAACATTTCAAACCTTTCCAACTGACATAATTGAGTTTTTCATGCTGAGGTATGCTCACGGGACGTCTTACAGAATTCGCACCGTACGTACGAGCATGGTACACATACGGTAAATCTATCTTAAAAAAAATAGCGTCTATTACTAATGTTTTATAATCCCCGGGGACCCCATCCCCCAGGGCTAAAAAGCAATGTTGGGCACCGTGGGGGGGGGGGCCCAATTCCCCCACAGTCCCAGCCGGCACCCCATGAGCTTTGGGAACCGGCATTGCTTTTCATCAGAGCGAGCAGCTAACATGCTGCTCTCTCTGACGAAAAGCAGTTTGCTATGGTAGGGTGGGAGCCGCGAGGCTCATGCCCTACCATAAGAAACAGCAGTGTCCCGGGGGTAGGCACCCTAGGACACTGCAGGAGCTGGCCCTGGGGAGGTGGCGGTCCCCAGGGCCACCACAAGGCTCCAGGAGGGGCCCCCCTCCCAGCATTGAAAAGCCCAAGGGGGTCATGGTCCCCGGGGCTGTGGGGGGGCAAAGAGCCCCCCTGCTAACATATACCTTAAGCCCCGGGGAAGGGGTCCCTGGGGATTATAAAAAATTAGTAATAGAGGCTATTATTTTTACAATAGATTTACCGTGCGCGTACCATGCTCGTACGTACAACGTACGGTGCAAAGTCCATAAGTCGTGTCGTAAGCGTACAAAACAAAGAAAAAAAATGTACGTTGGAGTTCATTGTAAAAACCCCTAACTGACCCAAGGGAGTCAGGAAGTCCTATAGCAAACAGCAAATATTTCCTGTCAATCTACACATTCAATCCATATACATATACAAATAAATAACAAAGCACATTTATTCTCACATTAAATCAAAATGAAACACACTTTTCTATTGCTTGAACTTTTGAACCCTTTCCAACTGACAAAACATTCAACCCTTCCCACTTCAGGGAACACCTTAGTGACAACACAGGTGAAAAGTTCATCATACATTGTAACACATCAAAACAGCAAGTGTGCTTGACTTCTCAATATACCAGCTTATCTTAAGTAATGTTGTTTTCTATCACTTTTTCTTAACCAATAAATGACAGTCTTTTAAAAAACAGAAAATTGCACCCTACTTTTCTACCTAGTAACATTTCAAACAACCAATCACTTCTTTGCTTTTTTTTAAAACTCCACTTATCCACCATTTTAGAAAAATAAAATCTTCAAACTGCCCTTTCATTTATAGAGACCATCTGAGTGCATCCAGACCTCTCTTCAAGAAGCTTACAGTGTGGATTGTAGGACACAGCAATATTTTCTTGAGTGAAAGGTACGCACAACAGAAAGAAATTCGCAAAGACCTAGGTTTACCAAATGTAGACATTAAATGATTTGGACAGAAAGGGTTTAAGTGGCACCAATTGATGCCATTGGTGAAATCCTTTATGCATCTCCAACACCCTAACCTCATATTTGTGCACTGTGGTGGCAATGACCTAGGCACTTTAACTGGGGTAGGACTGGACATGTTTATGAAGGACACCTTTACAAAACAAATGTCACTTTTCCCCCAAACTGCCTTTGTCTACTCTAATATATGTCAAAGGCAAAAATGGAACTGGTCCAATCAATTTTGTCCACAAATTGAGAAAGCTAGGAAACATGTGAATAAATCTGTTTCAGTACATGAGAGGTGTGAATGTTGCTTGCGCCTGGGGCCTGGGCGGCAAGACTGCAGTGAAATCTGGCCAATCACCCTTCAGCTATAGGTGCAAGCTGAAGGGTGATTGCCCTTATATTGTGCTATTTACTTCTGCCCATCACCCGACGTCGAGCTCACACAGGAGTGCCTGCGTTTCCTGTTCTGTTTGTGACCAGGCCCAGGGCATTTTGCTATCTGTCCCCATTTGCCCTGAAAGCAGCTGCATGGCAAGATAGAAGAGCATTGGAGGCTGGAACTGCATGTAAGTGTTTCATTTGTGTGTGCGTGTTTCTGTGTGCGTGTTTGTGTGGGTATATTTGAAAGCACTCCAAAATCTGTGACGCATCCACTCAGGACTACAGCATACCAGATGTGTAATTAGATTTGTAAATACGTGCGCTTTTCACAACTTCCCTGAAGTTAAAATGATTCATGCATTTTAATCTTTTCCTTTCCTTCTGCTGACTGCAAAAGCTTCTTAAACCATACCCAGTAGTCACTGTATATTTCCAGGTACAATCTTCTTTACTGATGACCCTTCCCCTTTACTTCTTGTCTTTTCATCTGCTGCACACTTGCCTATAAATTAATATAATGAAGGCCTAGGATTTCATGGCTTCAAGATTGATGCGCTGTAGCAGTTTCCACAGACAACCACTTTCTTCACATTCCTCAGTTTGATCCAGCTGAGAGTCAGAGGTTAAGAATAGCACTTTTGTAAAACGTTGTGGTGGGGACTTCCCTGTGCCCTAATTTTATTTTTATTTGAAAAGTGTTATATAGCGCTAGCTTTACCCGTAGGTATCAGACCGCTTTACATACCTTCTCTCTCACTTTAAAAAGTGCAACAGTCAGTAATAGGACTGAGAGCAAGCCTGTGGAACAAGATGCTCACACCACACGTGGAAAAGCGTGACATCTCCCAAGTGTCCCCGGTGCAGTACCCGGGAGCGACACTAAAGGTGCCCACAGAATATGAGTTGACGATCATTATTGCACATTTACACTTGGGTTTATCATGAAGAAAATACACGAGTGCGGTGAGAAGCATCACGTCTGTAATTAGGAGTGACATTCAACAATTATGAGCAGTTCTGTCTCTCTATCTGCGGGTTTCCCTACAGGCCTGTCAGACACACGCGGCATAAGAATAATTTAAACAAGCATTTACAATGCAATAGGTCTCACATTAGGAAAGTGTGAGCTATTGGTATTGTAAATGACTCATTCTTTTAATATGTATTGGCTTTGAAAATATATAAATTAATAGCATTGTTATTCACAAAGCCAATAGCTTACACTTTCCTAAAACGGGTCCTATTGGCTATAGCAATGCTTGTTGGTAGCAAGAAAGGACAGTGCTGTTGTGGTGTTGAGTGATGGTGTGGTTGGGCTGAGTGATGTGGTGGTGTCCCCCAGAGTGATGTGGTGGTGTCCCAGAGTGATGTGGTGGTGTCCCCGAGTGATGTGGTGGTGTCCCTGAGTGTGATGTGGTGGTGTCCATGAGTGATGTTGTGGTGTCCCTGAGTGATGTGGTGGTGTCCCAGAGTGATGTGGTGGTGGTGTCCCTGAGTGATGTGGTGGTGCCCCTGAGTGATGTGGTGGTGTCCTCGAGTGATGTGGTGGTGTCCCCGAGTGATGTGGTGGTGTTCCTGAGTGATGTGGTGGTGTACCAGCGTGATGTGTTGGTGTCCCTGAGTAATGTGGTGGTGTCCCCGAATGATGTGGTGGTGCCCCTGAGTGTTGCCCCTGAGTGATGTGGTGGTGTCCCAGAGTGATGTGGTGGTGTTCCAGAGTGATGTGGTGGTACCTCTGAGTGATGTGGTGGTGTCCCAGAGTGATGTGGTGGTGTCCCAGAGTGCCACCCATTTTTTTAAAACAAATACTTTGGCAGTCAGTTTATATGCATGAACTTGTGGATTATCTTGCCCAAAGAGCACTGAAGAGAGTGTAAAACCAATGTGGCGACGGTCAGATCTTCGCATTACCAAATTAACACACACTGTACACACTTGGCTGGCTGCAGCACTCACTTGTGAGTCCCCGCACCACTGCAATGGTACACGTCTGATGCGTGATACTTGGCTGCTGTGCCTGGCCTTTAGCAGGGGTGGCAGGGGATGCATGGAGCTTCGGAAGGTTTGGGACACCCTGGCCCGCAAGGGCTTCAGGGGCTTGTGTTACGCCCGTGATGGGAACTGAGCATGGGTCATGTTAGTAGGTTGTTGCTACATATGAAAATGTGGAATATTGTGGCTCGTAGACAGAAAGGTTTGTACGGTCAGACCTTGCAAAAATAGTCAAACATTGCAATTAGAAGGACCTACATTTTATTTCTAAGAAAGGTCTCATTGACAAATTGTGAACTTTGTGTTTTCCAATACATTTTGTGGAAAAATGATGCGGAGAGAGTTTGTGTTTATTATAATCGTCTTTAAGTACATGAGCACAAGAGACAAAAAGAAGCTGCGACAATGAAAGAATCGACGTTTCTCATATTACGCATCCAAGACCCGGGTCGTAAATGTGTAATTTGAAATTTCCCATATTTGTACCACGGTCTTTCATTTGTCAGTAAGGCTCTCTCGCCCCCGTTAACCGCGTGCTTTTCCATTTATTTTTGGGTTCACAAGCGTTCGTTTAATATTTTATTATAGTTATCGTTGGATTGTAGTTGTTGCACTTTTAGATCATTTCTTCTCAATTCAATAAAATATTTTTGTATTTAAAAGAGTTCTTCGTTTTAGAATAAAAAATTCCCCCTGTCAAACTATACTAACAAGTAAACTCAACTTCTGAAAGTTTTCCCTTCCCAATGTGCACAGCCTTTGGCCAGTCGGGCGCTGTGCCTAACCCACAATTAAGCCTGGGTGGAGTTTGCTTCTGCCACTCCTTTATTATAACTTTCCAGCAAGCTGCAGACTTCTGTACAGCACAGCTTAAAGGCATAGGCAAAGTCAATATCTCTGGCTAAACACTTATAAGGTCCCAAAGGCGAGACCTATTGGCTATGCCAATGCTTTTTCTTTCAGCCCCACCTCGCCCCTGCTTCTAAATTTAAAGAGGACTGTAAAGAAAATACTCATCTGATCGACTCATGGAAGTGAGGACTGACCCTCCCGGGGAGACTGAGCTGGAATTCAAAAGGGGTTTTGCTTTGACAAAAGAATCACTTACATATCACTGATCACCAGGTTGACAAAGTAATATATTTTTGTTTGGGGATTAGTTTTCACACAAAGACCTACTCCCCTGCTGACTTTGAACAGGGCTGTCCTGTCATGCGAGGTCAACCTCGAAGCTGGTGAACTGGGTTTGAGTCTCAGCAGGGACGCTCAACATCCTGTGATTCTGGGCAATTCACTTAATCTCCCAGTGCCTAACAACAATGAATGTGTCCATCTGTAACGAAACTGGTGGTCATGTAAAGTGCTCTGATACCTAATATCCTCGTGTCTACTTTGCGCTATATAGAACTCTTAAAAAAAACTGTATTAAGGTACACAGGTCTGAACCTGGAGGAACCAGTCACTAGGGTCTTCGGGGGAGCTACGAGTTGCCCCTGTGTAAAAATCCTATTTGTCTATGCCTGAATGGTTGTGGATTATGCTCCCTTATCAGGACCACTTAATAAACAATGTGTAGCCTTTGTGGTTTGTTGTTGGCACGGGATGGAGATAGTGGGCACCTTAACAGGAGAGGGTCTCGTCAGGTGCCATGTGAGGCCTCTATAAAATATGCCTTAACTGTACTGCTCACCCATTAGTGGTAAAATGTTGTTCTACTGTCTGTGACTAAAGATTATGCCTACCAGGTGATTATGGTAATTGGAATAACATTGTTCCATGATCTTGCTGAAACAATATGCCTCCTACGCAGATACCAAACTGCCATCTCTTGCACTTCCATGAGGAACTCCTACTGTAGGGCTTAATTTTCCTCTATACACTGGGCTCATCGATTTGTTTACTATCTTGTTAGAATTTTCACATTGGTTTGCTACTTGGGGCGTGTCTTTATTATAAAGTGCTTCATAAATGTATAATATTTTTAGACCATTTTAAACGGTGTATAGGTAAACATGCTAATAATTCAGTCATTCAGCCTGTTTCAGCAAGGAAGGGTCACCACTCGTAGCCTCTGAAAGGAGAATGTAGAGGTGCTGCTGTGGCTGAGAGCTGGAGGCTTGTACCACTAAATAATACACCACTGTATGCATACATGGTCATGCCAATGGACCCAATTCAGGCTGTCTCCCGCCTGAAATTGCCTCTGCTTTGATAGACGTAAATGGAGGAAATACATTCTCCAAACATTTTTTTTAAATAACCCACTTTCCTCTTCTAAAATGTTGGTATGTATGTGTATGCATTTAACTATTCTCAATGTTACATCAGCTGCTCATGCCATATCCCATGGCTGCCAGAAACCACACAGGAAACTTCTGTGACACTCAGGTGTAAATTGAATCTCAACCTCAGACCAACGGTCAGTGTGTAGCAGACAAAATGACTTTCTGAAGTGTTCTCGCTTAACTCTAACCCTGATCATATTTTCCCATATTATTGTGCAAATCTCTCTGTGTAATCAACAATGGACTGCTTCCACAATGGAGGCCCAATGAATGAGCTATGTTTAATTAAACTGAGCAAGTGGAATTATCTTGAAGCAGTGTACATAAGATTCTCATATCAGTTTGTTTAGAAATTGATTCCATAACCTGTTGTGAAATAGACTCATCATTTGTATCCCAAACATAAGGAAGATGGATCGCTGGCTTAACCTTGAGCGGAAAGCCACTGAAAAAATCAATGATGGGCCATCATGGTCAAAACAAAGTGATTTAAGTGAAAAGAAAAGGAAGTGTCGGAGATACGATGGTGAATATTTACTAATGGGTTTCACATGTTCAGGTTCAGAACATGAACTGCAACCACAATGCGTGCTAGGTTATGAAATGTTGTCAAATGAGGCCATTAAACCTTCTAAATTACGAAGACACTTGGAAACTAAGCATAAAGAACATGCAACTAAATCCATAGAATTCTTCAAGAATAAAGAGCAAGCGCTCCTCAAAAGTAGAAAAATAATTAAGAAAACTGCAACAGGATCTGTTAATGAAAATCCTCTGAAAGCTTCATATGAAGTGTCCATGCTCATAGCAAAAGCTGGAAAACCTAATACAATTGCTGAAGAACTAGTAGTACCTGCTGCTAAAGCCATGGTGACGGCAATGGTTGGAGAAAAAGCAGCAAAAGATTTACATTTTGTGCCATTATCTAACAACACTGTAAAAAAGCGAATTGACAACATTTCAGGCAATATAAAGGAGGAGTTGATCGAAAGAATTTGTAAAAGTCTGCATTATAGCCTGCAAGTAGATGAAAGTACAGACATAGCAAATAAATCTCATCTCCTGTGCTACGTTAGATACGATTTTGAGGGGAACATTATTGAAGATTTACTGTTCTGCCGCTATTTGATACATACCACTGCTGAAGAGGTCTTCAGCTGTTTTGATTATTTTCTGACATCAAATGGAATTCAGTGGTCAAAATGCATAGGAATCAGCACAGATGGGGCACGTGCCATGTCTGGGAGACTAACTGGACTTGTAGCACGAATAAGGGAAATTAACCCTTCAGTTGTATGGCATCATTGTTGCATTCATCGAGAATCATTAGCCAAAAAAGAAGATACCAGAGGAATTAAAAAAGGTCTTGAATGAGTCAGTCAAAATTGTGCATTTTTTTAAAGCTAGGTCACTAAATTCAAGGCTTTGTCAGTCCATGGATAGTGATCATCATCAGCTTTTGCTGCATACAGATGTCCGATGGCTGTCTCGTGGTAGAGTTTTGTCTCGGCTTTTTGAATTAAGAGATTAAATCAGGGTTTTCTTCACTGAACTGGAATCTCCATTTCCACTTCACGAGCGTTTACATGACTATACTTGGCTCGCTATGCTGGCATATATGGCAGACATCTTCACCCATTTAAATGCACTCAATTTGAGTATGCAAGGAGTAGGTATGACAATTTTTAACGTTGAAGACAAGATTGAGGCAATGATAAAAAAATTAGACTTATGGATTCGTCGCTTATCACAAAGAAATTTTGATTCTTTTCAGAACCTGAAGACATGCTTGGAATCTGCGGATGACGAATTATCGAGCAAAGTCTTAGAACTTTTTATCCAGCATATCCAAGAAATGCGGTGTAGTTTCGCCAGTACTTTCCACTTCCAGATGAAAGCAAAAACTGGATTAAAGATCCTTTTAATGTAGATATTGACAATTTAATGGGGCTGACCGCATCTGAAGAAAACGGTTTGATTGAAATCTCTACAGATAGTGCACTTAAACTTAAATTCAAGGAAAAGTCTCTGAGTCTGACAAATTTTTGGCTGCATCTATGAACAGATTATGCTGAATTATCGCACAAGGCACTTAAGGTTTTACTTCCTTTCCCCACCACATATTTATGTGAGAAGGCTTTCTCAAATCTTATGTACCTTAAAAATAAGTGCAGAAATCGCTTGCGAAATGTTGAATCTGACCTAAGGATTCAACTTTCTGAAATAAAACCAAACATTGAAAAGTTAGTAGCCGAAATGCAGCACCATCCTTCCCATTAAAATGTTTTGATTTTTGCATATTTTTCAATATAAAATAATAAAAGCTTTAGTAATGCAAGTATTTGTTTCATGATACTTGTTTGTGTATTTTTTGTGAATTACTGTTTTAATTTTTTTTAATTGAAATTGTACAAATTGCTTGGGGGTCCCTGGCTTCCAGTAGTGATTCAGTGGGGGTCCTCAGGAGTCAAAATTTTGGGAACCACTGGTGTACATTTTACAGATGAAGGGAACAGAGTATTCCTCATGAACTTTAGACTCTGCATCGGTACTTAATTGTAGGTACTAAAATCTCCCAAATAACACAAGGGCTCTTTTTAGAGCCACCCAACATGTAAACACATACACTTCATAAATATCTAAAAATATTTAACTTTTTCTAGCTTAGGTACGCTTATGGGACGACTTACAGATTTTGCACCGTACGTCGTACGTACGAGGATGGTACGTGTACCGTAAATCTATTGTAAAAAAATAAATAGTGTCTATTACTAATTTTTTATAATCCCCCGGGGACCCCATCCCCGAACTAAAATACAATGTTGGGAACCGTGGGGGGAGCGCCAATGCCCCCACGGTCCCCGCTGGCTCCCCACGTCCTTATGCACCCCGGGACACTGCAGGCTCTGGGGAGGTGGCGGTCCCCAGGGCCACCACAAGGCTCCAGGAGGGGGATGCACGATCCCCCTCCAAACATCTACAAAGCCCCAGGGGGTGGTGGTCTCCGGGGCTGTGGGGAGAAGGCCCCCCACATACTTAGAAAGAAAGCCCCGGAGGGTGGCAGTCCCCAGGGCTGCAGGGGGGCTGTATGCCCCCGCTATCATAATTACTTTGCCCCGGGGGGGTGGCAGTCCCCAGGGCAGTTTTCTCATTTTGCCCCAGGATTTGGTCCCCCTGGGGGCTAATTTTTAAAAAAGCAGACCGTTTTTTTTTCTCACGGAGTTCGCGTAAGTCCCCGTACCTCGTGATTTAAAAAAAAAGTTTTTGGGCCTTGGGGGTCCTTGTGGGACCCCCAGAGAAGGCCTAGGGGGTCAGGGTGTTTCTACCCTGCCCCCTTTTTGCATTTTCCACGTTTGTTTCTCTGCTTTCTTGTGCCTTGGTTCTACCGAAGCGATACAAAAGGGGATGATGGACGGAGCGTTTGAGCAAATCAAGCAGGCACAGGGTCAGACTGATTTGCATATAGCCATGTCTGAACTGGGGTGGCAGAGTGGGCTAAAGAACGGTGAACTGGGGTGGCAGAGAGGGCTAAAGAACGGTGATGGATTAAACCCAGATCTTTTGATTGGGTGTGAGTGTTTGATTGATTCAGATGCTCCGTCCATCACGACCCCCTTTTTTACCGGGTTGGTTCTACCGAGGCACAAGATGGCATCCAACACTTCCTGGTTTGGAGTGTTGACAGCCAATTATCATTCAGCTCCTGCTTGGGAAGGTACAGAGTACAGTTAGCTTACGGTAAGCTCCTATAGATATACTTATGATTTTACTTATGATTTTCTCAGGAACTACTGAAAGGATTTACACCGTTTAACAAAAAGCGTGATCTGCAAACAGAATGCTACCTTTTTGCCAAATTTGGGGTAATTCCGTTCAGCCGTTCGGGCTGTAGCCCTGGCTAAATGTCCTATGGAAAATTGCATGGGGAAAACACATTTCGGGACCCCCTTTTTTTCTCAGCCCCCACTTCACAAATCACCCCCAAACTTTCAGGGAAGGAGCGGGGAGGAGCAGGCCATTTTCTTGGAGATATTTGTGAAGATTCGTCGACCGGCGCCAAAGTTGTTCCAAATAGAATGTTGGGGATTTCCTATGGAAACTAGGTCCTAACTATAACTACTATATATATATATATATATATATATATATATATATATATATATATATATATATATATATATATATATATATATATATATATATATATATATATATTACCTACTGGCGGTCGCCAGTAGGTATATATAGTTAGGATTTTTTCTCTATGGGATTTTTGAAAATTCTATGTCTAATAACTTTGGCGTTTGTGGACGGAATTGGCTGAAATTTTCAGGAAAATTGAATATTTTGTTTCTGAGCAGCCCCTGAAAATTCGGGGGGGTTTCGTCAAGGGGGGGCCGAGAAAAAAGGGGGGTCCCAAAACGTGTTTTTAACATTGAGTTTCCCATAGGGCGGTTGGCCTCACTTTTAGCCCAAACGGCTGAATGGATTTGCACGAAACTTGGCAAAATTGTAGGGACTGGTAGCCCGATGTGCCTTTGCTAGGTCTCAATATATGTGCTCCAGTGGATTTTGAGAAATTAACGTTCAAAAAAAGATATATATCTGTAACAGCGGACCGGGTAGCGCTCCAGTTCGCGTACTTTTCACGTTACGGAGCTTTGTGAAGCGAAGCTGATTGGTTCTCCGGCGTCTGTAAACATTCCAAACAGTCCGTAGCGGCCGCCATCTTGTCTCTCGGTAGGATCGAGAGACAAGAGGAGGCCAAAGCGAAGGGGCAAATGACCATAAGGGGGCATAGTAGATCCTCCCTGACCCCCTAGGTTTGATGTGGAGGTTTTAAAAGGGCCCCGCAGGGCAAAAAAAAATAAAAATAATAATAATCGAACGGCTGAATGGATTTGCACGAAACTTGGCAAAATTGTAGGGACTGGTAGCCCGATGTGCCTTTGCTAGGTCTCAATATATGTGCTCCAGTGGATTTTGAGAAATTAACGTTCAAAAAAAGATATATATCTGTAACAGCGCTCCGGGCAGCGCTCCGCTTCGCGTACTTTTTGCGTTACGGAGCTTTGCGAAGCTGATTGGTTCTCCGGCATCTGTAAACATTCCAAACAGTCCGTAGCGGCCGCCATCTTGTCTCTCGGTAGGATCGAGAGACAAGAGGAGGCCAAAGCGAAGGGGCAAATGACCATAAGGGGGCATAGTAGATCCTCCCTGACCCCCTAGGTTTGATGTGGAGGCTTTAAAAGGGCCCCGCAGGGCAAAAAAAATAATATTTTTTTTAGTTTTTTTGCGTGGGGAGCGTCCGGTTCGCGAACCGGGAAGCGTTCTGGGGAGCGTACTTTGTTGAAAATTAGTGAAAAAAGTTAGAGTAAAATAATAATTGTGAGTGATCAGATGTAGGGTAGCTCTGAGAAGAGCTTTTGGGTTTATGGTACATTTAGGTACTTATAAGTAGGTACCAATGCACAGTCTTAAATTCAGAATGAAAATTCTGTTGCCCTAATCTGAGAAGTGAACTCCATCTCCTCTGTAGATATCTTGCATGTAGTAACGCAAGTTATTGTTGTACAGGGAGCCCATTCCATGGTCTCTCATGTAAGCTGAAACAGATTTGTTTACATGCTTCCTCGACTTCTCAATTTGTGGACAAAATTGGTTTGACCACCTCCATTTCTGTCTTTGGCATATATTTGAATATACCAAGGCAGTTTGAGGAAAAAGTGCCATCAATTGCTCAAAGGTGTCCTTTAAAAGCATTTCCAGACCTACCCCAGTCAAAGTGCCCAAATCATTACCTCCACAGTGCACAATTAACAGGTCAGGTTTTGGCAAATGCATAAAGGTTTTCACCAATGGTATCAATTGGTGACATTTTAATCCTCTGTGGCCAAACCACTTAATTTCCACATCTTGTAAATTGAGGTTAGGTAAATTTCTGTTCTCAGCATACCTCTGAGCCCAATAGATGTAACTATGTCCAACAATCCAGACAGAAAACATGGTGAGAGAAGGTTCTCCTGCAGTCAGATGAAGTGTGGCAATGAAATGGCAGTTTAAAAAATAAGAGTGTAAAATGAAAAAAACTGTGGAGTTTCTGTGTTAATGAAGCAGTAAGAGTGATTGGTGGATTTTGATTGCTGAAAACAGAAAGTTAGGGTGCATGGATGAGTTCTTTGAAAGATGTATTTTGAGTGGTCAAGAAAAAAATCATTAAATGAAAGAATGCACTGGATATGCAGGTGCACTGAGAGTTCAGAGTTCAATTGCAACATTGTTGTGTGAACTTGCAAACACCAGAGGTCTTCCAAGAGGTGGTTGCTATGCAAAAAAAGCAGAGAGGGCAGAGGGGGGAAGGGTTTTGATTTGAAAAAAGTGAGGGAAGAGTTTTGATTGGGTGACATGAGAGATATGTGTGAAGAATTACAGCATTTCTGTGCTTTTGATAGCTGCAGACTCTGGAGTGCATACCTTTTGCTCTGCTGAAGACAAATTGGTGTGTTTCTGAGACTGTTTTGAAACTCAAAGTATTTGCTAAGGTGAGAAAAGATTTCTTTAATTTAGATAGAGAATAGTGTGCTTTAAGGAGAAAATTATGAAGAAAGTTGTGTTTTTCAAATGTTGCTTTGTCTCAAGTGTTTTACAAATAGATTTTGTTTCTTTGAGAAATTGTAATTGGAGAAAATGTGAAGTATTAGTACTGACAGGGTTTTTATGTGCATAGGAGCTGTGGAGTGTTTTCAAATTATGACTTGTAAATCGTTTTTGAGGAAAAGGAATGGTTTTAATATTTATGACAAGGACATAATGGTGTATGCTTCTTTATAAGGCAATTGAGTGTCTCTGATGTTATTTTTCCCATTTTAATGTAAGACCTTTCCCTGTGGAGCAAATTGCTTGTAAATATGCTCCCACCTGTGCATGGCAAATTTAGATTTTGAATGTTTGCGTTACATAGCCATGTTAAAAGTGACCCAAACATGCTGCAAAGGCAATCAAAAAACGCTTTCATGTGTCTTAAGGACATTTTAAGTCATTTCCCCATGTGGAGTGTTTTTAAATTATGACTTGAAAATGGTTTTTGGGGTAAAGGAATGCTTTTAAAATTTATGACAAGGACATAATGGTGTATGCTTCTTTATAAGGCATTTCAGTGTCTCTGATGTTATTTTTCCAATATTAAATTAAAAGACCTTTCCCCGTGGAGCAAATTCCTTGTAAATATGCTCCCACCTGTGCATGGTAAATTTAGATTTTGACTGTTTGAGTTACATAGCCATGTTAAAAGTGACCCAAAAAAGTTGCAAAGGCTTTAAAAAAACACTTTCATGTGTCTTGAGGACATTTTAAGTCATTTCCCCGTGGCAGTGTTTTCAAATTATGAGTTGAAAATCGTTTTTGAGGTAAAGGAATGTTTTTAAAATTTATGTGCGCCATATGCCCCCAAATTTCTTTTTCAGGGGTGCAGCAGGGTGTTCTTGAGACACCCCTGCACCCTCGGAAAAATTCCTAATTTGCGATGAGCTAATTGCTAATCGCAAATTGCACCTTCATTCCTATGGGCCTCCTGCTCCATGGAAATGAATGGGTAATTTGCAATTAGCAATTTGCTCATCGCAAATTAGGAATGGTAAAGAATCGCTATTTATTCCTTAAAGTTCGCTATTTAGGAAATGCAAAAAACTTTGATGATACATATGGCGGTTCATCTCTAACAAGATAAGAAGCTTAGGGATAGATTTATGATGACTGGCGCATCACCAGGGATGTGCCAGTCATCCTGCGCCGCTGTTCCGCCACCCATGGTGTGCTGCATTTACAATGCGGCGCACCATGGGGCAAAAACAGCACAGATGCGTGACGCATCTGTGCCGTAAAGGTGGCGCATTGCTGGAGTTGTATCGCAAGTGTGATGAAGCTCCAGCAAGGCTCAGGGGTGCCCCTGTCGCAGGGTTTCTGTTCTCACACAGAACTGTGCACAGAGGATTGGAACCTCGGCGAATTAGGGTGCCCCAAAACTCACCTTAGTACCCAAAAACCCCTTACCAAGCTAGCTACAGTTTCACATTGGATATAACAAACTCCCAATGTTTAGACAATCCAGAAAATGAACTTACAGTACCTCAGGATACGTGGAACTCATGAACACTCGGTCGTTATATATTCATTACAAACCAGAACATGGAGTTAAGAAGAACACATGTGCATTTGAAATGTTTATTTACTAATGCCGTCTTCTCAGGCGTAGTATCTTAGATAATACAAGTACACATATTATCAGTAGCAAAATTACCAGCATAGTTACTAGTACATAAAAAGCGAATGGTGACAGCATGTTAACATGCTGTAAATGAATAAGAGTTAGCAACACTTATATCTCACCCTCCCTAATACACATATTATATTATTTGCTAAGAAGGTCTCTTTGGGTTGGTTTAGGGCGGGCCCATACCTTAGTGTCCTAGATTTGAAGGAATCACATCAGCATACACCAGCTCTCTCTTCATGTGAACCGCATCGAATGTTGTGTATGTGTGTTCGGCAAAGCAATATAAAACCCGCCTCATGCCCAGAATTGGCAGAAGCTGCACTTATGTTATGACTATGAAGTCGTGGAGATCAGACCTCATAACAATTCTGTATCGTGTTGTTCTTGAAACTTCAGCACTCCCTGTACAGACATAGTTTAACAAGCAAAGCAGATAGTAGAGCAATAACATATTATTCTCATGTAAACCACGATGAACTACTAGGTTGAAAGCTAAAGCAACAACTAAGTGTCGTGTGCAGAAGTTGCAAAAAAGGAAAAATGGTGTTTAAACCAGTAATGAGCCCATGCTAACTTAACACGGTGTAAAGATATCCAGGATCTACATGACACCCCCCCATGATCCGGAAACGAACTGAATAAGATAATAGAAGTGCCATCTCATGAGAGCAGATTGCAACTTTATATGTGCACGGTCCGCAAGGTAAAACATTAAAAACTAGCAAAAGTTAATGCTAAAAAAAAATAAAACAGCCAACTACTTTATCGAGGCTTAAGCCAATAGGCAAGCTAAATAATAAAAACTTGACAAATAAGTCAATGAATTGTCAATGAAATGCTAGTACTCAGCATGTCAAACATGAAAAAGGTCTATGACATAACTGTGTATGCAAAATAAACTGCAACAGCCTCCAATAGGAAGTCACCGTCTTCATCCGAAAACAGTTCAGCCATCCAACTTAAAAGCGGAAAAGAACATACGTGCTCTCCCAGCACCGGATCCTCTATCACCATCAGAGGACAGCTCGGTGGGTTTTCAAGAAAGCTCTGTTCCAAGAAAGACTGTGCTGCCGCCAGTAAATTCCAGGGACCAATTAGTCCATGCATCAATGCCACAGCCATAATCCTTTCGCCAGGACAAACCAACTCGTGAGTAATGATAGGACTCATCAGCTGATTAAAGTCGACGTCAGGAGAAACCGGTCCGCAGAGACACAAATCAATGGCCCAATCGAAATCACAGGTCAGGCAGTGAAATACAGGCTGGACACAGGTGAAGTAGGAGAATCGAAAAGATAATCCATATGCCGTGCTTAATATCGCCAACGGCATTGTGCCATAATATTCAAGCATGCGATTGCGGAACAGCGTCAGCAGCTGCAGGGCGGGACCTTGCACAGGAAGGACATCCATATTTAAAAATGTAAAAAACCACAAGAGCGCCCGCTGCTAATGCAAGTAAAACTGGGAATCCACCAAACAAAGTGGAAAAAATAGAATGAAAGAAAGCAGGGATGACTCCAAAGATTTTCTCAAATGAAGTCACGAGACCACTGCTAACAACTTTAAAAAAATGCGCCAGGCCCTTTGTGGAGGACGCGTTAAAGATAGTCCGAACCATCTCGCTGAAATGCAAAGGCGAATCAGTATTTAAAAGGGCCTGCACCTCTGTACGGGTGTTTGCTATGTGAAGCACAAAAGTTTCACGGGCCGAACTCAAGGCCACCTCTCTCTGAGACAAAAGAGCCCTTATTCTTGGCATGCCGTTGAAATCTGCTCCCAAGGTTGGTATTTGTGGCCAGATTGAAAACTCCCTATGTTCATGTGTGGGAGGAAATAGAACATTTCTGCAGCAAATAACCCGTTCACTTACTGTTACGATAAAAGGAATACTTCTAATTAACCCACAACAATCTTCATTATTGAGCATCAAATAACTACCATTTTCCAACAACTTGAAAGTGGGGATGATAGCAGGAACTGGCGTGCCTTGCAACACGCAAGCCATATTTGGTCGGTCTTTGTTGCATGAACCGTGTAACTGTATGTGCCTACACATTAGTGAATGATCTGGCGTCTCAGTGCATTCCTCTCCATTCAGATAAACTTCTTGATCATCTTTGAAACATCTGTATGTGTATGGAAGCGACCAGACCTCATGAAGAAAACCACTACCTAAAGGTTCATAACGACCTATTGGTACATATTTCATACAATTTGAAAACTTATATAAAGCAAAAGGCAGCGTTATTAAACCATGGATAAGCCACGTTGCAGCATTGGCCTCTGCCACTGAAAAAGGCAAAGATTCTAACCTTTCAATATGTAACATAGAAAAGGAAGCATCACGCATTGACAGCAAGCGTTGTTTGTCAGTCAAATTGAATGGGGCAAATAAAGAAGAAACGTTCATGTATCCCCAGGGAACTTTACCATTTTTCAGAGTTTGAAGGGTCCAAGCAAATTGCATGATTGATCTTAATTGATTCTGACCATGGTATAACACTGACACTTCATCATGCACAATATCGACAACTGACGACACAATGTCATCTAGTGTGTAAATTCTAGATGAAAGAACGCTAATACTATTGTCAACAACTGCAAGCACTTTTTCAAGATTCGCTTGATCAATAGCCCTAAGGCGTGTAGCAGCCTCAATCTGAGTCAGTTTCCAAATTTCATTGTAAGCTGCATATATCCACCTTTTCGACCTGCCACTAGCCGGGCCTTTAATGAAATCATTCAAATCCACGTCTGCATTCAGTTTAGAAAGGTGACTTTTAACTGCAAGTAAAGTTGAATGCTTCAGCCAATTCTGACACAATTTTCCTACAGAGTAAGTCGTGACAGTGTGGACCAAGTCAAACCGGGGATCAGATCTAACATTTTTAAAACCTTCTGTTAAACCCAAAAATCGATTCTGGCAAGAATCTGAACTACGTTGCCAAAGCAGCCAACCTTTTGGATTTATACTGGAAATGTTAAAGGAAGAATTACATGGTAGGGCCTGTAAATCACTAATGGACAACCGAGTAAAATTACTCCAACCATCATATTCCTCTAACTCCGGGATAGTAGGGGTGTTTAATTTTTTTGAAGTAGCCAATCCAAAGCATGTGGTCTGGGAAATTGTTTCATTCAGAAACAACATATGATTCGGGATGAGACATGCACGGTGCAAAGCCTCAGTGCCTTGTACCTGGCAGGTTTGTGAACCCCAAACTGATGTAGATCCTGGATATCTTTACACTGTGTTAAGTTAGCATGGGCTCATTACCGGTTTAAACACCATTTTTCCTTTTTTGCAACTTCTGCACACGACACTTAGTTGTTGCTTTAGCTTTCAGCCTACCTGCGTCAAGACCTATGCCTGCTTCAAGCAGGCGCAGGGTTTTGACGCAGCTTTGTCCTATCTGATTGTAAATGCGGCACACCATGGGTGGCAGAGCAGCGGTGCACATTAACTGGTGCATCCCTGGGGATGTGCTAGTTAACATCAATCTGCCCCTTTACATTTAAGTATGTGCAGGGGACAAAGAGTCGGTGAGGCTTATCCAAGGTTAAGAAGAGATGAGTCCTGTTCACTGAAAAATTGGACATAGGCTTCACCTCCTCAGCATCGCTGGACATGGCTAAATAATAGCTGCAAAATGTTACTCTTGTTAAACAATTTTACTATTATAATCTCTGAGATTTGTCTCTTACTCTGGAACATCTCATTGTTGTTATCTTTCTTTAAAGATAAAGACAACATCAACATGAGCGACAATCAGCAATCAGTTGATTTCGACCTCATCATTGAACTCGTAATTGAAACATCAGTGGATGTTGATCCCTTGGATGATTTAAATCCTGAGGATGAAGAAGAACGTGATGAGGATGCAGATTTGTCAGAATTGTATGACATAGGATGGGAAGCTGACGTGCTTGAGCCTATGGAACTATAAACATTTATTTAAAAAATGTATAATAAATAAAAAGTAAAAATGTAAACCGTTTAATTTAAAAATAAAGACACCTTCAAAAACAGGTTATGTGTAGTGTCTTCAATAAAATATTAAAATATGCTCATAAAATTAGATCAGATTCACATATAAAACAGCACAGGTAAAATGAATATAAATTCCATTTCTTTTCTGCTATTTCTGTATTCTAAATTTGCCAAGCACTAAAAAATCTTCTATGTAAAAATGTTAAGTAGTGTGTTAAGTTTTTGATGACTGTTATTGATTTACTGTTGGGTAATAGTGGTTAATAACATTTTTTATTATATTTTACCACAGATTCAACTGCAGATCATTTCAAGATTTCAGCATGCCAACCAAAGAAAGACTGAGAAAGGCTGCAAAACGTCAAAGACAGCAGGTCAATGAAAAAAAGCAGCAGTCCTCTAACAAAAATATTTGTCAAGTCACCAAGAAAGCACCGGATAAGAGTACAAAAACATTCATAAGAAATATCTGTAGTAAAAAAAATATTACTACAGAAAATGTTTCAGTCCAGAAAAGGAGAAGCAATTCAAACGGAAAGGAAAGGCCAATGAAAAATGTTACTGCTAGAGCAAGAGATAACTCTGTGCATGATAGTAGAAGGAAACAACAGTTTAGGGACATTTGTAAACGAATGTTCCGCAACAGGATAATTGGCAATTTGTTAAAAAATATTAAGAAAGGTCAACAGAAAGTGGTTTTTTATAAGAGAAAAAAA
This sequence comes from Lissotriton helveticus, assembly GCF_964261635.1. Lineage (NCBI taxonomy): Eukaryota > Metazoa > Chordata > Amphibia > Caudata > Salamandridae > Lissotriton > Lissotriton helveticus. Next base: position 1,201,682,737 of record NC_136069.1, read on the forward strand.
ATAGTTGAGAAAGTTATTGATCAGGCATTTGAAATTAAACGTAAGTTATTTATTTTGATAATCAATAGAATTAGGAAGCTAAACAAGGCAATTTATGATTTCAAAAGAAATAGTAGATGGAAGAGAATAGTTAATCGTAGTAATTTTTGTGAAGTTTTTTCTGGAGAATGGATGCATAGTTCAAGCTCTGAGGCATTTTTTAATGAGGAGAGTTATTTCCAGGATAATGATTTGGTGCATGCAGTTGACACCAGTGGTCGAGCTTATGAAGTGAAAGATGGTTGTCCAGTTGAAAAAGAAAAACTTGTGACAACAGAGACAGAGGAGGTGTTAGGTAATGAGGTTTTAGGAAGACGTCCTAAGGGTCCTGTGTACACCTGGAAGTGTAGTAGTATTTGCAGTGTACGACAGGATTCCATCAATTTGCTTTGTGATTTTATACGGTCATTTAATAAGAAAAGTTTGAAGCAGAAAATGAAGTTGTTGCAAGAATTAGATCCTTGCAGAGTGAGAGAAGTGACAGGTTTGCATGGTCATTCACTGGCTTGTCTTTCCAGGAGAGTATGCCAGAGTGTTTTTCATCATTTCAGGATGCTAGCAGTGCATCATAATAAAGTGAGGAAATTAGTTAGAATGTTGTATTATGCTAAGAGTCCAGCAATTATGCTTAAACAATTATGCGCTGCTCTTTTGCATGGTTCTGAAATAGATGTGAAGAATATATGTGAAGAAATTGAGTTTTGTTACTTTGGAAGTAAAGAGGAGAATGTTGAAATTGACCAAGAAGAAGAGAGTAATGTGGAAGATAGTGTACAGGTTTCCAGTACAGATAATTTCCAGAGGGAAATTGCGACGTTTTAAGGTGAAATCAAGTGAGAGGCCAAATTTCACTTGTGTGTGTTGTCGACGCACTTATTATAAGAATCAGACTAAGTTAGTGGATTTATATGCAAAAAGTGAAAGGGAAAATAATAGTGAATGGAAGGATTTTACAACATACTTGATGGTAGAAAATTGTTTTGATTTGGGATTGGATCAACGTGTGTGTACTTATTGTTGTAACAAATTAAATCAAAACCAGATGCCTGCTAGAGCAGTTCATAATAATCTGGAATTGGTTGAGATTCCTTCTGAATTGAAGGATTTAAATACTTATGAATTTATTTTGATTCAAAGTATCCATCCCTTTCAGGCTATTGTAAGAATGGAGCCAAAGACAGGGAAATTGCCTCCATCAGATTTACAGAGAGGATTAAAGGGAAGAGTTGTTTATTTGCCTCTAGATTTGAAGAAAAACATTAACACAATTGGAGTAGAAAAAGTGGAAGAGGAACCTCTGGTTATCTTAGTTAATGGGGTTCCGACAAAGAATAAGAAAATATGGCAAGATTTAGTGGATGTTAGGAAAGTCAAAAAGGCAACATTGTATTTGAAAAAAAAAAAAATACTATAAAAATGTATATGTTGCAGAAGAGGAAGTAAGTGAGGAAGAGGATAGCGATTTGTGTGCTGGTCAAATTGAGAAAGTAGAACCCTGTACTAGTGAAGAAATATATGAACATTATAGTGTTCATCCTTTGCATTCCAAGGAAGTCATGGGGAATGCTATTGAGTTGTTTCAAATGAAACAAGCCAAAGGGAGTCCCATTAGTGTTTGGGAGGAAAGTTTGGAAGCTCGGTGTTTCCCACAGCTTTTTCCAACAGGTCAGGGAGGAAGATATGATGAGCGACCTCATCAAATTCCTGCTTCTGAATACCGGACTTTGCGATTGTATGCAGGAGATGCTAGGTTTCGACAATGCATTCCCTATTTGTTTCACCTCCTGTTTGAAAGCGATCTGTCTGGACTGTCATATGCAGTGAACCACATCTTGAAAAGTGGTATACACATGCAAAACATCTCGGCAAGTGACTTTATGGATAAAGTCAATGTCCAAGACAGTATTTTGGATTCTCACCTGATTAATCTCATGGCGTGTCAGCGTGGTACTAATGAGTACTGGTACCGTCGTCATGGTGATTTAAAATGTATGCTGAGGAACTTAGGAACTCCCACATGGTTCCTCACTCTGAGCTGTGCCGAGTATGGCTGGGAAGACTTACTTGAATTTCTACGAGAGGCTAATGCAAACATCGAAAACATCGAATTCAAGACACCCGGAGAACTGTGCTCTTTGGATCCAGTCAATGTATGCAGGTACTTCAATCATAGATTTGAAGCTATGATGTCTTTCATCATGAATAAGAAGAATCCACCTCTTGGAGAGGTGTTGGATTTCTTCTTGAGAAAGGAGTACCAAGCAAGAGGTGCTCCTCATATACATATGCTGCTGTGGATCAAGGATGCACCTAAATTTGGAACGGATCCAGAAGACTCAGTGATGAGTTTCATACAACAGTATTCTACGTGTGCTGTTCCAAACGCAAAGGAGAAGAAAAGCCTAAGAGAAAAAGTTCTACGTTTCCAAAGCCATCGATGTGGAAAGTACTGTCGTCGTAAATTCCGAAACAAGGACAAGTTCTACACCAAATGTTGTTTCGGCTTTCCACGACCGGTGATTTCTAAAGGAAGAGTAAACAGTTTGATGTCTTCGCTGCGACATAATGTGATGAAGAAATCACCTAAAAACACATACAATTTGAAGAGGAACGAAGAGTCCAAGTACATCAACGACTACAACCCGGTGATTTTGTCCATGTGGAATGCTAACATGGATATACAGTTTGTGGCTGATAACTGTATGGCTGTGGCTCGGTATGTGACATCTTACATCACCAAAAAAGAGAAGACAGAATTGAAGGATATGTGGGAGGACATTTCCCATGAAAAGAGCCTCAGCAAGAAGTTGTACAGTTTCAGTCTGAAGATGTTGTCGCATCGAGAAATCGGAGCTTACGAATGCTCTGACCGGTTGTCTTCAGCAAGTCTCTATGCCAAGTCCAGGAGTATCGTTTGGGCGAGTCTTGGTCTTGCTGCAACGCGTAATCGAGTTCTGAAACCTGTGCGGGAAATTGAGTATTTGGCGGAAAAGGAGCCAAACAGTACCGACATTTTGAAGACCAACATGTTGGATACATATTATCCAAATCGAAGCAAACACCTCGACAATGTTTGTCTGTATGAGGTTCTTCAAAATTACATATTCAAGAGGAACATCAAAGAAGATACTGAGAAAGGAGTGTATGCTGTAATAGGAAGTGAGGGATGTCTGGTCAAGCAAAGAAAATGCCACTTGGTAAACCATCGAAAATTGAGTGGCGAATCTCCTAAAAAAAAGGAGTTTTTCTATTTAGCACTTTTGCAACTTTTCAAGCCTTGGCGTGCAGAAGAGGAACTGCTTGGAGATTTCATCTGTTACGAAGACTCTTTCAATGCTGCCAAGGAGACCATAGAATGTCCTGCTTTTCCCAAATATGTAGAAATGTTGAATGCGGAAATTGAGCAGGAAGCAACGATTGCAGCCGAGATTGCCAGAGACAGTTCTCAGGACAGTCAGAGTTCTGCTTCATTGAGTCAGGATCCACTAGGAGGACCTGTTATCGAAAATGAAGCTGCCACTGCTATGAATGAAGTGGAAAGAGCCATGGCACATGCTCAGGAGGATGCGGTTAACTTAGAAGAGTTGGAAAGACAACTCAAAGTTGAGCAGAGGAAAATATATGACGAAGTTACCATGCAAATTGATCATGGATTAAGTCATGACAAGAAAGAGTGTTCATGTACGTCGTTGAAGCCTGTCCGACTGTACGTGAGTGGAGAAGCGGGAACTGGAAAAAGTTTCCTTATTAAAGCAATTTCAAGCTATTTGCAGGAAAGGACAGAGTCATCGCTGTCTTGTGTTGTCACCGCTCCAACTGGACTGGCAGCACATAACATTAAAGGGATTACTTTACATCGTTTACTGATGCTGCCAGTGGAGCATGACAACAAATTACAATATCACAAGCTATCTGGAGATGCTTGTTTTGAAGTTTCAAGAATCTTGAGGAAAATGAAACTTCTTATCATTGACGAAGTAAGCATGGTTTCCAATGTCATGCTTGCGTTTGTGCATTTGAGAATGCAAGAAGTTCTCAAAACAGAGTATGATGTGTTATTTGGTGGCAAACACATCATTGTTTTCGGAGATCTTCTGCAGCTGACTCCAGTGAAAGGGCAACCTGTGTTTAAAATGCTCACGCATGAAGATACCAGGAAGTGCCTAGGGAGCATTGGCAACGTCAATATATGGTTAAACTTCAATTATGCTGAACTGCATGAAAATATGCGTCAGGCGAAGGATGAAGTTTACAAGAGTATTCTACAAGATGTTAGAATTGGAAAAGTGACCGAGCATGGGAAAGAAGCTTTACATGCACGATTACTGTCAAATTTATATCCAGAACAAGATGTTGTGCCTGAGAATATTTTTCTGAAAATTACTGAGAAGAAATCTGGAATATGTTTGATGCCAACTCTTGCAGAATGTGCCAAATTCAACAACAAAATGTTGCATTTGGAAAAGCAGGAGATTGTGAAACTAGAAGCTATTGACAGAGTAGAGCATATGGGATCAACAATTATTTTGTCTGAGAATTTGAAATCAAAATTGGATTCATTAGAGAAGACTATATCTAAAACTGCAGGTTTTGAAAAGACTCTGAATGTGTGCTTGAACTGCCGTATAATTTTAAGAAGGAATTTACATGTTGAAAGAGGTCTGGTAAATGGATCAATGGGTAATGTTGTTGATTTTGTGAAATACAGAAATAGAGATGGAATTGAATTTTTAAAAATTAAATTTGATGGCATTGAGGAAGTACAGGTAATTGGTCGTTGCTCTGCTAGATTTTTGCTTGTAAAAGACTTATATGTTCGCCGTAAGCAGTTTCCTATTTGCTTGGCATATGCGGTGACAATCCATAAATCGCAAGGTTTAAGTGTAGACAGTGCATTGGTGAATATTGGCAGTTCTGTGTTCAAGGAGGGTATGGCATATGTGGCATTGTCACGAGTTAGAACTTTATCGGGATTGTACTTGATTGAGTGTGATGTCACAAACATTTGTGCGGATCTAGATTGTGTTAAGGAATACAATAGGTTGAGAAGAGAGTATGCGCCACATTTGCCTCAATATCCTTTGTTTGAGAAACGTGTGGTAGGCCGGAAACGAAGAAATGTGACAAATACTAGGGAGGTTGCAGCAAAAAGACGAAAAGTCGATGAACCTGAAATTATAAGCAGAAACAAAAAGGATTCTGTTGAAGATGTTGTTGGTTTTCAATTTGAAAACAGTTCTGGTGTCAACTGCTATGCTACTGTAGTGGTTAATGTTTTGTTTTCTCTAGAAAATGTAAAAGAAGAGATTGTGGTCAATTCTGATCAAAGATTTTGCAGTTTGTTAAATTCTGTGTTAGAGAAATGTAGCACAGATAGAACAAAAATAGAAAGTGTGTCTGAAATTCGAAATCTGTTAGACAGATGTTCAGGCCAAACACAATTCTCTCAAAATATTCAGCAAGATTGTCAGGAGTTTTTAATGTATATACTTGATGTATTGCATGCTGAAGGTGTAGATGTAGATCACCTGTTTGGGCTTTCTTATCAATGGCAGCATGACTGCGAGAACTGTAGGGTATCAAGTAGTACTAGTGTAGACTCAGAAAGATTTATATATTTAACTTTGCCAGACAGTAAATCAGTCTCTTTTAATAAACTAGTAAAAGCAGCTGATCACAACATGGAGTGTAGCCAATGTAAATCTGAAATGATGTCCACATTATTTATACGAACATATGGCCAGTATGTTATTTTAATGTTCCAACGATGTAGGCCTGATGGAACAAAATTGACAACTTTAATTAAAAATTTTGTGGCTTCACAGTTGTCAATATCAGGAAGGACTTTTGTAACTGCAGCAATTATATATCATGACGGTCCTTCAATAACATCAGGACATTACACAGCTTATTTAAAGTCTAGAAACGGCTGGTCATTCTGCAATGATTCTGTTTTAATTTTCAAAAATAAAAAGGCCGTATGACCTTAAAAACTCTTACCTGGTGTTTTTAAAACCAAAATTTTAGGGAAAGAATCTCGGGATGTGCTCTGAGGAATTTCAAGAAGTTCTAATGGCTCCTACACGATTTGGCCTTGAGGATAAGTGTAGTACAGAGACATAACTTCTTACCATAACACTGGACGTCATGTTGAAATAACTGCACTTTGAATGAATTCAGAAAAACTGTTTCTTTTTATAAGCAAATTCAAGCAGCCAATCAAAACATGGAGTAGAGGGAATGTAAGTCTGCAATGCTGTCTACTGTTTTATATTGCTTTGTGATTAAAAGTGATGTAGAGAATTTAATAATTGTAGTAGTCATAGAGATAGTGTAAGTCTGCTTCATAGTAAGCAGTATCAGTGTCATAGGAAATGTAGAACATGAGTGAGCAAGAAAGGTAAGATATTAGTAATCCAGGATTGTGAAAATGATCTTCAACATTTTAATTCTGAAAGTTGCGGAAATACAACATGACGGGATTGGCTTACAAGAATTCCAAGAGTTATAAATGGCTCTGACACGATTTGGCCTTGTGGAAACGTGTGGTAGAGAGCGAGAAGGCATTTATTGTATGTAACATGTTTTTGAAAACGATGGAGGTTTTCTTTCAGAAAGTGGCGGGTTGAAAGTAATAACAGCACAACAGAGTGTAAGCTGTTCATAGGACATCCTTCGCCGTCATGGAAAGTAAGTTAACTTTAAGGAGTTCTGAATTCTGATTTGTTATGTTGTATGGGTTTTTTAAACACAATCATTTTGATTGTGTTTTTTTCCCCGCTGTTATATGATGAATACCTTCAAGTCACTGTTTTTAGTGAAATTTGATACATTCTGAGAACAGCAAAAATAAACCATTTAACATGTATAATTAATTCTGTTCTGTTTGCATTTATGATGTACATGTAGAACTGTGTAGGAGGCATGGAGAAGGTGAGGCTTCTGTAAGTGTCAAAGTTGTTGCATACAGTGCTCATATTCTACGTAGTCTTTCATATGATAGACTACATTTCCACAATGAGATACCTAAGCAAAGGAAACACAGGTGATATGATTGTGGAATGAGCAAAAAAAATTGCACGTTTTTCAATTATATTACCTGTGTTTCCTAACATTACACATCACATTGTGTAGATGAGGTTTAGGCCTGTTCCTGGAGACAGAGGAGGTCTGACATTTGTTCAAGAGTGCAGTGGACATGACACACTTGGTTGGTAGGCCTGCACATGTATTTTCTTCTCTGTATTCTTCAACAAACCTAAATTTCATCTGCAACTCTGAGTAGGACTTACCTGAAACAAATCTGTGAATAGGTTACACCTTATCGGCATCTTGAAATAATGATTTAAAATGTTAGGGTCAGATTTATGATGACCGTGCGCCTCATTTGCTCCGCTGTGGGTCACTTTTGTGTAAAAGATGCACCATGTTGCAAGATAGGTTTCAGTTCATCTCCAGCAAGATACCATCACTTTGAAATGTATATAATTAGCACTGTGTAGGGGACATGCAGAAGCTGAAGCTTTTCTAAGTGTCAAAATTGTTGTATACACTGCTCAACTTCTGTGTACTGTTTGATATGCTACACTCCATCTGCACTATGAGATACCTAAGCAAAGGCAACACAGGTGATGTGATTGTGAAATGAGGAAAATAAACTCCACATTTTTCAATTACATCACCTGTGTTTCCTAAGTTTACGAATGACATTGTGCAGATGAAGTTTAGGTCTGTCCACGGACACAGAAGAGGTCTGGCCTTTGTTCAAGAGTGAAGTGGACATGACTTACTTCATTAGTAGGCCTTCACATGTATTATCTCCTCTGTATTCTTCAACAAGTGTAAATTTGATCTGCAACCCTGAGTAGGCCTCACCTTAAACAAACCTCTGGATAGGCCACACCTTATTGTCATCCTGAATCAATTATTTAACATGTTAGGGACAGATTTATGATAGGTGTATGCCTCTTTTGCGCCACTGTGCGTCACTTTTGTGACGCAGTCGCGGTTGAAAAGATTTGCTATGAGGAGACAAAATTATAAAATGATGCATCTAGGCAGATGTGTCATGCTGTAAAAAAACAATGCCACATGAAACCGATGCAGCAGTCATGCAAAAGATGCACAATGTTGCAAGATAGGACTCACTTCATCTGCATCAAGATACTGTTAGTTTAAAATGTATATTTTTAGGACTGTGTAGGGGCATGGAGAAGCAGAGGCTTCTGTAAGTGTCAAAGTTCTTGAAAAACTATTTGTCCTTCAATCTTTTCCCTTGTTTTTTCTAATTTATTAAAAACATGTTTTAATATTTTTCAAATGTTTGTTCTCTCTTTCACAGATTGAAAGTATAAAAAGAACAAATGACTAACTTAACGACAATTATAAGGTAAATGTTTTGTACTCTTTTCGTTATATTTCTATCACATTTAACTTCTATTACTTCCACTGCTTCATTTCTTTAAGCATCACTTTCCTGCCTTTGCTACTTCCCTCATTCCTTTCTCTATTACTTAATTACTCTACTCCTTCACTACTTTTCTTAGTCCCTCTCTTCTCATACTTCTTCACTCTTGGTCACTCACTCTGTCTCTGTTACTTTCACTGTTTCTGACTGATCTAAATTTTTTTTTAAAAAAGAACAGTAAGTATAAGGGAAGGAAACAGACAGTTATGTTAAAAGAAAGACAGCTATAGGGAGTAAACTAGGGATACTGTTACCCGCAATCCTCTGCTGATGATGTCACTGACCATGTCATGAATGATGTAATATGTGACATCATCAGCAGTGGATTACGGGTAACAGTATCTCTAGTTTACTCCACTATAGCTGTCTTTCTTTTAACATAACTGTCTGTTTCCTTCCCTTATACTTACTGTTCTTTTTTTAAAAAAAAATTTTTGGGTTCGCTCCCGGTTCGCGTACCGGCGGGCGAACTGGGAAGCGAACCAAGAGAAATAGAGGTTGGCAGAGTTCCAAATATTCTACCAATTTTTTTATAACGGGGAGGTAGTTCTGAAAAGAACTTTTTTTTTATTGTTTTTGTTGTTTTATATTTTTTTTATTATTTTTCTGAATTTTTTTTTACTTTTTTTGAATTTTTCTCAACGGTTTTATATTTTTTTGGGTTCTTTTTGGGGGGGGGAAACGAAAACGATTCATTGTAAAGGGCTCAACAGGAGCAACAAAAAAAAAAGAATTTATTGTTTGGGGCGTTTCGGACAAACATGAGCATGATTGTCAATAGCTCTGTTGATCAGAGTGATGCTACTTTCTCTGTAGCAAATGAATCCATTGCAAAGTACGCAGACTTGTTTTACTTCCCCGAATCTCATTTGTATATTTGGCACCATCTCCCTGCCCTCTGGTCCCGTCACTTCCGGTACAACAGATCTTCTGGCCATAATAGGGGGATTATCTTGTTCGTTACGTAACTGTGCAGCACTGTAGTTGTTAGGATGCCACCTAGTCATATGGCGATGCATTGTGTAGTTTCCGTAACTGTATTTCTTCTCAGTCCCTCTGGACAGTCTATCTTGACATATAAGGCAAGTTACGTATCTTGCATTTACTTTTTTCTGGCCTTTGGGAAATTAAAAAAATTGCCAAATAAAATTTTCTTTCAGGTGAAACCTCCTGGGCTCCTCAGGCAAAAACTGCCTCTCTTCCTGCTCTTCCTCCTCTTCCTCTTCTTCCTCTTCTTGCTGAATTATAACTTCAGCAGGTGGTCCTCTCTTCCTTGGATGTGGTGGAGGTGGTGGGGAAGCACCAGCTGAAGCTACTAAAGAAGCCATTGCTCACTGGTCACAAAGGGTCTTTCTCTCACAAAGATGAAAGTCAGAGTGAGGAAAGAAGGAGGGGTTTTCATCATATGGGAAAAACAATAGTTCTCAACCAATGAAAATTGTTAATTTTAGATTACATGACCTAGTCTTACATCATTAGGAAACCAAAAGTGAAATGAACCAATGAAAAGTGTTATTACCAAGTCACATGACCTGCTGTGTTTACGTTACGCGCTTTGCGCCGCCTCCCGGTTTGCTTCCGGGAACCTGAGCTTCGCGCCTCGCTTCGCGTACCAGTTCGCTTCCGGGTACGCTAACGTAGCACGTCATATGACGTATCACGCGACAACGCGAAACGTCATGCGGACGCGACGCGTCACGATGTTGTTTTCTAACGCGGCAGTTGCGCTAAAGGAACGTTTACCGGTTCGCGGACTATTTCGCGGCATCAAGGTGAGCTAACGGGAAGCTTCCCGATTCGCGAAGCGGGAGCGAAGAAAAAAAAATATTAAAATTTTTTTTTATTAATAAACATATAAAATATATTTTTGGATTTAAAGAAGAATACATTTTACAGCTACAGATATTAGCTTTTAAAAAACCAATGAAATTCACTGAAAAAACCATAGGTTATAGACCATATATAGTTAGGAATTAGCATTTACAAAACCTTGAAAATTCACTGAAAAAACCATAGGTTATAGACCATATATAGTTAGGAATTAGCATTTACAAAACCTTATTTTACTCACACAAAACCATTGAAATTCCATATATAGTTAGTTGCACTAACTATATATCGCGCACCCGCAATCCACTGCTGATGATGTCACATATTACATCATTCATGACATGGTCAGTGACATCACTGATGACATCACTGATGACATCTCAAATGACATCACTGATGACATCACTGATGACATCTCAAATGACATCACTGATGACATCACTGATGACATCTCAAATGACATCACTAATAACATCTCAAATGACATCACTGATGACATCATTGATGACATCTCAAATGACATCACTGATGACATCACTGATGACATCTCATTTGACATCAATGGTCACATCACTGATGATATCATTCATGTGACAATACAATGCATCTCCTCACACTTTAATATAACCTCTGTTACACCCAGTGTTAAATACAGAATATAATTTTTTAAACCATTGACACACCAATACTAGTTACTACATACGCCCTCACTGATTCCTATGTCTACACACACATTCACTCATTCACCCATACAATCATTCATACATACAATCACTCATCTTTACAACACTATCATATGCACTCATACACCTATACAGACACTCACACTCTGCCACTCATCCATGGAGTTACTCACACACCTAGTCAGTCCTGTAAAGAATCAATCACACTTCCATTTTCTAATCTATACAGTTAAACATAGAGTACCTTACATTTTCAAACATATACTAACACATACTTACTCTCTTATACAATCATTGATACAAGAACACATTGATCTGCACAGAGTCACACATCTCCCAGCCAGCCACACACACACTCAGTCTCCCATACAAATACTTGGACAATCAATCAATAACCCATATAGTTACTCATATAGCTACTGATCAACACATGCAGCAGTTTACAGAACAACAGACATAATGATGCACAAATTAAGACAGTTTAGTCACTAACCCATGCACTCAGTGAGACACATTTAATCACTCACTCATACAGTCAGTCACGCACCTACTAAATCCTTCATCCAGACACTTCTACATCTACTCATTCTTCAATATGTAAAACATATTTAAACTTTACAGAAACACACAGTCACTGGATGATGTCATCAGTTATGTCATCAGTGATGTCATTTGAGATGTCATCAGTGATGTCATCAGTGATGTCACTGACCATGTCATGAATGATGTAATATGTGACATCATCAGCAGTGGATTGCGGGTGCGCGATATATAGTTAGTGCAACTAACTATATATAGAATTTCAATGGTTTTGTGTGAGTAAAATAAGGTTTTGTAAATGCTAATTCCTAACTATATATGGTCTATAACCTATGGTTTTTTCAGTGAATTTTCAAGGTTTTGTAAATGCTAATTCCTAACTATATATGGTCTATAACCTATGGTTTTTTCAGTGAATATATATATTACCTACTGGCGGTCGCCAGTAGGTATATATAGTTAGGATTTTTTCTCTATGGGATTTTTGAAAATTCTATGTCTAATAACTTTGGCGTTTGTGGACGGAATTGGCTGAAATTTTCAGGAAAATGGAACATTTTGTTTCTGGGCAGGCCCTAAAAATTTGGGGGGGGTTCGTCAAGGGGGGGCCGAGAAAAAAGGGGGGTCCCAAAACGTGTTTTCCCCATGTTAATTTCCATAGGGCGGTTGGCCTCACTTTTAGCCCGAACGGCTGAATGGATTTGCACGAAACTTGGCAAAATTGTAGGGACTGTTAGCCCGATGTGCCTTTGTTAGGTCTCAATATATGTGCTCCAGTGGATTTTGAGAAATTAACATTCAAAAAAAGATATATATCTGTAAGCGCGCTCCGGGCAGCGCCCCGGTTCGCGTACTTGACGCGTAATGGAACTTCGCGAAACGAAGCTGATTGGCTCTTCGGTGTCTGTCAACATTCTAAACAGTCCGGAGCGGCCGCCATCTTGTCTCTCGGTAGGATCGAGAGACAAGAGGAGGCCAAAACAAAAGGGGAAATGACCATAAGTGGGCATAGTAGATCCTCCCTGACCCCCTAGGTTTGATGTGGAAGCTTTAAAAGGGCCCCTTGTGTAGATAGCGCCCGGTTCGCGAACCGGGAAGCGGCCCGGGGAGTGTACTATAAGGAAAAAAGAATGATAGACTTTTCAAATACTGTATGTTAATTGATTGTTGGTTTTGTTGATTATTTTTTTATTTCTTTATTTTTTAAGCAATTATTTATTATTGTGATTGTGTTTCAAAATTTAATAAAATGTCTAACATTTCACTGTCTGAAATGTCGTTATTTTCATTGAACATAGCTTGTAATGTTTGAGTGTGTAAAATGTCCTCATTTTCAAGGAGGACATCTACTGCTTGCACACATTGCAGTAGTTCTTGGTCCCAAGTTTCATCCATAAATTTTATATAATTTGGATCAATTATTTCTTGGTTGGTCTCTTGCAGGACAATTTCAAATGAAACTTTGTGTTCGCCTTCCATTTTGTCTGAAATTTGGATAAAAAATATATTAGTAGAGATAGGGCACTGTTGGGATTAATTTTAGATAGGCAGTTTTTAACAGTGAATTTATCTTTGGGCAGTGTATAGTATCAGAGTGGAAGTAGGAATATAAAAAAGTGTATGTGATTTAACGTAAGTAAATTCATAATTATACAAGAGAAACCTAACTCCATCCATAACTATAACAGAGAAGTCTATCTAAATCTATAACTACTACAGAGGGATAGTATATAACTATCAGAAAAAGTTTACCATATTAACTTATAGTGCAAAATATACTTCAGTTTTTAAAATAACAACTTACCTTTACAAAGAAGTTGAAGTGATTAGTGAAAATCCTATTGAAATGTACACCAGGAAGTAGTAGTCAAAATGGCTGTGTTTCCTTCTCTTCCTTTATATATATTCAGGTACATAACCAATCAAATGTCAGGTAAAAAAAAAATAGAAAATGAAAGTAACATTTTAATTGGTTGTCAATTCCAACACTTCAGATGTGTTTTGTGAAGTAATTTACCTCAGGGTATTTAGAGAGGTCTACAGGCTAAATGGCTAAATGGAATTTCAACCAAATTTGTGAAAATGGTAGGGATTGGTATGTAGTATGAGCAAATCTATATTTGGTGAAAGTGTCTCAAGGGTTTCTTCTGTAAATTACTTTCCCACCTTTTTTAATGGAGCGCTTCCCGGGGAGCGCCCCGGTACGCGAACTGGCGAGCGCCCCGGTACGCGAACCTTAAGCGTTATGAGAGTCCACCATTTTGTGTTTCGGTCGAATTAAGATACAAGATGGAGGGCACATAATGTTCAGAATGGGTAGAAGGGGACACGGTAGACGTATTTTGACCCCCTAGGTTTTCTGAGGATGGCTGAGGAGGCCCATATGTGCGAAAAAAAACAACATTTTGTTTAAAAAATTTCGCGCGGTTAGCTTCCGGTTCGCGTACCGGGTAGCGCTCCGGGGAGCGTACTTTGTTGAAAATTTGTGAAAAAAGTTAGAGTAAAATAATAATTGTGAGTGATCAGATGTAGGGTAGCTCTGAGAAGAGCTTTTGGGTTTATGGTACATTTAGGTACTTATAAGTAGGTACCAATGCACAGTCTTAAATTCAAAATGAAAACTCTGTTGCCCTCATCTGAGAAGTGAACTCCATCTCCTCTGTAGATATCTTGCATGTAGTAACGCAAGTTATTGTTGTACATGGAGCCCATTCCATGGTCTCTCATGTAAGCTGAAACAGATTTGTTTACATGCTTCCTCGACTTCTCAATTTGTGGACAAAATTGGTTCGACCACCTCCATTTCTGTCTTTGGCATATATTTGAATATACCAAGGCAGTTTGAGGAAAAAGTGCCATTAATTGCTCAAAGGTGTCCTTTAAAAGCATTTCCGGGCCTACTCCAGTCAAAGTGCCCAAATCATTACCTCCACAGTGCACAATTAACAGGTCAGGTTTTGGCAAATGCATAAAGGTTTTCACCAATGGTATCAATTGGTGACATTTTAATCCTCTGTGGCCAAACCACTTAATTTCCACATCTTGTAAATTGAGGTTAGGTAAATTTCTGTTCTCAGCATACCTCTGAGCCCAATAGATGTAACTATGTCCAACAATCCAGACAGAAAACATGGTGAGAGAAGGTTCTGCTGCAGTCAGATGAAGTGTGGTAATGAAATGGCAGTTGAAAAAATAAGAGTTTAAAATGAAAAAAACTGTGGAGTTTCTGTGTTAATGAAGCAGTAACAGTGATTGGTGGATTTTGATTGCTGAAAACAGAAAGTTAGGGTGCATGGATGAGTTCTTTGAAAGATGTAATTTGAATGGTCAAGAAAAAATCATTTAATGAAAGATTGCACTGGATACGCAGGTGCACTGAGAGTTCAGAGTTCAATTGAAACATTGTTGTGTGAACTTGCAAACATGAGAGGTCTTTCAGGAGGTGGTTGCTATGTAAAAAAAGCAGAAAGGGCAGAGGGGGGAAGGGTGTTGATTTGAAAAAAGTGAGGGAAGAGTTTTGATTGGGTGACATGAGAGATATGTGTGATGAATTACAGCATTTCTGTGCTTTCTATAGCTGCAGCCTCTGGAGTGCATACCCTTTGTTCTGCTGAAGACAAATTGGTGTATTTCTGAGACTGTTTTGAAACTCATAAAGTATTTGCTAAGGTGAGAAAAGATTTATTTAATTTAGATAGAGAATAGTATGCTTTAAGGAGAAAATTATGAAGAAAGTTGTGTTTTTAAAATGTTGCTTTGTCTCAAGTGTTTTACAAATAGATTTTGTTTCTTTGAGAAATTGTAATTGGAGATAATGTGAAGTATTAGTACTGACAGGGTGTTTTTGTACATAGGAGCTGTGCAGTGTTTTCAAATTATGACTTGAAAATCGTTTTTGAGGAAAAGGAATGCTTTTAAAATTTATGACAAGGAAATAATGGTGTCTGCTTCTTTATAAGGCATTTGAGTGTCTCTGATGTTATTGTGGAAAAGTAAATTTTGCCATGTTCTGTGTCCCTACGTGTTCCCCATCTTATGTTATGTGTGCATGATTAATATGCATATGTATTCCCCATGTTTGATTAAAGACGCACTTACAGTTGTGTCCATCTCTAGTATGCTAGTTTCCAGTTCTCGTGAAAGCTACGAGTATTAGGCCTATGTAAAGTTACGTTGCCACGTTTCTCAGTGTGCACGTTATTTCATTGTAAAGTCCCCGTTTCTAGGCCTCAAAAGGGCCCGGACACCAGATTCAGCTCCTGTCTCCTGAGCCCTCGCTGAGGAGCGATACAGCCCCCACCTGTGTTCCTGACCCTTCACTTACTTCCTGCCTCACAGTGCCCGGTTCAGCCTGGCTCTGCCTACGAGTCTGCCAAGAGTATGTTATGATTCTAGTTATCAGTCCAGCCCTCCTTCTCTGCATTCCTAAGCTACTGAATCGCATCAATAGTTTCCGTCATCGTCTAGCCCTTACGTCTCCATGTAAGAGAAATACTGTATTAATGGTCATTTAATATTCCTCATCACGCCCTACATGTAGAATAATGCATGCACCAGTCTTAGAGTCTGTTAGCCTTTACCCCGATAACTTTTGGATTCTATCAACATGTTCTCTAAACATCAGATACTAGATAGTGTTTAGGTACATGTCGCCCTGACTCTCCAGACTTCAGTCTCTGCTCCTAGCGCAGAAGTCATAGCCCCCAGCTTCTCCTAGTAACACGTCATTGTCAGTTTGCGCGCACCATTAAGTTAGAGGTCCCGGCTCCTTAGGTAGCCCCCTCCATGTTTCCGCCCCATTTATGACATATTCTGTTACGTTTACATCACATGTCTATGTATACGCCTCCTGTTACACCCACTTTCACCCTTATCTTTCGCGACTGCTATTGACCACACCCACTGCTCCGCCTATTGTATGTATTGTAATGCAACTGTTTTAGTATATATGCTTGTGTACTGTTATTAAAGTTAGCGCGCTCATCCCAGATCCAGCCCCGGCAGCTGCCGGGCTCTGCCATCCTATTCCTGTGCAGGTTGTCCTGTTCCTGTCCTTTATGCTGTATTAAACCTGCAAACTCCTACTACCTCGAATCTTGACTCTTATTTATTGAGCTATCTGTTATTACTATGTCCAGTCAAACCTAGATCCGGTATTATTTATTTATATACCACATAATGGCGCCCGAATAGGGACTTGCCCTTTCCCCACGCGCCGGTGAAGCCACGTATGCCCCCTGACCCTCTGCAGCCGTGACGGAACCATACCGGCCACGTGCAGATATTTCTGCTTCAAGTATCCCTCAGGCCCACGGAGGAGACGGAGGTTGCGGTCCAGCATCCAGACGAGGCGGTGGAGGAACGCGGCGAGTCCCGACCAGAGCCCAAGCCGAGAGTCCAAGGTCCGAGGTATCCGGAGGCCCACCCGTAACAGAAGTCCGAAGTTCGTCTGTCCGGCATCGAAGCAGTCCAGTCCAGTCCGAGGCCTTCCGTTCTTGCTGCCCGGTGAGTACCGTTGCTGGGGTAGTATCTAGACAGGGTCAATCTAATTGTCTCTGGTCCGTGGGGTTTGGTGGTACACAGATCCCAAAACGAAGTGTCCACTTCGGTGGATGCGGGTCCTGACGTGTCTCTTTATGAGACCGGTAAGTTTCGTACTGTTTCAGCAGTGCATCTAGTTTCTGTTCTAGTCAGTTCTGTTCTCGAGCAAATTCATGTATTCTGTTTTCCGTATTCCAGGTAGTATTCTGTTCGAACTGTTATTTTAAGTGTTCTTCATGTATTTTAATGTCGTGGTATGAAAGTGGTGTAATTATCGTGTTCATTTTGTATTGTATTGTGTCTAGATTACAGTTCAGTCATGCCGTTGTTCTCGAAACTACGTCAGTTAAAAACCAGAAAAGGTCTGTTAGAAGAAGCAGTTCCTGTCCCGCCTAGGGACAGTCCAGGTCATTTTATGTATCAGAAGCATGGCATAAGTGCCATATTATATCTAGATTTATGGGTGGAGTACACCAAAGAGTTAGAAGAAAAGTATAGATGGCCCGTATCGGGTACATGGGATGCCGAGTGCATCATGCGAGTAGAAGAAGCATTATGGAAAAGGAAAGCCAGACAGTCACAGAAAGATGCCATCGAGTTATGGCGCAAAGAATCTCATAAAAGAACCGAAAAAGAAATCAGAAAGTCAGAATTAAGTAGAGAATCCTTAGAACGAGCCCAAGAAAGGGAATTAATCAAGATAGGTGAACGAGTTAAAACCGAACAGGCAGACAGACAGAGGAATGCCCTCATTAAGGGTATGTATCCTCTTCTTGCCGAGGGCTTGCCAAAAGCGACCCCGGAGGCATCCAGTAATTTTCCGCCACCATTAGTTCCGACCAAGCTACGTCACAAACCGACCGCAGCCGATATTTTCATCTCGTCCTACTTGGACGACACGGTTCCAGAATATGCAAATCCTGTTCCGCCAGTCCCTGTAAATCATGTAATTCCTGCTCCTCCAGACACCGGAGTACCTGCTACGGTACCCCCGGTCCAGCCTACATTGCAATTTCCCGCCGCGCCAGTACGAAGAGTATCAGTCGACGATTCCAGTTTAGGGGCCGCAGGAGGAGGTCCTCCTGGTACCCCGCCACCACACCAACGTGTAACATTAGTCGAGTTACATGAAAGTGCGTTACAGCGTACGCCCAAATATAAGTCCGTTGCAGATATCCGACGAGCTCTTACTGAATGCCGCTATGATCCAGTTGCAGGTGATGATAGTACGGTTATATATTCCATCCGTGTAAGACGGGTGACCGGGTATTTGGACACCCTACCGAATATGAAAGAAGATCTAGACAGAATATATCGTTTCATCCGTACAGGGGATGATCCAGAAAGTATTGGCGAAGCCATGTCTCAAAGGAAAGCTGAGATCCAGCTCATGTTATTAAAGTTTCTGATTAATTGTTTAATAAGGGAACAAGATTATCCGACCAAAGATCCGGCCGAAATGAGAATCCTGACAAGGTGGAGTGATAATATAGCCGAGGGTAAACACAGAACTATCAGTAGTATAGAGAGTATGTACAAGAGAATTCGTAAGGAAATAATAAAGTTACACGAACAACGTAAAGCAGCACAAGTAAGCGAGAAAGAGAATGACTCTTCTACTGAAGAGGTAGACGACGAGAATCCCGCCAGAATAGCGTATGTAGGAAAATCTAGATTTCCAGACCGCCATTTACGCCTAGAACACAAGTCAGTTTTTCATCACCCAGTACCAGAACAAGGTTCTCTAGAACAAATATTTCAAGCTACCGATCATATTCTGAAATCACGAATCGGTTATAGTAAGTTAAATACCATGCATGAACAAGAACTAGCCCGATCAGCAGTCCGATGGATTACTGATTCTACCACTTTTCCAGACGAAATAGTGGCACAAATGTTTCTGAAACTGCCCCCAGCCGAGCAACGACTGGTGGGTATGTATATGATCCAGCATCTCATTACTCTGTATGAGGGTCAACATTCTGATCCAGGTCCGTTACATGATGTCCTGAACGAGTTACTCCAGTATAGATGGAAAGGTTTAGGTACCGATTTAATTAGTGTCATTCTAGAACAGCGCCACAAATATAGTATGTTTTTGAACCCGCATTTTGTTCATGTTTCACCTCCAGAAAGTAAACCGTTTTACATAGATAGACAGAATCCGTTACGAGAAGTACACCCAGTCAGGACAGCAGATGGTGAAATGCAAAGAGTATTTGTTTACACCCCAATTACAAAGATGGAACTCTTAGAAATGAAGAAATTAATTCCTTGCCATGACAAAGATCCAGCAGGGTTCCACCGAGAATTAAAAGACATGCTCCGTATGGGAGAATACACGTATCCAGATATTATTAAAATGCTAAAGGTCCTGTTGCCCGCAGGGGTATACGAGAAACTCAAGGAAAAAGAATGGGAGGTGGGAGAGAAAAAGATCGATTGGGCAGTTCTACAAGCTGAAGATAAGATACGAGTACCAGGTACCGGTCTTGGAGAGAAATGTAAAGAATTACCTGCATTGTTAATACAAGTTTTGCCCAGATTATTAGCCACTAAAAAGGAAGACTGGGATGCAATCTCAGCCTGTAAACAGAAACAAGACGAAGACACTAGTGATTTTTATTCTAGATTTGAGAAATGCTTTATTATAAACAGTGGCTTGAAGACGAGTAGCGAGTCATACCCTCATCTTTTTGTTACTAAATTAGTCGAGAATTCAAGTCCACAAGTTAAGAATCGAGTTTTGAAAGTCGAAAGTACATGGCAAGCTAGTACCCCGTCCCAGATGTTACAGATGCTCCAATATCACCAGAATAGAATCAGAGAAGAGCAAGATCATGAAAGGAAACGTATGAAAGACACGAAAATGAAAGTACTAGTTGCACAATCTGTTCCTCAAGACAGTCAGAAGAGGGGTCCGAATCAAGCCAGTCATCCTGCAGCTCCCGTTAAAGGGACATGCAATTATTGTAAACAGCCAGGTCATTTCATAAACGAGTGTGCAGTTCTGAAACACAATATAGCTACTGGTAAGACTAAAGAAAGACCACGTCCGCCTAGACAAGAACAAGTTTCACAGACTTCTCAGCCACAGAATGCACAACAGACAGTTCCAGCACCGCAGCCTATTGCTGCAACACAGCATGTTACACAGCAGATGTACCAGTATGCACAGTCCGAGTATCCAGAGTATCAGCCATATTCATGAAACAGCCTAGAGAGGGAGGTAGGCTTGCCTCTCATCGAGATACCTGTAGATCAAGAAGGTCCCTATGTTCATAGTCAAGTACTAGGGAAAGACAGAAAGTTTCTGATTGATACAGGGGCAAGTAGGACGACCATCAGTCACGCCGAAGTTCCAGGGGCTCCGCTCTCAGGCTCTAGAAATGTTTCCCTTGGATTTTCAGGAAAGCCTATTGTAAACGAGATATCTAAGCCAGTTACTCTAGAAGTAGGTCCATTGTCCCGCACTACTGATCTGTTACTTACGAAGTCGTGTCCAGAAAATCTGTTAGGTATTAAAACACTGAAAGAATTAGGTGCAGTTATTTGCTGTTCCCCTGAGGGAATACGACTGTTTTTACGTGACTTCAAGGGTCACTATGTTTTACGAGATTTTGATCCAAGATTGTCTAATGTTCCGCAGCATCTATGGGCGCAAGGTCCAACTGATGTTGGTTTCATGCAGATCACACCTCATCGTGTGACCCTCAAGCCAGGTGTAGTGTTACCACGAATCAGACAGTACAGATTGCCACCTGAGGCTGTAGCAGCCTTATCCAAAATTATTGACGAGCTCATGGCTCAAGGAGTAGTTGTAGAAACTGACTCCAATGTATGTAATTCTCCGATCATTCCAGTCATGAAACGTACTGATCCAAATGCACCCCCAGTATATCGATTAGTGATTGACCTTCGAGAACTCAATAAATGTATTATTCCCCAGTACCCAGTTGTCCCAGATATCTCTTCCCTATTGACAGCCATTGATTCCGAAGCCTCATTTTTTACAGTCATAGACCTCAAGAACGCGTTTTTCAGTGTCCCCATTCATCCAGACAGCCAGTTTCTTTTTGGATTTTGTTTAAATGGAAGGAGCTATATGTTCACACGAGCTCCTCAAGGTTTCACGGAAAGTCCTAGTATTTATAGTCAAGCACTTAAGAGACAACTAGACAACATTCACATGCCAACAGACACTGCCCTGCTCCAGTATGTCGATGATCTACTGATCACAGCCCGTTCTGAATGTGCTTGCGAGCGAGCATCACTTACAGTCTTGTATTTCCTTGCCGAGATGGGGCACAAGGTGTCCCCTTCGAAGCTTCAATTCTGTGTCCAGCAAGTGATCTACTTAGGCCACTTACTGTCCAAGTGGGGTAGGCAGTTGACACCAGACCGTATCCAGTTAATAGCGAGTCTTCCTCAGCCCAAGACCCAGAAGGAGGTACGTGCTTTTATCGGCCTTACTTCTTATTGCAGACAATGGATTCCTCAGTATGCATTTCTAGCTAAACCACTGATACAGTTAACGACACAGGAGGCAGCCGTATCGACTGTCCTCCCTTGGACATCTGAACATACACTTAGTTTCAATGAGTTGAAGAAAGCCTTATGCCAAGCTCCAGTTCTAGCTACACCGAACTACAGTAAGCCTTTTACACTTTTCGTCACAGAACGCGAAGGTACAGCATTATCTGTTCTCACACAAGATCAAGCAGGACAATACAAGCCTTGTGCTTATTTCTCTAGCACATTAGATCCAGTAGCCCAGGCTCTGCCTGCGTGCCTCAAGTCAGTTGCAGCCACAGCACTAGCTATCAGACAAAGTGATTCCATAGTATTAGGACACTCCTTGACAGTACAAGTTCCACACTCCGTGGAAGTTCTTTTAAACCGAACACAGACTCAGCACTTGACAATTGCACGTTTAACAGGTTATGAATTGACACTATTCCAGCCACACATAGAAATCAGACGCTGCAACGTTCTAAATCCTGCTACACTGTTACCGTCAGTTAATTCAAATCCTGCCACACATGACTGTGTGGAAGTAGTTAATATTATGACAAAGCCAAGACAAGATCTGACAGATATTCCATTACCAGATCCCGACCTGACACTTTATGTGGATGGTTCATGTATGAGAACAAGTACAGGAGAACTAGTAGCCGCGTATGCAGTGACTACTGACACTGAAGTTATAGAAACACACCGTATTGACACCCTGTCTGCTCAAGCAGCAGAGCTAGTTGCTCTGACACAAGCCTGCATACACGCCAAGAACCTGAAAGTTAATGTTTATACAGATTCACGTTACGCATTTGGAGTCGTACACGACTTTGGAGTGCTCTGGCAGGAGAGAGGTTTCATGACTTCTCATGGAACCAAGATTCAGCATGGTCTCCTTATTCAAGCTCTGTTAGATGCCATACACTTACCGACATCTATTGCTATCATGAAATGCAAAGCACATACGAAAGTTACTGACATTATTTCTCAAGGTAATGATCTAGCAGATCGCACAGCCAAGCTTACAGCACAGACTCCAGACATTCCAGTTAATCCGACACAGACACATACTCCAGATCCGACTACCTGTATGACAGTTAAGGACCCCACTCAAGATGTCATAGATATCCAGTTACATGCTACTCCCGATGAAATCAAGAAATGGTCCGAACAAGGAGGGGTCCAGACAGATCAGGGTTGGGTAACGAAGGGTAGAGCCACATGGTTTCTCCCCGACTCTATGGTTCAAGTCATTATCAATACCGCACATAGTCCAGCACATTTAGGAGAAAAAGCTATGTTAGACAGTATCCAGAACATTTGGTTCAACAAGCATTTACGAGCTGCAGCCAAGCAGAAAGTCCGTACCTGTATGATATGTTGCCAGTTCAATCCAGGTAAAAGTGTCCCGGTGGAACAAGGTGGATTCCAGCCCCCTGACCACCCTTTTGAAGTCCTCCAGATGGATTATATTCAGATGGAGCGATGTCGAGGTTTCAAGTATGTCCTTGTAGTTGTATGCGCTTTGTCCAGGTGGACAGAGGCATATCCAGTTCCAGATTACACAGCCGCGACCACTGCCAAGCAGTTGGTTCGTGAATTCTTCCCCCGCTACGGACTCCCTAGGGTCGTATATTCTGATAACGGCCAGCCATTCTCATCTGAGCTTATGAAACACATCTCCCTTTTGTTAGGGTACCAGTGGAAGTTCCATTGTGTACGCCATCCTGAAGCAGCCGGTCTCGTAGAGAGACATAACCAGACCCTGAAAATCCGCATTGCCAAAGTCTGTAAAGAGAAAGGTGTGGACTGGTTAGTTGCTCTGCCAGTCGCTCTGTTTTATATGCGCATGGTCGCACATTCCAGATCAGGTCTGTCCCCGTACGAGGTCGTATTCGGCCGCCCCCCTAATATGTGGGGTACACCTAGACCCCGAAGTATTACCGATGTTTCAAGTAATATGCTGACAGATTACCTAGCTTCCTTGATGTCTGCCCTACACTCTTGTCGTTCACAGGTTTCTGCCGCATTTCCAGACAATACCGAGGTGGCACCGCATGACATCGTTCCCGGAAGTTTGGTCCTTGTGAGGAACTTTGATCGTTCAAGTCCGCTGGAGCCTCGCTGGAAGGAGCCAAAACAGGTCCTCCTGGCCACCCGTACTGCCGTCAAGCTGGAAGGCAGGAAGGGCTGGGTCCACCTGTCTCACGTGAAAAAGTTTTATGGATTAAAGACTGTTTCCAAGAACATTTCCGAGGATTTTAAGGATTGCCAAAGTACTATTCTTAAGGACTGTCCCGCAAAAGACAATGATACAAATCCCTCCCTGTTAGAGAAAACTCCGCAACAGGAGTATAAGCTAAAATTAAGGTCTAGTAAAATAAGTCAGCCAGTTTGATTGTCTAAGTCCTCCCCTAGGTGAAACGGTTAGACCGGTTTCTGACATGTATATAATAGACCCCCAGAGTGAGAGAGTTAGTCAAAACTCAATCCGATGTATCGTTTTTCTAAGTTTCATATTGTTTTTCAGCCTTATGACTACCTGCACAGGTTATGCATTTTATTTGTGTTTTCCAGTTTCTCATGTAAATAAGTCTTCTATTGCTACAGTAGAGCACACGTTTAGTGATCTGCCTCCTCATGAACTATCTTATCGTCTTGCTATGCGTAATAATTCCTTTATCCGCATGTTACATTATTCACACCAGACCAGCAATGCCACTAATTGTTGGGTGTGTGGTTGACTCCCCCCTTTCCAGACACCGAAGGGAGTTCTGCCACTCTTTCCTTATCCATTTTCACATAATGGTTCGTGTGGAGCATGGTCCACGTTAACGTCATCCTCAACAGATATGTCTTTTCTTAACAGTACATGTTTTCCAGACAAGCAAGGTCTTCCCCACAGAACAGGGTTAGATCTAGAAAATGAAGTTTATAATTTAGGTAATTATTCTTCGAATTTTATGGTCCTGAATGTTCAGTCTGATACTACTCCAGACTTCCCTGCTATGTCAGTATTACCAGTCAAAGGTGAATTATGTGTCCGAAAGAATGGTTCCGTACATGTAGGACATAGTGATTGTACTACTATTGTCAAGTATAGTGACAGTGGGAAATCTATTTTCAAAGCTTCACGTCATTCCTATTTTGTTTGTGGTCAGACCGCATATGTTCGTCTGCCCCTCGATTGGGAGGGAACCTGTTATATTGCATTCCTACTGCCACCAGTTTTTCTAGCCCCACCTGACTACCATAGGAATTCCCACCTAGTACATATCAGACACAAAAGAGACCTCCCGATTGTCGATTATACTGAAACTGCTCTAGAACAATATATAGATATCAATAAAGGTGTCTTCCCTTATTTAGGTACTGTTGTGAATAGTAAACTGATACGTAGATTAACCAGAACACTCGAATCAGTAGTGATTGAGACTACTTCTGCTCTAGGTAATTTAACCGAGGAGCAATCCTTTATGAGAATTGTCGTGCTCCAGAATCGTCTCGTCCTTGACGTCATACTGGCCGATAGGGGCGGGGCATGTAGAGTCATCGGATCTAGTTGCTGCATTTTCATTCCAAATAACGCGCCGTCTGTTTATTCAGTTATAACCAGACTCCATAAAATTGCCCATTTGTTACACCAAGATCCAGGCACCTGGACATGGTCCGGTTGGTTCTGGAATATAATTTCCGCCTGGGGATGGAAAGTATTGTCCTTTCTAGGTATTGCAGTAGCGATCATATTCAGTTGCTGCCTCTGTATACAATGTGGCCCTGCGATTTGTGGCATTTGTGCTACCTCTTGTATTCCTAGTCCCAAGTCCCGTTCTAAATCCCGTTCCAAGAAAATTCGAGACGAGCAAATGATACTGTATGAAATGATAGATGGTATCATGAATATTGATGTTTCCTGATGGAAACGTAGTGACAAGGAGGGAATGTGGAAAAGTAAATTTTGCCATGTTCTGTGTCCCTACGTGTTCCCCATCTTATGTTATGTGTGCATGATTAATATGCATATGTATTCCCCATGTTTGATTAAAGACGCACTTACAGTTGTGTCCATCTCTAGTATGCTAGTTTCCAGTTCTCGTGAAAGCTACGAGTATTAGGCCTATGTAAAGTTACGTTGCCACGTTTCTCAGTGTGCACGTTATTTCATTGTAAAGTCCCCGTTTCTAGGCCTCAAAAGGGCCCGGACACCAGATTCAGCTCCTGTCTCCTGAGCCCTCGCTGAGGAGCGATACAGCCCCCACCTGTGTTCCTGACCCTTCACTTACTTCCTGCCTCACAGTGCCCGGTTCAGCCTGGCTCTGCCTACGAGTCTGCCAAGAGTATGTTATGATTCTAGTTATCAGTCCAGCCCTCCTTCTCTGCATTCCTAAGCTACTGAATCGCATCAATAGTTTCCGTCATCGTCTAGCCCTTACGTCTCCATGTAAGAGAAATACTGTATTAATGGTCATTTAATATTCCTCATCACGCCCTACATGTAGAATAATGCATGCACCAGTCTTAGAGTCTGTTAGCCTTTACCCCGATAACTTTTGGATTCTATCAACATGTTCTCTAAACATCAGATACTAGATAGTGTTTAGGTACATGTCGCCCTGACTCTCCAGACTTCAGTCTCTGCTCCTAGCGCAGAAGTCATAGCCCCCAGCTTCTCCTAGTAACACGTCATTGTCAGTTTGCGCGCACCATTAGGTTAGAGGTCCCGGCTCCTTAGGTAGCCCCCTCCATGTTTCCGCCCCATTTATGACATATTCTGTTACGTTTACATCACATGTCTATGTATACGCCTCCTGTTACACCCACTTTCACCCTTATCTTTCGCGACTGCTATTGACCACACCCACTGCTCCGCCTATTGTATGTATTGTAATGCAACTGTTTTAGTATATATGCTTGTGTACTGTTATTAAAGTTAGCGCGCTCATCCCAGATCCAGCCCCGGCAGCTGCCGGGCTCTGCCATCCTATTCCTGTGCAGGTTGTCCTGTTCCTGTCCTTTATGCTGTATTAAACCTGCAAACTCCTACTACCTCGAATCTTGACTCTTATTTATTGAGCTATCTGTTATTACTATGTCCAGTCAAACCTAGATCCGGTATTATTTATTTATATACCACATTATTTTTCCCATTTTAATTTAAGACCTTTCTCCGTGGGGCAAGTTCCTTGTAAATATGCTCCCACCTGTGCTTGGCAAATTTAGATTTTGATTCTTTGAGTTACATAGCCATGTTAAAAGTGACCCAAAAATGGTGCAAGGGCAATCAAAAAACGCTTTCATGTGTCTTAAGGACATTTTAAGTCATTTTCCCATGAATGTAGGTATACAATTGATTTATATGTTGTGTTTAAAAACGTTTTTTTAAATCAATTACATTTCTGGATATGTACTGCTAGAGCTTCATAGGTTGTTTGGGGCATATTTATAAGGCATTTGAGTGTCTCTGATGTTATTTTTCCCATTTTAAATTAAAAGACCTTTCTCCGTGGGGAAAGTTCCTTGTAAATATGCTCCCACCTGTGCTTGGCAAATTTAGATTTTGATTCTTTGAGTTACATAGCCTTGTTAAAAGTGACCCAAAAATGGTGCAAGGGCAATCAAAAAACGCTTTCATGTGTCTTAAGGACATTTTAAGTCATTTCCCCATGAATGTAGGTATACAATTGATTTATATGTTGTGTTTAAAAACGTTTTTTGAAATCAATTACATTTCTGGATATGTACTGCTAGAGCTTTATAGGTTGTTTGGGGCATATTTATAAGGCATTTGAGTGTCTCTGATGTTATTTTTCCCATTTTAATTTAAGACCTTTCCCCGTGGTGCAAATTCCTTGTAAATATGCTCGCACCTGTGCTTGGCAAATTTAGATTTTGATTCTTTGAGTTACATAGCCATGTTAAAAGTGACCCAAAAATGGTGCAAAGGCTTTAAAAAAACACTTTCATCACCTGTGTTTCCTAAGTTTACGAATGACATTGTGCAGATGAAGTTTAGCTCTGTCCACGGACACAAAAGAGGTCTGGCCTTTGTTCAAGAGTGAAGTGGACATGACTTACTTCATTGGTAGGCTTTCACATGTATTATCTCCTCTTTATTCTTCAACAAGCGTAAATTTGATCTGCAACCCTGAGTAGGCCTCACCTTAAACAAACCTTTGGAGAGGCCACACCTTATCGTCATCCTGAATTAATCATTTAAAATGTTAGGGACAGATTTATGATAGGTGTATGCCTCTTTTGCGCCACTGTGCGTCACTTTTGTGACGCAGGGGCGGTGCAAAAGATTTGCTATGTGGCGACAAAATTACAAATTGATGCATCTAGGCAGATGTGTCATGCTGTAAAGTCCCGTGCCACATCAAACCGATGCAGCAGTGATGGAAAAGATGTACCATGTTGCAAGACAGGCCTCATTTCATCTCCAACAAGATAAGAAGCTGAATCTTCTGTAAATGTCAAAATTGTTGTATACACTGCTCAACTTCTGTGTACTCTTTCATATGCTAGAGTCCATCTGCACTATGAGATACCTACGCAAAGGAAACACAGGTGATGTGATTGTGAAATGAGGAAAAGAAACTCCACATTTTTCAATTACATCACCTGTGTTTGCTAAGTTTACGAATGACATTGTGCAGATGAGGTTTAGGTCTGTCCACGGACACAGAAGAGGTCTGGCCTTTGTTCAAGAGTGAAGTGGACATGACTTACTTCATTGGTAGGTCTTCACATGTATTATCTCCTCAATAGTCTTCAACAAGCGTAAATTTAATCTGCAACCCTGAGTAGGCCTCACCTTAAACAAACTCTGGATAGGCCACACCTTATCGTTATCCTGAATCAATCATTTAACATGTTAGGGACAGATTTATGATAGGTGTGTGCCTCTTTTGCGCAGCTGTGCGTCACTTTTGTGACGCAGCGGTGGTGCAAAAGATTTGCTATGTGGCGACATATTTAAAAATTGATGCATCTAGGCAGATGTGTCATGCTGTAAAGTCCTGTGCCACATGAAACCGATGCAGCAGTGATGGAAAAGATGCACCATGTTGCAAGACAGGCCTCATTTCATCTCCAACAAGATAAGAAGCTGAATCTTCTGTAAATGTCAAAATTGTTGTATACACTGCTCAACTTCTGTGTACTCTTTCATATGCTACAGTCCATCTGCACTATGAGATACCTAAGCAAAGGAAACACAGGTGATGTGATTGTGAAATGAGGAAAAGAAACTCCACATTTTTCAATTAAATCACCTGTGTTTGCTAAGTTTACGAATGACATTGTGCAGATGAGGTTTAGGTCTGTCCATGGACACAGAAGAGGTGTGGCCTTTGTTCAAGAGTGAAGTGGACATGACTTACTTCATTGGTAGGCCTTCACATGTATTATCTCCTCTATACTCTTCAACAAGCGTAAATTTAATCTGCAACCCTGAGTAGGCCTCACCTTAAACAAACCTCTGGATAGGCCACACCTTATCGTCATCCTGAATCAATCATTTAACATGTTAGGGACAGATTTATGATAGGTGTATGACTCTTTTGCGCCACTGTGCGTCACTTTTGTGACGCAGTGGCGGTGCAAAAAATTTGCTATGTGGCGACATATTTACAACTTGATGCATCTAGGCAGATGTGTCATGCTGTAAAGTCCCGTGCCACATGAAACCGATGCAGCAGTGATGTAAAATATGCACCATGTTGCAAGACAGGCCTCATTTTATCTCCAACAAGATAAGAAGCTGAATCTTCTGTAAATGTCAAAATTGTTGTATACACTGCTCAGCTTATGTGTACTCTTTCATATGCTAGAGTCCATCTGCACTATGAGATACCTAAGCAAAGGAAACACAGGTGATGTGATTGTGAAATGAGGAAAAGAAACTCCACATTTTTCAATTACATCACCTGTGCTTCCTAAGTTTACGAATGACATTGTGCAGATGAGGTTTAGGTCTGTCCACGGACACAGAAGAGGTCTGGCCTTTGTTCAAGAGTGAAGTGGACATGACTTACTTCATTGGTAGGTCTTCACATGTATTATCTCCTCTATACTCTTCAACAAGCGTAAATTTAATCTGCAACCCTGAGTAGGCCTCACCTTAAACAAACCTCTGGATAGGCCACACCTTAATGTCATCCTGAATCAATCATTTAACATGTTAGGGACAGATTTATGATAGGTGTATGACTCTTTTGTGTCACTGTGCGTCACTTTTGTGACGCAGCGGCGGTGCAAAAGATTTGCTATGTGGCGACATATTTACAAGTTGATGCATCTAGGCAGATGTGTCATGCTGTAAAGTCCTGTGCCACATGAAACCTGGGTCAGTTTTCATATAGGTGTTTTGTTGCAAGGTATGCATTAATTTGCATGAAAGCCCTGTAAAACTAACACAGTGAAATTTAGAAGATTTCCCTGAGTCAGCTTTATAGAATTGCTGAATCAAATCCTTACGCCTGTTTGAAACAGGCATAAGAAGTGATGCACCATGCAATGTGAGGGTTCCTCCTGTGCATTGCAGTAGACATGTTGCGCTTATGACGTGATTCCTGCAATGTGCTGCTTTTGCGGCACAGATGCGTGACGCATCTGTGCTGTTTTTGCTCAATGGTGCTCCACATTGTAAATTCGGCACACTATGGCTGGCAGAGCAGCGGTGCACATTAACTGGTGCATCCGTGGGGATGCGCCACTTAGCATAAATCTGCCCCTGTACATTTAAGTATGAGCAGGGGACACAGAGTCGGTGAGGCTTATCCAAGGTTAAGAAGAGATGAGTCCTGTTCACTGAAAACTTGGACATAGGCCTCACCTCCTCAGCATCGCTGGACATGGCTAAATAATAGCTGCAAAATATTACTCTTGTTAAACAATTTTACTATTATAATCTCTGAGATTTGTCTCTTACTCTGAAACATCTCATTGTTGTTATCTTTCTTTAAAGATAACGACAACATCAACATGAGCGACAATCAGCAATCAGTTGATCTCGACCTCATCATTGAACTCGTAATTGAAACATCAGTGGAAGTAGATCCCTTGGATGATTTAAATCCTGAGGATGAAGAAGAACATGATGAGGATGCAGATTTGTCAGAATTGTATGACATAGGGTGGGAAGCTGACCTGCTTGAGCCTATGGAACTATAAACATTTATTTTTAAAATTTACAATAAGTGAAAAGTAAAAATGTAAACTGTTTAATTTTAAATTAAACACACCTTCAAAAACAGGTTATGTGTAGTGTCTTCAATAAAATATTAAAATATGCTCATAAAATTGGATCAGATTCACATATAAAACAGGACAGGTAAATGAAGAAGAATTCCATTTCTTTTCTGCTATTTGTCTATTCTAAATTCGCCAAAGCACTAAAAAATATTCTATGTAAAAATGTCAAGTAGTGTGTTAAGTTTTTGACGACTGTTATTGATTTACTGTTTGGTAATAGTGGTTAATAACATTTTTTATTATATTTTACCACAGATTCAACTGCAGACCATTTAAAAATTTGAAAATGCCAACTAAGGCTTGAATTAGAAAGGCTACAAAACGTCAAAGACAGCAGGTGTATCAAATACTGCAGCAGTCCTCTACAAAAAAAAGTTGTCAAGTCACCAAGAAAGCACCGGGTAAGACCACGAAATCATTCATAAGTAATATTTGTAGTAAAAAAAGTATTACTACAGAAAATGTTTCAGTCCAGAAAAAGAGAAGCAATTTAAACGGAAAGGAAAGGCCAATGAAAAATGTTACTGCTAGAGCAAGAGATAACTCTGTGCATGATAGTAGAAGGAAACAACAGTTTAGGGACATTCGTAAACGAATGTTCCGCAACAGGATAATTGGCAATTTGTTAAAAAATATTAAGAAAGGTCAACAGAAAGTGGTTTTTTATAAGAGAAAAAAAAAAGTTGAGAAAGTTATTGATCAGGCATTTGAAATTAAACGAAAGTTATTTCTTTTGATAATCAATAGAATTAGGAAGCTAAACAAGGCAATTTATGATTTCAAAAGAAATAGTAGATGGAAGAGAATAGTTAATCGTAGTAATTTTTGTGAAGTTTTTTCCGGAGAATGGATGCATAGTTCAAGTGGTGAGGCATTTTTCAATGAGGAGAGTTATTTCCAGGATAATGATTTGGTGCATGTAGTTGACACCAGCGGTCGAGCTTATGAGGTGAAAGATGGTTGTCCAGTTGAAAAAGAAAAACTTGTGACAACAGAGGCAGAAGAGATGTTAGGTAATGAGGTTTTAGGAAGACGTCCTAAGGGACCTGTGTACACCTGGAAGTGTAGTAGTATTTGCAGTGTACGACAGGATTCCATCAATTTGCTTTGTGATTTTGTAAGGACATTTAATAAGAAAAGTTTGAAGCAGAAAATGATGTTGTTGCAAGAATTAGATCCTTGCAGAGTGAGAGAAGTGACAGGTTTGCATGGTCATTCACTGGCTTGTCTTTCCAGGAGAGTATGCCAGAGTGTTTTTCATCATTTCAGGATGCTAGCAGTGCATCATAATAAAGTGAGGAAATTAGTTAGAATGTTGTATTATGCTAAGAGTCCAGCAATTATGCTTAAACAATTATGCGCTGCTCTTTTGCATGGTTCAGAAGTAGATGTGAAGAATATTTGTGCAGAAATTGAGTTTTGTTACTTTGGAAGTAAAGAGGAGAATGTTGAAATCGACCAAGAAGAAGAGGGTAATGTGGAAGATAGTGTACAGGTTTCCAGTACAGATAATTTTCAGAGGGAAATTGCGACGTTTCAGGTGAAATCAAGTGAGAGGCCTAATTTCACTTGTGTGTGTTGTCGACGCACTTATTATAAGAATCAGACTAAGTTAGTGGATTTATATGCAAAAAGTGAAAGGGAAAATAATAGTGAATGGAAGGATTTCACAACATAATTGATGGTAGAAAATTGTTTTGATTTGGGATCGGATCAACGTGTGTGTACTTATTGTTGTAACAAATTAAATCAAAACCAGATGCCTGCTAGAGCAGTTCATAATATTCTGGAATTGGTTGAGATTCCTTCTGAATTGAAGGATTTAAATACTTATGAATCTATTTTGATTCAAAGTATCCATCCCTTTCAGGCTATTGTAAAAATGGAGCCAAAGACAGGGAAATTGCCTCCATCAGATTTACAGAGAGGATTGAAGGGAAGAGTTGTTTATTTGCCTCTAGATTTGAAGAAACACATTAACACAATTGGAGTAGAAAAAGTGGAAGAGGAACCTCTGGTTATCTTAGTTAATGGGGTTCCGACAAAGAATAAGAAAATATGGCAAGATTTAGTGGATGTTAGGAAAGTCAAAAAGGCAACATTGTATTTTAAAAAAATAATAAGTACTATAAGAATGTATATGTTGCAGAAGAGGAAGTAAGTGAGGAAGAGGATAGCGATTTGTGTGCTGGTCAAATTGAGAAAGTAGAACCCTCTACTAGTGAAGAAATATATGAACATTATAGTGTTCATCCTTTGCATTCCAAGGAAGTCATGGGGAATGCTATTGAGTTGTTTCAAATGAAACAAGCCAAAGGGAGTCCCATTAGTGTTTGGGAGGAAAGTTTGGAAGCTCGGTGTTTCCCACAGCTTTTTCCAACAGGTCAGGGAGGAAGATATGATGAGCGACATCATCAAATTCCTGCTTCTGAATACCGGACTTTGCGATTGTATGCAGGAGATGCTAGGTTTCGACAATGTATTCCCTATTTGTTTCATCTCCTGTTTGAAAGCGATCTGTCTGGACTGTCATATGCAGTGAACCACATCTTGAAAAGTGGTATACACATGCAAAACATCTCGGCAAGTGACTTTATGGATAAAGTCAATGTCCAAGACAGTATTTTGGATTGTCACCTGATTAATCTCATGGCGTGTCAGCGTGGTACTAATGAGTACTGGTACCGTCGTCATGGTGATTTAAAATGTATGCTGAGGAACTTAGGAACTCCCACATGGTTCCTCACTCTGAGCTGTGCCGAGTATGGCTGGGAAGACTTACTTGAATTTCTACGAGAGGCAAATGGAAACATTGAAAACATCGAATTCAAGACACCCGGAGAACTGTGCTCTTTGGATCCAGTCAATGTATGCAGGTACTTCAATCATAGATTTGAAGCTATGAAGTCTTTCATCATGAATAAGAAGAATCCACCTCTTGGAGAGGTGTTGGATTTCTTCTGGAGAAAGGAGTACCAAGCAAGAGGTGCTCCTCATATACATATGCTGCTGTGGATCAAGGATGCACCTAAATTTGGAACAGATCCAGAAGACTCAGTGATGAGTTTCATACAACAGTATTCTACGTGTGCTGTTCCAAACGCAAAGGAGAAGAAAAGCCTAAGAGAAAAAGTTCTACGTTTCCAAAGCCATCGTTGTGGAAAGTACTGTCGTCGTAAATTCCGAAACAAGGACAAGTTCTACACCAAATGTCATTTCGGCTTTCCACGACCGGTGATTTCTAAAGGAAGAGTAAACAGTTTGATGTCTTCGCTGCGACATAATGTGATGAAGAAATCACCTAAAAACACATACAATTTGAAGAGGAACGAAGAGTCCAAGTACATCAACGACTACAACCCAGTGATTTTGTCCATGTGGAATGCTAACATGGATATACAGTTTGTGGCTGATAACTGTATGGCTGTGGCTCGGTATGTGACATCTTACATCACCAAAAAAGAAAAGACAGAATTGAAGGATATGTGGGAGGACATTTCCCATGAAAAGAGCCTCAGTAAGAAGTTGTACAGTTTCAGTCTGAAGATGTTGTCGCATCGAGAAATCGGAGCTTACGAATGTTCTGACTGGTTGTCTTCAGCAAGTCTCTATGCCAAATCTAGGAGTATCGTTTGGGCGAGTCTTGGTCTTGCTGCAACGCGTAATCGAGTTCTGAAACCTGTGCGGGAAATTGAGTATTTGGCGGAAAAGGAGCCAAACAGTACCGACATTTTGAAGACCAACATGTTGGATACATATTATCCAAATCGAAGCAGTCACCTCGAGAATGTTTGTCTGTGTGAGGTTCTACAAAATTACATATTCAAGAGGAACATCAAAGAAGATACTGAGAAAGGAGTGTATGCTGTAATTGGAAGTGAGGGATGTCTGGTCAAGCAAAGAAAATGCCACTTGGTAAACCATCGAAAATTGAGTGGCGAATCTCCTGAAAAAAAGGAGTTTTTCTATTTAGCACTTTTGCAACTTTTCAAGCCTTGGCGTGCAGAAGAGGAACTGCTTGGAGATTTCCTCTAGTACGAAGACTCTTTCACTGCCGCCAAGGAGACCATAGAATGTCCTGCTTTTCCCAAATATGTAGAAATGTTGAATGCGGAAATCGAGCAGGAAGCAAAGATTGCAGCCGAGATTGCCAGAGACAGTTCTCAGGACAGTCAGAGTTCTGTTTCATTGAGTCAGGATCCACTAGGAGGACCTGTTATCGAAAATGAAGCTGCCACTGCCATGAATGAAGTGGAAAGAGCCATGGCACATGCTCAGGAGGATGCGGTTAACTTAGAAGACTTGGAAAGACAACTCAACGTTGAGCAGAGGAAAATATATGATGAAGTTACCAAGCAAATTGATCATGGATTAAGTCATGAGAAGAAAGAGTGCTCATGTACGTCGTTGAAGCCTGTCCGACTGTACGTGAGTGGAGAAGCGGGAACTGGAAAAAGTTTTCTGATTAAAGCAATTGCATCTTATCTGCAGAAAAGGACTGAATCACCGCTGTCTTGTGTTGTTACCGCTCCAACTGGGCTGGCAGCACATAACATTAAAGGGATTACTCTTGAGGAAAATGAAACTTCTTATCATTGACGAAGTAAGCATGGTTTCCAATGTCATGCTTGCCTTTGTGCATTTGAGAATGCAAGAAGTTCTCAAAACAGAGTATGATGTGTTATTTGGTGGCAAACACATCATTGTTTTCGGAGATCTTCTGCAGCTGACACCAGTGAAAGGACAACCTGTGTTCAAAATGCTCACGCATGAAGATACCAGGAAGTGCCTAGGGAGCATTGGCAACGTCAATATATGGTTAAACTTCAATTATGCTGAACTGCATGAAAATATGCGTCAGGCGAAGGATGAAGTTTACAAGAATATTCTACAAGATGTTAGAATTGGAAAAGTGACCGAGCATGGGAAAGAAGCTTTACATGCACGATTACTGTCAAATTTATATCCAGAACAAGATGTTGTGCCTGAGAATATTTTTCAGAAAATTACTGAGAAGAAATCTGGAATATGTTTGATGCCAACTCTTGCAGAATGTGCCATCTTCAACAACAAAATGTTGCATTTAGAAAACCAAGAGATTGTGAAACTGGAAGCTATTGACAGAGTAGAGCATATGGGATCAACAATTATTTTTTCTGAGAATTTGAAATCAAAATTGGATTCATTAGAGAAGACTATATCTAAAACTGCAGGTTTTGAAAAGACTCTGAATGTGTGCTTAAACTGCCGTATAATTTTAAGAAGGAATTTACATGTTGAAAGAGGTCTGGTAAATGGATCAATGGGTAATGTTGTTGATTTTGTGAAATACAGAAATAGAGATGGAATTGAATTTTTAAAAATTAAATTTGATGGCATTGAGGAAGTACAGCTAATTGGTCGTTGTTCTGCTAGATTTTTGCTTGTAAAAGACTTATATGTTCGCCGTAAGCAGTTTCCTGTTTGCTTGGCATATGCGGTGACAATCCATAAATCGCAAGGTTTAAGTGTAGACAGTGCATTGGTGAATATTGGCAGTTCTGTGTTCAAGGAGGGTATGGCATATGTGGCATTGTCACGAGTTAGAACTTTATCGGGATTGTACTTGATTGAGTGTGATGTCACAAACATTTGTGCGGATCTAGATTGTGTTAAGGAATACAATAGGTTAAGAAGAGAGTATGCGCCACATTTGCCTCAATATCCTTTGTTTGAGAAACGTGTGGTAGGCCGGAAACGAAGAAATGTGACCAATACTAGGGAGGTTGTAGCAAAAAGACGAAAAGTCGATGAACCTGAAATTATAAGCAGAAACAAAAAGGATTCTGTTGAAGATGTTGTTGGTTTTCAATTTGAAAACAGTTCTGGTGTCAACTGCTATGCTAATGTAGTGGTTAATGTTTTGTTTTCTCTAGAAAATGTAAAAGAAGAGATTGTGGTCAATTCTGATCAAAGATTTTGCAGTTTGTTAAATTCTGTGTTAGTGAAATGTAGCACTGATAGAACAAAAATAGAAAGTGTGTCTGAAATTCGAAATCTGTTAGACAGATGTTCAGGTCAAACACAATTCTCTCAAAATATTCAGCAAGATTGTCAGGAGTTTTTAATGTATATGCTTGATGTATTGCATGCTGAAGGTGTAGATGTAGATCACCTGTTTGGGCTTTCTTATCAATGGCAGCATGACTGCGAGAACTGTAGGGTATCAAGTACTACTAGTGTAGACTCAGAAAGATTTATATATTTACCTTTGCCAGACAGTAAATCAGTCTCCTTTAATAAGCTAGTAAAAGCAGCTGATCACAACATGGAATGTAGCCAATGTAAATCTGAAATTATGTCAACATTATTTATACGAACATATGGCCAGTATGTCATTTTAATGTTCCAACGATGTAGGCCTGATGGAACAAAATTGACAATTTTAATTAAAAATTTTGTGGCTTCACAGTTGTCAATATCAGGAAGGACTTTTGTAACTGCAGCAATTATATATCATGACGGTCCTTCAATAACATCAGGACATTGCACAGCTTATTTAAAGTCTAGAAATGGCTGGTCATTCTGCAACGATTCTGTTTTAATTTTCAAAAAAAAATTGCCGTATGACCTTAAAAATTCTTACCTGGTGTTTTTAAAACCAAAATTTTAGGGAAAGAATCTCGGGATGTTCTCTGAGGAATTTCAAGAGGTTCTAATGGCTCCTACACGATTTGGCCTTGAGGATAAGTGTAGTACAGAGACATAACTTCTTACCATAACACTTGACGTAATGGAAAAATAACTGCACTTTGAATGAGTTCAGAAAAACTGTTTCTTTTTATAAGCTAATTGAAGCAGCCAATCAAAACATGGAGTAGAGGGAATGTAAGTCTGCAATGCTGTCTACTGTTTTATATTGCTTTGTGATTAAAAGTGATGTAGAGAATTAAATAATTGTAGTAGTCATAGAGGTAGTGTAAGTCTGCTTCATAGTAAGCAGTATGAGTGTCATAGGAAATGTAGAACATGAGTGAGCAAGAAGGGTAAGATATTACTAGTCCAGGATTGTGAAAATGATCTTCAACATTTTAATTCTGAAAGTTGCGGAAATACAAAATGACTGGATTGGCTTACAAGAATTCCAAGAGTTATAAATGGCTATTACATGATTTGGCCTTGTGGAAACGTGTGGTAGAGAGCGAGAAGTCATTTATTGTATGTAACATATTTTTCAAAACGATGGAGGTTTTCTTTCAGAAAGTGGCGGGCTGAAAGTAATAACAGCACAACAGAGTGTAAGCTGTTCATAGGACATCCTTCGACATCATGGAAAGTAAGTTAATTTTAAGGAGTTCTGAATTCTGATTTGTTATGTTGTATGGGTTTTTTAAACACAATCATTTTGATTGTGTTTTTTTTTCCCCGCTGTTATATGATGAATACCTTCAAGTCACTGTTTTTAGTGAAATTTGATACATTCTGAGAACAGCAAAAATAAACCATTTAACATGTATAATTAATTCTGTACTGTTTGTATTTATGATCTACATTTAGAACTGTGTAGGAGGCATGGAGAAGGAGAGGCTTCTGTAAGTGTCAAAGTTGTTGCATACAGTGCTCACATTCTACGTAGTCTTTCATATGATAGACTACATTTCCACAATGAGATACCTAAGCAAAGGAAACACAGGTGATATGATTGTGGAATGAGCAAAAAAAAATTGCACGTTTTTCAATTATATTACCTGTGTTTCCTAACATTACACATCATATTGTGTAGATGAGGTTTAGGCCTGTTCCAGGAGACAGAGGAGGTCTGACATTTGTTCAAGAGTGCAGTGGACATGACTCACTTCGTTGGTAGGCCTGCACATGTATTATCTCCTCTGTATTCTTCAACAAACCTAAATTTCATCTGCAACCCTGAGTAGGACTTACCTGAAACAAATCTGTGGATAGGTTACACCTTATCGGCATCTTGAAACAATCATTTAAAATGTTAGGGTCAGATTTATGATGGCCGTGCGCCTCTTTTGCGCCGCTGTGGGTCACTTTTGTGTAAAAGATGCACCATGTTGCAAGATAGGTTTCAGTTCATCTCCAGCAAGATACCATCAGTTTAAAATGTATATAATTAGCACTGTGTAGGGGGCATGCAGAAGCTGAGGCATCAGTAAGTGTCAAAGTTGTTGCATGCAGTGCTGCACTTCTGGGTACTGTTTCATATGCTGGACTACATCTGCACAATGAGATACCTAAGCAAAAGAAACACAAGTGATGTGATTGTGAAATGAGCAAAAGAAATTGCACGTTTTTCAATTACATCACCTGTGTTTCCTAAGTTTACGAATGACATTGTGCAGATGAAGTTTAGGTCTGTCCACGGACACAGAAGAGGTCTGGCCTTTGTTCAAGAGTGAAGTGGACATGACTTACTTCATTGGTAGGCTTTCACATGTATTATCTCCTTTGTATTCTTCAACAAGCGTAAATTTGATCTGCAACCCTGAGTAGGCCTCACCTTAAACAAACCTCTGGAGAGGCCACACCTTATCGTCATCCTGAATTAATCATTTAAAATGCTAGGGACAGATTTATGATAGGTGTATGCCTCTTTTGCGCCACTGTGCGTCACTTTTGTGACGCAGTGGCGGTGCAAAAGATTTGCTATGTGGCGACAAAATTACAAATTGATGCATCTAGGCAGATGTGTCATGCTGTAAAAAACCTGTGCCACATGAAACCGATGCAGCAGTGATGCGAAAGATGCACCATGTTGCAAGACAGGCCTCACTTCATCTCCAACAAGATAAGAAGCTGAGTCTCCTGTAAATGTCAAAATTGTTGTATACACTGCTCAACTTCTGTGTACTCTTTGATATGCTAGACTCCATCTGCACTATGAGGTACCTAAGCAAAGGAAACACAGGTGATGTAATTGTAAAATGAGGAAAAGAAACTCCATATTTTTCAATTACATCACCAGTGTTTCCTAAGTTTATGAATGACATTGTGCAGATGAAGTTTAGCTCTGTCCACGGACACAGAAGAGGTCTGGCGTTTGTTCAAGAGTGAAGTGGACATGACTTACTTCATTGGTAGGCTTTCACATGTATTATCTCCTCTGTATTCTACAACAAGCGTAAATTTGATCTGCAACCCTGAGTAGGCCTCACCTTAAACAAACCTCTGGAGAGGCCACACCTTATCGTCATCCTGAATTAATCATTTAAAATGTTAGGGACAGATTTATGATAGGTGTATGCCTCTTTTGCGCCACTGTGCGTCACTTTTGTGACGCAGTGGTGGTGGAAAAGATTTGCTATGAGGCGACAAAATTACAAATTGATGCATCTAGGCAGATGTGTCATGCTGTAAAAAACCCGTGCCACATGAAACCGATGCAGCAGTGATGCGAAATATGCACC
Organism: Lissotriton helveticus; assembly: GCF_964261635.1. Classification (NCBI taxonomy): domain Eukaryota; kingdom Metazoa; phylum Chordata; class Amphibia; order Caudata; family Salamandridae; genus Lissotriton; species Lissotriton helveticus. The sequence continues at coordinate 1,201,723,017 of NC_136069.1, forward strand.
ATGTTGCAAGACAGGCCTCACTTCATCTCAAACAAGATAAGAAGCTGAGTCTTCTGTAAATGTCAAAATTGTTGTATACACTGCTCAACTTCTGTGTACTCTTTGATATGCTAGACTCCATCTGCACTATGAGGTACCTAAGCAAAGGAAACACAGGTGATGTGATTGTGAAATGAGGAAAAGAAACTCCACATTTTTCAATTACATCACCAGTGTTTCCTAAGTTTATGAATGACATTGTGCAGATGAAGTTTAGGTCTGTCCATGGACACAGAAGAGGTCTGGCGTTTGTTCAAGAGTGAAGTGGACATGACTTACTTCATTGGTAGACCTTCACATGTATTATGTCCTCTGTTCTCTTCAACAACTCGAAATTTCATTTGGAACACTGAGTAGGCCTCACCTCAAACAAACCTCTGGATAGGACACATCTTATTGGCATCCTGAAACAATCATTTAAAATGTTAGTGTCTTGCGACACTTTTGTGAGACAACAGCAGTGCAAAAGATGCACCATGTTTTAAGATAGGCCTCACTTCATCTGCATCAAGATATTGTTAGTTTAAAATGTATATCTTTAGGACTATGTAGGGGGCCTGGAGAAGCAGAAGCTTCTGTAAGTGTCAAAGTTGTTGAAAAACTGTTTGTCCTTCAATCTTTTACCTTGTCTTTTCTAATTTTTAAATACATGTTTTAATATTTTTCAAATGTTTGTTCTCTCTTTCACAGATTGAAAGTATAAAAATAAAAAGTGAGTAAGTTAACGACAATTATAAGGTTAATGTTTTGTACTCTTTTCGTTACATTTCTATCACATTCACCTACTATTAGTTCCACCGCTTCATTTCTTTAACCCTCAGTTTCCTGCCTTTGCTACTTCCCTCATTCCTTTCTCTATTACCTACTTACTCTACTCCTTCCACTCCTTTTCTCAGTCCCACTCTTCTCATAGTTCCTCACTCTTGTTCACTCACTCCGTCTCTATTACTCTTAGTGTCTTTGACTGATCACTCTTTCACTACTTGTTCATTATGCTTTCTCTGTGTAGTTGAAGCACACTAAGGGGCATATTATGAACACAGCCAATAAAATTATTGCTGTTTTTATTGGCAGAAAACTGCTGCTAAAGTGGTTTTAGCGGCAGTGGCTATATGGGTTATTGATTGGTTGCCCAAGTATTTGTATGTGAGGCTGAGTGTGTGTGTGGGTGCCTGGGAGGTGTGTGACTCTGTGCATAGATGTATGAGCAGTTGATTCACTTGGTGTATGGGTTCAAGAGTGCATGTGGAAACAGCTGTATGGGTGGTTGACTGTGTGCATGGGTGTGTTGGTGAGTGAATAGATATCTCAGTGCTACAGTCCAAGTAAGTACATATGTAAAACATAGTGGTTGGGAGAGTTGGCATATGTAAATTACTATACATGTGAGCCTGTGATTGCGTAAGTGGCTTTATGGATCAATGTGTACTTGTATCAGTGATTGTAAAAGAGAATAAGTATGTGTTAGTATATGTTTGAATAAGTAAGGTTTAGTGTGTATAACTGTGTAGATGAGGAAATAGGAGTGTGATTCATTCTTTGCATAACTGAGTAGGTGTATGAGTAACTCCGTGGATGAGTGGCAGAGTGTGAGTGTCTGTATAGGTGTATGAGTGGATATGATAGTGTTGTATTGATGAGTGACTGTATGTATGAGTGATTGTATGGGTGAATGAGTGGATGCGTGTGTTGTCTTAGGAATCAGTGAGTGCGTATGTAGTAACTGATATTGGTGTGTCAATAGTTTCAAGAATGGTAGTCTGTATTTAACACTGGGTGTATCAAAGATTAGATTAGAGTGTGAGGAGGTGCACCGTATTATCACATGAATGATGTCATCAGTGATGTCATCAGTGATGTCATTTGAGATGTCATCAGTGATGTCATCAGTGATGTCATCAGTGATGTCATTTGAGATGTCATCAGTGATGTCACCGACCATGTCATGAATTATGTAATATGTGACATCATCAGCAGTGGACTGCGGGCGCGCGAGTTATAGTGAGTGCAACTAACTATAACGTGGGAATTTCAATGGTTTTGTATGAGTAAAATGTTCAGCTAACTATAACTGGTGTGAAACCTATGGTTTTTTCAGTGAATTTCAAAGGTTTTTTAAATGCTAATTCCTAACTATAACGAGTGTTAAACCTATGGTTTTTTCAGTGAATTTCAAAGGTTTTTTAAAAGCTAGTTCCTTACTATAAAGAGTTTGTAACCTACGGTTTTTAAAGTGAATTGTTACGTTTTTTTAATAGCTATTTTTTATAGCTATTAATTATTATAATTTTTATAAAATTATTTAAATAATGTATATTTTTCTAAAATTAATTTTTTAATGTATTTTTCCTGTGTTTTTTTTATCATTTAACCTTGGAGCGCTCAGGGTACGCGCACCCGTAAACGCACCCGTAAACGTAGCGAGAGCGCTATTCCCGCGTGCGAAAAAAAATAGCATTATGTATTTAAAGTAAATAATAATGCAAGACATTCATTGGCATACTCATAAAAGTACTAATTTTCATTTTTAATATCCGCATTTCACCTTTAAACGTATTTAATAAAATCCAGCAAAACGTTATTCTGACGTGCCGCGTAAGCGCCCCCGGAAGCGTTCCCGGAAGCACCTACGTACCTGCCGCGTTAGCGCCCGCGTAAGCACCCCGGATCACGTAGCGTAAGCACGCATCAAGCCATGTGACCTTAAAACAACACTTTTGATTGGTTAATAACAGTTTTTTTTCACAAGTAGGGAAACACCCCACCCATTTCCCTCACAACCTCTTTGCTTTTGCTGAGACAACACCTCTTGTCTGTTCCTGCAAAAACAAAACTTCTACCATCATGTCTGGTTCCCAGAACCCTTCCCAGGACCAGTCCTCAGACTCTTCCGATGGATTCCTGCCTGAGGTCCCCCCACAGAGAAAAGTGAAGGACCACTTCATTTGGAAGTTTTTCTCTTTTCCAGAGGGGGAGAAAAAATGCAATGCAGCAAAAGTCACGTGTAAAATTTGTGACACTGTACTCTTACGCGGAGATCCCACCCGGAAATATAGTTTTGGAAATGCAACATTAATCAGGCATGTTGAGAGGAGGCACCCGATTAATTATGCACGGGAGAGCACCAGAGCCCTGGCTCACAATCTACCACAAGAAGGCCCCATCACTTCCACCGGAGCTTCCACATCATCAGTGAGAGGAAGACCAGAACTGATGATTTCAAATATTCAACCTGTTTTTGGTGACATTACAATTCGTTGTAAGCAGTGTGACCAACTGCTTTGTTATGGGGAGCAGAGCATTCAAATAAGTGTGAGAACCAGGGAAGATCACCGCTGCGCCCCTCGGCCCTAATTTTTCCCCTTTTTTGCTCCTGTTGAGCAGTTTGGCATTCCCTAGTTTTGTTTTTGTTCTCAAAAAATACACATTTTTTTTTAAAAACGTTCGGAAAAACTAAAAAAAAAAAAAAAAGAAGAAAAAAACTGTTCTTTTTAGAACTACCTCCAATTCTCCAAAAAGAGCTATACATATTCTCAAGGAGTGAGTGAAGTGGAGTACGGTGAGAGAGGAAAGGAAAATGAGTGAGGGAGCGAAGGAAGGGAAGAGAGGGGAAGGGAAGTGAAGCAGGGGGACTGAAAGAAGGTGAGTGTGGGAGGGGAGTGAGGGGAAGGGGAGTGGACATGGGGAATGAGGATAAGTGAGGGAAACGGAGTAAGGGAATGGGGGTAAGGAAGAGTAAGAGAAGAGCAGTGAGGTTGAGGAAAGAGTGGTGATAGAGGGTGGATAAAGGCAAGTGAGAGTGAGACAAGGGGAGTGAGGGAGTGAGGAGATAGAGGGAATGAAGGAAAGAGTGAGAGAAGGGGACTGAGTGAGGGAGCATAGAAAGGTAAGTGAAGGAGTGTGGGAGAGTTGAAGGGAGTAAGCATGAGGGAAGGGGACTGAGAGAGTGAGGGGATGGAGGTAGTGAGGCTAAGAGAGAGGAAGTGAGGGAAGGAGAATGAGGATGTGACAGGACAGAGGGAGTGAGAGAAGGAGTGAGTGAAGTGGAGTAAGGTAAGTAAGCGAAGGAAGGGAAATAGAGGGGAAGAGGACTGAAGCATAGCTACTACGAGAAGGTGAGTGGGAGATGAAAGTAAAGGAAAGGGGAGAGAAGGATGGGAAATGAGGAGTAGTGAGGGAACCAGAGTAAGGGAACGGGGTGAGGGAAGGTAAGAGAAGGGCAGAGAGCGGGAGTAAAGACGGGTGAAAGAGCGTGGATAAAAGTGAGTGAGGGTAAGACAAGGGGACTGAGGGAGTGAGGACATAGAGGTAGTGAAGGAAAGAGTGACAGAAAGGGACTGAGTGAGCGAGCAAAGAAAGGTAAGTGAGGGAGTGTGGGTGAGTTATAGGGAGTGACCGTGACAGAAGAGGAGTGAGAGAGTGAGAGGACGGAGAGAGAGAGGCTAAGAGAGAGGGAGTGAGGTAAGGAGAGTGAGGAAGTGAGAGGACAGAAGGAGTGAGTGAAGTGGAGTAAGGTGAGTAAGGGAAGGGGAATGAGTGAAGAAGCGAAGGAAGGGAAGAGAGAGGAAGGGAAGTAAAGCAGGGGGTCTGAAAGAAGGTGAGTGTGGGAGCGGAGTGAGGGAAAGGGGAGTAAACATGGGGAATGTGAATAAGTGAGGGAAGCGGAGTAAGGGAATGGGGGTGAGGGACGGTGGTTGAGAGAAGATTAGTGAGGTTAAGGAAATGAGTGATGAGAAAGTAAATTTTGTCTGTCAAACTTACCTTATAAGTAATGTAAACTTAATGACATATTTTTAATAAATTTAATATCTGTGGTAGATGGTAAAAAAATTACTTATAATTTTAATAATATTTATTTCAAACTACAAGAGACGAGGCAGGAGATTAAAAGTCATAAAAGGGTAATAAGAGATAAAGTAGGAGTGAAGGACACAAAAAAGGAAACAAAAGAATGGTGAAGGACAGAGAGAGTGAAAAAGAAATAGAGGGAGAGCAAATTACTAAGAGGCTAATGAGGCAGATAGGAAAGGGAAGTAAGGAAAGGGGAGTGAGTAACAGGGAAGGGGGAGTGAGTGAGGGTGGATTCACGACAATGTATGTATGTATGTATGTATGTAAGTATTGGCATACTTGTATAGCGCAATGGCTGTCACCCAACGGGTATCCTGGCGCTTCAGACTTTTGTAATCCATACACGATGTTTCCAGCTACTGCCCAGCTTACATTGTTCTAGGAAAGAGGTGTGTTTTTAGAGCTTTCTTGAAAGAAGGGAGATCACCCATACTTCTCAAGCACAGCGGTAGAGAGTTCCACAGTCTCGCTGCAGTGAACCTGAAAGACTGACCTCCCATCCGGGTCCTCAGAATCTTGGGAACTACTACCAAGCAAGCTGAGGCCGAGCGGAGAGATCTGGACGGGGTGTACCAGGAGAACAAGTCCTGCAGTGGAGACGGACCCTGTCCATGAAGGGCCCTTAATACCAAACAAAGGGCTTTGAAATCAATCCGCTGAAGGACTGGCAACCAGTGAAGATCCCTAAGTGCCATAGCAGATGAGTAAGAACGTCGGCGCGAAAGGGCCAGTTTGGCAGCAAAGTTCTGTACACGATGCAGTTTTCCCACCAAAGTTGTAGGTGCCCCCAGAAGTAGTGCGTTACAGTAGTCAAGCCTACTTAAGATGATGCTCCGCACTACCTCTGGCCTAGCCTGCCCAGGGAGCAGGGGTAGAATCTTCCGCAGCGTACGAAGCAGTGCCATACAGGTGGCCACTGTTTTATTCACGGACACGTCCAGCTGCAGGTTGGAACCGAACATCACCCCCAGGTTCCGAACGGATTCAGCCGGTAAACTAGTGCCCTGAAAAGAAGGAGGCCAAAAATCCTGTGGAAGAGGCCTAGGGGTGCGATCCATTGAGCAGTGCAACACCTCGGTTTTGGAGCTGTTAAATTGCAAGGAGTTGTGGCTCAACCATTCCGCCGTAGTAGTCATGCAACGGTGAAAGATCTCTTGTGACACAGTCTCCTTTCCCTCAAATGAGAAGATAAGTTGGGTGTCATCAACGTAATTGGTGACTGCTATGCTGAAAGATTTTATCAGCTTGATCAGAGGACGGAGGTAAAGATTGAATAAAATCGGGCTGATGGCCGACCCCTGAGGCACGCCCTGCCCAACCCTTCTGATGTTAGATTTAAAGGGTGGCAGGGCCACCACCTGGTGCCTATTACCAAGGTAAGACACCAACCAGTCAAGGGCCAAGCCAGACACCCCCACTTCCTCCAGTCTTCTGATCAAGATCGTGTGGCTGACCGTGTCGAACGCGGCCGACACGTCGAGCAGCACTAAAAAGGCTGCTCGACCTTGGTCGGCACGCGTCCGAAGATCATCCAAAACCGTCACCAATGCTGACTCCGTCCCATGGGCTGGTCTAAAACCAAATTGAGCCACGTCCAAGCAAGCATTGGTCTCTAAGAAGCTGGAAAGATGTTTTTTGGCCAATTTATCCAGAATTTTTATTGGAAATGGAAGTAAAAAAATAGGCCTATAATTTGCTGGGCAGGTGGGATCCAAAGTTTCCTTCTTCAGGAGTGGAGAGACCACCACCAGCTTCCAGCAATCCGGGACCCGTGCAGACCTGAGGGACTGACAACAGATGGAAAAAAGTGGGGGAAAAAGCTCTTCACGGAACAGTTTCCAAAATTTATGTGGAAGTGGATCAAACGGCGAGCCCGAAGAGACACCGTTAGCCAGTGCACAAAAATCCTCAAAGGACGGCAGGGGAAAACTGTTCAGCCGGACTAGCCTAGCATCTCTCTCCGTGATAGAAGTCGAAGTGAGATTAGGCAAAGACTGGGAGTCAGAGCCTGGCGGTGTAGCAAGATTGCTCAGGATGGTAGCAATCTTGTCCTCAAAGGCCTGTGCCAACAAGTCACACAAATATAGAGAGGCAGGAATATCATTTGCAATGCAGGCAGGACGTGCCAAATCTTTGACGATCTTGAATAGGGCCTGAGACTTGTTCGCGGCTGACAATAACGATTCCTCTAAGAATCTGGCCTTGGCACGTCTAATCTGGGCTTTATAGAGCACCAGTGCCTGTTTAAAAAGAGCTCTATCTGATTCAAGGTACTGCTTTCTCCAGGCACGCTCAGCCCGTTTGCACTGGAGTTTAAGCTGAAGAAGTTCCCCTGAGAACCACAGCATGGCGTGTTTGGTCCTAGCTCTAGTTTTTCGCAGCGGGGCCAATGAGTCCAATGAGGCCAAAATTCACTGGCTGAGGGTCTCATAGCTCACATCCACACTATCTCCCAAGTTGAAGCCATCCGGAAGCAAAGGAGGCAGAGTCGACTGTTTAAGGAGTTTAGACCATTGTCTACCCACCTTAGTGGCTCCTAAACTGCCTTTCTTCGCTGAGGCGGCAAAAAGTGAGAGGGTAAAATGGACGAGCGCATGATCCATCCAACACTGGGGTAGGATATTCCGTATGGTCACTTGGCATACGTCTGCAAAGATCAAGTTTAAGACGTGACCCTTTAAATGGGTCTGAGAGAGTACTAGATGCTGCAGCTGGATGTTGCGGCAGGCCTGGACCAAATCTTTAAAAGCTGAGTCAGTCGGTCCATCCAGCCACAGATTAAAATCCCCCAACACCATAAACCTTGTGTGGGAGTTGGATAGATCATGAATAAGATCAATAAGCTCAGACACAGCAGGCAGAGCGCTGGCCGGGGGTCGATAGCACAGCAGCCCAGTATGTAGAACACCTCCCTGACCATTTAGGGAGAAACCCAGCAGTTCACAACCTGGAATTGCCTTAATATCGAGCTGGGAAAAATCTAGTGTCTCCCTGAAAATCAGCCCAACTCCTCCTCCTCTGGCCCCCACCCGGGGATTGTGTCTGATTTTGTAGCCAGGAGGGCAAGATAAACCCAATTCCACCGTGCTATTCGCTCTAGTCCAAGTCTCTGTCATGAAGAGTACGTCTAACTCATGAAACTCAATGAGTAGCGCAATTTCTTCAAAATGCTTGCTGAGAGATCTCACATTCAGCAAGCCACAGGACAAGGATTCTTAATGTCTACTGATGGCATAAGGCTGGCGACTGGGAATAGTGCCGGGGTTCAGGCTTAAAAGTTCATCACGGGAATAAGTAAGAGCAGCTCGAGACGAAGAGGCAGCATTTCCGGCACCCGGCGCATCCCGTGCGCGAACGGGCGCAAACGGGCTTACCTCTGGCGCACCTCCGGCACGCTCCCGCTGCGCGCCATCGCTGCGTGCTAATTGACTATCCATCTTAAATGGTCGTACACGTGGGAGTCGTGCAAGGGAAACAACTAGTCCCCCAACAAAGATGGCGCCCGTAGATCGGCTCTAAGCAATTTCGAAGAATGTAAACAAATATAATATAGAGCATGATAGTCACTATACAGTTCTCTTGTCCAGCCGGACCAGGAATTTATTATAATAGGATGACACAAAAAATACAACAATCATTGAAGGTAGGGCACAGTCCTTTTAAGAGAAGACAGAGTAGTGAGGGGAAAGAAGGGTTCTAACAAAGTCGACGGCGTTTCGCATAGTGCGCCTCAAGGGGGAGGGAGGTGAATGCTGAAATTAGCATAAGGCGCTTCACAGCCATCAGCCGAATCTGTAGGCTGTGAGATGCGAATCGAGTGTACGCAAAAGATAATTCCAGTCTCTAGTCAGTTGATCGGTCGGGGGGTGCGAGATTGCACGTCCTTCTAGGCGATTTTCAAATGAGAAAATCCGCCAGTTAATTGAGCAATGTCAGGGTGTCTAAGCAAGATCCGCGACAATCCGCCGGAATGCTCTTGCCGTTTGGTATGCCTTATGCTAATTTCAGGATTCACCTCCCTCCCCCTTGAGGCGCACTATGTAACCCAGGCAAAATAATTCAATGTTTAGTCCTGAAGATGATCCTTATTTATTAGAGCATTGGATCGAAACGCCGTCGACTTTGTTAGAAGTAGACATACATGTAACCATTGTTTATTATTGTGTATGATTTACTTTGGAGAACACTTCTTGCACTGATATAAAAAGTGTCCAGGTTGCTCTTTTTCCTTGCCTGTGAAACCCTTCTTTCCCCTCACTACTCTGTCTTCTCTTAAAAGTACGGTACAGGACTGTGCCCTACCTTCAATGATTGTTGTATTTTTTTGTGTCATCCTACTATAATAAATTCCTGGTCCGGCTGGACAGGAGAACTGTATAGTGACTATCATGCTCTATATTATATTTGTTTACATTCTTTGAAATTGCTTAGGACCTCTGTTTCTTGAAATAACGTATACCCGTGGTCCTTAGCCACTTTTTGGGTCCCCCTTGTTTTTCTTAAAAGCCCGTAGATCGGCAGCCCCAGATTCCCTCTCCCAAGATGGTGGCCTAAAACGCTGCGAAGCGATGAGTGTCGGTGCCTGACTGCCCTAAATCCTGCCAAGTGCAGGGTGAGCCCAACTATTATTGTGCAGGTAAGAGCTACTGCTACAATGTTGCCCCCAGACAGCCCAATACAAAACAGCAAGCGCAGGTATGCAGCGCAATCTTAATCTATTTAAAAGTCAAGTGCAGATATACAGCGCAATTAAATAATAAGTATAAGGATTTAAAATCAATGAACAACAAAGTGCGCACTGCGGTAAGCAAGTCTACCTGTCAGCAGCCGAATCCGAAGTTTAACCCCTTCAGTGCTAATGACAAGGGTAACTCGTCATGGAGTTTCCATTGATTTCAATGGAAAGTCAATGGGAAGAGGGGGATGTACCTTAGCAGCCAAGTGGTTAAATAAGCTCCTGCGAGCTCTTCCAGACGTGGGAGTCGTGCAAGGGAAACAACTAGTCCCCCAGCAAAGATGGTGCCCGTAGATCGGCAGCCCCAGATTCCTTCTCTCAAGATGGCGGCCTGAAACGCCGCGAAGCGATGAGTGTCGGTGCCTGACTGCCCTAAATCCTGCCAAGTGCAGGGTGAGCCCAACTATTATTGTGCAGGTAAGAGCTACTGCTACAATGTTGCCCCCAGACAGCCCAATACAAAACATCAAGCACAGGTATACAGCGCGATCTTAATCTATTTAAAAGTCAAGCGCAGATATACGGTGCAATTAAATAATAAGTATAAGGGTTTAAAATCAATGAACAACAAAGTGCGCGCTGCGGTAAGCAAGTCTACCAAGTCTACAATGAGGGATGGAAGGTGAGTAAGGGTGAGTGTAGGGGCGTAAGAGAGTGAGGGGACAATGGGAGTGAGGGTAACAGAGAGGGAGTGAGGGAAGAAGAGTGAGGAAGTGAGAGGACATAGGGAGTGAGTAAAGGGGAGTAAGGTGAGTGAGGGAAGGGGGATGACTGAGGCAGCAAAAGAAGGAAAGAAGGGGAAGGAGAGTGAAGCAGAGGAACTGGGAAAAGGTGAGTGCGTGAGGAGAGAAAGGGAAAGGGGAGTTAAGGATGGGGAATGAGGATAAGTGAGGGAACCGGAGTAAGGGAACAGGGGTGAGGGAGGATGAGAGAAGGGCAGTGAGGTTGAGGAAAGAGGGATGATAGAGGGTGGATAAAGGCGAATGAGTGTTAGACAAGGGGACTGAGGGAGGGAGGACATAGAGGTGGTGAAGGAAAGAGTGACAGAAAAGGACTGAGTGAGGGAGCAAAGAAAGGTAAGTGCGGAAGTGTGGGTGAGTTATAGGGAGTGAGTGTGACGGAAGAGGAGTGACAGAGTGAAGGGACGGAGAGAGTAAGGCTAAGAGAGAGGGAGTGAGGGAAGGGGATTGAGGAAGTGAGAGGACAGAGGGAGTGAGAGAAGGAGTGAGTAAAGTGGAGTAAGGTAATTAAGGGAAGGGGAATGAGTGAAGGAGGGGAGGAAGGGAAGAGAGGGGAAGGGAAGTAAAGCAGGGCATCTGGAAGAAGATGAGTGTGGGAGGGGAGTGAGGGAAAGGGGAATAAACATGGGGATTGAGAATAAGTGAGGGAAGCGGAGTAAGGGAACGGGGGTGAGGGTTGGTGAGAAAAGAGTAGTGAAGTTAAGGAAAAGAGTGATGAGAACGTAAACTTTGTTTGTGAAACTTACCTTATAAGTAATGTAAACTTAATAACATATTTTTAATAAATTTAATACCTGTGGAAGAGGAAAAAAAATTACTTATAATTTTAATAATATTTATTTCAAAATACAAGAGACAAGGCAGGAGATTAAAAGTCATAAAAAGGGTACTAAGAGATAAAGTAGGAGTGAAGGACACAGAAAGGGAAACAAAGGAATGGTGACAGACAGAGAGAGGGAAAAAGAAATAGAGGGAGAGTAAATTACTATGAGGATAATGAGGCGGTTAGATTCAGTGACAGAGAGGAAGAGAGGGAGAGAGAAATGAACTGAAGGTGAGTAAGATACTAAAGGAATGTGAGTTATCAAAACTAAAGGAGGAAAGGGGAGTAAAGAAAGGGGAGTGAGTGACTGGGAAGGGGGAGTTAGTGAGGGTGCATTCACGATAATGAGGGATGGAAGGTGTGTGATGGTGAGTGAAGGGGCGTGAGAGAGTGAGGGGACAGAGGGAGTGAGGGTAATAGAGAGGGAGTGAGGGAAGAGGAGTGAGGAAATGAAAGGAGAGAGGGAGTGAGAGAAGGAGTGAGTAAAGTGGAGTAAGGTGAGTGAGGGAAGGGGAATGACTGAGGGAGCAAAAGAAGGAAAGAAGGGGAAGGGGAGTGAAGCAGAGGGACTGGGAAAATGTGACTGCGAGAGGAGAGTGAGGGTAAGGGGAGTTAAGGATGGGGAATGAGGATAAGTGAGGAAAGTGGAGTAAGGGAACGGGGGTGAGGGAGGGTGAGAGAAGGGCAGTGAGGTTGAGGAAAGAGGAGTAATAGAGGGTGGATAAAGGCGAGTTAGCGTAAGACAAGGGGAGTGAGGGAGTGAGAACATAGAGGTAGTGAAGGAAGGAGTGAGAGAAGGGGACTAAGTGAGGGAGCATAGAAAGGTAAATGAGGGAGTGTTGGTGAGTTGAAGGGAGTGAGCGTGACAGAAGAGGAGTGAGAGAGTGAGAGGACAGAGAGAGTGATGTTAAGAGTGAGAGAGTGAGGAAAGGGGAGTGAGGATGTGAGAGGACAGAGGGAGTGAGAGAAGGAGTGAGTGAAGTGGAGTAAGGTGAGTAAGGGAAGGGAAATTACTGAGGGAGGAAAGGAAGGAAAGAAGGGGAGTGAAGTAGAGTGACTGAGAGCTGGAAAGTGGTGGAGGGGAGAGAGGGAAAGGGCGGTGAAGGAATGGGGAATGAGGAGTAGTGAGGGAAGTGAAGTAAAGGAACTGGGGTGAGGGAGGGTGAGAGAAGGGCAGTGACGGTGAGTTAAGAGGGGTGATAGAGGGTGGAAAAAGGTGAGTGAGCGTGAGACAAGGGGAGTATAATATATATTTCATAATACAAAATACAAAAAAACTTGTACAACATGTTATATGCACCGAAGTCATCTGCGGCGTACCACAAGGATCATCACTCAGCCCCACACTGTTCAACATCTACATGAGCCCCTTTGCGGCCATCGCACGCCAAGACAACCTCAACATCATCTCCTACGCCGACGACACCTAGCTGATCCTCTGCCTCACCAACGACCCCGCCACCACCAGAACCAACCTACACGAAGGGATGAAAGACGTAGCCGAGTGGATGATGAACAGCCGCCTGAAACTGAACTCAGATAAGACGGAAGTCCTCATCCTGGGACCTTCGCCCTCTGCCTGGGATGACGCCTGGTGGCCCCCTGCCCTGGGCAGCGCACCCAAACCAACAGACCACACACGCAACCTGGGCTTCATCTTGGACTCCTCCCTCTCCATGACCAGACAAGTCAACGCCGTCTCCTTGTCATGCTTCAACATCCTGCGCATGCTACGTAAGATCTTCTGGTGGATCCCCACCGAAACCAGGAAGACGGTCACCCAGGCCCTCGTCACCAGCCGACTGGACTACGGCAACTCCCACTACGCCGGAACCACAGCTAAGCTCCAGAGAAGACTCCAGCGCATTCAGAACGCCTCAGCACGCCTCTTCCTGGACGTTCCCCGACACAGCCACATCTCCACACACCTGAGAAACCTGCACTGGCTCCCCGTCAGCAAGAGAATCACGTTCCAACTCCTCACCCACGTACACAAAGCTCTCCACAACCAAGGCCCAAGATACCTCAACGAACGCCTGACCCTCTACACTCCCACCCGCCAGCTTCGATCGACCAGCCACACCCTCGCCGCCGTCCCCCGCATTCGAAGAGCCACAACGGGAGGAAGATCCTTCTCCTACCTGGCGGCCAAGACGTGGAACTCCCTCCCCATCCATCTCCGACTGACCCTAGACCACCTCGCCTTCAGGAAGCAACTCAAGACCTGGCTGTTCGAGCAGTAGCAGACCCCCCTCCCCCAAGCGCCTTGAGACCCTCCGGGTGAGTAGCGCGCTATACAAATGCTTGATTGATTGATTGATTGATTGACAGAGAGCAGAATATTCTGCTAATTGTACGAAAAAGGGAAGAACACGTCTGCCCTCCCCAGCCCTAATTTTTCCCCTTTTTTTGCTCCTGTTGAGCAGTTTGGCATTCCCTATTTTTGTTTTTGTTCTGAAAAAAAAATGTAAAAAGTTCGGAAAAAGTAAAAAAAACAAAAACTTCAAAATAAGAAAAAAAACAGTTCTTTTTAGAACTACCTCCAATTCTCCAAAAAGAGCTGTATTCTTTACAAATTCAAAAGGAGTGAGTGAAGTGGAGTGCAGTGAGAGAGGAAAGGAAAATGAGTGAGGGAGCAAAGAAAGGGACGAGAGGGGAAGGGAAGTGAAGTAGAGGGGATTAAAAGAAGGTGAGTGTGGGAGGTGAGTGAGGAGAAGGGGAGTGAACAAGGGGAATGAGGATAAGTGAAGAAAACAGAGTAAGGGAATGGGGGTGAGGAAGGGTAAGAGAAGAGCAGTGAGGTTGAGGAAAGAGTGGTAATAGAGTGGATTAAGACAAGTGAGCGTGAGACAAGAGGAGTGAGGAAGTGAGGAAACAGAGGAAGTGAAGGAAAGAGTGAGAGAAGAGGACTGAGTGAGGGAGCAATGAAAGATAAGTGAGGGAGTGTGGCTGAGTTATAGGGAGTGAGCGTGACAGAAGAGGAGTGAGAGACTAAGAGGACGGAGAGAATGAGGCTAACAGAGAGAGAATGAGGGAAGGGAAGTATAGAAGTAAGAGGACAGAGGGAGTAAGAGAAGGAGTTAGTGAAGTGGAGTAAGGAGAGTAAGGAAAGGGAAAAGAGTGAAGGAGTGAAGGAAGGGAAGAGAGAGGAAGGAAAGTAAAGCAGAAGGTCTGAAAGAAGGTGAGTGTGGGAGGGTAGTGAGAAGAAGGGGAGTAAATATGGGGATTGAGAATAAGTGAGGGAAGCGCAGTAAGGGACCGGGGTGTAGGTGGGTGAGAGAAGAGTAGTGAGGTTAAGGAAAAGAGTGTTGAGAAAGTAAATTTTGTACGTCAAACTTACCTTATAAGTAATGTAAATGTAATTACATATTTTCAGTAAATTTAATATCTGTGAAAGAGAAAAAAAAAGAAGTTATAATATTTACAATATAGCTTTTACAATACAAGAGACAAAGCAGGAGATTAAAAGTCATAAAAGGGTAGTAAGAGATAAAGTAGGAGTGAAGGACTCAGAAAGGAAAACAAAGGAATGGTGAAGGTCAGAGAGAGTGAAAAGGAATTAGAGGGAGAGCAAATTACTAAAAGGATAATGACATAGATACATTCAGTGACAGAGAAGAAGAGCAGGAGAAAGAAATTAAGTGAAAGTGAGTAAGATACTAAATGAATGTGCATTAGGAAAACTAAAGGAAGAAAGGGGAGTAAAGAAAGGCAAGTGAGTGACAGGGAAGCAGAAGTGAGTGACGGTGGATTCATGACAATGAGGGATGGAAGGTGAGTGAGGGTGAATGTAGGGTCGTAAGACAGTGAGGGGACAATGGGAGTGAGGGTAACTGAAAGGGAGTGAGGGAGTGAGGGAAGACAAGTGATAATATGAGACAACAGAGGGAGTGAGAGAAAGAGTGAGTAAAGGGCTGTAAGGTGAGTAAGGGAAGGAGAATGACTGAGAAAGCAAAGGAAGGAAAGAAAGGGAAGAGAAGTGAAGCAAAGGGACTTGGAAAAGGTGAGTGCGTGAGGAGAGAAAGAGGACGGGGAGTTAAGGATGATGAATGAGGATAACTGTGGGAACCAGAGTAAGGGAACAAGGGTGAGGGAGGGTGAGTGAAGGGCAATGAGGTTGAGGAAAGAGAGAAGATAGAGGGAGGATAAAAGCAAGTGAGCATGAGACAAGGGAAGTGAAAGAGTGAGGACATAGAGGTAGTGAAGGAAAGAGTGACAGAAAGGGACTGAGTGAGAGAGCAAAGAAAGGTAAGTAAGGCAGTGTGGGTGAGTTATAGGGAGTGAGCATAATGGAAGAGGAGTGAGAGAGTGAGAGGACCGAGAGAGTGAGGCTAAGAGTGAGGGGAAGGGAGTGAGGATGTGAGAGGACAGAGGGAGTGAGAGAAGGAGTGAGTGAAGTAGAGTAAGGTGAGTGAGAGAAGGGGAATTATTGAGGGAGCAAAGAAAGGAAAGAAGGGGAAGGGGAGTGAAGTAGAGTGACTGACAGCTGGAAAGTGGTGGATGGGAGAGAAGGAAAGGGCAGTGAAGGAATAGAGAATGAGGATAAGTGAGGAAAGTAAAATAAGGGAAGGGAGGTGAGAGAAGGCCAGTGAGAGTGAGTTAAGAGGAGCGATAGAGGGTGGAAAAAGGTGAGTGAGCATAAGACAAGGGGATAATAATATATATTTGATAATACAAAATACAAAATATTTTGTACAACATGTTATATGGTTTATTTTTGCTGTTCTCAGAATATATTGAATTTCACTTAAAACAGTGACTTCAATACTATTCATCATATAACAGCGGGCAAAAAAACCACAATCAAAATGATTGTGTTTAAAAAACCCATACAACGTTACAATAAATAATGTAAAATTTAGAAAAAACATATCTTAACTCACTTTTGATCCACATACTTTTCCACGAGGCCAAATAGTACATGGAAAGTCCTTTTCTTTGGAAATTACTCAAGAGTATTCTTAATCTCTCATTTACCCGAGTTTCTGAAAGAAAAGCTCCAACATCTTTTACATTATGAATCAACAGTTTTACTTCCACCTCCAGCTTACTTTTTATTAATATTTTCTATAATACTCACAGCACACGCTACGTAATATACTTATACTACCTATATGAGAACTACATGTTTTTTATTCTCTTGATCACTCTCACTCGTAAAGTAATTTTAAACAGCAAACTAAGTTTTATTAACTGCTGCAATCTTCATAGGCCAATTACCTTCCCTAAAATTTCGGTTGTAAGAACACTAGGTAAGAATTATGTAAGTCAGAAGGCAAACGTTGTTTAAAAGTCAACTGAGTATCATTACAGTGTTTCCAGCCTTTTTGACATTTTAAATAAGCTGTGTAATGTCCTGATGTTGTTGAAGGACCATCATGGTAAATAATTGCTGCAGTTGCAAAGGTTCTTCCTGAAATTGATAATTGAGAAGCCACAAAATTTTTAAATAAAGTTGTCAGTTTAGTTCCATCAGGTCTACATCGTTGGAACACTAAAATTACATACTGTCCATATCTTTGTATAAATAATGTTGATAGCATTGCAGATTTGCATTGAGTACAGACCATGTTTTGATTTGCTTGTCTAACTAGATTATTAAATGACACTGATTTGCAGTCTGGTAAAGTCAAATATATAAATCTTTCAGTGTGTATTGTAGTACTACTTGAAAAGGAGCAATTGTCGCAGTCATGCTGCCATTTATAAGAAAGGCCAAAAAGATTTTCTACATCTACACCTTCATCTTGCAATACAACAAGCATATACATTAGAAATTCCTGACAATATAGGGGATGAAGCCAGAGGAATGCTATTAAGGCATGTAGAACCGTCCTATTTAAAAAAAAATCTAATTTAAGGTTATTATTGATGCATGGAAGACCTAGAAATATGCATCTAAATACCTAGCAATACCAACATTTACTAAATACACCCCTCTCTGGCATAGCTCAATCCTACCAGCATATCTTAACGTTAGCACCTCTCGAAAATGGGAGAAATCAGGGATTGTCACCTTGAGCGATTTTGTTGGCCATGGACTGACTGCCACATTTGAGGGCCTACAGCAAAAATTCTCGATCCCCTCCCCACTGATTACCTAAATTATATACAAGTGTATACTAGTATTCAACACTGCTCACCAAAAATTAAATTAGAAAGTATTCCTTTTTTTTAAATTATTGACAGGCGGACCACTAGGATAGGGACTTTATATGAGATGCTGATTAAAATCTTAGTGATGATCTGGAGCGTGTTGAGAGAGGATGGGTAACAAAATTAGATAACCCAAATGTAGATATCGATCTGATCATGTCCTCCAAACTATTTTTAGCTTCTAACCTCAAGGCTCAGTATTACAGAACGATTTATGATCTCTATTTTTTTTACACCTTCAAAATTATATACTTGGGGCCTACGGCCTAATGGTGAATGCCCAAGATGTGGTCAGCCTCCAGCGAATCTAACGCATTTGTTTGCTGAGTGCCCCAAATTAGACTTAATAAAAAAGATGATCTTCGAATTTTGGGTGGAAATTTTTGGGCACAAATTGAGAGCCTCATTGACTGTATATGTTTTAGGTCATGATGATTCTCTGGGGTATTGTAATGAAGAATTAATATCTGTGTTTATAGGCATGGCAGTGCTTTGAATCATACTGGTTGACCGCAGGAAAGAGCCTGAGGTACCTACCTTTTAAATGTGGTTAAGCCGGTTTTTGGGGATTTACAAACTGGAGCAAACTATTTACAAAACTAGAGGAAGAAAATCTAGAACTCTCGGGGCCCAGATTTGGGCTCCTATAACTAATTGGTATGATAATAAAAGAGACCCTTAGGCTCCTCGATTGATAGAACTATGAATTGTATGTTTTTACCATGATATGATATTCTTTTTTGATTTGACCTTCCATTTTTGTTACCTCTTTTTTTTTGCCTATAATGTAAGATTACGATTCTGTAACTTATGATGTCTTTTATGGGCAATAACTATTAGTGTGATTTAATATAAATGAACTGATTGCTCTGTTAAAAAAAAAAGAAATTCCTGACAATCCTGCTGAATATTCTGTGAAAATGGATTTACACCAGAACATATGTCTAAAACATTTCGAATTTCAGAAACACTTTGTATTTTTGTTATATCACTGCAACATATCTCAAACACAGAATTCAATAAACAACAAAATGTTTGATCACGATTTTCAGCAATCTGTTCTTGTACAGTTTGGAGAAAAAAAACAACGTTAACCACTACATTAGCATAGCAGTTGACACCAGAACTGTTTTCAAACTGAAATCCATCAACATCTTTAACTGAATCCTTTTCGTTTCTGCTTACAATTACTGGTTCATCTACTTTTTTTCTTTTTGCTACAACTTCACTACAATTTTTCTCATTTCTTCTTTTTCGGCCTAACACACGCTTTTCAAATAGAGGATATTGAGGCAAATTTGGAGCATACTCTCTTCTTAACCTATTATATTCTTTTACACAATTTAGATCTTCATTAATCTTTGTCTCATCAAAATCAATCAAGTACAATCCTGATAAAGTTCTGACTCGAGATAAAGCAACATATGCCATACCCTCCTTGAACACAGAACTTCCAATACTCAACAAAGTACTATCTACACTTAAACCTTGAGCTTTATGAATAGTCACCGCATATGCCAAAGAAACAGGAAACTGTTTTCGGCGGACATATAAATCTTTCACAAGCAAAAATCGGGAAGAACAACGACTGATTTGTTGTACTTCTTCAATACCATAAAATTTAATTTTTATAAATTCAATTCCATCTCTATTTCGGTAATTCACAAAATCAGCAACATGACCCATTGCTCCATTTACTAAACCTCTTTCCACATGTAAATTACGTCGTAAAATAATACGACAATTTAAAGATACATACAGAGTCTTTTCCAAACCAGCAGTTTAAGATATTGTCTTCTCTAAAGAATCCAAATTTGGTTTCAACTTTTCTGACAAAATAATAGTTGCTCCTTCATGTTCTATTTTATCAATAGCTTCCAGTTTCACAATCTCTTGATTTTCCAACTTTAACATTTTTTTGTTGGAGATTGAACATTATTGCAGAGTTGGCATCAAGCATATGACAGATTTGTTTTCTGGAATTTTCTTAAAAATATTCTCTGGGAGAATGTTTTCTTTTGGAAACAAATTTGAAATTAATCGTGCATGTAAAGCTGCTTTCCAGTGCTCTCTTACTTATCCAATTCTTACATCTTGTAGAATCTTTTTATAATCTTCATCCTTTGCCTGTCGCATATTTTGTAGCAGTTCTGCATATTTGAAATTTAACCATATGTTAACATTTCCAATGCTTCCTAGGCACTTCCTTGTATCTTCATGTGTAAGCATTTTAAACACTGGTTGTCCTTTCACTGGAGTTAGTTGCAGTAGATCTCCAAAAACAATGATGTGTTTGCCTCCAAATAACACATCATACTCTGTTTTAAGAATTTCTTGCATTCTTAAATGCACAAGAGCAAGCATTACATTTGATACCATGCTTACTTCATCAATGATAAGAAGTTTAATTTTCTTCAAAACTCGGGAAACTTCAGAACAAGCTTCTCCAGATAGCTTGTGGTATTGTAATTTATTATCATGGTCTACTGGTACCATCAATAACCAATGTAAAGTAATCCCTTTAAAGTTATGTGCTGCCAACCCAGTAGGAGCGGTAACAACACAAGACAGCGATGACTCCGTTCTTTTATGCAGATAAGTTGCAATTGCTTTAATCAGAAAACTTTTTCCAGTTCCTGCTTCTCCACTCACGTAGAGTCTGACAGGTATAAATGATGTACATGAGCACTCTTTTTTCTCATGAGATAAACCATGCTCAATGCTCTGTGACTTCGTCATATATTTGTCTCTGCTCAACGTTTAGTTCTTTTTCCAAAACTTCTAAGTTAATTACATCCTCCTGAGCTTGTTCCATGGCTTTCAACTTCATCCATGGCAGTGGCAGCTTCATTTTGTATAATTGGTCCTCCTAGTGGATCCTGACTCAATGAAGCAGAACTCTGACTGTCTTGAGAACTGTCTCTAGCAATCTCTGCTGCAATTATAGCTTCTTGCTGTATTTCCTCGTTCAACGTTTGCAGATAATTTGAAAAAACAGGACATTCTATGGTATCCTTCGTTGCATTGAAAGAACCTTCATAAGTAAGAAAATCTCCAAGTAGTTCCCCTTCTGTACGCCAAGACTTAAAGAGTTTCAAAAGAGCTAAGTAATAAAATTCACTTTTGTCTGGAGATTCACAACTCAATTTTCGATGATTAATCAAATGGCCTTTTCTTTGTTTCACCAGACAGCCTTCACATCCAATTACAGCATATATACATTTATTGATATCTTCTGTGACGTTTCTCTTACAAGTATAGGTTTGCAGAACTTCATAGAGACAAACGTTCTCAAGATGACTACTTCTATTTGGATAGTATGTATCCAACATGTTTGTCTTCAAAATATGTGCACAGTCTGGTTCTTTCTCCGCCAAATACTCTATTTCTTGTACAGATTTCAAAACTCGGTTTCGTGTTGCAGCAAGACCTAGACTCACCCAAATGATGGTTCTAGATTTGGCATATAGACTTGCTAATGATAACCGATCAGAACATTCATATGCTCCAATTTCTCGACGCGACAACATTTTCAGACTTTAACTGTATAATTTCTTGCTTAGACTCTTTTCATGTGAAATCTCCCCCCACATTTCCTTCAGTTCCGTCTTTTCTGATTTTGTGACGTAAGACGTCACATATCGAGCCACAGTAATAGAGTTGTCAGCAACATATTGAATATTCATGTTAGCATTCCACATGGACAAAATGACTGGGTTGTAGTCATATATATATTTGGATTCCTCATTTTTTCTTAGGTTGTATGTATTTTTAGGTGATTTTCTTGTCACAGTATGTCGCAGAGTAGACATAAAATTATTCACTCTTCCTTTCAATGTTACTGGACGTGGAAATGCAAAACGACATTTTGTGTAGAACTTGTCCTTGGATTTGTATTTTCGACGACAGTATTTTCCACAACGATGGGTTTGAAAGCGTAAAACTTGATGTCTTAAATTGTTTTCTTCTGTACTTTTCGGAACAGCACATGTAGAATACTGTTCAATGAAACTCATCACTTTCTCATCTAAATCTGTTCCAAATGTTGGTGCATCTTTAATCTATAGCAGCATATGTATGTGAGGAGCACCTCTTGCTTGAAACTCCTTTCTCCAAAAGAAATCCAAAACCTCTCCAAGCGGAGGATTTCTTTTTGTTTGTAATAAAAGACATCATAGCTTCAAACCTATGATTGAAATACCTACATACATTAACTGGATCCAAAGAGCACAGTTCTCCAGGTGTCTTGTATTCAATATTTTCAATGTTTTTATTTGGCTCTCGTAGAAATTCAAGTAAGTCTTCCCAAGCATACTCAGCACAGCTAAGAGCGAGGAACCATGTAGGAGTTCCTAAGTTTCTTAGCATACATTTTAATTCCCCATGACGACGGTACCAATACTCATTAGTACCACGCTGACATGCCATGAGATTAATTAGGTGAGATTCCAAAACACTGTCTTGCAGTTTCACTTTATCCATAAAGTCCCTTGCCGAAACATTTTGTAGATGTACTCCACTTTTCAGTATATGGTTCACTGCATAAGAAAGTCCAGACAAGACACTCTCAAACAGTAGATGGAACAAATATGGAATGCATTGATGAAACCTTGGATCTTCTGCATATAATGTGGATGTCTGGTATTCAGATGCTGGTATCTGCACAGGTCTGTCATCATATCGTCCACCTTGACCTGTTGAAAATAACTGTGGAAACAACGAGCTTCCAAACTTTCTTCCCATACACTAATGCTTCTTTCATTTGAAACAAGTCAATAGCATTCCCCATTACTTCTTTGGAAAGCAATGGATGAACACTATAATGTTCATAAATTTCTTCACTTCTAGAGACATCAACTTTTTCAATTTGCCCAGCTGAGAAAACACTGTCCTCTTCTACAGTTGTTTCTTCTTCTCCTACATATACATTTCTGTAGTAGTGATTATTTTTAACCAAATACAACGTTGCCTTTTTGACTTTCTTAACATCCACTAATTCTTGCCAGATTTTTTTACTCTTTGTCGGAACACCACTAACTAGAATAACCAGAGGTTCCTCCCCTACTTTTTCTACACCAATTATATCAATATTTTTCTTAAAATCTAGAAGCAAATAAACAACTCTTCCCTTTAATCCTCTCTGTAAATCTGAAGGAGGCAATTTCCCTGTCTGAGGCTCCATGCGAACAATAGCCTGAAAAGGATGAACACATTGAATCAGAATAGACTCATAGGTATTTAAATCCATCAATTCAGAAGGAATGTCTACCAACTCCAGATTATTATGAACAGCTCTAGCAGGCATTCTGTTTTCATTTAATTTATTATAACAATATTTACAAATACGTTGATCAGAACCCAAATCAAAACAATTTTCTACCAGCAAATAAGTTGCAAAATTCTTCCACTCATTATTATTTTCCATTTCACTTTTTACATATAAATCAACTAATCTAGTCTGATTCTTATAATGAGTTCGTCGACAACACACACAAGTAAAATTAAGCCTTTCACTTGAATTGACCTTAAACTTTGTAATTTCATGGTCAAATGTTTCTGTACTTGAAATCTCTACATTCTCTTCCACATTACCTTCTATTACTGTATCATTTTCTGCACTGTCCTCTTTTTCACCAAAGTAACAAAACTAAATTTCTTCACAAATTTTCTTCACATCTAATTCAGTTCCGTGCAAAAGAGCACTGTTTAACTGTTTTAGCTTAAGTGCTGGACTTTTTGCATAATACAACCTTCTCACTAATTTCCTCACTTTATTATGATGCACTGCTAACATCCTAAAATGGTGATAAACACTCTGACATACTTTTCTTGAAAGACAAGCCAGTGAATGCCCATGCAAACCTGTTTTTCTCTCACTCTACAAAGATCTAACTCTTGCAAAAGTTTCATTTTTTGTTTTAGACTTTTCTTAGTATATGTCCGTAAGAAACTGCGAAACAAATCAATTGAATCCTGTCGCACACTACAAATACTACTACAATTCCAAGTATACACTGGAGCCTTAGGACATCTCCCTAAAACTTCATCAGCTAGCACCTCTTCTGTATTTCTAGGTACAATCTTTTCTTTTTCTACTGGACAACCGTCCTTCACCTCATATGCTCAACCACTAGTGTCAACTGCATGCACCAAATCATTATCCTGAAAGTAACTTTCTTCATTAAAAAATGGCTCACAACTTGAACTATGCTTCCATTCTCCAGAAAAAACATCACACAAATTAGTCTGATTAATTACTCTTTTCCACTTACATTTTGATTTGAACACATTGATAACCTTATCCAGTGTACGAATTCTATTGATTACTAAACTATATAATTTTTTTTACTGAAGATTGTGTTTTTGATGAGTCTTGTTTTTATGTTTTCTTGGACCGTAAATCCTGTTTATATTTTTTTTGACGTCTTTCCTTTAATGGCATATTCTTTTATCTTTCTGTAGATGATTTTAATCTGTGGTAAAGAAAAAATAACATATTATAGACCACTACAAACATACTACATAGCAATTACAATAAGTAAACGATATAAACACTAGTTTACAACTTAAGTTACTTTATACCTCAGCAACTGTGTCACAATAATAGTGTAGTACAATTTAATTATTAATCTTACTCTCTGCCTGCACCATCTCACTCTGTGCCTGTGTCTTATGTCACTCTGTGCCTGTGTCTCACCTCAGTCTGTGCTTGTGTGTCATCTCACTCTGTGCCTGCCCCATCTCTCTCTCTTTCTGCGTGTCATTTGTCTGTTTGCGTGTGTCTCATCTCACTAAGGTAAATGTTTCATGGCAAAAAGTATGGCTTTAACATTTTTGACAAGGATCACACTGAGTCTCTATATGAAATAAGGAATTATATTTTCACTTTTTTCAATAATGTCACCTGTGTCTGTTCATACTTTGCATCTCTAAACTAAAAGGGTACTTTGTGCCTGTGTCTCACCGCACTCTGTTTCTGTGTCTCATCTCACTCTGTGCCTGACCCATCTCTCTCTCTTTCTGTGTATCATTTGTCTGTTTGCGTGTGTCTCATCTCTCTCTGGTAAATGTTTCATGGTAAAAAGTATGGCTTTAACATTTTGGACAAGCAAGCATTTCTGTATGAAATAAGGAATTATATTTTTACATAATTCGATAATGTCACCTGTGTCTCCTCACAGTTTCCATCTCTCTAACTCTCATCAAATTATTCACCGAGATCCATTTAAAATCATGCTTGACTCACAGTGTGATCTTAGGCACATGACCAGGATGTTACATGTAATCTACCATGCCTGTCTCTGCATGCAATATGTGTCTCTGCTCATACTATTTCACTGTCTCTACTAGCAAAAAATAGACCACATATATATAAGCAAGACATAACATTCCTTTTTCATTTCGACGGCACACCCTGGATCTTGATTGCACAGCTTAGAGCCTATTTGTAAAGTAAGAGTCTTGACAGACATGCTGCCTAAGATTCCCTACTTGTACATATGCTAAAGCCTAACTGACTTTAAAAATGCATGCATTTCCATATTTGTAAACACATCAACTAAGCAAATTATTCACCCAGATCCATTTAAAATCATGCTTGACTCACAGTGTGATCTTAGGCACATGACCAGGATGTTACATGTAATCTACCATGCCTGTTTCTGCATGCAATATGTGTGTCTCTGCTCAAACTATTTCACTGTCTCTACTGGCAAAAAACAGACCACATATATATAAGCAAGACATAACATTCCTTTTTCATTTTAACGGCACATTCTGGATCGAGATTGCACAGATTAGAGCATATTTGTAAAGTAAGAGGAATAACAGACATGCTGCCTAAGATTCCCTACTTGTACATATGCTAAAGCATAACTGACTTTAAAAATACATGCATTTCCATATTTTTAAACACAACAACTAAGCAAATTATTCACCCAGATCCATTTAAAATCATGCTTGACTCACAGTGTAATCTTAGGCACATGACCAGGATGTTACATGTAATCT
This sequence comes from Lissotriton helveticus, assembly GCF_964261635.1. Lineage (NCBI taxonomy): Eukaryota > Metazoa > Chordata > Amphibia > Caudata > Salamandridae > Lissotriton > Lissotriton helveticus. The sequence goes on from NC_136069.1 coordinate 1,201,748,371, forward strand.
ACCATGCCTGTCTCTGCATGCAATATGTGTGTCTCTGCTCATACTTATTCACTGTCTCTACTGGCAAAAAACAGACCACATATATATAAGCAAGACATAACATTCCTTTTTCATTTCAACAGCACACCATGGATCTTGATGGCACAGCTTAGAGCCTATTTATGAAGTAAGAGTCCTAACAGACATGCTGCCTACGATTCCCTACTTGTACATATGCTAAAGCCTAACTGACTTTAAAAATACATGCATTTCCATATTTTTAAACACATCAACTAAGCAAATTATTCACCCAGATCCATTTAAAATCAAGCTTGACTTACAGTGTGATCTTAGGCACATGACCAGGATGTTACATGTAATCTACCATGCCTGTCTCTGCATGCAATATGTGTGTCTCTGCTCATACTATTTCACGGTCTCTACTGGCAAAAAACAGACCACATATATATAAGCAAGACATAACATTCCTTTTTCATTTCAACAGCACACCCTGGATCTTGATTGCACAGCTTAGAGCCTATTTATGAAGTAAGAGTCATATCAGACATGCTGCCTAAGATTCCCTACTTGTACATATGCTAAAGCCTAACTGACTTTAAAAATACATGCATTTCCATATTTTTAAACACATCAACTAAGCAAATTATTCACCCAGATCCATTTAAAATCAAGCTTGACTCACAGTGTGATCTTAGGCACATGACCAGGATGTTACATGTAATCTACTATGCCTGTCTCTGCATGCAATATGTGTGTCTCTGCTCATACTATTTCACTGTCTCTACTCGCAAAAAACAGACCACATATATATAAGCAAGACATAGCATTCCTTTTTCATTTCAACAGCACTCCCTGGATCTTGATTGCACAGCTTAGAGCCTATTGGTGAAGTAGGAGCCCTAACAGACATGCTGCCTAAGATTCCCTACTTGTACATATGCTAAAGCCTAACTGACTTTAAAAATACATGCATTTCCATATTTTTAAACACATCAACTAAGCAAATTATTCAACCAGATCCATTTAAAATCAAGCTTGACTCACTGTGTGATCTTAGGCACATGAAACACATGTCATGACACACACACAAAAAGAGAAATGAAACACAGAAAAAGAGAGATTATGCACGTGCAAAGTGACATGACACACAGGCACAGAGTACCCTTTAAGCTAAGAGAGGCAAACTGTCAGCAGACACAAGTGACAATATTGAAAAATGTGCAAATATAGTTCCTTATTTCACACAGACACTCAATGTAATCCTTGACCAACATTTTTCCTGAAAATATTTTCCATAGTAAATCGTTTTTAACACAGAGCACAGCCCATTTAAATGACCACTACAAAACAAGGCAGAAACCTAACTCATTTCCAAAATACATTTCCAATATGCCCCATTAAAGTTTTTTAACAACATTACAAAAAAACATGACACACAATGCAGGAATAAAGAAGCACAATATGCTTCTTAATCTTCCCCATAGTACATACAGCAGTCTATCTTTATTAAAAGAATTATTACTCACCTTTAAAAATGCTTTGGAAGATGTAGAACAGTGTCAGTCACACACACAAGATTTTCTTAACCTCTTGCATGGTCATGACGAGCTGAGCTCGTCATGAGCCACGGCGCGCCGGTGCTCATGATGAGCTCAGCTCGTCATGAGCCATGGAACGCTCGCATGCGGGAATAATTCCCCTGCTGTGCTGAGCGTTCCACGGCAGGTAATGCACCTGTGAAGAGCTGAGCTTGTCATGAGCACAGGAGCGCCGTGCCTCATGACGAGCTCAGCTCGTCATGAGCATGCGGGCGCCGTGCGCGCCCCCTCCCCCATGCACACAAGGGAAAATAAGCCCCACAGCGAAGGGGTTAAGCAGAATCTCTGAATAATGCTTCTGTCACTGCAGCCTCAGAATAGTGGCACAGATTACCTCTCTTTCAGACCCATATTCTTGTACATAACTAATGTAAATTCTTCCCACACAAATTCAAAACCAAACTGCACATTTTAATTGGTTGTACATTTTAACACTTTGAAACTCACATAATATTCACCCATCCCCCCAGTGCTCATTCACCCTGTTACCATGGTAATTCCGACCTAACCCAGCACACAGTTGAAAAGTTCATCATACTATGTTGCAAAAGAATCCGGCAAGGGTGTTTGACCGCTCAATGTACTAGCTAATCATATGCAATGTTTCCTTAAATGACTTTTTCTCAACCATTAAAATGACTTCTTTAAAAAAAAAAGCATGTACCCTAATTTTCAGTGGTGAATTTTAAGAAAGCACCAATCATTTCTTGTTTTTCAAGTGCACTGAATCCCAACCACTTTTTTTCATAACTCCTACTTTCAAACTGCCATTTCATTTCCACAACTCATCTGAATACAACCACATCTACCTTCAATATGCCAAAAGTCTGGTTTGTGGGTCATAGCTTTGTCTACTGGAGTGAAAAACAGAGGTATTTACAACCTTGATTTACCAAATGTGGACATTGTGTGGATTGGACAGAGAGGATTGAGAAGTCACCAATTAATACCATTGATCAAATCCTTTATGCATCTACCACACCCTCGATTCTACCGAGACACAAGATGGCGGACTCTCCGGACTGTTTAGAATGTTAACAGACATCCGACAGCCAATCAGCTTTCCGCTCGTGCACTCCCGTAGCGCGCCGGGTGCGCTCCCAGGTACGCGTACTGGTGAGCGCTCGGAGCACGCCTATGGATATATATGTGTTTTTGAAGTCAATTTTCGAAAAAACCACTGGAGCAATTTTCACCAAATATAGCAAAGGCACATCTGTGTACCAGTCCCTACAATTTTGCAAAGTTTGGCGTATTTCCGTTCAGCGGTTCGGGCTGTAGCCTTGTCAATTCGTCCTATGGAAATTACCATGGGGAAAACATGTTTTGGGACCCCCCTTTTTTCTCTGTCCTATCACATCAAGGGATTAAAAGAGAAAAAGAGAATCAACAAGTTTATGACATGTTTAACTACACATGCAGTCTATTGCTTGATTTGCCCCTGTGGGTTCAGATACATAGGGAGCACCATTCACAGTGTCAAACTGAGAATTTTAGAAAACATGCGCGCCATCACAAAGAAGTATTTAAACTATCCAGTGGCGCGACATTTCGCGATCAAACACAACAGTGACAGGGACCCGTTACAGTACTTTAGCTTAGACTGTATACCATCCAGTGTAAGAGGAGGAGACAGAGTTCTCAAACTAAGGAGACTGGAGTCTCGATATATCATAGACTTGCAGACAAAATCTCCCAATGGATTGAATAGTGGGGAGGAATTGACTGTTCATTTGGGCAATTGATTTATTTGCTTTACTGTATCTGAATTATAATTTGAAGTGCATGATTTATTTTGTCAAACCTCGTCAAATTTTGTTTTACTTAAGGTAAAATGTATTGTTCTGATGAACACCCACCAAACGGCCGATACACGGCATAATTATAGAGATACCGAGGGGGGCTTTTTTGTCAGCCCTTTAAAATGGGCTGCCTCTGCCGATCCACACGGCAAGATTACTGTGAGTATTTTTTAGTCGAATCACACATTACTTAATCATATGAAAAGTAAAATGTTTCTATATCTATGATTCATCGATTGGTTACAAAGTGTGTATTTTGAAATGCATGATCGACTTCTTTAAACATGGCTCTTGCTATTCTGTACTTGCGTACTAGTCCCCTGTCGATCTCAATTTGTTTACATTGTGTATTTTAAAAATGGTGGTCGTCAGCGCGTTCTTGGCAACTGACACTGACAAAGGAGACCACTCCGAAACGCGTCTGTAAATAAATATCGCTACTGCCACACACAAGCCCCGAGAGTGCCGTTTTTCTTCTATGAACTAGAAGGGAAGTTGGAGCAAGAATATTAAGCGGTGCACCACCGCTAAATCGGCACCCGTATCGCGAGTGCCCCGCCGCTGGTGTAAATACTAGAGCGGGACATATATATATATATATATATATATATATATATATATTACCTACTGGCGGTCGCCAGTAGGTATATATAGTTAGGATTTTTTCTCTATGGGATTTTTGAAAATTCTATGTCTAATAACTTTGGCGTTTGTGGACGGAATTGGCTGAAATTTTCTGGAAAATGGAACATTTTGTTTCTGAGCAGCCCCTGGAAATATGGGGGGGGTTCGTCCAGGGGGGGCCGAGAAAAAAGGGGGGTCCCAAAACGTGTTTTTAACATTGAGTTTTCCATAGGGCGGTCTGTCGCACTTTTAGCCCGAACGGCTGAATGGATTTGCACGAAACTTGGCAAAATTGTAGAGACTGGTAGCCCGATGTGCCTTTTGTAGGTCTCAATATATGTGCTCCAGTGGATTTTGAGAAATTAACATTTAAAAAAAGATATATATCTGTAACAGCGGACTGGGCAGCTCCCGGTTCGCGGACCGGGGAGCGTACCAAAACTTCGCGTAGCGAAGCTAATTGGCTCTCCGGCGTCTGTAAACATTCCAAACAGTCCGGAGCGGCCGCCATCTTGTCTCTCGGTAGGATTGAGAGACAAGAGGAGGCCAAAACAAAAGGGGAAATAACCATAAGGGGGCATAGTAGATCCTCCCTGACCCCTTAGGTTTAATGTGGAGGCTTTAAAAGGGCCCCGCGGGGCAAAAAAAAAAAAAAAATGTTTTTGTTTTTTTGCGTGGGTAGCGCCCGGTACGCGAACCGGGAAGCGTTCTGGGCAGCGTACTGCAATGAAAAATGAATGATAGACTTTTCAAATGCTGTATGTTAATTGATTGTTGTTTTTGTTGATTATTTTTTTATTTTTTTTATTTTTTAAGCATTTTTTATTGTGTTTCATATTTTATTAAACTTTCTAACATTTCATTGTCAGAAATTTCAAAATTATCATGGAATATACATTGTAGTCTCTGAGGTTGTAAAATGTCCTCATTTGCAAGGAGGTTATCTACTGCTTGTACACATTGCAGTAGTTCTTGGTCCCAAGTTTCATCCATAAATTCAATCTCATTTGGATCAATGCTTTCTGTGTTGGACTCTGGAAGGACAATTTCAAATGAAATTTTTTGTTCGCTTTCCATTTTCCCTGAAATTTGCATAAAAAAAATATATATTAGTAGAGGTAGGGCAATGTTGGGATTAATTTTAGATAGGCAGTTTTTAACAGTGAATTTATCTTTGGGCAGTGTATAGTATCAGAGTGATTGTATCTAAATTTATAAGTACTACAGAGGGATAGTATATAACTAACAGAAAAAGTTTGCCATATTAACTTAAAGTGCACAATATACTTCAGTTTTAAAAATAACAACTTACCTTTAAAAATAAGTTGAAGTTATTAATGAAAATCCTATTGAAATGTACACCAGGAAGTAGTAGTCAAAATGGCTGTGTTTCCTTCTCTTCCTTTATATATATTCGGGTACATAACCAATCAAATGTCAGGTAAAAAAAGTAAAAAATGAAAGTAACATTTTAATTGGTTGTGAATTCCAACACTTCAGATGTGTTTTGTGAAGTAATTTACCTCACGGTATTTAGAGAGGTCTACAGGCTAAATGGCTAAATGGAATTCCAATCAAATTTGTGAAAATGGTAGGGATTGGTATGTAGTATGAGCTAATCTATATTTGGTGAAATTATCTCAAGTGGCTTTTGTGTGAACTACTTTCCCACCTTTTTTGATGGTGCGCTTCCCAGGGAGCGACCCGGTACGCGAACCGTTGAGCGCCCCGGTTCGCGGACCTTAAGCGTTCCAGGAGTCCACCATTTTGTGTTTCGGTCGAATTAAGATACAAGATGGAGGGCAAATAATGTTCAGAATGGGTAGAAGGGGGCACGGTAGAGTTATCTTGACCCCCTAGGTTTTCTGAGGGTGGCTGAGGAGGCTTATATGTGCGAAAAAAAAAAAATTTCAAAAAAAAGTTCGCGAGGTTAGCTCCCGGTTCGCGTACCGGGTAGCGGCCCCGGTAGCGTATTTTGTTGAAAATTAGTGAAAAATGTTAGAGTAAAATAATAATTGTGAGTGATTAGATGTAGGGTAGCTCTGAGAAGAGCTTTTGGGTTTATGGTACATTTAGGTACTTATAAGTAGGTACCAATGCACATTCTTAAATTCAGAGTGAAAATTCTGTTGCCCTCATCTGAGAAGTGAACTCCATCTCCTCTGTAGATATCTTGCATGTAGTAACGCAAGTTATTGTTGTACAGGGAGCCCATTCCATGGTCTCTCATGTAAGCTGAAACAGATTTGTTTACATGCTTCCTCGATTTCTCAATTTGTGGACAAAATTGGTTGGACCACCTCCATTTCTGTCTTTGGCATATATTTGAATATACCAAGGCAGTCTGAGGAAAAAGTGCCATCAATTGCTCAAAGGTGTCCTTTAAAAGCATTTCCAGACCTACCCCAGTCAAAGTGCCCAAGTCATTACCTCTACAGTGCACAATTAACAGGTCAGGTTTGGGCAAATGCATAAAGGTTTTCACCAATGGTATCAATTGGTGACATTTTAATCCTCTGTGGCCAAACCACTTAATTTCCACATCTTGTAAATTGAGGTTAGGTAAATTCCTGCTTTCAACGTACCTTTGAGCCCAGTGAATATAACTATGACCAACAATCCAGACAGAAAACATGGTGAGAGAAGGTTCTCCTGCAGTCAGATGAAGTGTGGCAATGAAATGGCAGTTGAAAAAATGAGAGTTTGAAATGAAAAAAACTATGGAGTTTCTGTGTTCATGAAGCAGTAACAGTGATTGGTGGATTTTGATTGATGAAAACAGAAAGTTAGGGTGTACAGATGTGTTGTTTGAGAGATGTATTTTGAGTGGTCAATAAAAAATCATTAAATGAAAGAAAGCACTGGATATGCAGGTGCACTGAGAGTTCAGAGTTCAATTGCAACATTGTTGTGTGAACTTGCAAACACCAGAGTTTCTCCAAGAGGTGGTTGCTATGGAAAATAGCCAGAAATGGCAGAGGGGGGAAGGGTTTTCATTTGAAAAAAGTGAGGGAAGAGTTTTGATTGGGTGACATGAGAAATATGTGTGAAGAATTACAGCATTTCTGTGCTTTTGATAGCTGCAGACTCTGGAGTGCATACCTTTTGCTCTGCTGAAGACAAATTGGTGTGTTTCTTAGACTGTTTTCAAACTCAAAGTATTTGCTAAGGTGAGAAAATATTTCTTTATTTTAGATAGAGAATAGTGTGCTTTAAGGAGAAAATTATGATTTATGTGGCGCAAATTGCTTGTAAATATGCTCTCACATGTGCATGGAAAAATTTGATTTTGAATGTTAGTGTTATATAGCCATGTTAAAAGTGACTCAACCATGCTGGAAAGTCAATCAAAAAATGATTTCATGTGTTTTAATGACATTTTAAGTCATTTTCTCATGTGCAGTGTTTAGAAATTATGATTTGAAAATCGTTTTTGTGGAAAAGGAATTGTTTTTAAATTCATGACAAGGATATAATGGTGTATGCTTCTTTATAAGGCAATTGACTGTCCCTGATGTTATTTTTCTCATTTTAGTGTAAGACCTTTCTCTGTGGCGCAAATTGCTTGTAAATATGCTCTCACATGTGCATGGAAAATTTAGATTTTGAATGTTTGTGTTAAATAGCCATGTTAAAAGTGACCCAACCATGCTGGGAAGGCAATCAAAAAACGCTTTCATGTGTTTTAATGACATTTTAAGTCATTTTCCCATGTGCAGTGTTTAGAAATTATGATTTGAAAATCGTTTTTGGGGAAAAGGAATTGTTTATAAAATCATGACAAGGACATAATGGTGTATGGTTCTTTATAAGGCAATTGACTGTCCCTGATGTTATTTTTCTCATTTTAGTGTAAGACCTTTCTCTGTGGCGCAAATTGTGTGTAAATATGCTCTCACATGTGCATGGAAAGTTTTAATTTTGAATGTTTGTGTTACATAGCCATGTTAAAAGTGACCCAACCATGCAGGAAAGCCAATCAAAAAACGCTTTCATGTGTTTCAATGACATTTCAAGTCATTTTCTCATGTGCAGTGTTTAGAAATTATGATTTGAAAATCGTTTTTGGGAAAAAGGAATTGTTTTTAAATTCATGAGAAGGACATAATGGTGTATGGTTCTTTATAAGGCAATTAACTGTCCCTGATGTTATTTTTCCCATTTTAATGTAAGACCTTTCTCTGTGGCGCAAATTGCTTGTAAATATGCTCCCACCTGTGCATGGAAAGTTTTAATTTTGAATGTTTGTGTTACATAGCCATGTTAAAAGTGACCCTACCATGCAGGAAAGCCAATCAAAAAACGCTTTTATGTGTCTTAAGGACAATTTAAGTAATTTTCCCATGTGTAGTGTTTTGAAGTTATGATTTGAAAATCGTTGTTGAGGTAAAGGAATGTTGTTAAAATTTATGTGCGCCATATGCCCCCAAATTTCTTTTTTAGGGTTGCAGCAGGGTGTTCTTGAGACACCCCTGCACCTTTGGAATAAATTCCTAATTTGTGATGAGCAAATTGTTAATCGCAAATTGCACCTTCATTTATATGAGCCTCCTAGCTCATGGAAATGAATGGGTAATTTGCAATTAGCAATTTTCTCATCGCAAATTTGGAATGGTAAAGAATCGCTATTTATTCCTTAAAATTCGCTTTTTTGGAAATGCAAAATAGTTATATGATACATATGGCGGTTGATGTCTAACAAGATAAGAAGCTTAGGGATACATTTATGATGACTGGCGCAATGAAGTAGAAATCACTTACTTCATTGGTAGGCCTTTACATGAATTATCTCCTCTGTATTCTTCATCAAGCGTAACTTTAATCTGCAATCCTGAGTAGGCCTCACCTTAAACAAACCTCTGGATAGGCCACATCCTATTGTCATCCTGAATTAATCATTTAAAATGCTAGGGACAGATTTATGATAGGTGTATACCTCTTTTGTGCCACTTAGAAAACATTGTCCATGGGGAAATGACTTAAAATGTCCTTAAGACACATAAATGTGTTATTTTAAAACGTTTGCAATTTTTTTGGGTCACTTTCAACATGGCTATGTGACTGAAACAGTCAAAATCTAAATTTGCAATGCACAGGTGGGAGCATATTTACAAGGAATGTGCTTCATGGGGAAAGGTCTTATAATGTAATATGGGAAAAATGACATTAGAGACACTGAAATGCCTTATAGAGAAGCATACACCATTATGTCCTTGTCATAAATTTGCAAACCATTACTTTTCCCCAAAAACGATTTTCAAATTATATTTTGAAAACACTGCACATGTGGAAATTACTTAAAATGTCAATAATTCAAAATTTGCGATTCCTTAAATGCAATGTATCAAAAAAAAATATGTAAAAAATGATATTAAGGATTTGGAAACTACCACCAACTTCTAGTTTGTGGTAATTTGCGAATTCTTTTCAAAAAGCATTTTTTTCAAAAAAAAAAAAGGTCCCATATGACGCCCATACATGCCATTAGGGCATGTAGGTGTGCCATGTGCTCTCAAATTTCTTTTTCAGGGGTGCAGCAGGGTGTTCTTGAGATACCCCTGCACGCTTGAAAAAAATCCTATTTTGTGATGAGCTAATTGCTAATCACAAATTGCAACCTTAATTCCTATGAGCCTCCTAGCCCATGGAAATGAATGGGTAATTTGCAATTAGCAATTTGCTCATTGCAAATTAGGAATAGTAAAGAATTGCTATTTATTCCTTAAAATTTGCTATTTAGGAAATGGAAAATAGTTTGATGGTACATATGGTGGTTCATCTGTAACAAGATAAGAAGCTTAAGGATACATTTATGATGACTGGTGCAATAAAGTGCACATTACTTACTTCATTGGTAGTCCTTTATATGTATTATCTCCTCTGTATTCTTCATCAAGCGTAACTTTGATCTGCAATCCTGAGTAGGCCTCACCTTAAACAAACCTCTGGATAGGACACACTTTATTGTCATCCTGGATTAATCATTTAAAATGCTAGGGATAGATTTATGATAGGTGTATGCCTTTTTTCTGCCACTGTGCGTCACTTTTATGATGCAGCGGTGGTGCAAAATATTTGCTATGAGGTGACAACATTAAAAATTGATGCATTTAGGCAGATATGTCATGGTGTAAAAAAAAAAACGTACCACATAAAACCCAATCAGCAGTAATGCAAAAGATGCACCATGTCGCAAGACAGGCCTCACTTGGGGCCATATGTATCAAGCTAATTAGCATTTGCAAAGATCAAAATTCTATGAATTTCGGCCTTTGCGAATGTTAATTAGACAAATGGTATGTATCAAACTACTTTGATGCAAAATAAGGAGTAGCAAAATTTGCTATTCCTTATTTTGCGATTGCACTAAAGCATTTGTAAATTTTGTGACTACTTAAATGCAATGTATCAAACAAAAACTATGTAAAAAATGACATTAAGGATTTGGAAACTATTGTGGTAAATTAGTGGTAATTTGTGAATTCTTTTCAAAAAGCTTTTTTTCAAAAAAACAAAAGGTGCCATATGACGCCAACACATGCCCTTAGGGCATGTATGTGTGCCATATGCCCCCAAATTTGTTTTTCAGGGGTGCAGCAGGTGTTCTTGAGACACCCCTGCACCCTTGGAAAAATTCCTACTTTGTGATGAGCAAATTGCTAATCGCAAATTAAACCTTCATTCATATTAGCCTCCTAGGCCATGGAAATGAATGGGTAACTTGCAATTAGCAATTTGCTCATCGCAAATTAGGAATGGTAAAGAATCGCTATTTATTCCTTAAAATTCGCTATTTAGAAAATGTAAAATATTTTGATGATACATATGGCAGTTCATCTGTAACAAGATAAGAAGCTTAGGGATAGATTTATGATGACTGGCGCATCACCAGGGATGTGACAGTCATCCTGCGCCACTGTTCCGCCACCCATGTTGTGCTGCATTTACAATGTGGCGCAGCATGGGGCAAAAACGGCACAGATGCGTGACGCATCTGTGCCGTAAAGGTGGTGCATTGCTGGAGTTGTATCGCAAGTGCGATGCAGCTCCAGCAAGGCTCAGGGGTGCCCCATCTCCACAATGCTGCGTCAAGACCTATGCCAGCTTCAATCAGGCGCAGGGTTTTGACGCAGCTTTCTCCTATCTGATTGTAAATGCGGCACACCATGGGTGGTAAAGCAGTGGTGCACATTAACTGGTGCATGCCTGGGGATGTGCCATTTAATATAAATCTGCACTTTAACATTTGAGTATGTGCAGGGGACACAGAGTCGTTGAGGCTTATCCAAGGTTAAGAAGAGATGAGTCCTGTTCAGTGAAAAATTAGACATAGGCTTCACCTGCTCAGCATTGCTGGACATGGCTAAATAATAGCTGCAAAATGTTAATCTTGTTAAACAATTTTACTATTATAATCTCTGAGATTTGTTTCTTACTCTGCAACATCTCATTGTTGTTATCTTTCTTTAAAGATAAAGACAACATCAACATGAGCGACAATCAGCAATCAGTTGATTTTGACCTCATCATTGAACTCGTAATTGAAACATCAGTGGATGTTGATCCCTTGGATGATTTAAATCCTGAGGATGAAGAAGAGCGTGATGAGGATGCAGATTTGTCCGAATTATATGATATAGGATGGGAAGCTGACCTGCTTGAGCCTTTGGAATTATAAACATTTATTTTTAAAATTTATAATCAATAAAAAGTAAAAAGGTAAACCGTTTAATTTAAAAATAAAGACACCTTCAAAAACAGGTTATGTGTAGTGTCTTCAATAAAATATTAAAATATGCTCATAAAATTAGATCAGATTCACATATAAAATAGCATAGGTAACATAAATATAAATGTCATTTCTTTTCTGGTATTTCTGTATTGTAAAAATGGCAATGACTAAAAAATCTTCAAATTAAAATGTCAAGTAGTGTGTTATGTTTTTGATCACCATTACTGATTTACTGTTTGATAATAATGTTTATTAACATTTTTTATTATATTTTTCCTCAGATTCAACTGCAGATCATTTCAAGATTTCAATATGTCTACAACACAAAGACAGATAAAGGCTGCAAAACGTCAAAGACAGCAGGAGAAAAAAAAAATGCAGCAGTCCTCTAACAAAAAGATTTCTCAAGCCACGAAGAAAGCACCGGGTAAGAGCTCTAAATATTTCATAAGAAATATTTGTAATAAAAAAAATATTACTACAGAAAATGTTTCAGTCCATAACATGAGGAGTAAATCAAATGGAAAGAAAAGGACAATGGAAAATGTTACTGCTAGAGCAAGAGATAAATCTGTGCATGATAGTAGAAGGAAACAACAGTTTAGGGAGATTCGTAAACGAATGTTCCGCAACAGGATAATTGGCAATTTGTTAAAAAATATTAAGAAAGGTCAACAGAAACTAGTTTTTTATAAGAGAAAAAAAAAAGTTGAGAAAGTTATTGATCAGGCATTTGAAATTAAACGTAAGTTATTTATTTTGATAATCAATAGAATTAGGAAACTAAACAAGGCAATTTTTGATTTCAAAAGAAATAGTAGATGGAAGAGAATAGTTAATCGTAGTAATTTTTGTGAAGTTTTTTCTGGAGAATGGATGCATAGTTCAAGCTGTGAGGCATTTTTTAATGAAGAGAGTTATTTCCAGGATAATGATTTGGTGCATGCAGTTGACACCAGTGGTCGTGCTTATGAAGTGAAAGATGGTTGTCCAGTTGAAAAAGAAAAACTTGTGACAACAGAGGCAGAAGAGTTGTTAGGTAATGAGGTTTTAGGAAGACGTGCTAAGGGTCCTGTGTACACCTGGAAGTGTAGTAGTATTTGCAGTGTGCGACAGGATTCCATCAATTTGCTTTGTGATTTTGTACGGTCATTTAACAAAAAAAGTTTGAAGCAGAAAATGAGGTTGTTGCAAGAATTAGATCCTTGCAGAGTAAGAGAAGTGACAGGTTTGCATGGTCATTCACTGGCTTGTCTTTCCAGGAGAGTATGCCAGAGTGTTTTTCATCATTTCAGGATGCTAGCAGTGCATCATAACAAAGTGAGGAAATTAGTTAGAATGTTGTATTATGCTAAGAGTCCAGCAATTATGCTGAAACAATTATGCGCTGCTCTTTTGCATGGTTCTGAAATAGATGTGAAGAATATATGTGAAGAAATTGAGTTTTGTTACTTTGGAAGTAAAGAGGAGAATGTTGAAATTGAGCAAGAAGTAGAGGGTCATTTGGAAGATAGTGTACATGTTTCCAGTACAGATAATTTCCAGAGGGAAATTGCGACGTTTGACATGAAATCAAGTGAGAGGCCTAATTTCACTTGTGTGTGTTGTAGACGCACTTATTATAAGAATCAGACTAAGTTAGTGGATTTATATGCAAAAAGTGAAAGGGAAAATAATAGTGAATGGAAGGATTTTGCAACATACTTGATGGTAGAAAATTGTTTTGATTTGGGATTGGATCAACGTGTGTGTACTTATTGTTGTAACAAATTAAAACAAAACCAGATGCCTGCTAGAGCAGTTCATAATAATCTGGAATTGGTTGAGATTCCTTCTGAATTGAAGGACTTAAATACTTATGAATCTATTTTGATTCAAAGTATCCATCCCTTTCAGGCTATTGTAAGAATGGAGCCAAAGACAGGGAAATTGCCTCCATCAGATTTACAGAGAGGATTAAAGGAAAGAGTTGTTTATTTGCCTCTAGATTTGAAGAAAAACATTAACACAATTGGAGTAGAAAAAGTGGAAGAGGAACCTCTGGTTATCTTAGTTAATGGGGTTCCGACAAAGAATAAGAAAATATGGCAAGATTTAGTAGATGTTAGGAAAGTTAAAAAGGCAACATTGTATTTGAAAAAAAATAATAAATACTATAAGAATGTATATGTTGCAGAAGAGGAAGTAAGTGAGGAAGAGGATAGCGATTTGTGTGCTGGTCAAATTGAGAAAGTAGAACCCTCTACTAGTGAGGAAATATATGAACATTATAGTGTTCATCCTTTGCATTCCAAGGAAGTCATGGGGAATGCTATTGAGTTGTTTCAAATGAAACAAGCCAAAGGGAGTCCCATTAGTGTTTGGGAGGAAAGTTTGGAAGCTCGGTGTTTCCCACAGCTTTTTCCAACAGGTCAGGGAGGAAGATATGATGAGCGACCTCATCAAATTCCTGCTTCTGAATACCGGACTTTGCGATTGTATGCAGGAGATGCTAGGTTTCGACAATGCATTCCTTATTTGTTTCATCTCCTGTTTGAAAGCGATCTGTCTGGACTGTCATATGCAGTGAACCACATCTTGAAAAGTGGTATACACATGCAAAACATCTCGGCAAGTGATTTTATGGATAAAGTGAATGTCCAAGATAGTATTTTGGATTCTCACCTGATTAATCTCATGGCGTGTCAGCGTGGTACTAATGAGTACTGGTACCGTCGTCATGGTGATTTAAAATGTATGCTGAGGAACTTAGGTACTCCCACATGGTTCCTCACTCTGAGTTGTGCCGAGTATGGCTGGGAAGACTTACTTCAATTTCTACGAGAGGCAAATGCTAACGTAGATAACATTGAATTCAAGACACCCGGAGAACTGTGCCCTTTGGATCCAGTCAATGTATGTAGGTACTTCAATCATAGATTTGAAGCTATGATGTCTTTCATCATGAATAAGAAGAATCCACCTCTTGGAGAGGTGTTGGATTTCTTCTGGAGAAAGGAGTACCAAGCAAGAGGTGCTCCTCATATACATATGTTGTTGTGGATCAAGGATGCACCTAAATTTGGAACGGATCCAGAAGACTCAGTGATGAGTTTCATCCAACAGTATTCTACGTGTGCTGTTCCAAACGCAAAGGAGAAGAAAAGCCTAAGAGAAAAAGTTCTGCGTTTCCAAAGCCATCGATGTGGAAAGTACTGCCGTCGTAAATTCCGAAACAAGGACAAGTTCTACACCAAATGTCGTTTCGGCTTTCCACGACCGGTGATTTCTAAAGGAAGAGTAAACAGTTTGATGTCTTCGCTGCGACATAATGTGATGAAGAAATCACCTAAAAACACATACAATTTGAAGAGGAATGAAGAGTCCAAGTACATCAACGACTACAACCCGGTGATTTTGTCCATGTGGAATGCTAACATGGATATACAGTTTGTGGCTGATAACTGTATGGCTGTGGCTCGGTATGTGACGTCTTACATCACCAAAAAAGAGAAGACAGAATTGAAGGATATGTGGGAGGACATTTCCCATGAAAAGAGCCTCAGCAAGAAGTTGTACAGTTTCAGTCTGAAGATGTTGTCGCATCGAGAAATCGGAGCGTACGAATGTTCTGACCGGTTGTCTTCAGCAAGTCTCTATGCCAAGTCCAGGAGTATCGTTTGGGCGAGTCTTGGTCTTGCTGCAACGCGTAATCGAGTTCTCAAACCTGTGCGGGAAATTGAGTATTTGGCGGAAAAGGAGCCAAACAGTACCGACATTTTGAAGACAAACATGTTGGATACATATTATCCAAATCGAAGCAGTCACCTAGAGAATGTTTGTCTGTATGAGGTTCTGCAAAATTACATATTCAAGAGGAACATCAAAGAAGATACTGAGAAAGGAGTGTATGCTGTAATAGGAAGTGAGGGATGTCTGGTCAAGCAAAGAAAATGCCACTTGATAAACCATCGAAAATTGAGTGGCGAATCTCCTGAAAAAAAGGAGTTTTTCTATTTAGCACTTTTGCAACTTTTCAAGCCTTGGCGTGCAGAAGAGGAACTGCTTGGAGATTTCCTCTGTTACGAAGACTCTTTCAATGCCGCCAAGGAGACCATAGAATGTCCTGCTTTTCCCAAATATGTAGAAATGTTGAATGCGGAAATTGAGCAGGAAGCAACGATTGCAGCCGAGATTGCCAGAGACAGTTCTCAGGACAGTCAGAGTTCTGCTTCATTGAGTCAGGATCCACTAGGAGGACCTCTTATTGAAAATGAAGCTGCCACTGCTATGAATGAAGTGGAAAGAGCCATGGCACATGCTCAAGAGGATGCGGTTAACTTAGAAGAGTTGGAAAGGCAACTCAACGTTGAGCAGAGGAAAATATATGACGAAGTTACCATGCAAATTGATCATGGATTAATTCATGATAAGAAAGAGTGCTCATGTACGTCGTTGAAGCCTGTCCGACTGTACGTGAGTGGAGAAGCGGGAACTGGAAAAAGTTTCCTCATTAAAGCAATTTCATGCTATTTGCAGGAAAGGACAGAGTCATCGCTGTCTTGTGTTGTCACTGCTCCAACTGGACTGGCAGCACATAATATTAAAGGGATTACTTTACATCGTTTACTGATGCTGCCAGTGGAGCATGACAACAAATTAGAATATCACAAGCTATCTGGAGATGCTTGTTTTGAAGTTTCAAGAATCTTGAGGAAAATGAAACTTCTTATCATTGACGAAGTAAGCATGGTTTCCAATGTCATGCTTGCCTTTGTGCATTTGAGGATGCAAGAAGTTCTCAAAACAGAGTATGATGTGTTATTTGGTGGCAAACACATCATTGTTTTCGGAGATCTTCTGCAGCTGACACCAGTGAAAGGGCAACCTGTGTTCAAAATGCTCACGCATGAAGATACCAGGAAGTGCCTAGGCAGCATTGGCAACGTCAATATATGGTTAAACTTCAATTATGCTGAACTGCATGAAAATATGCGTCAGGCGAAGGATGAAGTTTACAAGACTATTCTACAAGATGTTAGAATTGGAAAAGTGACTGAGCATGGGAAAGAAGTTTTAAATGCACGATTACTGTCAAATTTATATCCAGAACAAGATGTTGTGCCTGAGAATATTTTTCAGAAAATTACTGAAAAGAAATCTGGAATATGTTTGATGCCAACTCTTGCAGAATGTGCCAAATTTAACAACAAAATGTTGCATTTAGAAAAGCAAGAGATTGTGAAACTGGAAGCTATTGATAGAGTAGAGCATATGGGATCAACAATTATTTTGTCTGAGAATCTGAAAACAAAATTGGATTCATTAGAGAAGAGTATATCTAAAACTGCAGGTTTTGAAAAGACTCTGAATGTGTGCTTGAACTGCCGTATAATTTTAAGAAGGAATTTACATGTTGAAAGAGGTCTGGTAAATGGATCAATGGGTAATGTTGTTGATTTTGTGAAATACAGAAATAGAGATGGAATTGAATTTTTAAAAATTAAATTTGATGGCATTGAGGAAGTACAGCTAATTGCTCGTTGTTCTGCTAGATTTTTGCTTGTAAAAGACTTATATGTTCGCCGTAAACAGTTCCCTGTTTGCTTGGCATATGCGGTGACAATCCATAAATCGCAAGGTTTAAGTGTAGACAGTGCATTGGTGAATATTGGCAGTTCTGTGTTCAAGGAGGGTATGGCATATGTGGCATTGTCACGAGTTAGAACTTTATCGGGATTGTACTTGATTGAGTGTGATGTCAGAAACATTTGTGCAGATCTAGATTGTGTTAAGGAATACAATAGATTAAGAAGAGAGTATGCGCCACATTTGCCTCAGTTTCCTTTGTTTGAGAAACGTCTGGTAGGCCGGAAACGAAGAAATGAGAACAATACTGGGGAGGTTGTAGCAAAAAGACAAAAAGTGAATGAACCTAAAATTACAAGCAGAAACAAAGAGGATTCTGTTGAAGATGTTGTTGGTTTTCAGTTTGAAAACAGTTCTGGTGTCAACTGCTATGCTAATGTAGTAATTAATGTTTTGTTTTCTCTAAAAAATGTAAAAGAAGAGATTGTGGTCAATTCTGATCAAAGATTTTGCGGTTTGTTAAATTCTGTGTTAGAGAAATGTACCACTGATAGAAGAAACATAGAAAGTGTGTCTGAAATTCGAAATCTGTTAGACAGATGTTCAGGCCAAACACAATTCTCTCAAAATATTCAGCAAGATTGTCAGGAGTTTTTAATGTATATGCTTGATGTATTACATGCTGAAGGTGTAGATGTAGATCAGCTGTTTGGGCTTTCTTATCAATGGCAGCATGACTGCGAGAACTGTATGATATCAAGTACTACTAGTGTAAACTCAGAAATATTTATATATTTAACTTTGCCAGACAGTAAATCAGTCTCCTTTAATAAGCTAGTAAAAGCTGCTAATCACAACATGGAGTGTAGCCAATGTAAATCTGAAATGATGTCCACATTATTTATACGAACATATGGCCAGTACGTCATTTTAATGTTCCAACGATGTAGGCCTGATGGAACAAAATTGACAACTTTAATAAAAAAATTTGTAGCTTCGCAGTTGTCAATATCAGGAAGGACTTTTGTAACTACAGCAATTATATATCATGACGGCCCTTCAATATCATCAGGACATTACACAGCTTATTTAAAGTCTAGAAATGGCTGGTCATTCTGCAATGATTCTGTTTTAATTTTCAAAAAAAAATTGCCGTATGACCTTAAAAACTCTTACCTGGTGTTTTTAAAACCAAAATTTTAGGGAAATAATCTCGGGTTGTGCTCTGTGGAATTTCAAGAAGTTCTAATGGCTCCTACACAATTTGGCCTTGAGGATAAGTGTAGTTCAGAGACATAACTTCTAATCATAGGACTGGACATCATGGAGATATATGTGCACTTTTAATGAGTTCAGAAAAACTGTTTCTTTTTATAAGCTAATTGAAGCAGCCAATCAAAACATGGAGTAGAGGGAATGTAAGTCTGCAATGCTGTCTACTGTTTTACATTGCTTTGTGATTAAAAGTGATGTAGAGAATTAAATAATTGTTGTAGTCATAGAGGTAGTGTAAGTCTGCTTCATATTAAGCAGTATCAGTGTCATAGGAAATGTAGAACATGACTGAGCAAGAAGGGGAAGATATTACTATTCCAGGATTGTGAAAATGATCTTCAACATTTTAATTCTGAAAGTTGCGGGAATGCCAAATGATGGGATTGGCTAACAAGAAATCCAAGAGTTATACATGGCTCTGACCAGATTTGGCCTTGTGGAATCTTGTGGTAGAGAGCAAGAAGTCATTTATTGTATGTAACATGTTTTTAAAAACGATGGAGATTTTCTTTCAGAAAGTGGTGGGCTGAAAGTAATAACAGCACAAAAGAGTGTAAGCTATTCATAGGACATCCTTGGACGTCATGGAAAGTAAGTTAACTTTAAGGAGTTCTGAGTTTTGTTTTCTGATGTTGTATGGGTTTTTTAAACACAATCATTTTGATTGTGTTTTTTTTTCCCCGCTGTTACATGATGAATACCTTCAAGTCACTGTTTTTAGTGAATTTTGATACATTCTGAGAACAGCAAAAATAAACCATTTAACATGTATAATTAATTCTGTACTGTTTGCATTTATGATGTATATGTAGAACTGTGTAGAAGGCATGGAGAAGGTGAGGCTTCTGTAAGTGTCAAAGTTGTTGCATGCAGTGCTGCACTTCTGCGTATTCTTTGATATGCTAGACTACATCTGCACAATGAGATACCTAAGCAAAGGAAACACAAGTGATGTGATTGTGAAATGAGCAAAATAAATTGCATGTATTTCAATTACATCACCTGTGTTTCCTATCATTACGAATCACATTGTGCAGATCAAGTTTAGGTCTGTCCAGGGAAACATAGGAGGTTTGGACTTTGTTGAAGATTGCAGTGGACATGACTCACTTCATTGGTAGACCTTCACATGTATTATGTCTTCTATTCTCTTCAACAACTCGAAATTTCATCTGCAACCCTGAGTAGGCCTCACCTGAAACAAAACTCTGGATAGTAGACATCTTATTGGCATCCTGAAGCAATTATTTTAAATTTTAGTGTCTTGCGACACTTTTCTGAGACAACAGCAATGCAAAAGATGCACCATGTTTTAAGATAGGCCTCACTTCATCTGCATCAAGATAGTGTTAGTTTAAAATGTATATCTTTAGGACTGTGTAGCTTCTGTAAGTGTCAAAGTTATTGAAAAACTGTTTGTCCTTCAATCTTTGCCCTTGTCTTTTGTAATTTTTTAATACATGTTTTTATATTTTTCAAATGTTTGTTCTCTCTTTCACAGATTGAAAGTATAAAAATAAAAAGTGAGGAATTTAACGACAATTATAAGGTAAGTATTTTGTACTCTTTTCGTTACATTTCTATCACATTGAACTACTATTAGTTCCACTGCTTCATTTCTTTAATCCTCAGTTTCCTGCCTTTGCTACTTCCCTCATTCCTTTATCTATTAACTACTTACTCAACTCCTTCCACTCTTTTTCTCAGTCCCTCTCTTCTCATAGTTCCTCACTCTTGTTCACTCACTCCGTCTCTATTACTCTTAGTGTCTTTGACTGATCACTGTATCACTATTTGTTCATAATGCTTTCTCTGTGTAGTTGAAGCACACTAAGGGGCATATTATGAATGCAGCCAATAAAATTATTGCTCTTTTTATTGGCAGAAAACTGGTGCAAAAGCGGCTTTAGCGGCAGTTTTCTGCCGCAAAAGCAGCTTTAGCGACACATTTCTGCCGATAAAAGCTGCAAAACTTTTATTGCCTATGTTGATAATATGCCCCTATGTTATTTACATTAGGGCTATATTGTCCAGTATAACAATCAAAATTGCTCTCCAAAGACACCAGGCAAAGCAGACGCTCCCTCAAACAGATCACCAAGCGCAATTTACCCTACTTACAATCTAGCCTGTTCTCTGTCGAGACTTTAGCAATCTTTAGAGCACAAGATAAGATTTTTTTACATGGAAGAGCCATACGTATTGCAATTCTACTTAAGAAACAAGCATTGGCATAGACAATAGGTCTCGCCTTTGGGACTTTATACGTGTTTAGCCATGCAACAGTTGATGTTGCTGCACCAAGGATATTATGCTGCATAACTAAAGACTTAGAAGGTCCCAAAGTCGATACCTATTGGCTATGCCAATGCTTGTTTTTCTTTCACTTCGTTATCTATTTTGTTTTTCACAATTATACCCTCTTCTGTCTGTTCTTTGGTAAATAGATCTATTAAATAGTATCTCTTCTTTACTCCCTATAGCTGTCTTTCTTGAAACATCACTCTCTGTTTACTTTCCTTATACTTACTCTTTTTTTAAAAAAAAAAATTTTTTTTGGTTAGCTCCCGGTACGCGTACCGGGAAGCTAAACCGGAAGCGAACCAAAAGAAATAGAGCTTGCCAGAGTGCTAAACATTCTAGCAATTTTTTTGGAAAGGGAAGGTAGTTCTGAAAAGAACTTTTTTTTTTATATTTTTGTTTTTTTATATTTTTTTTGTATTTTTTGAACATTTTTTGTTTTTTTTGTATTTTTTGAACGATTTTATATTTTTTTTGGTTTTTTTGGGGGGGGGGGAAACAACAAAAAACAGGCGTTGAAAAGGGCTCAACAGGAGCAAAAAAAAATTACTGGGGGCGGTTAGGGCAATCATGGTGTTCATACGCCAGGTTCAGTGCATTGATGCTCATGTTGCCACAAGCTAATAATCCACGACAGCGCATACATAAGTGTATCATGTTCCCAAAATTGGGCTGGATATTTGGCACAGTTTCCCGTGCCTCCTCTGGTGATAAAGAAACCGATGTTGCTGGTCTCGTCACAGGAGTTGGTCGAGGATTGTCCATCATATCCCTTAATTCCGCCCGGCTGTAATTTAAGGGATGTTTCCTCGTCATATGCCTATGCATGGTATGATTACCGTAGCTGTATTTTTTGTCCGTCCCTCTGGACAATTGTTCCTTGCATATGAGGCATGTTGCATACCTGGCATTGACCTTTTTTTGGCCACGAGGGATGGAAAAAAACTGCCAGATGAAACTGGGTTTCTTTCTTGAAACCCGGGGCAACTCTTCAAGAAATTGTGGTTGTTCTCCCTCCTCATCCATCTCTTCATCTTCCTCCTCAGTGTTGATAACCACCTGGGGAGGTGGTCCTCTCTTCCCATGAGGAGGTGGAGGTGGTGGTGGGGGTGCACCAGCTGAAGCAATCAGTGAAGCCATTTTCATACAATCAAAATAGGTCTTCCAAGAAGCAAAATAGGTCTTCCTCTCACAATAATGAAAGTCAGAGTGAGGAAAGAAGGAGTGGTTTTCATCATTTGGAAAAAACAATACTTCTCAACCAATGAAAAGTGTTATTTTTAGGTCACCTGACCTAGCCTTCCATAATTATGAAACTAAAAGTGAAATGAACCAATGAAAAGCTTTATTAACAAGTCACATGACCTCTAACTTTCATGTTACGCGCTGCGGAACGCTCCCCGGTTAGCTTCCGGTTCGCTGCGCTTCGCGCCTCGGTCCGCGCCCCGGGACACTTCCGGGTGCGCTAACGCAGTACGTCACAAGACGCATTTCGCGGCAACGCGATACGTCGCGCTTTCGCGCCGCGGATCGCTTCCGGGGAGTTGCGTTTCGCGCCTCGGTCCGCGCCCCGGGGCACTTCCGGGTGCGCTAACGCAGTACGTCATAAGACGCATTACGCGGCATCGCAATACCGTCACTATGTGGATTTGTTACCGGTTCGCGGACGGGATCGCGGAATCGAATTGAGCTAACTGGAAGCTTCCCGGTTAGCGGACCGGGAGCGAAACAAAAAAAATATTTAAAAAAAAATTATTAATAAACATATAAAATATATTTTTGGATTTAAAGAATAATACATTTTACTTCTGTAGATATTAGCTTTTAAAAAACCAATGAAATTCACTGAAAAAACCATAGGTTATAGACCATATATAGTTAGGAATTAGCATTTACAAAACCTTGAAAATTCACTGAAAAAACCATAGGTTATAGACCATATATAGTTAGGAATTAGCATTTAAAAAACCTTATTTTACTCACACAAAACCATTGAAATTCCATATATAGTTAGTTGTACTAACTATATATCGCGCACCCGCAATCCACTGCTGATGATGTCACATATTACATCATTCATGACATGGTCAGTGACATCACTGATGACATCACTGATGACATCTCAAATGACATCACTGATGACATCACTGATGACATCTCAAATGACATCACTGATGACATCACTGATGACATCTCAAATGACATCACTGATGACATCACTGATGACATCTCAAATGACATCGCTGATGACATCACTGATGACATCTCATTTGACATTACTGATGACATCACTGATGACATCATTCATGTGATAATACGATGAAGCTCTTCAGACTCTAATATAACCTTAGATACAGTAAGTGTAAACAGACACTCACAGACTGTCACTCATCCATAGAGTTACACACACACCTAGTCAGTCATGGAAAGAATCAATCACACATCCATTTTCTCAACTATACAGTTATACACACCTTATTTATTCAAAGATATACTAACACATATTTACTCTCTTATGCAATCCCTGATACAAGTTCACAATGATCCATACAGCCACTCACACATTCACTAGTTCTTATGCACAGTTATTTATATATGTCAACTCTCACATGTACTGTGTTTTACATATGTACTTACTTTTACATGCAGCACTGAGATATCCATTCACTCACCCATACACTCATGCACACAGTCAACCGCCCATACAGCTGTTTCCACATGCACTTTTGAACCCATACATCTAGTGAATCAACTGCTCACACATCTATGCACAGAGTCATACACCTCCCAGCCACCCATACACACTCTCAGTCTCCCATACAAATACGTAGGCAACCAATCAATAACGCATATAGTTAATCATATAGCTAATGATCAACACATGCAGCAGTTTATAGAACAACAAAGATAATGATGCACAAATTGAGACAGTTTAGTCACTAACCCATGCACTCAGTGAGACACATTTAACCACTCACTCATACAGTCAGTCATGCACCTAATAAATCCTTCATCCAGACATTTATACATCCACTAATTCTTAAATATGTAAGACATATTTTAACTTTACAGAATTATACAGTCACTGGATGACGTCATCAGTGATGTCATCAGTGATGTCATTTGAGATGTCATCAGTGATGTCATCAGTGATGTCACTGACCATGTCATGAATGATGTAATATGTGACATCATCAGCAGTGGATTGCGGGTGCGCGATATATAGTTAGTACAACTAACTATATATGGAATTTCAATGGCTTTGTGTGAGTAAAATAAGGTTTTTTAAATGCTAATTCCTAACTATATATGGTCTATAACCTATGGTTTTTTCAGTGAATATATATATATTACCTACTGGCGGTCGCCAGTAGGTATATATAGTTAGGATTTTTTCTCTATGGGATTTTTGAAAATTCTATGTCTAATAACTTTGGCGTTTGTGGACGGAATTGGCTGAAATTTTCAGGAAAATGGCACATTTTGTTTCTGAGCAGCCCTTGAAAATTTGGGGGGGGTTCGTCCAGTGGGGGCCGAGAAAAAAGGGGGGTCCCAAAACGTGTTTTTAACATTGAGTTTTCCATAGGGCGGTTGGCCTCACTTTTAGCCCGAACGGCTGAATGGATTTGCACGAAACTTGGCAAAATTGTAGGGACTGGTAGCCCGATGTGCCTTTTGTAGGTCTCAATATATGTGCTCCAGTGGATTTTGAGAAATTAACGTTTAAAAAAAGATATATATCTGTAACAGCGGACCGGTTAGCGCTCTGGTTCGCGGACTTTTCGCGCAACGGAGCTTTGTGAAGCGAAGCTGATTGGTTCTCCGGCGTCTGTCAACATTCCAAACAGTCCGTAGCGGCCGCCATCTTGTCTCTCGGTAGGATCGAGAGACAAGAGGAGGTCAAAACAAAGGGGGAAATAACTATAAGGGGGCATAGTAGATCCTCGCTGACCCCCTAGGTTTGATGTGGAGGTTTTAAAAGGGCCCCGCGGGGCAAAAAAAAATAATAAAAATAATAATTGAACGGCTGAATGGATTTGCACGAAACTTGGCAAAATATTAGGGACTGGTAGCCCGATGTGCCTTTGCTAGGTCTCAATATATGTGCTCCAGTGGATTTTGAGAAATTAACGTTCAAAAAAAGATATATATCTGTAACAGCGCTCCGCTTCGCGTAACGGAGGTTTGCGAAGCTGATTGGTCATTCTGTCACTGGGCTATAGTTGGGCTACATCTGGCTGATATTTGGGCTACATTTGTTTTTTTGTGTGTCTGGCGGCCATCTTTGGGCTACATTGGGCTACATTGGGCTTCATTGGGCTACATTCGGCTAATTAGCAAATAGCTCATCGCAAACTAGGAATGGTAAAGAATCGCTATTTATTCCTTAAAGTTCGCTATTTAGGAAATGCAAATAACTTTGATGATACATATGGCGGTTCATCTCTAACAAGATAAGAAGCATAGGGATAGATTTATGATGACTGGCGCATCACCAGGGATGTGTTAGTCATTCTGTGCCGCTGTTCCGTCACCTATGGTGTGCTGCATTTACAATGCGGCGCATCACGGGGCAAAAACAGCACAGATGCGTGATGTATCTGTGCCGTAAAGGTGGCGCATTGCTGGAGTTGTATCGCAAGTGTGATGAAGGTCCAGCAAGGGTCGGGGGTGCCCCTGTCGCAGGGTTTCTGTTCTCACACAGAACTGTGGACAGAGGATTGGAACCTCGGCGAATTAGGGTGTCCCAAAACTCACGTTAGTAATCAAAAACTATTTAGCAAGCTAGGTACAGTGTCACATTGGATATAACAAACTCTCAATGTTTAGACAATCCAGAATATGAACTTATAGTACCTCAGGATACGTGGAACTCATGAACAGTCGGTCGTTATATATTTCTTAGAAACCAGAACATGGAGTTAAGAAGAACACATGTGTATTTGAAATGTTTATTTACTAATGCCGTCTTCTCAGGCGTAGTACCTTAGATAATAAAAGTACACATATTATCAGTAGCAAAATTACCAGCATAGTTACTAGTACATAAAAAGTGAATGGTGATAGTATGTTAACATGCTGTAAATGAATAAGAGTTAGCAACACTTATAAGCAGCCGCGGGCCGTGGAGGGAGTTACGGTGAGGCAGGGAGGCGGGGAGGGGGAGAAGCAGGGTGGAGAATACAAGTACACATATTATCAGTAGCAAAATTACCAGCATAGTTACTAGTACATAAAAAGCGAATGGTGACAGTATGTTAACATGCTGTAAATGAATAAGAGTTAGCAACACTTATAAGCAGCCGCGGGCCGTGGAGGGAGTTACGGTGGGGCAGGGAGGCGGGGAGGGGGAGGGGCAAGGTAGAGAGGGCTCCACCCTGCTTCTTCCCCTCCCCGCCTCCCTGCCTCACCGTAACTCCCTCCACGGCCCGCGGCTGCTTATATCTCACCCTCCCTAATACACATATTATATTATTTGCTAAGAAGGTCTCTTTGTGTTGGTTTAGGGCGTGCCCATACTTTAGTGTCTTAGATTTGAAGGAATCACATCAGCATACACCAGCTCTCTCTTCATGTGAACCGCATCAACTGTTGTGTATGTGTGTTCGGCAAAGCAATATAAAACCCGCCTCATGCCCAGAATTGGCAGAAGTTGCACTTATGTTATGAGTATGAAGTCGTGGAGATCAGACCTCATAACAATTCTGTATCGTGTTGTTCTTGAAACTTTAGCACTCGCTGTACAGATATAGTTTAACAAGCAAAGCAGATAGTAGAGCAATAACATATTATTCTCATGTAAACCACGATGAACTACTAGGTTGAAAGCTAAAGCAACAACTAAATGTCGTGTGCAGAAGTTGCAAAAAAGGAAAAATGGCGTTTAAACCGGTAATGAGCCCATGCTAACTTAACACGGTGTAAAGATATCCAGGACCTAGATGACACCTCCTCATGATCCGGAAACGAACTGAATAAGATAATAGAAGTGCCATCTCATGAGAGCAGATTGCAAGTTTATATGTGGACGGTCCGCAAGGTAAAGCATTAAAAACTAGGAAAATTCAATGCTAAAGAAAAATAAAACAGCCAAGTACTTTATCGAGTCTTAAGCCAATAGGCAAGGTAAATAATAAAAACTTGACAATTAAGTCAATGAATTGTCAATGAAATGCTAGTACTCAGCATATGAAACATGAAAAAGGTCTATGACATAACTGTGTATGCAAAATAAGCTGCAACAGCCTCCAACAGGAAGTCACCGTCTTCATCCGAAAACAGTTCAGCCATCCAATTTAAAAGCGGAAAAGAACATACGTGCTCTCCCAGCACCGGATCCTCTATCACCATCAGAGGACAGCTCGGTGGGTTTTCAAGAAAGCTGTGTTCCAAGAAAGACTGTGCTGCCGCCAGTAAATTCCAGGGACCAAGTAGTCCATGCATCAATGCCACAGCCATAATCCTTTCGCCAGGACAAATCAACTCGTGAGTAATGATAGGAGTCATCAGCTGATTAAAGTCGACGTCAGGAGAAACCGGTCCGCAGAGACACAAATCAATGGCCCAATCGAAATCACAGGTCAGGCAGTGAAATACAGGCTGGACACAGGTGAAGTAGGAGAACCGAAAAGATAATCCATATGCCGTGCTTAATATCGCCAACGGCATTGTGCCATAATATTCTAGCATGCGATTGCGGAACAGTGTCAGCAGCTGCAGGGTCGGAGGTTGCATAGGAGGGACATCCATATTTAAAAATGTAAAAAAGTACAAGAGCGTCCGCTGGTAATGCAAGTAAAAATGCAATCCACGAACCAGAGTGGAGAAAATGGAATGAAAGGGAGCAGGGATGACTCCAAAGATTTTCTCAAATGAAGTCACGAGACCACTGGTAACAACTTTAAAAAAGTGTGCCAGGGATTTTGTGGAGGATGCGTTAAAGATAGTCGGAAACATGTTGCTGAAATTGAAAGGCAAACCTGTGTACGGGTGTTCGCTATGTGAAGTACGAAAGTTTCACGGGCCGAACTCAAGGCCACCTCTCTCTGAGACAAAAGAGCTCTTATTCTTGTCATGCCGTTGAAACGTGTCCCAAGGTTGGTATTTGTGGCCAGATTGAAAACTCCCTATGTTCATGTGTGGGAGGAAATAGAACATTTCTGCAGCAAATAACCCGTTCACTTACTGTTACGATAAAAGGAATACTTTTAATTAACTCAGAACAATCTTCATTATTGAGCATCAAATAACTACCATTTTCCAACAACTTGAACGTGGGGATGATAGCAGGAACTGGCGTGCCTTGCATCACGCAAGCCATATTTGGTCGCTGTTTGTTGCATGAATCGTGTAACTGTATGTGCCTACACATTAGTGAATGATCTGGCGTCTCAGTGCATTCCTCTCCATTCAGATAAACTTCTTGATCATCTTTGAAACATCTGTATGTGTATGGAAGCGACCAGACCTCATGAACAAAAGCACTACCTAAAGGTTCATAAAGACCTATTGGTATATATTTCATACAATTTGAAAACTTATATAAAGCAAAAGGCAGCGTTATTAAACCGTCGATAAGGCATGGTGCCAAAAAACCCGCAATCCTCTGCTGATGATGTCACTGAGCATGTCATGAATGATGTAATATGTGACATCATCAGTAGTGGATTATGGGTAATAGTATCTCTAGTTTACTCCCCTATAGCTGTCTTTCTTTTAACATAAGTGTGTGTTTCCTTCCCTTATACTTACTGTTTTTGGTTCGCTTCCAGTTCGCGTACCAGCGAGCGAACTAGGAAGCGAACTAAGAGAAATAGAGGTTGGCACAGTTCCAAATATTGTACCAATTTTTTAATAACGGGGAGGTAGTTCTGAAAAGAACTTTTTTTTTTATTTTTCTGAACATTTTTTTACTGTAAGGTTCCCGATTCGCGAAGCGGGAACGAAGAAAAAAAAATATTTAAAAAAATAATTATTCATAAACATATAAAATATATTTTTGGATTTAAAGAAGAATAAATTTTACAGCTACAGATATTAGCTGTTAAAAAACCAATGAAATTCACTGAAAAAACCATAGGTTATAGACCATATATAGTTAGGAATTAGCATTTACAAAACCTTGAAAATTCACTGAAAAAACCATAGGTTATAGACCATATATAGTTAGGAATTAGCATTTACTAAACCTTATTTTACTCACACAAAACCATTGAAATTCCATATATAGTTAGTTGCACTAACTATATATCGCGCACCCGCAATCCACTGCTGATCATGTCACATATTACATCATTCATGACATGGTCAGTGACATCACTGATGACATCACTGATGACATCTCAAATGACATCACTGATGACATCTCACTTGATATCAATGATCACATCACTGATGATATCATTCATGTGATAATACAATGCATCTCCTCACACTCTAATATAACCTCCGTTACACCCAGTGTTAAATAGAGAGTATCATTTTTGAAACCATTGACACACCAATACTAGTTACTACATACGCACTCACTGATTCCTATGTCTACACACACATTCACTCATACAATCATTCATACATACAATCACTCATCTTTACAACACTATCATATGCACTCATACACCTATACAGACACTCACACTCTGCCACTCATCCATGGAGTTACTCACACACCTAGTCAGTCCTGAAAAGAATCAATCACACTTCCATTTTCTCATCTATACAGTTAAACACAGAACACCTTACATTTTTGAAACATATACTAACACATAGTTACTCTCTTATAGAATCACTGATACAAGTACACATTGATCTGCACAGAGTCACACACCTCCCAGCCAGCCATACACACACTCAGTCTCCCATACAAATACTTGTGCAACCAATCAATAACCCATATAGCTACTTATATAGCTACTGATCAACACGTGCAGCAGCTTGCACAACAACAGACATACTGATGCACACTTTTAGACAGTTTAGTCACTAACCCGTGCATTCAGTAAGACGCATTTAATCACTCACTCATACAGTCAATCACGCACCTACTAAAACCTTCATTCAGACACTTATACATCCACTCATTCTTCAATATGTAAAACATATTTAAACTTTACAGAAACACATAATCACTGGATGTTGTCATCAGTGATGTCATCAGTGATGTCACTGACCATGTCATGAATGATGTAATATGTGACATGATCAGCAGTGGATTGCGGGTGCGCGATATATAGTTAGTGCAACTAACTATATATGGAATTTCAATGGTTTTGTGTGAGTAAAATAAGGTTTAGTAAATGCTAATTCCTAACTATATATGGTCTATAACCTATGGTTTTTTCAGTGAATATATATATATATATATTCACTGAAAAAACCATAGGTTATAGACCATATATAGTTAGGAATTAGCATTTACAAAACCTTGAAAATTCACTGAAAAAACCATAGGTTATAGACCATATATAGTTAGGAATTAGCATTTACTAAACCTTATTTTACTCACACAAAACCATTGAAATTCCATATATAGTTAGTTGCACTAACTATATATCGCGCACCCGCAATCCACTGCTGATGATGTCACATATTACATCATTCATGACATGGTCAGTGACATCACTGATGACATCACTGATGACATCTCAAATGACATCACTGATGACATCACTGATGACATCTCAAATGACATCACTGATGACATCATGACACACCAATACCAGTTACTACATACGCACTCACTGATTCCTACGTCTACACACACATTCACTCATTCACCCATACAATAACTCATACATACAGTCACTTATTATTACAACACTATCATATGCACTCATACATCTATGCAGACAGTCACACACTGCCACTCATCCATGGAGTTACTCACACACCAAGTCAGTCCTGTAAAGAATCAATCACACTTCCATTTCTTCATCTATACAGTTAAACACAGAACACCATACTTCAGTGACATCACTGATGACATCACTAATGACATCTGAAATGACATCACTGATGACATCTCAAATGACATCACTGATGACATCATGACACACCAATACCAGTTACTACATACGCACTCACTGATTCGTACGTCTACACACACATTCACTCATTCACCCATACAATTACTCATACATACAGTCAGTTATTATTAGAACACTATCATATGCACTCATACACCTAGTCAGTCCTGTGAAGAATCAATCACACTTCGATTTCCTCATCTATAGTTAAACACAGAACACCATACTTTTCACACATATACTAACACATACTTACTCTCTTATACAATCACTGATACAAGTACACATTGATATGCACAGAGTCACACACCTCCCAGCCAGCCACACACACACTCAGTCTTCCATACATCCAGTCATTCTTCAATATGTAAAACTTATTTAAACTTTACAAAAACACACAGACACTAGATGATGTCATCAGTGATGTCATTTGAGATGTCATCAGTGATGTCATCAGTGATGTCACTGACCATGTCATGAATGATGTAATATGTGACATCATCAGCAGTGGATTGCGGGTGCGCGATATATAGTTAGTGCAACTAACTATATATGGAATTTCAATGGTTTTGTGTGAGTAAAATAAGGTTTAGTAAATGCTAATTCCTAACTATATATGGTCTATAACCTATGGTTTTTTCAGTGAATTTTCAAGGTTTTGTAAATGCTAATTCCTAACTATATATGGTCTATAACCTATGGTTTTTTCAGTGAATTTCATTGGTTTTTTAACAGCTAATATCTGTAGCTGTAAAATTTATTCTTCTTTAAATCCAAAAATATATTTTATATGTTCATGAATAATTATTTTTTTAAATATTTTTTTTTCTTCGTTCCCGCTTCGCGAATCGGGAACCTTACAGTAAAAAAATGTTCAGAAAAATAAAAAAAAAAGTTCTTTTCAGAACTACCTCCCCGTTATTAAAAAATTGGTACAATATTTGGAACTGTGCCAACCTCTATTTCTCTTAGTTCGCTTCCTAGTTCGCTCGCTGGTACGCGAACTGGAAGCGAACCAAAAACAGTAAGTATAAGGGAAGGAAACACACACTTATGTTAAAAGAAAGACAGCTATAGGGGAGTAAACTAGAGATACTATTACCCATAATCCACTACTGATGATGTCACATATTACATCATTCATGACATGCTCAGTGACATCATCAGCAGAGGATTGCGGGTTTTTTGGCAACATGCCTTATCGACGGTTTAATAACGCTGCCTTTTGCTTTATATAAGTTTTCAAATTGTATGAAATATATACCAATAGGTCTTTATGAACCTTTAGGTAGTGCTTTTGTTCATGAGGTCTGGTCGCTTCCATACACATACAGATGTTTCAAAGATGATCAAGAAGTTTATCTGAATGGAGAGGAATGCACTGAGACGCCAGATCATTCACTAATGTGTAGGCACATACAGTTACACGATTCATGCAACAAACAGCGACCAAATATGGCTTGCGTGATGCAAGGCACGCCAGTTCCTGCTATCATCCCCACGTTCAAGTTGTTGGAAAATGGTAGTTATTTGATGCTCAATAATGAAGATTGTTCTGAGTTAATTAAAAGTATTCCTTTTATCGTAACAGTAAGTGAACGGGTTATTTGCTGCAGAAATGTTCTATTTCCTCCCACACATGAACATAGGGAGTTTTCAATCTGGCCACAAATACCAACCTTGGGACACGTTTCAACAGCATGACAAGAATAAGAGCTCTTTTGTCTCAGAGAGAGGTGGCCTTGAGTTCGGCCCGTGAAACTTTCGTACTTCACATAGCGAACACCCGTACACAGGTTTGCCTTTCAATTTCAGCAACATGTTTCCGACTATCTTTAACGCATCCTCCACAAAATCCCTGGCACACTTTTTTAAAGTTGTTACCAGTGGTCTCGTGACTTCATTTGAGAAAATCTTTGGAGTCATCCCTGCTCCCTTTCATTCCATTTTCTCCACTCTGGTTCGTGGATTGCATTTTTACTTGCATTACCAGCGGACGCTCTTGTACTTTTTTACATTTTTAAATATGGATGTCCCTCCTATGCAACCTCCGACCCTGCAGCTGCTGACACTGTTCCGCAATCGCATGCTAGAATATTATGGCACAATGCCGTTGGCGATATTAAGCACGGCATATGGATTATCTTTTCGGTTCTCCTACTTCACCTGTGTCCAGCCTGTATTTCACTGCCTGACCTGTGATTTCGATTGGGCCATTGATTTGTGTCTCTGCGGACCGGTTTCTCCTGACGTCGACTTTAATCAGCTGATGACTCCTATCATTACTCACGAGTTGATTTGTCCTGGCGAAAGGATTATGGCTGTGGCATTGATGCATGGACTACTTGGTCCCTGGAATTTACTGGCGGCAGCACAGTCTTTCTTGGAACACAGCTTTCTTGAAAACCCACCGAGCTGTCCTCTGATGGTGATAGAGGATCCGGTGCTGGGAGAGCACGTATGTTCTTTTCCGCTTTTAAATTGGATGGCTGAACTGTTTTCGGATGAAGACGGTGACTTCCTGTTGGAGGCTGTTGCAGCTTATTTTGCATACACAGTTATGTCATAGACCTTTTTCATGTTTCATATGCTGAGTACTAGCATTTCATTGACAATTCATTGACTTAATTGTCAAGTTTTTATTATTTACCTTGCCTATTGGCTTAAGACTCGATAAAGTACTTGGCTGTTTTATTTTTCTTTAGCATTGAATTTTCCTAGTTTTTAATGCTTTACCTTGCGGACCGTCCACATATAAACTTGCAATCTGCTCTCATGAGATGGCACTTCTATTATCTTATTCAGTTCGTTTCCGGATCATGACGAGGTGTCATCTAGGTCCTGGATATCTTTACACCGTGTTAAGTTAGCATGGGCTCATTACCGGTTTAAACGCCATTTTTCCTTTTTTGCAACTTCTGCACACGACATTTAGTTGTTGCTTTAGCTTTCCACCTAGTAGTTCATCGTGGTTTACATGAGAATAATATGTTATTGGTCTACTATCTGCTTTACTTGTTAAACTATATCTGTACAGCGAGTGCTAAAGTTTCAAGAACAACACGGTACAGAATTGTTATGAGGTCTGATCTCCACGACTTCATACTCATAACATAAGTGCAACTTCTGCCAATTCTGGGCATGAGGCGGGTTTTATATTGCTTTGCCGAACAC
Organism: Lissotriton helveticus; assembly: GCF_964261635.1. Lineage (NCBI taxonomy): Eukaryota > Metazoa > Chordata > Amphibia > Caudata > Salamandridae > Lissotriton > Lissotriton helveticus. The sequence goes on from NC_136069.1 coordinate 1,201,782,470, forward strand.
ACATACACAACAGTTGATGCGGTTCACATGAAGAGAGAGCTGGTGTATGCTGATGTGATTCCTTCAAATCTAAGACACTAAAGTATGGGCACGCCCTAAACCAACACAAAGAGACCTTCTTAGCAAATAATATAATATGTGTATTAGGGAGGGTGAGATATAAGCAGCCGCGGGCCGTGGAGGGAGTTACGGTGAGGCAGGGAGGCGGGGAGGGGGAGAAGCAGGGTGGAGCCCTCTCTACCTTGCCCCTCCCCCTCCCCGCCTCCCTGCCCCACCGTAACTCCCTCCACGGCCCGCGGCTGCTTATAAGTGTTGCTAACTCTTATTCATTTACAGCATGTTAACATACTGTCACCATTCGCTTTTTATGTACTAGTAACTATGCTGGTAATTTTGCTACTGATAATATGTGTACTTGTATTCTCCACCCTGCTTCTCCCCCTCCCCGCCTCCATGCCTCACCGTAACTCCCTCCACGGCCCGCGGCTGCTTATAAGTGTTGCTAACTCTTATTCATTTACAGCATGTTAACATACTATCACCATTCACTTTTTATGTACTAGTAACTATGCTGGTAATTTTGCTACTGATAATATGTGTACTTTTATTATCTAAGGTACTACGCCTGAGAAGACGGCATTAGTAAATAAACATTTCAAATACACATGTGTTCTTCTTAACTCCATGTTCTGGTTTCTAAGAAATATATAACGACCGACTGTTCATGAGTTCCACGTATCCTGAGGTACTATAAGTTCATATTCTGGATTGTCTAAACATTGAGAGTTTGTTATATCCAATGTGACACTGTACCTAGCTTGCTAAATAGTTTTTGATTACTAACGTGAGTTTTGGGACACCCTAATTCGCCGAGGTTCCAATCCTCTGTCCACAGTTCTGTGTGAGAACAGAAACCCTGCGACAGGGGCACCCCCGACCCTTGCTGGAGCTTCATCACACTTGCGATACAACTCCAGCAATGCGCCACCTTTACGGCACAGATACATCACGCATCTGTGCTGTTTTTGCCCCGTGATGCGCCGCATTGTAAATGCAGCACACCATAGGTGACGGAACAGCGGCACAGAATGACTAACACATCCCTGGTGATGCGCCAGTCATCATAAATCTATCCCTATGCTTCTTATCTTGTTAGAGATGAACCGCCATATGTATCATCAAAGTTATTTGCATTTCCTAAATAGCGAACTTTAAGGAATAAATAGCGATTCTTTACCATTCCTAGTTTGCGATGAGCTATTTGCTAATTAGCCGAATGTAGCCCAATGAAGCCCAATGTAGCCCAATGTAGCCCAAAGATGGCCGCCAGACACACAAAAAAACAAATGTAGCCCAAATATCAGCCAGATGTAGCCCAACTATAGCCCAGTGACAGAATGACCAATCAGCTTCGCAAACCTCCGTTACGCGAAGCGGAGCGCTGTTACAGATATATATCTTTTTTTGAACGTTAATTTCTCAAAATCCACTGGAGCACATATATTGAGACCTAGCAAAGGCACATCGGGCTACCAGTCCCTAATATTTTGCCAAGTTTCGTGCAAATCCATTCAGCCGTTCAATTATTATTTTTATTATTTTTTTTTGCCCCGCGGGGCCCTTTTAAAACCTCCACATCAAACCTAGGGGGTCAGCGAGGATCTACTATGCCCCCTTATAGTTATTTCCCCCTTTGTTTTGACCTCCTCTTGTCTCTCGATCCTACCGAGAGACAAGATGGCGGCCGCTACGGACTGTTTGGAATGTTGACAGACGCCGGAGAACCAATCAGCTTCGCTTCACAAAGCTCCGTTGCGCGAAAAGTCCGCGAACCAGAGCGCTAACCGGTCCGCTGTTACAGATATATATCTTTTTTTAAACGTTAATTTCTCAAAATCCACTGGAGCACATATATTGAGACCTACAAAAGGCACATCGGGCTACCAGTCCCTACAATTTTGCCAAGTTTCGTGCAAATCCATTCAGCCGTTCGGGCTAAAAGTGAGGCCAACCGCCCTATGGAAAACTCAATGTTAAAAACACGTTTTGGGACCCCCCTTTTTTCTCGGCCCCCCCTTGACGAACCCCCCCCAAATTTTCAAGGGCTGCTCAGAAACAAAATGTGCCATTTTCCTGAAAATTTCAGCCAATTCCGTCCACAAACGCCAAAGTTATTAGACATAGAATTTTCAAAAAACCCATAGAGAAAAAATCCTAACTATATATACCTACTGGCGACCGCCAGTAGGTAATATATATATATATTACCGACCAAAGTATATTCCGAACGTCGCAATTACTGCTGGCACAGATACACAAAGCACGGACCAATTCCACGATATTAAATCTTTTATTCGCCGGTCGGTTTCATGACGTTTCGGCACCCCTGTGCCTTGCTCACATGATATATGCCAAACAATTCCCACCACTTCCGACAACTTCAGTGTTCTGGCGAAGAAGGAACTCAGACCACCACAGCAGTTCAGGCAAGATGTGTTTTTATTCGCGTTACTTCCGCAGCCTGCAACGACGCATTTCGGGCTTCATGAGCCCTTGATCACATATATATATATGCTTGAGAACTCAGTCCAAATCGCCGAGCCCCCTATCTCAGGAACATTTCGAAGACAAGAAAAGAGTGGTTGACCCAGAGATTGCAGGTGAGCAATTATAGATTTATTTCAAGAGAAGCGCACCTTGCCAGCATGACGTTTCAGCCTGCTCAGAGGCCTTGATCACATGACGGCATGGGGAGAGGAGACGGCTTTTAAAGTGCTAGTGCTGATTTTAAAATGCATACAATTGGTTGAAACATAACGAGACAAATTTAAGAAATGAAAGACATACTTTCCAACTATATATATATATATATATATATATATTCACAGAAAAAACCATAGGTTATAGACCATATATAGTTAGGAATTAGCATTTACAAAACCTTGAAAATTCACTGAAAAAACCATAGGTTATAGACCATATATAGTTAGGAATTAGCATTTAGAAAACCTTATTTTACTCACACAAAACCATTGAAATTCCATATATAGTTAGTTGCACTAACTATATATCGCGCACCCGCAATCCACTGCTGATGATGTCACATATTACATCATTCATGACATGGTCAGTGACATCACTGATGACATCACTGATGACATCTCAAATGACATCACTGATGACATCACTGATGACATCTCATTTGACATCATTCTTGTGCTAATACGATAAACCTCTTCAGACTCTAATATAACCTTAGATACACTCAGTGTATACAGACACTCACACACTGTCACTCATCCATGGAGTTACTCACACACCTAGTCAGTCATGCAAAGAAACAATCTCACCTCCATTTCCTCAACTATACAGTTATACACACCTTACTTATTCAAACATATACTAACACATATTTACTCTCTTATACAATCCCTGATACAAGTTCACAATGATCCATACAGCCACTCACACATTCAGTGGCTCTCATGCACAGTTATTTATATATGCCAACTCTCACATGTACTGTGTTTTACATATGTACTTACTATGACATGTAGCATTGAGATATCCATTCACTCATCAATACACTCATGCACACAGTCAACCGCCCATGTAGCTTTTTCCACATGCACTCTTGAACTCATACACCTAGTGAATCAACTGCTCACACATCTATGCACAGAGTCACACACCTCCCAGCCACCCCCACACAAACTCAATCTCCCATAGAAATACTTGGGCAACCAATTAATAACACATATAGCCTCTCGTATAGCTAATGATCAACACATGCAGCAGTTTACATCACAACAGACATAATGATGCACAAATTAAGACAGTTTAGTCACTAACCCATGCATTCAGTGAGACACATTTAATCACTCACTCATACAGTCAGTCACGCACCTACTAAATCCTTCATCCAGACACTTATACATCCACTCATTCTTCAATATCTAAGACATATTTTAACTTTACAGAAACATACAGTCACTGGATGTTGTCATCAGTGATGTCATTTGAGATGTCATCAGTGATGTCATCAGTGATGTCACTGACCATGTCATGAATGATGTAATATGTGACATCATCAGCAGTGGATTTGCGGGTGCGCGATATATAGTTAGTGCAACTAACTATATATGGAATTTCAATGGTTTTGTGTGAGTAAAATAAGGTTTTCTAAATGCTAATTCCTAACTATATATGGTCTATAACCTATGGTTTTTTCAGTGAATTTTCAAGGTTTTGTAAATGCTAATTCCTAACTATATATGGTCTATAACCTATGGTTTTTTCTGTGAATTTCATTGGTTTTTTAACAGCTAATATCTGTAGCTGTAAAATGTATTCTTCTTTAAATCCAAAAATATATTTTATATGTTTATGAATAATTTTTTTTTTAAATATTTTTTTTTCTTCGTTCCCGCTTCGCGAATCGGGAAGCTTCCCGTTAGCTGACCTTGATGCCGCGAAATAGACCGCGAGCCGGTAAACGTTTCTTTACCGCAAGTGCCGCGTTAGAAAACAACATCGTGACGCCTCCCGTCCGCATGACGTTCCACGTTGTCGCGTGATACGTCATTTGACGTGCTACGTTAGCGAACTGGTACGCGAAGCGAGTGCCAAAGCGCAGGTTTCTGGAAGCAAACCGGGAGGCCCTGCAAAGCGCTTAACGTAAACACAGCAAGTCATGTGACTTGGTAATAACACTTTTCATTGGTTCATTTCACTTTTGGTTTCCTAATGATGTAAGACTAGGTCATATAATCTAAAATGAACACTTTTGATTGGTTGAGAACTCTTGTTTTTCCCAAATGATGAAAATCCCTCCTTCTTTCCTCACTCTGACTTTCATCATTGTGAGAGAAAGACCCTTTGTGATCACTGAGCAATGGCTTCTTTAGTAGCTTCAGCTGGTGCTTCCCCACCACCTCCACCACCTCCAAGGAAGAGAGGACCACCTGCTCAAGTTGTAATTCAACAAGAAGAAGAAGAAGAGGAACAGGAGGACGAGCACGAAGAGAGGCAGTTTTTGCCTGAGCAGCCCAAGACGTCTCACCGGAAAGAAAACTTCATTTGGCAATTTTTTAAAATTCCCAAAGGTCAGAAAAAAGTAAATGCAAGATACGTAACTTGCCTTATATGTCAAGATAGACTGTCCAGAGGGACCGACAAAAAATACAGTTTCGGAAACTACACAATGCATCGCCATATGACTAGGTGGCATCCTAACAACTACAGTGCTGCACAGTTTCGGAACGACCTAGATAATCTCCCTATTATGGCCAGAAGATCTGTTGTACCGGAAGTAACGGGACCAGAGGGCAGGGAGATGGTGCCAAATATACAAATGAGATTTGGTGAAGTAAAACACACCTGCGTATTTTGCGATGGATTCATTTCCTACGGAGAAAGAAGCATCACTCTGATCAACAGAGCTATTGACTATCATATACAAGTTTGTCCGAAACGCCCAAAATAATAAATACTTCTTTTTTTTGTTTTGTTGCTCCTGTTGAGCCCTTTACAATGAATCGTTTTCATTGCCCCCTCCAAGAAAAACCCAAAAAAATATAAAACTGTTCCGAAAAATTCAAAAACATTAAAAAAATGTTCAGAAAAATAAAAAAAAAAGTTCTTTTCAGAACTACCTCCCCGTTATTAAAAAATTGGTACAATATTTGGAACTGTGCCAACCTCTATTTCTCTTAGTTCGCTTCCTAGTTCGCTCGCTGGTACGCGAACTGGAAGCGAACCAAAAACAGTAAGTATAAGGGAAGGAAACACACACTTATGTTAAAAGAAAGACAGCTATAGGGGAGTAAACTAGAGATACTATTACCCATAATCCACTACTGATGATGTCACATATTACATCATTCATGACATGCTCAGTGACATCATCAGCAGAGGATTGCGGGTTTTTTGGCAACATGCCTTATCCACGGTTTAATAACGCTGCCTTTTGCTTTATATAAGTTTTCAAATTGTATGAAATATATACCAATAGGTCTTTATGAACCTTTAGGTAGTGCTTTTGTTCATGAGGTCTGGTCGCTTCCATACACATACAGATGTTTCAAAGATGATCAAGAAGTTTATCTGAATGGAGAGGAATGCACTGAGACGCCAGATCATTCACTAATGTGTAGGCACATACAGTTACACGATTCATGCAACAAACACCGACCAAATATGGCTTGCGTGTTGCAAGGCACGCCAGTTCCTGCTATCATCCCCACGTTCAAGTTGTTGGAAAATGGTAGTTATTTGATGCTCAATAATGAAGATTGTTCTGAGTTAATTAAAAGTATTCCTTTTATCGTAACAGTAAGTGAACGGGTTATTTGCTGCAGAAATGTTCTATTTCCTCCCACACATGAACATAGGGAGTTTTCAATCTGGCCACAAATACCAACCTTGGGACACGTTTCAACGGCATGACAAGAATAAGAGCTCTTTTGTCTCAGAGAGAGGTGGCCTTGAGTTCGGCCCGTGAAACTTTCGTACTTCACATAGCGAACACCCGTACACAGCTTTGCCTTTCAATTTCAGCAACATGTTTCCGACTATCTTTAACGCATCCTCCACAAAATCCCTGGCACACTTTTTTAGAGTTGTTACCAGTGGTCTCGTGACTTCATTTGAGAAAATCTTTGGAGTCATCCCTGCTCCCTTTCATTCCATTTTCTCCACTCTGGTTCGTGGATTGCATTTTTACTTGCATTACCAGCGGACGCTCTTGTGCTTTTTTACATTTTTAAATATGGATGTCCCTCCTATGCAACCTCCGACCCTGCAGCTGCTGACACTGTTCCGCAATCGCATGCTAGAATATTATGGCACAATGCCGTTGGCGATATTAAGCACGGCATATGGATTATCTTTTCGGTTCTCCTACTTCACCTGTGTCCAGCCTGTATTTCACTGCCTGACCTGTGATTTCGATTGGGCCATTGATTTGTGTCTCTGCGGACCGGTTTCTCCTGACGTCGACTTTAATCAGCTGATGACTCCTATCATTACTCACGAGTTGGTTTGTCCTGGCGAAAGGATTATGGCTGTGGCATTGATGCATGGACTACTTGGTCCCTGGAATTTACTGGCGGCAGCACAGTCTTTCTTGGAACACAGCTTTCTTGAAAACCCACCGAGCTGTCCTCTGATGGTGATAGAGGATCCGGTGCTGGGAGAGCACGTATGTTCTTTTCCGCTTTTAAATTGGATGGCTGAACTGTTTTCGGATGAAGACGGTGACTTCCTGTTGGAGGCTGTTGCAGCTTATTTTGCATACACACTTATGTCATAGACCTTTTTCATGTTTCATATGCTGAGTACTAGCATTTCATTGACAATTCATTGACTTAATTGTCAAGTTTTTATTATTTACCTTGCCTATTGGCTTAAGACTCGATAAAGTACTTGGCTGTTTTATTTTTCTTTAGCATTGAATTTTCCTAGTTTTTAATGCTTTACCTTGCGGACCGTCCACATATAAACTTGCAATCTGCTCTCATGAGATGGCACTTCTATTATCTTATTCAGTTCGTTTCCGGATCATGGGGAGGTGTCATCTAGGTCCTGGATATCTTTACACCGTGTTAAGTTAGCATGGGCTCATTACCGGTTTAAACGCCATTTTTCCTTTTTTGCAACTTCTGCACACGACATTTAGTTGTTGCTTTAGCTTTCCACCTAGTAGTTCATCGTGGTTTACATGAGAATAATATGTTATTGGTCTACTATCTGCTTTACTTGTTAAACTATATCTGTACAGCGAGTGCTAAAGTTTCAAGAACAACACGATACAGAATTGTTATGAGGTCTGATCTCCACGACTTCATACTCATAACATAAGTGCAACTTCTGCCAATTCTGGGCATGAGGCGGGTTTTATATTGCTTTGCCGAACACACATACACAACAGTTGATGCGGTTCACATGAAGAGAGAGCTGGTGTATGCTGATGTGATTCCTTCAAATCTAAGACACTAAAGTATGGGCACGCCCTAAACCAACACAAAGAGACCTTCTTAGCAAATAATATAATATGTGTATTAGGGAGGGTGAGATATAAGCAGCCGCGGGCCGTGGAGGGAGTTACGGTGAGGCAGGGAGGCGGGGAGGGGGAGAAGCAGGGTGGAGCCCTCTCTACCTTGCCCCTCCCCCTCCCCGCCTCCCTGCCCCACCGTAACTCCCTCCACGGCCCGCGGCTGCTTATAAGTGTTGCTAACTCTTATTCATTTACAGCATGTTAACATACTGTCACCATTCGCTTTTTATGTACTAGTAACTATGCTGGTAATTTTGCTACTGATAATATGTGTACTTGTATTCTCCACCCTGCTTCTCCCCCTCCCCGCCTCCCTGCCTCACCGTAACTCCCTCCACGGCCCGCGGCTGCTTATAAGTGTTGCTAACTCTTATTCATTTACAGCATGTTAACATACTATCACCATTCACTTTTTATGTACTAGTAACTATGCTGGTAATTTTGCTACTGATAATATGTGTACTTTTATTATCTAAGGTACTACGCCTGAGAAGACGGCATTAGTAAATAAACATTTCAAATACACATGTGTTCTTCTTAACTCCATGTTCTGGTTTCTAAGAAATATATAACGACCGACTGTTCATGAGTTCCACGTATCCTGAGGTACTATAAGTTCATATTCTGGATTGTCTAAACATTGAGAGTTTGTTATATCCAATGTGACACTGTACCTAGCTTGCTAAATAGTTTTTGATTACTAACGTGAGTTTTGGGACACCCTAATTCGCCGAGGTTCCAATCCTCTGTCCACAGTTCTGTGTGAGAACAGAAACCCTGCGACAGGGGCACCCCCGACCCTTGCTGGAGCTTCATCACACTTGCGATACAACTCCAGCAATGCGCCACCTTTACGGCACAGATACATCACGCATCTGTGCTGTTTTTGCCCCGTGATGCGCCGCATTGTAAATGCAGCACACCATAGGTGACGGAACAGCGGCACAGAATGACTAACACATCCCTGGTGATGCGCCAGTCATCATAAATCTATCCCTATGCTTCTTATCTTGTTAGAGATGAACCGCCATATGTATCATCAAAGTTATTTGCATTTCCTAAATAGCGAACTTTAAGGAATAAATAGCGATTCTTTACCATTCCTAGTTTGCGATGAGCTATTTGCTAATTAGCCGAATGTAGCCCAATGAAGCCCAATGTAGCCCAATGTAGCCCAAAGATGGCCGCCAGACACACAAAAAAACAAATGTAGCCCAAATATCAGCCAGATGTAGCCCAACTATAGCCCAGTGACAGAATGACCAATCAGCTTCGCAAACCTCCGTTACGCGAAGCGGAGCGCTGTTACAGATATATATCTTTTTTTGAACGTTAATTTCTCAAAATCCACTGGAGCACATATAATGAGACCTAGCAAAGGCACATCGGGCTACCAGTCCCTAATATTTTGCCAAGTTTCGTGCAAATCCATTCAGCCGTTCGATTATTATTTTTATTATTTTTTTTTGCCCCGCGGGGCCCTTTTAAAACCTCCACATCAAACCTAGGGGGTCAGCGAGGATCTACTATGCCCCCTTATAGTTATTTCCCCCTTTGTTTTGACCTCCTCTTGTCTCTCGATCCTACCGAGAGACAAGATGGCGGCCGCTACGGACTGTTTGGAATGTTGACAGACGCCGGAGAACCAATCAGCTTCGCTTCACAAAGCTCCGTTGCGCGAAAAGTCCGCGAACCAGAGCGCTAACCGGTCCGCTGTTACAGATATATATCTTTTTTTAAACGTTAATTTCTCAAAATCCACTGGAGCACATATATTGAGACCTACAAAAGGCACATCGGGCTACCAGTCCCTACAATTTTGCCAAGTTTCGTGCAAATCCATTCAGCCGTTCGGGCTAAAAGTGAGGCCAACCGCCCTATGGAAAACTCAATGTTAAAAACATGTTTTGGGACCCCCCTTTTTTCTCGGCCCCCACTGGACGAACCCCCCCCAAATTTTCAAGGGCTGCTCAGAAACAAAATGTGCCATTTTCCTGAAAATTTCAGCCGATTCCGTCCACAAACGCCAAAGTTATTAGACATAGAATTTTCAAAAAACCCATAGAGAAAAAATCCTAACTATATATACCTACTGGCGACCGCCAGTAGGTAATATATATATATATATATATATTTCAACCACTCCCGACTCCTTCTGCAGTAATCGGACTCCAACACAGGGGTAAGCTTCATCATTAAGCTCTGTTTATTTAATCCTCTTGACGCGTTTCGGCACACCAGCCTTTCTCACAATGGGAAGTCACATAAAATCAAACATTTTTAAACAGAGGATTCAAAATCACGTGGTTATTGCCTGATAGATACGGAAGACAGACTATGCATGTCTATGCATTATCACTATGCATCACTAAGACCACCTCATTTATCTAGTAGTTAAAACATCACTACCAGACTACAATGTATAATACACATTTTGAATGTGCTCAAATTGATTATTTACAAAAACCATACCAGAATTACCAGAAATAGATTTTCACTATTATGGTATAGCTAAAAGATCATTTTTAACTCTCTGTTGGTTTTCCTTGATAAAGTCTCAATGGAGCAAACATATTTCCAAATATCCTTTGTGGTATTTTTCAAATCAGCACATCCAATCCAGTTTTGTGTTAGTCTCAGTATTAATTTGCAACAGAATATTGGGACAGTGCCCCCAAATAAGTCACATACCGTCTCTGACTCTGCCAATAGACCAAAATAATTTCATTTTAGTACTCATCTAAAGCATAGATAATATCTTAAAAATCTAATAAGGTGCATGTGCATTACAGTACATAATATATCACGTGCAAATTTGCAAAAATGCTTTACAGTACATAAGATGTCATGTGCAAAAATGCAAATAAAGTGCAATTTATGTAATTCTACTAATTGATAATTATACCTAGATTTTAAACAGGTCAACAAAGTGCTTGTGCTAATTTATAAATTATTTTCTTATATTTGTGTGCAAATATTGTTAATGAAGTACATCAAGTGCTAGTGCATACAGTACTTTTCATACAATTTCAAGTATAGCATAAATTCGCCAAAACACTCGAATTAGTTGTCCTCTTTATGTAAACATTATTAATTCATTAATTCATTCAAAGCACATCATTGCTATTTTAACACTTCCTAGGACTTATTGGCTTAAACCTAATTATCCTGATTGCATAGTTAATATTTAGTCTTCTTCCTTCCTCTGATTTTTAAAATCAACATTCTATTTAAAATCAATGAAAATGGAATTCTAAATTATACCAAATGTACATGTAAATCCTCTTCTACATTTAATCCATTTGGAGTCTTGGTGTTAAACAAGAGTATATACTTGGATTCCTATTTACGGAGTTCTCTTTCTCAGTCACCGCCTCTCAAATTTTACGGACTTGATCTATCGCAAAATAGACAAGATCATTAACATTCCCCTTGTGTTCTTCATTGATGTGGCCAGCTACCACATAGTTCTTGTCATTATTCTTTATTGCCCTTAAATTTTGTAGAATGCGGATGTGAACCATATGAATAGTACTTCCAACATACATTTTTGGACACAAACATTTTCAAACGTAGACAACATATTCACTTTTACAACTTAGTGGAGTTCATATCTTCCATGGGCTATTTAATAGGGGTGATAAGACCTGTTGTTTGTTTTCACTGTGTCTACAGGCCTTGCATTTATGGCATTTATGAAACCCGGGGGTGAACTTCACCCAACGCCCTCCCCCCCTTTCCTTACTTCCGGATTTATCTTAAATAAATCCTCCCTCATTGATTTAGCCTTTTTGAATGTTATCATCTGTCTTCTCATCACATTACCCTGTAACACAGGGTCCTGTTTCACTAGGTACCAATGCCTACACAAGCTATCCCTCACTTTTGCCTGGTAGGCATTGTACCCCGTGATCATTCTTATCTGGTCTTGTGTGTGTTTTTTCTTTTCTCTGACTTTCTCTTCATCAGGTTTTAACAATGTTTCTCTTTGTATGCTTTTGACTGATTCGGTATTTTAGGAGCATATCCTCTTTGTAAAAATCTCTCTTTTAGAGCATATTGAGCCTCACCTAGAGCACCCTTTTCACTGCAATTGTGTTTCAGTCTCAAATTTTCAGCATTTGGGATGCTCATTTTCAATCTAGGTGGGTGAAAGCTCTTCGCGTGCAATATTGTGTTTCCTGCGGTTGGCTTTCTGTATGTGCATGTTTGGATTGCTCCTTGTGAGATGTACACCTCAAGATCTAAATGTGTAACACTTATTTGTTTAGTAAATTTTAGATTGAGGTTATTCTTGTTGATGTTGTTGATGAACTTCTGCGCTGATTCTTTATATCCTTTCCACGCAATAAATAGATAATCAATTAATCTGATCCACTTAATTATGTGGTTGCTCCAGTCACTGCCGTGGTCAGATTTGAGCACCTGCTCCTCCCACCAGCCCATATGCAAATTAAAATAGCTGGGGTTCGAAGCAGGTGCCCATCGCCGTCCCTTGCAGCTGCCTGTATGTGTCTCCTCCAAATAGAAAATGATTGTTACTGAAGCACAGTCTACACATTTCAATCAACTTACTTGTATGTTGATACAGATTGATGGATCTTTTGTTCAAAAAATGCCTGACTGCCCTTATACCATCATAACAGTAGGAACCCACGTTTACTGGGTTCAGAGACCTAGCTTGTGTTGTGGTCACTGATCAAAGTTTGTCAGTGATGACCAATAAGAAAGAAAAATTTCTTTCTAGTGTCCCCTCACTCACCGGGGTTTCCACACGGTGATATGCTTCATCATTGGGGCCATCCCAGTTCTCTACGAAAAGGAGTGTGCTACGACTCACGAACTACGTAGGAGCACTTGGTTGTGAAGGACTATGTGTGGTGCAAGTGAAAAATGGTGGAGTGGGTGTGAGTGATTAAAAATACCGTGCTAGTGGACCTCAACAATTTTATTTGCTCCTAGGTTGGTATGTTAAAACGGGGTGTGACACTGTATTTCAACCTGTAATGAGGATTTAAATCAGTGTTCGGTCGACATGTTTCAAGCTCCACAAGCTTTTCTTCAGGACCATGCAGGGACCAGCCCTGTATTTGCCACTCCTATAAGCCCCTAAATTGGGGTGTAAATATGACATAAATCAACAACATGTAACGCTGTTCAGTCTAAAACATGCGTATCATACATACGTTTTGTACTGTTTTTGCTGTCTCTGTAAAAGTAATGACACATAATTAGTAGCAACCCCCCCCCCCACAGCTTATTGATAAGCAAAGAGTTGGGGTTTCACATTTTACCTTCATGCCGCATGCCACATGATATGGTGTTTAATTTGCCCCACATTGGTGCATGCAGGCTCTCAGGTCCAGTGCGTAATTCATGAAATAGTGTAGAACGTGATTGTGAATTCACACATATAAACAACACAGGACTTAATGTGACTATAGACGGTTGACACACAAAACATAAATCTTGTTCCAAAAGAAACTGCATATTTACATGTTTTAATGCCTAATAGCACTTCATAGTCTCTAGTGGGGGGCAGGTTCACCCTATGGAAACATTGCTGCCGAGTAAGAAACCAAGATAGAGACATTGATTAATCAGTATCTACTTTTGCTCTCAACGATAATGTCAATGCGAGTCAAAAGGACGGGTCTTCCACGCTGTTAACAAAAAGAAAGTACTTACTTCCTCAACGGTGAAACCGCACCAAAATACCTATCTGTTACCCCTCCGGACCGCATCTTGATGGAGGGTCGGCGGGGGATGGTTTTAACCACTGTCATTTCCGGGTCCGTAAATCAAGCGCTAGACTACGCGTTTGTTCGCAGCCATATTGGGAGTATGCGGTTTCCGTGTGCAATAAAGTTTTTACAAAAAAATAATCGCGTGTTTGAGTACTCATCGCTATTGAAATATTTTCGTGCGATGCAACTCTTTAAACGTAGTTAGGATTATCTTGGCAGAAAGGATGACATTTAGAGGTCATCCCCCTCATGATGGTATAAAAACCTAATTCCGTATTACTTGGTTTTAAAAGGGGTGATAGTTTGTTGTTTTATTTTGTGCAGAGAGAGCTCCCCTGAGAGGTTTATTGTTTGGAATTTAGAAAAGAATAAAACTAAGATACAGGGCATTTTCTTAACGTGTCCAGTTCGAGGAGTCACTGTTAGGGAGGCCATCTTGGAGTTGTTTGGCCCAAAAATAGGAGATGCAAGGAAAATGGTGGGTTACAACGTAACATACCGCTTAATATGCTAACGTTGTATTCACCCACTATATCATCATACGGGTTCTTTCCTGCTTAAGTATTAGATCTAATTTTGAATACTGTGTGTTGTCAAAACACGTGTTCACTTTGTGTGACCCTTGTGGAGTTCTTATATTCATTCTTTAATCCTGTTCTGTATAAACGTTTGTATTTTTTGGAGAGATTGAGCTATGTTATTGCTTATTATCAGACAGAAGCAGCCTGTGCTTACATGAAATCCTGACGTGGTCCTGAATCAATTATACCGTGCCACTTCTGTTAGTTGCTGAATGCACCCCAAGGGATGTCGTTGTTGAGTCCCTGTGTATCAGTACGCAGTTTGAAGACCAATCTTTGTTCTCGTTCATGCAGTACCCTCTCAAGGTTTTCTTTGTTTTTGACGCATTCTAAAACTACCCACGTGAGGTCGTTTGGTGTATGTTTTTTTCCGATGAAATGGTTCTTCATGCGGGTGGTGGCTCGTTTACAGCGGATGTTCCTATGATCAATAGCGGTGGACTAAACCTACCGATGCCCATGTTCAGTCATCGCCGGGGTAAGAACCTCAGAGATTATCTAGTACATACCCGACCACCAACTACTGTTTCCACTCTAAGGCGCCAACCCCTACCAACTGGACATTATCCTTGCAATAATTGTAGCGTTTGCCATTTGACCTCTATGACAAAATCTGTCATTTTCAACAACAACACCAGATGGGAATTACGGCATTTCTCAAATTGCAATACCTGCGGGTGATCTTTGTCATTTTCAACAACAACACCAGATGGGAATTACGGATTTTCTCAAATTACAATACATGCGGGGTGATCTACTTGATAACCTGTGTTTGCAACCTACACTATGTAGGCCTGACCACCAGGAAGGTCAGTACCTGCATAGTGGAACACAGGAGCAACATCTGCTGTAAACGAGCCACCACCCGAACCATTTCATTGAAAAAAAACATACACCAAACGACCTCACGTGGGTAGTTTTAGAATGCGTCAAAAACAAAGAAAATCTTGGGAGGGTACTGCATGAACGAGAACAAAGAAGGGTCTTCAAACTGCGTATTGATACACAGGGACTCAACGACGACATCCCTTGGGGTGCATTCAGCAACTAACAAAAGTGGCACGGTATAATTGATTCAGGACCACGTCAGGATTTCATGTAAGCACAGGCTGCTTCTGTCTGATAATAAGCAATGACATAGCTCAATCTCTCCAAAAAATACAAACGTTTATAAAGAACAGGATAGAAGAATGGATAGAAAAACTCCACAAGGGTCACACAAAGTGAACACGTGTTTTGACAACACAGAGTATTCAAAATTAGATCTAATACTTAAGCGGGAAAGAACCCGTATGATGATGTAGTGGGTGAATACAACGTTAGCATATTAAGCGGTATGTTACTTTGTAACCCACCATTTTCCTTGCATCTCCTATTTTTGGGCCAAAACAATCCAAGATGGATGCCCTAACAGTGACTCCTTGAACTGGACACGTTAAGAAAATGCCCTGTATCTTAGTTTTATTCTTTTCTAAATACCAAACAATAAACCTCTCAGGGGAGCTCTCTCTCTGCACAAAATAAAACAACAAACTATCACCCCTTTTAAAACCAAGCAATACGGAATTAGGTTTTTATACCATCATGAGGTGGATGACCTCTAAATGTAATCCTTTCTGCCAAGATAATCCTAACTACGTTTAAAGAGTTGCATCGCACGAAAATATTTCAATAGCGATGAGTACTCAAACACGCGATTATTTTTTTGTAAAAACTTTATTGCACACGGAAATAGCATACTCCCAATATGGCCGCGAACAAACGCGTAGTCTAGCGCTTGATTTACGGACCCGGAAATGACAGTGGTTAAAACCATCCCCGCCGACCCTCCATCAAGATGCGGTACGCAGGGGTAACGAATAGGTATTTTGGTGCGGTTTCACCGTCGAGGAAGTAAGTACTTTGTTTTTGTTAACAGCGTGGAAGTCCCGTCCTTTTGATTCTCATTGACATTATCAGTGAGAGCAAAAGTAGATACTGATTAATGGATGTCTCTATCTTAGTTTCTTACTCGGCAGCAATGTTTCCATAAGGTGATCCTGCCCCCCACTAAAGACCATGAAGTGCTATTAGGCATTAAAACATGTAAATATGCAGTTTCTTTTGCAACAAGATTTATGTTTTGTGTGTCAACTATCTAAGTCCTGTGTTGTTTATATGTGTGAATTCACAATCACGTTCTACACTATTTTATGAATTACGCACTGGACCTGAGAGCCTGCACGCACCAATATGGGGCAAATTAAACACCATATCATGTGGCATGCGGCATGAAGGTAAACTGTGAAACCCCAACTCTTTGCTTATCAATAAGATGTGGGGGGGGTTTGCCACTAATTATGTGTCATTATTTTTACAGAGACAGCAAAAACAGTACAAAACGTATGTACAATACGCATGTTTTAGACTGAACAGCGTTACACGTTGTTGATTTATGTAATATTTACACCCCAATTTAGGGGCTTATAGGAGTGGCAAATACAGTGCTGGTCCCTGTATGGTCCTGAAGAAAAGCTTGGGGAGCTTGAAACATGTCGACCGAACACTGATTTAAATCCTCATTACAGGTTGAAATACAGTGTCACACCCCGTTTTAACATATCAACCTAGGAGCAAAGAAAATTGTTGAGGACCACTAGCACGGTATTTTTAATCATTCACACCCACTCCACCATTTTTCACTTGCACCACACATAGTCCTTCACAACGAAGTGCTCCTGCGTAGTTCGTGAGTCGTAGCACGCCCCTTTTTGTAGAGAACTGGGATGGCCCCAATGATGAAGCATGTCACCGTGGGGAAACCCCGGTGAGTGAGGGAACACTAGAAAGAAATTTTTCTTTCTTATTAGTCATCACTGACAAACTTTGATCAGTGACCACAACACAAGCTAGGTCTCTGAACCCAGTAAACTTGGGTTCCTACTGTTATGTTACGTCCCTGGAGTCCGACCTAGTCTTTCAGTTCCTCCTTCTCCCTCATTTTACTGTACTTGCCCTTACACCATCTTCATGGACAATACTGGTGTATAGGCTTACAACATCTAATGTAATTAGAAGATTTGACTCATCCCATACTATGTCAGCTATTTTATTCAAAACATCTCGTGTCCTGAATGTAGGCAGGTAATGTCCTTATATGTGTCTGTAGAAATGAGTCTAGATATCTAGAGGTCGGTTCGAATAGACTGCCAATGGCCGAGATGCTAGGTCGCGCTGGAGGTTTATCTTTATGCTTGTGAATCTTTGGAATTAAATATTGGGTTGGCAGTATCGGATTGTCTACTTTAAAAAAAGAATATTCAGATTTGCTAATTAATCCTAACTCACGCCATCTGGTTAAGTCCTTCACATATTTATGTTTCATTTCTCATAAATTGCTCTGGGGGACTTTTAAATAGCACTCTTTCTCTAAGCTGCGTCATGGCTTCACTATTGTATGCTTCTAAGGACCACAGAACAAGGTTCCCACCCTTGTCTGCCTGCCTTACCACAATATCCTGCCTGTTCCGTATTTTTGTAATCACAGCCTGATATTCTTTCTCAAACATACTCTCATTTTTAAACAATTCTTTGCTAGACAATATCGATAACTCTTTCAAGTCCTTTATCACAAATTCTGCGAACATATCAATCGCATCTTTAGGGGTATTCGGTGTGAAAGTTGATTTCGGTTTAAAAACTGTAGCTGGTCTATCAAACACATCTAGACAAAATAGTTCATCTGTCTGCCTAAACGATTCCACCAAATCTAGCCCTTCTGCCTCTCTCATTAATTGTTGACATGCAAACTGTACCTCCATATCTCCCACTTCCAAATTTCATGGTTCTTCACTCCTCATTGTAATGTTGTCTCTACAAATGTTGCTCCTCCTGCTGAAAAATTTCTTAAGTTTTAATTTTCTTATATATTTTAAAAAATCAATGCACGGCTGCGTATAGTTAAAGTTGGTGCACTTGCAAAATGAAAATCCCAGTGATAAGTTTTTTATTTCATCTGGTGTTAGGATGAAGTCCGTTAAATTTATGACAGTTATTGGTTCTGTTACTTCCATCCTGTGCGTTTATAAAATTCCTCCTTTTTGCCTGATCGTAGCTCCATGCCCACCCCTTCTATTTTTCAGTTCTGTAATTTTCTTTTCTTTGATTTTGAGGGTTCGGCCTGGCACCTGGAGTCTGGTCCTCGTATGAAAAACCAAAGTCCTCAAAAATTCAAGGTGGATTCATCCCTCCACTTTCATGAGCCACTCCATCCTCTGATGCTGTTTCAATATGTGAGTTTGCTATTGAGCTCGCTTCTGATGTGTCTCCGCGTTCAGCTTGTGCCTTTGCATTTACTACTTGCTTTCCTGTGGTATTACTTACTCAAGATAACCTTTGTTTTTTAATGTTATCAAAGCGACGTGCAAACGTATATATTTGTCCCCGCAGGTAGTCCTGACCTTCCGGCTGGAATTTCGTTGCTTTCCTTTCTGTTATTGACTGTTCGTATTTAGTCAAACGAGCATTTAAATCCAATTGGAATTTTTTCAATTCATCATCACCTTCGCACTTGTTTAAATCCGCTTCAATCGTGATGATTTCTGCCAAGATTTTATCTCGATCTTTTGAAGCATACTTTATTAGTATTTTCATCATGTTCTCTGAGGCACAAGCATTGTTGGCCGCGCATTCCCCCAGCATTTCCGGATCGGGATTTTCATATGTATGGGCTGTTAACACACGTAGACCTCAGAGACTTCTCCCTACATCGAGGAATTGGCTCAAGGACTTTACCTCCCACCACTTTGAAATCTCATTGCGCCACAACTTTTCAAGTTTCCTTTTTAGCAGTTGTGCATTATTCTCGAATTCCTTTCCTGTAGAATCCACTCCACGTTTTGCTTCTTCTGCTATGTGGCATTGCTCACTGAACACCGAGTCGGCAGCTTCTTCTCGTAATTTCATTAATGTGTCCATTTTCAAATCGTTTCAGTAACAGGAGCGACTGCTTCCCACATAAAAATGATGCTAAATAAACTTTTTCGCTTGCTCCGTTCGCCCCACCGGACAATAATGCTCCGGTCTCCTCTCCCCGCTGCACCTGAGTTTCAGCCGTTCCATTCCGTGCCCGATTCTTCCGGCGTTCCGCTTCCGATTAAGCTTCCGACCAGCAGTCTCGTCACTCAGCATACAGGCAAGTGTTTTCCAAAGGCCCGGGAGGGCTTCCTCGTAGTGTTTACAAAAACATTCTCCAAACTTGCCAGGATATCGAGGAAGCACCAGAACGAGGTTGCGTCGGTTCCACCACTATCCCAGAAATTAGTGGCTTAATACTTCAACCACTCCCGACTCCTTGCAGTAATTGGACTCCGACACAGGGGTAAGCTTCACCATTAAGCTCTGTTTATTTAATCCGCTTGACGCGTTTCGGCACACCTGCCTTTCTCAAAATGGGAAGTCACATAAAATCAAACATTTTTAAACAGAGGATTCAAAATCATGTGGTTATTGCCTGATAGATATGGAAGACAGACTATGCATGTCTATGCATTATCACTATGTATCACTAAGACCACCTCATTTATCCAGTAGTTAAAACATCACTACCAGACCACAATGTATAGTATACATTTTGAATGTGCTCAAATTGATTATTTACAAAAACCATACCAGAATTACCAGAGATGGAATTTCACTATTATGGCATAGCTAAAAGATCATTTTTAACTCTGTTGCTTTCCCTTGATAAAGTCTCAATGGAGCAAACATATTTCCAATTTTTTTTTTCAAATCAGCACATCCAATCCAGTTTTGTGTTGGTCTCAGTATTCATTTGCAACAGAATATTGGGCCAGTGCCCCCAATTAAGTCACATTCCGTCTCTGACTCTGCCAATAGACCAAAATATTTTCATTTTAGTACTAATCTAAAGCCTTGAAGCCCAAAGGAATCAATGGGCAATACCGATTCGGTATTTACCGAATAGGTAAATACCGAATCCTGCAAGGGTGCAGGGGGTGTCACTTTGACACCCTCTAGCACCCCAAATACAGGCATGTGTGCCATGTGGCACACAGACATGCCCTAAGGGCATGTCTGTGTGCTACATGGCACAGGTGTGCATGCACAGATGTGCATGCACACCTGCGTTCAGTATTTTACCACCCAATAGGATTGGGTGGTAAAATACCGACTCTTAAGGGCATGTGGCACTCTCAGGAGTGTCACCTACATGTGGAATTACCGAATCAGTAAAATTACCGATTCGGTATTTTACAGAATCGGTAAATTTACCGATTCGGTAAATTTACCGATTCTGTAAAATGCTGGCCCCTACATGCCGATTTTTAAATACCGGTCGGTAACGGCCGATATCGGACGTTACCGACCGGTATTTCCTCTCCTACATCTGGCCCTAAGTCACTAACCCATGCATTTAGTAAGACACATTTAATCACTCACTCATACAGTCAGTCACACACCTACTAAATCTTTCATCCAGACACTTATACATCCACTCATTCTTCAATATGTAAAACATATTTAAACTTTACAGAAACACACAGACACTGGATGATGTCATCAGTGATGTCATCAGTGATGTAATTTGAGATGTCATCAGTGATGTCATCAGTGATGTCACTGACCATGTCATGAATGATGTAATATATGACATCATCAGCAGTGGATTGCGGGCGCGCGAGGTATAGTGAGTGCAACTAACTATAACGTGGGAATTTCAAAGGTTTTGTATGAGTAAAATGTCCAGCTAACTATAACTGGTGTGAAACCTATGGTTTTTTCAGTGAATATATATTACCTACTGGCGGTCGCCAGTAGGTAGTTATAGTTAGGACCTAGTTTCCATAGGAAATCTGCAACATTCTATTGGGAATAACTTTGGCATTGATGAACGGAATTGGCTGAATTTTTCTAAGAAAATGGCCAGCTCCACTCTGCTCCTTCCCTGAAAGTTTGGGGGGATTCGTGAAGCGGGGGCAGAGATAAAAGGGGGGTCCCAAAACGTGTTTTCCCCATGTTAATTTCTATAGGGCGGTTGGACTCACTTTTAGCCCGAACGGCTGAATGGATTTCCTCCAAACTTGGCAAAATTGTAGGGACTGGTAGCCCGATGTGCCTTTGCTATGTCTCAAGATATGTGCTCCAGTGTATTTTGAGTAATTTAGGTTCAAAAAAATATATGTATCTATAAGCGCGCCCCGGTACGCGCACCGGGGCGCGTACCAGCGCGCTACGCGAATTCGCGAGCGGAAAGCTGATTGGCTCTCGGGTGTCTGTCAACATTCCAAACAGTCCAGAGCGGCCGCCATCTTGTGTCTCGGTAGGATCGAGACACAAGAGGTGGCAAAACCAAAGGAGTAAATGACCAAAAGGGGGCAGGGTAGACCCCCCCGACCCCCTAGGTTTGATGTGGGGGCCATAAAAGGCGGTGAGGCATGTCCAGGGGTGCAGAGGAGGTGAGGCCTGTATCCAAGAGTGCAGTGGAGAGGACTCACCTCCTCTGACCCTTGGACAAGCCTCACCTCCTCCGTGCCCCCTGGACAGGCCTCAATGTATTGGGTATAATTGATGGTAACAGGGTGCAGATGAGGTGAGGCCTGTCCAGGGGTGTAGATGAGGTGAGGCCTATCCAGGGGTGCAGATGAGGTGAGGCCTGTTCAGGGTTGTAGATGAGGTGAGGCTTGTCCATGGGTGCTGCGGAGATGAGGCCTGTGTTCAAGAGTGTAGTGGGAGAGAGGCCTGTCCAGGGGTGCAAAGGAGGTGAAGCCTGTGTCTAAGAGTGCAGTGGGGTAGAGGCTTCATGAAGTCTAGTCCACTGCCCTCTTAGACACAGGCCTCAACACCTCTGCTCTCCAGGACAGGCCTGACCTCATGTGCACTCCTGGTCAGGACTCACCTCATCTGCATCCTGTTACCATCTATTATACCCAATAGATTGAGGCCTGTCCAGGGGGCCTGGAGGATGTGAGGCTTGTCTAGGGGTCAGAGGAGGTGAGTCCTGTCCACAGCACTCTTGGACACAGGAGTTACCTCATCTGCACCCCTGGACAGGCTTCACCTCATCTGCACAATCTGCTTACTAATCGAATGCTTGTACATATGACGAGCGCTCTGTTTCTTAAATGTTATTGGAAAAATGATTTTGGGGCAAATTAATAGCTTTTACATTTTTGAGAAGGAATAAATAGTGTCTGCAAGATTAAATAGATATATTTGAACCTTTCACAATCATGTCACCTGTGTTTCCTCAGATTAGGAAGTAGATTGTGCAGATGAGGTGAGGCATGTCCAGGGGTGCAGAGGCGGTGAGGCCTGTATCCAAGAGTGCAGTGGAGAGGACTCACCTCCTCTGACCCTTGGACAAGCCTCACCTCCTCCGTGCCCACTGGACAGGCCTCAATGTATTGGGTATAATTGATGGTAACAGGATGCAGATGAGGTGAGGCCTGTCCAGGGGTGTAGATGGGGTACTTCTGATGATGCTTTGAGTGAGAAGGAAATGCTTCTTTATCTAGGGAGGAAATGTCTCCTGTTTTCCTTGAATGTGAGAAGTCGGGGGACAGTATCTGCATACAAACTCGATCTTGGGAAAACGGTTTCTGTTGTTGTTGTTGTATTTTAATATAGGATCTTAGTGAGGGTGTCACTTTTATTTTGGAGTTAGTTTTCACTAAGCCAACAGCCCTTTCTTTATGAGGTGGCAGCCTATCGTCTGGCTTGGGATTCTCTTTGACCTCCTTGGTTTGCTTCGTATGTCTTTTTTTTATCTCTCTTGGAGATATGCCTTTAGGGTATTGCTCTTGTTTCAGGAAGTTCTTATTTCGTAAGCTATAGATTGAAATAGTTTGTTTCTTGCATAACTCTAAGGGTTGCCCACCTTGAGTCTTTGCTGTTACCTCTACTTTGGAAGTAATCCCCTCCGTTTTGTTGTAGCCCTTACTGTCATCCACGTCCACTTTTGTTGTTTCATGTGTGGAACTCATATGCCGGAGATTACAGCTTATAACATTAGGATCATAAGAAACCACTATTCGGGAGGCTTCTACATTCGTTATAATACTTGCAGCTGTCTTTCGAGTGGCGTGTACAGATAGGAGCTTTTTTTCTTTTTTCCGGTATATTTTTGTGTTGGAGTTCAAGTTCAAACTGACGGCGGTGTTTCGTGACCCCCCAGAGTCTTGTGTTAATAAGCGAGCTTCAATTAAGGTATGTTTCTTTTCCCTTACGTCCTGCCAGGTGTCAGCGCTAATTAAACCATAGCCATATCTCGGAATTTCACCCGTACAGAGCTGACCCTTACCTTCGCTTCTCTCTTTGTTGAAGGAGTCAGAGTCGCCGCTTTTCCTGCTCTCTCTGCTGCTCGCGCCCCGGAACCGGAACGTCAATCTACCAGCAACCCAGCGACGGCTCGTTCTTGCTTGCGTTGCGGCAGCCCAGAGATTCGAGCAGCGCTTCCCTTCCGACCTCTCCTCTGACAGCTCGTGCCGCGAACTCGATTCTGCCCCTGGAGGTCTGCGTTCATCCGATGCCCTCATGCACACCATTCCATGTAGTGTGAGAAATCCTTTCTTTTTCTGCCGCTTATTTTCGTTTTTTACTTCAAACGCGTTAAGCTTCCATTATGGTTTCACGGGGTCGGGAGCTCTCCGGCTGAGCGTCCTACCCAGCCGCCATCTTCCCCCGAGCAATAAAGATAATTGGACCTTCAGAATAAGATCCGATATGTCGAAGGCCTCCCAAACAAGACAATGGGAGCTAGGAAATTTGATGTCAGAACTCCAGCAGTTAGGGGCTACGGTACAGATGAAGTTTCCACCATCCCTCAGGATAATGTGGCGGAACAAAATGAGGAATATGAAAGACCCAGAAGAAGTTAAAACATTTATCGAGCTCATGCGGGACCAAAGGAGAGAAGAACAGCAGAACAGATAAGAACAGATAAGATCCTTGAGACACATAATCCTGAACAAGTTTTAAAGAATATGGATGGAAGGCTTCAAATTATTTTATAAGGAAAAGTCAGAAGTTAAGAGTCACGGGGTGGGGAGACATGGAGGGTTATGAAGATAACCGAAGGAAAAGAAGAGGGAGGCTTCCCCGGGGAGGGAAAATATAAACACAAAAGAAAAAACACAAAAGCATCACAAAAAAAAAGGGTGGGGCGCAAAATAGGGGAAAAAAAGCAAAAAATCCTCATATGCTGGAATAGAAGAAAAAACAAACCGGAGTTTCATGTCACAAAATTCGACATACAGAAGAATGGCAAGAAGGACCAGAACGTATGGGGAGCATAAATAGAGACATCAAGATTCTCTCTTGGAACGTAAATGGATTAAGGACTAAGAGTAGAAGGAGTAAAATCCTAGAATATATTAGAACTTCTGAAAGCGAAATAATTATCTTACAAGAAACGCACCTCTTGAAAGAAGAATGGGCCCAAATAACAAAAACTCAAGGATGGATAGACTCTTGTGTTTGTACAACACAGCAATGTAATGTCAAAGGAATTGCAATAATCACAAAAAAATCGTTAAAAGCTGTAATAGACTCAGTAGAAGTAGACAATAAAGGAAGATGGGCAGTTATCAGAGTAAAAATCGAAAACAACTCATATACGATAGCAGGATACTATGGCCCAAACCTAGATGATGCAGACCCCTTACAAAAACTATATTCACAGCTACTATTAGCCACAGCACCTATAATTCTGGGAGGAGACTTTAATTTAGTAATGGACCCCAGAATAGATAGGTCGCCACCAGGGAGACAGGCAAATCTACCAAGAATGAGGGAGTGGATTGCTATTTATAGAAGAGATCTAGAGCTGATTGATATCTGGAGAGAGAAAGGAGAAGCAAATCATCCCTTTACCCTACACAATAAAAAATTGGGACACAGGTCAAGAATAGATTATTTTCTTATTGACCAAGGACTTTTCAGAAAATGTAAAAAGTGTAGCTCACCTCCCAGCTCATATTTCAGATCACTCGGCAGTACAACTAACACTACAGGTCAAAACAGTAGGAACAATAAGAAGATTCACAGTTGAAAGAGCAATATTACAAGAACAACAAATGTTAAAGGAATTGGAAACTGAAATAATACATTTCTTCGAAAACAATAAAACGGGCACTACGAAACAGACAACCTGGGACACATATAAAGCTGTGATAAGGGGGAAGTTATTGAGCCTAGGAGCTTTCAGAAATAAGATACTAAAAAGAGAGATCACAGATCTGGAAGGTAACATCAACACTCTAGATTCTCTTTTACTAAGTGAACAAGACACGACTAGAAAAGAAGAATTATTGCAAGAGAGACAACAGAGCAGAGAAAAACTAGAAGACATTTTGGAAGAAAGAGTGCGGAAAAAGTGGGAGTCAAGCAAATTAGCAAAACATGAATATGGGGAGGGATGTGGAAAGTGGTTGGCGTGGAAACTTAAAACAGACTTAGCCAGAAATAAAGTAAGGAGCATACAACAGGAAGGCCAAACAACGCAAAGCACGGACGAAGATATAATTAAGCGGGAATTCAGAGCATTTTATGAAGAATTATATACGGAAGATACTAATCCACAAGAAATTATGATCAATTCCTATCTTGAAGACGCTCCATCCTTAGCCCTAATGGAAGAGGACAAGATAGAACTAAATAAAGAGATCTCAACAAAAGAAGTAGAGGAGGTCATTAAAAGCCTGAAAAAAGGAAAAGCAGCAGGACCTGACGCCCTGCCCAACGAGTTCTTCATGAAACTAAAAGACATCTTGCTCCCACATATCACGGAGCTGGCTAACCTGATTCTGGAACAAGAAAGCAGTATACCAGATTCCTGGAACGATGCAATAATTACCATTATTTTAAAACCTGGAAAGGACCCTGCTAGATGTGAATCATATCGACCAATATCACTGCTAAATGCGGACTATAAAATATTCACAAAGATCTTGGCAGCAAGGTTAAGTAAAGTATTGCCACGAATTATAAACATCGACCAAAAAGGATTCATTAAAGGGAGACAGCTGAACGAGGTCACTCAAGAACTTCTGACCGCAATAGACGTAACCACACAAAAGAAAGTTCCTCTCACCATACTTACTGTGGACGCCGCAAAGGCATTCGACAGAGTGAACTGGGCTTTTCTAGAGAAAGTCATGATCAAAAACAACATCGGCAACTCATTCTTACAAGCTGTGAAGCAAATATATAAGACACCAAGATCTAAAATTCTAATCAATGGAAGCCTCACAGACGATGTGAAGATTGGAAGAGGCACAAGGCAGGGTTGCCCTCTTTCGCCCTTACTTTTTAACTTATATATTGAACCGCTAGCAAACAAACTAAGAAATGCTAAAGAAATAACACCATTCAAATATCAAACATGGGAAAAAAAGATTGCCTTATACGCGGACGACTTAATGATTTTTACGGACAATTATATCAAAGCCAAAGAAAAGATAGAAGAAATCATAAGTGAGTTTGGAAAAGTCTCGGGCTATTTAGTAAACCACGCAAAAACAGAAATCATGACCTGGAATACCAAGTTCAAAAATCCAAACATAAAAAAAGAAATAAGATATCTAGGAATTTTAGTGAACCACGACTTAAACAAAATCCCGCAACGCAATATAATGAAGGTAGCAGGAGATGTAAGAAAACTGCTTAAGGTATGGTCCACCTTACCATTAAGTCTGATAGGAAGATCTAACACCATCAAGATGTCAATAATACCAAAATATACATTTCTCTTCAATTCAATTCCATTGGAATTTCGGAAAACATTACTAAAAAAACCACAAAGCGAAATTTCAAATTTTATATGGGCCTCGAAGGCCACAAGAATATCACTAAAAAAACTTCGGAGGAAAAAACAAGATGGGGGACTTGCTAGCCCAGATCTGATGGAGTATCACAGGGCGTTATATTTCAAAAACACCCGA
Organism: Lissotriton helveticus; assembly: GCF_964261635.1. NCBI lineage: Eukaryota > Metazoa > Chordata > Amphibia > Caudata > Salamandridae > Lissotriton > Lissotriton helveticus. The sequence goes on from NC_136069.1 coordinate 1,201,809,795, forward strand.
GTGCTTTTAAAAATACATCAAAATTACCCAATACATCTACAAGCAACTACAGAATCTAATGACCACTTCTTATTCAAATTCGGACACCCCAAGTACTTCAAAAAAAATAAAACTGAAGATCTTAAGGGAGGCAGCAAAACTGTGGGCACAAATAAGAACAACCTTAAAAATTCCATACTACAGTGAGATGGCTCCAATTTGGTGCTCGCCAGGTACTCCAGAATGCGTAAAAGACTCACTGGCAACACCCTTAAAACTTGCAAACATTAATTACTGGGGACAGTTACTGAATGGTTCAAATTTGAACACGTGGACAGAACTTCAAAAATTAACGGATAACACAATTTCTAAATTCAAGTACTATCAAATCTTAAGCTGGTCTAAAACGATTCCTACATACAACAAGGAAAACGAAAAGTTAGAGAAAGAGATGGTAAGGATAACACCGATACAAAAAGAGGTGGCAAAGTGGTACTGGGCGTTAATAAATGCAGGTGATGGAAATACAAGCACCGAAGATCAAATCTGGGGCAAAACTCTATCGATACCCGATTTGGACCTAATCTGGCAAAAGTCAGCGGGGAAATGCTGGTCAACACTTAAATCGGCAGCATTGAAAAGAAATCACCTGTACACAATACACCGAGCATACTGGACGCCAAGGAAACTATCTAAATTTAAAAATGCAGGAACAAAGAAATGTCCGAAATGTGGAGAAGATAATGCAGACGATATTCACATGTTTAGAAGCTGCCCTAATCTACAGGAATTTTGGAATGAAGTGGGTAAGACCTTAAGCATGATCATGAACAAGGATATAACTGTAAGTACCACTTTAACTCTGTTTGGGATCGAAGAAATAGCATATGGAGGGGGCTTAAACAAAAATCAAGAGAATCTACTTTTTGCACTGATAGTACTGGCAAGAATGGAAATCTGCATTAAATGGGTTGGGAACGCCCCCCCAACACATAGAGAATGGATAAATTCAGCCGTAAGAATTAATAAACTTGATAAAAGGGGATATAACAGCAAGAGATTTAAGTATTGGGACAGTTTTGAAAATCATCTTAATAACAGCACAGGGTAGAAGAAAATAGCCCTATGATTAACGCGAAACAACCTCTGGCGAACAAGTATGGTACTTGTTGAGTAGTCACAATGGCTAGCTCCCCCCGTTTTGAAACCAGAGTTCTTATTATGTGAAGGTTTAAGGGTACTCCTCTAAAAATCATCCTGAGGATGATAATCTCCCCAAATACGAGAGACCAAGGGGCAGAACCGGATAAGAACAAAAAACTAGAGGCAGTCACCTGAAATTCCGAAAAACATAAGAATTTCGCAATATGAGGGAAAAAAAATAAAAATAAATCCTGACTCTGTGTTACACTCTCTTACACTCTCTCTTGACTTACTTTCTTTTACACCCTGTCTCTAATTTATTCCCTCTCTCTCTTTTTTACAGCAATTTGTAAGTCATACTCTCTTACATCCTCTTCCTGATTTACTCCGTCTTACAACCTTTCTCTTTGTAACATTCTCTCCCTGACTTACTCCCTATTACACCTTTTGTCTGTTTTACACCCTCTCTCCCTCTTTCTGACTTTTGTATTCTCTTCCTCTCTTCCTGTTACACCCTCTGTCTGACTTACTCTTTGTTACATACTCTCTCTGATTTACTTACTCTTACATCCCTTCTCTCAAACTTACTCTCTCTCTCTCTCTCCATTTAACAGCCTCTCTCTGTTTTAGTCTCTTTTACATCCTCTCCCCTTCTAACACCCTCTCTCTGTCTTACATCCTCTTACACCTTCTGTCTGTCTTCCATCCTGTTACACCCTTTTTCAGACTTACTCCCTTTCTCCCTTTCTTTGACTTACTCCCTCTCCCTATTAGATCCTTTCTCTGTCTTACAACATATTATACACTCTCTCTGTCTTACTCCTTCTCTATGTTTTACTCCCTCTACCTGTTTCTTTGTCTGACTCTCTCTGTCTCTTTGTGTTACTCCCTCTAGCTCTTTTCATCTGTCTTACTCCTAGTTACATAGTTGCTGTAGTATAAACTTAGATATGTTGTAAACTAGTGTTTATATTGTTTGCTTATTGTCATTGCTTTGTTGTTTGGTAATAGTGGTCTATAATGTGTTATTTTTTTCTTTACCACAGATTGAAATCAAGATTTCAATAGTAAGGAAATATGCCCTCAAGGCAGAGGAGAAGGAAAGATGCCAAGTGGAAAAAATCAAAAACCGCAACGGAATTAAAGCACTCCCCTACAACAAATACTTCAAAAAACACCAAAAAAGCTCCTGGTAAGACAACTAAGTCTTTTTTTCGGAACATATGTAGATCAAAAAAATGGTAATGGAAATGTGAATATACAGAAGGAGGGAGCAAATTTGAAAAGGAAGGAGAGGCCCCCCAAAAATGTTAATACTGGAGCAGGAGAGAACAGTATGTATAGGAATAGAAGGCAAAACCAATTTAGGGACATTTGTAGACGAATGTTTCGCAATAGGGTAGTCTTAAATTTGTTAAAAAATATTAAGAAAGGTAAACAGAGAGCTGCTTTTTACAAGAATTTTTTTTAGAGAAGATTGTTGATCAGGCTTTTGAAGTTAAGAAAATTTTTTTTTATTTTACTAATCAATAGAATTAGGATACTTAACAAGGCAATTGATGTTTTCAAATCAAACAGTAGATGCAAAAGAATAATTAATCAGACTAATTTTTGTGAAGTTTTTTCTGGAGAATTGATGCATAGTTCAAGTTGTGAGCCATTTTTTAATGAGGAGAGTTACTTCCAGGAGAATGTTTTGGTGCATGCAGTTGACACCAGTGGTCGAGCATATGAGGTGAAAGACGGTTGTCCGATTGAAATAGAGAAACTTGTGTCTAGAGATGCAGAAGTGGTGTTAGCTGATGAAGTTTTAGGGAGACGTACTAAGGGTCCTGTGTACACTTGGAAGTGTAGTATTTGTAGTGTGCGACAGGATTCAATCGATTTGCTTCGTAATTTCTTATGGACATATAGTATGAAAAGTCTAAAACAGAAAATGAAGATGTTGCAAGACTTAGATCCTTGCAGAGTGAGAGAAAACACAGGTTTGCATGGGCATTCACTGGCTTTTCTTTCTCGAAAAGTATGTCAGAGTGTTTTTCATCATTTTAGGATGTTAGCAGTGCATCATAATAAAATTAGAAAATTAGTGAAAATGTTGTATTATGCAAAAAGTCCAGCACTTAAGCTTAAACAGTTAAACAGTGCTCTTTTGCATGGAACTGAATTAGATGTGAAGAACATTTGTGAAGAAATTGAGTTAAGTTACTTAGGTGAAAAAGAGGACAGTGTAGAAATTGACACAGTAATACAAGGTAATGTGGAAGACAATGTACAGAATTCAAGTACAGAAAGGTTTGACCAGGAAATTTCCAAGTTTAAGGTGAAATCAAGTGAAAGGCCAAATTTTAGTTGTGTGTGTTGTCGACGAACTCATTATAAGCATAAGGCTAGATTAGTTGATTTATATGTAAAAAGCGAAAAGGTAAATAATAATGAGTGGAAGGATTTTGCAACCTATTTGTTGGTAGAAAATTGTTTTGATTTGGGTTCCGATCAACGTATTTGTAAATATTATTATAATAAATTAAATGAAAACAGAATGCCTGCTAGAGCTGTTCATAATAATCTGGAGTCGGTAGACATTCCTTCTGAATTGATGGATTTAAATACCTATGAGTCTATTCTGATTCAATGTATGCATCCTTTTCAGGCTATTGGTCGCATGGAGCCTAAGATAGGGAAATTGCCTCCTTCAGATTTACAGAGAGGATTAAAGGGAAGAGTTGTTTATTTGCCTCTAGATTTCAAGAAAAATATTGATACAATTGGTGTAGAAAAAGTGGAAGAGGAACCTCTGGTTATTCTATTTAATGGGGTTCCGACAAAGAGTAAGAAAATCTGGCAAGATTTAGTGGATGTTAGGAAAGTCAAAAAGGCAACGTTGTATTTGGTCAAAAACAATGAGTACTACAAACATGTATGTGTTGGAGCAGAGGAAACAGTTGCAGAAGAAGACAGTGATTGTTCAGCCGGCCAAATTGAAAAAGTTGATGTGTCTAGAAGTGAAGAAATATATGAACATTATACTGTTCATCCTTTGCATTCCAAAGAAGTAATGGGGAATGCAATTGACTTGTTTCAAATGAAAGCAGCAAAAGGAAGTCCTATTAGTGTATGGGAAGAAAGTTTGGAAGCTCGTTGCTTTCCACAGTTATTTCCAACAGGTCAAGGTGGACGATATGACGATCGACCAGTTCAAATTCCTGCATCTGAATACCGGACTTTAAGATTATATGCTGAAGATCCAAGGTTTCGTCAATGCATTCCGTATTTGTTTCATCTACTGTATGAAAGTGACTTGTCTGGGCTTTCTTATGCAGTGAACCATATACTGAAAAGTGGACCACATCTGCAAAATGTTTCGGCGATTGACTTTATGGAGAAAGTCAATCTGCAAGACAGTATTTTGGAATCTCAGCTATTCAATCTCATGGCATGTCAGTGTGGTACAAACGAGTATTGGTTCCGTCGTCATGGGGAATTGAAATGTATGCTAAGAAACTTAGGAACTCCTACATGGTTCCTCACTCTTAGCTGTGCTGAGTATGCATGGGACGACTAACTTCAATTTCTACAACAGGCAAACGCAAACATACAAAATATAGAATTCAAAACACCTGGAGAACTGTGTTCTTTGGATCCAGTGAATGTATGCAGATATTTCAATCATAGATTTGAAGTTATGATGTCTTTTATTACCAACAAAAAAAATCCTCCCCTTGGAGAGGTTTTGGATTTCTTTTGGCAAAAGGAGTATCAAGCGAGAGGTGCTCCTCACATACATATGTTGTTATGGATTAAAGATGCACCCAAATTTGGAACAGATTCGGATGACACAGTGATGAGTTTCATTGAAGAGTATTCAACATGTGCTGTTCCGAAAACTACCGAAGAAAACAGTTTAAGGCAACAAGTGTTACGCTTTCATCCCCATCGTTGTGGAAAGTACTGTCGTCGAAAATTCAGAAACAAGGACAAGTTCTACACAAAATGTCGTTTCGGGTTTCCACGACCAGTGATTTCTAAAGGAAGAATAAATAATTTGATGTCTTCTCTGCGAGATACTGTGACAAGGAAATCACCAAAAAATATATACAATTTAAAAAGAAACGAAGAGTCCAAGTACATCAACGACTACAACCCAGTGATTTTGTCCATGTGGAATGCTAACATGGATATTCAGTTCGTTGCTGACAACTCTATTGCTGTGGCTCGATATGTGATGTCTTACATCACAAAAAAAGAAAAGACAGAACTGAAGGAAATGTGGGAGGACATTTAACAAGAAAAGAGTATAAGTAAAAATTTTTACAGTTTCAGTCTGAAGATGTTGTCGCATCGAGAAATTGGAGCATATGAATGGTCTGATCTGTTATCATCAGCAAGTCTCTATGCCAAATCTCAAACAATCATTTGGGCGAGTCTAGGTCTTGCTGCAACACGAAACCGAGTTTTGAAATCTGTACAAGAAATTGAGTATTTGGCGGAGAAAGAACCAGACAGTACAGATATTTTGAAGACAAACATGTTGGATACATACTATCCAAATAGAAGTAGTCATCTTGAGAACAGTTGTTTGTATGAAGTTCTGCAAAACTATAGTTATAAGAGTAACATCACAGAAGATATCAATAATGGAATATATGCTGTCATTGGGTGTGAAGGATGTCTAGTGAAGCAGAGAAAAGGCCATTTGATCAATCATCGACAATTGAGTTGCGAATCTCCAGACAAAAGGAAATTTTACTATTTGGCTCTTTTGCTACTCTTTAAGCCATGGCGTACAGAAGAGGAACTACTTGGAGATTTTCTCTGTTACGAAGATTCTTTTAATGCAACGAAGGATACCATAGAATTTCCTGTTTTTCCAAATTATCTGCAAATGTGGAACGAAGAAATAGAGCAAAAAGCCACAATTGCTGTAGAGATTGCTAGAGACAGTTCTCAAGACAGTCAGAGTTCTACTTCATTGAGTCAGGATCCACTAGGAGGACCAATTATACAAAATGAAGCTGCCACTGCCATGGATGAGGTGGAAAGAGCTATGGAACAAGCTCAAGAGGATGTATTTAACTTAGAAGATTTGGTGAAACAACTAAACGTTGAGCAGAAACAGATATATGACGAAGTCACAGAACAGATTGAACATGGATTCAGTCATGAGAAAAAAGAGTGCTCATGTACATCATTTAAGCCTGTCCGACTGTACGTGAGTGGAGAAGCGGGAACTGGAAAAAGTTTTCTGATTAAAGCAATTGCAACTTATCTGCAGAAAAGGACTGAATCACCGCTGTCTTGTGTTCTTACCGCTCCAACTGGGCTGGCAGCACATAACATTAAAGGGATTTCTTTACATCGTTTACTGATGCTACCAGTTGAGCATGATAATAAATTGCAATACCACAAGCTATCTGGAGATGCGTGTGCTGAAGTTTCCAGAGTCCTGAAGAAAATGAAACTTCTTTTCATTGATGAAGTAAGCATGGTCTCAAATCTAATGCTTGCTTTTGTGCATTTGAGAATGCAAGAAATCCTTAGAACAGAGTATGATGTGTTATTTGGAGGGAAACACATTATTGTTTTTGGAGATCTACTGCAGTTAACTCCAGTGAAAGGACAACCAGTGTTTAAAATGCTCACGCATGAAGATACCAGGAAGTGCCTAGGAAGCTTTGGAAATGTTAATATATGGTTAAATTTCAAATATGCAGAACTACTTCAAAATATGCGACAGGCAAAGGATGAAGATTATAAAAATATTCTACAAGATGTAAGAATCGGAAAAGTAAGTGAGCATGGGAAAGAAGCATTTCATGCACGATTAATTTCAAATTTGTATCCAAATGAAAACATTCTTCCAGAGAATATTTTTAAGAAAATTACTGAGAACAAATCTGGGATATGTTTGATGCCAACTCTGCAAGAATGTTCCATCTGCAACAACAAAATGTTAAAGTTAGAAAATGAAGAGATTGTGCAACTGGAAGCTATAGATAAAATAGAGCATATGGGAGCAACAATTGTTTTGTCAGAAAATTTGAAATCAATATTGGATTCATTAGAGAAGAGTATATCTAAAACTGCTGGTTTTGAAAAGACTCTGAATGTGTGTTTAAATTGTCGTATCATTTTGAGAAGGAATTTAAATGTTGATAGAGGTCTAGTAAATGGAGCAATGGGTCATGTTGTTGAATTTCTGAATTACAGAAATAGAAAAGGAATTTAATTTTTAAAAATTAAATTTGATGGCATTGAGGAAGTACAACAAATCAGTCGTTGTTCTGCTAGATGTTTGCTTTTAAAAGACTTATATGTTCGCCAAAAACAGTTTCCTGTTTGTTTGGCATATGCGGTGACAATTCATAAATCTCAAGGTTTAAGTGTATATAGTGCTTTGGTGAACATTGGAAGTTCTGTGTTTAAAGAGGGTATGGCATATGTGGCATTATCACGAGTCAGAACTTTATCACGATTGTATTTGATTAAGTGTGATGAGACAAAGATTTGTGCAGATCTAGATTGTGTTAAAGAATACAATAGGTTAAGAAGAGAGTATGCTCCACATTTGCCTCCATATCCTCTGTTTGAAAAACGTGTGGTAGGCCGAAAAAGAAGAAATGAGAATAATTGCATTGAGGTAGTAGCAAAAAGACAAAAAGTAGATGAAACTGTAATTGTAAGCAGAAAGAAAAAGGATTCTGTTGAAGATGTTGTTGAATTTCAGTTTGAAAACTGTTCTGGTGTCAACTGCTATGCTAATGTAGTGGTTAATGTTTTTTTTTTCTTCAAAATTTACAAGAACAGATTGTTGAAAATCGGGATCAAACATTCTGCTGTTTATTGAATTCTGTGTTTGAGAAATGTAGCAGTGATAGAGCAAAAATAGAAAGTGTTTCAGAAATTCGAAATCTTCTAGACATATGTTCTGGTAAAAATCAATTTTCACAGAATATTCAGCAGGATTGTCAGGAATTTTTCATGTATATGTTTGGTGTATTGGAAGATGAAGGTGTAGATGTAGAAAATCTTTTTGGCCTTTCTTATCAATGGCAGCATGACTGTGACAATTGTAGTTGATCAAGTAGTACTAGAATAGACACTGAAAGATTTATATATTTGACTTTACCAGACTGCAAATGAGTGTCTTTTAATAATCTAGTTAAAGCAGCTGATCACAATATGGTGTGTACCCAATGTAAGTGTGCAATGCTGTCCACATTATTTATACAAACTTATGGTCAGTATGTCATTTTAATGTTCCAACGATGTAGACCTGATGGAACTAAATTGACAACTTCTTTTAAAAATTTCCTGGCTTCTCAGTTATCAATTTCAGGAAGAACCTTTGCAACTGTAGCTATTATTTATCATGACGGTCCTTCGACAACATCAGGACATTACACATGCTATTTAAAATGTCTAAAAGGGTGGAAGCTGTGTAATGATACTCATTTGACTTTCAAACACCGTTTGCCTTTTGACTTACAAAACTCATACCTAGTGTTTTTAGAACCAAAATTTAAGTAAAGGTAATTGCCCTATGAAGATGGGAGCAGTTAATAAAAGTTATTTTGCTGTTTAAAATTATATTGTGAGTAAAAGTATGAATATTTAAACATTGTGAAAATGTTGTATGAGCTTTTCTTTCAGAACGTCGGGAAAACGGTAATTTCAGAGTTTGTTTTGAGTAATTTGAAAACATACTGATACATCTGACACTATTTGGCCTTAAGGAAAAGTGAAGGAATGAGCAAAGAGTCATGATTGAACACAAGGAGGAAATGAAACCATTGAAAAATATTTCAGATGTTCTTGGAGCTTTTGTTATAGAAAGTCGATGAAATGGAAGTTTTAGGGAACAGCAGAGTACTTTCCAACGAAAAGGACCTTCATGATGTACTATTTGGCCTAAAGGAAAAGTAAGTGAATGAAAGATTAGTGTACATTTGTGTTTTTTAAGTTTAGATGTTTTTTTTTAAAACACAATCTTTTTGATTGTGTTTTTTTCCCGCTGTCATGTGATGAGTAGTTTGAACTCACTGTTTTTAGTGAAATTCAATATATTCTGAGAACAGCAAAAATAAACTATCTAACATGTTGTACAAGTTATTCTATAGTTTGTATTGTGTAATTTAATTTGTATTCCCATTGTCTCACACTCACTTTCCTTTTCCACCCTCTTTCAGCTCTCTTTACTTTACTCACTCACATTGTCTTTCTCTCACTCTCTTTCACCCCCGTTCCTTTACTCCACTTCTTTCACAATCCCTCATTCCCATTTCAACCGTCTGCATCCGCTCTCTCCCTTGCACCACTTTTCAGCTTTCAGTCTCTCTGCTTTACTTCCCTTTTCCGTCTTTTCCTCCTTTGCTCTTTTAGTAATTCCTCTTTACTCACTCACCTCTTTTGTTGCACTCTGTCACTATAACTCACCCACTCTCCCTCACTTATCTTTCTTTGCTCTTTTCTTTTGTCCTCTTCTCTCTGTTTTTCGTTCACTACCTCTATGTCCTCAGTCCCTCACTCTCCTTGTGTTATGCTCACTTGTGTTTATCTACCTTCTATCATTTCTCTTACAACAACTTCACTGCTCCCCTCTCATCGTTCTTCATCCCATTTCTTTTACTCTGGTTCCATTACTACCCCTCATTTTCTTTTTTTCAGTGTCCTTCTCTTTACTTTCATCACCGAATCACATTCTCTCTGTTCCACTGCTTTAATCCTCTTCCCCTCTCTTTCCTTCTTTTACTCCCTTATTCATGTTCCTTTCCTTACTCGTTGTAATCCACTTCACTCAGTCCTTCCCTTAGTCCCTCTGTCTACTAACTTCCTCACTCCTTTTCCCTCAATCTTTCTATAATATCCTCACTCCCTTCATCCCTTCACTCTGTGACTCCCCCTCACTCACTCTCAGTCATCTTCCATTCCTCATTCTTGTAAATGCATCCTCAATCAGACTCCTTTCCCTCTCAGTCATTCCCTTTTTACTTACTCCTCTTTCCTGATTTAGTTTTGCTAACTCACATTCTTTTAGTATCTTTCTTACCTTCAGTTCATTTCTCTCTTCTTCTCTTCCTCTCTGGCACTGAATGTAACTGCCTTACTCTTAGTAATTTGCTCTCCTTCTATTTCTTTTTCCCTCTTTTTGTCCTTCTACATTAGTTTATTTTCCTTTCTGTGTCCTTCACTCTTACTTTATTTCTTAGTACACTTTTATGATTTTTAACCTCTTGACCTGTCTCTTCTATTTTAAAATATATATTTTACTAATTATAACTTATTTTTTCTTCTCTCTTTCACAGATACAAAGTGTAGTAAAATCATGTACTTAAATTTACATTAATTATATGGTAAGTGTGACAAAAAAATGTAGTTTGTCATCACCCTTTGCTTTAACCTCACTACTATTCTCTCACCCTACCTCACTCCTGTTTCTTTACTATGCTTCCCTCACTTATTCTTATCCTCCATGTTTACTCCTCTTTCCCTCACTCTCCTACCACATTCAACTTCTTTCAGTCCCCCTGCTTTACTTCCCTTACCCTCTGTTCCCTTCCGTCGCTCCCTCACTCATTCCCTTTCCCTTACTCACTTACTCCACTCCTCTCACTCCTTCTATCAGTCCGTCTGTCCTCACAGTTCCTCACTCCCGTTCCCTCACTCTGTCTCTCTTGCCCTCACTGTCTCTGTCCCCTCACTCTGTCATTACTGTTTCGTCATGCTCACTCCCTATAACTCACCCACACTCCCTCACTTACCTTTCTTTGCTGCTTCATTCAGTCCCTTTCAGTCACTCCTTCCTTTACTCTCTCTCTCCTTTATCTCTGTCACTCCCCATGTCATACCCTTATTCACTTTTATCCACCCTCTTTCACCCCTCTTTACTTACACTCACTTCTCTTTTCTCACCCTCCCTCACCGCTGTTCCTTTACTCCGATTCCATCACTACCCCTCATTCCCCATCCTTTACTGTCCTTCCCTTTACTTTCAACACCCACTCACATTCTCCCAGTACCTCTGCTTTAGTCTTCTTCCTCTCTCTTCCCTTCTTTCGCTCCCTTATTCATTTTCCTTTTCTCACTTACACCCTATTACACCTTCTCTCTGTCTTACTATCTAATACACAGTCCCTCTGTGTTGCTCCCTCTAACTCTCTTTCTCTTAACATCACTCTCTCTGTCCCCTTCCCTCATGCTCACTCCTTCATTATTTTGTTTTATTTTTTTTTGGGTGCGCGCCCCTGTGCGCGTACCGGTACGCGTACCCTGGAGAAAAAAGAATAACAGTTTTTAAAAAATGTAGCATTTTTTATAAATTGGAGGTAGTTCTAAAAACTGTTTTTTTTATTCTTTTTGATGTTTTATATTTTTTTATTGTTTTTTTGAACATTTTTTACTTTTTTTGGCTTTTTTGAACAATTTTATTTATTTTTGTATTTTTTATGGGGACAAACAAAAAACAGGGAATTGTAAACGGCTCAACTGGAGCAAAAAAAATTAAGGTTTCTTTCTGCAGTTGTGGTTGTCTCCAGCACGGTTGATGAGTTTGATGCTCTGCTCCCCATAAGAAATTGTAGTCGCGCAAAATATACAAACAATTTTGTAATCTCCAAACTGGCGTTGGATGTTTGGGACCATCTCCCTTGTCTCTGGACCTGATGGAGTGGGTGGTTTGGAGGTGCTCGGAGAAGATTGGGGAGGGTTTCTGGTCAGTTCTCTGACCTCTGCCGCAGCATAGTTGTTTGGGTGCCTGCGTTGCATGTGGCGAAGCATTGTATGGTTCCCAAATGAATATTTTTTTGCAGGGTTCCCCCTGGAAAGTACAGTGCCACAGATGAGACAGGTCACTTTTGCAGCATTTACCTTCTTTGCACCCCTTGGGTTTTTAAAAAACTCCCACACAAAGTGCTCCTTAGGTTTATAGGGGGGATTATCTTCAGGCAGGAACTGCCTCTCCTCCTCCTCCTCCTCCTCCTCTTCTTCTTCACCACCAATGTGGTGTTGTGGTGGTCCTTGTGGTGGTGGTGGTGGTGGTGGTGCAGATGCTCCTGCTGCTGTTGCTACTGTAACCATTTCACAATGAATAGAAGCAGGTCTTCCTCACTCAAAGAACAAAGTGAGAATGAGGAAAAAAGGTGGGGGCTTTCATCATTTGGAAAACAAAACTGTTCTGAACCAATGAAAAGTGTTATTTTCAGGTCACATGACCCGGGCTCTCATCATTTGGAAAGCTAAACTGTTCTGAACCAATGAAAAGTGTTATTTTCAGGTCACATGACCCGACGCTCGGGGCGTGTAGCGTAAGCGCGTCGGGTCGCGCCCGGGGGCGCTTACGTTGCACGATCATATGCGCTCGGGCGCTTCCGGGTGCGCTTACGCCGTGCGTCATAAGACGCATCACGCGGCTACGCGATACGTCACGATGATGTTTTAGTTCGCGGCAATAGCCCTAACTGGACACTCATCGGTATGTGCACCGGGGCGCGCCGCAACTGCGCTTACCGGTGAGCTCACCGGTACGCGCACCGGGAGCGCCCCAGAGCGATTTTTTTTTTTTAAAGGAAAAATATACATAAAAACATTAGTATTACATAAATATACAATATAAAATTCATTATAAAAAATATTACATTTCATAGCTATAGAGATTTGCTATTAAAAAACCTTTGAAATTCACTGAAAAAAACATAGGTTTGAGGCCCTATATATAGTTAGGAATTAGCATTTACAAAACCTATGAAATTCACTAAAAAAAAACCATAAGTTTCACACCAGTTATAGTTAGCTGGAAATTTTACTGACATAAAACCATTGAAATTCCAACGTTATAGTTAGTTGGACTCACTATAACTTGCGCGCCTGCAATGCACTGCTGATGACGTAACATATTACATCACTCATGACATGGTCAGGGACATCACTCATGACATCACTGATGACACCATCCTTGTGACAGAGTGACCGACCTCCTTTCAGTGTAATGTAACCCTTGAAACACATATTCAAAAATAGAAACTAAAATTTTCAAAAAAATGGAGATAAACATACCAGTTACAACAACCAATTCAGTAATTCCACCATCTATATACACATCCACTCATTCACCAACAGTTCTATATAGTCACTCATACATATACTCACTCATCATATGTACTGATACACCTATACATCCTGTTACACACTGACAGTCATCCAAAAGTTACTCACACACATACTCACACATGCAAATAAAATATTGAACATCCATTTATTTGCATATACAGCTATACACACACTATCACCTTACTTCTAAGGAAACTTACACATACTTACTCTCTTAAACAATCACTTATAGAAACACATACTTATTTAAACAGGAACTCTTACAATCTCTCACTCTCACATATACTCACTTATATACATCAATACTCACATATACTAGATTAAAACATATGTAGTTACTGATAAAGACACTAGTGAGACAGTCATTCACTCACTAACACACACATATACACACTCATCCACATATGCAGTCCTACACATATGCTGTCTTCAAAACACATACAAACAGTGAGTCAGTCATTGATGCATCTATGTGTTAAGTAATAGCCCCACCAAACCACACAGACCTTTACATATACATATATAAAACATATTTATTTTTCAGAAAGACACACATTCACTGGATGGTGTCATCAGTGATGTCATGAGTGATGTCAATGACCATGTCATGAGTGATGTAAAATGTGACGTCATCAGCAGTGCATTGCAGGCGAGCAAGTTATAGTGAGTCCAAATAACTATAACGTGGGAATTTCAATGGTTTTATGTCAGTAAAATTTCCAGCTAACTATAACTGGTGTGAAACCTATGGTTTTTTCAGTGAATATATATATATATATATATATATATATATATATATCAAAGCTCCAAGGTCGCATCGGTAATCCCAAGGCGCTCACAAGCGGGTGCAGTTTCCCGCGCCGGTACTCGCGGTAAATAATAGCTCCAAATCGCTTTCCATTCAAGAAAACGCTAAACGCACTCCGGGGGTCAGCAGCAAAAGTTTTATTCAGCCCACAAACAGGTGTAACAGACGCGTTTCGGACAAAGAGTCCTTCGTCAGTGTTTACGTGCTTGAACACCTGACAACATTATATACACGTCATCTAGGTGTGACTACCAGAGGGCCAATGCAGCGGTGCATGTGAAAGTGGTGGCCATTTTAAAGAAGGTTCGTAAATGATTCACGTTACCTTCCTTATTTATATGATATTAAGATTAAAGCCGCATCTGCCGGTGCAGATTTAGTAAATATTTCCGTGTATCAGCATGTCACCGGCCTTTTACATATGCACCCTCCAAGGGCCCGCTGAATAATAATTAATTCGTGAGCACACACAAGTAATTTAACACATCTATGTCGGTACCAACCAACATCAATCATATAGCAGTTGTAATCAAAAATTACAAAAATACATTTTTCTAAGTATTATGTGATGTGGAATACTATCCTTAAAGGAATCATGCCGTGTATCGGCTATCCACATATCCTAGTCGTGATCCACGATTAACATTAGAAAATGTTAGAAAATATGCAAAATTGTAAGAAAAATTATAAGAAAAAATGTAAAATTCTTATCACCACTCCACTACAGGACTAGAGATGAGAGAGAGAAGAGAGATTTCATAAAATTCAACATTTCATGGTTAATCACGAATTATGAGATCCAAAGCAGGCCTTACTTATCACATCAGTAAATTCAAAGCAAATACAGCGAAAAACATTGCCTAAGAGTGAAAAATAGTAGTCACAGCCCTTTTCAGATTACTGGATTTCCAATTTGAGATGTATTTGTTTTATCTCACTAGGTGTACGGTAATTTCTTCCCCACTGTTAAGACCTAATGGGTGTTTAGTCTGCATATCGATAATGTAGCGGGACTCAAGTCTACGTAGGCTCAGTAATCTATCCCCCCCTCTAGGATTCTGGGGTATGTGATCCAAACCAAAGTATTGTAACAGCTCCCTGTTACTCTGATGCTCCTGGGCAAAATGTCGAGCTACCGGATATACAAAATCTTTGTTTGTGATAGCTCTTTGATGCTCTAAAATACGCATTATGACATTTTTGATCGTACTCCCAATATATTTGAGTCCGCAAGGACAGATAAGACAGTAAACAACATAGGGTGT
Organism: Lissotriton helveticus; assembly: GCF_964261635.1. Taxonomy (NCBI): domain Eukaryota; kingdom Metazoa; phylum Chordata; class Amphibia; order Caudata; family Salamandridae; genus Lissotriton; species Lissotriton helveticus. The sequence continues at coordinate 1,201,825,095 of NC_136069.1, forward strand.
TGTGCATGTGATAAATTCCCTGATGAACTTAGGTTGGGACATTCCAGGGATCCTATATGAGAGTACCCGTTTGCTGTTTTCACAGGCACGGCATTTCCCACATGGAAAAAATCCCTTCATGTCTTTAAGTGTCCCACTCACTTTCGGTTTTACTGGTGTGAGATTGCTATGGACAATTTTATCCTTGATGAATCTCAGTTTTCTGAAAGTTATTAAAGGTTTCAGGGGAACATCGCTTCCTATAATGGGATCAGTACGGAGAATATGCCAGTTTTTTGAGAGAATGCTTCTTAGAGTATTAGCTTGATCTGAATAAGTCGTGATCATACGAAACTTATTGCTAATCTCCGATGATTGATTTTTCCTATTTGTATTTGTTCTCTCAAATAGTTGTTTTCTGGGTATTCTAGCTACCCTCTTTTGGGTCTTCTCTAATTCAGCCTGATCGTATCCCCTTATGCGAAATCTCATAATGCACTCTTCAGCCGCCTTCGCGAAATCCGAGTCTTGTGAGCAATTACGTCTCAATCTGAGAAGTTCGCCATAAGGTATACTTCGGATCAAACTTGGAGGGTGGCTACTTTTAGCATGGAGAATGCTATTTCCGGCCGTCGGTTTTCTATATAAGGCAGTCTCTAACTTCTCCCTGTTCACGAAGACCCTCAAGTCTAGGTACTGTACCTCCGAAGTGCTGATGTCAGCAGTAAATTTTAAATTCAAGTTGTTGATGTTCAGATCCCTGATAAAAGATTCAGCCTGTGCGGAGGAGCCCCCCCACACTATAAAGAGATCGTCGATGTATCGACGCCATACCACGATGTGTGCTGCCCACTTGATGTTAGATCCCGCTAGGGCCACCTGCTCCTCCCACCAGCCAACGAAAAGATTCACGTAGCTGGGGGCGAAGCAGGTTCCCATCGCGGTCCCTGAGATCTGCCTATACAATTCACTCTCAAATAAGAATATATTGTTTCTAATACAGAACTCTAGGAGCTCAATTAACATGGCACAGTGTTCCATGTATTTTGCTGGTCTTTTGTCCAGGAAATACCGGACTGCCTCTATCCCTTGTGTGTGATGGATACAAGTATAGAGACTTGTGATGTCTAATGTTATTAACACATACGTGGTATCCCAAGTGATCAGTTCAATCTGCTCTAATAAATGCTTGGTATCCTGTACATAGGACTTTAAATCAACAACAAATTTAGATAGAAAGGAATCAAAATAGATGGATACATTTTCAGTCAATCCTCCTTTCGAGGATACGATCGGTCTCCCCGGGGGACATTCAACATCTTTATGAACCTTGGGGAGCTGATAAAATGTAGGTATCACAGGTTCAGGATTGCGAAGGAACAAAAATTCATTAGTATCTAGCATAAGTTTGTTACTGTCACAATCGCGGATGGCCGCAAACTACATTTCCCGGCATGCTCCAGGAAAGAACTACCGCTCCCGGCATCCTCCGCGATGCGCCGCATTCTCGCGAGACGTCTCTTAAGGAGAATGGCGGCGGGGAAGCGGTGTCGGGTATTCCAAACCTGATGCGGTTCTTGACCTCGGAGTTCTTGGTTCGGGTGCGGTAAGGGTGCTGGCACCGCGTTGCTGAGCGGCAAAACTCTGTTTCTGTCTTTGTGATTCCTGCTTTGCTGTGTTATTAGTCGTAATCCTTACTGGTAGTATCGGATTATTGCTGAGGGTTTTTCCTTGGATTTTGTCTCGGTTGGCATTTTCGGCCAACAGTGGGGTGGCATAAGTTGCTATCAGACTTTGGATAGCCTCTCATGTGGTACTGGTATTCTTTGCTGTAAATACGAATATTCCTGGAACCCAGCTAAGACGTATTAGTTGGTAGCTACACCTATGGATTTTCCAGAGGAGCTTTGTGTGTAATGATAAAACTGTGTGTGGAAAGGGCATTTTTTTTTTTTTCATTTTCAAAAACCTTTATTTAGGAATTATATCAGAACGATACATTCAGCAGTTCAAAAAGCAAGTTTAAAACAAAGAACTTCTCCATACTGGCTATCATTATGACGCATTAGAACTCTGCCATTACATTACATCAGTAGTTTAACATGTTTATGACTTCATTTCTGCGCTTCCCTTCCCATCTTCCTCATTTCCATTGTATCCCACCTCAAGATCCTTCACTTTGTACCCCTCCAACATCACACCTTCAATGCTTTTCAACAGAGTATCCGTTCCAAGTGCACTATGAACTGTCCCCTTGCGCTCTCCTGCTCCCCCTATAAGTTTACTTTCCACTCCCCACCTCGCCCCATGGTTGACCCTGAGCGGGGACTGCCCAACATATACATTCACATTACATGGGATCATGGGTCACTTTCGGGCTCGTCTGCTGACTGTGGTGGTTCACAGATTGTTCCACGTGATTCGTTCCAATTTCCCCATATCCTAGACCACTTTCTGGGGCTGCCTCTATGTAAATAAACCGCCCTTTCTGCCATCATCGCCATGTCCATATCATTTTCCCACTGTGTTCGTGTGGGGGCTACACCAGAACCCCAGTTTCTTGCTATATTTCTTTTTGCTACTGCTAATCCCAGCGTGGCCCAGGTTTGTAAAGCCCGGTTGAGGTCCGTAGGCTTCCAGATGTTAAGGAGACAACATCCCGGGTCCAGCCCAAGTTCAGCCTCGCCCACCTCCGAGATCTCAGTGAGCACTCGTTTCCAGTATATTTGTATGACAGGACAGTCCCAGAGGATGTGGTCAAATGTTCCTCTCTGACCGCAACCCCGTAAACAAAGTGGATCAGGGACATGTCCCAGTCCATGAAGTAGCGTGCGCGGGTAGTACACTCTGTGTAGTATTTTGAGCTGGATTAGTTTTAGTCGTGATGGAATGGCTGCGTCTCTGGGTGATGCCAACGCGTTCATCCAGTCTGTATCATCTATATCGCCTAGTTCCACCTCCCACTTGCTACGGAGCACCACCACAGGATCTGGGAGATTATTTACAATTTTTCGATATGTTTGCGAGATAGCCTTTTGCACCAGGTGTTCGGAAAGTAGCCTGTCCTCTAATGGAGAAGATTCTGCCAGGTCGGTACCGGTCGGAATGGCGCTTTGCAGTGCATGCCTAATTTGCATATACCGGTATCTCTCAGTGTCCGACATACCATATTTCTCTTTCAGGGTTATAAAGGACAGGACAGTACCCTTAGCCCATAAATCCCCTATCTTTGTAATGCCAATAAGGTCCCACTGCCGGAATCCCTTAGTGTTAGCTAGCGTGCCCAGACGGCGTGTGTCCCAGAGCGGTGTGGCCAATGTAAGTACTCCCTCCCACCCCAACGCCCTTTGTGCTGCGTGCCAAATTTTAATTGTGTGGGCTGTAGGTCCTGTGAGGGCCTGACGTCGTTTGTCTGTGTAGAGGGCCTTCTCAGTTGGTCCATTGGCAGTGTTTGCCTGTCTAGCCTATAGGCCGGTTCGTCGTGTGGTGTGTGAAGCCATTGGTTTACCGTCGTTAAATGTGCCGCCCAATAGTATAGTTTGATATTTGGTAGAGCTATACCACCGTCATACCAGCTGCGTACCAACTTGGCATGTGCTATTCGGGCCGGTTTCCCGTCCCATAGTAGCGAGGAAACCTCCGCTTCTATTGCTTTGAAATATGATAGTGGGACCGGGAATGGGGTGTTACGCTATTTCTAATTTTCAAACTATTATGATTTTCATCAGGGACTGGATGAGCCACAACCATCTGAAGCTGAACCCAGATAAAACCGAGTTGGTGCTCACTGGGGGCTCCTCCAGTCCCTGAAACTCTTCTTTCTGGCCCTCCACTCTTGGTTCTCCTCCTGTTCCCTCTTCCACTGTCAAAACTCTTGGCATAAAAATTAACAACCAGCTTACCCTCCACTCACAAATCAGTTCTGTCGTCTCTTCTTGCTTTCTGATGCTCCGCACTATCCGCACAGTCTCCCGGTTTTTTCCCCTCTGGCACTTAAACTTATCATGTCTGCCTTGGTGATCTCCCGGCTAGACTATGCCAATGCCCTGTACAACGGCATCCCGGCATACAGCCTACGTAAACTCCAGCTTGTGCAGAACCAAGCAGCCCGGTTGGTGTATGGCCTCCCCCGTTTCCACCACTCTACACCACTGCTGAAGGCGCTGCACTGGTTGCCTGTTCTGCAACGGTGTCTTTTCAAGACTGGGTGCATGGTTTTCCAGGCACGGCAGGGAACGGCCCCGGCCTTCATTTCTTCCCTCTTAACTGATTATGTCCCCATTAGACAACTCCGATCTTCCTCTCAGTCCCTTTTACAGGTTCCCCGCTATACCAGGAAAAAATCGGGAGGTTCCAATTTCTCAGTTTTGGCCCCCGTATTTTGGAACTCCCTTCCTGACCATCTACGAGCGATAAAACAATACTCCCTCTTTCGCAAGGGCCTGAAAACCTTCTTGTTTGCTCAGGCTTTCCCACACTAACGGCTCCTTTCTTTTTTGCTCTTCGTGCCCCCAAAAGCGCCAAGAAACCGTTATGGTGTATGTTGCGCTATACAAGCTTTTTAAATTCAAATTCATGAAGCACGTAAAGGAACCGCGGGAGCGCCAGCATTTTAAAGAGCGCTGCTCTTTCCAACAGTGTCAGCGGGAGGGATCTCCAGTGAGAGACATCTGATCTGAGCCTTCGCAGGGGCTTCTGTAGGTTCTCATCCATGAAGACCGACTCTTGTGGGGTGACAAATATACCCAAGTATTTAAAGCCTCGTGGAGCCATCTGCAGTTCACACCCCCGAGGGAGTTGAGGAGATTGCCCACTCAGAACGTACAGTAGTGATTTCGCCCAGTTTATGGTATACCCCGAGAAGCTACTATATGCCTCAATCAAATGCATTAGTTCCGACAATGAGTCTCTGGGTGACATTAGATATATGAGCACGTCATCCGCATAGAGGGATATGCGGTCTTCCCAGCCTTCTCCCCATGTGATTCCACGTATTAGCGCGTCTGTACGTACTTTTGTTGCCAATGGTTCCAAAATAAGCGCAAATAGAAGCGGGGAAAGAGGACATCCCTGACGTGTTCCGCGCCTTAGTGCAAATTCACAGGCGCCGTGTATAGCAGCCTGATCCAACTACAAAATTTAGGGCCGAAACCCATTTTCTGGAGCACTGCAAATAGAAAAGGCCACTCTACCAGGTCAAACGCCATAGTGGCATCTAAGGAGAGGATGGCGGCATCCTCCTGTAGCAACGGGACCCGGTGAAGCACTCCGAAAAGACGCCTAAGGTTAAGGGAGGTGTTTCTTCCTGGCATAAAGCCGGACTGATCCGGGTGGACCAGCGTCAGGAGGTGGGGCTGCAGACGGCTGGCCAGGAGTTTTGCCAGTACTTTCGTGTCTGCGTTCATCAAGGATATCGGGCGGTAGGAGGACACCCGATCCGGGGGTTTACCCGGTTTATGAATCAATCAATCAATCAGAGCATTTGTATAGCGCACTACTCACCCGGAGGGTCTCAAGGCGCTGGGGGGGGGGGGGGTTAGCTACTGCTCGAATAGCCAGGTCTTGAGCTGCTTCCTGAAGGCGAGGTGGTCCTGGGTCTGGCGGAGGTGGGTCGGAAGGGAGTTCCAAGTCTTGGCGGCCAGGTAGGAGAAGGACCTTCCTCCTGTGGTGGCTCTTCGGATGCGGGGGACGGCGGCGAGGGCGTGGCTGGTCGATCGAAGCTGGCGCGTGGGAGCGTAGAAGTTGAGGCGGCTGTTGAGGTATCCTGGTCCTTGGTTGTGTAAGGCTTTGTGTGCGTGGGTGAGGAGCCGGAAGGTGATTCTCTTGTTGACCGGGAGCCAGTGCAGGTCTCTCAGGTGTCCGGAGATGTGGCTGCGGCGGGGGATGTCCAGGATGAGTCGTGCTGAGGTGTTCTGGATCCGCTGGAGTCTCTTCTGGAGTTTGGCGGTGGTTCCGGCGTAGAGGGAGTTGCCGTAGTCCAGACGGCTGGTGACGAGGGCCTGGGTGACCGTCTTCCTGGTCTCGGTGGGGATCCATCGGAAGATCTTGCGTAGCATTCGCAGGATGTGGAAGCACGACGAGGAGACGGCGTTGACTTGTCTGGTCATGGAGAGGGAGGAGTCCAGGATGAAGCCCAGGTTGCGTGCGTGGTCAGTTGGTTTGGGTGCGCTGCCCAGGGCGGGGGCCACCAGGAGTCGTCCCAGGCTACGATGGTGGCCAATCTTTGATCCGGGGACATCGTACCTTGCGCCAGACAATCATTAAACATGGGGAGCATGTGAGGGGCAAGTTTTTGGGCTAGTTTTTTATAAAGTTCCACTGGCAGGCCATTTGGGCCAAGCGCTTTCCCAGTATTAAGGGCAGCCAGTGCTTTTTCAATTTCAGCCGTCGTCAAGTCGTTCTCTAGATCTTGGGAGTCTTCTATTGAGAGTGCATTCAATGGGATGTCATCGAGGTACCGCAAGCAGTCCTCCTCTGTGACCATACTCCTAGAGGTGTATATGTTCTCATAATACGCTGCTAGATCGTTCACTATGTGTGGGGGTTCTGTAATAATCGATCCGTCTTCTCGTGTGAGCTGAGCTATCCATCTGTCCGCTCTGTCCTTCCTCTCTATCCATGCCAGCCTTTTTCCAGTTTTATCCCCTAATTCATAAACCCTATGTAATGTACCCTTGTGTTTAGTCCGTGCTACCTCCTCCACATATGTCCTATATTCCTGCGTTGCAAGTTTCATAGTGTGCGCGGTGTCTTCTGCGGGACCGAGCTCGTGAGCTAACTCTGCCTCACGGACCGCCGACTCAAGCGCATCGTGTTGTTCCCTCTGTTCCTTCTTATGCTTAGTTATTGTAGATATCGCCTGTCCTCTAATGACCGTTTTGTATGCCTCCCAAAGAACGGAGGGTGATGTTACCGAATCTATATTTTCAGCAAAATAATAGTCTGTGGAAGTTTGTAATGCTTTCGCTATAGTATGATTTTGCAAATAACCCGGATATATCGGGTACAGTCTTTTTCGTCGAGTGAGATGTGCCGTGTATGTAAGTTGGATCGGGGAGTGGTCTGAAATGCCTCTTGGGAGGTTGTCTATCGTAGTTATTCTCTCTGGGGGGATCGATTGTGTCAGTACATGATCTATGCGGGAGAGGCTGTTATGCGCTCCTGAATGGAATGTGTAATGGTGTTCCCCTGGATGTTTGAGTCTCCAGATATCTACTAGACCAATGGCGTCTGCAAACTCCTTGAAAGCCTGTGTAGTCCCAGTGGGTTCCCTGGGAGGATTTCGGTCTATATTGGTATCCATGACTGCATTAAAATCCCCCCCTATTAGTAGTTCTCCCTCTGGGAGCTCAAGCAGTAGTGCCCCAAGGTCCTGGAAGGTACCTCGATGCAGTGCCGGGGGGACGTACACAGATACTATATTGAGGCTATGACCCTCCCACTGACAGGCGACCGCGGCGAAACGCCCTTGATCATCCGCCCATGTTTGCTTAACTATCAGGGGTGAGCTTTTATGTATGAGGATCCCTACCCTTCGTGACCCTGTGGTGAATTCTGCGTGGACAGCCATTTTAAACCCCCAGCGGTTTAGTGCTTTGCTGGACGATCCTGTTAGGTGTGTTTCCTGGAGCAGTACTACTGTAGGGTTTCGGCGCTTGAGGTATTGCAGGACCAGCCCTCTTTTAATTTTGTGTCCCAACCCATTTACGTTCCATGAGACGAGTGTGAGGGGAGGGGGAAATCCATCGGAGGCACCAGGGATCGACTACCTTGTATGTCTGTCATAGTGTCTAGTGTAGGAGCGTAATACTCTTTCCACATCAGTCGACGTGGAACTGAGGAGCCGTTGATCGACTAGATGGTATAGTTTGGAAGGGCCATGAGTCGAGAAAGATGTGCGTGCACGCAGAAATAGTGTCAAAAAAAATCCAGCAGGGGCTAATATGAAAAAATTCTAAAATCAGCCACAGAAACCAGAACCGTGGAGCGTATTTGGCCCGTAGAACTTGTGCCCAACACCCCTGTCCCTCCCCCGGTGGACCCAGAACTTTCCACCCTCCCCTTAGAAACCAGCAAGTAAGAAAGAACATTAGTGTCATAACTCCTACCCCCCTCCCTGCCTCCCTGCCCGGTAGATCAAGAACCGACCACCTCCCCAACTGAGCAGAGTGCTTAGTATCCCAACTTAAGTGTATTGTTCGTGGGGGTGAGACTTCCGTGTCCATTCTCGAGCCCCTCCCAGTAAAACTGTTCATGCAGCATCAAACAGGTCAGCTTGTCCTACCTTCAGGAGTTCTGTTGTCCCCCCCAGTGCAGTGCCATACCCTCGGCATTTGTTCATCGTTACCGGCAATGTCTTTCTCAGTGCCGAGATCGCCGAGCCTCACTCTGGTCCAGATTATTCTGCTCTGTGTGTCCGTTTCACGGCCCCACGAACTTGGTGCGAGGTGTTGCAGGTCAAACCTCGTTCAATTTCCTCTTGCGCTAGCGGGCTTCCTTCTCCGTTATGGCGGTGCGTGCTGCGGTGCCTGGGTCCTCTCGCAGGTCGCCACCCCTCCAGTCACTCTCGTGCATCCTTCGGTGTTTCAAAAATCAACGTTTTCCCATCCGATTCCACACGCAGTTTTGCTGGGTAAATCATTGAGTACTTGAGCTCTCGGGCCCGGAGTTCCTTTTTTACTTCCATGAAGCCTCGTCGTTGTTGTGCCACCGCAGCGGTATAATCAGGATAGAAGTTGATTTCCGCGTTGTCGATACGCAGCGGTGGGCGGACTCGTGCCGCCTGCAAAATGGCGTCGCGGTCCCTGAAGTTGAAGATTCATGCCAGAATAGGGCGTGGGGGTGCTCCCGGCTTAGGTTTCCCCCCCGGCACACGATGGGCTCGTTCCACCGAGAAAAAGTTTGACAGACCTTTCGGTTTGAGCTGGTTGTGAATAAGGTCTTCTACATACAGATCAAGCGCCGGGCCCCCCTCCGATTCCGGCACTCCTATAAGGCGTACATTATTGCGCCGCAAACGTCCTTCTTGGTCATCGATCTTTGCTTTAAGCATGGCATTATCATCCTCAAGCCTTTTTACTTTATGTTGGAGGTCCTTAGTATCTTCCAGTAGCCCTGTTGTTGTTTTTTCAACTTCTAGGAGTCGGTCAGACAGTTTCCCGAAGTCTGCCCGTATTAATGATATATTCACAGATATCGTCCCTATGGATGTTTGCATCGTTTGCAGTGCTGCCATTACGTCTTGCAATGTGACCTTCTCTGTAATGTTGGACGCATCGTTTGTCCGGGGTGGCGTTTGTCGTAATTCTTCTTGTGTGTCTTCTTGCACCCCTTTGCGATAAGCAAATTTGTCTAGTTTCGGGGCTTGTTGCCCTTTCAGGCCTCTACCACTCATGATAGGTGTGTGGAATTATAGGATGTCCTCTGTAAATTAGGTGCTAGGTGGGGTGCCCAACCGTCACTCCAGCACACCCAGCACTGCTTAATCGACCTGAGGTACTGTGGGCGCGGTAATGCAAGCGGTCCGCTCCCCCCTGGTATGTCCGGTCTCCTTATATGCACGGCCCATACCTTGGATGTGGGCCCTCCACGTAAATCCCTTAGTTTCTGTGCCTGCCCGGAGAGATACAGCGGGGTGGAGGCAGACCGTGAGCCCTTTCCCGATACCCTACCGGTACTGTTACAGTCTTGTGAGGCCCCGGCAGGACAGTGTCTCACAGGCAGAAGAGTTCCAGCGCGGGCCGCTGCGGGTGCTGCCGCTCGATTTTTCCCCCTTCGGATGAGACGCGCTGCTTCTCACCGGCCGATCCTCGGAGCTCCCCTGCGCCCCTCGGCTCCCAGCTGCAGGCGAGGGTTTGACGCTTTGTCGTCGGGTCTCGACCTCCTAGGATGCGTCGCTCAGATGGGTGCCTCTCACCGGCAGTCGTCAAAAGCCGCGCCGCAGTCCCTTTGAAGAAAGCGGGTGCCGCCGTCCCTTTGAAGAAAGCGGGTCCCGCCGTCCCTCGCCGCACTGCAGTCCCCGGCTTCCGCCTCACTGACAGGCCCCAGGGCACACACCGGCGCCGCTCCGTGAATTTCGGAGGTTTCTGGATACCCATTAGTGCTACATGCACCGGAGGGTATACCGCTTCAGGTTTTGCTGTGTTTTTACTGCTTTGTAACGGATAGGATGACGGATATTTAGGTAAGGGGCTCTCTGGTCACGGAGCTAGGCTAGATTTCGGCCATCTTGGCTGACTGCTAGCCACGCCCCCCGGAAAGGGCATTTTTGATATCCTTTGCTTTAGGTGTAACAGTATATGTGACTCTTCTATTAAAAGGGGATCTGGAGGTGTGGGATACACTCTACCCCTGTGAGGTTTAGTGGAGTCATACTTACGTAGGTTCATGTATCTGGGATAGTTGGTTTGTACAGGAGCACTGATGTTCATGTCCACATATTTCATTTATGTTCCTGTATTTTGTGTATCTTTTTAGTTACATCATATCAAACCCTACATTGCCTCTACACATCCACAAGGCTTTTTCTTCTTCTTTTACAGGTATAAACCCTCATAGCAACATTTATAGCATTGTGATGTGTACTGTTTAGGAATCTAGTCTTATGTGTTTTGTTCTGTTTATGTCTTTCAGATCTCCCTCCCTGCTGTCCCCTTCCTTTCCTTCCCTGCTCTTTCTTATTTATCCCCTCGCTTAATCTTGTCAACGCTCTGTGCCATTACGGCTATCCAGGCATTGGCTCGATTTAGAGGTGGGCTTACCATTCAACAAATCAATCCTGAGGACTAACTCGTAACAGAATACCCGACCCACGAATTATTGTCCTCCGGTCAGGTTGTGCTGGTATGGCCACTTTAGAGGATGTGATAGAGGCTCTGGGTGCATTGCAGTTTGAGGTAGCCGCATCTCGGTTAGAGACTGCGGACTTAAGGGCACGTGTGGAGGTGGTCCAACACAATCCCTTTGATGCAGGGGGTACACCTCCGCCTCAACCGGTGGTGGTAGAGATGCCAGTGTCCGTACCATTGGCTGCACCTGAACGTTTTTGTGGGGATTCGGATAAAGTGCAGGTGTTCCTCACCCAGATAGCGTTGCATTATTCCTGCAAACCCAGATCTTTTCCCACTAATCAGGCGAAGGTAGCCTTTCTGATTTCTTATCTGGCGGGCAATGCTGCACAGTGGGCGGTCCCATTAGTAAACCGCAACGATCCGTTGTTACATGATTGGGAAGCATTTAAAACAGAATTCCTGAGGGTGTTTGACAGAAGGGCCGATTCCTATACAGCTGATAGAGAATTGTTAGAATTAAGGCAAGGAAAAAAGGATGGTTACATACTTGAATGCTTTCAGGCGTTTGGTAACAGAAACCACATGGCCCGAAAACAAACAGGCATCATTGTTTCATCAAGGTCTGAATGATGAACTCAAAGATGTAATAGCTCAAATCGACCCACAACCCACTACATGTGAAGGTCTGATTAATTTAGCCCAACGCTTGGACCATCGGCTGGGTGAGAGGAAAGGGGATAATCGGAGGAAACCAGTAGTTGAGACACATGCCACCAGGGAAGGGCATTCCGGTCCTTCGTCCGAGCCTATGGAAATAGGGGCAGTGAGAACGGCTTTGACACCAGCCGAAAGGGAATCAAGGCGTAAACAGGGCCTTTGCTTATATTGTGGTAAAAAGGGCCACTACGTGAGGGAATGCCCTGCGAAGCCTAAAACAAACCGATTACGGGGTAACCGAGTGGCCGCTGCTGATGCAGTAAAGGCATCAGAAAACTAGTAGACTCTGGGAAACAGGAAGGGGTTTCTTGGAGTCCTAAATATGTCCCTTCTTTGAGTGGCAGGGAAAAGTATGTGACAAATCATCTCTACGTGTCCATAGTATTAATGTTGTCTGGGAAAGCGATAGAAACCTCAGCTATGGTGGATTCTGGGGCAACGGGCATGTTCATAGATCATCAAGAGGCTAAACGCCTAGGAATAGATCTGGTGCAAAAAGAAAGGCCAGAAGAGGTTTACGCTGTGGATGGGAGAAAGTTGAACATGGGTCCCATTAGTTATGAAACAGAAGAGATCGAGGTACTATTGGAGGACACGCATTCTGAGATGCTTACTTTTGGTGTTATCAGGGCTCCTCAATATGGCATCATTTTTGGATTGCCCTGGTTAGAGAAACATAACCCCAGGATAGACTGGGACACGAGAGCTGTGCATATGAGTTCCGAGTATTGTCTGCATCATTGTTTTCAGGGAGATATGAAACCTGCTCAGGGCTTGTTAGGAGGGTCTTGTATCGCTACAGCAGCTGAAAAAAGTGTGCAACTTCCTGCTGAGTACCAGTCATTCGGTCAGGTGTTTAATGAAGAACAAGCTGAGGGGTTACCTCCGCATAGGCAGTATCAATGTCAAATTGATCTGGTCCCGGGTGCGTCTATTCCGTGCGGGCGGATCTATGCCCTAACGGAACCTGAAAACCTGCATCTACGAGAATATCTGGACAAATTGTTAGAGTTAGGCTTTATACGCCCATCCAAATCCCCAGCCGCATCGCCTCTCTTTTTCATCCCAAAGGCTAATGGAGAGTTGCGCGCGTGTGTTGACTTTCGCGCATTGAACGCCATTACCATCAAGAACAGGTACCCTTTGCCCTTGATCAGTGTGTTGCTAGAACAAGTAAAAAAGGCCACTATCTTCACGAAACTTGATCTGAAGGGGGCGTATCATCTGGTCCGCATGCGTAGTGGGGATGAATGGAAGACGGCATTTAAAACCAGATACGGAATATTTGAATACCGAGTAATGCCCTTCGGTCTCTGTAATGCCCCTGCGGACTTTCAATATTTCTTAAACGACGTGTTCCGTGACATCTTGGACCGCTATGTGATTGTCTATATAGACGACATACTGGTGTATTCAGAATCGGAGGAGTTGCACTGCCAACATGTAACCAACGTGCTTACTATTTTACAGGCTAATCATCTATACTGTAAAATCAGTAAGTGCGATTTTCATGTTCATGTGGTGGAATTTTTGGGGGTAATGCTGAGTCCGGAGGGTCAAGAAATGGCGGAACGGAAGGTGGCAGCGGTACGGAACTGGCCTGTTCCAACTAATGTGCGTGAAGTACAGTGTTTCATAGGATTCGCCAATTTCTATAGGCGTTTCATCAATCAGTTCTCCCAGTTGGTGGCGCCTATCACTCAACTGCTGAAGAAAGGGAAAGGGTTTGTGTGGACGGAAGAAGCGCAATCCGCTTTTTCGGCCCTTAAGGAAGCATTTGTGACGGCTCCTGTGTTGTCACACCCAGACCCGGACAAGCCCTATATCGTGGAGGCGGACGCCTCGGAGGTGGCGATTGGGGCAGTCTTATCTCAACGCCATTCGGATACGGGTCAGTTACACCCGGTGGCGTATATGTCACGTAAGCTGAATCCAGCAGAACTGAACTATCACATCGCTGAAAAGGAGTTGCTGGCCATACGTGACTCTTTTCAGGAATGGCGTCACTTTCTGATGGGTGCTCGTCATGTGGTCACTGTTTATTCCGACCACAGGAATCTACAGTTCATGTCTGCTGCGCGTCATCTGTCCCCTAGACAGCTCAGGTGGATGATGTTTTTCTCCGGATTCAATTTCATCATTACATTCCGCCCTGGAGCGGACAATAGGAAGGCAGACAATCTCACCCGCCAATGGACATGTACCCCTTGTGAGGAAAAGGCTGAGGCTAGCATCGTGGCTCCAGATAAAGTGGTGTGTGTGTTGCAGCCTGATACCTTCTTGAGGGATATTCGGAAAGGGGTAGACTCCTTCGTCTGGAAGACTTGGTTGGGTTGTCATCCAGAATGGAGACTGCATGGGGGCCTGCCAATGTTTCGTAACAGGTTACTGGTGCCTACATGGGCTTTGAGAAAGCAGGTCTACGTATGGTATAACTTAAACCAAGAAGGGAGGTAGAGCTGTTCGTTGGATTTGTGCTCCACTATGATATTTAAATAAACAAAGGAAATCCAACATCAAGATGGGGGAAAAAGGAGAGTGATCAATGGATATTGAAGCACTCAGTGTTTGATAAAATACCCCTCACACACCAAAAGGCCCCTTGGTGTCATGCTTCATCATTGGGGTCTTCGCACCCCTCTATCGGGATGCGGCGTGCTGCGACCTACGGATACGCGGGAGCACTTTCAAGTTGGCTATGTGTGGTGTACAGTGTGTGGGGTATGTGTTTAAGGTGAGTAGGGAATGTGGTGAAGGAAATTAAAAAGTACCTGGCGCTAGAGTGAAAAAAAGTTTTATTCTGAACTCTGGCTGGTACTATTAAAAACAAGTGCAGGGCGAGATCAAATCTGTTGTGTTAATGAACAGGATCTCTGGTGTGCTGTGTTGACAACACAGCACACCAGAGATCCTGTTCATTAACACAACAGATTTGATCTCGCCCTGCACTTGTTTTTAATAGTACCAGCCAGAGTTCAGAATAAAACTTTTTTTCACTCTAGCGCCAGGTACTTTTTAATTTCCTTCACCACATTCCCTACTCACCTTAAACACATACCCCACACACTGTACACCACACATAGCCAACTTGAAAGTGCTCCCGCATATCCGTAGGTCGCAGCACGCCGCATCCCGATAGAGGGGTGCGAAGACCCCAATGATGAAGCATGACACCAAGGGGCCTTTTGGTGTGTGAGGGGTATTTTATCAAACACTGAGTGCTTCAATATCCATTGATCACTCTCCTTTTTCCCCCATCTTGATGTTGGTCTACGTATGGTGCCATGAGTCGCCTAGTGCAGGACATCTTGGTGTGGCCAAGACTCTGGAGCATGTATTGAGACAGTTCTGGTGGCCCTCTGTGAGGCCTGATGTGGGGCGATGGGTGTCCGCCTGTGCTCAATGTGCGAGAATGAAATCGGACCACGGCCATCCGCAGGGGTTGTTGCAGCCTCTCCCTACTCCGACGATCCCCTGGGATCGGATATCGGTGGACTTCATCGTCGGTCTTCCAGCTGACAGAGGTTGTACGGCCATTATGGTGGTGGTCGATTATCTGTCCAAAATGGGGCATTTTGTGGCCTGTAAACAAGTACCTTCGGCGGGTCAGCTGGCAGTACTACTTATGGTCAATGTGGTGAGGTTGCATGGTTTGCCAAGTGTCATTGTATCCGACAGAGGGTCACAGTTTACTGCTCAATTTGGAAGAAGTGGTGTTCCTCGTTGCATATAGAGTCCGCCCTTTCCACCAGTTTCCACACGCAAACTGGTGGCCAGACCGAACGGTTAAACCAGACCCTTAAGCAGTATCTGAGATGCTATGTGGATAATGACAAGGAGAATTGGGTGGACTACTTGTGGCTGGTGGAGGTGGCTTACAATAATGCCACACACGGTTCCACCAAGAACACTCCGTTCTACTGTTTGTATGGCAGACACCCTCGATTTCTTCCCTTTGTGCAACCACGAACTGACTCCTTGTTTCCTGGGGTGGCTCATAGGGTGGCCCACATTAAGGAGACTATGGTTAAAGTACAGGAACATCTGCGAGCTGTGAAACTCAAGTACAAGGCTGCTGCTGATAAACACCTGAGGCAAGGACCCCTGTACTGTGCCGGGGATGAGGTGTGGTTGTCTACGAGGAATCTGCGTTTCAGAAAACACAGTGTGTTCAACCCTAGATACATTGGGCCGTATAGGGTGCTGAAACGGGTGAATCCGGTGGCAGTGAAACTAAAGCTCCCTTCACATCTCCGCATACATCCGGTGTTTCATGTTTCTTTGCTGAAACCTTCATTGTCCAAGGGCCATCATCGTCCTCCACTGGTGCTGGTGCAGGGCGAACAGGAGTATGTGGTTCGTCGGATTTTGGACTCCAGATTCCGGAGGAGTAAATTGTGGTATCTGGTGTCATGGAAGGGGTATGGGCCGGAGGAGAACTCGTGGGAGCCTGCTGTAGGTGTACATGCCCCGTGGTTGGTGTCCGCTTTTCATCGGAGAAGTCCCTCGAAGCCGGGCCCCTGTCCCCGCTGTTGAGAGAGGGATGTACTGTCACGATCGTGGATGGCCGCAAACTACATTTCCCGGCATGCTCCAGGAAAGAACTACCGCTCCCGGCATCCTCCGCGACGCGCCGCATTCTCGCGAGACGTCTCTTAAGGAGAATGGCGGCGGGGAAGCAGTGTCGGGTATTCCAAACCTGATTTGGTTCTCGACCTCGGAGTTCTTGGTTCGGGTGCGGTAAGGGTGCTGGCACCGCGTTGCTGAGCGGCAAAGCTCTGTTTCTGTCTTTGTGATTCCTGCTTTGCTGTGTTATTAGTCGTAATCCTTACTGGTAGTATCGGATTATTGCTGAGGGTTTTTCCTTGGATTTTGTCTCGGTTGGCATTTTCGGCCAACGGTGGGGTGGCATAAGTTGCTATCAGACTTTGGATAGCCTCTCATGTGGTACTGGTATTCTTTGCTGTAAATACGAATATTCCTGGAACCCAGATAAGACGTATTAGTTGGTGGCTACACCTATGGATTTTCCAGAGGAGCTTTGTGTGTAATGATAAAACTGTGTGTGGAAAGGGCATTTTTGATATCCTTTGCTTTAGGTGTAACAGTATATGTGACTCTTCTATTAACAGGGGATCTGGAGGTGTGGGATACACTCTACCCCTTTGAGGTTTAGTGGAGTCATACTTAGGTAGGTTCATGTATCTGGGATAGTTGGTTTGTACAGGAGCACTGATCTTCATGTCCACATATTTCATTTATGTTCCTGTATTTTGTGTATCTTTTTAGTTACATCATATCAAACCCTACGTTGCCTCTACACATCCACAAGGCTTTTTCTTCTTCTTTTACAGGTATAAACCCTCATAGCAACATTTATAGCATTGTGATGTGTACTGTTTAGGAATCTAGTCTTATGTGTTTTGTTCTGTTTATGTCTTTCAGATCTCCCTCCCTGCTGTCCCCTTCCTTTCCTTCCCTGCTCTTTCTTATTTATCCCCTCGCTTAATCTTGTCAACGCTCTGTGCCATTACGGCTATCCACGCATTGGCTCGATTTAGAGGTGGGCTTACCATTCAACAAAACGATCCTGAGGACTAACTCGTAACAGTTACGCCATTCAGTTAGTAAATCATGATAGGCTTGAATGCTAGACTGATATTCTGCTTTATTACTTTTTGAGTAATTCCTCACATCTTCCAATTGTCGCAGAGACTCCTGGCAGTATTGTTCTCTTGTCAACAACACAATGTTACCCCCTTTGTCTGAGGGTTTTATGATAGTTCCTTCTTTTTCCGATATGTCAGAAAGTGCCATCGATTGTCCCTTGCTCAAATTGTTTCTCATCTTCGATTTCTTGTTTTTAGTTGTCGGTGTAGTCCTAAGTTTCATGAGATCTTGTATCACAGCCTCAGAGAAAGTGTCAATGGCGTCATACTACATTTGTGGGTTAAATTGTGATGGCGCCCGGAAGGTTGTAACGGGAGATTGTTGTTCTATTCCTCTAAATTCACCGACATCACATGATGACTGTGACTGCTCCTCCCTCAAGTTATCCAACATCTCAGCCACATTTAGATCTCTAATTGTTAAAACTTCCGTGGGATGTGCCCCTGTCTTTTTAGAGGTTTTCTTGGATTCTCCAGTCGTCGGTTAGAATTTATGGAATTTATGCAGCTTGATCTTTCTTATTAGTTTGAAGAGGTCGATCCGGGTCTGAGTATACTCGATTCCATTATTCGGGCAAAAAGTCAATCGTAATTGCAGAGTTTCTTCTTCTGCCTTGGTCAAAGTATCTTTAGTCAGATTGATGATGGTTAGATTCTCACTTATATCTACCATCTGTTGCCCTGCTTCTTGCGAGTGTTGTATGTCTTGGCCTTTCTTCTTCCTCTTCCAACCCCCTCTCCGGGTTCTTCGTCATCCTCTGGCGGTTTGACCTTCCCCCCTCTGAGCCATGTTTTGCGGATGAGATCGAATTCCTGATGAAAAGGATTCTTCCGATTCTCATTGGTTGTGGCAGGCCTCTCGTCCCCTGATGGCTCTTCATCCGTTACACTTGATTCTGATGTAACCGGTTCCGCAATAGGCATTGCATTCTTCTTCTTTTTCATGGCAGCTCTTGGGGCATCAAATTTCTTCACGAAGGTCAATATCCTGCCAAGAGAGTAGTCCCGTTCGTCGTGCTCAAATTGTTCTTGTTTTCTCTGTCTGATCTTAAGTTCATATTTGACCAATCGTTTTCTCATCTCCTCTCTCAGGCGTTCTTGTTTAGTTACATCGGTTTCCTTGGTTATCTCTTTTTTAATGGAGGCAATTTCTTCTATTGCTTTCGTCCGATCGCTCCATGCAAATTTCACCAATAGATCTAACATGGCCTTGCAGGAAGCCGCCGTGAGTTCCGTCCATTGTTCTAACAACCTGGAGTCAGGATTTTCATAGGCTGGGACTGTGTAGATTCTGAGTCCCTGTGGAACCCTATTGACTGCATTGGCCCTCTGGTAGTCGCACCTAGATGACGTGTATATAATGTTGTCAGGTGGTCAAGCACGTAAACACTGACGAAGGACTCTTTGTCCGAAACGCGTCTGTTACACCTGTTTGTGGGCTGAATAAAACTTTTGCTGCTGACCCCCGGAGTGCGTTTAGCGTTTTCTTGAATGGAAAGCGATTTGGAGCTATATATATATATATATATATATATATATATATATATATATTCACTGAAAAAAACATAGGTTTCAAGCACGTTATAGTTAGGAATTAGCATTTAAAAAACCTTAGAAATTCACTGAAAAAAACATAGGTTTCAGGGGCGTTATAGTTAGTTGCATATTTCACTCGAACAAAACCATTGAAATTCCCCTGTTATAGTTAGTTCAGCTAACTATAACTGGCGCGCCCGCAATGCACTGCTGATGATGTCACATATTAGATCACTCATGACATGGTCAGTGACATCACCTATAACATCACTGATGACATCTCAAATGTAGAGGTGTAAAAAGGGGAGTGGCCTCTGAACACCTCTCTGCAACGCAACTCCCTGGCACATACTGGAGGTTCCTGGTGGGCTAATTGGCCCTCAGGGTCCCCCGTATACAAGGGGAATTACTTCCCCATCTGCAAACATGCCAGGGGGCGCATTTTCAGATTGTTAAATGGAGGGGGCGGGGCTTCTGGCACGATGAAAGCCTTTTTTTTCCTTTTTTTTAAGAAGGGGGCTGTGTGGCCCCCCCTTCTTTTCCTAATTTATTGGCCCTGGGGACCCCATCCCCCAGGGCCTGTTCCCTATATTTTTTTTATAGATTTGGTTGGGGACCACGTGGTCCCACTTCAGAGGCCATAATCGGCCCCAGGGACCCCATCCCCTGGGGCACAGCCTTTTTTTAAATTTAATTTAATTGGAGGGGGCTGCGTGGCCCCTCCTCTTCTGTCCATATATGGCCCCGGGTACCCCATCCCCCGGGGCCTGGGCATTGCTTTTTTAAAAAAAATTTGGAGGGGGGACGCATGGCCGCCTCCTCAGGCCTATTATGGCCCCGGGGACCACAACCACCGGGGCCGGTCTGCCTAGTATTTTTTTGTTTCCAAGGGGAGGGGAGCTGCGTGGCCCCCCTCCCAGGCCACTAATAGCCCCAGGGACCCCATCCCTGATGCTAGCCTTCTCCGTTGGGGACCGTGAGGGGTCTCCAATCCCCCCATGGTTCCCCCGGCTTTCCGCCTCCTGCGGGAGCCGGCATTGCTTTTCCACAGGGCGAGCTGCTAAAATGCAGCTCCCTGTGTGGAAAAGCAATCGGTTTGGTTTTTGGAAGAGAGAGCAGGTTTCCTGCTCTCTCCTCCAAAATCCAAAGCAGTTTTCTATGGCAGGGTGGGAGCTCAA